>NC_084798.1:193309480-194774480 GCF_963169125.1 Humulus lupulus | reverse complement strand
TACTACTACTACTACTACTACCACCACCACCACTACTACCACCACTACCACTACCACTACCACTACCACTACCACTCCCACTACCATTGCCACTACTGCCACTGCTACTGCTACTGCTATTGCTACTGCTACTGCCACTGCTACTCCTGCTACTCCTGCTACAACTACTTATGCTACTGCTACTGCCACTACCACTCCCACTACCATTGCCACCACTACCACCACTACTACCACCACTACCACTACCACTGCCACTACCACTCCCACTACCACTACTACCACTGCCACTGCTACTGCTACTGCTACTGCTACTGCTACTACTACTGCTACTGCCACTGCTACTGCTACTGTTACTACTACTGTACCGTTGACCAGTACGCAGATCTCTATGTAAAAAAGATAGTACGTCTTCATGGAGCTCTTAGGTCGATCGTGTTGGATCGGGACCCCACATTTAGTTCCAAGTTTTGGGGAAGTTTGCAGAAGGCAATGGGCACACAACTGAAGTTTAGTAAAACCTATCATCCTCATACCGATGGTCAGTCTGAGAGAACTCTCAAGATAGTGGAGGACATGCTGAGAGCATGTGTACTGGACTCTGAGGGGTCCTGAAGTAAATATTTGCCCCTGATAGAGTTTTTTACAACAACAACTACTAGGCGACCATAGAAATGGCTCCTTATGAGATATTGCATGGTAGGAAGTGCAGATCACCTATTCACTGGGATGAGATGGGTGAACGCCGATACTTGGGTCCTGAGGCAGTCCAGAGGACCAATGAAGCCATTGAAAAGATCAGAGCTCAGATGCTTGCACCACAGAGTAGACAGAGAAGTTATGCGAATTCGAAGCGCAGAAACGTGGAGTTCCAAGTGCAAGACTATGTCTTCCCTAGAGTCTCACCGCTCAAGGGGGTGAGGAGGTTTGGGAAGAAGGGAAAGCTAAGCCCTAGGACCGTAGCACCTTTTGAGATCCTGGAAAGGATCGATCAAGTGGCCTATAGGTTGGCGTTCCCTTCGGCATTGTCGGTCGTTCGCAATGTGTTCCATATTTCGATGCTGTGAAAGTATGTATATGATTAGACTCACGTATTGAGTTATGAAGATCTGGAGCTGCAGACAGATTTATCATATAAGGAGAAGCTAGTCTAGGTATTATACAAAAAGGACAAAATCCTGAGGAATAAAACTGTACATTTAGTTAAGGTATTATGTTGCAACAATATGGTCGAGGAAGCGACCTGGGAGTTGGAATAAACCATGCGGGACTAATACTCTGAGCTATTCAGGTAAAATTTCGAGGAAGAAATCCCTGTAAGAAGGGGATAGTTTTAATATCCCAAATTCCCTAATATGGCTTAGTGCCTCGATTAGGGGGCTGGGCGGCAATAATTATTTTAATTGAGTGCTAATGTATTATGATCATGCCATTATGTAAATTATATTATAATATAATTATGTTTGCATGTTTGGAAATATTAAATATGTGTGTGGGCCCGTTTCTTGTGAGAAGGGCATATTAGTAATTTGACCCATGGAGGGTATAATTGTAAATATGTGTGTGTGTGTACGACTGAGACCACATTATTATGTGGATATATTTGGGTTACTCAACACGAGGCTATCCTGGTGAGCAAGTTAGCGGAAAAAGGCACAACGGGGTTAAATACCCTGCTCAGGGTGAGCATAGGGGTATTTTGGTAATTTAGTACATTACCGGGGATTGTCGGGTAATGGGAGATTAAATGGTTACTACTTTGAGATAGTTGGGGATTTAGAGGAACACTTGAGGATTTACGGGAACTAGCAATTGACGGAATTGTCCTTGAGGTCACTAGAGGATTTAAGTTAGCTATAAGGGCATTTTGGACTTTCGGCAAAAAGGGATATGCTTGGTTTAGGCAGCTAAAATTTTAGAAACACTTAGAAAGAAACAGATTTCAGCTCCCTCTCTCTATCTCTCGGCTTTCTCTTTCCCTCATTTAGTGAAATTTGGAGAATTCAAAACTAAGGACTTGATGGTTTAAGATTGGCTGAGCTTTGGATTTTGCTCAGGGCATAGTATATCTCAAGAGGTAAGGACCTGAACTTGAATTCCCCATGTCAATTCTATTTTTTTCTGTTGGGAGTTTAGAGTTTGCATGTGAGAGGGTTTGAAGATTGAATTTTGGATTTTGATAAGTTTTTAATCAAGTTATGAGTTAGGTTTTATTGCTGGAGAGGTGTTAAATCAATTATGCGACTTGAACTAAGATTTTAAGTTTGATTTGGGGTAATTTTGATTGAGTTTGGTTGAGGGAAAACCCAAGAATTCTGGGTTCGAAGGGGTCGGGTTGCGACCCTGTTCTGGGGTGCCGCGACCCTCTTGAACCCAGGGAAAGAAGGAGGGCTCTATCACAGCGGCGCATCGCGACACCTGTTAAGTAGCAACGTGGCGCATGTTTAGTAAAAAGGGAGGTTGAGCCTCTGAATTGGGGTGGGTCGTGACATATGGGCGTAGGGCCACAACGCTTATGAGGTTTTGAACCCTGAGAGGGTTTTTGGGTGCCGGAGCTCAACCCTAAGGGCTTGGGATCGATCCTACTACTCAGTTTAGTTGAAATCGATGTCCTAGAGGCTAGGACTCGGTCAGGAAGCCTTTATTCACTCGTATTTGATGAGATTCCTTATCGTGATTGTGACTAGGTCATCGTTAGGGGCTCGGATCAGGGATTGTACTCAAGAATCGTTCATTGGTAGCTTGCACTTAGACCGAAGGAAAGAAAACTGCACCCAAAATATGATGTACATGATTAGGGCTTGTCCTGAATGCTAGACACAGTCATGATCTGGGCGTTGGCCATGTAAATGTGCATGATTATGATTATGCTTGCGTATATATCTTTTAATTTATTTCAATGTATTGTATCTGTATGTGTGATTGACATATTATTTGATTGTCTGCTATGGAAGGAAAGCTTGGTTTAAAAGTCGAGGACGTGTGGTTGGGTTTGGTTAAATATCGACATATTAGTCAAGGGCATACTTGATTTAAGGGGCTCAACTTATAAGTCCAGAGTCTCCGAGCCTCGACTTATAAGTTGAGAGTCTTTGCGGCTCGACTTATAAGTTCAAGATCTGCAAGACTCGGCTTATGATTTGAGACTGGCGTTACGCGCGTTGAGCGCATGCCGCTATGGTTAGGCCACCTTGGGAGCACTACTCTATTTTAGAGTTTATATCACATTAAAAAAATTACACTTTTTGAAAAGTGTTATTATTGAAAAATTGGGTCAATATCTTAAAAATAATACCATTGGCTTTTGAATTTTGGGCTGAAAAATATAATAAGGCTAATTATAAAGCTTGTTCATACAAAAAAGAAAAAAAAAATCTTCTCTCTCTCTGAACGAAGTATCCTAGATCTTCTCCACCTGCTCTCCTCACCGATGGTGACTCGCCGCCAATCTAATCGCCGGAAATTGGTGATGATAACCTTATTATCAAGCTCATGATTCGTTTATACTAGTTCCAATCCCAAGTTCCCAATTCTTTTTGGCAAAACCTAAACCCATTTCCTTGTAAGCTTCGATCGATCGCTGAAAAATCTTCCAGTTCGATCGTTTTGTAAGTTTTTTTATTAGCAATGTTGTTTTTCAACTCTTCTTATATTTGGTTTTTGGAAAGTTTATTATATACAAAGGACTGTCTTGGTTTATTAATTACGATTTATAGAAATTGGGGATTGATTTTGCTTTGAGTAAATTTATGGATTTTATTCAATTTTGCCTGCATTTTTTGGGGAAACTATTGAATTGGTTTCAGTGATCACAGTTATGATCTGTGGATGGAGCTGTGTTAGTGTTGGTTTTGACTATGGTTTTGGTGGGATTGTTATCTATCTAGATCGCGGGAAGAAATAGCCAGGGAGGCAATAAAGCATGCATTAAAGGCTTTGCGAAAGCGACTTTGGGTTGAAGAAGGCGCTCATGCTCCGACCTATATCGCTCTATCGAAGCCTTTAGTTTCTCAGGTTTTCTCTCTACCTTTGAAACCTGTTTGTTCTTGGTGTAACACGCATTTAGCTGCTCTAATGTGCTAATGGAATATATCACTATTGGAATGAGTAATTTTTATTGGTTAATAGAACCGAGTTAGATGGTTTTTTCATTTTTTCGGTGGGTGCGTGTGCTCGTTTTCTGTTTATGGAAACTTGGCTTTGTGGAGTCATTTTTTCCCTCTACATGCAAAAACAAGATCCACGCCCATGAAGGTGGTTGTGCCTCCATATTGTGTTGAGTACAATTCTGATCAATTGATTACTACTGGATAGGACAGGTCAATCAAAATTTGGGATACCAATACTGGATCATTAAGTCGCACACTCTACTGTTGCCTTGGTTTTGTTCTTAATCTGACTATTACTCATGATAATAAATCAGTCATTACAGCTAGCAGCTCAAACAACTTGTATGTCTGGGATGGTAAACAGGCCTAGGCATTGGTAGACTGAGATAGAACTAAAGGAAAAGGAAACATGTCTTTGGGCAAGGGTATTGGGTCCTTCTTTAAAGTTTCAAGTGATTGATATTAATCTTCTTATATAATTTGGTAGTTTTGAAGAAGCCCATAGACTCCTAATCAACATGATTGATTCTGAAATTTTAGCTGATGTATGTACATATAGTATTGTAATTGATTCTCTTTGCAAAGTGGAGAAAACTGAAAGAGTTATATGAACTGATGTTATCAAACGGGGTTTGCCAGATTCACTTTGATCAAAGGCTATATGAAGGTTGATAAAACACAAGTGTTAGTAGTGAGTTCTCATCATATAGTTTATGTTCCGTAACTAGCATTGTACAAATTAGGGAATAAGTGACTGCATTACCCAGATTGATTGTGTTGTGTGTACCAAGACATGAGAAACCAAGTACAGCAAAGGATAGCATATTTACTTCAATCAGAAAGGTACTTCAGTAAGTTGTAATTAACTTAAATCATCCAATTATCTTTGCTTTGCTTTCCAGCATCAGAAAAGATTTTAGTCTTGCACGTTTTACTAAGGTGAATTTTTTTTTTATTTCATTTCCATTTAATGTGTCATATGTATTTTCCAACAATAGAGTTTTGATCGCCAAAAATAAAAAATAGACTAAAACTAAAGTAATCTCATATCTTTCCTTATTCTGCACCATGCAGGGTATACCGGTCCTGCAAAGCCAGATCTCTCTCGGCTGCATGAGTGGCATTTCAGATTTGGACTTGATCGTTATATATGGATCATTGGAATGATATATGCATATTTTCATCCAAATGTAAATCATTGAATGTTCATGCTCGCCTGTCTAATAATTATTTTTCCTTTTGGTTTCTTTAGCTGAACAATATTGTTTTATCTTAGGTTGAGAAGTGGATGGAAAAGTTGGAGGAAATAGAAACAAAGAAGAGAGTTTCAATCAAAGGGATTGTAGTTGCTGTTTCCGTATTTGTGAGTAGCATTTATGTGACAACAATTTTAGTATCATGAGCTTATATAATGCCAGTGATGATTTTTATGGCTCTTTTATATATATATATATTCTTCTCACTTCATTCATGATCCTTTGTGTAGGTTGGTTATTTATGGTTCGAGTACATTTACAAGCTCGACAAGGTTTCATATAACAAGCTCCATCCCTACACCTCATGGATCCCTATAACGTGCGTGTTATACATGAGTAATAATATGGATAATATTATGATGACATAAATCATTTGCATAGATTCACAAGACACCTCTTTCTGTCTTTAATTTCTCTTCTTTTTTTTTTTACCAGGGTTTATATAAGTTTGCGGAACTTCACCCAGCAGTTCTGAAGTTTCTCCATATGAATTGTCTAACCCTTAAAAAGGCTCAAACATCAGGATCATTTATTCTTCTAATTTTTTTAACGTTATACTTTTGACAATTTATATGTAGATGGCTTGGAAAGGTTACTCTTGAAACCTACATTTCTCAGTTCCACATCTGGTTGAGGTTTGTGCTCTTGATCCTTTTGTTTTGTTTGCAATTCTTTTAATGTAAATTCTCACACTAACACAAGTTTGTACTCCACAAATGCTAGTAATTTACTTATGTAAATTTAGGATTTATTGAAAAATAGCTGTTATGCTACTAAACCTTACATTTAAAAAAAAATAATTATATCCTAAACTTTTTTTACTTGAGACATGTTAATTAGACTTGTTGTGACCTGGTTTATTGGTTTTAAGTTTGTGTTCTAAATTTGGTCAGGTACTTCCTACTATATAAAGTTTCTTCGGAGTATACCACATGATCCAGTGATGACAGATTCGAGTTCGACTACAAAATTTTAAAAGTGTTTTTTTTTATTTTTTATTTTGTGGTGTACTACTTTTATATATTAGCTTAACTTTTTAGTTAATATTTTAGAAATCTTTTGTATTGCACTTAATTACTAATTACTAATGTAATGATATTAATATTTTGTGAATATTTGTTTTTGTAATATATTTGATCAAAATATATACATAATAAAATTTATTAAAATATTATATAAATAAAATATAATAATTTGTTTTAAAATATATGACAATAATAAATGCTATTACATTTATAATATTATAGTGCATAGTTTAGATAATTACAACTATAACAAAAAATTATCATTAATATAATATAACAAGCACGAAATGTTATAAAAAATCTATAATAACATTTTTTATAACTCTTAAATAATGTTATGAAATAGGCATAATTAGTTGCTCCTGACATCATATTTATAAGCTTGATAAATAGATATTATATGTATATTATAACAAAGAAAAAATGTTATATAATAGTTAATTATAACACTATTGATAACACTTGAAAATTATTATAAAAAGGTTTGGACTTTTAATAACATGGCCTATGTTAGCATTTGATAAAGTGTTATAAATTGTTTTTTATAGCACTTTTTCAGAGTTATTCTAAATGTTTTTTCTTGTAGTGGAGTGCACCAAGCACTTGTGCAACCCTATAGTTGCTGATCTTAATAATGTTTATGCTTAGTTTCAGTTATTACTACTAAGTCTACTGTAGTACTTCGTGAATTGTTAAATATGTTTTCTTCCCGAGTCTTTTGGCTCATGGGTGCTTTGTGGTGCAGGTAAGGGTAAGGAGAAGCCATGAGTTGGAGAGCGACAGCAGTAGCATGTACATATGTCGTTCGCTTGATTGCCTCGGCCGGGAGATTCAAGGAAGCTAGGGTTGGACCAAATTTTGGTGCCTGAGTCGGCTTATTTTGTAACCTTGAGGTCGTAAGCGACTTTTAAAATTGTATTTTTGGGATCCCTTGTAAAGACAAAAGTTTTTGTTAATGTAAATGTTTATGACTTGACCAAAGTTTTAAATACCTGAACCCTTAGTGGCTTAATCTCATGGTTAGTCCAAATGACTCGTTCAGCGAGTCCAGCACTAATTTTAAACACACTTGGTAACAAACCCTAATTAGCAGGGCGTTACAGAGACCATGGGACTTATTGTCATAACTCCCTCTCCCACTCACTATTTTGAAAAAGTGGATTTTTTCACAAAATAAATATTTTTTAATTTTGTTGTAAAAAGAAATTTAATTATTTTTACCAAATAATATTCTATTAATTACTAATCCAATTAAGCAAAACAAAAATAAAATTGTGCCCTTAATTCTAATTCTAATTTTTCTTTAATTAAGAGAATATCATTTTTTTTTATTTTGATAAAGCATTTTTCATTAAAACAAAAAATTAAACAACATTAATTTTGATTTACCATCTTAACTAATTAAGACTAAATTTATTATTATATGAATTATCAAATATAGACACATAACATAAATTATAGGACGTTCCTAATAACATGTTTCTAGACTAATGCAATGCATGCTAATTGCATACTGTGTGGGTATATGAATGGCATGTTATAATGCATGACAAAATATTAAACATTATAATCACATTCAAACATGTATAATAAAATAAAAGCAGGTATGGTAACTTTTGGGTATTTCTAGAAAATTTACAACACTTGCAAAAAATACATGAAAATGTAACCTAGACTAACTAAGGCCTGATTAAGAACACCTTGATCTTGAACCTTGAGATGTAATCTTGTGAGTCAATGCCACCCTTTTTCAATATCCATTTTGAATTATGCAACATTTTAATTATTTTAAGAAAACTTTTATAATAATTAAACTTTGGGTTTTAACACCCAAAAGTTTCTAAAGCCGAATTTGAATTTGGGTAATTTAATTCAAAAATAAAATTAAACAATTTAATTTTAATTTTCGACATTTTAATTAAAACAATTTTAATTATGGAAGATAACAATTTAAACTTTTTTAGTTAGGGAAAATAATCAACATTATTTCAATTAAAGAAATTTTCGAATTAAAACCATTTTAATTCAATTTATGATTTTTAATTAAAAAATAATTATGGTAACAACACACTAGGGTTTGTTTGTTTGAAACAAACCCTAGATTGTACCAAAAGAAGGGGTGGCGGCTGGAGGAGACTCAGCTGGTGGAGGAGTGGCTGGCCATGACTGGGGTGCATGCTGGCCTGGCTCCGTGTGGCAGGGGTGCGCGACTAGAGGTGCATGGGCTGGCTGGCTGGGATGCACAACTGGGTGTGCGGCTGGTGCACAGGGGTACGGCTGAGCGTAGTGGTGCAGACTAGGTGCATGCAGGAACAGTGCCTGGTAGGCATGCACAGGTTTGCTAGCGCAGCTTGGGGCTCAGGCTCGGACTCGAGGCCTTGGGCTTGGACCACAACAAAATTTTACCCATAATTTTTAAGAAAATATAAAAATCCTATGCCCTACAATGGCTTACATATTTCATCTAGAAATTTTAAGAACAATTCCAAAACCCAAAAGCACCATAATAAACAACCCTTAAGAATCTATCATCATGAAAATAAACATCCATCCATTCAAACATATATCACACATAATATAAAAATGCATGCAATCCCTCACAACAATTAATAATATGTATAGATCAATGACCTGCTCTTGTACCAATTGTTCAAAAAAACATTTAGAGCACGCAGCGGAATAGGCATGGTGGGCCCATTGTTTTTCGAAACAACAACAATCTAAAAAATTCATCATTCATATAAATAGTTTATATGAACAAGAAAAAAACAACTAGAAGCATTATCATACAATATTATTAATCTTGCAATATAAACACAATATATTTATATATAACATATAAATACAAAAAAATTCAAGAACATGAACAACTACCTCTTGAAGCCTATCAAGTGTCCTTGAGTCTTTTTGTATATTTTTTAATCTTCCTATCCAAAGCATTGATGTAGTGCACCACATTTATTTTATTTAAATAATAATTTTTTGCTTTGTTTGATTTTTAATTGTTAAGTGTTAGAATTTTTTTTTATTGTTTGAATTGTTTGGTATAAATTATGTTAATTTAATTAAGTGAGAAAATGAGTTTTGATTAAATGCACCAAGGTGTATGGTAGGTAGTGATGGCAATTGGGTGTGTGCATGTGCATGGTTGCATGGTGAACATGCAATAGATTTTCCTAGACATTATTTCCTATTATTAGATTTATTTTATTTAATAAAAGGTGGCATGTGGACTATAGTGGGAATGGGGGATTTCCTTTCCTATTTAGTTTGGTCATAGAACAATGCGATTGGATGATTATTAGCTAAAATAGGAAAATAGTTGTCATCTTTTATACACTCTTTGTTTTTCCTATAATTAAGAGAAAATCAATTAGAAAATGAATAAATGAAAAGAATTAAAAAGATGAAACTTACCTATTTCCATTAGGGCTAGTTAATTCATAGGTTAGATTCAAAGGAAGGAAATGAAAGAAATGAGAGCATTTGGGCTCTTGTGACCGACGACCTAGAGAGACAAGGCGAGAGAGTGAGTGTGAGACAGAGAGAGAAAGAATGGAAGAGAGACGAGAAGAAGGAGAAGAAGAAGAAGAGAAAAAAAATTCAATCCTAGGGAATGTCTTCTTGTATTTGAGATTTCTAGATCCTCTCTTCTTTTGTTTCTTGTGTTTTGATAAGTGTTCTTGGTTGTTGTTTGTTGTTTTTCTTCTTTTCTTCATGTGGGTTTAGAAACCCTAGGCTTGAACAAGTGGTGGCTATAATTTTGGGTGTTGGTCACTTTTGTGTTCTAGATTCTACAATCAGGAGAGGTAATGAAATCTCTAGCCCTAGTGTTGTTATGATTTCTTGGGTTATATTGATTGATTGTTATTTTGATTTTGGGATGAAAGATTGTATTATTTGATGCATCAAGGATTTTGGCCTAGGCGTGTGGCTCTATAATTTTATGTGGTTTGGTTTATGGCATCATTTTATTGTTGGTCATGGGAAAATCTTGTTATAATTAAACTATGGAAAGGTTTTGTTTTTATTTGTATGAGATAAGATTTGATGTAATATAAAGGGTTGGAAGCTTTATTATTGTATGGGTATTGGGTTTCGACTTAGGGCATCTAAAAAGGGATATGGTGAGTATGGTTGATCTTGTTGTTGATTCTACCTTGATTTTTAGAAACATGGTCACATTGGTATTTATGTTGCATCATCTAGGGTTTTACTAAAAATCTATGTGGATGTCCTATGTTTATTTTGTTGTTAGTATTTTAATCTTAGTAAACTAATTGTAAGAATGAAAATATGTTAATGGGTGCATGCTAGGGTTTGTGTTTAGATTTGTGTTGAATGAGTATGAAGGTTATGGTATGAGTACTGAGAAGCATGACTTAAAGATAAATTTCATGATTAATTATGCTTTCTGATTTTGTGTGTAATTAGTGAGTAAATTGGTGAAACAGTAATTTATATGCACAAGTGATGTCTCTAATGATATTTTAATTTTATGTAAATAAAAATGTATTTTTATTTCACATTTCAAGGGTGTTTTTATCAAATTAACACATGCTGATTTTTATGAAAAAAATGTGATTTTGAACTAAGTTTGTGATTATGAATGAAATATTAGATGATGGGATTTTTTATTAAAATTAAGAAATGTCTTTTAAATGAGATAAATGAGATAAATAATGTTAGTATATTAAATGGATTTTTTCCTAAGTTATGTGCATGTACAATTGATATATTTTTAATGTAACCATGATTTTTCACATTATTATTTAGGTGCAGTTTTTTTTTTATTTAAATGAGAAAATATTTTCGTTTAAATTCACTTATCACTTTTAAACAAAATAAAAGTTGCTGAAAGTTTGTGTTGCTAAGTTAAAATAATTATTTTGTTTAAAATTAATGGGTTATACACTTACCTAATTTAAGTCCTAAATAATATAAGAGAAAATATATTTTCCCACACTTTAAATTATAAATGCTCACACTTATCTTGTATTTCTTATTAATTTATAGAAAAATGTTATTTTCTAAAGGAAACATGAAATTTTGTAAGTATGTCTAAATGACTACAAGTTCTGTTATTTTCTAAGCAATTTAAAATAATAAATTTGCGTATTATTTTATGAGAAATATAGAAAGGTTAAATGAATTATTTTTATGAATTAATTGAAAATAATTTATTAAGTAGTTTAATCAAATTTTGGGATTTAAATAAATAAATAATGGTGAAGAGATCATGTTGCAGAATTTTATTTGAAAAAGTTAGAAATAAGCATGTAGGAATTATCGTTTTAAAACGTCAATTTTTAACAACGCTCCCACGTATGTATGTCGCATGCAAATACATTTTTACGTTCAAATATGTGCCTATTGTTAAAACATATAGATTTACTTTTTAACCATAAAGGGTTAATATGTAGAATTAGCATTATTCTATTATGATTTTATGTGAAATTCTATATGTTTGGAATTATTGGGCAACTTGTATCACGTGTGCATGACCCATATCCACACATGGGGGTATATGTCACTACACCAAATACCTCTTTCTATAATACATAATTATAAGCTAATTGGAAAAGTATTATAATAGGTTAGAAAGCGGTAAAGTTAAAATGTAGGGAAACAAAAAAAAAATGGTTGGGTAAAGTTAAAACGGAGGGAAACAAAAAAAAATGGCTCAATTAATGTAAACGCATTGTTTTTTAGTAAATGTAAAAGGCCAACTAATTTTTTCTGATTCATCTTCTGCTCTGCCGCAAGAGCTGCTCTGAAAGCTCCACTTTTGTTCATTTTGCTCGACGTGGCGTCGGCTTTGCCTTAAGCCAGGGATTGTCAACATTCTATTAGACGTACCCGAGCTTTCTCGTGTCGAGGCACTCTCGGATCTTGACCCGAACTAGCTAGGCATTCTCGTCATAGAACGAAAACCCGGCGTTGAGCCAATCCGGGTCAGTGAAATCTCTTCTTTTTCCTCCAAGGGTTTTCCACACACTCCACAATCGGTCAATGTTCGGGTCATTGAAATCTCTTCTTTTGGATTTTATTCGTATTTGCTTACTTTTAACATTACCACATTAGAAAAGATGAGGTTTTTCTTCCTTCTTCAGCTAATATGTTGATCTAGGTCATTGGTTTTTTATGCTAATCGAGCTTAATTTGGGATTAAATCAAATGGGGTTGTTTGATTTTCTGTTTCCATTGTTTTGGTCGATTTAAGGCTGTGTTTTTTGTTTTAATTTTGAAAAGGGTGTTTTTCATTTTTTTTAACAATCTCAATCTCGTTGAGATTGTTGTGTATTTGGTGAAAGCATTGGGATTTATGTTTGGACGACGGATACCTTTGTTTTGAATTTCATTGGTTTTTTTTGTTTATTTGTTTATTCAACTATGCAATCATACACACATCACACATGTGTTGAAGCTGAAGATTGATGTCCCTGTTATGATTTTTTTTATTTCATCTATGATCTAAAATATTATGATTGTGGAGTTGTATATTTGTTCCATATGCTGCTTTGTTTTTTTGTTTTCGTTTTCTTTTGTATTTTTCATTAGTTGAGAATCTGGGCTGAGTTTTTTGGATTGTTGTTTGAACTAAGACTGGCCTGCGTGTTGGTAAAGTGTTGTGACAATGTAAATGAGTAGTTAAGATGTTTGTCAAAGTTTAAGAGAGGTTTTCCTTGTCTTCATTTGTTTGTGTTTTTTTCTAATATATATATACATACATACATACATATGTATATATGTACATGTTGTATATTTTTTTTACACTGCATAAAATCTCTCACGCTAATTTCCTTTTGCTAGAGTTTTTGCAATTTTTCTCTCTTCTAAACTTGTATTTGGTGACCTCTAGTAGCCTAGTGTTTTCTGTTTTAATTAACTGTATGTCTTAGTTGATTATTTTGATTACGGTTTTTTTAGTTGCTGAGATTGTGTGAAGAGCTTTTCCAGCGTTTTTCTATCTAATATGATATCTTTTTTTTTTAAACCAGTTTATTATTTCCATTAATGTTTTTTGAACGACTCGTATTTCTTGTTCTCTAGCTAGCTTCCTTTAGTGTTGGTTACACATATGTTCTACCATGAGCAACAAGTGTAGTTTAGGTGTATACTATACATATATGTAGTTATAGCCTTACAGGCAGACTATTTGGTACCATGAGTGACAATTAGTTTGGACTTCTCTATTCATCATCTGGTGGTGGTTGGTCAAGTTTGGTCTTATTATTTATTCTTTGGTGGGCATACTTAGATACAAGAAAACTAAAACATTACAATGGCAGTTATTTAAATTAACTATTCTACAATTATTATCATATTCTTAAAACTAGTTATGATGGCTATGGTTCGTTAAGATGGTTTGAATTTCGAAGTGAGTTGTCATTTTGTTCATATCACTCTTAAGGATGTTCTGTTCTGGTTTATTGTGATTTGTTTTGTACAATTTTCTTTACAAGTTTTCATTATTCAGTACGTTAATAATGTTAATATTTCTCTGATAATCCAATATTATGTAAGCTCACTTGCTGATGGTAATTAATATTCTGCATTTTTTTTTATTATTTCCTGCACTGGTTGTTCTTCGCTGGTTGGTATTCTTTTCTGCTATTTATTCATTCCATCTAGTTTTAATTGCTTAAGTAGCATTTAAATTAAGTTAGTTATTGTAACTTCTCAAAAATATTATTAGTTATTTATTTATCTTTTAATTATTATTAATTTATTTATTTAGTTATTGGTTGGATTATAAATAAAATTTAGTTCAGAATTCGCCAAGGTTTAAAATGGCTAGTTTGGGTACTAAGCCTTTTTGATTTGGTGAGGTTAGCTGTAAGCATCAACATTTATATCAAAGCTACTTGTAAAATGTTAGGCCACTAATTGGGCTAAAATATTCTAGGTGTAATTAGGGCTGAGATGTTTTAAGTGTAAACTGGCTGAGGTGTTTCAAATGTAAAATCTAACTGGTTGGGAAGCAAGTAATGTTTAATTGTTTAGGAAGTTTGTTAAGGTAGTTTGTGGGCTGAGTATAAATATACCAACAGCTACCTTAGTAAGGCATCTGATTATTGTGTTTGGATTGTGGATGAGTAATAACTCTTTGGGAGATATCCAGTTGTCTTGAAGACTTGGATATTTGTAACTCTTTTGGGTGCCACCATTGGGGTTTTGTTTTACTAGTTTTCTGTGTAAGACATAAATGGGGTTTTGATTAGAATTTCCAACTTAGGTCACTTGGCCTGAAGCCTTTTTCATTTGCAGTTGGGCGAATTTTGTACCCACAAATATTGGCAACTTAGGTTGAAATTTTCTCTTTCTCTTCTGACAGTTCATGTTTTAAGGCATCAGTGGGCATATTCCTGTGAGAAGGCCAAAGTAGAGATGGATTACAACTCCAGAAGCTTGAAGGAAGGGCTGGAAGAGGTTCTGCCATATGTATGAAACATTGATAATGTTTTCCTCTCTCAACCTGTTATACTGAAGTCTCAAGATCAGAATCAGAAGGTTTTTATTTTTCCTCCTTAAACTACCCTATGAATGAATTATTAATCAACTTGAATTTACAGATTGCATTTTTTTTGTTAGAGTTCATGTATCACTAGAAATGTAGGCATTAGAATTATCTTGATCAGTTGTATGCAATTCATCATTAGAAAGTTTGTGAGCCAACTAGAATGTTTGACCTATTTTTCCACCTTCAATCTTGGCCATATATACCCAAAATTTAATATATAAATAATTTTTTTACTTATTGTATCATTTAATTTTTATTTGACATTAATCTTTTAGGTACAAAATACCTTTCTTATAGCACATGATTATAACTCTATTAAAAAAGTATTATCATTACAACAATTTAGAGTTTCTATTATACATTAAAAAATTACATTATTTAAAAAGTGTTATTATTGAAAATTTGGGCCAAAATTTAAAGCTAACTCCATGGCTCTTTAAATATTCACTACAACACTTTAGAGTATCTATCACATTTGGCCTTTTTCTGTAGCAAAACATGCCAGAAGACCATACGACCTAGGTCATCATCGCCTCCTCCGATCAGTACTTGGGCTTCTCCAATCAGTGTTCTACACCTCTGATTATCCCCTCCACCATCTTCCATGGCGGTTACATAGTCATCATCCATAACTCCTTTCTTTTCTAGGTTTGTTTGTTTCTTTTTCATTCTATTTAATCTCTTAATTTATAACAATTTCATATTTATAGATTTGTAAATTGATTATTAATCTAACTTGATTTGGGGAGGATTCCAAAATTGTTGCCCAATAGATCGAAATGCCGCTCGATCTCAGGCCAGCCTTCTTTTGACTCGGAGAAAGTTTTCCTCTCGTTCACGAATTTGAGTCACTTGAAGACGCAGGCGGTGTCGGTGGACATGTTCTGAATCTGATGATCTATTTGAGTGGACTTGGCCAAGTCACATTTTCTTCTGTTTTGAACCACAGCCAAGTCGTCTCCGACATCGAGCGTGATTTCTACGCATTTGTCTTCGTCCTTGAAACTCCCGGCGTCGCTGGTGCTTCTGGTCTCCGACCATGATTTGTAATTATTTTTACTTTGATTTTCTTGAATCTCCATTAAATTTGATTCTGTCAAACACTAACAGCTACTTTTGTTAAAATAAATTAATTAGTGCCAAATTGATGTGTAGTCAAAATAAAACTAATCATTAAAAAAGACTATATTTTTATATCCTCCTGGCAAATTAATTGACCTATTCTTAATAATTTTTTATTCACCTAAATAGATTTGTGGAGGAGTACACAGATATTGCCTCAAGAAAGAGTGACCTTGAGAGAACTGAACTTCAGAAGGAAAAAACGGGGGTATTTAGTGGTTGCTATGCAAGAAATCCAGTTAATGGAGAAGCAATCCCCATATGGGTGGCAAATTATGTATTAGAAAGGTGTGTTCTTCTGGGTTCTTTATAAATATTTTACCAATTCACACAAAAATATACACTTCTTGTGTTGCAGAATTTACATTTTTAAGCTGTTTAGAATTAGAATTGCATGGTTAGGCTACTTCATTTTGGTGCAACATCTTTGTTAGTAAAAAACAGTTCTGAAATTTTGAACATTTGGAGGGCTTATTACATGTGATTATTAAAGATAATTTACTAACGCAGTTATGTAACAGGTGGTTTGTCAATAAACTGAAGTTTATGTTCATTGTTTGGCTCAAACAACTCTAGCACCTATAGATAATATATGCTTTACTTGCCTCAAACATGTCATTCTTTAGGTGAACTATAAGCTGAGGGATTGGCTCTTTTCTCAGCAACGCTATTGGGGGGAACCTATTCTTGTTATTTTCTTGGATGTAATCATGTAACTGGTGAGAGTGTTCCCCTTTCTGAAACTGAGTTGGATGATTTTACTCTGACTGGAACATGGGAGCCTCCACTATCAAAAGCAAAGTCTTGGGTATGCGTAATTCATATGCCCATTTTGTTAAAGTTTCTTTTTGATGACCTACGGGAGAGACTTGCATTTTGTAACTTTACAAGTTGCATGCAAAAAATTTGAATTAGTTGTTCAATAACAAGACACGTTGGTTTGTTATCGTTGTTTTAGAAATAATTTTGCATTTATTTTTTTCTGAGTGCCTTCAGAATTCCAATCCCTTGACTTCTATCACTTATTTTCAGGTTAAAACCACAGATCCTTTATTTGGAAAACCTGCTCAACGTGAAATAAGCACAATGCCATAGTGGGTTGGTTCTTGCTGGTAGCATTTTCTTTTCCAATTTATAGTAGCTATCCTTTTGTTGTTGTTCTCAACTGTAACACATTTAGCCTCAATCACAATTTAGTTGCTTGAAAAAATTATTGATGCTTTGTTTCTGTCTGTAAAAGTTATCTTGACTCTACCGGAAATTATTGCCTGGATCTGTCTAAACTTTCAGAAATCTGAACAATACAAGATGTAGATAGTTTGTTGTATTACACCTTAACTATGAAGAACTTTCCCTACATTTGATGTTTCCTTGCTCATAGCCTAAGTGAATTTTTTTTTACCACATTCATATTTACCTTTCGTATTTTTCTTTGTTGAATTCAAATCTTATGCGTTTCTAAGAAGGGTTCAGTTAGTGTTTATTGCTTCTGTAAGTTCATAATCCATCTCACGCACCAATTAAATTGTCAAAATAGACTTTGTCTTTCTAGATGACCATTTCAAGAATCTATTACTTGCATTTGTCTTTTTGTTGAATTTCACACCGTTTTGTGCTTGAGAGACCACTAGAATTGAAGGGATGGCTCTAAGCTTTTAAACTGCAATCACTATAGTATGTTTCTTCAAAGAGTTAATCCTTTTCACTTACTCATGGATTGGTTGTGGCTTGAAATACTTGGAACCAATTAAGATGTGAAAAATTGTTCTTTTATATTCATTTCTAGGTATTATTTGAGAGATAAAGCCAGAGAAAAACAGAGGAAGAAACTTGTTCATTGGTTCAACGAAGCTTGTTTTTTTTTCTTTTTCATAGAAATATACTGTGGCATTTTTTTCATGTATATGAGGATTTCTCTATTTTTTTTTTTATTTTGGTTTGATAGAATTACTTGGTGCATTATCAGTAGATGCTTAAGGTTGTTGACCCAAGCTCTTAAGTCTTCTTGTTTTGATGATTAACAAATATTTGATTATTATTTGTTACTAATGATTTGTTGATTTTGTAGCAAAAACCAAAGTGAATTAGCACTTCAAAGTCAAACTTATGACCAAGGGAAAAATGGTCATTTTACCAAATTTTCTGGAAACGACCCGAAATGGACTTCAAGACTCAAGAAACTCAAGATAAAGGTTTAATTCCATTTCTTTGTCTTGTAAAGTGATTGCAAGTATACGTTAAGTCATAAGTATAAAATTTGGCTCACTCTCGTACTAAAAAATGGTGATTTTTTAAAATGAGAAATAATTATCCTAAATTCACTTTTAAGAAAATACATCTCGATATGGTCGTAACACAATTGGAATTTTTGAAATCGGATAAACAAGCTAAAAGTTATAAAGAATTGAAAAATGGGAAAATAGGCTTAAAACGGATTTTGCTCTCTGTTTGCCATCTGGAATTCCGGATGGGCAACCGGAATTCCGGTTCCCCATCCTGACTTCCGGTTCGCGGCAGACAGCTTCGAAAATTAACTCCTAACGGCTATAAACGGCTAGTTTTTTCCCAAACTCTATATAAACTCGTTTTTCACTCAAAGTTGGTTGTTGGCTGAGCATTTATTACATATACCAAACCAAATCCATTGATTTCAAAGAGCTCTCAAAGTTTAACTCATCCAAACACATATTCACACACTTGAGCCAAAATTTGTATTTATTCCTTCTAAGTGTGCTTGCTAATAACTCTAGGTTTCTCATTGTATTATCATACTTCTAGAGTGATTTTTGCTTGTAATATCAAACACATTCCCATATTGAGATTGAGGTGAGGTTGGCACCGGTTTTTGTAAACAACCCGGTTAGAGTGAGATTGGCACTTCAACAATCCGAAAAAGAGGTTGATAGTCCTTGGTGGTGGAAAGCTATTGTAAGAGGTTTGGAAATACCTTGGTGAAAAATTCCCGGTTGTAAGGGTTAGTCAAGCCCGCTAACTTGGCTCGATAGTTGAACTCAAAGCTAGGTCCATAGCTTTGAAGACCAAGGACGTAGGTGGCTTAGTTCTACCGAACCTTGTAAAATTCGAGAGTTTGCGATTTCTTAATCTTCAACTCTTTACATTACAATTTTGATTATTTGCTATTTCTATTTGTTTGCCATATTATTTGCTTTTACTTGATAAATTTGATTTATTGCATAATTTGGCATATTAAGTTTTAAATTTACGAAATTAGTTTAAATTTCCAATTCACCCCCCCTCTTGGAAACATATCTTGGGTTAACAATTGGTATCAGAGCAAGGGCTCATTGATTTGATTAGATTTCACAATCTAGAGCATGGCGTTTCCAAGTAATTCACTAAATAATATTTTAGAAGGTTTAAGCACAACTAGAGCACCATTCTTCAATGGAGTAGACTTTCCCTATTGGAAAATTAGGATGGAAACTTATCTTCAATCTATTGATTATGATTTGTGGCATATAGTGTCTAATGGTCCTTACATTCCTAAACATGTCATTAATGATAAAGAAGTTACTAAGACATATGAGGCATATGACGAAGAAGATAAGAAAATGCTTTCTAAGAATGCTAAAGCTAAATATGCACTTATATGTGGGTTGGATAGAGATGTGTTCAAAAATATTGAACAAGCCTCTACCGCTCATGATATGTGGAAAATGCTTGAAGTCACTCATCGAGGAACAAATGCTATGAAGGAAACTAAAATTCAAATTTATTCTACTCAATATGAGAACTTTAAGATGAAAGCGGATGAAACTATTGCTAACATGTATACTCGTTTCACTACTATCACTAATGGTTTGAATTCTCTTGGCAAGGTACTTTCACAAAAGGAGATGGTGACCAAGATTTTGAGAAGTCTCACCAAAGCCTATCAAGGCAAAGTGATTGCCATTCAAGAAGCCAAGGATCTCTCAACACTTCCCTTGGAAGAACTAATTGGTTCACTCATGAACCATGAAATTTTCATGAGTGCACAAGAAGAAGAGGAGGTTGAGAAGAAAAAGAAGACTATTGCATTCAAGTCTTCCTCATCCCGTGCCATTAGTGAGGATGATGAGGATAGCATGTGTAGTGACATGGAGGACTTGGCACTCTTCACAAAGAAGTACAAAAAGTTCATGAAATTCAAGAAGAACTTTGGGAAGAAGCCACAAAGAGGAAGTGATTCAAAAGAAAAAGAGAGAAGGAGCAAAGATGATCAACTAATTTGCTTCGAATGCAAGAAGCTCGGTCACATGAAGATGGATTGCCCAATGAGAAAGAAAAATAAATACAAAGGAAGGGCAATGTTGGCGGATTGGCTCAATAGTGATGAGGAGGACTCCGACAATGAGGAGAAGAATGAAGTAGCTAACATGTGCATGATGGCTCTTGATGATAGGGTAAGCATTTCTAGCCAAAGTGATTATGATAGTGAAAATGATGATGATAACTTAGAAATACCATATGATGAGTTGTCTAGTTCATTTAAGGATCTATTTAATGATTTTGGAAAATTGCTTGCTAAAAACCAAACTCTTAGAGAAAAGACCAACATGCTATTAAAAGAAATTGAGATTTTGAAATTAAATGAAAAAGAACTTTGAACTAAATCTCAATGTACTACTTGCTCCTCATATAAGAAAGAAATTGGAAAATTTCATGATAACATAAAAAGCCTTAAGAATGACATATATACTTTTACAAAAGGTAAAGAAGGCTATGAACTTATGCTAGGGAGTCAATCTTGTGGTTTTGGAAAAAGTGTTATTGGATATGATCCTAGTAGGAAACAAATTTTTTTGAGAAACTTCTTTGTAAAACCAACTAGCCTACCACACTTTACATGCACATATTGTAACCAAGATGGTCATACTATTTCATATTGTCATGTAAAGAGATATGCATATCTAGGCAAGACCAAATGGGTACCAAAGGGTTCCAAACCTAACAAGAAAGGACCCAAAGTTTTTTGGGTACCAAAGGCCAAAAAATGATTTTATTTTTGTAGGAATCAACAAGGAAGAGCAAAAGCTTGTGGTTCTTGGATAATGGTTGTTCCAAGCATATGACCGGTGACCCATCAAGATTTTCGAGTTTTAAGAGCAAGGAAAGTGGCTTTGTCACTTTTGGAGATAATTCAAAAGGAAAAATCTTGGGCATTGGTGATATCGGTAACATATACTCTCCATGTATTAAAAATGTGCTTCTTGTTGATAGCCTTAAACATAATTTACTTAGTATTAGTCAACTATGTGATAAGGATTTTCGTGTTGTTTTTGAATCCTCAAAATGCTCCATTGAAAAAGCTTCAACCAATGAAGTTATTTTTGTTGGAGAAAGGAAGGATAATGTTTATGTTGTTGATGTTGATTCCTTTGATAGCAAAAATAAATGTTTAACCGTTATGAATGATAATTCTTGGTTGTGGCATAGAAGATTAGGACATGCTAGTATGGATTCTATTTCAAAGTTGGTTAGAAAAGATCTTGTTGTTGGTTTGCCATCTATTCCTTTTGTTAAAGATAAACTTTGCGATGCATGCCAATTTGGAAAACAAATTAAAACATCTTTTCATTCCAAGAAAGAGATTTCAACCTCTAGACCTTTGCAATTGCTTCATATTGATTTATTTGGTCCTTCAAGAATTGCTAGTCTAGGTGGTAAATACTATGCATTTGTGATTGTTGATAATTTTTCTAGATTTACATGGGTTATATTTTTGAAACTCAAAAATGATGTTTTGGAAAATCTAGTTAAATTTTGTAAGAGTGTGCAAAATGAAAAAGGGTATTCAATCACCTCCATTATGAGTGATCATGGTGGAGAGTTTGACAATGATGCCTTAGAATTGTTTTGTGATGAACATGGTTTTAACCATAACTTTTCGGCTCCAAGAACTCCACAACAAAATGGAGTTGTCGAAAGGAAGAATAGAAAAATTCAAGAAATGGCTAGGTCAATACTCAACGAAATCTCATTACCTAAATATTTTTGGGCCGAGGCCGTTAATACTTCTTGTTATATTTTGAACCGCGTTTTCATTAGGCCTAACATGAATAAAACCCCTTATGAGCTTTGGAAAGGGAGAAAACCCAACATTGGATATTTTAGAGTTTTTGGATGTAAATGCTATATTTTGAACACCAAGGACAACCTTGGAAAATTTGATGCAAAATCCGATGTTGGAATTTTTATAGGTTATTCAACACATAGTAAAGCTTATAGGATTTATAACAAAAGAACTAATGTTGTTGAAGAATCTATTCATGTTGCATTTGATGAGTCTAACCCTCCTACAAGCAAAAGTGTAGATGATGATGTTGTAGGTTTGGGAGAAGAGGTTCAAAAGCTTGACATTGGAGAATCATCTAACGCTCCATCACAAACTCTCAAAGAGGAACTACCCGAGGAAAAGGTAAATGAAAGCAAAGGTATGGATTCTAACCTCCCTCATGAGTGGAAGTTCAAAAGTGCTCATCCTATAGACCAAATTCTAGGTGATCCTTCACAAGGAGTCACAACTAGAAGCTCCCTTAGAAACTTGTGTAATTTCATTGCTTTTATTTCTCAAATTGAACCAAAGAATTTTAAAGAGGCCGAGTTCGATGAATCTTGGCTTCTAGCTATGCAAGAAGAAATAAATCAATTTATTAGAAATGATGTTTGGGAGTTAGTTCCAAGACCGTCACACCAATCGGTGATTGGAACAAAATGGGTCTTTAGAAATAAGGTAGATGAGCATGGGGTCATTGTGCGTAACAAGGCTAGATTAGTGGCCCAAGGTTACAATCAAGAAGAAGGAATTGATTATGAGGAGACCTTTGCCCGGGTAGCAAGACTTGAGTCCATAAGAATGTTATTAGCTTTTGCATGCCACAAGAATTTTATCTTGTATCAAATGGATGTTAAAAGCGCCTTCTTAAATGGATACATTATGGAAGAGGTTTATGTCTCTCAACCCCCCAGTTTTCAAGATCACAAACACCCTAACCATGTTTATAAATTAAAGAAAGCATTATATGGTTTAAAGCAAGCTCCTAGAGCTTGGTATGATCGCTTAAGTACTTTTCTTATCTCAAATGGTTTTTCAATGGGAAAAGCGGATAATACACTTTTTATTAAAAGAAAATCAAAAGACATTATTATAGTACAAATCTATGTTGATGATATTATTTTTGGTGCTACTAATGATGCTCTTTGTGAAGAATTTTCAAAGTGTATGCATAGTGAATTCGAGATGAGCATGATGGGAGAGCTCAACTTTTTCCTTGGACTTCAAATAAAGCAACAAAAGAATGGAATATTCATAAGTCAATCCAAGTACATCAAGGATCTACTTCAAAAGTTTGACTTGGCCAATGCAAAGTCCATGAAAACCCCTATGAGCACCTCCATAAAGATGGACAAGGATGAAAGTGGTAAGTATGTTGACATCACCAAGTATCGAGGTATGATTGGTTCATTATTATATTTAACTGCTAGTAGACCCGATATTTTGTTTAGTGTTGGTCTATGTGCTAGGTACCAATCATGTCCCAAGGAATCCCACTTAAGTGTCGTCAAGAGAATTTTTAGATACTTGATAGGCACAATGAATCTAGGACTTTGGTATCCCAAGAACTCAAACTTTGAAATCAATAGTTACTCGGATCGGATGCGGACTTTGTCGGTTGTAAGTCGGATAGGAAAAGTACTAGTGGAACATGTCACTTTCTAGGAAACTCTTTAGTGTCATGGTTTAGCAAGAAACAAAACTCGGTAGCCCTATCCACAACCGAAGCCGAATACATTGCCGTCGGTAGTTGTTGTGCTCAAATACTTTGGATGAAACAAACTCTTAAGGATTTTGATGTTGATTTTGAATGTACACCCATAAAGTGTGACAATACTAGTGCCATTAACCTCTCTAAGAATCCAATCTTGCATTCTAGAGCCAAGCATATTGATATAAGGCACCATTTCCTTAGAGACCATATCCAAAGAGGTGAAATTGTACTAGACTTTGTAAGCACCGAATTCCAATTAGCGGGCATATTCACCAAGCCTCTTAGTGATGAGAGATTTAGTTTCATTAGAAGAGAGCTAGGAATGACCAACCTCAATGAAATATAAAGTTCACTAGCGACTTTAATTAATTGGTATCATATCTCTCTTTACTTATAAATTTATGCATATGTACTCTCAATATGATATTTACATGTTTCAAATGCATAAATAAATTAACTAAATGATATATGACCTTGTACTACTTGAAAAATCAGATTATAGGTCATTTTGTGATTTTTAGGCATATTTTAGACATACTTTTTGAATTAGTACACACACAAAATTTTGCATTATTGATCATTATATAAATTTGTATGTTTAAACATGTCTAAATGAGTGAAATTAGTATGCCTATAGGTTCTAAATGGTTGAAAAATAGTTTGAATGCATTTCATGCATTTTACATGTGCATTTTTAAAAGTTTTAAGCCTAAAAGAGGAATTTTGCCCGAAATGCTCAATTTTCATCATTTTTCAAAACCGTAACTTCCCACACCTCACATTTAACATTCTTGAGGTGTTGCAAAAAGAATTTTTCGCTTTGGATGCATAAAACTCATTTTTGGTAGACTTCTACTTTTCAAGGCCTTTTAAGGCATTTTTCGAAAAATCTACCCAAAATTCTCAATTTTTAATATTTTTCGATTCCGTCACTTCACACACCTCATATTTAATATTCTTGAACTTCTGGAAAAATAATTTTTCAATTTGGTTGAACAGATTTCATTTTTGGTAAGTTTTTGGCTTTCTTGAACTTTTCTTTAAAACTTACCGTAAATCGTTATTTTTCAACATTTTTTAGATTTTCTTGTTTGAGCATGTTCATTTTCTCATATTTTAGGTGTTAGAAAAAGTTTGGGGTCAATTGGGTTAAAAACGAAGATTTTGGGCACGTTTTTGAAAAGGGGGCTGGGCTGGTGCACCAACCGGAATTCCGGTTGGCGCCTGACAGCAGCCCATGAGTTTTTTTTTTTTTGCCTTTTTTTTTAAATGCATTTTTTCCCCATAAAAACCCTACCCACGAGTTTCATTCCCCCATTCTGACTCTACACACTAAAATACAAGCCTCCACTCTCTTCACTCTCAAAAATCACTCCCTCAAACCCTCACTTCATCATCCATTTTTCTCCAAAACTCTCCTTCTCTTCTTGTTTTCCCTTCAATGGCTTCATCATCCAACCCAAGGAAGAGCAAGAGGGTTCTCAATGCTGAACAAATCAGGGAGAAAAGGGCTAAAGGCAGAAATGAACCTACTCTTTTCTACAACCAAGAGGACTTCAATCGGTTCCATGATGCTTTCTCCTCTAGGCCTATTATCAAAGGTAAATTTTGTGACCTTCCAAGCCTAGCTTGTGTCAAATTCAGCTATCATTTTGAAATGTTAGGGTGGAAATTCTTTATCAATATTAAGACACCCATGTACCCTAGGTTGGTTAGAGCCTTCTATGCTTGCATCAAACCTAGCCATGCACCCCTAGGAGTTAGAGGTACTATTGGAGATGTCCCCTTTGCACTTGATGTAGAATCTCTAAATAACTTGCTAGGAGCACCCAATGAGGGACTTTTGCTAGAACCAAAAACCACTCTTAAGAATGATGAACTTCTTGCTATGAATGAGTGTTCTAGAGTCCTTTGTGGAGAAGGCCCAATTTTCATAAAACCAAAGTTTCACAATCTTACTTTGGAAGCCAAAATTCTCCAACTATTTATCATCAATAACCTTGCTCCAAGAAGTGGTCATAAGGATGAGGTCAAAAACATAGACATACTCATTTTATACCTTATCCTAACCAAAAAGGCAAGAATCAACCTAGGACATATTATTCTTCGGTTTATTGTTGATGTGTATAAACCCAACATGGTTAAGTCCCTCCCATTTGGCTTTCTCCTTAGCTACATCCTACCTCTCTTAGGAGTTCCCATCTCGGATGAAAAGAAGGTTGAACCTACCGAAGGGGATAAGCTAGGTCCTAAATCTTTCACAAGCTTAGGGTATGCTCTTATCAATAATAAGTGGGTCTTCACTCCCAAAAGAGGCCAAAGAGGCAAGAGGGCCTTGAAGTAGGCGACGAAAGTGAAGAAGAGGAGAGCTTTGGGTTACCCGCAAGCGAAAGTGAAGACGAGGAGCAAGCCAATGAAGAAGAAGAAGCTCAAACCTCAAGCCTTCCCATGCCTCAAGCATCTCAATTCAACCTTGAGGAGGCCTTTGCTCGTCTTCACACCGACATGAACACTCAATTTACCACCTTGCGGAGTGACATGGCACAAGGCTTCCAAAATGTTCGTAATGAAATGGAGGAGATGAGGGCCTACATGAGGCGTTTTGGGGCGCCACCACCTTAGGCATTTGCATGTTTTCTAGTTTTGCATTCCTTTATGTTTTATTTTCTTCTCTATGTACTTATGTGTTTGCATGGCTTTATGCCTTATGTATGAATGTTTAAACTATTTAATCTATGTTTGTTTATGATTTATTTTGTGAATTCCTTTGCCATCCTTTTTGATGACTCAAAAGGGGGAGAAGTGATAGGATTATTTTTTAATGTTTGGCAAAACCTCAATATCTAAGACTAACAATGTTATTTGAACTTAAGTGATATATTGAGGGGGAGTTTACAAAATCATGCAAGGTAAAACTAAAAGGTAAATTTCTTTTATCCTTGCACACATTAAGGGGGAGCTAATCTAATATTCATATTTAAAAATATCTTCTTTCCCTTTTAAAATAATCAAATATTTGATATCATCAAAAAGGGGGAGATTGTTGACCCAAACTCTTAAGTCTCCTTGTTTTGATGATTAACAAATATTTGATTATTATTTGTTACTAATGATTTGTTGATTTTGTAGCAAAAACCAAAGTGAATTAGCACTTCAAAGTCAAACTTATGACCAAGGGCAAAATGGTCATTTTACCAAATTTTCCGGAAACGACCCAAAATGGACTTCAAGACTCAAGAAACTCAAGATAAAGGTTTATTTCCATTTCTTAGTCTTGTAAAGTGATTGCAAGTATACGTTAAGTCATAAGTATAAAATTTGGCTCACTCTCGTACTAAAAAATGGTGATTTTTTAAAATGAGAAATAATTATCCTAAATTCACTTTTAAGAAAATACATCCCGATACGGTCGTAACGCAATTGGAATTTTTGAAATCGGATAAACAAGCTAAAAGTTATAAAGAATTGAAAATGGGAAAATAGGCTTAAAACGGATTTTGCTCTCTGTTTGCCATCCGGAATTCCGGATGGGCAACCGGAATTCCGGTTGCTTCCAAACCGGAATTCCGGTTCGCAGCAGACAGCTTCGAAAATTAACTCCTAACGGCTATAAACGGCTAGTTTTTTCCCAAACTCTATATAAACTCGTTTTTCACTCAAAGTTGGTTGTTGGCTGAGCATTTATTACATATACCAAACCAAATCCATTGATTTCAAAGAGCTCTCAAAGTTTAACTCATCCAAACACATATTCACACACTTGAGCCAAAATTTGTATTTATTCCTTCTAAGTGTGCTTGCTAATCACTCTAGGTTTCTCATTGTATTATCATACTTCTAGAGTGATTTTTGCTTGTAATATCAAACACATTCCCATATTGAGATTGAGGTGAGGTTGGCACCGGTTTTTGTAAACAACCCGGTTAGAGTGAGATTGACACTTCAACAATCCGAAAAAGAGGTTGATAGTCCTTGGTGGTGGAAAACTATTGTAAGAGGTTTGGAAATACCTTGGTGAAAAATTCCCGGTTGTAAGGGTTAGTCAAGCCCGCTAACTTGGCTCGATAGTTGAACTCAAAGCTAGGTCCATAGCTTTGAAGACCAAGGACGTAGGTGGCTTAGTTCTACCGAACCTTGTAAAATTCGAGAGTTTGCGATTTCTTAACCTTCAACTCTTTACATTACAATTTTGATTATTTGCTATTTCTATTTGTTTGCCATATTATTTGCTTTTACTTGATAAATTTGATTTATTGCATAATTTGGCATATTAAGTTTTAAATTTACGAAATTAGTTTAAATTTCCAATTCAGCCCCCCTCTTGGAAATATATCTTGGGTTAACAAAGGTGAGGCCCAATATTTATCCAATGAGATGTTCAAGAAACCATTTCTGAGATTTTCAACAACTTTCTTTTGATTGGAAAATCGGAGGTCAGTATATTGAACTATGATTATCTTTCTATGATGGTTTAACATTCTCTTATTGTATATAAGGTGAACATATGCATGTTCTCATCTGCATCTGTACAAGCCCATAGAGATAGTTTATGTTTGCTAGTGCTTTTCTTGGAGTTTTCTTTGATAATGCAATCATGTGAACAAAATTCTGCTATGGTTCTAAACTTGATTCCAAATACAGTAGTCCTGTCTTGCATTATCTGAAGCTCAAGAACCAAGCTCAAGATAAGGATGAGAAACTTAATTGGTAGATACTCCAAATTTTCATTCTGACTGCAGATAGTAGTGCCATGATTTTGAATAAACTGCATATAAAATTTGTATAGGACCTTGTAATATTTGATTGTTGATAGTAGATTGAAAAACATTGCCCTCTTATGGTGTTGTTCTTGATTTTTTTGTTTGTTTGTGTTCTCTGATTTGATCTTGTTTTGAGGTTTTGAGGCAAAATGGTCTTACCCTTACTTACCTTTACTTGGCATGGCTGCTGAAATTAGCTTTACTTAGCATGGCTTCAAATTTATATATTTGGTCTTTGATTCTAAGCCCTGTTTATTTTATAAAACAATTTGCACCTTCTTGTTGATTAAGATTCTAGCACCCGTATATGGAGGTTTCACTTAGCTCTCTTCCTAGATAAAAGAGCCTAAGTTGTGGAGTATTACTAACATATTGGATTTATTGCATTGCAATTTAATATTTTTATGATCATTATTTTTTGTAGCTTTTGTGTTGTAAAGACCATATTTTCTCTGTTCTTCATCAATTAAATTGAATCCTTTAGTGCAGAAATTAGCTATAAATTATTTTATTACTACAAAATTTATCTATTAAGTGGTAGCTGATAGATCTGATATGGTTTGCTATGAGTCTGTTAGTCTTACTCTAATTTTTAGCTCATTACAAGTGTTGAATCACAAATATTCAACACTTGCATATATTTCGATAAAGATTAGTTCATTCATTCTCTATTCTCTCTGATGATATGTGCACACAAACATTTTACACATGACATGCCTTTTCAAACCAGTGAATAATTTTTTGGTTAGAAGTAGTAGATTCTTTCTTGACTGGTTAATTTTTTTACTAGTGTAAATGCTTGTTCAACATTAACCGATATGCAATCCAAGATTATGATAGTATTATTGACTATTTTAGATGAATGGTATGATATTTCATGACCTCAATAATTTTTCTTTGATGTTTTATTTACAAGATTCAACAAGTAAAGTGCAAAAGAAAATCTGATTTGGAAGGCTTTGGTGTGCTAACATTTGGAAGATCACGAATTCCTACTTTTACTAGATAATAACAATAAACTATTTCTTTGTTTATTTTGCAGATGTGACAAGTGAAATAGAAAAGGATACTTAATTTTGAAGGCTTTGTGTTGGGCAGCTGTAGAATATTTTGTGATGAAAGTAGTAACTTTTCAATATGTTGAATATTTAAGACTACTTGAATACTTAAAGAACATTTTGTTGTTGATGACAGTGTTGAATGTTTTAAACTAATTTGTGGATTGTTAATACAATGTTGAATGTTTTTACTTTTTGTTATTTGAAAATCAAGTTCATTTGATGATGCTAGTATATATTAGAAAGCTAATTTTAATTATATAAATAAAAACTTAAAATATAATAGAATAAATTAGTGTTATATAAATGAATATATAATGAGAATTTAAACTTATCTAAATATTAAAATAATACGAAAAATGTGTTATAATATCTATTACAATAACACTTTTTATAAGTAAAGAATTTTGTTATGCAAACTTCATTATATAACACAAAAAATGTGTTATACTAAAGTGTAGTATAACACAAATTTATAAGTATTGAAATGTGTTATATAATCGACTATAAATAATATAATGAAACACTTATCTATTTATTAAAATAACACAGAATGTGTGTTATCGTTGACAGTATAATAACACATTTGTATAACAATGATAAAGTGTTATGTAAAGTACCCTGACCTACGATAACATAGTCAGTCTTAACTCATCAAAAAGTATTATGGTATGTTTTGATAACACATTTTTGGTCTTATTAAAAGCATTTTTTCTTGTAGTGTGTGTTGGGCATGAGAAATTGACATGTGATTCTAAAAGGAAATATTTGATTATGATTATAGGCTCGTTGTGAAGTTTTTCTCATTTTACTTTGTAGCCAGATTTTCTATGTTTATGCTATGAAATGGTAAGATTGGTCTGTTATGAGAATAATGACATGTTATGTATGATGATGGATCATGTGATATAAAATATGGAATTCTATCTTGAAATGCTATGATGCAAAATGTGTTTCCTTTGTATTGATATGAAATTGATTTCATGTGTTTGTATGTTGTATGAAAAAGCAAACGGTTGCTAGCGTGCTGAACGCGACACAACAAAGTGGTTACTAAGGATATGACGTAACTCATAGGGCAGATGCGCTGAGGTTATTCAATGACCATAGCCTCCTGTTTACCTCACAGAGGATGTCTTTCCAGTTTTATGCTTTCACTGGTTACCTCAGGATGTGGCATGGATAATAGTGGCACCGTGATCACAAAGAATATGATTATGATGTATGATTATGATGCATGGCTATGATGTATGATGTTGATATGTTATGAGTTTTACAATATGAATATGTTCTTAATGTATTTTATTTTTTGTTGTTGTATTTGTTTGTACTTCCTTACTGGGCTTTTAGCTCACCCCCTTACTTCCCCCCTTTCAGGTATTAAATAGGCTTTCTTTTGGCATGCGCTGTGATGTGGGGAGTTTCGACATCTAGGTGTCTATGGCGTGTGGGTATCCTATGAACGAATCAAACGATTAACATAAGTGCCAAGTTTAAAAGAATCATGTGATGGGCTTTTATTAAAAAACTAGCAGTGAGACTTAAATGTTATTTTCTTTAAATGTTGCATAAGAACACTTTATTTGAATTTAAACTATTGGGCCCAACTTACATGTTTTCTCAAGGCCCCATTGAATCTCATATGTTAAGTGGTATTTTTTCTATTTATTGATGATATTGAGGCGTTTTGCAAAGAAATTGATTAAGGTATTTTACAAATGGTATTAGAGCCAGTCATTCATGTTTCTAAGGACGCTCCCCATACATGCTAAAGAGGGGAAAATCATACCTCACCTCGACGTAACTATTTATTCTATATGTTATCTTTATTTTTATGCTTTTAAATGTTGTAGTTTTGTAATTTCAGTATAGAAAGATGCCTCCAATTATTAGATACACTAGAAAGCAATTACTCAAGGAGATTCGTGCGATACCTAAGGTTCAACTTGATGAGGATCACGGTGATTGGAGGATCGCCGTGCTGAAAATGGTGGTTGTGGTTTGCGATCATTTTCAAGGTATGATTAACAAAATAGGGGTGTTGCTATGGCCCATAGAACAATTCTGGTTGTTAAGGGAAGCATTGTTGATATATCTCGAGGCCTTCCTCCACTCGACCATAGCATGGCACGATGTCACTCGGGACGAGTTGGATTTCAGAACCATCGAATATACAATCTATGACCTTATAGATAATTGTGATTTTAGTCACTTAGAGCCAGTCATGGTAAAGAAGGATGCCAGAGAGATGGAGGAGCGATATGAGACAGCACACGATTTGGAAGAAGAAATGATGTGTCAAGAGGTAGTGCACTCCATACCAAAAGTAAGCACTAGGATAAGGGCGTTAGCGAACGCTCCTAATTACTTCCACATTTCGGAGGACGTCTTCGACTATAGCTTAGGGGACGAGTCCACGGTTGAGGACTAGAGTCTGTCACGTAAATTATTCAATAAAATGTTAACAAATAAGATGGGACTTTTAAAGAACCCTTAAGAACTTATGGCTTTGGTTTGTTTGAATTTTGGAATAATTATTTAACAAACTTTGAATGTTATGGTTTAATAAATTTTGTCTTTCAGATTTTAAATGGCGTGGATGTGGAATGTATGATAATTTTCGCAAAAATCGATAAGAACCAAACCATTATGCGATTTATCCTCTCTTGTGATTTTCTTTTGGTGCCTTAGAATCTCATAATGTCAACAAGAGGAAGAGGGGGCAAGGGATGAGGAAGAGGTCGAGGAAAGGGTGTCTCCACAAGATCTAGTGCCACAACAATTCTTGATTTGAGAATGCCACCAGCCCTAGCTGCACCAACTGAGGATTTGGCCGCAGAGATAGCAAGGTTGATGGAACAACTAAGACAAAGAGATGAGGAGTTGGCTCACGCCAGGCAAGTACCCTAAGTTTCGTATGTACTAGTGGCACAGCCTGAGCCTCGAGTACCACCACCTACACCATTGCCTATGGCATATGGATTTGAGCCAGTCTATGAGCGCTTGAGAAAGCAAGCCCCACCTAGCTTCGAAGGGAAAACTCATCTTATGGTGACAGAGGATTTGCTGAGATCAGTAGAGGCCATCTTTGATCACATGGAGTTGAGCGACCACAAGAGAATTTCATGTACAGCCCACCTACTCATGTTGGATGCAAGGATACGGTGGGATGTGGTCAAACAGACTTGTGAATTGAATACGATGACTTGAGCAGACTTCATTTAGGCATTTGGAAAGACGTATTACAGTGCGACTATTTTAGCAACCATGGTGGACAAGTTCGTGACTTTGGTTCAGGAGAACCTCGCTGTTACTGAATATGTACAGAAGTTCGATAGGTTTGATAAATTTGCGCTGAAGTAGTACCAACGGAAGCCCTGCGAGTCCAAAGGTTTATGAGAGCACTTAAGCCAATGATTTCTAGGGATGTTAAGATGACCAGTGCTGAGGTGGTTAGTTATGTTGAGGTGTTGGATAAGGCACTTGAAGCAGAATAATTGGAGGATCATATTTGGAAGGACAATGATGCCAGAAGGGAGGCCATCAGAAACAAGGGCTTTCATGAGGGCAATAAGCGGAATGCTAATGAAGGGTAGAACAGTGGCACTGACAGGAGGCTTAGACCCCCGTTTACAAATAATAACAATAACAACGGTCATAACCACCACAACAATCACAATAGTCACAATAATGATCGTAACTACGGAAACCACAAGGAAAACAAAGTTGAGCACCCCAGCTATCCTAAATTCTCGCGATGACATGTGGGAGAATTTCAGGCTGACACCAAAAAATGTTACAAGTGCAGTCTGGTAGGCCATCTGAAGAAGGATTGCTCACAGTGGAAAGCAGGGCAGGGCAGTAGCAACAACCTAGTGCCAGCGAGGGTTCTTGCATTGACCCAAAAGGAAGCAGCCAACAGTAACACCGTGGTCATAGGTCAGCTCCCTACTAGTATGATGTGTAGAGTCCTTATTGATTCTGGAGTGACTCGCTCTTATGTTGCTATGAATATGATTGATAAACTTGGTACGCCTTGTAAAATGTTTTCCCATAGTTTTAGTACAATGTTACCATCAGGAAATATGATGTTGTCAACTCGAGTAGTTACAGTTAGCACCTATATCCATAGAGGGCAGGGAGTGCCCAACAGATCTTATAGAATTAGACATACCAGACTATGATGCCATACTTGGCATGGATTGGTTATCCAAACATGGAGCGACGATTGACTGTTGGAAAAAGACCGTGGAGTTTAGACCAAAAGAAGGAGAACTCTTTTCTTTTAAGGGAGAAGTGTTTGGTTTTCATACATTCATAATATCGACATTGGAAGCTCATAATATGATGTAGCACGGGTGTTCGGCATATCTGGCTAGTGTGGTGGATAAATCCAAGGAGTTAGAGTTGAAACCAGAGAATGTTCATATCGTTTGTGAGTTTCCGGAAGTGTTTCCCGAGGAATTGTCAGGTTTACCCCTAGACAAATAAATTGAATTGTGATCAAACTTGCACCAATATCTAAAGCACCCTATCGAATGGCACCTGAAGAGTTGAAGGAACTCAAGACCCAACAATACGAATTAGTAGATAAGGGGTTCATAAGACCTAGTCATTCCCCATGGGGGGCACCGGTCCTACTTGTGAAAAAGAAGGATCGAAGCATGAGAATGTGAATCGATTACCGAGAACTCAATAAGGTCACCATTAAGAACAAATATCATTTGCCTAGGATAGATGACCTTTTTGATCAACTGCAAGGGGCAGCAGTATTCTCAAAGATTGATCTGCGATCCGGGTACCATCAGTTGAAAGTAAAGGAGGTCGACATTCCTAAGACAGCTTTCAGAACTCGCTACAGGCACTATGAATTCCTAGTGATGTCTTTTGGACTCACTAATGCTTAGCAGCATTCATGGACATGATGAACAAGGAAATTAAGGACTACCTAGATAAATTTGTAGTAGTGTTTATAGATGATATCCTTATCTACTCAAAGACCAAGGAGGAGCATGAGGAGCACTTAAGGTTGACCCTAAAAAGACTACGAGAACATAATTTATACACTAAGTTCTCTAAGTGCATGTTTTAGTTGGAACAAGTAACTTTCCTAGGGCATATATTGTCCAAAAATGGAATAGTAGTGGATCCGTCAAAGATCAAGGCCATTAGAGAATGGCCCCAACAAAAGAATGTCTCAGAGGTTCGAAGCTTCTTAGGGTGAGCAAGTTATTACTGGAAGTTTGTCGAGGGTTTTTCAAAGATTGCCACACCCTTGACCAATTTGACTCGCAAACACCAGAAGTTCACATGGACCGAGAAATGTGAAGAAAGTATTCAGACTATGAAGGATAAGTTGATCTCTGCTCCTATCCTTTGTGTTCCCACGGAGGGCGGGAAATTTGTGGTGTATTGGGACCCATAAAAGAACGACTTAGGGTGTGTTTTCATGCAAGATGGGAAGGTTGTAGCTTATGCTTCATAACAACTCAAGGACTATGAGCAATTGTATTCCACCCATGATCTTGAGTTAGCAGTATTGGTGTTCGCACTAAAGATATGGAGACATCACCTTTATGGGGATAAATGCAAAATTTACATCGACCAAAAAAGTCTAAAAAACCTTTTCACTCAGAAAGAACTGAATATGAGGCAGCAGAGGTGGTTAGAATTAGTGAAAGACTACGATTGCAACATCCTATACCATCCAAGCAAGGCCAATGTGGTTGCGGATGCATTAAGTAGGTGGGGACATGGGAGTGTCTCAGCTCTGAGCACAATAGAGGTGCCTCTGTAGAAGGAGATTATAAACGCTAGTATTTAGTTCGTGATAGGAGGCCTAGCGAACTTCATGTTACAATCCTCTCTACTTGAACAAATTAGAGAAGGACATAAAATGGATGAAGCCCTTATAAAGCAAGAGGCGTTGCTACAAAAGGGTGATAGCAGTGACTTCACTTTTTCTACCGGTAGATTGATGCGATATAAGGATAGGATTTGTGTGCCTTACAATGATGAGGTTAAGGAGAGTGTTTTGAAGGAGGCACATACAACACCCTATTCCTTACATCCAGGGTCGACAAAGATGTATCAAAACCTTAAGGCAATGTATTGGTGGCCTAGAATGAAGAAAGATGTTGCTGAGTTTGTTGTCAGATGTTTGACATGTCAGCAAGTCAAAGCAGAACACCAAAGGCCAGCATGACTACTTCAACCGCTTTACGATCCATAATGGAATTGGGAAGATATAGCAATGGACTTTTTATGTGAGCGAGATAGTGAGACTTCATGGGGTTCCAAAGTCGATTATTTATGATCGAGGGTCAATATTCACATTGAAATTTTTGAAGGGATTACAGAAAGCTATGGGTACAATGGTAAAGTTAAGTTTTGCATTCCATCCCAGACTGATGGGAAGTTCGAGAGGACTATACAGATTCTAGAGGACATGTTAAGATGTTGTGCTTTAGACTTTTTAGAATCTTGGAGTCGATACCTACCCCTGATGGAGTTCTCCTATAATAATAGTTATCAATCCACTATTGGGATGGCTCCCTATAAGATGATATATGGGTGCAAGTGTAGATCTCCTTTGCACTGGGATAAGGTTTGGGAGAAGTAAATATTAGGCCCCGATGCAGTTAGGGAAGCAAGCGAGGCGATCGATAAAATTCGCTAAAGGATGCTTACCGCTCAAAGTAGGAAAAAGAGTTACGAGGACCTTATGAGAAGGGACATCGAGTTTTCAGTGGGCGAGTTTGTGTTCTTGAGAGTCTCACTGATGAAAGGTGTTATGTGTTTTGGGAAGAAAGGGAAGTTGAGCCCGAGATATATATGTCCATTTGAGAATTTGGAAAGGGTAGGGCAAGTTGTGTCCCGTTTAGGACTACCCTCAACACTAGCCGAAACACATAATGTCTTTCACATCTCAATGTTGCGTAAGTAAGTGTCAGATCCCTCACATGTTCTAAGTTATGAGCCGTTACAGCTAAAGCAGGAACTGAGTTACGATGAACAGCCCGAGCGTGTTATCAAAAAGGGAATCAAGGAACTGAGATCCAAAAGGATTTCATTAGTTAAGGTCCTGTGGAAGAATAATACGGAACGAGAAGCAACATGAGAGTTTGAGGAAGCCATGAGAGAAATATATGTTGAGTTATTTGGTAAGAAAGAATTTCGGGACGAAATTCCTTTTAAGGAGGGTATATTATAGCACACAATTTTTTTATTTAATTATTAATTTTGTGCTTTGTTTTATTTTTAATTGTTAAGTGTTAGAAATAATTTTTTTTATTGTTTGGTAGAAATTGTGTGAATTTAATTGTTAATAGTTTTATTTATCTATTTATTTAATTAAGTGAGAAAATGAGTTTTGATTGAATGCACCAAGGTGCATGGTAGGAAGTGATGCACCCTTGCAATTGGGTGTGTGCATGTGCGTGAACATGCAATAGAATTTTTTAGACATCATTTCTTTTTATTAGATTTATTTTATTTAATTAAAAATTAAAATAAAAGAAGAAGAAATAGAGGGTGGCTTGTGGACTATAGTGGGAATGGGGGATTTCCTTTCCTATTTGATTTGGTGTTAGAACAATGTGAATGGGTGGCTATTAGTTAAAATTGGAAAAGAGTTGTCATCTTTTATGCACTCTTTATTTTTTTCTATAATTAAGAGAAAATCAAATAGAAAATGAATAAATGAAAATGATTAGATAGAGGAAACTAACCTATTTCCATTAGGGTTAGTTATTTCCTAGGTTAGATTAAAAGGAAGGTAAGAAAATAAAAGAGAGAATTTGTGCTCTTGTGACCGACGACCTAGAGAGAGAAGGAGTGAGAGTGAGTATGAGATATAGAGAGAAAGAAAGGAAGAGAGAAGAGAAGAAGGAAAAGAAGGAGAAGAAGAAGAAGAAGAAGAAGAGAAAAAGATTCAATCCTAGGGTATGTCTTCTTGTATTTTTGATTTCTAGATCCTCTCTTCTTTTGTTTCTTGTTTTTTGATAAGTGTTCTTGGTTGTTGTTTGTTGGTTTTCTACTTTTCTTCATGTGATTTCGAAACCCTAGGCTTGAACAAGAGGTGGCTATAATTTTGGGTGTTAGTCACTTTTGTGTTCTTAATTCTACAATCAAGAGAGGTAATGAAATTTGTAGCCCTAGTGTTGTTATGATTTCTTGGGTTATATTGATTGATTATTATTTTGATTATGGGATGAAGGATTATATTATTTGATGGATGAAGGATTTTGGCCTAGGCGCGTGGCTTTATAATTTTATGTGGTTGGTTATGGCATCATTCTATTGTTGGTTATTGGAAAATATTGTTATGGTTAAACAATGGAAAGGTTTTATTTTTATTTGTATGAGATAAGATTTGATGTAATATAAAGGGTTAGAAGCTATATTATTGTATGGGTATTGGGTTTCGGCTTAGGGCATCTAAAAAGGGATTGTGAGTATGGTTGATCTTGTTGTTGATTCTACCTTTATTTTTAGAAACATGATCATATTGGTACTTATGTTGCATCATCTAGGGTTTTACTAAAAATCTTTGTGCATGTCCTATGTTATTTTGTTGTTAGTATTTTAATCTTAGTAATCTAATTGTAAGAATGAAAATATGTTAATGGGTGCATGCTAGGGTTTGTGTTTGGATTTATGTTGAATGAGCATGAAGGTTATGGTATAAGTATTGAGAAGCATGACTTAAAGATGACTATCATGATTAATTATGCTTCCTGATTTTGTCTGTAGTCGGTGAGTAAATTGGTGAAACAATGATTTATATGCACAATTGATGTCTCTAATGATATTTTTATTTTATGTAAATAAAAGGGTATTTTTATTTCACATTTCAATGGTATTTTTATCAAATTAATACATGCTGATTTTTATGAAGAAAATGTGATTTTAAACTAAGTTTGTGATTTTAAATGAAATATTAGTTCCTGGAATTTTTAATTAAACTTTAAAAATGTATTTTGAATGAGATAAATAATGTTATTATATTAAATGGATTTCACCATAAGTTATGTATATGTAAAAATGATATATTTTTTAATGTAACCATGAATTTTCACATTATTATTTAGGTGAAGTTTTTTTTATTTAAATGAGAAAATGTTTGAGTTTAAATTCACTTATGATTTTTAAACAAAATAAAAGTTGCTGAAATTTTGCTTTGCTAAGTAAAAATATTTATTTTGTTTAAAATTAATGGGTTTTATACTTACATAATTTAAGTCTTAAATAATATAAGAAAAAATATATTTTAAATTACTAATGCTTACACTTAATCTTGTAATTTTTATTAATTTAGAAAAATGTTATTTTCTGAAGGAAACATGAAATTTTATAATTATTTCTAAATGACTACAAGTTTTGTTGTTTTCGAAGAATTTAAAATAATAAATGGGAGTATTATTTTATGAGAAATTTAGAAAGGTTAAATGAATTATTTTTATGAGTTAAAAATAATGTATTAAGTAGTTTAATCATACATCAGGATTTAAATAAATAAATAATGGTAAAGAGATCATGTTGCTGAATTTTATTTGAAAAAGTAAGAAATGAGCATGTACGAATTATAATTTTAAAACGTCACTTTTAAACAACCCTCTCACGCATGTATGTCTCATGCAAGTGCATTTTTACGTTCAAATATATGCATATTGTTCAATATAGTTTTTACTTTGTAACCATGAAGGGTTAATATGTATAATTAACATTATTCTTTTATGATTTTATGTGAAAATATGTACCACATGTGCATGGCCCATGCATACATGGGGTATATATGTTGGGCATGAGTAATTGACATGTTATTGTAAAAGGCAATATTTGATTATGATTATAGACTCGTTGTGAAGTTTTTCTCATTTTTCTTTGCTCAGACCTGAGGTAAGGAAGTTAGAAAGAATTTCTATGTTTGTGCTATGAAATGGTAAGATTGGTCTGTTATGAGAATAATGACATGTTATGTATGAGGATGGATCATGTGATATGAAATATGGAATTATATCTTGAAATGTTATGATGAATATGACACAACATGTGTTTCCTTTGTATTGATATGAAATGGATTTCATGTGTTTGTATGTTTTATGAAAAAACAAATAGTTGCTAGCGTGTTGAATGTGACACAACAAAGGAGTTACTAAGGATATGGCGTAACTCATAGGGCGGACATGCCAAGGTTATTCAAGGACCAGAGCCTCTTGTTTACCTCACAGGGGAGGTCTTTCCAATTTTATGCTTTCACTGGTTACCTCAGGATGTGGCATGGACAATAGTGGCACCATGATCACAAAGAATATGATTATGATGCATGGCTATGACGTATGATGTTGATATGTTATGAGTTTTACAATATGAATATGTTCTTAATGTGTTTCCTTGTATTTTGTTGTATTTGTTTTTATTTCCTTACTAGGTTTTTAGCTAACCTCCTTACTTTCCCCATTTAAGGTATTAAATAGGGTTTCTTTTGGCACGGCGTGGGGGTATCCTATGAACGAATCAAACGATCAACCTAAGTGTCGAGTTTATAAGAATCATGTTATGGACTTTTATTTGTAAATTATTAGTGGGACTTAAATGTTATTTTCTTTAAACGTTGCATAAGAACACTTATTTTGATTTTAATCTAGTGAGCCCAACTTTCATGTTTATCAAGGCTCCACTGGATTTCATATGTTAAATGATATTTTTTTTCTATTTTTTATGAGATTGAGGCATTTTGCAAAGAAATAGATTAGCGCGTTTTACATTTGAGCACTCAAACTACGATCTTCTGGAGTGTTCTCTACACCTCAAGATGTGTGTGGGTACATAGAGAACATGGGTTTGTATATTTTAGGAATCACAAATATTTCTCAACACATGAGAACTTTGATTATGGTTTGAGAATGGATAGAATAAAAAATAAGAAGAAAGATTTTTTGCCTGTCAAAAATCTTGAGTGTTTTGTGTTTCTTGTTGAATTGTATTGTATGTATTGTCTAACTTTTTATTTTATTGTGTATCTTTCTTCTCTTTATTCTATATCATATATATAGAGATAATTCTACTACCTTATTATTCCTAATAATAATAGTAAAATAATAATAATAATAATATAATGATGATAAGATTTGATTTATGTAAATATCTAACTTACCAAATTTGAAAAAAAAATATTGTCAAATTATTAATTAAATAAATAAATAAAATAAAAACAACACTCATACAATATCAGTGTATTCATACATGCATGGTGTAGTCATACACGCATGGTACAGTGCTTGGACTGTGTCATGCGTGGACTGCAATATCCTTTTCAGGGATATATCCTTTTTCTTTTATTTAATTATTTAATTAAAATCAATCTTCCACAAAAATAAGATATTTGTCTTTTTAAGGAATATATGACATCCATATTTCAAAATTTAAATTGATGATCTTCTTTTAAAAATTAAATAAATCAAAATATATTTTTGAATTACCAATTTTATTTTCTCCCACTCAAATAAAATAATTAATATCAAAAATTATTTTATTTATATATATATGAATTTTGAAAATTTATAAATTTAAATTAATAAATATATATTTCGAAAAATTAATAATTAATTCCAAATTAATTATTCAGCCTCAATTATCATATAATTACATACTTGACCCGAAGAATAAAATTCTTCTCAAATTCCCAAATTACAGTTATACACTTGTATCAACTCTTACCTTGATATGGTGTTGATAGAGCCACCCTAAAGACCTATGGACCTATAATATCAAGCTTCAATAAATATTAGATTATTAATCAAAGCTCTTTGATTAAATAATCATATTTATTAATCTCGTAGTTACTCCACTATAAATATGAGATTGAACTCTTGATAATTATAGACATATATTTACTGAGTATTTTATCAAAGAATAAAGTGTCCATTGATATAATCATTACATACAACGTTAATCCTCTATTAATGGTTCATTATTAATAGGGAATAAAATGACTCTTTTACCTTTTTAGTTATATCTTGTTCCTACTTTACTAGTGAAGGTTGTGTCACAACAAGTTTGCGACGTGAGTGCTCATAAGCTTTTTAGTTCCAAAAGTCAACCCAGTAGGGAACCATTATTCAATCTGTAAGAAGGTATAGATTCCATATTTGTTGAACTATGTCCCCATCCATATACATCATTCACTACTACAAAAAACTGGGGTTTTTTAGGACTCGCATTGCGAGTCCTAAGAACAATGCGAGAACTAAAAGAATGTTTTTTTAGGACTCGCATTGCGAGTCTTGAAAATTTTTATTTTTTATTTTTAAAAAATTAATTAGTGGGTTTTGAATCCGGCGACGGTTGTAGCACCACCATTAAAAGGTTGTGGTTCGGAAAACAAACTATTGGGTTTTAAAGCCCAAGAAGCAAGGAGTATCGTGGTGGTGGTGGTTCAGCTCGTGGTGGCTCGAGGTAGGCGGAATATGCTCGGAAAGTTTGGGAGAAACCCATGAACGACTGAACTTAAAGTGCCTCGTTGGGGGCCTTAGGCTGTGCGTGAGGTCGCCATCTCCGGGGGTCGGGGGTTTCGGGGGACGGCGCTTCCACTGGTCCGACACGTGGTGGTGGCCGGAGATGGGACGATGGCGTTCGACGTTGGCACTTCGGGAGAGAGGGAGAGAAAAGGAACTTTGGGAGAGAGAGAGAGGGAACCAAGGAGAGAGAGTGAAAATGGGCTGTGTGATTTTTTTGTTTTTTTTTAATATATAATAATAAAACTTTTGTTAAAAAAAATTGGAGGGAATTCGAAATTTTTAAAAATTTAAAATTTTATGATACACATAAGTTTTCCTAAAAACATTCTTCGTGAGTCCTAAAAAGTCCAAGAGGTGTTTGTTTAAAAAAAAACTCAAACTTTTAGGACACACATAGTTTTTAGGCTCGCAATGCAAGTCATACAAATATGCTTTTAGGACTCGCAACGCGAGTCCTAAAATACCCCAATTCTTTAAAATTAAAATTTTTATGATACACATAAGTTTTTAGGACTCGCAAAGTCTAGGATGTGTTTGTTTAAAAAAAAAAAACTCAAACTTTTAGGACACACATAGTTTTTAGGACTCGCTCTGCGAGTCCTAAAACAAATTCTTTAAGGACTCGCATTTATGTGAGTGTCCTAAAAATGTGTCCTAAAAATGTGTTTTTGTAGTAGTGATTGAGTCCCCAAAATAATTTTTCTTAGCCTGATCACTCTGACAAACCTTAACGCGTGAATCATAGGATCAGAGGACATATATAGGAGTTCATAGCAACCTCAATATTAAGATCATCATGTATATGATCATCATTTGATGTGTTTGATTAATAATATGAAACAGTGGTTAAACAAGCATTAACAAATCACATCTAGTCTAATTCTACATACTCTCAACCTGCAAAGTACCTCCACTAAAGTGTCCTACTACACAAGTAACCCAGATCTAGGTCACATGTATTCATAATACTAGTGGACCGTAATAGCAGTAATTAATCTAAAGACTCCATAACTTTATTTTTCTGTGAACTGTTTTTAAGTTTATTATCTTAATCTCGATCCTCTCATACCAATATGAGATTAAGACCACATAGATAAAATTTGGAATTTTCTGATATTTACTTAATATTATCAATATAATATCGGATATAGTCTAGATATATAATAATTCAATTAAGTTATTTATTTCATTTAAAATATTTGTCAACTACAATTGTTTTAAGGGCACTATTCCCAACAAGAGAATATTTGGATACGCAGTTCCAAGATCATTTAATTGAACTTGGGATTTTATCACAACTTACTTCCCCAGGTACTTCGCAACAAAATGGTGTAGCGGAATGCGAGAACATAACTTTATTGGAAATGGTTAGATGCATGCTTATTTACTCAACTCTGCCAACTTCATTATGGGGACATGCAATTGAAACTCTTAACTACGTTCTAAATGTCGTACTGTCAAAATCAATCCCCAAAACTCCTTTAGAACGCTGGAATGGTCGTGAACCTAGTTTATGTCATTATAGAACCTGGGGGTGTCCCACCCACATCCGGAGGAAAAAGGAAGGAAAATAGATATGCGAACCAAAGTTTAATGTTTATTGGCTATCCTAAAGGCACTCACGGAGGACTTTTCTGTAGTCATTCAGAAAGGAAAGTGTTTACTTCTACGAATGCTACTTTTCTGGAAAATGACTATGTCCAAAACATCAAACCACGCAGCAAAGTAGCTTTAGAGGAGACGGTTACAGAATTGACTCCAACCAATGTTCCATTGTCATCAATGCGAGTTGATGATGAAATTCCCACTCTTCATGTTCAACCGATGCAAGTCGATTTAAATGAAGAAAGTACCACTGTTCTTGAGCAAACAATCACAGAGCCTCGTCGTAGTGGGAGGATTTCTAGGAACCTAGTTCGCTATGGTTTGGATGGTAAAATCAATATGGTTGTTGGTGACACTGGTGAGGATGATCCGTTGTCTTTCAAACAGGCAATGGCTAGCCCTGAAAAGGAACTATGGTTCGAAGCCATGAAACCAGAAATGGAGTCCATGTACTCAAATTCCTTCTAGGAACTTGTGGAAGCATATAGTGACTTTAGGGCCATTGGGTGCAAGTTGATCTACAAGAAGAAACGAGGTGTTGATGGAAAGATGAAAACTTATAAAGCTCGATTAATGGCAAAGGGTTAGACTGAAAGAGATGGCGAGGACTATGAGGAAACTTTTAGTTTGTTAACCATGCTCAAGTCCATTCACATCATCCTATCCATAACAGTCGTTCTCGACTATGAGATCTGGAAAATGGATCTCAAGATAGCTTTTCTTAATTGGAAGCTTGACGAAGTCATTTATATGGATCAACCAGAAGGATTTAAAGTAGCTGGACAATAAGGAAAAGTTTGCAAGTTGAGTAGGTCCATTATGGTTAAGCAAGCTTCTCGTTCCGGGAACCTTATGATTGATGAAATAATCAAAACCTATGGCTTTGAACCGAATATTGATGAGTTTTGTGTTTACCAAATGAAGGCGAATAAACTAGTGGTATTCCTGGTTCTTTATGTAGATGATATATTACTCATTGGAAACAATGTTAACAAATTATCATATGTGGAGAATTGGTAGTGCACTCAATTCCAGATGAAGGATTTGGGTTAAGCGATTTATGTTCTAGGTATCCAGACCATTAGGGATAGAAATAACAAATTCTTAGCTCTATCTCATGCAACTTACATTGATAAAGTGCTTGAACGTTTTTCAATGACAAATTCCAAGAAAGGACGTCTACCGTCCCGCCATGGAATTCATCTTTCAAAGAATCAGTCTATCCAGACTCTTGAAGAGGAAGATGCAATGAGAAAAGTTCCTTACGAATCTGCAGTTGGAAGTCTAAAATATGCTATGTTGTGTACTAGACCAGATGTCGGCTATGCAATGGGAGTAGTGAGCAAGTATCAGTCAAACCCAGGACCAAAACATTGGATAGGATTTAAGCATATACTGAAGTATTTAAGGCAGACTAAGGATTATATGTTAGTCTACAAGGGTGGTATTTTGAACCCTGTAGGAATGATTCAGATTTTCAGACTGATGTCGATGACAGGAAGTCTACTTATGGAATGGTGTTTACTCTTGGGGGTGAAGTTGTGATATGGAGAAGCATAAAACAGTTTGCGATCTCAGATTCCACCATGGAGGCAGAATACATAGCTGCGTCTGATGAAGCTAAGGAAATAGTCTCGCGAAAGAATTTCTATTAAGATCTTGGTGTTTATCCAGATATGGATAAACCGCTTGTGTTGTTTTGTGACAACACATGAGCGATAGCCAACTCGAAAGAACCTCGAAGTCGTAAGAGGAGTAGGCATATAGAAAGGATATATCACATAATTCGAGAATACATGGCCAGGGGAGATGTGAAGATTATGAAGATTGCAGCTGAAGTCAATCTTACGAATTCGTTTACAAAGACACTACCAGAAGCTACATTTGATAAGCGTATAAAGGAAATATGATTAGTAGAATTAAGACATTAGTTTCAATTAGTGCAAGTGGGAGTTTGTTGGGGTTTTATGCCTTAATTAAAACTAAATTTCTTTGTAATCTCATTTTATTATCAATAAGAGAATAGAAATCAAATTTGACTTGGTCAATCACTTTGCTCACATGTTTTTTTTTCATGATTATTTGTTTAATATAACTTCTATTAACTCCCAAGCATATAGCTAATCATATTTATAGTGACGTAATAACAATGGAATATAAATATGAATATATGTTAAAAAAGAAGTTAGTCCTAAGATTAGTCAGTGCACATGATTTACACTGACTTACCAATCTACGATATGATCTACTTACACATTGTAGTGTTATGTTATTTCAAGAACATTAGCAAAGTAGAAAAGATCAGATGTATTTGTTGTTGGGAATACTTATACAGGATCTTATTTATTTTCATGCAAATAATATATGAAAGAAATTAATATAAGAAAACCTAGAACCAGTTTCTATAATTGAATTTAAATAGAGATAACGATAAGAATACTTACATTATATGCAGCAGAATGAATATGTCATTCCTTCAGTTTCTCTAACCCTTGTATCCTTTCTGTTGCAAGGTACCACTAAGAAACTCAACTTATCTTTAAATTTCTTCACAGTCTTCCACAGTAATCACTTAGACTAGAGTTGGAAATTCTCAACACGTGAGACAGATACAGAGAGAAGAAGATAAGAGAATATAGAGGCTTAGAAAAGGACTTTTGTTGTAGAGGGAGAGTGTAAAACCCTAGAGAATCAAAACTAGATCTTCTGATCATCTGTTTTCAACTCTCACTTAGCATTCCTTGTAAAGCCTCAATTAGGTAACTTATTTAATCAAAAAATAAATTAAATAATAGGTTAATTAATATGTTAGGTCAAAATTATAAGCTCGTTTAATTATAAGCTCGTTGGACTTAAATTCGAGGCCCGTATTATTTTCTATTGATTAATTAATTAAATAATTATTTAAATCCTTTATCAAATTTATTATTTATAATTTGAACCTTGATTTAAACATATTTATTAATTTAGACATCAATTTTTCTTAATTAATAAATCTGCCATAAAATATATTTTCTTCTCTAAATTGCATAACTCTGAGAAATTATCCAAAATTGACCTGGTCAACTTTGATAATTCTAATTGATAATTAATTCAATCAATTGAGACTATCTAGATGATTTTATCCAAGGTATTGTGGGGGTCATGGGCCTATGAAATTAAGCTCCAATAAATTATCATAAATTTAACAAATAAATTTACTAACTTATTAATTCCTCGTGACTCAACTAAAGACTCAGAATTGAACTCTTGAATTCATAGAACGCTCCATAAGAAATATAGATACGTTATTAGTTATCCATTGTTACAACCATAATTATCATTCAATCCTCTATGGATGGTCAATATCGGTCCTATCCGATTTTAGAGGATTGAGTGATAGTTAAGTCATTGTAGACCCTCTATAGAGGATTGAGTGATAATTATAGTTGTAACAGTGGATACCTAATAACGTATCTATATTGCTTATAGAGAGTTCTATGAATTCAAGACTGCATTTTTGAGTTTTTAGTGGAGTCACAAGGAATTAACAAGTTAGTAAATTTATTTGTTAAATTTATGATATCTTATTGGAGCTTGATTTCAGAGGCACATGGTCCCCACAGTTGTAAAACGTCCTAAACTACTACTTTGTAATAGATCATCAAACTCATAAACTTATTTAATGAAAACCACTTAACATATGAAAATCTAGTTGGGCCTTGCTAAACACATCCAGGTTGGGTCCAATAGTTAAAAATAAAATAAAAGTTCTCATGCAATGTTTAAAATAAAAATAGTTCAAGTCCCATTGATGTGTTTTTGACATAAAAATAAAACATCGTTTATTTGCCCATAGGATACCCCCCACGCCATACACACTCTGATGTCGGAACTCCTCACATCATAGTGCATGCCAAAGAGAAACCCCGTTTATTACCTGAAAGGGGAAAGTAAGCGGGTGAGCTAAAAGCCCAGAAAGGAAGTACAAACAACATTCAAAGAAAACACAACAAAACTATTGATGCTGTTTTTCATCAACTTAGAAAGGAGAGCAATTAAACAAGGAAATATTAGAGGAAATGAAAGAACATGAATACATGAGATTTTTACGTGGTTCAGTAGTTAAATCTACGTAGTCCACGAGTCTGTGTTATTAGCACTTGGGAGTTTTCTGGAAACTTTTCAGAGAATAGTTGCCCAGAGTTTTTTCTCAAGATCTCAGAATTTCGGTCCTCTACAAATGAGGTTTCCTTCTCTATTTATAGAGAAGGTTTCAGAATTCATTCCCACATATTTTAGGAAGAAATTCTGTAAATCAAATAAATAGTGCTATTTAATGCATTATTTACTACGTACACGGACAATCCCATAAAATGTGGGATCGGATAACAAATTAAATAATATCCCTTAAACATTGGGATTTTGCAACAATAAATACGTTCATATGTAACTGATTAGCTCAGATACGGAGCTCATTACATCTCCGAGGCTATCCGTCAATCATGAGCATATCACCTAATTTTGCTTACGCTCAGAACAAGTAACCATTGAGGAAGTCATAACATTCTAGCTTACACTTCCCATGCTCGAACCATCTCGTCTGAAGGCAAAAGATGTATCAGGGAAATGTGTCAAACCATGGCTATTGCGAGCTTAGAGCATATTCAAGGCTACACACCCTCGAGCTTTTCGAGGTCGTTATTTACAACAAAGCAGTTTGACTGAAAGATCACATGACGACCGTGCATATTTCGAGCTTACACCTAACGAGCCTAGATTTTGGGATCATAACCTTTCATGTTCAAAATCTGGGTGTAACATTTTGCCCCCTCAAAAGTATCAGTTCGAATCCTATGAGAAGGAAACTTTTGAACTATGCTTTTCAAAAACTGCATCATTAAGTGTACTCGAGTGTGGACACGCGTCAGCTAGGGATTGATTAATGAGAGTACTTGAGTGCTTTGGTACCATACCCACGTCTATTCATTTGCCACCATCACTTCATTTGTACTTGACAGTCAGATCAGATATGAAATCTGATTAATGGCTCATATTAGCCTGACCTTTGGTCTCCTTTTGAGATTTACGTATATATAGCCTCTCATCTTCTCCTTCTTCACCTTCGTCTTTAAGCTTTCAGAGAGAGAAAGAAAAAACCAAAATCCACATTGTTTTGTCTTTGCATGTTCTCTAAACCAAGAAAACAAAACAATCCTAGCCTGTTCAACTTCGTGAGCTTATCCTTGCAACCGCTCCTCCGATCGTCGATTTCATTATATTTGCAAGATTCATTGTGTAAGTCTCTGTTCTTGACCTTATAAACTTATACATATTTTTTCTCCGTGCATGTTTGTATTGTTGTTGCACTGTAGGCACATTTACTAGTTTAGTACTAGAAAGCTTTTAGTCAATACTGTATAGATTTTAGATTATGATATTATGGGCTTTAAACCCAGATTTTGTGTAGAGGATGCAAATATGGATTCCTCTACTGTTGTTATTAAAATTATGGTACCGTATTGTGTAAACCAAGAAATGGGGTATGGAATTAGGGTTTTTAAATTGTACGTTTCCCAAAATTATCATCCTTTTGAGTAACCTCCAACTTTTTCCCTGAAAATCCGAGATTCTTTAAAATAAATCCACCTTCCCCCTTTCGTGTTAAATACACGCTCAAAACCTGACTCTTTCAATAGCTCAAGTTTCTTCCGAGTCTGATCCCGTTCTTTCGATCGAGCTAATTCCATAGTTTCGAGCATTCGAGCTCGAACTATCTTGAATTTTACCTTTTATTTCTTGTATGTTTGGCCCTCACCCCTTTATTTATTGCTAGATGTCGCAAAATTATGAGAAACAATGGGGGTCAATGTCGAAACTCCTTATTCTCCGTCAACTCCAAGCCCTGAATCGCCATTTACTTGAAATCAGTGGCCAATTCATGGGCACCAAGTGCGGTGTGAGCAAGAAGATATTAGAGTTCACTTCCAGCATCAAATTGATGAGGTTGAAGAAAGGAAAAGGAAGAAACTTCGGGTCACGATTTATCCAGATCCGGATCCCGAGCTTAGATCTATCCCTCTCGATCCCAAGCTCAAAGTAATGGTTGCCTTCAAGCCGGGCGATCCCAAATTCTCACTAATGGAAGAATCATCAAATCGTCCATCCACCTCACAACCGACTACCAATCCCACCTCGAGAGGGGAGTTCTTCAAGGCCGAGCATTATTGGAGCTCGGTTTCTTTGTTTGGAAAAATCACCAACATCCTAGCTCGTCATGGCCTATGATTTTCAGGCTCGCTGAGGTGTCAAGCTCCTACCTCAAACAAATGGAGCTGCTACGCCCCAGGAGACAACCGTACCGACAATAAGTTGAAGCTCACGGCTTGGAGCCACGAGCATATGAAGGCAGGGGCCTTGTTGCCCTTGAAGTCCTTTTTTAAGGACTTTCTAGATCTTGTTGGGCTCGCGCCCTTCTAGCTCCAGACCAACTCATACATGGTCTTTCCAGCCCTAAGGTCGCTATACCATGAACTAAGGTGGGAAGGACCTTTGCCAAGAGAGATCTTGTATCTCTTTAGTCTGAAAAGCAACCCCTCCCGAGCTTGGAGAGGAGAGGGTTTCTACTATCTGTCAAGCTATCCCAGGGAGAAGAAGATCTTCGAGAACATGCCCAACCATCTGCCTAACTTCAACCTGGTGTTCTTTTGGACAGACAGCTTGGCTCCCTCAAAGTATTACTCATTCAAATGAATCCGTACGCTCAATTTTTGCTTAGGCTCGAACTAACAGAATGTATTCGACTCTTCAGCCAATTATCACTGTCCTACTCCTACGGATGCAGTGAAAGAGCACAAAGAAACCCTTTCCATCATCCATACGGTAGGCGCTCCCTATCTTATCTTCTTCATGAAGATAAGCTTCGAGCCTACGGTCTTTTGGAGTAAGACCAGTCAACAGACGATACTGCCAACCAGAAGTACACCAAGTGGGAGCATGTGCCACTCCCCACTGATAAGCTTCCTTCGAGGTGAAGCTCAAAAGCATGATCTCTAGCTCACCATCATAGGAGCCTGTGTTCAGGGATGATGCCAATGATGAGGCCTCGAGCTCGAGTGACAGAGGTAAGGTCATTCTTAGCTCGACCCTGTGGTCTCCTTCCCTTCTTAAGCATAGACCCAATACCCTGATCTTACTCCTGGATGATAGGGATAACTTTTATGTATGGTCTTGGGTAGATGATAGGGTCCATAGGTTCGATAGCTGGCTGGAAAAATACAAAACAATGTATAGTCTAAATGAAGTTTGGGATGGGATATCTGTCCAATACGGAACAAATGACTAGAGACCTTTCGAGGTTGACTTCCACGTATAGGGAGGGGACTCCCCCAGCCTCCTTTGAAGATAGGGGAATTACCTGGTCGCCCAGCACGAGCTCGTGGGAGAGTTCCAGTTAGTTTTCTTGTCACTTGTCTTTGTTTCCTTTAACTTTCTGCCTTACGCCTTCTTTAGCATTTTTAAGCTCGTTTTCTAATGTGATTTGATTATGCAGGCACTATGGATTCCAACCTCGAGAATTTGCTCAACAGTGGCTCGGGGGCCAAGCAAAGCAAGCGCCCGAGAGCCTCACAAAAGACTGGTCGGCCTGCTAAAGTCCCTAAAAGGACCGAGGTGACTCCTCCTCTAGCTACTCTTGTTGCGAGCCCAGTGGCGTCCTCCACTCCCCAGGTTGAAATTCTTGCGGTTGATGCTCCTTCTCTGCCTCCTACTATCCGGATCCTTCAAATGATCGCCCCAGCTCCGAAGAAACCAGCTCCCACTCAGGAACGCCTATTGTCAATTTCTACTCATTCTGATGAGTATGTTATCGACAACGCTGCCAGGACTCATGGAGCCACCCTCAGCTTAGACGTCCTGTCTCGAGTGGGCCAAAGATTTAGAAATCTTGGGGCTCTTCAATGGCAGTTCCTTGTCAAAGCTCGGGACTCCAATGTCCTTTATGACAAGAGTACCGAGCTTATTTCCTCGACAATTTCTCTTACTTTGTTATTTATTGTGATTTTTTTGGAGCATGTTCTAAATTGATTTGTTTGTGTATTAGGCTCTCGCTGCAGTTGCTCAGTTAAATGAAAAGCTGAACAACGAGGTTCATGTGAGCATGTCCTATGCTTAGGAGTCGAAGGATCTCCAGCTTAAGCTTGCTGACAAGTTTAAGGCTACAAAGGAAAAGCTGGAGGCTGAGCTTAAAGAGAAAAACTCCAGTGTCGAGGAGCTCGAGTAATTGAACGCTGAGCTCAAAGAGAAGAGCTCCAGGGATAAGGAGCTTGAGAAGCTGAATGCTAAGCTCGAGGAGGAGAAAAAGGCCACCTCCGAGATAATAGAGGGTGAAAAGGCTCATCTTCTCGAATAATTTAAACAGAGGAAGGATCAGGAAGTTGACATGGCCATGTACAGGATTTGGGCCAACAACGCCAATCTCGGCACGAGATTCTTGGGTACCTTTGAGGATGAGCTTCTGGCCAAATGGCAAGCTCGGCTAGAGGTAGAGGAAGCTGCTCAAGAGGATGCTGAGAAGGCTAAGGAGGATGCTCCTGCTTCCTAGATCTTGATCATGGGCTACGTCCCTATAAGAAAATTTGTAGTAGTTTAGAGCCTTTCTTTTTCATGCCCTTGGGACAAAAACAATTTACAACTTGTAAAAGAGCTATTTACATTTGATATTTTTAATACCATGTTCGACTTTACTTTAATATTTTTGCTTTACATCTCTCAGATCAAAATATTTTAAGCAATTTATATTATATTTTTTCCTTTATGTTAGTTTATTCAAACAAACATATGTTGGATTTAAGCTCGAGTTCTGATGCATTCACGCATAGTTTTCTCGATATATCCACATCTGATCACGTTATTTGTCAAGGTCAGATCTAACTTTTACCACGCACTCGGATGTACTTTAGTAATTTGTCAACTAAGTAGTTTAGTTGTATCTTGCTTTTTATAGTCACTTTTCCTCTTCCTCAGACAGTTCCTTGAGGTTATGAGGTCGAAATTTTTGTTGCAAAACACTCCAGCCTCGGTATCGACTTAGCTCGCAGTAGGTTTATCTTTTTCCCACTTGTGTCGATCGATTTTAGCCGGTTTGTTCCAAACCTATTTAGTTCGTGTTTGGTTCGTAATCCATATACTTATATATTTTCGATCTAGCTATATCCAGATCACACTAGTTCGCGTATCTAGTCATATCCAGGCACTTTATTTTTAATAATCTGGTTTCGTCAAAATTATCTTAGCTCGTGCATCTGGTTATATCTAGACACTTTATTTTTAATAATATGATTATGTCCAAATTATCTTAGATCGCGCATCTGGTTATATCCAGACACTTTATTTTTAATAATCTGGTTATGTCCAAATTATCTTAGCTCGCGTATCTGGTTATATCAAGACACTTTATTTTTAATAATCTGGTTATGTACAAATTATCTTAGCTCGCGTATCTGGTTATATCCAGACACTTTATTTTTAATAATCAGGTTATGTCCAAATTATCTTAGCTCGCATATCTGGTTATATCCAGACACTTTTGTTTTTAGAATACACTTTTAACTTCTATGTCGGGTTAATGGTCCAGACATTTGTTAGTTTTCGTGTATGCTATATTGGAGTTATTTATTTTTTCAAATTAATGGTATATATACCACCGATGCCCCCTTAATATCCTATGAGTGATATCATAGGTTATTAAATTAAGAGAGTTTGCAAAAAATACAACACACTAAAATAAAAATGACTTTTAGTCAAAATTGAACACTTTATTAACAAGAACTTTGTAAAGAGAGACAAGCATGGTTACATGAGACATCATTCCTACAGTATTGATAGTTAGGTCGTAGATGTTCGCCATTCCAAGCTCGGGGTACCAATTCTCCGTTTAATCTAGCCAATTTATAGACGCCAGGTCGAATAACTGACTCGATTTGGTAAGGTCCTTCCCAATTAGGCCCAAGTACGCCAGCGGCCGGGTCACTTGTAGCTAGGAACACACGCCTTAACACCAAGTCTCCCAATCCAAACTTCCTATCTTGAACCTTTTTATTAAAATATCGGGTAGCTCACTGTTGATATGCTCCATTTTTCAGTTGAGCTTCGTCTCGCCTTTCTTCAATAAGGTCCAGACTTACTTCGAGTTGGGATTGGTTCGAGGCTTGATCATAAGCATGGCTACGAATAGTGGGTATTTCGACCTTAATTAGTAGCATGGCCTCGCATCCATATGCCAGGGAAAAAGGGGTATGTCCCGTTGAAGTGCAAGTCATAGTTCGATATGCCCACAAAACTTAGGGAAACTCCTCGGGCCATTTTCCTTTAGCTTCATCCAATGTATTTTTCATAGAACTCTTGAGAGTCTTATTTACTGCTTCGACTTGGCCATTTTCTTGGGGATGGGAAATGGAGGAGAAGCTTTTTACTATCCCATTTTTTTCACAAAAGTGGGTGAATAATTTACTGTCGAATTAAGTACCATTATCTAATACAATTTTCCTTGGCATTCCATATCGGAAAATGATATTTTTTACCACAAAGTCCAACACTTTTTTCGAGGTAATCATTGCCAGTGGCTCAGCCTCGGTCCATTTTGTAAACTAATCGACTGCGACCACCGCATACTTAACTCCACCTTTGTCGGTTAGAAACGAGCCTATAAGATCGATTCCCCACACCACAAATGGCCATGGGGAAGTCATCATGGTTAGCTCGGATGTAGGAGCTCGACGAATTGTAACAAATCGCTGGCATTTATCGCATTTCTTGACATACTCGAATGCGTCTGCTTTGAGAGTGGGCCAAAAGTATCCTTGTCTTATAATTTTCTTTGATAGGCTATGCCCCCCAGTGTGGTCTCCACAAAATCCTTCATGAATTTCTTCTACGATTTTCTTGGCCTCAGGTGGAGTCACACATCAGAGTAACGGCATAGAATATCCTCTCCGATATAACCTTCCTTCCACAATAGTGTATCTGGGAATCTGATACATTAGTTTCTGAGCCTTGTTCTATTCTGCTGGGAGAATGTCGGTTTCGAGGTAATCAACTATTGGGGTCATGCAGGTTGGTTCGGAGCCTCTCATGCATACATCTTCATGTTCAAGCTCGCTAATACTGATAGTCAACAGGTGCTCAATAGGCACTACGTTTAGTGCGTCGACCTCGTTGGACGTGGCGAGTCTGGCTAAGGCATCTGCATTTGAGTTTTGCTCTCGGGCAACCTGCTCTATTGTATAGAACTCGAAATGTCCGAGCGTTGCTTTCGAGATATGCGGCCATCTTTGTGCCATGAGCCTGATATTCCCCTAGAATTTGGTTAACCACCAATTGCGAATCACTGTAGCAATGTATTTCCTTGGCCTTGAGCTCTTTGGCTATTCAGAGTCCTGCCAATAGAGCTTCGTACTCGGCCTCATTGTTAGATGCTTCGAAGTTGAATCTCAAGGTAGAGTGAAATCGACTTCCAGCTGGAGTGATTAATATAATCCCTGCCCCCGATCCATTTTCGTTGGAAGATCCATCGATGTAAAGTTTCCACAGCTCGTGGGCTGGGGTTACAACTTTGTCATCAGACACTCCTATACATTCCACAATGAAGTCTGCCAGGGCATACCCTTTTATGGTTGTTCTTGGATGATACTTGATCTCGAACTGCTCGAGCTTAACAAACCATTTTAAAAATCCTCCTGAGGCCTCTGGTTTGGACAACACTTGCCGTAGTGGTTAGTCAGTCAGCACGTGGATGGGGTGTGCTCGGAAGTAAGGTTGGAGTTTTTGAGATTAGTGAATCAGGCTGAGAGCCAGTTTTTCCATTATTGGGTATCTCGATTCTACTCCCAGTAACCTTTTGCTAACATAGTATTCTGGTTTTTGTACCTTCTCGCCGTCTCGGGCGAGCACAACATTGATGGCGTGCTCGGTTGTAGCGAGATATAAGTACAAGACTTCTCCTGTGATAGGTTTCGATAAGATCAGGGGTTCCGCAAGATGTTTCTTTAGTTCCTAGAATACAAGCTCGCATTCTTTTGTCCATTTGAATTTTTTGCCCCATCTCAAAAGGTTGAAAAATGGCAGGCATCGGTCTGTAGATTTAGAGATAAACCTACTTAATTCCGCCATCCGTCGAGTTAAGCTCTGGACATCTTTATTCCTTCGAGGTGAGGGCATGTTGATTAACGCCTAGATCTTGTTAGGATTAACCTCTATTCCTCGCGCGTTCACTATGAAGCCCAGAAACTTCCCCGACGATACTCCAAAAGAGCATTTTTGGGTGTTGAGTTTCATGTTGTGTTTCCGTAGCACGGCAAACCTTTCTTCGAGGTCGTCCACATGGTTATTGTTATGTTTAGATTTTACTAACATATCATCAACATACACTTCCATGTTATTACCTATATGCTCAGAGAACATCCTGTTTACAAGCCTTTGGTACGTTGCTCCAACATTTTTAAGCCCAAAAGGAATGACATTGTATAAGTACAATCCTTTATCTGTTACAAAACTCACATGCTCTTGGTCCGGTGCATGCATGGCGATCTAGTTATATCCAGAATAAGCATCCATGAATGACATAAGACCGTGCCTAGCTATGGCATCTACGAGCTGATCAATCCGAGGTAGGGGAAAGCAATCCTTAGGGCATGCCTTGTTGAGATCGGAGTAGTCGATGCAAGTTCTCCATGTTCCGTTAGGTTTTGGGACCAATACTGGGTTGGTGACCCAGTCAAGGTAGAAGGCATCTCGTATAAATTGGTTCGCCTTTAACCTGTCGACTTCTTCCTTCAGGGCTTTCATCCTATCATCGTCTAGGAGTCTTCGTTTTTGCTGCTTCGGGGGGAAGCTCTTGTCAATGTTAAGTGGATGGCTTATCACGTTCGGACTTATCCCTACCATGTCCGAATGTGACCATGCGAAAACATCCTGGTTCTCCCTCTAGAAGCAAATTAATTGCTACTTTGTTTTTTCTGAAAGGTTTTTCCCCATCTTCACAGTTTTTGGGGGATCAACTTCTTCGAGCTTGATCTCTTTGAGCTCCCCTAGTAGCTCGAGGTCAGCCATTTCCTCCACTCTAGAATCGGTCTCTTCATCTATTTGGAAGATTGTCCCATCCTTATTCTGCATCACAACAAGTGTTTATGCACTTGTTTGCTTTTTCCCTCTAATGGAAATGTTGTAGAATTCCCTCCCTGCGAGTTGGTCCCCTTTTAGAGTCTCGATGCCACTAGAAGTCAAGAACTTGATGGCCAGATGCCTAACGGACGAAACTGCCCCCAGCCCTACTAGGGCGGGTCTCCCGAGCAGTACGTTATAGGCCAAAGGGAGATCCACCACGATGAATTCCATTATCTTGGTTATCGAGAAAGGGTAGTCTCCAAAGGTTACAGAAAGTTCAATAGATCCCATACAGGAAATCCCTTCTCCTGAAAAGTCATACAATGTTATTCCACAGGCTTTTAGGTTGCGAAGCGCGAGTCCCATCTTTTCTACGGTGGCTTTGTAGAGGATAGTTACCGAGCTCCCGTTATCAATCAGGACTCGGTGTACCCTCTTGTTCGCAAGCTGAAGGGTGATGACCAGGGGGTCATTATGGGGGAACTGGACATGAGACGCATCCTCTTTAGTAAAGGTTATGGGTTGTGTTTCAACCCTTTGTTGTTTTGGAGCTCTAGGTTCGGGTTCGTAGGGAGAACCGTCACAAGTTTTTAACTCATTAACATATCTTTTCTGGGCATTCTTGCTCGACCCTGCGATGTGAGGTCCCCCCGAGATAGTTATCACATCCTCTCTACAATCAGAGGGGGTTGTTCATCCTCCCGAGGTCGAGAGTTATTGTTTTGGGCAGGTGGTGCAGCTGCTTCCCTTTGGCTGGTAGAAACCTGGTTGGGGTTTCGGTTTCTTACATATTGCCCAAAATATCCCCTCGAGATCAATCCTTCGATCTCTTCTTTCAACTGTCGACACTCATCAGTTGTATGTCTGATGTCCTGGTGGAATCTGGAATACTTCTTGGAGTCTCTTTTAGCCTTTTGGTTCCTCATGGGATCAGGTCTTCTGAAAGGGACCTGGTTTTCATTGGCCAGGTAGATATTCTCCTAAGACTTATTGAGCTTGGTATACACTTTGTATACGAAGAAGTATCTTCCCCCTTTCTTCTTCTTTCCCCCATTCACCTCGGGGATATTCCCTTCATTTTTCTTTCTCTTAGAAGGGTTGTCCCCGGGGAGTTTTGAAGTCGTAGGATCCACCGAGGTCGAGGCAGCGTTTGTGTTTGCTATAGTTACGGGCTGAGAGGTCATATTCAACGCTGACCTCGCCTCTTCTCCATTAACAAAGCTCTCAACTCATCGAATGAACTCAGTTAGGGACCTCACAGACTTCCTTTTAAAATCTTCCCAAAGAGGACTTCAAGGCATTACTCCAGCTCGAATAGCCATTAAATGGCCACTATCGTCGACATCACGAGCTCGAGCGACTTCCAAGTTAAACCTTTTGAGATAACGTTTTAGTGACTCATTTGGCTATTGTTGGACATTGGTTAAGGCAGAAGCCTCGGGCCTAATGCCGACCATGGCTTTGAATTTTTTCTTGAAATCTCTCGATAGTTGATCCCAAGAAGCAATCGAATGTCTTTTGTATTTTTCAAACCAGTTTTTTACTGGTCTTGTGAGAAAGGCTGGGAACAACAAGCACTTGAGCTCGTAGCCCATGTTACTGGCTCGCATAATTGTGTTGAACCTGCTTAAGTGACTGTATCGATCTGAATTTCCATCGAATGGCGGGACATGGCGAATTCTAAATCCTTGAGGAACTGGGGGGTTGGCGATCTGTGGGGCAAAGGGCTCGAGTTCCTCATCGAACTCTTCGTCATGTTCCTAGTTACGTTCATTCTGGAAGAGCCTGAATGCTCTTTCCAACTGCTCAATCCTTTCTTGGACTGGATCTATGGGAGGTCTAGCTTGAATCAGGGGGAACTGGTTATCGTTGAATACAACTCTAGTTCCCCACCTCGGTGCGGGATGTTTGCGCCCATTGAGATGATTTCTCAGATCTGGATTCGAGGGATTATCACTCTAACAACCTGGATAGCCAAGACCGTTAAATTGTGTGTTTATAAAGGTGCAAGGCTTGCTAATCAAGTCATTTAATTAGAAACGTGTTACTGAAACTATAATTGAACTAGGGTTAAAAGGGTTTGGTCACAAAAGTTACATTCCATATAATCAGACATTTTGTACATGGGATCCCAAAAGTAATAACGTTTAAAAGACAGTTTACAAAATTTCAGGGTATAAGTACAACTACAAGCCACTCTAAGGGCAAAACCGAAATTTCGGCTATTCCCGTCGTGCACCACTCCTCGACCGTGGCAGCCGATCAGCTGACTATGCACATTTACCCCAAAGCTCTCCAAGTCAAGATTGGACAACATTGCCCTTGCCTTTACCTACACCACCCCTAAGCCAAGGCCCAGCAAGAAACTGGATAACAGAGCATAGCCATTAAGCAATCAATTTACAAATCAATAACTAAACAATCCATAAAGCATAGCTACATACTCAATAATCCATAATATTCACACAATCAGGCATTCTACATACCAAGCTCATAAATTAACATTAATAATCAATTCACATATTAATCAGGGTCGATGCCCTTAGGTCGCACCCCTTATTTATCCCACTGACTTTGGCCCACTTAAACCGAGCTCAATGAATATTAAGCTATCCCCAGCTACAAGTGGTTGAGTCGCGCCCTATGCGCAAATATTGATTTCGATACTCTTAGGTTGTTTATCACATGTCTCATGGCATAATACCATCTATGACATCAACCCTCAAGCACGATCCTGTCCGAGCCCTAGCATACACCTAGTCACAACCACAAATTAGAACCATACCAAACTTCAATTCCAAAACCTAGCCTCGGGACCAAACCTAAGCCCTCGGGGAGCCCTAATTCCACCAAACAAGGTGGTGGAATCAAACCCCGAACCCTCGGACAAAAACCCTAAGAAATAACCCAAAAATCCTCTTTTGGAGATAGGGTAGCGCTACAGCGCCCTAAAGTGGGCGCTATGGCACCAAAACCTGAGCCAAAACGCCCCAAACCACAAGCCTAGCGCTGTAAGCGCCCAAGGGCTAGCGCTACAGCACTAGTCACAGCACTAGTCACAGCACAGCCAAACTTTGGTTTTCTTCGTTCGATTTTCCCTGAGCCAAACCTTTACAAAATCCTTCCAAGCTTCCTCCAAACACCAAACCAGGCCTACCATGATCTATAACTCACCCCATATGACCCAACCATATGAAACTTAAGCACATGCACCCCAAAAGGAAGAAGAATAGCCAACCGAGTGAGAGTGAAGGGTTAGCTCCAAGTGTTATGTTTTTCTTTCCTTCCTTCCTTCTTCTTTTCTTTTGTTTTCCTTTAGGCTTCTTAAATAATCCACACACTCCACTAAGCCAATAAAGTAGAGTAATACTTATCCCTGATTTTAAACCAAATGACCAATTTTCCCTCCCATAAATCCTAAGCCTTTAAATCATTCTAAGGGCATTTTGGTCATTACTTCCAATTCCAGCTAATTCCTCGAATGTCTCTAATATTTACCACTTGCATCCCGACACCTAAATAATCACCAATTATATTCCTTAATATCAAATAATCTCCAATATACTTCACAAATTCCCAGAAATACCCCCGGTCTCCCGTGAGCCGGTTTTAAATCCTCGCCGTGACTTTTCCGCTAAACCGCTCACTAGGATTGCCTCGAGTCACAAGCTACAAATATATCCACATAATAATGTGGTCTCAAAAATTTATCACAAATATTTACATTTATGCCCTCAACGTGCCAAAATTACGAATATGCCCTTATAATCTAATCATGGCCTACAATACTAGTACACATAGTCATACATCACATTTATCCAAGTAACCATATAAGCATGCTTAACACATCATCATGCATTAATCATTTAAATCACACATAATCCAGTTATTCCCTCTCGGCACACTAATCAAGGCCCTTAAGCCTTATTAGTAATTTTGGGTTGTGACAACTATCCCCTCCTTATAATAATTTCGTCCTCGAAATTTATTCGAACATATCAGATAGTAAACCTCGTACCTCTAACCATAATTCCCAAGGTCCAAGGCCATTGATTTTACTCCTTGATAACACTCTTACGAGAGTAATAATCTTGTTCCATAAGATCTTGTCTAACAACTATATTTTCGTTAACCCCCGCTTGCACCACAAACCTGCTGAAACTTCAGGGTCTGCTTAATTCACAACGATCACTTAATTGTCTTATCCTTGCTACCCAAAATACCTATGAGTCATCACCCTTACCGGGGTGAGATCAGTTTATAGGCCCCCAGCCTAACCCTTGGTACAACTTCAAAATTTCTGTCGAATCGAGAGTCAGAACTCCCCCTTTTCTTTCTATGAATATTGTAATTTTCCTTGTCTACACTTACTTGGAAAGATACAACTCTCTCATCCCAGAACTTTGTATTCCAAAATTAAAAATTTACAAGTTCTTTTGTCCTTTCAGATAGGCAGACACTCCTGCCTTAAGAATTCCAACAACCTCTTTGGTTTTCCCCCTGAACCAATACTAAACCGTAGTATCCACTATCTTTCACTTCTTCACTTTGCATAGTACTCCTTGCTTTTTATCTTACCATGTCCTATGCCGTGTCACCTTAGCTGTACTCCAGTATTCATCACCATGACTATCTCATCAAGGATTACACTTTCCTTAATATCTCAAGTATTTGCATACTCAATGCTTAATTCTTTAAAATAACTATTAAGCCTTCTGATTGCTATCCCATCTACAATCAAATGATAATTCCAGGTTCCCACTCTGTTCTCTTTGTTCTCTAGTTCCTTTCCAAAACATGGAAAACTATAGGGTTTCAACTCAGCACCATCAATGTTCTACCCCATCACCAGTTCACCTGAACAAATTACATGAACTCATTCAGCTAAGTTATAACTTTCCCTGCCCAATCACCTTACTTATAATCTAATGTGGTCAATTCCTATGATCCATCGCCATATCACTTTACCTTCCAATATCCAAGTATACTAGATTCTGTCACCCGCTCAAACTTCCAGGTACAACATACCCTAGGGGGTGGAACGATATCCATTTAGAATTCCCATCTCCATGCCAAATTTCCATCGGACCTCTCATCCGATCCTTGTGCCCTAACTTGTATTACCTTGACAGGGTTCTTCCATGTCTCCACCAATACCAACACTTTGGATTCCATTGTCCAAAGAATACGTACCTATTCATCACCACACACTAATGCTATACCAATCTCAGTCATTACCTTGTCTACTCCATTATAATCTGTGGCATTCTTTTAATTGACACACACCTTCTAAGTAAGAGATCTGCCTCCATTTAGATCTTCTCCTCATACAGTCGAGGATTTCTAACACCAACCATCCATCCATCCATTATGTTTCACTAAATCTTGGTCTCAAGGTTATCTTTCTTATAAATGATAAAACGCTCAAATACCTTACACTATGCATACACTGCCAACTCAACGTTCTATGGATATCGACTATGTTCCCATTCTTTCACCTCCTACGAGGCTCGAACCATTCTTTCGTCAGTCTTTGCCTGGGCGTGCCCCAACCTGTGATGCAACCCTCATAGTTTCATATCTTTATGAAAAGTTAGGTCCTTTATGCTACCCCTTTGTATTCAACCATACACGCATATTCCTACCTCACCAAGCGCTAATCAATTCTTACTCTGTCGTCTGAACTTCTGATCAAACACTATCCATTCAGTCTAACTTCAAGTTTTACTATCCTTTTAATCTCTGGTGTAGCTTCCTGCAAAGATACTTATGTAGAAGATGACGTGTTTACCAATCTTGTTGCACTCCCTATCCTTCAGACGTTCTTCAGTAGCTTCTCTGTGGCTTCATGATAACTCTATAAAATAGAGTTATTTTACCACTTTTTATGTGCTCATTGTTGCTTAATTCTTGAGTTTTTAATTAATTTATTAAGTTTTAAAGTAATTTTGAATTTATTGAGTTTATTTTGATTTTATATATTTTTGTGTGTTTTTATAGATATTTCGTTGTAAAATGTTGTAGTTAATTATTGGAATTATTGTTGTTTAATTTGAGGTAAAAATTGTTGAATTATTGAACATAAATGATATATATAAATTAAGTTATAATTAATATTTTCAAGAATTAATTTGATTTATTTTATAGTGAAAATATTTTATTAGGATTTATTCTATGTTTATTTTGTTAGGGAATTTGTGGTATTTTTGTGTTTGGAAAAAAGGATAAAAAGCTAAAAAAGAAAGGAAAATGTGGCATTTTTCTAAGTGCAAAACAGCCCAAGCACCTTCATCAGGCCTAGCCCGTCTGCTTCAGCTTCCCTTCTCCAAAAGCCCACCTTTCCAGCTGCCCCAATAGCTCCATCAGCACCAGGCCCGAGCCCAGCCCGTCTGCCAAGCTCCTGGCCCGTGCCCCATCCGACACACCTCCAAGCAGCCTGCCCAACCGTGCAACACCAGAAGTCACACGCCAAAGCCAGCATCTCCCCCCAGCCGTGCGCCTCCGCCCAGCCGAACCTCTCCACCTCAGTACCCAGCTGCCTCCCTACCTTCACAGCCCACCGTGGCCCTGCCTAATTCACCCAACTGCCTGCCACAACCCACCAAGCCCCTTTTGTGTTTATTTTGAGCCCAACAAAATCACTTTTGTACCCTTCTCCCCTTTGCCAAAAATACCATTTTTTACACAAACTTTTTTACACATTTTACCCGAAAACATCATCATTACACCCTATAATTTTCCCATATTTGCCATATTATAATTAATTAAATTAATTTAATAAATTTAATTAATTTAAATTGATTATTTTAATACATTTTTTTTGGCTATAAATAAAGGGGCTTAGTGATTATCAAGAGGAGGTTACCACACTACACATTCTACACTTTCAAGACCTCTCAATTTTCTCCTTCTTTTTATTCTTCTTTGTTGTAAATTTTCTACGTGTTTTTAGAGGAAAAATTTGGGGGTTCATCCTCCAAATTTTCCTATTTATGTTTGTAATTTTTAGTTTGTATTGGCTATTTTAGTTATGAGTTTCTAATCTTTTTAAGATTATTAAGGTGATGATGAAACAATATATAACTAGATATTATTTATTTTGTATGTTGATTTCCCATTTTGTGCAACAAAGTTTATGGAATTTTCTTCTTCAAATATCTTATTTCATCTTAAATATCATGTATTTTGGATTGTTAGCACATATTTACACTTTGTTCTTCATTAGTGCAAAAACATAATATTCTTTGTGTAAGATGTGTCATTAAATTGTACATATTCATGCTTAGAACAAAAATATTATGTTTTGCCTTATAAATAATGTTCATTGATTTATTTGTTATTTCATTAGATTGATTTACACTAAATGCTTTGAAATTATAATTTTATAAAGTGAAGATAGATCCTATATTTTTATAAAATCTTGTGCTTAAATAGAATATCTAATTTGAATAAGTGATGGTTTGATTAATTTCTACTATTACTAAATCTTGGGAGTCAATGTACTTTTAAATATTATTGAACTTATATTTTGTGGATTCTATTATCTTAATAATCTTTCTTTTACCATCTTGATTTTTACTTTTAATTTATGTTTATATATTTGTCTTTAATATCTTTATTATTGTCTTTTATTTTATTTTATTGTCACAAGTTCTCATCAATCTTTGGGGCTAGGTTAGAATTTATCAATTTTGATTTAAAATAGTTTTCTTTTCGATTTTAGACAACTTCTTTTGGGTTCGACATCCTTGCTTACACGATCACTATTCTATATGAACGATTTGTGCAATTGTGATTTATAAATATTTAAAACATACCCATTTTGGGTCCATCACTTCAGATCAAACCTCTTCATACCTGTCCCCTCTTCTTCTTGTAGCATTATTCTGAATACCCCTAGCGAGACCAAACTGACACTTCATGGAGCTTTACCTGTGACTCTGCTTCCTTGGTACTAACATCATCAGCATAGTAGTTGTTCGCATTCCACTTCTAAATGGAGAGTAGCCCAATATACCGCCAATAAACCCTGAAGGAGACTTGTCCATACTATTCCTATATCTTATGCTTGTATAGCTTTTCTGAGGTTTTAACACTTGAATCAATTAAGAACCCTTATTACCAATTCATCACACCCTACTCGGTATAAGTTGTGATTCCTGAAATGTCTCTTTCCTTGATCCTCAGCTGGTAATAACCAGATCGTAGATCAATTCCTGAAGACATTGTCTAGTCTTGTAACCAGGCGTTTAAACTATTTATCCTTAACAGACGATGCTAACAATTCCCACAATACGATGCCCTATCTGATCCACCCCGAGGTCAAACTTCCTCGACAGCTTCAGTAATTCTTTCTTTCAAACCATTAACATCTTCCATAATGTCCCTGATACCGAACCTATCTGTGGCTGAGTTCTGAAGCGTACCCAATCCTTCCTTGTATACCTAACTGAATTCCTACTAGTCAGCTTAGTTTCCATTCAGTGCAACTAAAGTACTCCTAATGATATTCCCTACAATCTATGGTTGTTTCTTAACAAATTAACTCTCACCCTGACTCATGTCAAGGCTTCCATATGACGAGCTCTATTGCTCTCACCACGAACCTCACTATTACTTGTGTCCCAATATCCTCTTCCAAAAATTTCTAATTCCTCTTAGTATTTATAGCCCTTTGCGAAGTACCTTGAGGCATATTCTCTATGTTTGAATCTCTCTTGGGACATTCTCAACACTGAACTCTTCCAGCTCGTTATATAGCCAAAAACGTTAACTATCCAGTTAACTGATCAGCTCTGAGGAACTAGCCTCGGGCTTCAAATGTAACAAGGCATTCCAATCATCCATCCCCTAACCATGGGAAATCCATCCTAACATATCGAATCATTCCATGTAGAAGTCGTGCCCTCATCTGACATCCCCCCAGGTGGCATCTCCTGCCTCTGGTGCATAATAAATAACCTCACTGGTTCCCATCACTATCCTGACGACTATCTTGTAAATCAAATCCCCTTCCTGACAAGACCAGGAACCATAGAACTGTCTGGGGTTCTTCTGCTTCTATTACTGAGAATTTGTCCTTACTAAACTCCACCAATGGAAATACTGTCATTTGCATCTCCGGCACTCATGATCTATACCTCATTTCACAAATCTCAAATTACATGGCCCTCTCTGCTACCTAAATACAGATGGTGATTTCTTACATAAGAGCGGCCCAAATGCTTTGGACTATTCCAGAGTTTAATCCTTAAATGGGTCATCATTTTCAGCTACATCCCCCTGTATCTTTTCCCCAAAATGAATTACCCAACTCACAAAACTCATTGACATACACTGTTGTTACCTTATCATTCCAAATCAAGCTTATAAGCCTACCAGCCTCCGCAGTTCAAACTATGTCTTGATAACCTCTTTCATCAATTCACCATCTGAGTTCTTTCCAACCCATCATACCAATGTCTCGGCCCGAGTACCATTTCCAGGCATCCTTCTGCCACAAATACTTAGCACAACCCCTTAGTCATGACCTCTCATCTTCATATAACTAAGGATGGAATTAGCTTTGACCATCCACTAACCAATTCTTAAGCAACCCAAACTTTCCTCAAAACCAGAGGATAACGCCTTCTAGGCCTTCCATATAATACCATTATCTGTCTATATCGTCACATTTAACCAACATTGGTCACCTCACTATCAAAGCATACAAAACAGCTCTTTCCCTAGAAAAGCCTGTTGTTTCTCCATCTAGTCTCAACTATTAACCCCACAGCTTACTCACATACCAACGAACATCTACTGCGGCTTTCAGGGGCAGATGGAGGTTTCCAACTCCAACTATTATCTGCAATCCCCCTATAAAACAATGCCAAGTCCACTTAACCATTCTCGGCGCAAAAAATTTGAGTTCATCCGCCACTGCTGACTAAAATCCTCAGCCTTGAGATTCACACTCTGAACCATTCCACAGCCAGGTCCAAAAAACGACAGTTATCATGCCCAAATAACGCATATTAAACACACATCCATAATACTATACATTTAGCTACCAAATTTTTATTACAACCAAGTATACTCAGACTTTATCAGGCTTCCTACAAGCCAATAAATAGATACAACATATGAATTCAATTCAGGTAGTTAACCACATACACTCAGTATGCAAACCATTATCCAAATATTCATTCACATACAATAGCAATGATAATCAACACGCTTTAATCTCATCACGCAATAGTCAAGGGCCTGGCCCTATCAGTATCTCATGCTTCCTATTAATCTTACACATATCAGCATTCATATTCCCTTGCAATCATTTAAGCATATAATCATGTATACACAATTACCAAATCCTGAGTCAAGCTTGTCTTTCGCGGCGAATGTACATGTCCAGCCAGTCTTTAGGAACCCTTAAACCTAGGATGCTCGGATACCAAGTTGTAACGCTTTTGATAGCCAAGACCGTTACATTGTGTGTTTATAAAGGTGCAAGACTTGCTAATCAAGTCATTTAATTAGAAACGTGTTATTGAAATTATAATCGAACTAGGGTTAAAAGGTTTTGGTCATAAAAGTTACATTCCATATAATTAGACATTTTGTACATGGGATCCCAAAAGTAATAACGTTTAAAAGATAGTTTACAAAATTTTAGGGTATAAGTACAGCTGCTAGCCACTCTAAGGGCAAAACAGACAATTAGGCTTTTCCAGTCCTATACCATTCCTCAGTCGTGGCGGCCGATCAACTGACTATGTACATTCAGCTCCAAAACTCTCCAAGTCAGGATTGGTCCACATCGCCCTTGCCTTTACCTGCACCACGTAGCACCCGTGAGCCAAGGCCCAGTAAGAAACCAGATAACAAAGAATAGCCATTAAGCAATCAATTCAACAACTAAACAACCCATAAAGCATAGCTACATACTCAACAATCCATAATATTCACACAATCAGGCATTCCGCATACAAAGCTCATCAATTCACATATCAACCAGGGTCGACGCCCTTAGGTCGCACCCCTATTTATCCCACTGACTCCAACCCGCTTAAACTGAGCTCAATGAATATTAAGCTATCCTCACCTACCAGTGGCTGAGTTGCGCCCTATGCGCAAATATTGATTCCGGCATTCTTAGGTCGTTTATCACATGTCCCATGGCATAATACCTTCTATGACATCATATAGATATAGGGAGCTCTTAGTCCCATCATTAACACATAACCAGGTGTAGTTTCTTACCTTCGATTCCGCTAGCTTTGACAATGAAATCAACCCTCAAGCACGATCCCGTCCGAGCCCATGCATACACCTAGTCACAGCCACAAATTAGAACCATACCAAACTTCAATTCCAAAACCTAGCCTCGGGACCAACCCCGAGCCCTCGGGAAGCCCTAATTCCACCAAACGGGGTGGTGGAATCAAACCTCAAACCCCCGAGCAAAAACCCTAAGAAATAACCCAAAAATCCTCTTCTGGAGACAGGGTAGTGCTACAACGCCCTAAAGTGGGCGCTATGGCGCCAAAACCAAAACCAAAACTCCCCAAACCACAAGGCCTAGCGATGTAGTGCCCAAAGGCTAGCGCTACAGTGCTAGTCACGGCACAGCTAAACTCTGGTTTTCTTCCTTCGATTTTCCCCGAGCCAAACCTCTACAAAACACCAAAACAAGCCTACCATCATCTATAACTCACCCCATATGACCCAACCATATGAAACTTAAGCACATGCACCCCAAAATGTAGAAAATGCCATGATTGAGCTTGAAGCTCAAACTCAATAAAACATCAGAAACTTCAGAACTTTAAAGCCAGAATTTCATACCTTCAATGGAGAATTTTGACCTAGGTTATCTTCCACACCTCCTTAGCTTTCAACTCCTCAAACCCTCGGGCTTAACTCCCTAGAATTCCCATCAAAACTCAGCTTAGAAAACCATTTCAACATCAAAACCAGAAACTAAAGAAAACCTTGAAACTTACCTCAGCTGGGTGAGTATCCTTTGCTAATCCTCAAGCTTAATTCTAGAACCTAACTCCAAGCTCTAGCCCAAGCTCTCCCTGAGTTACAGCACTATAAAATCCTTAAGAAATGAAGAAGAATAGCCAACCGAGTGAGAGAGAAGGGTTAGCTCCAAGTGTTATGTTTTTCTTTCCTTCCTTCTTCTTTTGTTTTCTTTTGTTTTCCTTTAGGCTTCTCAAATATTCTACACATTCCACTAAGCCAATAAAGCAAAGTAATACTTATCCCTGATTTTAAACCAAATGACCAATTTGCCCTCCCATAAATCCTAAGCCTTTAAATCATTCTAAGGGCATTTTAGTCATTACTTCCAATTCCGGCTAATTCCTCGAATGTCTCTAATATTTTCCGCTTGCATCCCGACACCTAAATAATCACCAATTATATTCCTTAATATCAAATAATCTCCAATATACTTCTCGAATTCCTAGAAATACCCCCAGTCTCCCATGAGCCGGTTATAAATCCCCGTCGTCACTTTTCTGCTAAACTGCTCACTAGGATTGACTCGAGTCACAAACTACAAATATATCCACATAATAATGTGGTCTCAAATGCCCTCAACGGGCCAAAATTACAAATATTCCCTTATAACCTAATCAGGGCCTACATGCATATTAGTACACATAGTCATACGTCACATTTATCCAAGTAACGATATAAGCATGCTTAACATATCATCATGTGTTAATCATTTAAATTACATATAATCCAGTTATGCCCTCCCGACACACTAATCAAGGCCCTTAAGCCTTATTAGAAATGTTGGGTCATTACAATCACGTCCTCGATTATGGTTTAAATGCTCCCATAAATCTGGGTGATCTCCTCGATTTCCAGTGTCCCTAGGCTTCAGGTTTTATATACTCACGGATATGGTGTTACCCGAACTTTCGCTGACATGGCTCATTGCATGAATATTACGAGATGGGTTTCTTACTGGTCTCCTTGTCTCAATAGTTTGAGATCGAGACACTTGGCTCCACGTGGGATGGGGACCCCTACGCTCCCTAGCAGTTTCTTCATTCTCATGTCTTTTCCTAGCTCGCCTTTCCCTATCACGATGGGTCAGTTGCGCATCCCTCCGAATTGACGAGAGGTGCCTTATTGGAGAGGTGGCTGTCGTCTATTATGGGGCCTAGAAGGCCCTGAATTCGCTCGATCAGGCTGTGGCACATTCTGCATGGCACCAGTATTTCTGGTCCGAGCCTCTGAGGGGGCTCGATTATTCCCTATCCCTGTTGGTGCCTCTGCAGTTAAGTTGGCAGTACCTTCAGCCCAGTTACCTCTCCGAGGTCTTGGTTGGACAGGCTACTCTGTTGGTGGCATAGGTTGCTCCGCTCTTCTGGTGGTAGCGTTTTTATGTGGCCATCCCCAAGGCCTACAAGGTGGGACGTGAACGTCCCACGGAGGCGGAGCCTGGGCATTTTTCAGAGGTGGGGCCTGAGCCGTCTGCGCTTCAACAGCTAATCTGGTTAGCTCTTCATTGCGTTTTTTAGCTTCTGCCAACTGTTTACGCAGCTGGCGATTTTCGAGTTCCACGATTGGGACATATTTCTCGGGATTGTAGTACATATTCTCGTCGGTCCTGGGAGCAGGTGGTCCCCGAGAGTCGAATGAACCACTCCTCTCATCGGGATCAGAATTCAACATAGGCTGCTTTCCAGGGCACCGGGGGTACTCATCTTCATCTAGGATTTCCTCCTCAGGGATATTGGGATCATTTGCAGCCATTGCTAATTTGAGAGGCTTTCTGACTAAACAGATTCACGCACTGTTTAATGGCTCTCAATGAAAGCACCAAACTGTTGACGTCGTTTTTCGTCAACTTAGAAAGGAGAGCAGTTAAACAAGGAAATATCAGAGGAAATGAAAGAACATGAATACAAGAGATTTTTACGTGGTTCAGTAGTTAAATCTACCTAGTCCACGAGTCTGTGTTATTAGCACTTGGGAGTTTTCTGGAAACTTTTCAGAGAATAGTTGCCCAGTGTTTTTTCTCAAGATCTCAGAATTTTGGTCCTCTACAAATGAGGTTTCCTTCTCTATTTATAGAGAAGGTTTCAAAATTCATTCCCACATATTTCAAGAAGATATTCTGTAAATCAAATAATATAATGCTATTTAATGAATTATTTCTTACGTACACGGAAACATCCCATAAAATGTGGGATCGGATAACAAATTAAATAATATCCCTTAAAAATTGGGATTTTGCAACAATAAATACGTTCATATGTAACCGATTAGCTCAGATACTGAGCTCATTATATCTCCGAGGCTATCCGTCAATCACGAGCTCATCACCTAACTTCACCTATGCTCAGAATAAGTAACCATTGATGAAGTCATCACATTCGAGCTTACACTTCCCGAGCTCGAACCATCTCGTGTGAAGGCAAGAGATGTATCAAGAAAATGTGAAGGCAAGAGCTTACATCATCGAGCTTTTCGAGGTCGTTATTTACAACAAAGCGGTCTGATTGAAGGAGCACATGACGACCGTGCATATTTCGAACTTACATCTAACGAGCCTAGATTTTGCGATCATAACCTTTCATGTTCGAAATCTGGGTGTAACAAAAACATAATCATATCCATTCATCATACTTAAATGTAATAATCATACATCATTCATTAAGCATCAACATCATAGACATCACTTATCACATCCTTGTGATCATGGCCCCCTCTCTTGTCCATGTCACATCTTGAGGTAAACAGGAGGCTCTAGTCCTTGAATAACCTAGGCGCGTACGCCCTATGAGTTACGTCATACCTTAGTAACTCGGGTTACGTCTTAGATCCTTAGTAACCCTTTTCGTTGTGTCGTGTTCAACATGCTAACAAACATTTGTTTTTCATACAACATACAAAATACATGCAATCCAGTAGTATCAACACAAAGGAATATACATGATTTTTCAAATTCACCATATCAACTCAAAATAGCATTTCATACTTCATATCACATGGTACATCATCATACATAACATTTATCCTCATACAAACCAATCTTACCATTTTATAGCATAAATAAATAGAATTCTATCTAACTTCCTTAGGTTCGAGCAAAGCAAAAATGGAACAAAATTCACAACGAGCCTATAATCATAATCAAATAGTATTCTTTATCATCACATAAGATTTCTCGTGCCCAACACATATACCCCATGTGTGCATGGGCCATGCACACATGGTGCAATTTACACATAATTTCCAAACATGCACATTTTTCACATAAAATCACAAAAGAATAATGTCAATTCTACCTATTATCCATGCATGGTTTTCAAGTAAAAATTATATGGTGGAATAATAGGCATATTTTTTAACGTAAAAGTCTATTTGCATGCGACATGCATACGTGGGAGCGTTGTAAAAAAGTGACGTTAAAAACAATAATTTATACACGCTTATTTCTTGTAACAACCCGGATTTTCAAGACTCGATAATGCGGAAATATAAATGTTTTCATTTAACAAAAAGTCTCAAAAACCGGTATAAAAAAACTTTTTAAAAAGTCGTATGGCCATACTTAACATTTAATTACAAACATATTTTATAAAGAGTAGAGTGAGCCTAGTTTAGGAAAATTATACAACATTTCCAAAAATAAAATGGCTTCCCAAAACGTCAGTCCACATGTACATTTGCAAGGTAGACTTCAGCGCTCACTGCTCTGCCTTGCCCTTGCTCTTACCTACAACAGGAAACAACTAGGTAAGCGAAAACGCATAGTAAGTTCAACCTTAAAACAAAAGCATGCAGAGAATTAGGGTTTCAGATCCATCCGGACCATACACAATCAATTTCAAGAACGCAAAAGTGTCCTGAAAAACTTATGGTCATGCCTAATTAGCAATGAAAAATTATTTCATATAAACAGATAAATTCCTGCACTCAGAAAATCCTAGAACAAGCAGATATATTATATGACAACTATATCTTATCAACAAATATATATATCACTGCACTCAGAAAATCCCAGAGCAAGCAGATATAATATATCATGTTGACCCTCGTTTTGGCCAACGACACGGAGTCAAATATACGACAGGAAAATAACACGATGCTTGAAAATACAATCTAATAGAAAGTAAAGAACACCATGAATTATAGTGGTTTGGCCCCAAAGGTTGGTAATGAACTACGTCAACTTGATACTATTATTAATGTTGAGCTTCAAAGGTGTGATCAAAGAACTAGGGTTCTTGAGTTTCACGAAACTTAGAAGGAGAAACAATACAGACGATGGATAATAGCAATACAATTCTCTTCTTCTCAGATCAGAAAAGAGGATTTGAAAAAGATCCCTCCTTGAGCTATTTCATGTATATTTATAGGGTCAAGGAGGGTTACATGAGTTAATCAATCATATCTTTCCTTAATAAACAGATATTCAGGTTATAATGAAGAGATATTCTCGGTTATCATTACAACTATACAAATTTATACATAAATAAACGGAGTGTACGACCAGGCTGGTCGTATATAAAACTTGAACCCCGCGTATGGAAGTGTCTCTGGTCGATAGGCGAGCAGCATCTCTCCCACGTGTCAAAAATTCTTGCCACGTCATCCACAGCTGTTTTTTGGATAAACATTTGCCCCCCAAGTTTATTTATTGCGACCAGCAATAAGTAAACTTAGGAAACTAACCTTTCGTAAACCCCACGAAATCTGTCAGAGGCACTCGTGCTTCCTCGAAAAAGGCGACCTAATCACGTCCAATCATGCCTTTTCGGTTTCCAAGTAACCCTTCTGACGGCTGTTACACTTCCCCACGCCTTGAAAAAAGTAACTCATGATTACCACTTTTTATCACATTTCAGCCATTATAAATAATCCCTGAATTCACCTTTTCACTTTTTACTTGCCATTTTCTTGCCAAGAACCCTCAAGAACTTCAACCCAGAGCTCAGAAACTTTGAAGATCATCCGTCGTTTGTTCTAAGGATTCTCTGTTTGCACGCCTAAAGTCGCTTCATTCAGAACCTCCAATCTTCATCTAGGTAAATTTCTTCAACTTTCATGCTTTCTCACATGCCATGCATATTGCTACATGCCTGTTTTGAGTTCTGAAATTTTTCGTGTTCTTGGGTAGAAATGCATGAGGATTGTGTGTATACCGATTGATGCTTGAGAGGGTAGCATATTTTTGCTCTGTAGGAGTTAGGAGCCAGTTTGATGGTCAAGATCGTAAGTTTAGGGTGTAAAATCGATTTTTAGGCTAGTTGAAAACTGGGTTTTTCCCGCCCCTTCGGAGTCGAAAAAGCTCATTTTCCAAAAAACTTTTATTTCCGCTTTTCAATCTATTTTTAAAACTGCTCGCATAGAACTTAGTGTTTCTGTTAGAATGCTGCTGGTCATATACGTGAGCAACATTATTCCAACTTTCAACATAAGCTCTCAAGCTGTGCGTCTTATCTCCTCCTTTCTCTGTTCGCAGTTTACATGCAAGATCCGTGGGGAGGAGAAAGACCTATCGACGAAGACTTATTGGCTCAACTGCTTGAGGATGAGGAACAACCACCGTCACTGATACCTGACATCCCATTTTCTCGTGTCACTTCAAACACTCCACCTGTCCATACTCAAAATATGGCTCGTGCTATAACCAAAGCCCAGAAAAAGAAAACCCTCAATCCTTTACATCAGCCTGCTCCTCGGGCTGAAATTCCCTTGACTAGTGGTCAAGCTAAAAATATCCCTTGACCAAACACACGCTTAGCCCCGACATGCCATTCAACCAGATGTTGAGTGGTATTTAGTACCTGAGAGCCGAGTGATGATCAGGATGATCGCCAACTACATCAGGAAGTATGGTCTCATGGGGGTGACCTTAGTCCGACCCAACCAAGATCAACGGGCGAACCTGCCTGGAGGCGCCTTCAGCGCCTGGTCGAGGTTCCACATTGAGGCAGGGGCTACCTTGCCTCTTCATTCATTTTTCCAAGGGGTGGCCAACTATATCGGAGTTGCCCCTTTTCAAATAACCCCAAATGGATATAGAATTCTTGCAGCACTCTGTGTCCTGTACAGCCACAAAAAATGGCCCGTGCCAACTCCTCATGAGGTTAACTATTTGTTTTACCTCAAGTCTAACCCCAACTAAGAAGGTATGGGCTTTTTTCATTTCTATCATCAGGAAACTAGGCGCACCTTCCTGACTGACACCACCCATATATCGAATGTGGGGAGGTACTACCAGGAGTACTTCCTCACAACTGACATGATCGCAGAAAATCTGGCCTTTGCTCAAGGAGGTAAAACCTTTGTATCACTGGCTATTACTTTGTTATTTAGTGTTCTCCTCCACATTCTCTTAAACTTTTAATGCCTTCCAGGCCCATGGCTGCGACCAGACCCAACACCAGACATGGAGTTGAGATCAGCCCTCTTGGCCAGCATGACTGACGTAGAAAATAACGTCAAACATCTGGTCACAAAGGCTAACCTTAGGATGGTTGGCCTTTCGGCCCCTCATCAGGACATGAGGGAGTCAATAGCAGGGAGAGCCACGGGCGGAGAGGAACCTGAGCAGCAACCACTAGTGTCACCTCCACGAAGGAGACAAACCGGGGTCACGATCAGGGAACCTGTTGGCACTCCTCTAGCAGAGAGGCCCTCTGCCCACTTGGGGAAAGGGAAAAAGAAGGCCACTGTTGTAATAAATTTAAATTTTGATTTTAAATACGCAAGTGCTCGCAATCACACAAGTAATATAATGATAAGTAAATCGCCTCCACAGGGATTGCAAACTAGAAAAAATAAGCAAAACAATTTTAAGAAATTAAAAATCAAGTGGGTTGTTTATAGGCTAAACAAAATATTAAAAAATATGGAAATACTGAAATAAAAAACTGAACTGAACAAGAAAATTGACAGAAATATATGGATTGCAAAATGGACTTGAATTATTGAATTCCCCTATATTATTCATCCTGAACAAATTGCGGACAGATTGTTGCAGCAATATTCTAGCAAAACTCCCAGGATAACAAAAATTCATTCAAACACTCATAAAACTTTCCCAAATTTTATGACATTAATTTGTCTACCTAATTAAACATATTCCTATGCAAAATTAGATTTAATAATGCAATTCAAAGTTTAATTCTCAAAAGTTACACAAGGAAAATAACATATCCCTATGTTACTTACTAACATAACCTAACCTAGATTATGACTTGTGTCATCCAAGTTTTTCCTATTACATTTAATCTTTCCAACATTAAACATAATTAAATAACTTGCCATTGCTGGCCAAACAACAACAAGAAATTAAGATAAGCACACTTGAATGACCAAGGGAGATTTTACTAAAATAAAGTGCAAGAAATTAATAGACTATAACATAGGGTTCATCAACAATTTAAGCCACCTAAAAATTAGTTCATGGCTGAGTTCATAAACAATAATCCATAATCAAAACGGCCCATAATATTCAGAATTAGAATCCAACTCAGAAATTAATAAAATAATGGTTAGGAAAAGAAGAAAGAACAAATCCAAAATGATGCTTGAGCTTTCTTTGTTTGTCCTCCTTCTTCCTTGTTGATATTCCGAGTTTTTCTTCTTTCTTTTTTTGGTTTTTCTTTTCCAAAAATGGCTGCTGCCTTTTTTTTCATTTACAGCTGATACCTCTTTTTTGTATTCTAGGTTTTTCTCCTCTTTCTTCCAAAAGTACCATATTGCCCCTTTTTCTCCAAAAACATGAAGTTCTCCTTTCTTCTGATTTTTGTCCTTTTCTCCAATATGCTGACTAGTTCCTTCTGTCCTTGCCACCTCAGGCAAAATGTCAGCTCACCCATTGACTGCCACACGCTCCATGTGCCCCAAAATTTGCCTGATCAAAATGCTTTAGGTTTGCTGCAGCAAACCTGAATATTCAACCATCAACAACATAATTTCATCAAAATAGATTCATATGTTAGCTCATTCCTTTGTGCAAATATTTATCCATGAAATTATTATCTTTAACCCACTAGCTATTAAAAACTAAAAAAAAAAATTAAACTTAATTAAGATAATAAAAACACCAAAGTTAGCTACAAAAGCTAAAAATAAACTAACATCACCCATGATTTTTCATAATTATAAGTTCAAAAGCACATGAAATAACTCTTTATTCAAGAGTTATCACACCCCCAAACTTACAACATTACTCGTCCTTGAGTGATGACTCTAAAAACAAAACACAACTAACACAAGACACAAGAGGCACAAACTAAAAAACAACAAAAGACAAGGAAACAACAAAGACAAAACACCTCAACAATTGACAAACTTTGCTATGCCATTGGTAAAAAGGGGAAGGCTCTCGGGAAATTTTATTTTGAAATAGAGAAGCTGAATTTCAATCTTTCACAAGTTTTAAACCAAATTCTTCAAGCATGAATGTTGCTGCCAAAATATAAATCAAGTGTTTCACCATTTAGTGCATGCATAGCTTTTCCTAAACAATTTCAATCACCAAAAATCAAGCTAGACCTTCGTCCTCAAGCTTAAATAATATCTCTATAAGTTACTTAGTGATTCCCTCTCCACTAATGTAGACAAACACCACACCAAAGATCAATAGGACTTTATCAAGCTTGTAATGATAGGCTAGGGTGAAGGTAGGATAAGAGAGATAAATTTTGGCTCAAATCACCCTAAAACACCTCAATCTTTCTAGGACCTAAATACATAGATGCATACAATAATTTCCCCCAACGACAACCCCACAACACAATATAAATCTTGCCACTAGCCTTTATTACTAACATACAAAGACAAAACTAAAACAACTTTTCTTTTATTTGAAGAGTAAACCCCCAAAATTATTTACAAACATACTTTTTTTTTCTTTCTTTCTTTTTTCTTTTTCTCTTTTTTTTTTTAAATATGCTTTGATGCAAGGGAGTGCACTCATTAATTTTTTCTTTTTTTTTTCTTTTTGGATGCTCTATTTTTTTTTTTACTATGAAAATAAACAACTAGATGGCAAGAGTACAAGAAAATTGAGAACACACTCTCCCCCCAAACTTAAAATCAACATTTTCCCAATGGTGAAAACAAGCAAAAGAAGAAAAGGAAAACGCTCACCCAATTTTCTCGCATCCACTCAACTCAACTCAACTCCCCAAAATACACAACAAATAAATCCTATAAAGATCAAGGTGCTAAAAGGGTGTGGTGAAAAGAGATGATTATATATATGTAAAGGTAGGCTAATGAGTGGCTAAGAAAGAAAAGTGACACTTAAGCTCAATGGGGTGACTAGGGATAAAAAATGCATACAAGGTAGGCTTCAAAGGTTCAAACGGTCCAAAGATGGCCTAAATCATTTCATCGGTGTGGTATTGTCTAGGATTTCGCCTCAAGGAAAATCACTAAGTAATTCTAGAAACTTAAGCTCTCACAAGAAACTAGCTCTTTCTAGGGTCTCAAAATTGTTTAATCAAACTATGCACAAACTAAAAAGAGAAACACTCTCATCAACCAATTGAAAGCAACATTCACACCCAAAGAATTAAGTTTAAAATTTAAGAAAGAAAGACATTCAGCTGCAACTTGGATTGATTATATATATATTTTTAAGTTTGCAAAGTCTTCATCGAGCCCCTTAGTTAAACACTAACAAAAGCAAAGAATATCCTCAAAAGAACGACAACACAACAAGACAAAGAAAAACTAAAAACAGAACAAAGATAACTATTCCAACAAAGTACCTTCCTAGCAACAAAACACAAGGCAAATGACTCAAATTTTGGTGCTCACTACACAAAAATCACCAAAGAAACATAACTAAGTACAACACAGAGCACCCAATACACAAAACACAAAAATCATTATCAACACTTGAGACCAAAGTATAACACAACACAAAATTTTTCCAATGAGTAATAACTACACCTAAAACAGAGAAAACAAAGAAACAGACATAAACAAAATCAAATTGGGGAGTAGAGTTCAGAAATGCTCATTCAACGAATATGCAGGCTTTGCTCAAGGGATGCACAGCCGGGTCACTCAGTGCTTGGGTGAGGCGTAGCTAGTTGCAGATGGAGATTGCTTGATGATTCGCATGGAGCTCCTGGGATTCTTGCTGGTCTGGGATAGATTCTCTCGAATTTGGGTCGGGTTGGTGTTGATTTGGTGGCTGGTGGGGTAGCTTTGGAGGGGGTAGGAGCATTTATAGTGGCTGGGGAAGGCAGGAGTAATGGGGCAGTGGGAAGTTGTGGGGCTTTTGGTGGGGCAGTGGTGGTTTGGATTTCTTTGTGGTAGTTTATGGGATAGAGGTTGGTGGAGATTTTGGTTTGTTTGGTGGTGGGATTGGGGCTGGTTTGAATTTCTTCCGCTGAGCTCGTATTTTAGTGGTCATTTTGGGCAAAAAGGCAACATCTAAAGCACAAGGCCACCACACAACAAAAGGAGCACCTGAACAGTAATGCCACAAATTTTTTGACAGAATAACAGAGCAATATTACCACCCCTATACAGTAAGGCCACCGATTTTTTTTTCAACAGAGTCTCCAACAGATTTTTGTGCTTCCTAGATCAAAAACTATTAATGACTCCAATGCCCAGCAATATACATAGCACTATAAGAGGAAAAGGAAATTAATACCCCAGTTTTGAGTGGCTCGGCTGACTGTGGTGATGCTTGGGCTCGTGGCTGCGCGACTGGGTGGTGCCAAGGATTGGGGTTCACACAGCTGGGTTTCTGGGCAGTGATGGGTTAGGGTAATGGTGAAGATGGGTAAATATCCTATATACATACATGTATTTTATAAATAATATAAAATTTACTGAATATATGTATATATATATATATTTTTGTATAGGTTATAGTATATATATATATTTTAAATACATATATATATGTAGTAAAATATATATAAATAATAATAAATATAGTAATTTTTTTTGTATATATATAGTATTATATATATATGCCTCTGAATGAAACCACGTCCCAGAATTTTTTCTCTGCCCAGATTGCTAACATTTTGACCTCGTTTTGCTTCAGCAACCCAAATTTGACGTAACTCCCTTTTATTTTTGGAAATTTTTGCATGCATTTTGCTGAAATAAAACTCTCGCAAAACCTTCAGACTCCAAAATTACTTCCAAAACACCCTGTTTCTTGCTGTCTTAACACCTGAAACCCTAAAATACACATAAAACCACTCCAAAACATCACAATAAAATGAAATTAAAATTACAAAAAATTAAAACTAACAATAAAAATAATTAAAAACGCTGAATCGAGACTACATCCTTGGAAGGCCGAATTGAAGGGCTTGAGAAAGCCAATGCCAGCAACTTGGAAAGGTACAAGAATGCCACACTCCGGTGCTTCTATGACTTCTGGAAGCACAACCAGGGTGCCAAATTCAATTACCTTCCTGAGAATGCAAGAAACGCCTCGCTCGCTCGCTGTGCTGTTCGACTGGCAGAGGAAGAAAGAGCGAGGATTCCTGCTTCCCCTGAGATCTCGCTGGCCACTGGTATGGACGGAGGAGAAGCTGATGCTGAAGAAGTGGTCAACCAGAATGCTCCCCAAGATCCTCCAGTCCCTTAGTCTTTTTCTGTTTTTTATTTTTATCTTTTTAAATGCATGACATACGGGTCGTGATGTAAAGACAATATATTTTTTATTGCTGCATGGGCAACTTTTACTTTTATTTGAACAATTACATCCGAGCAGCGATTGCTCGCGGTGTAAAAGGATACATTTTGATATTATAATATATTTGCATCTTATTATAACATCTGTTTGCATGACCAAACTTAGCATAAGACTTTGGTTTGATTTAACAAAATAACAATATTTTGAAAAATATTCTAAGTACCCTAGCATGCATTCACTTATTTTGCTCATGTGTTTACATACCTTTTAAGGATATGCTTTGCTTACTTGTACCTTATATGCCCCCCAAGTGATCAAGGAGCTTTAGGTCCTTGGTCACTTGCCTTGACCAGAACCTGTTCGAACATTACTGCTCGTAGCAATATGATTAGAATTATAATACATCAAAACAACACACGTAATGAGCAAATACTTGTAATAGATACAATAATTGGCAAGAAATGACTGGCTGCGCACAATCCCTTTTATTTCTCGTAATAAATGGACTAAACATGTCTGTACGAGTGATCAATAAGATCTTACACTTATAAGCGATCAGTCACATAAAATGACCAACCCTTTTTCAAAACTTGTAAGAAGTAAAATTTATACAAGCCAATTATTTAAGAAGAATTGTTTATTGATAATACTTGCGCAGGTGTTCTCCATTCCAATAGCGAGGAACGAGACCTCCGATTAAGCGTGCAAGTTTATAAGTGTCTGGGTGAAGGACCTCATCAATCAAGTATGGCCTTTCCCAATTAGGTCCGAGTACTCCAACAGCTTGGTCGTGGGTGTTTAGAAAAACTCTTCGGAGTACAAGATCTCCAACATTGAATTTTCTTTCCCGCACTTTAGAGTTGAAATACCGAGCGACCACCTGCTGGTACGCAGCTACCCGGAGTTGGGCTTGTTCACGCTTCTCATCGATTGAGTCCAGGGATTCCATCAATAGCTGGCTATTAGAGTCTTGGTCGTATGTTAATGTGCGATGCGAGGGTGGATCCAACTCGACAGAAAACATAGCTTCATACTCGTATGCCAAGGAAAACGGGGTATGACCTGTTGCTATTCGGTGGGAAGTTCTGTACAACCAGAGCACTTTAGGCAATTGTTCCGGCCACGCTCCCTTAGCTTCTTCAAGTCTTTTCTTTGGGGTATCCTTTAAGGTTTTGTTAATTGTCTTGACCTGTCCGTTCTCTTGGGGATGAGCTACTGAAGAAAAGCTTTTGATAATACCATGACATTTGCAGAAGTCCGTGAATATATCACTGTCAAATTGGGTGTCGTTATCTGAAAAGATTTTTCAGTGGCTCAGCCTCGGCCCATTTGGTGAAGTAATCGACGATTACCACTGCATACTTTACACCACCTTTCCCTGTAGGTAAAGACCCGATTAGATCTATTCCCCAAACTGCGAAAGGCCATGGACTCTGCAGTTACTTTAACTCGTTGGGGACTGCTCGTGGAATTTTGGAAAATATCTGACACTTGTCACATCTCTGCACGAACTCCATTGACTCTTCATTCATGGTTGGTCAGAAATATCCTCGCCTTAGGATATTTTTTGATAAACTTTGCCCCCCAGCGTGGTCTCTGCAGAAACCTTCATGCACCTGCTTCATCAATTCTTTGGCCTTTTCTGGTGAAACACATGTGAGAAGTGGCATAGAGTATCCTCTTCGGTATAAAATTCCATCGACCAGGATATACCTAGCAGCCTGTCATTGAAGGGTCCTGGTTTTGTTTCTTTCTGTTGGTAATACGTCGAGCGTAAGATACTCTATGTATGGTGCCATCCATGTGTGTGCCATCTGGATCATCATAGTGTTTTCTTCTGCTCGGATGCTTGGTGTACACAGTCGCTCAACTGGCACTATATTTAAAGTGTCAGCATCCTTCGCACTTGGAAGTTTGGCCAAAGCATCAGTATTGGAATTCTGGTCGCGAGGAACTTGCTGCAGGGTGTATTTGTCGAATTGTGCCAACAGATCCTTTGTCTTGTTCAGATAGGCGACCATTTTTGGGCCTCATGCCTGGTATTCCCCAATGACCTGATTCACCACCAGATGCGAATCACTATAAATGTCAAGCACTTTTTTGTTCATATCCTTGGCTAACCGCAATCCAGCGAGTAATGCTTCATATTCGGCTTCGTTGTTAGAGGCAGTGAAGTCAAACCTAATTGCATAGTGAAATCGATGCCCTTTCGGCGTTATCAATATCACTCCTGCTCTTGCCTAGGATTTGTTGGATGAACCGTCAGTGAACAATTTCCACGAGGGAGCTTCAGAGTGAGGCCTAGGCTCATTAGATTTTTCACTCTGCTCGCTATCTATGAGTTCAATGAACTATGCAATGAAGTCAGCCAAGACTTGCCCTTTTATTGCTGCTCGCGAAAAGTAGGTTATATCAAACTGCCCAAGTTCGACTGCCCATTTCAACAATCGACCCGCAGTTTCCGGCTTTTGCAGGACTTGCCATAGGGGCTGGTCAGTCAAAACTGTGATCGGGTGAGCTTGAAAGTAAGGACGCAACTTCCTCGAGGCCGGAATTTAACAATAGGCTAACCTTTCGATGGGAGGATACCTCAACTCTGCTCCGATCGGCCTTTTTCCTACATAATAAACAACCTTTTGGACGTCTTCTTCCTCCCTTACTAACATAACACTTGCAGCATATTCTGTGATCGCCAGGTAGATGAACAAAGTTTCCCCATCTGCAGGTTTTGATAGGACGGGTGGCTGCGCCATATGAGCTTTTAATGCTTGAAATTCTTGCTCACAATCCCCTGTCAACTCAATTTTTTTGTTGCCTCTAAGTAGATTAAATAAAGGAACACACTATCTGTTGATTTTGAAATGAATCTACTGAGTGCAGCAATCCTTCCTGTTAAACTTTGAAAATCCTTAATCCTCATTGGTGATTTCATATCGATTAGGGCTTTAATGTTCTCGGGATTGGCTTCGAATCCTCTTGAGTTGACTATGAATCCCAAGAACTTCCCTGATCCTACTCCGAAGGAACATTTGAGAGGATTTAGCTTCATCTGATACTCATTTAAGACGTTGAAGCACTCCTGTAAATCCTTCACATGTCCTTCTGCCTTTTTCAACTTAACCAGCATGTCATCGACGTAAACCTCCATGTTTGTACCCATCAGCTCTTTAAGCATGTGGTTGACAAGTCGCTGGTAAGTCGTACCAGTGTTTGTCAAACTGAAGGGCATTACTTTATAACAGTACAACCCTGTTCGAAAGCTAGTGTGATCCTCATTAGGGGGATGCATACTAATTTGATTATACCCTGAGTATGCATCCATAAAGGAGAGGATCTCATGCCCCATAGTGGCATCGACCAGCTGGTCGATCCTGGGGAGTGGGAAACAATCTTTAGGGCAGGCTTTATTAAGGTCTGTGAAATCCATGCATGTTTGCCATTTTCCATTCGGCTTGGGCACTAGTAAAGGATTAGAGACTCACGATGGATAAAACGCCACCCTTATGAACCCATTCTGCTTCAGCTTCTCGACTTCCACTTTGAAGGCCTTTGATTTATCTTTGTCAAGCAGCCTTCTTTTTTGTTGCACTGGTGGAAAGCTTTAATCGATGTTCAGGACATGACTGATGACTACAGGATCTATCCTGACCATGTATTTGTGCGACCAGGCAAAGACCTCCTGGCTCCTCGTTAAGAACTCCACCAGTGCTTGTTTTGTTGTTGTCTCTAAGTTTTTTCCGACTTTCACAACCCTGGTCGGATGTGCCCCATCGAGTTGGACCTCTTCCAGGTCCTCGACAGGTCCTATTACTTGTTCAAAATCCTCAAAGCGAGGATCCAAGTCTCTATCCTCCTTTGGGCAACGTCCTATTTGGTGACATTATCACCTGAGTGGGCCTACTCATCAATGGCAGTTGCAACTCAATTGCAGGAACATTCCTCGACACACCCTTCTTTGCCTTGGTGATCGAGGCATTATAGCACTCCCTTGCCTCTTGTTGATTCCCGTGTACGCATCCTACCCCTGCGTCTGTTGGGCATTTCATGGCCAGGTGCCATATAGAGGTGACGGCTCGAAGGTCGACTAGTATTGGTCTTCCAATCACAACATTGTACGCCGAAGGACAATCAACTACTATAAAAGTAGCGAGTAATGTCCTATTGGAAAATGCAGTACCTGCTATGACTGGGAGTCTAATCGACCCCGTTGGGGCGAGTCCTTCACCAGAGAAACCATAAATGGTTTGGTTGGATGGCTCTAAGTCCTTAACGGATGGTTTCATTCTTTCCAGTGAAGACTTATACAGGATGTTGACTGAACCTCTTGTATCGACCAGTACCCTCTTCACCATCATGTTGGAAATTTGAACATCCATGACCAGTGGATCAGAGTGTGGGAATCGCACATGCTGGGCATCGTCATCAGAGAAGGTTATTAATTCCTCCTCCGTTCGAGCCTTTTTTGGTGCTCGATCCTCAACGATCATCATCTCGATGTCCTGGTCGTGGCGTAGGGTTCGAGCGTATCGTTCCCTTGCCTTTCCACTGCTTCTTGCGAGATGTGGGCCTCCACAGATGGTGAGTAATGTGCCTGCCATAGGATCTAGCTGTAAAGGTGGCTAGTGCTGGCATGTGGGCGCCTACTCATTGCCACCTAAAGCCTCTCGCTAGGAACCTCCCGCGGCTTGCACATATCTTCTCAAATGTCCCTGTCTGATCAGGAACTCGATCTCATCCTTCAGCTGGTTACATTCATTGGTATCATGTTCGTAGTCGTTGTGAAAATGACAGAAATTGGTTGTATCTTTTTTTGAAATATCTTTTCTTATGGGAGTGGGTCGCTCGTAGGGCACACTGGAGCTTGTAGCTTGATACACTTCTGCCAGAGATTCGACAAGGGTGGAGTAGTTGGTGAATCTTGGCTCGTAACGATTGCCCTTGGGGCGCTTATTCTCGGAGGTCGAGAGTTCATTATGCTCCCACTTTCCACCATTCTTACCATTGCCACTCCCGTTACCTTTGTCATTGCCATTGGGCTTCAACCCGTTGGCGGATTTGGTGGGTTCTTTGGGCCCCTTGTCTTTATTTGGTGACTGCCCTTCATTGACAATCACATCTTTGAGCTTGATGTATCGATCAGCCCGAACCAAGAACTCCTGGGTACTTTTAATCCCATGCTTTCTAAGGCTACTCCATAGGGGTGAATGGCGCCTAACTCCTGCAGTTAAAGCCATCATCTTGCCTTCATCACCTACTGGTTTAGCTCCAGCTGCCGTTCGCATAAAACACTGGACATAGGCTTTCAATGATTCCCTTACCTGCTGGCTTATTTCGACCAACTGGTTTGCCTCAGTAGGATGCACGCGACCCGCTTAGAACTGTCCATAAAACTCCTTCACGAACATTTCCCAGGATACTATACTCGCAGGAGGGAACTTAAAGAACCACTCCTGGGCGGCATTAGAAAGTGTTGCTGGGAAGATCCTGCAACGAGCGTCTTCAGATACTTTCTGAATATCCATTTGTATCTCAAACTTGTTGACGTGAGATACTGGGTCCCCATACCCATCAAAATTCGGAAGAGTGGGCATTTTAAATTTACTAGGGGTTTCAGCCACAGCAATCCTCTGTACGAAGGGGATGCCTCTCCTCCGATCGTACTCCATGTGGGATCATCTTCCCCCGACCAGCTGTTGCACCGCCTGGTTCAGGACATCAATTTGAGCCTGAACAGCTTCTGAGATTGCTGGGGCCTCTGGTGCCGGGGGAATGTACTCATCGTGCCTTTCTCAGCGGTCGTTAAGTACATCCCTCAAATCATCGTCTCTTCGCCGCTGCTCGCTGGCTCCGAGCCGACTAAAGATGTTATTCTGCTTGGGCTGCCCCGCAGTCTTATGACCTGCTGGTCAGTCTTCTCTAGGTGGGGGGCTCCTGCCTCCACCTCTCTCTTTGTTCCTCCGACCAGCGTTTCCTCTGCCAGAGTCGGCTTTATTGTAGCTGTGGCCATCTCTGAATCGTGGCTGACTATGGTACGATCGACTATTCACTCTATTGCCTCCTTGGGCTAGAATTTCCCGAGCGTTAGGGGGAGGCCTGCGTTGGTCAGTGGGTCCCCGTGCATTGTTATGCCGTGGGGGGCCCTTGACCGCGGAGCTTGTCTCTGAGTTCCTCATGTTGGCAGAAGGACGCTTCCCCCTGCTCGGTGGTTGCTGCTCTTCATCCCCTGGGCGTCTAGGGCTGCGGGGCAGTTGCCCAGCCCTATTCTACCTCAGGCGGGGAGGATTGCCTCGACCAGCCTGAGATGGAGGCTGCTGTTTAGGATCCCTAGGTGGGACATCATCTTGAACCATAGGCGGCTGCTTCGGCCTTTGAGGGCTTACTGGCTGGAGCAAAGGACTAGGATTAGGACCCCCTTGAGGTGGTCCGATTGGTGGCTCATATGGTTGGGAGGCTAGCGCAGCCTTATTCCTAGCCAGCTAGATGGCTGCTTCAAGGGCATCCCTCTGTCGATGGTCCATCTCAGCCTGCCGCTCACTCAGCTCCTAACACTGGCGTTCTATTTCTCTTTGTTGCGACGCCATTATCTCGGCAACATTCTCCTGATTGGCCCTCAGAATGGCCAACTCATCCTGCAACACCCCCAGTGTTGCCTTCAGGGTTTCGGAATCTAACTCCTCCTCATCAAACTCCAAATGCGATTCGTCTTCAGTCACATTTGGGGGAGGAGGCTGGGAGGATGCAGCGCCAACGGCCTATCCGGTCTTCTTGGATGTTTTTGCCATTAGATTTTTCCACAAGCTCTCAATGAAAGCACTAGAATGTTGACCCTCGTTTTGGCCAACGACATATAGTCAAATATACGACAGGAAAATAGCACGATGCTTGAAAATACAATCTAATAGAAAGTAAAGAACACCATTAATTATAGTGGTTCAACCCCAAAGGTTGGTAATGACCTACGTCCACTTGATACTATTATTAATGTTGAGCTTCAAATGTGTGATCAAAGAACTAGGGTTCTTGAGTTTCACGAAACTTAGAAGGAGAAACAATACAGACGATGGATAATAGCAATACAATTCTCTTCTTCTCAGATTAGAAAAGAGGATTTGAAAAAGATCCCTCCTTGAGCTATTTCATGTATATTTATAGGGTCAAGGAGGGTTACATGAGTCAATCAATCATATCTTTCCTTAATAAACAGATATTCAGGTTCTAATGAAGAGATATTCTCGGTTATCATTACAACTATACAAATTTATACATAAATAAACGGAGTGTACGACCAGGCTAGTCGTATATAAAACTTGAACCCCGCATATGGAAGTGTCTCTGGTCGATAGGCGAGCAGCATCTCTGCCACGTGTCGGCCACGTGTTGAAAATTCTTGCCACGTCATCCACAACTAGTTTTTGGATAAACATATCACAATATAATTCGAGACCAACGCTCGACAATTTCTACCAATTCGGGCATAACACGCCCCCCAACATAAATATTATTCTGTAAGAGAGAACCGAGTCTCAACACTAAGATCTAGCTAATAAATATCCCCATCAAGGGTAACAATCGTGTTACCTAGGGCATCGCTACTTATCTAAGAGTAAATCCCTCACAAGGGTAACCATCAAGTTACCTAGGGCATCCCTACTTATCAAAAAGTGTAATCGAATTTACACAATTTTACAGAGACTTCTATGTTAATCAATGGTGCTGGTGAGCAGTTGCCCTTAGGGTGTTCAGCCTCACTCAAACTTGGCAACCCCTAGTATCTCTAGGCACTCTCACTGAATGACAAATATTCATGGGTGCTATCCTGGAATAACTTATCAGAGCACTTTCTCGGGTTCTAACCATTCACTGATTAAGTAAGCATGAGGGCCCATAGGTCCCATTCATTTTGGCACCCCTAGGTTTAACCAGCAATCCTCACCTCTTGGCCACTCGTCGTAGTAATGAACCGGACATAATAAAATCAAGTAGTGTGACGAGGATCAGCTCTCTAGGATATGATAGATATCTACAGATCATATTTTCTAAATCAGCACTCATTAGACTAACATCTCTAAGAAACTTTCTACGACAATGTATATATGTGCATGTGTCCCTATACTAACATACAATACAATAGTCATTTCATGTGCCAGCCACACAATATAAGTTGACTTACTTGGAGTCCTTAGCACTCAGCAGGATTTCACCCTCCAATGTTTAGTCTAGTTACGCTAGCCAATACTGTAGTTATCCATACATCATATTTGGATTAATTATGACACTCATAATTCATTATTATTATTTTGGGCAGTTTGGTAATTTTAATAAAAATCATTTGTAAGGATTAATGATCCTTATTTGGTTTTAAACTCATTAAGGAAATTCATACAAAAACATTTGAGACTAAACCCTAAGTCTCGGGGAGACCTATCCTAGGGTCTCGATACCTAGGCTTGGGTATCACAATAGTATTTTCCGACAATCGCTAAAAATCTTATTCTTTAAATGCATCGCTATTCACCCATACTTTCAACAAGTCAGTTACATATATGAAGATTTTAGCCTGTATTATATCCAAAAAATACTAATTAAATTCCTTAATTATTTTTAAAGAAAGTAAACTCTTAATTTTCCTTTTATTTTTCTTAAGGTTTTAATCTCTAAAAATCGTTTTATGAAAATTGCCTAATTTGTCTTAATTAGGAAACTGATAAAAATTTCCCATCTTGACTAGTTAATCTTTCCGAAGTCAATTAATCAAGTTTACTTCTGAAGTCAATTAAAATATTTTCTCAAAATATAGGGTTTTAAACCCTCTTTTAATTTATTAACTTCTTAATAAATTAATGCTTAATTCACACTAAACTCAGAGGGGTATTTTAGGTCAAAATATGTTTTCAAGACATATCAAGTTTTTATCTTGCAATAAGCAAACTTTTACTTTTTACCTTAAGTTCCAAAATCTCAATTTTACACTAAGTGTGAAAACCCTATTTTTCACATTTTTAACTACATACTTTGTTAGGTCATAACTTGAAATTTACTTACCCAATTGTTACCAAAATTTCCCCATTCCATTTTTGGTATGCCATTTAGATTATTGTAAACTGTTAGGTCAAAAGGAGCATTTTTTATTGGTGAAATTATTTTCCAACAATGAGGTAAAAATGACCTTATTTTCAAGTCCTTATTTTTTTCCAAATTTTGACACTTAATAACTTTCAAACCGTTCAGTATTTTCTTACTAAATTTTACAGTGGAATATTATGTTATTCCAATAATATGTCCACCAAATTTTAGAAAAAACTGAGTTCATTTTCCCTATACAGTGGCTGTCCAAACTTGGTCCCAAAATTAAGAATACGAAAAAACAGTATTTTACCTAAACTTTGAAATAGCATAACTCACTCATTTTTAAACATTTTTTAGTGTTTCAAAAGCTCAATTTAATGTAATAAATATAAAAAATATAATAGTACAATTAAATTTTACAAAATAAATATAAAGTGGATGCCTGACCCCTTGGAGGTCACAGCTCAAAACATGTATTTTATTTAGGGTTTCCTACAAAACCCTTGGGGCTTTTGGTCCCTATTTTCAAAAATCAACACACAAGAATTATAATTTTTTTAAAACAACTACCATAACCTTACTACATCACCAATAAGAAACTTTAAGCATTAACTATATAAAATAATGCTTAAAACTAAAAACCATACAATAACAACCATAAAAGTAAACTTTTTACCTCTTGTTGTTCTTGCTTGAGGTTTGGACCTTCCTATTAGCTTTGACTCCTTCAAAACCCTTTCAAAAGCTTAACCAACTCCCCCAACAACATATATAATCAGATATTGAAAAATCTATGGTTAAAACTTTACAAGAGTCTAGTGTTTTTGAAACTTTACCTTAGGGAAACCCTTTCTAGACCAAGGCTTAGCTTCCAAGCCTTCTTAGTGTTCTTGAGATTGAAGATGGAGAGAAAACTTGATAGAGAATTTTCAAATAAGATGAGAGTGATTGTGAGAGAGAGAGGGTCAGATTTTTGGGCGGGGCGGGGCGGGGAGGGGGGGGGGGGGGGGGGGGGCGGGGTAGAAGGGTTTAGATTACTCTAAAATATCTTAAAACACTTGAGTATTTTTACTATCCACTTGCCCTTATCCCTGATATTTAAAATGGGATTTAAAACTTAATTAATTTTTTTCACACCATTTAAAACCCCACATGGCCAGCCACCTCTTCCTATATATGCATTTATATTGTTTTTTTTTATTTAATTTTTTCTTAATTTTTTTTATAAAGGTGAATCAATATTTCCTAAGAAGAAAAATCCAAATTGACTTTCTATAACCTTTTTCACTCTTATTAAGTTTTAAAAATAAAACTTAACACATAATAATTAAATTAAATGTCTCTCACATTTAATTTAATTAATCACACAATAAAATTTAACCCAAGGTCCATTCATGGAATAAAATTCCTCATTTCGGTAAAATTAAGCATTTAATACAAAATGCCCTAAAATTTCTATTTTCTCTTAGGTTTATTATTTTTTGACCAAAATTTAATTTTTATGAATGTATTTTATGCCCAAAATATATTTTTCATAGTTTTTTGTTTTATTTTATGAGATTTTTACCCGATCAGGGTTTTCGTGTCGGTCCAAGACCGAAAGTCTTATCTTGACTTTTAAATCACAAAATTCATAATTTGTTTAGAAATAACTCATGGAAATAAATTCCAAACAAATATAATATTATTTAAAATAATATTCTTAACTCGGAGAAATAATCTCGACCCGAGTCATTTAAAGGTACCCGAAACGCAGGACGTTACATTTCTAACCTTTTCAAATAAAGATTTGGCAACATAATTTCCTCACCATTATTTATTTCTTTTAAGTCCCTAAGTTGATTAAACCGCTTAAAATAATTTATTTAGCTATTTTCTTATTTTAAAAACAATAATTCCATTTATTATTTTTAAATTGCATAGAAAATAACAAAACCTTGAAATTATCTAAAGGCACATATAAATATCATGTTTCTTTTAGAAAATAACTTTTTCTTTAAATTAATAAAATTACAAGATTTGATGTGAGAAAAATATAATTTTAAGTGTGGGAAAAATATATTTTTGCTTGTATTAGTTAAGACTTAATTTATATAGTGTAAACTCATAAATGATAAACAAAATAATTATTTTTAATTCATTAATCTAAACTTTCAGCCACCATTTATTTTGTTTAAAAAAATCACAAGTGAATCTAAACCTAACATTTTCTTAACTAAAATAAGGAAAACCGCACTTAGTAACAATGTGAAAATTTATGGTTACAATTAAAAATTTCATTTTAATATATACATAGTTTAGGGTATTAATTTATTTCAACAAACACACATTATTCCTTTCATTTAAAAGACAGATTCTCATTTTTACTCAAAACTTCCAGCAACATATTAAACACTCAAAAATCATAAACTTGGAATTAAAACTTATACTTTCTTTATAAGATAAAAAAAAAATATGTAGTTATTAATTTGAGTAAAAATATCATTTTTAATGTGAATTAAAATACCATTTTAATTTAATAAAATCATCATAGCACTTGCAAAATCACTTATGCATACAAATCATTATTTCACCAAATTTCTCACCACTTATACCCAAAAATCAGCAAGCATATATAATCATGAAATTCTTTTTTCTTTTTTTTTTTTCATTATGCTTCACAAAACGCATACAATAATCCTTCATGTTTAATCAACATAAATTCAAACACAAACCCTAACATGCACCTATTAACATATTATCTCCCTAAGAAAGAAACACTAACATCATTTAGATATTCAAATCATAGGCATATCTCAAGATCAATCATACATATACATGCCACATGAACCCTAAGCCGAAACTCACATGACTTAAACATAAAATAAAACCAAAAATCTCATTTACATCCACATGGACCCTAACATGTTCCTATCATCACTCATGCATGCCTTAACCTATTAATACATCATAAACACATACAAATCTCATAAACATGTTCATCAAATTTCATGCATTTAATAACAAGAGTCCAAATTATTTATTATGTCGAAATCACATAGCATCCTAGAACATGGACCTAACATAAAAATAAAAATAACAAAAATATAAAGGGAATCCCTATACATGCATAGGCTGAAACCCATCATTCAAACAATCAAAATCATCACGCATCTTTCAACACAAACTTTCAACCCAAAATCAAAAGATAAACAAATCAATATACCATCTTCTCATATAACCCAAGAAAACATAAAAAAAAAAACAAAAGGGCTAAGGATTCATTACCTCTCTTGATTTGTAAAATCAAGAACACAAAATATTCTCACTTCAACCAACCTCTAGGGATTTGAAACCCACACAAAAAAAACAACAATATTATCAATATGAGCACTAGAGATTAAAACAAAAAGATGAGGATATAGAGGAGAGGATTAAATTTACTAAACAACAAGAAACTCACCTATGACTTCAAGGTTCTCCTCTTCTCTTCTCATTCTTTCTCTTCTCTCTCTCTCTCTCTAGAATTCGTGCCTCTTCTTTCTCTCTCCTTCTCTTGAATTTGGTAGCCCAAGGAGCAATATGCTCTTCTATTTTCTCTATTTCCCTTTTTATCTAACCTCGGAAATAATAGCCTAATGGGAAATGGGTAAGTTTCCCCTTTTAAATATTTCATTTATTTTTATTTTTTATTTGATTTTTCTCTTGATTGGTAGGAAAAAAAAGATGACAACTTTTTTCCCTATTTTAACTACAATTAACCAATATATTTTATTTGATTGAAAAATAAATAAATGGTAATAAAATCTTTCCCTTTCCTTAATTTTTATTTATTTTTTTCTTTTAATTAAATAAAATAATTCTAAATAAAGATGTGTAGAAAATTATATGCAAGTGCACCATGCAATCATGCACATGCACACACTTAATTACTAGGGTGCATGTCTACCTATCATGCACCTTGGTACATTCAATCAAAACTCATATATTCACAAAAATAAATTAATAAAGAAATAAACAATTAACTTCACACAATTTCTACCAATAATTCTAACAATTGAAAAAAATTCACAACACATAACAATTAAATAAAACAAAGCACAAAATTAATAATTAAAAGAAAAAATTTGGTGCACTACAACAGTACCTTGGATAAAATCATCTAGATATTCTCAATTAATTGATTTAATTATCAATTAGATAATCAAAGTTGATCAGGTCAATTTTGGATAATTTCACAGAATTATGCAATTTAGAGAAGAAATGAGATTTTAGGGCAGATTCATTAATTAAGACAAATTGGTGTCTTCATTAAAAAATAATTTGAAATCAAGGTTCAAATTATAAATAATTAATTTGATAAATGATTTAAATAATTATTTAATTAATTAATCTATAAAAAATAATATGTGCCTTGAATTTAAGTTTAAGAGGTTTATAATTAAATGAGAAATTTTACGGGTCTATAGCCCATGAGAATTTCGACCTAAGGGATGTATTTACCTATTATTTTATTGATTTTTATATTAAATAAGTGACATAATTGAGCCTATAAAAGGAATGCTGAGTGAAAGTTAAAAAGAAGAGAACACAATAGCTAGTTTTTATACTTTGGGGTTTTAGACTCTCACTACAACAAAAAGTCCTTTTTTAAGCATCTATAGTCTCTTCTCTTCTTCTTTTTGTATATATTTCATGTGTTGAGACTTGTCTATTCTAGTTTAGGTGATTCTAAGGATACTGTGAAGAAATTTGAAGAACGGTTCAGTTTCTTGGTGATACTCTGCGACAAAAAGGATATAAGGGTTAGACAAACTGAAGGAATGACTTATTCATTCTGTTGCATATAATGTAAGTGTTCTTATTATTATCTCTTTTTAAAATTCAATTATAGAAACATGTTATGGGTTTTCTTATATTAATTTGTTCAATATATGATTTACATGAAAATAAATAACATCTTGTTTAATTTATTTCCAATAGTTACTTGTTTGTAGCCGATAAAGAATGGGTCAAATTGAAGATACACTATTTTTTGAACCATGATTTCTACTAGTATTCAGGTTGTTGAATAAATTCTCCGGGCTAATGTACCATGTCAGTTAACGTTTGAAAGCTATTCATGAGTTAATAAAGAAAACAAAAGCCTAAAAATTCTTAGCAATGATCATCCATATAGCCATTCAATGTCTACATGAGGCAACATTTTAAAAGAGAAAAGAAAATTTATAACTTAAAAAAAAAAGCAAGCAAACTAGCAAGCAATTCCTAAAGAATTTCATTTTTACAACAATCATACACCCCAAAAATATTTGGAACTAAAAGTTGCATATATATATATATATATATAGAAAGTATTTGTTGCATTTGATATTTATACATAGAACTGAAGTCATATAACTCAACCACCATCAGAAGAGCTTCAAATTTATTAGAAAAAGAATTCAAACATGAACCATAAATGTTTAAATCAATATTGACTAAATTGTATCTGGTCTTGCAAAAACAAGTTAATATCTTTTAGAAAGAGTGGTGATAGGCAGAAAAGCACCCTGCAGAGCAATACCAATAAGAGATATATGAACTAGAGAAATTCAGTACATCCATGAACAAGATACAAAATTCGTATAAATTAGTAGAATGTAATAAGAGTAGTACACTTTGATTCTGATCATTCTACTAGTAATTCAGGTTGTCACATTAGCAATAAATACCATTCGATGAACCTAAAAATAACATAATATAATTGACCCACGATTTTATATACAAACCAAAACCAAATGGAACTTCGAACCCAATTTCCAAATCACAAAGGCTACTCATCTCACCTCCTTAAGAACTCATTCACAACCTATAACAGTAACTTGCAATCCATCACAATACACAACATTTTAGTAACACTCTCAAATCTAAAAAAATATAAACATAAGAACAAAAAATCAAATAAAAGAAATGAGATAACAAATTACTTGAGCTCTCAATTCATCATCAAGAAATGAGTAACTGCATGGATTGGCACATGTTCTTCCAACAAACAATAGTTTATTTTTCTTTTTTGCGTGTAGCTTTGCTTGAATGATACAAAATATGGAAGTTGGATGTGAGATCATGCTTAGCTTGACTAAGTTTTGTCTATATGGTTATTGATTCCTGAAATCAAACCTAAAATCATATCACAGGTGGAAAAAAAATAGAATGAAGCTTAATCAAGTATTCTTTCATGCAGCATTAAATGCTCTCTTTATGTCAGGGCATGGTGACATGCGAAGAACATAAAAGAGACTTGGAATGTTATTCATATGATGGTAGCTTCTGGAATGCAACCTGATACAATTAATTATGATGTTGTAGCTGAAACTTATGCTCAATCAAGAGAAACAACTCGAGCTGGGGATATGATTTTGGAAATGCAGAAAAACAATGTGCAGCTCGATGAGAGAACGTGTGGCATCATCATATGCTCACCTCATCAACACTTTGTTTTCATATTGCTTTGGAATGTTAATTTACAGACATTTTATCAAGTTGCACCATTCTTGAGCCTGGCATACCATATCAGGAGAACTTGATCTATGATGATATCAATGGAGACCACTTCACTTGTTTGATGGGATTCATACTATGAGAACATGAGTAACTAATAACTTGCCAGTGCACAGAAAGTGTAACATATTTTAACCATGATCAAATATTATTAGGGATAGGCTGGCTTCATGATTTTTATTTTAATTTTGATTTAGCTATTTTATATATAAAAATATACACTATGAATATGAAAATAATTACTCTGATATATAGTGGAATATTGCACCACTTTTTAATTAAATTTATACATACCAATAGTATTCATGGTAAATGATTTGATTTTGTATATTTTTTTTTTACTTTTAAAAACACAAGTTACCAAACAAGATATTTGTTTTTTTTTAAAAAAAACAAAAAATAAAAACAGTTATGAAACATGTTTTTATTTTTGAAAAATAAATAACAAAAATAAAAAAAATATTTCTATTTTGCATGTTTAGAAAAACAAAAAAAAACAAAAGATTTTACCAAACGCATCCATTGTTATAGGTTGCATTTGATAAAATTGTTGTTATTAAATTTTTTTAACACAAAATTAAAAAAATATTTTTGTTTTATGTTTTTTTATTTTTATAAAATAAAAATGTGTTTGATAACTTTTTTTTTATTTTTTGTTTAAAAAGTTAAAAATAAAAAACATGTTTGGTAAATATTTTTTTTATTTTTTATTTTCTAAACTAAATAATAAAAATATTTTTTGTGACCACTATTTATTATCTTAAAAACAAATATAGGAAAACTATAGTAAAATAATATCAAATTAAAAATATCCATGTAATCTTAACCATGTCATCTTCTCTACCAGATGTGTCATTTTCTACAACTTCATTTAATCTTAACCTTGTAATGTATTATATTTTTTTATTAAAATATTTTATCAAGAGTTATGTTTATATATAGATGATATTATATTTTACTTTCTATAGATTGGTATGACACCTGAAAATCCAAGTATAGGAATAAGCATGATGGAATTACTCTTACATGTATATTGACTTTCATTAATAATCATAAATGATATATATATATATAAATATTACTTATAAAATTATAATTATGCATATATAGGATGAGTCTACATCTATAATTTTTCAAGAATATGGCTTGGTGGAGTTGGCTATTAAGCCTAAAATTGATTAACACATTTGAATTTTAATTTATAATTGTGATATGTCATATTCTTATTAGATTCGGAGTGCTAAATTTCAATTTATAAAGTTTATTTGCACTACGACAAATTCTACTTCTAATGACTCCCTATAATGTAGGCATTAAAAGTCATGACTACAAATATAGGCTTTCTCAACGCTTTTTTTTCAACCTTAAATAAAAAGCGCAGAGAAAAGGTCTCCAATATCATAAGATCATTTTTATCTGCGGTTTTTTGAAAAAAAAACCGAAAAAACCACCGAGAAAGGTCCAGCTTTTTATCTGCAGAGGAAAGGTTCATATAACCCTCCCCCTTCGTCCCCAACCCACACAGACCCCTCATTTCCCATTTTCGTTCTCGTCCGAAGCTTTCTTCCCAAGCGACGATAAGTGCAATTTCCACCATTTTTGGGTCTTTTATTTATTTTCTCTCACCGTCATTTCTTTAAACCATGTATATGTTCACAAAATTGATTAATTTCAAAGTTTTATGGTAGAATTGAAGAAATTGTTAGTGTGGTTTAATGGGTTTTAATATATGTTTTATAGGTTGATTTTTTGTATTTTTTTTTGAACGTTTGTGGAGGATTAGAAGACATTTTCAAGCTTCAAAATAGGTATAGATCACTTAAACTTCATTTTTTTTTTTTAATATTTCAGATTTTTGGTATTTTTTTATATTATTTACACATTGTATATAATTTTTAATATTGTTAATATTGATTATGAGTGTGTTTTTCATTATTGAAACATATGTTAATTTTGAAATATTTTTTAAGTTAATTTTTGTCAATTATTTTAAGAATTAGAATTTATAATTAATTTATCACTAATTTTATAATTATGGTTTAGTAAATGAAATTTTAGTAGTTTAACTAATTGATTAGAAAGTTACCAGTTTAAGTACTAGTTAAAATTTGAGTTTACTTGTTTTAATTTAATAAGTAACTTTGAATAGTCTAAATCATACCAATTATCATACTGTGAATTCATACATATGGTTTTCTAGCGTCCCAGAATTTTACTTAGCTAGATAGTAGTGGTAGTAGCCTTAGTAGTAGTAGTAGCTATAAAATTTTAGTTTTCGTGGATATTAGTCAAAGTCGTGATTTAGTTGGAAACTCGTAGAAATAGTTATGGATTGTATAAGTTTAACCTATGGTTTAGAAATATTAACTTTATCATAAGGTTTCATTAATGAATATAGTCCTAAGAATATTAATTATTATAACCTAAGGTTTAGATAGATTAAATAAGAGCATGACACTTGTCACAAGCATGTTTATTAAGGATTTAAGTATTTTTGATTAATAATTTAATTAAAAGGAAGATCTAGAAGCTCTAGAACCTTCCATCATCTGTTAAGATCACGTTTTACTCAGTCAAAGTAGTTTTAATCAATTTCAAATTATCCTGAAATGTGCAAAAACGTATTTGAAATATCAGCATATGCTGATATATCGCAGCTATAAGGGCCGATATGTCGCCTATATTTGATACGGAAAACACGTCGACTTCGATAAACGAAACCATGGGCCCTCGGGATCATGGTAGGGGCGATATATCAGCTCTAGTGGACATATTTGAGTTGTTCGTAAAATTCTGAACTAGAAACAACCCTCAACAACCTTGACTCGTTCCTGAACGTTTTTGACCGAGTTCTGGGCATCTGTTGAGCAGATAATTCAAATTTATTCATTTTTAATCATTTATTTATTCATTTTAAAGGAGTTAGTTTCACTCTTTGAACTCTATAAATAGGATCCTTCACTCAGCCATTCTATTCATCATTCAAGCACAGTTCAGAGCCTCCAAGCTGCTAAGTTCATTCTAGAGAGAAACACTAGGGTTTTGGGGTTAAAGCTTTCAAATCTAAAGCTTTTATAAACACTTGGGAAGTAATATTTTGTGCGATTTTCGGTGTTCTAGGCATAGATAAAGGTTCTAAGCTATCCAAGGTATTCATTATCTTTAGGTTTAGTTCACTATAGTTTCTATTATTCTTTCATTTTTCTACAAATCCTAAATTGTGACAGTGACTTTTGGTTAGGTGTTCAATTTCTTTGTAACATAAAGCTTTCGGTAAGTTTCTATCTCGATGGTTTAGATATTTTCTTTAACTTCATATCTTTAGAAACTTATGGTTTCTTTATGTTTGGTTTTAGGAGTCTCAATCCCACTCTTGTCTCCAATATTCTGGTTTTTGGTACGGAAAATTAGATAGTTTAGTATTATGACTTAGTTTATGTAGTTTATGATATAGTTTATGTTTGTATGACCTAACATTTTAGGTACAATAAAGGGGTAAGTGTGTCTGGACCTAAGGTGTCCAATGATGTATGACGGAGTATGTCCGATAGGCTCGGTAGCCAAAACTTAATGACGGACCTAAGTGATGTCCGGTGTATGACAGACTTTTTATTTGGGGCGTAATTGTCACCCCTGTATAAACAATTATCTTTTTATTATATTTGATTTGTTATTATAGTTATTATTAGGACTTATGACCTATGATTTATGATCTATGACTTATGACTTATGACTTATGACTTATGATCTATGACCTATGACGTAGAGTATGATTTATGATTTATGACTTAGATTATGATGTAGAATTATGACTCAAGCTATGATATGACCTAGACGTTTGTGTTTGTATGACTAACCCTTGTGAAATTATGTTACGTTTGACTATACGACTAACCCTTATTTGTATTTTCCTTAATGGGCTTAGAAGCTCACTCCCTGTGATGTTGTTATTTCAGGAAATTAAGGATAGAAAGGGCAGTTGTAGAGTCCAAGAACTTTACTTAGCTAGTTAGATAGTAGTATAATAGTAATAGTAATAGTATTTTTATGACTGTGGACTTTGGTTCAGGCCGGGATTTATTTGGACACTCATAGTAACACTTGTAGATTTTCTAAGTTTAACCTATAGTTTAAGAATAATAATTTTAACCTAAGGTTTGATTAATATGAGTGATATTGATGGTGTTATTTATTATATTATAAGGTTTAGATAGACCCAATAAGAAAGTAACACTTGTCATGTGTATGTTTAATGATAATAAAGTATTTTTTAGGAATAAGTTTATTAAGAGTAATATTTGAATATCCTAGGGTCTGTTAGCAGCTTTGAAAACGTTAGAGGATTTAGTCAAGGCTGTTTACTCAATTCAAATTAAGCTAAAATTGTGTAATTTCGTGTTTAAATATTCAGCGTATGCCGATATATCGCAGCTATAGGGGGCGATATATCGCAGTACGGGGATACGAAAAACACGTAACTTCGCACGAGCACCTCGACGAGCCTTGAGCATGCTGGCCCAGGCAATATATCGCCTATAGGGGGCGATATATCGGCTCCTTCAGTGCATTTTGAAAGTTTTTGAAAACGTTCTCATTTTAAATCTTTAACCTCTTGATAAGTCCAGCATCTTTCTGAACGAGTCTTCAGCCTCTGCTGAACGATAATTCAAATATTTTTCACTTAAAAAGCCATTATTTTTATTCAAGTTAAATGAAGATCTTTTCATTCTTAAACTCTATAAATAGGACCTAGTACCCAGCCATTTATTCATTCATCAAGCTAAGTTCAGAGGCTGCAAGTTGCTAGGTTATTGTGAAAGTGTAAACACTTAGGTTGGGAATTATAAGCTTACCAAACACTTGGGAAGTAAGGTTTATAGCACATTTTGTTTCAAGGTTTAGATTGGCTATAGAAGCATTCAAGGTATTCCACACTCTAGTTCATTTGGTATTATTTTTCTTTAATTTCGTATAGTCTTCTACTCAGCATCCTAACCATTTTCTTTATTCTTGGATAGGAAATCTAAGTTCTTGAACATAAGGTTTTTGGTAAGTATATTTTTGATGGTATAGTTCTTTCATCACTTTCATCTCATTCTCTTTAGTATACTCACCCTTCCATTTATGGTTTTTAGGAGTGTTCCAAAGTCCCAAATCTGTTCTCATATCCCTGTATTTTTTGTAAGGAAAATAGGATAGGATTCTATATGTTATGTTATGTGTTATCTTATAATTTATGTGTTATGATTAACCTATGATTTATGTGATGTTATGTATGTTTGTAGACTTGGGCATATGACCTGTATAACTAACAAGCCCCAATAAATTTATGGGCATATGACTTGCTTAGCTAGCAAGCCCCACAAATCTAATGGGCATATGACTTGTTTAGTTTATGGGACCCCAAGTAATAATGGCCATTATAGTATGTATGTGACATATGTTTATGATATGTTTTATGTTACATTATGAATTTTATGTATATGGTTTATGTGTTAAGATTTTCCTTGCTGGGCATTAGGCTCACTCCTTTTATGTTTATATGTTCAGGAAAATAGCTTTGGTGGCGGGAAAGGTTCTTGGTAGTTTGGGCATGTGTATTGAGGCGGAATGGAATCAAAGGCCCGAGAGTTCGATTCAAGGATGAAGTTTCTTTACTTATGGTTTATATGTATTTTTCCGCATTTTACTATGTAATCAATTATGTTATGTTTTTCTTTTAAAACAATGGGATCCCATATCCTACTTAAAGTTTTATATAGTTTAACATTTGTTTTTACAAGTTTTTAATGAAGTAATATTTATTTCCCTTGTAAGTTTTATTAAAGATTAGTGTCTATGTATAGTTATCCTTAATGATCCAAAGTCTAGAGTAGTTGGGTCATTACAGCAGTGTTGAGTGGGGACCTAAGAGCTTCGTGATGTATTCGTGGGGACCATATAGTCGAGGAAGATCAAGTGTGCCTATTTGTATAAAATCATGTTATTTTACAGTTTTATTTAAATGTTGCTCATTATTTTTTTTATGTTAATGAAAATTATTTTATTTTTGTAAAACCATGGATCCATGTATATATTCATTTTCGAGTTTTTATTCAATAAAAGACGAAATATATATGAATTATGATCCAACGCTGTGTTCTCGATAATCTATGAGAAATTAGGGCATTACAGGTGGTATCAGAGCCCACAGCTATATTGGTCGTAAATGTTCCCACGAAATACACATGATAGCTACAAAGGACCTACTCGTTACCAATTAAGTATACACATTGTTTTTCGAAATATGTTTCTAGTGTTTTTTTTTTGTTTGTGTTTTTTTCATAAATTAGCCCAATGGACTCAAGTGTGGTTAGAAGGAGAAAGCTATAAGAAGAATACTAGACCCTGAGTATGATAATGGATATGATGTGGAGGATTAGACGCATATAAGAACACATCGTTAAATTTTATTATATGTTGTTTTAGAATATTTTCACTATTTGTTATTTTTTTTCTTTTATAAAACATGTTATTTGCTTTGTTATTATTTCATTGTTTAGTAAGTGTTAAGAGTTTTGGATTCAATTGAAAGTGTAAAGTTTAAATTCATCTCTTATGGGTTAGCCCATTTGTGAAGGCCCAGTTGCTTTGCATTATAAGATTGGATCTAATTAAAACGAATAACAATTAATAAAGCAAGGGTTCAAATTCCTATCTTTTGGGTCCAAGTGGATGTTAGGGGGCCTTAGTAGTTATTACAATATACTGAACCCAACCCTCCTCCATGGAAGATTCAATTATTAAGGCCCATTTACCTGAGTTGGACTTAATTTTAATAGGGTAGTTTTTATAGATGGATGGACCTAATAGATAGTAGTACAATAGGCTAAGTTGTAACCTCTACTTTTTCTGTTTGTCATATTTTTTCAACTATTGTCTTTTGGGGAAACATAAAAGACACATGGAGCAGGAATCAAGAAGATATGAAAGAATAAATGGCCAAGGTAGAGGCCAAGGCAGAGGGCGAGGAAGAGGAATAGCTGCCACCCCTACATATGAAGAAATTCCAGCAGCCTTGAGAGTGCCAGAGGCACCCAATGTAGTGGAAGAGCCGGCAGCTGCTGCTACTCGGATAAATTTGGAAAGAGAAAATTCCTATCTTAGGGCAGAGCTAAGGAGAAGGGAAGAAGAGTTCCAAATAAACTCAAGGCAACAACAATAAGTGGTGCAGTAAGTTATTCTTCTAGCGCAATTACTTCAGTCGGCAGAACCTCGCTACGAGGCAGTGTATGAACGCTTTACAAAGCAGCAACCACCAAACTTCGATGGCGGGTCAAACCCAATAGAAGCATAAGAATGGCTTCAATCAGTGGAGTCCATTCTAGAACATATGCGGCTGGGAAACGAAGATCAAGTCTCTTGCGCTTCAAGCTTGCTAAAGAAAGACGCCCGCATCTGGTGGGATATAGTGAAGCAGACTAGAGATGGGAGCGTTATGACTTGGGATGAGTTTATCCAAGTGTTCAACAAGAAGTACTACAGTTCTGCGATTCTAGCCATAAGGGTGGATGAATTCATCGCGCTTACTCAAGGGAATTCGACTGTGACGGAGTATGCCAGGAAGTTTAATGTGTTGAATAAGTTCACAGAGAACATGGTACCCACTGAGATGCTAAGAATTCAAAGATTCGTGAAGGGACTGAAACCTATGATAGCCCGTGACGTGAAGTTGATTCGGGGAATAGCCACTTATGCGGAAACATTAGAGGTAGCCTTGGAAGCTGAGCAAGCTGAAGAAAGAATCTAGAAAGAAGGCGCGGCCAGAAGGGACGTCAAAAAGAATAACAATGACCAGAACGACCACAAACGAAAACATGGCGGTGGTCAAAATCAAAATGCTGACAAGAAGAATAAGACTACATCAAAAAGTAACGAGAATAAGAGGCCTATGTGGAATATAAGAAGAAAGGTTGTTTCAACTGTGGAGAAGAAGGACACATTAAAAAGGATTGCCCAAAGTTAAAGGACCAAAAGAAAGATGACGATATTGTGCCTGCCAGAGTTTTTGCTCTTACTAGAGGTGATGCAAAAACTAGTAATACAGTGGTACCAGTTCAGGTCACTATTTCTAGTAAACTATGCAATGTATTGTTCGATTCAGGAGCTATACATTCTTTTGTCTCTATGAATATGATTGATAGCTTAGATAGACCAAGTGAACTTTTTAGAGATAAGTTAGTCACAGAGTTACCCTCGGGGGAAAGAATGCTATCTAGCATAGGGGTGCGTAGCATTGTAGTTAGAATCGAAGGAAGAGAATTACCAGTAGATTTGATTGAGTTATACCTTAAGGATTATGATGTAATTTTAGGCATGGACTGGTTAGCAAAATATGGGGCAACAATAGACTGTAAGGGTAAGACAGTCAACTTTCAAACAGAAGGCAGAGATCAGTTCACCCTCAAAGGAGAAGATTCCCAAACTCGCTTATTGATAGTCTCAGCTCTCAAAGCTAAGTGATTAAGCAATAGTGGTTGTCAAGCATTTCTAGCCAGTGTGGTGGACAAAACACGAGAGACGTAGCTCGAACCAAAGGATGTACCTATTGTATGTGAATTTCTTGAGGTGTTTCCATAAGATCTACCGGGATTACCTCCGAATAGGGAAATTGAGTTTGAAATAGAATTGGCACCTGAGACGGTACCAATTTCGAAAGCTCCCTACCAAGTTAAAAGAGTTAAAGATACAACTGTAGGAGCTTTTAGACAAGGGCTTTATCCGACCAAGCTATTCGCCTCAGGAAGCACCAGTACTGTTTGTCAAAAAGAAAGACGAGAGTATGAGGATGTGCATCGACTATCGAGAACTAAATAAAGTAACGATCAAGAACAAATACCCTTTGCCTCGAATAGACGATCTTTTTTATCAACTATAAGGATCTACAGTATTCTCGAAGATAGACTTGTGGTCAGGGTATCATCAGCTAAAAGTACAAGAAGAAGATATCCCAAAGATGACTTTTCGGACTAGATATGGACACTATGAGTTCTTGGTAATGTCTTTTGGCTTAACAAACGCACTAGGAGCATTCCTGGATCTTATGAACCGAGTATTTAAGGACTACCTGGATACGCTTGTTATGGTGTTTATAGATGACACATTGATCTACTCAAAGATGAAAGCCGAGCATGAAGAGCACCTGCGACTGATGTTAGGACAACTCAAAAGTCATTAGTGATACGCTAAGTTTAAGAAATGTGAATTATAGTTAGAAAAGGTTGTAATGACCAAACTAATTCTAAGACCTTGGACCATTAAAACTACTAGCCATAGCTATTAATTTTTTAAAAAAACATACATAAAGGATTAATCATAACTTTATTAAAAACTCCTTAGTAAGTATTGAAATACATAAATGAGCGGTATGGGATCCCATTGTTTTAAAATAAAACAAAACTTTCAATGACATTGTTTATAAAGATAAATGCGGAAAATACATTAAAACGTAATTTAAAGTGACTAAAAATAACGTCGTCCTCGAATCGATACGCAGCCCATCCATTCTATTCATCCTTGACACATAAGCCAAGCCACCAAGAATCCTTTCACTTCCGTATCTAATTTCTTGCATCACACTAAAAAATAAAGGAGTGAGCCTAATGCCCAGCAAGGAAAATCTACTAAACAATCATATAACATAAACATAAACATAAACATGAAACTATATCAAAACATATACTATAAAACATATATCACAACTCTAACCCATGTACATGGTAAACATCAGGGTTTGCTAGCTAAGAAACTATGAGCCTCAAAATACATTGAGGTTTGCTAGCTAAGCAACTATGAGCCCTAGATAACATAAAAACATTGGGGTTTACTAGCTAAGAAACAATGAACCTCAAAATATATTGAGGTTTGCCAACTAAGCAACTATGAGCCCCTAGCAACATATAAACGTATTCATATCATAACATAACATATTAGAACATAAACATATCATAACATATTGGAACATAAACATATCATAACATATAAGCATATAAAAACTATCCTATTTTCCTTACCAACACCGTGATATTTGAGAAAAAGGATGGGACTTGGAACACTCCTAAAACCAACAATAAGAATGGTGAATATTTCTAAAGAAAAGATATGAAAAGAAGAGAACTAAAACCACCAAGAAGAAACTTACCGAAAAGACACCTTAAGTTCAAAGAACTTAAATACCTAACCATGAATTGAAATAACGAGTTAGGATCTGAATGAAAACTAAAGAAAACTAAAGAATCAAATAGAAATGAACTTAAGAATAAGAATACCTTTGGATTAACTAGAACTGATCTACACCTCGATACTGAAAGCACACTATATCTCACTTCCCAAGTTTTTATAAAGCTTAAGATGATAAAGATTTTATCCCAAACCCAAGTGTATCACTCTATAGTAACCTTAGCAGCTTGAAGGCTTTGAACACAGCTTGAAGAATGAGAGAAAAGGCTCGGTACTAGGTCCTATTTATAGAGTTCTAGGAATGAAAATATCTTCTTTTTGGCTTGAATAAAATAATGAATATTAAATGAAAAATAAGTGAATATTCAGTCAACAGATGCTTAAGACTCGGTCAAAGACGTTCAGAGGAAAGTCAAGAGGTTAAGGGATGAATCAAGATCGGTTTCTACAACATTTGATATTATGGTCCTAGGGCCGATATATCGCCCACCCTAGACGATATACGCCTGGCCCTATGTCCCGAGTGGTCGTGGTTTCATTAGTGCAACGTCAATGTGTTTTTCGTATCTCCCGTGCTGCGATATATCGCCTCCAAGGCTGCGATATGTCGGCATACGTAGATAATTTAAACGTGTTTTTTCACGAATTTAGGATAATTAAAGTTTATTAATCAGGTTCGACTGAGTAATATGTGATTCCAGCAAGTTTTGGAAGGGTCTAGAGCTTCTAGAAACCTCTATTATCTAATTATCCATTTAAAATGCTTAAATCCTCAAATAAACAAGATTGTGACAAGTGTCATGTTCTTAATGGTAATGGAAGATTCTAGAACTTTCTTGTATTTAAACTATAAATAAACATGATTATGACAAGTGTCACGATCTTAATGGCTCTATTTAAACCTTAGGTTATAATTAAAATATTTCTATGACCAAAAATATTAATCAAACCTTTTGTTATAATTAATATTTCTAAACTATAGGTTAAACTTATAAAATCCATAACTATTGCTATGAGTGTCCTACTATCTCCCGCTTTGAACCAAAATCCACGAAATCTAAAATACTACAAACTATTACTAACTATCTTGCTAGCTAAGTAAACATTCTGGGACTCTACAATTCTCCCCTACTACAAAGAGTTTCGTCCCCAAAATTTACTTACCAAACAATTCTGGATACCAAGCTTGGATGTCCTCCTCCAACTCCCACGTTGCCTCCCGTTCAGAACTATTACTCCATAGGACTTTGACTATCGGAAAAATCTTGGACCGTATTTCCTTCACCCCTCTATCTAGGATGGTAACCGGTCATTCCTCATAACTCATGTTTTTTTGGAGTGCTATTGTATCATACTTGAGGACGTGAGATGGGTCTGACACATATTTTTGTAGCATCGAGATGTTGAACACATTGTGGCTATCTGCTAGGGTTAGCAGTAGGGCTAATCTATATGCAACTGCTCCCACTTTGTCCAATATCTCAAAAGGACCTATAAACCAGGGACTATGCTTGCTTTTCTTCCCAAACCGCTTCACACCATTCATAGGAGATATCTTTAGGAAGACTTGATCTCCGACTTTGAATTCCACATCACGTCGCTTGGCATCTGTATAGTTTTTCTGACAGCTTTGAGCAGCAAGCATACGTTTTCTAATCAGCGCTACTACTTCCTGAGCTTCTCTAACAACTTCGGGTTCAAATAATTGCCTTTCTCCTACCTCATCCAAATGTAGTGGCGATCGACACCTCCTTCCATAAAGTAGCTCGTAAGGTGCCATCTCGATCATTGACTGGTAGCTATTGTTGTAGGAGAATTCAATCAGTGGCAAGTACTTACTCCATGATCCTCCGAAATCAAGCACACAATCGTGCAACATATCTTTGAAAACTTTTATGGTACGCTCAGACTGTCCATCGGTCTGAGGATGAAATGTCCTACTAAGACTTAACTTGGTACCCATGGCTTGCTGCAAACTTCCCCGAAATATCGATGTAAACACCGATCCTCTATCAGATACTATTGTCTTAGGGATTCCATGCAGTCATACTATTTCTTGGACATAGACATTTGCGTATTGACCTGCTGTATACATAGTCTTGACAGGTAGGAAATGAGCTGACTTGGTTAGTCTATCTACTACTACCCAAGCCAAGTCGTGCTGCTTATTTGTTCGTGGATATCCTGTCACAAAATCCATGGCTATATCGTCCCTTTTCCATTCTGGAATGCTAAGTGGTTGTAATATGCCTGCAGGCCGCTAATGTTCTGTTTTTACTTGCTGGCATACTAAGCATTTAGACACATACTCTGCTACATCCTTCTTCATTCCTGGCCACCAATACAGTGCTTTAAGATCGTGAGTCATCTTGGTCGACCCTGGGTGAACTGAGTATGGGGTATTGTGCGCTTCTTCTAAAATCTTCATCTTAATTCCTTGATCATTCGGCACGCATACCTGATCCTTATATCTCAATAACCCTTGACCCGATATCGAGAAATCTATGGCCTTGCCATCTTTAACTGCATCCATATGTGCTACTAGTGTGTCATCATGCCCTTGCCCAATACGTATCTCTTCTAACAGACTTGACTGGATGGACAAGTTAGCTAGTTTACCAATGACTACTTCTATTCCGACATTGATCAGCTCCTACTGTAGTGGCTTTTCTATTCCAGCTAACGCTGCTAGACTTCCATAGCTTTTCCTACTTAGTGCATCAGCAACTACGTTTGCCTTTCCCGGGTGGTATAGGATGTCACAGTCATAATCCTTTACTAGCTCTTACCACCTGCGCTGTCTCATGTTGAGCTCCTTCTGAGTGAAGAAATACTTTAAGCTTTTGTGGTCCGTATAAATCTCACACCGTTCTCCATAGAGTTAATGGCGCTAGATTTTCAATGCAAAGACCACCGCTGCCAACTCCATATCGTGTGTTGTTGCTTGTATTCCTTCAGCTGCCTTGAGGCGTAGGCTATCACCTTATCATTCTGCATCAGCACACAACCCAACCCTTGCTTCAACGCATCATAGTAGACTACAAATTTCTCATTGGGTGTCAATACACAAAGTACTGGTGTTGGGCATAGCTTATCCTTAAGCAACTAGAAGCTCTCTTCACACTTATCAATCCAGTTGAACCTCTACTGCTTTCGGGTCAGGTTCGTGAGTGGAGTGGCTGTCTTAGAAAAGGCCTCTACAAACCTCCAATAATAACCTGCTAGTCCCAGAAAACTTCTTACCTCTGACGCGTTCTTTGGTCTTAGGCAATCCTTCACAGCCTCTACTTTAGATGGGTCTACTGCAACTCCATCCTTGGATACAATATGGCCGAGGAATGCTACTTGTGAAAGCCAAAATTCGCACTTCTTGAACTTGGCGTAAAGTTGATGCTCCTTCAGCTGCAACAAGATATCCTTAAACGCTCATTGTGCTCGTCTTTGTCCTTTGAGTATACCAAAATATCGTCGATGAACACTACAATGAATTTATCCAAGTAATCCTTGAAGACCCTATTCATTAAATCCATAAACGCGGCTGGAGTGTTGCTAAGACCGAAAGATATAACTAGAAACTCTTAATGCCCATAACGAGTTCTAAAAGTTGCCTGAGGAATATCTTCTTCCCATACCTTGAGCTGGTGATACCCGGACCGTAAATCAATCTTTGAAAACATGGTCGCGCCTCGGAGTTGATCAAAAAAAGTCGTCAATCTGGGGTAACGAGTACTTATTCTTACTTGTTACCTTATTCAGCTCACGGTAATCTATACACATCTGCATGCTCCCGTCCTTCTTCTTCACAAATAGAACCGTTGCTCCCCATGGCAAATGGCTCGGTCTAATAAAACCTAAGTCTAAGAGCTCTTGTAGCTATGTCTTTAACTCCTTGAGTTTGGTAGGTGCCATCTGGTATGGTGCCTTAGAGATAGGCTCGGTGCCCGGTACTATTTCGATTGTGAAGTCAATTTCCCGAGTCGGCCGTAGCCCTGGTAAGTCGTCAGGAAATACTTCTGGAAATTCCTTTACAATGTGGACGTCTCCCACCTTTAGTGGTGTTTCCTTTACCACATCCGTGACGCTGAATAAAAATGTGTGACATCCTTTTTCTATCATCCTCTGAGCTTTGAGAGATGAAATAAGCAGTGTGCGTAGTCCTAAAACTCATCCCATAAAGCATAGTCTCTGACCGTCAGGAGTCTCGAACGTCGATGGTTGCGTCATGCCTTGCTAGCCAGTCCATTCCCAGTATCACGTCGAAGTCTTTGATCTCTAGTTCTATCAGGTCTCCTTCTAGTTATACGTCCTCAATCTTGATCGGTACGCCTTGTACTATCCATGATGATAGGACTACTTCGCCCGAAGGCAACTCTATTACAAACCTAGTTCTTAATCTTTCACAAGGTTTGTCTAATTTCTCTATCATTCCTAACGAGATATAAAATTGAGTGGGTCCTGAATCAAATTATACAAAACATATATTATTGAGGATAGAAATCCGACCTGTAACTACTTTATTGCTAGCGTCGGCTTCTCCTTGGGTTAAGGCAAATACCCTTGCAGGAACCATCTTGTCGTCCCTTTTTCCCTCTGCCTTGAGTTGGGGACACTCTTTCTTTCAGTGACCTTCTTGACCACAATTGTAACATTCCTTGGAGTTTGGATGACACTTACCAGAATATTTCTTTTGGCACTTAGAGCATCGCGGGTATTCTACATAACATGATTTATTGCCTCTATTGTTTGTCCGTGCTCTTTTATCGTTATGGGACTGCTTGTTGTTGGGGTGCCGTCTCTTCTAACCATTACTATTGTTGCTGGACTAATGGTTGTTATGGTTGTTGTTCTAATCATTCTGAGGTTGGCTCTGATGTTTAGGCTCAGGCTTACTGGCCTCCTCTTTACTAACGTTCGCCTGAAGCCTTTCCACTTCTCTTGTTGTTTCTAGAACATCGGCATAGGTAGTATTTCTCGGGTTTACGAGCTTGACCCCCAGCTCAATCTTCGGTCAAAGTCCTCTAACAAACTTGGTCACCCTTAAAAATTCAGTTGGAACAATTTCCAATGCAAACTTGGCTAATCGGTCGAACTGCCGAGCATACTCTGCTACTGATGAGTTTCCTTGCTTCAGACCAGCGAACTCCTCGACCCTTGTGGGGATGAGTGTCGAATTGTAGTACATTTTGTGGAATAGCTCCACAAATCTGGTCCAAGTCATAGTGGTGATATCATGAGTCTGCTGAACTAAGCCCCACCATATTCTAGCATCCTTCTTTAGTAGAGACAAAACGCAGGATATGCGGTCCGCGTTGTCGAGATTCGTGTGCACTAGGATCGGCTCAACATTTATGAGCCATTCTTCCGCCTCGAAGGGGTCGGTCATCCCTTCAATGTTTGGAGTGTGTTGCTTACAAATCTGCTCATAGATTGGCTCCATGTGCTGAGCTGGGTATGGTGCATAGTTCACTATTGGCCATCCCCCATAAGGACCAACTTGATGGGGTGCTGGAGCCATTTGCTGAGGCTGTGGTTGCGGCGGAGGCTGAGGCTGAGGCTGAGCCTGTTGTCGCTGTTACTGCAGTAATTCCTCAACTTGCTGTCGTAGTCTGGTAATTTCTGCGGTGTTTTCGACTGGCGGTGGTGGCACACTTTGGTTAGCAGCAGCATTGGTAGCACACGCTCCCCTTCTGTGAACTGGTGGTGCTTCATTGCTCTCAGAAGTGGCGTTGGAGACATTGGTGCGAGTAGACCTTCTGAGCGACATCTTCAGCAGAGTTCTAACAGTCGAGAAAAACATGTTAGAACTTACCCTAATAGGCTCTAAAACAATACTTAATCTAAGCAAACATAACTCGGACCTATTAATTATGACTTCTTATGAAAAAATTATATAAGCCTTCTTTATCATTAAGGTGTGTTTCTATACTTAGAAGAATAAGCCATCTTTATTATTTTCTAAGTTTGTTTCTAATCATCCTATATGACTTAATTCTTAGGCTCGAAACTCATCGTTGTTCCAAAGTTAACCATATTGAGGGAGGGATGGGATCAGTAAAACGTTCCCACTACTATTGCCCCCTAACTCTCAATATAGAACCCGGTTCATTGATTTGTATCCACAGTCACTGAACTTGGTCATTGTTTATTAAATTTATTATTTATTATAATTGCAAGAAAAAAATCAAACTCATACATGTCATTAAAAATAACAATGATATTTATTTATAAAAAGGTATTCACTAAATACAATCATAAAAGAAAAATAATAAATAAATAAAGAACTAATCTAACCTAAAAATCGAGATCTTCTACATCTAATCCTTCATCTAACATATCATCATCCATCTCCTCATAATCATCATTGTCGTGAGCCTCAAAATTTCCTCTAGGAAGATTTGTAAAGATTCTATCTTTTTGCTCTTTTGTGAATTGGAATTCCATCTTAGAGGTGAACCTAATTATGAGAAAATAATATCTCACAGCTACTGGTAATTCATCTTCATCATCTATAGTCTCTCATATTTCTTCTAAAGTTGCAATTACAATAGGAAAATCTTTAAAAAGTCTAATAACTAAAACATATTGCTCTGTTGCTCTCATCATGATTTGTTTAGTTGATTGGAGGTGACCTATCTCATTGTGGAATAAAAGAAATCTCTGAGTAATTCTTTCTAGCACTCCTATTGTATTGGTTCTCTAATTCTTTTCAAAGCCTTAATGGCTCGGATATCCTCATAGGTTAAGGTTCCATCCATTCTTAACTGAAAACATAAGGCTAAAGCGTTAGCTTAAACACATAAACATAATAACTATAACATAAATACTTACATTGGCTGTTAGATTCAGAGCTCGAGTGTGTGTACCAAGAAGAACTTCATGCAAATGGAATCGGGCTCTGATACCAACTATAATGAACCAACTAATTCTAAGACCTTGGACCATTAAAACTACAAGCTATAACTATAAATTAAAATAAAACATACATAAAGGATTAATCATAATTTTATTAAAAACTCCAAAGTAAGTATTGAAATACATAAATGAGCGGTATCGGATCCCATTATTTTAAAATAAAACAAAACTTTCAATGAAATTGTTTACAAAGCTAAATGCAGAAAATACATAGAAACGTAATTTAAAGTGACTAAAAATAACGTCGTCCTCGAATCGACACGTGGCCCATCCATTCTATTCATCCTCGACACACAAGCCAAGCCACAAGGAATCCTTCTACCTCCGTATCTAATTTTGTGCATCACACTAAAAAATAAAGGAGGGAGCCTATTGCCCAGCAAGGAAAATCTACTAAACAATCATATTACATAAACATAAACATGAAACTATATCAAAACATATACTACAAAACATATATCACAACTCTAACCCAAGTACATGGTAAACATCAGGGTTTGCTAGCTAAGCAATTATGGGCCCTAGATAACATAAAAACACTCGGGTTTACTAGCTAAGCAACAATGAGCCTCAAAATACATTGAGGTTTGCTAGCTAAGCAACTATGAGCCCCTATCAACATAAAAACATATTCATATCATAACATAACATAAACATAACATAACATATTGGAACATAAACATATCATAACATATAAGCATATAAAAACTATCCTATTTTCCTTACCAACACCGGGATATTTGAGAACAAGGAAGGGACTTGGAACACTCCAAAAACCAACAATAAGAATGATGAGTATTTCTAAAGAAAAGAGATGAAAAGAAGAGAACTAAAACCACCAAGAAGAAACTTACCGAAAAGACACCTTAAGTTCAAAGAACTTAAATACATAACCATGAATTGAAACAACGAGTTAGGATCTGAATGAAAACTAAAGAAAACTAAAGAATCATATAGAAATGAACTTAAGAATAAGAATACCTTTGGATTAACTAGAACCGATCTACACCTCGATATTTAAAGCACACTATATCTCACTTCCCAAGTGTTTATAAAGCTTAAGATGATAAAACTTTTATCCCAAACCCAAGTGTATCACTCTATAGTAACCTTAGCAGCTTGAAGACTCTGAACAAAGCTTGAAGAATGAAAGAAAAGGCTGGGTACTAGGTCCTATTTATAGAGTTCTAGGAATGAAAATATCTTCTTTTTGGCTTGAATAAAATAATGAATATTAAATGAAAAAAAAGTGAATATTCGGTCAACAGATGCTTAAGACTCGGTCAAAGACGTTCAGAGGCAAGTCAAGAGGTTAAGGGATGAATCAAGCTCGGTTTCTACAACATTTGATATTATTGTCCTAGGGCCGATATATCGCCCACCCTAGATGATATATCGCCTGGCCCTATGTCCCGAGTGGTCGTAGTTTCGTTCATGCATTGTCAACGTGTTTTCCGTATCTCCCGTGCTATGATATATCGCCTCCAAGGTTGCGATATGTCGGCATACGTAGATAATTTAAACGTATTTTTGCACGAATTTAGGATGATTAAAGTTGATTAATCAGGTTTGAGTGAGTAATACTTGATTCCCACAAGTTCTGGAAGGGTCTAGAGCTTCTAGAAACTTCTATTATCTAATTATCCATTTAAAATGCTTAAATCCTCAAATAAACAAGATTGTGACAAGTGTCATGTTATTAATGGTTCTGGAAAATTCTAGAACTTTCTTTTATTCAAACTATAAATAAGCATGATTATGACAAGTGTCATGCTCTTAATGGCTCTATCTAAACCTTAGGTTATAATTAAAATATTTCTATGACCAAAAATATTAATCAAACCTTATGTTATAATTAATATTTCTAAACTATAGGTTAAAATTATAAAATCCAAAACTATTGCTACAAGTGTCCTACTAAGTCCCGGTTTGAACCAAAATCCACGAAATCTAAAATACTACAAACTATTAATAACTATCTAGCTAGCTAAGTAAACATTCTGGGAATCTACAAAGGTGGCATTTCTAGGACACATTGTGTATAAAAATGGAATGTAGATCCAGCGAAGATCGAAGCAGTGAAGGACTGGCCCAAACCCAAGAGTGCCATGGAGGTGAGAAGTTTTCTGGGATTGGTAGGATACTATAGACGATTTGTTGAAGGGTTTTCGAAAATAGCTACACCCTTAAAAAATTTGACACAGAAGAAACAGAAATTTATATGGACGGAGAAATGCGAAGAAAGCTTCCAAACGTTAAAGGACAAGCTCATATCAGCCTCAGTTCTATGCGTCCCAAACGATAAGGGCAAGTTTGTAGTGTATTTCAACGTGTTGAAGCAGGGACTTGGATGCGTTTTAGTGCAAGATGAAAGAGTGGTCGCATATGCCTCGAGACATCTAAAGGAGTACGAATAGCGGTATCCAACCCATGACTTAGAATTAACGGCAGTGGTTTTCGCTCTAAAGATTTGGAGGCACTATCTGTACGGAGAAAAATGGAAAATCTATACGGAACACAAAAGTCTAAAGTATTTATTTACGCAGAAGGAGCTCAATATGAGGCAATGAAGATGGTTGGAGTTAGTAAAGGACTATGATTGTGAGACCTTGTATCATCCAGGAAAGGCTAATTTCGTGGCAGACGCACTTAGTAGGCGAATTTACAGTAGCTTATCAACACTTAAAGGGATAGATCAACACTTACAAGATGATATTAAGAGGTCCGGAATTGAGCTAATAACTGGACAACTAGTTGACCTCACAATCAAGTCAACTCAAATGGAGGAAATAAAGGAGAAACAACAAGAAGACTAGTTTCTTCTTAAGATGAAGGCAGCATTACAAAGCTCAAAGAATGTTTATTTCTCGTTGACAAAAGAAGGCATGTTACGATATAGAAACCGAGTATGTGTGCCAGAAAGTTGAGGATTAAGAGAAAGTATTATGAAGGAAGTGCACACTACTCCATATTTACTTCACCAGGGATTGACTAAGATGTATAACGATGTCAGACAATGTACTGGTGGCCGGGAATGAAGAAAGACATAGCCAAATTTGTTGCAGAATGCCCTACATGTCAACAAGTTAAGGCCGAACATCAGAGATCCACTGAAACTTTACAACCATTAGAGATTCTCAAATGGAAATCAGAAGATATAGCAATGGACTTCGTGACGGGATTACCAAGGACCACCAAGCAGCATGACTCTGTTTCGGTGATAGTAGATAGATTCACAAAATCTTCTCACTTCTTGCTGATAAGAACAGTTTATAATGTTGAGCAATACGCAGAGCATTATGTGGCGGAGATAGTGAGATTACATGGAGATACAAAGACGATAGTCTCCGATAGAGGATTGATTTTCACATCAAAGTTCTAGGAAGGTCTACAGCGTGCAATGGGCACCAAGTTAAAACTAAGTACGGCATTTCACCCTCAAACCGATGGTCAATCTGAACGTACCATACCAATATTAGAAGATATGCTGAGGTCATGTGCATTAGACTTCTCAAGATCATGGAGCAAGTATCTTCCATTGATAGAATTCTCTTACAATAACAGTTATCAGGCAACGATAGGCATGGCACCGTATGAGATGTTATATGGACGAAAATACTAATCACCACTTCATTGGGATGAGGTTGGTGAAAGACGATATTTAGGACCCGAGGCTGTAAGAGAAGCAACTAAGGCTGTAGCAAAGATAAGACAACGAATGATTGCAGGTCAAAGTCACCAGAAGAACTATGTCGACGCTAAGACACTAACTGTTGAGTTTTCAGTAGGCGATCAAGTCTTTCTCAAACTTTCTCCGTTGAAGGGGATTATGCATTTCAGAAAGAAAGGAAAGTTAAGCCTGAGGTTCATAGGTCCTTTTGAGATATTGGACAAAGTAGGGCATGTAGCATATCGGTTGGCTACCCCGCCATCATTAGCTGAAACGCATAACGTTTTTCAAGTATCAATGTTGAGAAAATATATATCAGATCCATCACATGTGATCGATTACAAGGCTCTGGAGTTAAAACAAGATTTCAGTTATGAAGAATGGCCAGTACGCATTCTAGAATGGGGAACTAAGGAGTTAAGTCCAAAAGTGTCCCTATGGTTAAAATCTTGTGGAGCAATAGCACTGAAAGAGAGGCCACATGGGGATTGGAGGAATAAATAAGGGAGTGGTATCCCGAGATGTTTGGTAAGTAAACTTCGAGGAAGAAATTCTTTTAAATAAGGGAGAATTGTAGCGTCCCAGAATTTTACTTAGCTAGATAGTAGTTGTAGTAGCAGTAGTAGTAGTAGTAGTAGTAGCTGTAGAATTTTAGTTTTCGTGGACATTTGTCAAAGCCGTGATTTAGTTGGAAACTCGTAGAAATAGTTATGGATTTTATAAGTTTAACCTATGGTTTAGAAATATTAATTTTATCATAAGGTTTGATTGATTAATATAGCCCTAAGAATATTAATTATTATAACCTAACGTTTAGATAGATTAAATAAGAGCGTGACACTTTATCACAAGCATGCTTATTAAGGATTTAAGTATTTTTGATCAATAGTTTAGTTAAAAGAAAGATCTAGATACTTTAGATCCTTCCATCATCTGTTAAGATCACGTTTTACTCAGTCAAAGTAGTTTTAATCAATTTTAAATTATCTTGAAATGTGCAAAAACGTGTTTGAAATATCAGCGTATGCCGATATATCGCAACTATAAAGGTCGATATGTCGCCTATAATTGATACGGAAAACACATCGACTTCGCACGAATGAAAACACGGACCCTTGGGATCATGGTAGGGGCGATATATCGCCTACCCTAGGCGATATATCGACACCAATGGCCATATTTGAGTTGATCGTAAAATTCTGAACTAGAAACAACCCTCAACAACCTTGACTTGTTCCTGAACGTTTTTGACCGAGTTCTGGGCATTTGTTGAGCAAAAAATTCAAATTTATTCATTTTTAATCATTTATTTATTCATTTTAAAGGAGTTACTTTCACTCTTTGAACTCTATAAATAGGACCATTTACTCAGCCATTCTATTCATCATTCAAGCACAGTTCAGAGCCTCCAAGCTGCTAAGTTCGTTCTAGAGAAAAACACTAGGGTTTGGGGGTTAAAGCTTTCAAATCTAAAGCTTTTATAAACACTTAGGAAGTAAGTTTTTGTGTGATTTTCGGTGTTCTAGGTATACATAAAGGTTCTAAGCTATCCAAGGTATTCATTATCTTCAGGTTTAGTTCACTATAGTTTCCATTATTCTTTCATTTTTCTTCAAATCCTAACTTGTGATAATGACTTTTGGTTAGGTGTTTAATTTCTTTGAATCATAAAGTTTTCGATAAGTTTCTATCTTGATGGTTTAGATCTTTTATTCAACTTCATATCTTTAGAAACTTATGGTTTCTTTATGCTTGGTTTTAGGAGTTTCAATCCCACCCTTTTCTCCAATATTCCGATTTTTGGTAAGGAAAATTAGATAGTTTAGTATTATGACTTATTTTATGTAGTTTATGATATAGTTTATGTTTGTATGACCTAACATTTCAGGTAAAATAAAGGGGTAAGTGTGTCTGGACCTAAGGTGTCCAATGATGTATGACGGACTATGTCCGGTAGGCTCTGTTGCCAAAACTTTATGACGAAACTAAGTGATGTCCGGTGTATGACGGACTTTTTGTCCGAGGCTTAATTGCCACCCATGTATAAAGACTTATCGTTTTATTATATATGATTTGTTCTTATAGTTATGATTATGACTTATGACCTATGATTTATGATCTATGACTTATGACTTATAACTTATGACTTAGAGTATGATTTATGATTTATGACTTAGATTATGATGTAGAATTATGACTTAAGCTATGATATGACCTAGAGGTTTGTGTTTGTATAACTCTTGTGAAATTATGTTATGTTTGACTATATGACTAACCCTTGTTTGTATTTTCCTTACTTGGCTTTGAAGCTCACTCCTTATAATGTTGTTATTTTAGGAAATTAAGGATAAAGGCTGGTGGCGAGTGGGGACCTACGAGCTTCGTGATGTATTCGTTGGGACCATATAGTCGAGGAAGATCAAGCGGGCCTATTTTTATAAAAGCATGTTATTTTAAAGTTTTATTTAAATGTTGCCCATTATTTTTTTATGTTAAAGACAATTATTTTATTTTTGTAAAACAATGGATCCATGTATATATTTATTTTTGAGTTTTTATTCAATAAAAGAGCAATATATATGAATTATGATCCAACGTTGTGTTCTCTATAATCTATGAGAACTTAGGGCGTTATAGTTTTACCATATTTACTCATTATTGTTTAAACTTTTATTATAGTAAATATATTTACTTGCTTGAATTTGTCGTGCTGTGCTTTTGTTGAAGATTAATTTTGAAGGTGAGTAATAATTACTACTTAATGTTTTATTTATCTTTTCGATATTATACAAATTATTGTTACAGGAGTTTGAATATATTAGATATTCATCCGTGGTGAAGTAGGTTCTGAGATGAAATTGTGTGTTGCAGAGATAACAGAAGGTTGAGAATATTTTTGTCTTAGTGAAGTAGGTTCTGCGCATTATGTGTGTTGCGGTGGTTTATGGATGAAATTATGCATGTTGATTGTTGTGTTTGTTTGAAAGAACTTGTATGTACTTGTATTTTGGGATATGCTATAGAAAACAAGGAAACTCTGCTCAATTTTTGTTAAGACTAATATATTGATTGAACATGTTTTATAGGTTATGGAAAAGTATGACCTACTTCCACTACAAATCGATTGGTTAGCAAGATTGATGTCATTTATTTATCAAGGCTACTTTTTATTATGTGTAATTTGATTCACATGTTCTTAATTTTTCATATCTATATATACCAAATTACTTATGTATATAGAAATGACATCTTTTAATTAGTAATCATATGCGAATATTTTTTTTCATTTTAATTTATACATTATATTTATTTACAAAATGTTGACGGTGAGAACTCGTCAACTATGTTAGGTCAGAAAACTCAAAGTTTAGTAAGAGAATAACTAAGTAAGAATTTAGAATAGACTTTAGGAAAGATAAATGCAGATCAACAATGGAGTAAAATCTCGTATATTACTTAATAGCCCGAGTATACAATGAATTTTCCCACCCCTTATTTTGAGGGGTGAATGTATATTTATAGTTGGGCTCTAATGGCCTCTTATACATGGTGGTCCCTAGGGACAAAATAGTACATGGATACACTGTCAGGGTAGTAGCACAGGTGGTGGTGGTGTTGGAGGAGTGGTGGTCGGATTTAGTACGTGTCAAGGGTCTGTAAAAGTACTCTTGTCTTGGTACCATATTATATCTCCACTACTTGTCGGGTACGAACCTCATAAGCGTGCTGGATGAGTCCTTACGATGTACCATTCTTGTATTGCCACTACTTGTTCGGCGTTGACGTCGTGTCCATACTCTAACTCCTCTTTATTGGTAGGTGTGTTCTTACCCTCACAAGGTACCATATTCCAATGAGCTTAATGTGTTGAAACCCTTATGTGTTATCACGGATGACACGGTTCCAAGATGCCTGTCGGGCAAGGACCTCACGAGATGGCCCTATGAAAATGAGACGTGAAGGGGCCTCTCGGACCTTAAGCTCGATATCTTCGGACCAAGGTAAAACATCATAAGCGAGGCATGTGCCTCGTGATATAATTAGCACGAGATGTACACCAGGTACGAAGAACAACCTCACGAGACTCTTAGTGCAAAGCGAGGCTCCAAAGGAGAATTTGTGCCTCGCTAGACCTTTGATGCAAGGTGTGATACTGGGTAAGCGCCTGCTAGGCATGAGGCTCATCGGCTAGACGCGAGGCCCTAATGGCCACGAGACCCCTGCTGAGCTTGAGGCCTCGATGGGTGCGAGGTGCCTGATTGGCGTGAGGCCCTGATAGGAAGGAGACCCCTGCTAGGCGTGAGGCCCTTTTTCTTGGCGCGTGGCCCTGATGGGTGCGAGACCTCTGCTGGGCGCGAGGCCTTTCTACTTAGTGCGAGGCGCATGCTGGGCGCAGGGCACGAGTCACCTAATGACTGCGAGGCCCTTTGGTTGGGCGCGAGGCACTTGATAGGCGTGAGGCCCTTTGGCTAGATGTGAGGTTCCATCAAGTCTCTAGGTGCAACCCAAGGCTTGAGATGAGGGTCTCACTAGGTGTGAGGCGCAGGCATGTTCGGGACCACCTTTGGAGTGTGCCACATTGGGACTATAGGCTATGCGCTTTTGGAAATTTTCCTATATTCATACATGGTGTGGAACTTTTGCCTCAACAGCCTCTTGGTAGCACATATTAGCCTATTGCCTCCAACGTGTACTTGATGCGTTCGGTGACCCTTAGCCATTTATTTCAATAAGGGACCAGACATTTTTTCCTTGCCGGATTTTTGGCATTCACATATAATAACTTATAAATTTTATTTATATAACAATAACATAAAATATGGTATTGTATATTAAAAAATTTAAATATAATTTGGTATTGAATATAGTATTATTAATATAATTCTATTGGTATTAAAAAAAAGTATTGATGGACCCAAAATTGGTACGTTTTAAATATTTATAACTGGCAAACGCACGAATCATATATGGAGTATAGTGTTCATGTAAGCACAAGGTCGAACCCAAATGAATTGACTAAAATAAAAAATAAACTATTTTAAACCAAAATTAAATAAATTCAAACCTAGCTCCAAAGATTGATAAGATTTAGTGTCAAGAAAATAAAATAAAAGATTGAAAATAAAGTTATTTAAAAGAAGAAAAATAAACCAATTATGATTTGTAAATAAGTTGTAAAAGAAATATTATTAAGTTACTAGAATCCACAAAATGGAAGTTTAATAATATTTATTAGTATATTGATTCTCAAGTTTTAGTGATAGTTAAAATAAATCAAACTATCATTTTCCAAATAGATTTATAATTTAAGCACAAATTATTTCTAAAAAGATAGGATTTTTCTTCACTTTTCAAAATAATATAATTTGAAAGTATTTAACGTGAATCAACCTAATGAAACAACAAAAAATCAAATAACATTATTTATAAGGCAAAACATAATATTTTTGTTCTAAGCATTGGACGAGTGCAATTTAATGACACATCTTACACAAAGAACATTATGTTTTGCAAAATGAAGAACAAAGTGTAATATTATCTAACAATCCAACATAAAAGATATTGAAGATGAAAGACATATATGAAGAAGAAAAATCCATAAACTTTGTTGCATTACAAGAGAAATCAACATACAACAATAAATACTATCTAGTTACAAGTTGCTTCATCATGATCTTAATAATCTTATGAAAAAAATTAGAAGCACAGCACTAGATTCCAAAATCTATTACAAAAGAAATATATACTTGGCACAAAATGGTCTTCCAAAAGGAAGAGAGAAAGTGTAGAAAAGATTATAGTAACCAAAAATTATGCACCCCACAAATGGTCTTGAAATTACATATTTATAGCCAAAATGAGAGTATTAAAATAATCAATTTAAATTAATTAAATTTTTTAAATTAATTAAATGAATAATAATATGGCAAATAGGGGTAAATTCTAGGGTTTCATGATGAAATTTGTAGTGAAATGTGTAGAAAAATTGAGTAAAAAATTGGCATTTTAGACAAGGGAACAAGGGGACCATGTTGTGGGCTCAAGGGAGAGATGAAGGTGGCTTCATGGATTGGCAGGCGGCTGGGCTTCGAGCAGTTGGAGGTGGGTCGAAGGCTGGGCAGGCCCAGGCAGGCTGGTGAGGCAGCTGGCTGAAGGGAGGCTTGGGTAGGTGCGGGCCTAGGCTGAGGCAAGGGCGGGCTGGGCTGGGCTGAGCTTTGGGCTTGGCTCTCCAACTAAATTTATTTCCTTCGTTTTTCAGATTTGCCACATTTCTCACTTCTCTTTTCAGCTTTAATTCTTTTCTTTTCTATTCTTTTCAAAGTACCAAAATGCAATAATTCCTACACAAATAAATCAAATTAAATCTAAACTAAATATTTTCAATTGTAAAATTTATTCCATTAATTTCTTGAAAATATTAATTAAGACTCAATTTAATTTGACATTTAAGATTAATAAATGTGCATTTTTGACCACTAATCTCACAACTATAATTCAGATAATTAAATTACAACAGATTACAATAAAATATCTTTAAAAACATATAAAAATCTAAAAAAAATTACAATAAGACTAATAAATTACTTAAAAACTCAAAGACTAAGAAACAATTAACATAAAAAATGTGGTAAAATAACTCTATTTTGTAGAGTTATCAAGTATTTAATCATAAATCAAAATAATTATATATATGAAAAGAAATAAAAAATAATTATATAAAAAAAAGGTTTCATTGTGGTTTTTTAAAAAAATAAAAAAAACCGCAGTAAAAGAATTTCATTCTCTGTGGTTTTTTCATGGACTTTTCTCTGCAGTCGGTTACATTGTGGATCTTGTTTCTCCAAAAAGCTGCAATGTATTAAGGAAAAAAATCGCGAAGAAAGCACAATTTTGTAGTAGTGAGTTAGGAGGTGTTTTTAATGTCTTATGTCAAGAGACATTGAATGTTTTTATTAATGACTAAAATTGTAGGTCGTTAAAACAATGGGGAGACGTTGCAAACTGAGAGTCTACCACGTGTTCAGGAGAGACATCTAACGTCTCCCATTGGAAGACGTGCCAGGTGTCTAACATCTCCCAATGGGAGATGTTGGAAGTCTTCTAATTCTAATGTCTCACATTAGGAGACGTTGGATACCTGACACGTCTCCCAATATGAGACATTAGATCCCTTGCCTGATTCAAACACTCACGAACCTCTCTTTCTTCTTCCCCGTGCATTATAGAGACTATTAGGGCATTCAAGCTTTGGGTTTGGCTCAATTTTCATGCTTTTGAGGTAATTTTTGTTGAAAAAAATATGGGTTTAGCATTAGGATGAGATATATATATATGTGTGATTTTGTGTGTGTGTGTGTGTGTGTGTTTTTTTTATGATTATGAGTTTTTATGCCGAAGGGTACTACTGGCTGACCATGAGAGCTGACTCCTCCGACTATTCAAGATGATGTGATAAGTGCCAGAGGTTCATTCAAGTGTCTCATCAACCCCCAGAATGCTTGGTGGAAACCACTTCCCCATGGCCTTTCATGAAATAGGGAATGGACATAGTTGGCAAGCTACTTACTACACCAGTACAAAAAGTCTACATGCTCGCTATAATAGACTACTTCAGTAAGTGGATAGAGGCAGATTCCTACCATCAAGTGAGGGACAAAGAAGTGAAGAGTTTTATTTGGAAAAACGTGATACGAAAATCTGGGGTACCTAAGGAGATCGTAACAGACAACGGATCCCAATTCAATAGCTCTGACTTCCAAGACTTCTAAAAATTTTGGAACATCAAGCTCAGCTTCTCAACACCAAGGAATCCTAAAGAAAACGGACAAGCAGAGTCATCCAACAAGACAATCATGAACACTATCAAGAAGTCCCTTGAGAAAGCTAAGGGAAGATGGGAAGATGAGCTGCCAGGAGTCCTATGGTCTTACCGAACCACAACTAGGACTTTGACAGGAGAAACACCATTTTCACTCGCTTATGGAATGGAAGTAGTCATCCTTACCGAGAGTGAAGTTCCAACAGCGAGATATGAGTTGACAACCGACATAGAAAACTAGGAGAACAGTGCCATGAACTAGACACCATTGAAGAGAAAAGAGAAAAAGCACTCTAGAAAATCTCAACCTACCCGCAAAGCATTGCCAAACATTACAGCAAAAACATCCGCACTGGGACATTCAAAGTGGGAGACTGGGTATTACGAAGAGTGTTCTGAAACTCTAGGGAAGCAGGAGCAAGTAAGCTCGCCCCAACCTGGAAAGGTCCCTACCTGGTCACTAAGGTATTTAGGCATGGGCCGTACAAGCTACAAACACAAAATGGTTGAGACATTAGCAACAGCTGGAAAGATGTCCACCTAAAACAGTATAGCCCCTAATTCTACTTAGTCATCTTTCATCTAATTTTTTCAAAGATCTTACGAGTCCATCATCCAAGTTACATACTGACACTATAATGCAGGAAGGGTAATGTTATCCCAAAATTTGAAAAGGATGATGTGGCAGTAAAATTGACAAGTGGCATGGATTAGTTGGGTGATCTGGCTTAGCAGTAGCCTAATGCACCAGTGAAGAATTTGGACTGCTTGAGAGATGCCATAATCAAGCCAAATACGTCCGAGGAGAATACTTGGGCTAAGGTGTGCTTGGCTCGGACCCTAGTCCGAGGAGCCCAAGTGTTTGGTTCAAACCCAAGTCCCATGCATGCCAAGAGATGGACTTAGACCTTGGCCAAGGAGAGGCCACAAAAGGTCCGATCGGACCTTAGTTGAAGGAACCAAGTGCTTGGCTCGGACCATGTCCGAGGAGAGCCTACCAAATGCTAGGCTCGGACCATGTCCGAGGTGAGCTTCCTAGGTGGTTGGCTCGGACCAAGTCCGAGGAGAGGTCCCATGCGTGCCTCGGACCATGTCCAAGGAAGGCCTCTATGTGTGTGCCAAGGAAATGGCCTCGGACCCTAGTCCGAGGAGAGGTCCCAAGAGATTGCCTCGGACCTTAGTCTGAGGAGAGGCAAGGGTGATTGCCTCGGACCCTAGTCCGAGGAGAAGGCAACAACAGGTCCGATCGGACCCTAGTCCGAGGAGCCAAATGACTTGGCTCGGACCTTAGTCCGAGGAGAGCCAATACATGTGGCTCGAACCTTGGTCCGAGGAGGACCAAGTGGAGTTGTGGTCGGATCTTGGTCCGAGGATAGTAAGGGGTATGGTCCATATGCAGGTGCCCAGCATGCATATGCCCGACCAGAAGACGATATTCATCAACAAAACAGACTAGACTACGTCAAACTTCCAGAAACAACTTCAGTAAGAATCGGTCTGGGCACTGCGGGAATCTCTCATTCCTCACTCAAATTGAGGAATCTGTTGTATTTTAAATATTTCTTGTAATTTAAATATAATATGAATAATAAAATATCCCTATCTGAAGGGGATATCAGTTGAGGATCCCAAGCCTATAAATAGAGGGTTGATGGGATCGTAAAGGGATTTTTGGCAAGTTGAGAATTGGTTTGAGTTCTACAGAGAGAAAGTGTGTTTTTCTTGAGAGAACCCATTTTTGTATTCTTGAATATTTACACTGAAGAAACTTAGTTGACACTGGTTCATCTGATCTTGAGTGTGAATAGAGTAATAAAATCTCTAAGTGGATTAGGCTATTACCGACTGATCGGGGCTGAACCACTATAAAATCCCTTGTGTTATTTACTTTCATTGATTAAACTGTCTGTTGTCGTTTACATTCTCTTGAAGGCTTGTCGTTATTGACGTTCTCACGTCGTTGACTAAAAACACAGTCAACAGGTAAGAACTACATTCAGGCTTGATCCCTGGAAAGGGTATGTAGGCAGCTCTATGGAGTGCTGCCCTAATTATATCCAATTTTTTTTAACCAGTCATCAAGCAAAAGGGTTAAGAGGACGAGCTAGCCTGACCATATATTCATCTAAGGATGGGAACAAACACGTTAAAAATATAAGTCTAAGTCTAACATAACTTGCATATTACACTTAGACTAAGGGACAAAGATAAAGTAAATCGCCAGTTAGTCAACTCCCGAACGAAAGGAAAAGATGAGCTAAGTCAATCATCCATCCGGACAAATCGAACAACCACCAAAACAGTCATCCAGACAAGGTAAAATACAAAAAAGTAAGATAATACAATCAGTCATCCAATCATCTAAAAAGAAAGATACACAAGTACAATATTGTTTTGAAGCAAAACATAAAAAACTTACAGACATTCAACTATTCATAATTTTTATAACTACTACCAACATATACAAAAATAAAAGACACGAAAAACCATAAAGAAGTTCATACAGTCATCAAACAAAATTCCCCTACAACATAGTCATAATCAGAAATCAATCATCCACAAGTAAATCATCTGTAGACAGATGCCCGAGAGAGGCAACCAACCTGTCATCTTAAGCTGCCTCAACAACCTTCATCCTCTCAAACTCCTCATATTCTAAGATGAACTTGGAGATATTCCACTCCGCGACCTTCCCATGGCGATACTCCCTGGCCATCTGCCCATGAATCTGGATCTCAGTTTCCAGAGACGAGACCTCTAAATGGTCCTCCAACATGGCGACCCTCGGCTTAGCCTCCTCAAGCTCAGCTAAAGTAACGTTCAGGTGGACAACATTAGCTGCGTTAGTATTAAGTTGAATCTAAAACGGTTCTTGAAGGCGTTTAACTTTAGCCTAAGATGCCTCTAATGTGGAACGGAATTCATTGCATTCACCCATCACCTTCTACAATGAATTTTGCATCCCTATCAGACCTTCCTTGGCATACATCAGCCCTTGAAGACCATGTCATACACACAAATGAAAAAACCAAAGCAGGTTAGTAAGTCAACCAAGACTTACAACCATACCAGAAGATTTGAACAAAAGTGTGAGAACTAATCATACCTGAAATTAGTCAGAGATAGTCGAGCGCATCCATCCTACTACTATCCTCAGGCCACAACATCTTCCCTAACTCCCCAAGGTGAGGCCTCGTGTTAGAGTAAGTCGCAGCAGACGAGGGGAAGGATAACTCAACCGTATCGCTGAAAGGAACGACTGACTCAGCACGAGCAGACTTCCTTTTCTTCTTCTTTTTCTTTTCTATGGGGGCCGGGAGCAGAACCATAGGTATGTCTTCCTGTTGCACTCCTGAGCTGCTTCCAGCCAACGCCTTATGTTGGCGTAGGTGCTCTAAGGCATTCAAACCAGATAATGGAACCCTCAAAAGTTGAGAATGTCTTGCTCTGCATACAACTGTTCATTCACCCACACGTCAGTCGGCAAAGTAGGGTCATAGCCCAAAAATTCAAGACATTTTCTAAGGAGCACAATATGGGAGTGGGCTTGATTCTTAGGAAGAGAAATACCTTTAGGAATCGGAGGAACAAAACACCACAAAGATGATGAACGTAACACCGGTTCGGACAGAAGGTACCTCCACTCATGATCTAAGTCAAAAAGATGGAGCACCTGAGTAACTCGGTTAGCTGCTCCCCTTGAATCCTAAAGGTACCCAATAGTAATCCTATGTAGAGTCCAAGAACTTTACTTAGCTAATTATTTAGTAGTATTATAGTATGTATAGTATTATCTTTGTTACTGTGGATTTTTGGTTCAGACCGGGAATTATTTGGACACTCATAGTAGTACTTGTAGATTTTCTAAGTTTAACCTATAGTTTAAGAATATTAATTTTAACCTAAGGTTGATTAATATGACCGATATTAAGGATTATATTTATTGTACTATAAGGTTTAGATATCAACCAATAGTATTTTAAGCACATGTTATGAATAGAAATTAAGGATTAAGTATTTTTGAGGATGAAATTTAATAAGGAGTAAAGTTTGAATGTTATAGCGTCAGTCAGCAGCTTTGAATACGTTGAGGGCTTAGTCAAGGCTGTTTACTCCATTCAAACTTAGCTAAAAATGTGTAATTTCGTGTTTAAATATTCAGCGTGTGCCGATATATTGCAGCTATAGGGGGCGATATATCGCAGCACGTAGATACGGAAAACACGAATCGATGCACGGTCGCCTCGGGAACAATGGTCCAGGCGATATATCGCCTATAGGGGGCGATATATCGCCTCCTCCAGCATATGTTCAAACATTTTTGAATTCTTTTCCTTTCAGCCATTCAAACTCCTTCATAAGTCCAGCATCTTTTGAGCGAGTCTTCAGCCTCTGCTGAGCAATTATTCAAATTATTTTCACAAAAAAAGCCATTATTTTTATTCAAGTGAAATCAAGATACTTTCATTCCCAAACTCTATAAATAGGACCTAGTACCCAGCCATTATTCACCTTTTACTCTAAGTTCAGAAGCTGCAAGTGCTAGGAGAGTGTGAGCGTTAAACACTTGGGTGGGAAAGTCATAAGCTTAATCATCTTTAGCTTATCAAACACTTTGGGAAGTAAGGTTCTTTAGTATTTCGGTTGTGGTTAGATTGGTTTTGCAAGTCTTTGAGGTAAACCCGAAACTCTATTTCATTTGTTTCATGTTATTTTCTTTCTCAAAGCCTTCGACTCAGTCCCCTAACCTCATTCTTATTTTGGTTAGGGAATCCAAGTTCTTAAGCACATAAGTTTCGGTAAGAATATTTCTCAATGGTTTAGTCTTCCTATTCATTTTCATTTCTTCTTCTTCATAAGACTCACTCTTTCTCATATGGTTTTAGGAGTGTTCCAAAAGTCCCAACTCAGTCCATCATATCCCGGTAACTTTGGTAAGGAAAATAGGATAGAATCTATATGTTTATTGCTTATGTTATCTTATGTGTTATGTTGTGAAATATGATACGTTATGAATATGTTATGAATGTGTATGTTTGTAGGCTTCGGCTTATGCCCTATTTGACTAACAAGACCCCAAAAAGATTATGGGCATATGTCTACTTAGCTAGTAGGACCCCACTAATCTCATGGGCATAAGCTTGTTTAGTCTATGGGACCCCAAGTAATAATGGCCATTATAATAAGTGTATGTATTAAGTGTTATGATATGTCTTTACGTTTATTACGAAATTTATGTTTATGACTATGTGTTAGATTTTCCTTGCTGGGCATTAGGCTCATTCCTTTTTGTTTTATGTGCAGGAAAATAGCTTTAGAGGCGGTAAGATTCGTGGACGCTTAGAGAATGCGTATCGATTGTGAATGGAGTCAAGGTGTCGAGAGTTCGATTTCTCGAAGATGTAGTCTTGTTTTATATTTTTTATGGTTTTGCATGTATTTTTCCGCACTTTCTATGTAACTCTTTTTTTACTTTAAGTTATTTTTGTTTTAAAGACAATGGGTACCCATATCCTACTTATTTTATGGAAGTACTTTTGTTTCTACAAGTTTCTAATAAATTATGGTATTTTCGCAAATGTAAGTTCTATTAAGGTTTTGTATGTATAGTTTCATTAATGGTCCAAAAGTCTAGAGTAGTGGGTCATTACAGTTGGTATCAGAGAAACGGTTCCTTCGCATGAAGTTCTCCTCGATACACACGCTCAAAAGCTCCGAATCTGACCGCCAAGTAAGTATGTAAGTTACTAGTTACTTTGCTTATATGTATAGCTAACAACTTTAGTGTTTTTGTTTTCAGTTAAGTATGAACGGAGCATTAAGCAATGAGGATATCCGATCCATTAAGGCTTTAAAGAGAATAAGGGAACCAAGAAACACCATAGGCACACTAGAGAAAATCACTCAGAGATTGATTTTGTTCCACAAGGAGATAGACCATCTTCAGACTACTAAGAAAATCATGATGAGAGCTGCAGAACAATATGTCCTAGTAATTAGGCTTTTTAAAGATTTTCCTTCAGTAATTTTAACTTTAGAAGAAATATGGGAGACTATAAATAATGATGATCACTTACAAGCAGCCCTAAGATATTATTCTCTCATACTTAAGTTCACCTATGATTTAGAGTTTCAATTCACTAATGAACAACAACATAGGATCTTCTTGAATCTTCCCCGAGGAAATTTTGAGGCTCAAGACAATGATGATTATGAGGAGATAGATGACGATATGCTAGATGAAGGATCAGATGTAGAAGATCCCGATTTTTAGAATAGTTAGTTTCCATTGTTTGTTTTATTTATTTCTTCGTTTTATGATTGTAATAAGTGAAAATTATTTTTTCCAAATTAATTTCATGTTATTTTATTTTCATGTATGAGTTTGATTTTATTTTCGCAATCATAATAAGTAATAAATAAAATTAATAATGACTAAGTTCAGTGAGGGTGGATACAAATCAATGAACCAAGTTTCCTTATTGAGAGTTAGGGGGCCATAGTAGTGGGAACGATTTTACTGATCCCAGCCCTCCCTCAATATGGTTAACTTTGGAACAAAGATAAGTTTCGAGCCTAAGAATTAAGTCATATAGGATGATTAGAAAAACATTTAGAAAATAAAGATGACTTGTTTTTCTAAGTATAGAAACCCACTCTAATAATAAATAAAGACCTATATAATTTTTTTCATAAGAAGTCATAATAAATAGGTCCGAGATATGTTTGTTTTAGAATAAGTTTTGCCTTAGAGCCTATTAGGGTAAGTTCTAACATGTTCTCGACTGTTAGAACTTTTGGTGAAGATGTCGCTCCAAAGATCTGCGCGCACCAACGGGAACGCCTCCAATGATGTTCCAACAACCAATGACGCCCTTCCAGTTCGCAGAAGAGGAGTGTGTGCTACTACTAGCCGCAACGTGCCGGCACCGCCAGCTGACAACACTGCGGAGATTGCCAGACTGCGACAACAAGTCGAGGAACTTCTGCAGCAACAACACCAACAGGCTCAATCTCAGCCTCAGCCTCTACCACAGCCACAGCCGCAGCCACAGCAAATGGCCCCAGCACCCCAACAAGTTTGTCCATATGGGGGATGGCCAATGACGAATTACGCGCCGTATCCAGTACAGCACATGAAGCCAGTGTATGAAAGGTTCCGCAAGCAGCACGCTCCAAACTTCGAAGGGACTATAGACCCCTTTGAGGCAGAAGAGTGGCTAAGGAATGTGGAACCGATTCTTACGCACATGAATCTCAGTAATGCGGACCGCATATCCTGCGTCTCGTCATTACTCAAGAAGGATGCCAGAATATGGTGGGACTTAGTTCAGCAGACTAACGATGTCGCCACCATGACATGGACAAGATTTGTGGATCTGTTCCACAAGAAGTATTTCACCTCGGCAGTCATCGCTAATGGTAGTAGACTATGCTCGTCAGTTCGACAAATTATCCAAGTTCGCATCAGAGATGGTTCCAACTAATTTTATGAGGATGACCAAGTTCGTTAGAGGACTTAGACCAAAGATGGAATTAGGGGTTAAGCTAGCAAACCCGAGAAATACTACCTATGCCAATGTTCTAGAAACGGCAATAGAAGTAAAAAGGATTCAGATGAATGTTAGTGAGGAGAAGAGGGATTAAGCGATGGTTCCAGACCAAAGTCTTTGCCTTGACCCAGGGAGGAACCCATGCTAGTAACAAGCGATTACAGGTTAGATCCTATCCTCGATAGTATATGTTCTAGTATCGCTTGCTTTGGTAACAAAATACTCGTATATCTCGTTAGGAATGATAGAAAAACTAGACAAACCTTGTGAAAGATTTAGAACTAGGTTTGTAACCGAATTGCCTTTGGGCAAAGTAGTTCTATCATCACGGATAGTACGAGGCGTACCAGTCAAGATTAAGGACAAGGAACTAGAAGGAGACCTAATAGAGCTAGTGATCAAGGACTTCGACATAATACTAGGCATGGATTGGCTAGCACGGCATGGCGCAACGATCAACTGCAAACACAAGAAGGTGATGTTCGAGACTCCTGACAGCCAGAGATGATGCTTCATAGGACAAGCTTCAGGACTACGCACCCCGTTAGTGTCATCTCTCAAAGCTCAGAGAATGATGGAGAAAGGATGTCAAGCATTCTTAGACAGCATCACAAATGTGGAGAAGGAGACATCACTTAAAGTTGGAGATGTTCGGTTTATACAAGAATTTCTAGAGGTATTTCCCGATGACTTGCTAGGATTGCCGCCAAATAGAGAAATAGACTTCACGATAGAGTTAGTACCGGGCACCGAGCCTATCTCAAAGGCACCATAACGGATGGCACCTACGGAACTCAAGGAGTTAATGACGCAGCTACAAGAACTCCTAGACTTAGGTTTTATTAGGCCAAGCCATTCACCATGGGGAGCTCCGGTACTATTCGTGAAGAAGAAGGACAGAAGTATGCGGATGTGCATAGACTACCGTGAGCTGAACAAAGTAACGATTAAGAACAAGTACCCGCTACCTCGGATTGACGATTTATTTGATCAACTCCGAGGCGTGACTGTATTTTCTAAGATCGATTTACGGTCCGGGTATCATCAGCTCAAGGTAAAGGGAGAAGATATTCCTAAGACAGCCTTTAGGACTCGTTATGGACATTACGAGTTCTTGGTTATGTCTTTTGGTCTTACTAACGCACCAGCCGCGTTTATGGACTTAATGAATAGGGTCTTCAAAGACTACTTGGATGAATTCGTCGTTGTGTTCATCGACGACATTTTAATTTACTCCAAGGACAAAGTAGAGCACGAGGAACACTTAAGGTTGATTTTGACATGATTGAAGGAGCATAAACTCTACGCCAAGTTCAAGAAATGCGAGTTTTGACTTTCGCAAATGGCGTTCCTCGGGCACATTATATCGAAAGATGCAGTTGCAGTAGATCCATCAAAGGTAGAGGTCGTGAAGGATTGGCCAAGACCAAAGAAGCTTCTTAGGGCTATCAGGTTATTATAGGAAGTTTGTAGAGGGCTTTTCTAAGATAGCCACTCCACTCACCAACCTGACCCGGAAGCAACAAAAGTTTAACTGGAATGATAAGTGTGAGGAAAGCTTCCAGTTGCTTAAGGATAAGCTTTGCTCAACACCAGTACTTAGTGTCCCAACACCCAACGATAAGTTCATTGTCTACTGCGATGCATCAAAGCTAGGATTGGGATGCGTGCTGATGCAAAATGACAAGGTGATAGCCTACGCCTCACGTCAGTTGAAGGAGTATGAACAACGCTATCCAACTCACGTTACGGAGTTGGCAGCAGTGGTTTTTGCATTAAAAATCTGGCGCCATTATCTTTACGGAGAACGGTGCGAGATTTATACGGACCACAAGAGTTTAAATACTTCTTTACGCAGAAGGAGCTCAACATGAGGCAGCGTAGGTGGTTAGAGTTAGTCAAGGATTACGACTGCGAGATCCTATACCACCCAGGAAAGGCGAACGTAGTTGTCGATGCACTTAGTAGGAAAAGTTATGGGAATTTAGCAGCCTTATCCGGAATAGAAAAGCCGCTACAGCAAGAGCTGATCAGTGCCGGAATAGAAGTAGTTATAGGCAAGCTGGCTAACTTGTTTATCCAATCAGATTTGTTAGAAGATATACGAATTGGTCAGGGACATGACGACACACTAGCAGCACACATGGATGTAGTCAGACGATCAAAGTATTAAGAAGGCGATCCTAAAAGAAACGCATAATACCCCGTACTCAGTTCATCTAGGGTCTACCAAGATGACTCATGACATCAAGGTAATATATTGGTGATGAGGGATGAAGAAGGACATAGCGGAGTATGTATCTAAGTGTCTGGTATGCCAGCAAGTGAAAGCAGAGCATCAGCGCCCTGCAGGCTTATTGCAACCGCTTAGCATACCGGAATGGAAGTGGGACGATATAGCCATGGACTTTGTGACGGGTCTGCCAAAGACGAATAAGCAGCATGATTCCACTTGGGTAGTAATAGATAGACTAACCAAGTCGACTCATTTCCTTCCTGTTAAGACTTTATATACGGCGGACCAATATGCAGACATCTACATCCAAGAGATTGTACGATTGCATGGAATCCCCAAGACGATAGTGTCAGATAGAGGATCAGTGTTTACGTCAAGATTTTGGAGAAGCTTACAGCAAGCCATGGGTACTAAGTTAAGTCTTAGTACAGCTTTCCATCCTCAGACAGATGGGCAGTCTGAGCGTACGATTCAGATCTTAGAGGATATGCTACGAGCCTGTATACTTGATTTCGGAGGATCATGGAACAAGTACTTACCACTGATCGAATTCTCGTACAACAACAGCTACCAGTCGACGATCGGGATGGCACCTTATGAGTTGCTATATGGAAGAAGGTGTCGATCACCGTTGCACTGGGACGAGGTAGGAGAAAGGCAGCTTCTAGGGCCTGAAGCTGTTAGACAAGCTCAAGAAGCAGTAGTGCTTATTAGAAAGCGTATGCTTGCTGCTCAAAGCTGACAGAAAATCTATGCGGATACCAAGCGACGCGATGTGGAGTTCCAAGTTGGAGATCAAGTCTTCCTGAAGATATCTCCTATGAAAGGTGTCAAGCGGTTCAGGAAGAAAGGCAAACTTAGTCCTCGATTTATAGGTCCTTTTGAGATATTGGACAAAGTGGGACCAGTAGCTTATAGACTTGCCCTACCGCCAGCACTAGCCGATAGTCACAACGTCTTCCACATCTCGATGTTACACAAGTATGTGTCAGACCCATCTCACGTCCTCAAGTACGATACCATAGCGCTCCAGAAAGACTTAAGTTATGAGGAACGACCGATTAGCATCCTAGATAGAGGGATGAAGCAGTTGCAGTCCAAGAGCTTTCCTATAGTCAAAGTCTTATGGAGTAATAGTTCTGAACGCAAGGCAACGTGGGAGTTAGAGGAGGACATGCAGAACCGGTATCCGGAGTTATTTGGTAAGTAAATTTCGAGGACGAAATTCTTTTTAGTAGGGGAGAATTGTAGAGTCCAAGAACTTTACTTAGCTAATTATTTAGTAGTATTATAGTATGTATAGTATTATCTTTGTTACTGTGGATTTTTGGTTCAGACCGGGAATTATTTGGACACTCATAGTAGTACTTGTAGATTTTCTAAGTTTAATCTATAGTTTAAGAATATTAATTTTAACCTAAGGTTGATTAATATGACCGATATTAAGGATTATATTTATTGTACTATAAGGTTTAGATATCAACCAATAGGATTTTAAGCACATGTTATGAATGGTGATTAAGGATTAAGTATTTTTTAGGATTAAATTTAATAAGGAGTAAAGTTTGAATGTTATAGGGTCAGTCAGCAGCTTTGAATACGTTGAGGGCTTAGTCAAGGCTGTTTACTCCATTCAAACTTAGCTAAAAATGTGTAATTTCGTGTTTAAATATTCAGCGTGTGCCGATATATCGCAGCTATAGGGGGCGATATATCGCAGCACGTAGATACGGAAAACACAAATCGATGCAAGGTCGCCTCGGGAACAATGGTCCAAGCGATATATCACCTATAGGGGGAGATATATCGCCTCCTCCAGCATATGTTCAAACATTTTTGAATTCTTTTCCTTTCAGCCATTCAAACTCCTTCATAAGTCCAGCATCTTTTGAACGAGTCTTCAGCCTCTGCTGAGCAATTATTCAAATTATTTTCACCTAAAAAGCCATTATTTTTATTCAAGTGAAATCAAGATACTTTCATTCCCAAACTCTATAAATAGGACCTAGTACCCAGCCATTATTCACCTTTTACTCTAAGTTCAGAAGCTGCAAGTGCTAGGAGAGTGTGAGAGTTAAACACTTGGGTGGGAAAGTCATAAGCTTAATCATCTTTAGCTTATCAAACACTTTGGGAAGTAAGGTTCTTTAGTATTTTGGTTGTGGTTAGATTGGTCTTGCAAGTCTTTGAGGTAAACCCGAAACTCTATTTCATTTGTTTCATGTTATTTTCTTTCTCAAAGCCTTCTACTCAGTCCCCTAACCTCATTCTTATTTTGGTTAGGGAATCCAAGTTCTTAAGCACATAAGTTTCGGTAAGCATATTTCTCAATGGTTTAGTCTTCCTATTCATTTTCATTTCTTCTTCTTCATAAGACTCACTCTTTCTCATATGGTTTTAGGAGTGTTCCAAAAGTCCCAACTCAGTCCATCATATCCCGGTAACTTTGGTAAGGAAAATAGGATAGAATCTATATGTTTATTTCTTATGTTATCTTATGTGTTATGTTATGAAATATGATACGTTATGAATATGTTATGAATGTGTATGTTTGTAGGCTTCGGCTTATGCCCTATTTGACTAACAAGACCCCAAAAAGATTATGGGCATATGCCTACTTAGCTAGTAGGACCCCACTAATCTCATGGGCATAAGCTTGTTTAGTCTATGGGACCCCAAGTAATAATGGCCATTATAATAAGTGTATGTATTAAGTGTTATGATATGTCTTTACGTTTATTACGAAATTTATGTTTATGACTATGTGTTAGATTTTCCTGGCTGGGCATTAGGCTCATTCCTTTTTGTTTTATGTGCAGGAAAATAGCTTTAGAGGCGGTAAGATTCGTGGATGCTTAGAGAATGTGTATCGATGGTGAATGGAGTCAAGGAGTCGAGAGTTCGATTTCTTGAGGATGTAGTCTTGTTTTATATTTTTTTATGGTTTTACATGTATTTTTCCGCACTTTCTATGTAACTCTTTTTTTACTTTAAGTTATTTTTGTTTTAAAGACAATGGGTACCCATATCCTACTTATTTTATGGAAGTAATTTTGTTTCTACAAGTTTCTAATAAATTATGGTATTTTCGCAAATGTAAGTTCTATTAATGTTTTGTATGTATAGTTTCATTAATGGTCCAAAAGTCTAGAGTAGTGGGTCATTACATCCTACCTACAAAATGTAAATAACAAGTTTATAAGACAAATAATAAAACTTGTTCACAATCAAAAGTAAAATAAAACAACAACTCACATCAAGGATTCAAAGCAAATGGAATCCCTAAGTCAGCTGGTAACCCCAGCTGGGGAAGAGAAACAACAAAATAATATTGCTTCCATCTCTTATCACCAATCTTAATGTAGGGAATTAACCTCCTTTTATCCCCCCTACAAGTCAACTGGTGCCTACCCTTATCATGAGCATGCTCTTTCAGATAGTAAGCTTCCAACAATTCAGCCACCCCGGAAGTGATGTTATGCCTCTCACAAGTCACTTGAAGAGCCATTTTCACCAGCCAAGCATTCGGCATCAGCTGACCAGGGGAAATATTATGAGAAGAATATAACTCTAATACTAGCCTAGGGATAGGGAGTCGAAGTCTTCCTTAAAAGGGAGTTCATATAGACAAACCCAGCTTGGAAAGCTCCAGTCAACCCGCTCAGAAAGGACAGGAACATGAAGATCAAAATAAGAAAGGATGTTAAAACATTGACGAATCACTGGTAGCTCATCTAAGCGAACTAAAGAATGAGGATTGGAACTTGTAAGAAGAAATCCAAGTTTGCCACCATCTATGGGCTCACCAATGTCACGCCCTACCCTATTATAGTAATCTCTAAAAATATCATCGCCATAGCTTGCAACATTCACGAGGCTACCCTCACTCTCTAACTGGTCTCTAAAGTCTTCATCACTAGACAAGTAAGACAGTCGGCTCAAGCTACCAGCACACCACCACGAATGTTGAAAGACAAGGGGAAGATCACCTAGAACAAAACGCTAACTAAGTTCTGGGAATTCACAAATAATACAAAACAAACTTAATCAAGAACATAAGGACATAGAAAATTTTACACAAACAAGATAGGAACCATCCAGTTGACCAACAAGACACATTTTCAAGAATGTAAAATGATTCTTTTAGTCAGTCAGACCCGCTTTCAGCAAAGTATACCAATGAAAATAATAGGCATATTTAATAAGTCAATCAGACAAGCATGGCATCCAAACAAGCAAAATAGACATACCATCTAGAAATAACCAACTAATAAATTCTTACAGAGGCAAAACAACAATGTTCACAATTTTTTACTACCTACTCGGATCAAATATAAAAGAAACAGAAGGAAAATCGAATAAAAACTACAACTTCAAAACATAAATCCTATCATGAAGACTAACAAGAACGAAGGAAGAACATTCAAAGGAAGAAAACTTACCTCTTAAAGCTCTCTTCCACCACCCTTAAGCTCCACTCTCTCAATGCCTCCAAAGAATGAATAAAGGTGAAAACAACATCCCTTATTTATAGAAAGACCACAGATGAGTGACAAGTGTCATTCATTAAAAGCCCTCATATTTACAATATGCAACATATTTCAAAGGCAAGTTCGGCCTTGTCAGGGCTCCGGGTCAGTCGACCAAGGCATCCTTCCATCAGTACAATAGAGAGCACGCAAGCTTCTTTTAAGGAGAGAAAAAGTCCTTAAAGCCCTATTTGGATAAGGCAAACATTAAGTTCTTAGTACCTTATAAATTCTTACTTAGGATGCCATCAAGTGAACAAGCCTCTTACATGATGCATTGGCTAAGTAGGCCACTTGCCCAATTGACAAGCTAAAGGCCACAAACGCCTTAGAGCACATAGACGTGCATCACATGCAGAGGCGCGCAACTAGCAAGCACACACACGCAAGCGCGCGCATAGGCACGCCCTGCGCAATCGGCCATCCGCACCACTCAACCCCTCGCACGCCCCACTCAGCCTGTTGCACAACCCCATGTGTACCATTAGGCACACACACCCTTCAAGCATGCCATTAGGCTCCACACAACTAGGAAGCCAGTAGGCCATTAAGGCGTATGGACGGACCACACACCACACGCCCCGCTCACACTGTGCGCATCCAGCCAAGAGTTCAAGGCCCCACGCGCGCACTAGGTGCGCACTTCACGTAGCTGGTCAGGCGGCCAGCAGGCCATGGAGGCATATAGGTGGTCCACACACCGCATGCCCTGCACACACTGTCTGCATCTGGCCAAGAGGGCAGCATCCCCCCCCCCCCCACCTGCGCACGCCTAGGCGCACCCAGTGTGCAGCCGAGCAGGCAGCCAGGCCCATGTGCATGCCACGTGCAGCCAGCCACTAGGCTAGAAGGCCCATCCACAAGCAGGCGGTATTTAGCTTCCAAATTTCATTTTCTCTCAGTTTTGAGACACGTTGAGTTGAGGAAATTCTGTAGAATTGATTTTTTCCTACTCTTTGATTAGAATAAATTCTATACCAAAGAGTGATGGACAAACCGTAATGGTAAAATACTAAACATTATTTCTACAATCGTATGAAGCCCAATAAGACAGACAGACGAATCAATTTCAGTAAAAGTGACACAAAATCCGTGTTACTGGAGCACTTAAGGCCCAAGGTACTCAGACGAACTAACCAGGCCCAAGCCACAAAATAGGTCCACATTCACTTAATGGGCCAAAAAAATAACTTAACCCACACCCGGGATGAAATACACCCAGTCAGCCAAATGGGTCAAGAGGAATGAATCAAGAGAGACGTTATCCAGTTGGAGAGATTCCAGGGCGAGAATTCTCTATAAGAAAAATGAGAGGGAGTCTTCGGAGGGAGAGATATCGAATACTAAAACTAATCACTTGTTCTACGTGAACTGAATCAGTCATCGTCCTCAAGCTCTGTCATCATCATTATTTCATTTACTTTTCATTTATCTTTATTGATTGCTTGATCTACACTTCTGTCTTATTACTCTCTAACAATCTGACTGACTTGATCGTCTGAGTCCCTTTAGCTAACACCCCACCGATGTTCCCAATTGAACGCTTGTCTCTCTCTTTGTTCTTGGTAAGCTGTTGGTGTCCATTTAATCAATTGTAGGAAATCACCTCTACACTTGTATTAATATTTTAGGGTGGAACGTGTAAGATTTTGACTCAAAATTCATATTTCAAGCACACATTTGAGATAAATTTTTAAATTACAAGAATAAATCCTTGTTAAAATGATATTTAGTGATCTTTTTCTTTATTAGTTTTGATGATTAAAGTAGATTTTGAGTGGGTTTCTAAGAAAATACATTTTTTTGACAATGTAGAAAATAATTTTAATTTTAATTTTACATACCACATTGTATAGAATTGATTAAAGTATATATGTTTATGATTTTTTTTATTATTATTATTATTTAATTTGAAAATTATATATTTGTATATATATTTAATTTTTTATTAACATTTTCGCTAGGTTGATTATATATAGTTATGTTTTGTTAAAATTTATTTATTAAATAATTTTAAAAATTAAAGTTGTATGAAAATTTATATGTTTTTGTTGATTAATGAGTTTTTAGTGACTTAATTGTTAGAGTTTATAAGTGTAAGGATTTGAGCTCTATATACCACATTTTTTAGTTTAGGTTGATTAGTGGCTCATTGGAATTTTTTTATTTGTTTAGTAATCATTTATTGATTAATTAATTTAATTTTGTAGGTTGTGTTTTTGTTCGAGTGAGATTTTAGAGTGATTTTTTCCTCAAATTTTCTATTTCAAGCACACATTTGAGGTAATTAAGTTTCTAAATACAAGCATAAGTTATTGTTAAAATGATATTTAGTGATATTTGTTAAGTAAACTTTTATTTATTAATTAATTTAATTTTTTAGTCTGTGGATATAGCAAAGTGTATTGTAAAGTGAAGTAAATTTGCTAGCTAGGATTATTAATTGCAAGAGGTACATACATTCTCTTATTTCTTGTTTTAATATTATTAAACAAATGTTAGAGGAGTATGAATATCTTAAATATTCATCCATAGTGAAGTAGGTTATTCTAAAATTAAAATTTTGTGTTGCGCTGATAATGGAAGTTTGAGAACTTGTGTATTTTAGTGAAGTAGGTTTTGGGAAATTTGTTTGTGAGTTGCGGGCAATAAGGAAGAAACTTATTGTATGTTGTTTGAATTGTTTATTTTTCTATTCACATGCAGATGGTTAGGTCACTGTAGGGGAAATGTTGTCCGATTTTATTTTCTTGTATTTAAATTGTCTTGTGCTTGATTGATTGGTTTGATTAAATTGATAGATGGTTAGGTTACTAATATAAGGGGAATGCTGCCCAAATTTACAAACAATTAGTTTTGTTATAGACATAAACTCTATCATGTGCTTATTTAGTGTTGTTTCTTTCATTTTTCATAGACATAGGAGAAGATATGGATAGAAAGTGGATGTCAGTGACTAGGTTATCTGCGAAATATAGGAACGAGGTCGATTTGTACTTGAGGTTTTGTTCAGAAAATGTGAAAGACCCAAATGTTACTTGTTGTCAATGGCTTAAATGTTTAAATGGAGAACTGGAATCCATTAGAAGAAATGATTGACGACTCACATTATGGATCAAGATTAGACCTAAATAAGTTTGAGACACTCCTTAGTGATGCTAAGAAACCGATTTACCCTGGTTGTACAAGATCTACAAAATTATCTGCGCTTCTTATGTTGGACAATTTAAAAGTTAAACATGGCTAGAGTGATAAAAGTATTATTGATTTACTTAATTTTTTGAAGGAGTTATTGCTTGAAGATAATGAAATGTCAATTTCATTTTATGAGGCAGAGAAGACATTATGCTCATTAGGCATGCAATATGAAAAAATTAATGCATGTTCTAATGATTGCATATTATATCATAATAGCTTTGCAGAAGCAAAATTGTGTCCTACTTGTGGTGAGTCACGATGGCAAAAGAAAAGAAATTGTGAGAATTTTAAGGAAGGAGTACCCGCCAAAGTTTTGTAGTACTTTCCGTCAATTCCTCATTTCATTTGATTGTTTAGAAATATTGAGCATGCTAAAAGTTTGGTGTGACATGCTAATGAGAGAATAAATGATGGTAAATTAAGACATTCAACTAACACCCTAGCTTGGAAGAGAGTTGATTTCAAGTGGCCTTATTTTGTAAATGAATCTCGTAATATTTGTCTAGGTCTTTATAATTATTAGGTAGAATATGTACACATTTTATACTAAGTCCATTAATTTAATGACTTATACTTTTAAATAATTAGTGTCCACAAAAACCGAACAATGTGACGTGTGGATATTACATAATGAGGATGTTGAAGGGTTTGATTGAACATGCGAGTTCAAGACATTACTTTAGAAGAGTATTATCAATTAAAGTTTACAAACTATTATTGAAACCATATATAAATGTAATCAAATAATTAATTAGTATATTTTACTTTGTATTTTTTGCAGGTAACAAGTACGCCATATACAGAGGCACAACTTGATGAGTTGTGACAAGAATGGATGACATATATGTTATCGATAATCCAAAGTCACCAATAGTTTTATTATGTTTTATTAGTTTTTACTACTTTCTTCACATATAGTGCAATATTTATTAATTTTGCATATGTCTAACAAATATTGCTTATCTTGTAATACAATTTAAATTTTTATTAATCAAAATTTGCAATTTCATTTTGTTAATTATATCAATTTCAATTTAATTAATTAATTAATTATTAAATTAATTTCAATTTAATTTATTTATTTAAAAAAAAAAATTGGGAGACCTTCAACGTCTCCCACTAGAAGACATGGGATGTCTCCTACGTCTCCAAATGGGAGACATTAAAAGCCCCCTATGATGACTCCACTTCTAATGTATCCCTAGAAGACATTGTAGACTTTTAATGTCTCCCAAATGAAGTCATAAAACTCTTATTTTGTAGTAGTGTTGGTGTTGACCAGCGTTTTGGTCAACGACATTGAGTCAATGTATATGATAGAATAAGAATTAAATGAACTGAAATCATGTAAACGACACTAAGAATTTTATAGTGGTTCGACCCCAAGAGTTGGTGATGACCTATGTCCACTTGTAATTTTATTCTTCAAAGAAGTCTCAAACACAAGATCAAGAAGAAATGAGGTTCAATTGAATTTCTTAAGCTGAGGAAAGAATACAATTCGAAGGGTTTTTTATGTAAAGTGTGTACAAAAGAAATCTCTAGCCTTTTCTCCTGTAACTTTTCTCCTACATGTGTAGGTGTTGAATCATTACATTCAGTTACAGATTCAAATAACATGGTAATAATATAATTTAAATATCAATTACATAAATATCTTGGGGTATTTGCTGGTATCTCATGATATTCGGATCCTCCAATAAAAGTGACTTGCTCATCGAGCAAGTCTTGCACTCCAAGCAACTTCATGGGATAGTACTCGCCAGCTCTATCATTGAGCTAGTTACTTGAACTTTGCTACATAAGCTTTTATATTTTATTGTACCCCTGTTGAGCAGCTACTCCTTCTCACCAGCTCTCTGAATTTAATGTGGAGTAATGCAACGTGTCTCTTTCTTTGAAGCCACGTCATCAAGTCAAAATCAGGCAAAACATTTGCCCCCCCAAGTTTATCCAGTGAGTTTATCCTAGGGCGACAAGCACTGGATAAACTTCCAATCTTCGACCAGGTAAGTATCTATTCACCTTCTAAATATTACTTTACAGATCATAGATTTTCTTTTATAGGCAATGATAATGCCTCCTCAAATACGACATATTTTGGGTTTCCTAGGAGTTTGACACGTTTTCTTACCCTGCCATCACTACACCTATTTTACCAACCCGGGTGGATGACATCACATCACCCCAAAAACTCATGATGAATTTTCAAAGATGAAGTCATCTACTCACTCCCGAGTCGCTGCCTGTAAATAGTCTTCCCATTACCTTTCACTCTTTACACTTTCAAACTTTCCAAGCCTTCTCTTTTTTCTGAAATCCTCTTAAACCCGTGACTTTGCTCTTCATTTCCTTTTCTGAAAATTCCCTTTTTCTCCCAGTCTTCCAACCAAATCTTCATCACAGTAACTTTCTAACTTTATTTTTTGTGTTTGCATGACTCTTTGTTACTTATCGCATAGTTTCCATGCACTTTTTAAAGATTTTGCATTTGTGTGTTCTTGATGTTCTAGGAAAATGTTTGTTTTGGGAGTAGGAAAATTATTTTAGGTCTTGCGCTACCCTTGATCGTGTTGTTGGGTTCAAGAGGATTTTTTGCAAACTCAAAGAAGTACTGTTTGTTTTCCTTAAAAAGATGTCATAAGGCTCATCGCAAAGAGACAACCTCGCTCGAGGAGGCAAATTAAGTGGTATGTGGCTCTAGTCAGCACCCTCTCGAGCTGAGTACTTGGGGGTAGATTTATTTTGTCCTCGACCTAACTAGCGGGCGTACCGTCCTAGTGGTACATATAGTGCCTAGTCGAGGTATAATATTCAGGTAGGCTCCACTCTCCCCCTCCATCATTATTTTAGGAGCGCCGTAGATTACTTCAACATCACTCATTTCCAAATAACACCAAACGGATACTTAATGCTTTCAGCATTGTTTTTTTTTTATCACGATCAAGGATGGGCTACTCCTACTCCTCATGAGGTCCATTACTTATTCGACTTGAAGTTGGACCCAAGCCACAAGGGTACGAAGTTCTTCTACTTCTGTCATCGGGACAAGACCAGGAAGTTCCTGACTTATCTGACTCTTAGGAACTACGTGGGTAGTTATAATAAGGAATATTTTCTAACAACTTCCCTGGCGCAGACAATCGAGCTTTTCAGCAAGCATGTAATTATTTAGTCCGCTAGGTCACTTACTTTGTTTTCTTTTTCTTTATTTGGCCTCATTCTTTTGTTGAATTTTAGGGCCATGTGATATACCCATTCCTACTATGGACATGGCCAGGCCAGTAGTGGCTTTGGACCGGCTTCCCTTTGAAGTAAAGAATTGTAGACTGCTCGTAATCGACGAGAACCTGAGAAGAGTTAGCCTGCTCGATACCCACCATGCCAAAGAAGAAGGTGTTGCTAGTGGAAGAACTACTGAGAAGCAATTGATGAGGATCTGGGGCATTCCGACCAGCCTTAGGTGGTCCTTGTCCCTTAGAGGAGGCCCATAGGAATCAGCATAAGGGAGCAAGGTGATGTTCCTCACCCTCGAGCCCCATCACCTTCCATTGACAAGGGAAACGGCAAGGTGCTGGAAGTGAAGGAGGACGAGCCCACATCCTCAAACAACGAGGAGGGGATTCCATGTAATATAGTTATTCCTTTTCGTTGGGTGTGTATGCTTTAGTCATAGGCTATTTTGAAAAATCTTATGTGTCATATACTACTTGTTTGCATATTTCTGTATTTTGATACACTTGTATTTTTTTATTACAGCCATGTGTTATTTAGAGATGTTCAATCTCTATGCTTCCCCTCTAGCTCTGACCAAAAAGAGTACTAAGAGAAAGGTGGCCCTGCGGGCCGGTTCGAGAAAAGAGCCCATAGCAAAGTAGTAGAGGAGTGATCCTCCTACTCGCAGATCTCCCGCTACTTCTCTGACGGCAACATCCAGCCAACTGGCAGCCACTCCTCTTGTTGCCTCTCCCGAACAGGCAACTCCTTCAACTGCTCAAGAGTCTCCATCAACTCAGCAAGTCACTCCTTCCCCTGCCTGCGGAATGGACCCCTTTGCAGATGAGAAGGAGTGAGTAAAGGAAAAGTTGAAGACAACTGCTCAATCCATCTTTTCCTAAGTCTGCGGAGGAGATGAGGCATCTCAGAGAGAAGAGTTTAGAGGAGAAGAAACTTTTCAAGGAAGAGCTTAAGCACAAAAAGGAGACACACTCCTCGAATGTAACACAACACGAGTCTTTCAGCGTGATTTGTCCTCACTCGCACGCTTCCTGGGAAAACTTCTGAGGAGGTCACCCATCTAGAAACTACTTCGGTTCAAGCATGCTTAACTTTGGAGTTCTCAAGTGATGGGCCACCGAAAAGAAGATGGATCTTCTTTTCGGTGGCCCATCACTAGAGAACTCCAAAGTTAAGCTTGCTTGACCTGGAGTAGTCTCATGACTGGTGACCTCATAGGAAGTTTTCCCAGGAAGCGTGCGAGTGAGGACAAAGCATGCTGGAAAGACTCATGTTGTTTTGCAGGGCCAGTCGTCATTCTAGGTAACAACCATAGTGATGTGGGGCATTACATCGAACATAACCAAGTTCAAGAGTGTGGCATTTAACTACTTCTTCCTATTTCAAAAGAACAATAAATAGGCCAATTTTGACTACATCCCTGCCCATCTTCGTGACAAAGAAATCGCCAAGTGTGTTACTCGCGAAGAGGAGGAGCTTGAGGCTGATGCTGCTGAAGAAATCCCTGCAACCTCTGAAATCGAATAGGAGGAGCCCGAGGGGGAAGATGTCGAGGCGGTGGAGCCTTGAGGAGGGTATCTTTTTAATGCTTTTATTTTATTTTTTTATTTCACCTTGGGTCTTAAGGCCCGTGGTGCAAAAACAATGGATGGCCGAGCAGCTTTAATCTCGAATAATATGTGTAAATATTTTTACTCTTGCTTTATATATTATATATTGCTTGGGCGATTTTATTTGGATATAACAATTTGCTTTACTATATAAAATGTTAACTCTATTGCTCATTTTAAATATTTAGAGCATCTTCGTTTTTTATGTCGTTTCTGGACGAAGCACAATACTTTATAAATTTAGAAAAAAAAATTAAGTACTACTCAGTTGTGCTATTTTAACTTATTTAGTTATGTGCGATCATGTATACCCTATATGCCCCCCAAGTGATCGATGAGGTCAGCCTTTGGTCACTTTCCAAATAACCAGACTTTCTCGAGCTAACACAACTGCTCGAATATTGTATCATATAGCACTATACTTTGGAATTTTGTTAAAGAATCACACATGTTAAGTAATACTTGTTTAATAACAAAATTGGCAAGCACACTGTAATATATATTTTCCCGAAAGGGCAATTTTGTAATTTTCCCACTGTGTGCATCTTTGTCATTTTTTTTTCTTTTCCTTTGATGGAATATTAAATATGTATGACTTCAATTCGAAATAAAATTCATGGTTTCTTATGTTTGAGTTTTTGTGGAATCACTACATGAGAATAATGTCAAGTGAATAAATAACAGCTCGGGTTAAGTTATTTATTTAATAATAAATTATTATTATTATGAGCATAATAGTAATAATAATATGCTTGAAATTATTTTATCATATTATGTGTAATTTTTGGTTTGCCATAATATTAAATAATTGAATTTGCGAAAAGACCATAATACCCTTAAGTTTGGGATTGGTTCAAGGGGTACTTTAGAGACCTTATTTCTTTTGATTTAACATGATTAAATATTTTGAAAATGAGTTAAATTTTTGTAATTTAACTGATGATATCAGTTGTGGAACCTTAGTTATTTTATTTTATTATTTTAAAGGAAAATATAAAGAATTCCTTGAAAATAGGATCTTACCACTTCAAACGCTAACTTCTTTTCTAAACCTATTCTAAAACGTGTTTACCATGATAATCTGAAGGAAAGAAATCGTGGAAATGAGGGAAGCAAAGGATCAAAGAGAGAGAGGGTAGTTATGGTTTTTTTTTAAAAAAGAGAAGAAATTTTTGAGATCTTTCACTTGGGAAAAATCTGGGCAGTATTGAACGTTGTAGAATCATTCTAGGGGAGGAGAAAAACCTTTTGAGTGTGGGAAATACAATTATAAAGTCCCGGATTGTGATTCACCATTTTTATCCAGGAAAATGCATAGTCTTGGATAATTTTGGATTTAAGTGTGTTCAAGAGTGTATGGTGTGTGTGGTTGGTGACAAACAAGCTTAGGGGACTCCAAGAACAGGTTTCAACGTGAAGAAACAGGTTGAAATGGTCCAGAGCAAGAAAAACCAATCTTGAGCTCCATTGTTGGCGGTACACCGGTGTTGGAGAAGAAGACTTCGACCAAGGTGGCTGTGGTGTGATTCTTTGTGTCTTAGGGTCGTTTTGGACTGCTGGAATATGTGTAGGAAGTTTCCAAGTGGTTTGGAATGTTGGGGAAGCCGGAAACGAAAGAAACAACCTCGCCGGCGCCGAAGAAGACGACAACTTCGGCGAGAGCTCCGGGGAACCCGATCTGGGTGTTTACTGAGGTGGTTTTTTTGTTTTTTCAATCTTAAAAATTATTACATTAATTTTAGAACATTTTCCAATTGGTTTGATATTTTTCTGATTTTTCTTTGAATTATTATGATTTATTGAAGTTTAAATAAAGATTAATTATGAAATGTATTTTTATTGTTAAAAAAAATATGAGTTTATGTTTGAATGAAGTCTGTATGATTTAGAATGGCTTTGTATGTTTAGATTTGAGTTTTGATCGTATTTGATAATTTCCTTTAATTATTTTCTTTTAAATATGTGATTTAAGAAAATAATTGTGGAAAAATTATTTAAAGTATTCTAAAAATTTTGGGAATTTTTTATATGTTTAAAATGAGATTCTAAGGCTCTCTGTAATTTTATTTTGAATTTGTATCATTTATGTAATTTTCATGATTTATTTGGCTTATTTTATATTTTAAATTTGAAAAATATTAATGCTACTGTTCTGAACCCTAGGTAATTTTTGTGTATTACTGTAGGGTGTAGAAACCAATATGTAAAGTTAGATTCTAGTCTTAATCTGTTGACGTCATTTTTCGTCAACTTAAAAAGGAGAGCAATTAAACAAGAATACACCAGGGGAAGTAAAATAATATGATCAAAACAAGATGTTTTTACGTGGTTCAGCAGTTAAAAATTTGCCTAGTCCACAAGTCTATATTATAAGTTCTTTGGAGTTTCCTGGAAAATTTCAGAGAATAGTTGCCTAGAGTTTTCTCTCCAAATCCCAATCTTCCAGTCTTTTACAAATGGAGTTTCCTTCTCTATTTATAGAGAAGGTCGGAATTCATTCCCACATATTTCGGGAAGATATTTTGTGAATCAAATAATATAATGCAAATAAATACATTATTTACTATGTACGCGGTAATATCCCATAAAATGTAGGATTTAATAACAATATCACCTTAGATCCCTTAAACATTGGGAAGTTATAACAATAAATACATTCACTCGTAACTGACTAGCTTAGATACTAGGTTTATTATCCCTTCGAGAATATTTGCCAATCACAAGCTCGACATTCTTGCTTCGCCTTTACTCCCAACAAGTTATTGATGGAGTCATCATATTCGAGCTTATGCTTCTCGAGCTCGGATCATCTTGTCTAAGGGCAGTAGATACATCAGGAAATATATACAAGTGGTGAACCCTTTGTTGTTTCGAGCTTACCTCATACACTCGAAACATCTTCGAGGCTACATACTGCTCAAGCTCACTAGATCGTCATTTATAACGAAACTGTCTCTTTGGAGGATCATATGAGGACTGTGCATATTTTGAGCTTACAAATAACGAGCCTAGATTTCGGGATCATAATTCCTCATGCTCAAAATCTGGGTGTAAGATTTTTCCCCCTCAAAAGTATCAGTTTGAATCCTTTGAGACAGAAACTTTTGAATTGCCATGCTTAGACACGGTACCGTATAATGTACTCAAGAGTAGCATGCGTCAGTCAGAGGTTGCTCAACCGGAGTACTTGAGTGCTTTCGTACCATGCCCACGTCTATTCGCTTGCCAACTTTATGCCGCCGTCACTACGTTTGTACCCGACCGTCACATCAGATACCGAATCTGGCCAATGCTTCAGATTAGCCCGACCTTTGACCTCCTTTTGGGATTTACATATATATAGCCTCATCTCCTCTTCTTCTTCACTTTCATTTTCAAGTTTCAAGTTTCAGAGAGGAAAGAAGGAACCAGAGCTGAAAACTTCACTTTCATCTTTGCATGTTCTCCAAACCGAAGAAACATAACTCCCTCGACATTTACGACTCCGTGAAAACTTTCTTGTAACTGCTCCTTCGATCGTCGATCTCTCTGTATCCGCCAGCCACTGTGTGTGAGTTTCTGTTCTTTATCCCATGTGTTTATATATATATTTGCATTTTTACTTTTTTGTGTCCCTGTTGCACCGTGAGCATATTTGCTAGTTTTGTACTAGGATATTTGTAACAATTAGTAATTTCAACCACACAATTTAGCTGATACTTCACAATCTTTGGGTTCAAAAAAATTATGAGATCATGGGTTTTAAACTAAGATTTAGTTTAGAGGATGCGAATGTAGCTTTTTTTATTGTTATTTCTTGCTTACGGGTAATGTACCGTGTAGACCAAGAAATGGGGTACTGACTTAGGGTTTTAAATTGGACGTTTCTCAAAATTATCACCTTTCTGAGTAACCGTCAATTTTTTCCCTAAAAAGCTGGGATTCATAAAATGAACCCACTTTCCATTCTCTACGTCAAATACACGCTCGAGGCCCGAGCCTTATAATGGCTAGGGGTTCCTTCGAATTTATCCTGTTTCTTCGAGATTTCGATCTCGACCAAGCTTATTCCATGATTTCGAGCCTTCGAGCTCGCATCACCTAGAATTTTATTCTTTATTCCTTGTGTGTCTGGCTCTCACCCTTTTCTTTCTTGATAGATGTCGCAGAATCTTGAGAAATTATGGGGGTCAGTGCTCGCAACTCCCTATTCTCCGACAACTCCAAGCCTTGAATCGCATTCACCCAAAATCAACGGCTAATTCGCGAGCATAAAGTGAGGTGTGAACAAGAAGATATTCAAGCTCACTTTCAACGTCAAATCGACAAGGTTGAGGAGAGGAAAAGGAAAAACTTTGGGTCGCTATCTATCCAGACCTAGACTCCGAGCTTAGACCGATCCCTCTTGACCCTACACTCAAAGTAACAGTTGCCTTCAAGCCTGGTGACCTTGTATTCTAGGTGATGGAGGAATCATCAAATCGTCCATCCACCTCACAACCAACTGCCATTCCTTCCTCAAGGGAGGAATTTTTTGAGGCCGAGCATTATTGGAGCTTAGTTTCTTCATTAGGACAAATCACCGACATCCTGGCTCATCACGGCCTAGGATTGTCAGGCTCGCTGGGTGTCGAGCTCCTACCTCCAACGAACAAAGTTGCTACGCCCCAGGAGATGGCCGCCCCAACAATAAATTGAAACTCGCAGCCTGGAGTCGTGATCATATGAAGGTAGGGGCTCTACTACCCTTGAAGTCCTTTTTTGAAGGAATTTCTTGATTTTGTTGGGCTCGTGCCCTTCCAACTCTAGACCGATTCATACAGGGTCTTGTCAGCACTAAGGTCATTGTACCACGAACTGAAGTTGGAAGGACCTTTGCCAAGTGAGATCATGTATCTCTTCTGCCTGAAAAGCAACCCCTCCCGAGCTTGGGGAGGAGATGGCTTCTATTACTTGTCGAGCTATCCCAAGGAGAAGAAGATTTTTGAGGATATGTCGAACCATCCCCCCAACTTCAAGCTAGCCTTCTTTTGGACAGAAGGCCTGGCTCCCTCAAAGTTCTATTCGTTCAGAAGAATTTGTAAGTATATGACCCCCTTTTCCTTTCATTCTCGAGTAACGGTTAGGCTCAAACTAATTATATTGTATTCGATTCTTCAGCCAATTATCACTATCCTACCCCTACGGACGCAATGAAGGGACACAAGGAAGTTCTACTCCAGCTGCCATATGGTAGGCGCTCCCTGTCTTATCTTCTTCATGACGATAAGCTTCGAGCCTGCGGTCTTCTGAGCAGGTCCAGTCAACAGACGACACCACCTACCGGAAGTCTGCAATGTGGGAGCATGTACCACTCCCTACTAACAAACTTCCTCCAAAGCAGAGGTCAACGAGCTTGAGGGCTCGATCCCCAGCCTGCCGTCACCAGAGTCTGTGCTTGGGGAATGATGCCAACGACGAGGCTTCGAGCTCGAGTGACAGAGGTAAAGTAATCCTTAGCTCGGCCTTGTGGTCTCTTTCCCTTCTAAAATATATACCCAACACCCTGATCTTATTCCTGAATTATAGAGATAATTTCCATGTATGGTCTTGGGTAGATGATATGGACCATAGGTTCGATAGCTGGCTGGGGAAATACCACACAATGTATAGTCTGAATGATGTTTGGGATAGGGTAGCCATTATATGGAAAAAATGACTATAGGGACCTTTCGAGGTTAACTTCCACATATAGGGAAGAGACTCCCCCAGCCTCCTCTGAAGATAGGGGAATTACCTGGTCGCCGAGCACGAGCTCGGGGGAGAGTTCCAGTTAGTTTTCTTATCACTTGTCTATTTGTTTCCATTAACTGTTTGCTTCACATTTACTTTAGCATTTTATTCCCATTTACTAATGTGGTTTGTCTATGCAGGCAATATGGATTTTGACCTCGAAACCATGCTCAACAGTCGCTTGGGAGCCAAGCAAAGCAAGCGCCCGAGAGCATAAAAAAAAACTAGTCGGCCTGCCAAAGTCCCCAAAAAGACCGAGGTGACTCATCCTCCCCCGGTCCCTCAAGGCCCGAGCTAGGTTGTGACCTCAGATCCTCAGGATGGGATTCCTGTGGATGTTTCTCCTCCTATACCTCCTACTACCCAAGCCCTCCAGATGACCGCACCAACTCTAAAGAAGACAGTTCCAACTTAGGAGCGCCTACTGTCGATTTCTACTCATTCTGATGAGTATGTCATTGACAGTGCTGCGAGGACTCACAGAGCCACTCTTGGCTCAGATGTCCCATCTCGTGTGGGCTAAAGCTTCAGCAATCTTGGGACTTTTCAATGGTAGTTCCTGGTCAACACTCGGGACTCCGGTGCCATTTACGACAAGAGTACCGAGCTCATCTCCTTGGTAATTTTTCCTTACTTTGTTATTTGTTCGAGTTTTACTTTGAACATGTTCTGACTTAATTTGTTTGTGTACTAGGCTCTTGCTGTAGTTGTTCAGCTGAACTACAAGCTAAACAATGACGTTCATGCGAGCATGAGTTATGTTCAAGAGTCGAAGATCTCCAGCTCAAGCTCACTAACGAGTTTAAGGCTGCCAAGTCAAAGCTGGAGGTTAAGCTCGAAGAGAGGATTTCGAGGATCAAAGAGCTCGAGGAGAAGAGTTCCAGGGTCGAGGAGCTTGAAAAGCTAAATGCCAAGCTCGAAGAGGAGAAAAAGGCCACGTTCGAGATAATGGAGGGTGAAAGGGATCGACTCCTCGAAGAGTTCAAGCAGAGGAAGGATCGAGCAGTTGACATGGCCATGTATAGGATCTGGGCCAACAATGCTGATCTCGATACGAGCTTCTTGGGCACCATGGAGGACGAACTCCTAGCTAAGAGGAAAGCTTGGCTAAAGGTGGAGGAAGCCGAGGAGGAGGCTGAGAAGGCTAAGGAATGGTCGAATGCTGCCAATGGGGATGCTCCAGCTTCCTAGAGACTCGATCATGGGCTACGCCCCATTTAAAAAAAAATTTAAAAGTTAGAACTTTTTATTTTTATTTTCATGCCCTTGAGGCCGGAACAATTTAGAGCTCGGAAAAGAGTTATATTTTTGTTTTTGTTTTATTCAAGCTTACACTTGGTATTTTTAATGTTATGCTAGACTTTACTTTAATATTTTTGCCTTACATTTCTCAAATCGAAATATTTTTAGCAGTTGATATTAAATTTTTTCCTTTTATGTTTGTTTATTCATACAAACCTCTTTTGGATTTCAGCTCGAGTTTCGGTGCATTCATGCATAGTTTGCTCGATGTAGTCCTATCCGATCTCGTTTTTGTGTCAAGGTCGAATCTTACTTTTACCACACACTCAAAAGTACTTAAGTGGTATGTAAGATAGGTAGCTTAGTCATATCTTGCTTTTTATAGTCACTTTTCATCTTCCTCGGATAGTTCCTTGAGGTTATGAGGTCGAAACTTTTGTTGCAAAAGACTCCAGCCTCGGTATCGATTTAGCTCAAAGTAGGTTTATCTTTTGCCCACTTATGTCGATCAGTTTGAGCTGGTTTATTCCAAACCTATTTAAGTCGTGTTTGGTTTGTAATCCATACACTTATATTCTTTTAATCTAGTTACATCTAGATCATATTTGCTCGTGTATCTAGTTATGTCCAGACACTCATTTTTAAATAATTTGGTTACATCCAAATTGTCTTAGCTCGTGCATCTGGTTATATACAGACACTTATTTTTAAATAATCTAGTTATGTCCAAATATCTTAACTCATGTATCTGGTTATATCCAGACACTTATTTTTAAATGTTATTTATTTTTTCAAACTTATGGTAAGTATACCACTGATGCCCCCTTAATATCCTATGAGTGTGACCATAGGTTATTAAATCAAGAGAGTTTGCAAAAAAAATAACATATAAAAACAAGAATGAGATTTGATCAAAAAAAAATATTTTATTAATAAAAATGTTGTAAAAACAAACATTCTTGGTGACAATGAGACATCACTCCTACACTATTGATAGTAAGGTCACAAATGCTCGCCATTTCAGGCTCGCGGTACCAACTCTCCATTTAATCTCACCAGTTTATAGACTCCAGGTTGAATGATTGACTCGAACTGGTAAGGTCCTTGCCAATTAGGTCCAAGTACACTAGCAGTTGGGTCTTTTATAGCTAAGAACACACTCCTTAACACTAAGTCTCCCAATCCGAACTTCCTATCTCGAACTTTTTTATTAAAATATCGGGTAGCTCGCTGCTGATATGTTGCATTTCTTAGTTGAGCTTCATCTCTCCTTTCTTCAATAAAGTCCAGACTTACTTCAAGCTGGGATTGGTTCGAGGCTTGATTATAATCATGGCTACAAATCATGGGTACTTCGACCTCGATTGGTAACATGGCCTTGCACCCATACACCAAGGAAAAAGGGGTATGCCCTGTTGAAGTGCGAGCTGTAGTTCGATATGCCCACAAAACTTGGGGTAACTCTTCAGGCCATTTTCCCTTAGCTTCTTCTAACCGCTTCTTCATAGAGCTTTTGAGAGTTTTATTTACCGCTTTGACCTGTCTGTTTGGTTGGGGATGGGCAACGGATGAAAAGCTTTTTATTATTCCATTTTTTTCACAAAAATGGGTAAATAATTCACTGTCGAATTGAGTACTGTTATCTGATACTATTTTCCTTGGCATTCCGTATCGGCAAATGATGTTTTTTACCAAAAAGTCCAGGACTTTTCTTGACGTAATCGTTGCCAGAGGTTCGGCCTCGGTCCATTTTGTAAAATAATCGACCGCAACCACAACATATTTTACTCCACCTTTGCCGTTTGGCAATGATCTTATAAGATCGATTACCCATACCACAAATGGACATGGGGAGGTCATCATGGTTAGCTCGGATGGTGGACCTCGAGGAATTGTAGCGAATCGCTGGCATTTATCACATTTCTAGACATACTCGAATGCATCTGCTTTAATAGTGGGCCAGAAGTATCCTTGTCTTATAATTTTCTTTGATAGGCTATTCCCCCCAATGTGGTCTCCACAAAACCCCTCATGAATTTCTTCAAGGATTTTCTTTGCCTCGGGTGGAGTCACACATCGGAGTAACGGCATAGAATATCCTCTCCGATATAACCTCCCCTCCACAATAGTATATCTCGGGATTTGATACATAAATTTCCGAGCCTTGTTCTGTTCTGCTGGGAGAATGTCGGTTTCGAGGTAATAAACTATTGGGGTCATTCAGGTTGGTTCGGAGTCAATCATGCATTCGTCTTCTCCTTCAGGCTCGCTGATATTGGGAGTTGACAAGTACTCTATTGGTTATACGTTTAGTGTGTTGGCTTCGTTGGGTGTGGCGAGCATGGCTAAGGCATCCGCATTTGAGTTTTGTTCTCAGGGAACTTGCTCTATGGCATAGAACTCGAAATGTTCGATTGTGGCCTTAGCTTTTTCTAAATACACAGCCATTCTCATGCCATGAACCTGATATTCCCCTAGAATCTGGTTAACTACAAACTGTGAGTCACTGTAGCAGTGTATTGCTTTGGCCTTGAGTTCCTTGGCTATTCGGAGTCTTTCCAATACAGCTTCGTACTCAGCCTCGTTATTAGATGCTTCAAAGTTGAACCTTAAGGCAGAGTGAAATTGATTTCTTATTGGAATGATAAATATGATTCCTGCCCCCGATCCATTTTCGTTGGAATATCCATCGACATAAAGTTTCCACAACTCGCGGGCTGGGGTTGTAACTTTATCATCGGATACTCCAGCACATTCCACGATGAAGTCTACCAGAGCCTTCCCCTTTATGGTCGTTCTCAGATGATAAGTTATCTCGAACTATCCGAGTTCAATGACCCATTTCAATAATCTGTCTGAGGCCTCTGGTTTGGACAAGACTTGTCACAGTGGTTGGTCAGTTAACACATGGATGGGGTGTGCTTGGTAGTAAGGTCAGAGCATTCGAGATGAATGGATCAGGCTAAGAGCCAGTTTTTCCATTAAAGGGTATCTCGATTCTGCCCCCAGTAACCTCTTGCTAACATAATACACTGTTTTTTGTACCTTCTTGTCTTCTCAGATGAGCACAACACTGATGGCGTGCTTGGTTGTAGCGAGATATAAGTATAAGACTTCTCCTGTGATAGTTTTTGACAAGATCGGAGGTTTCGCGAGGTGTTTCTTTAGATCCTGGAATGTGAGCTTGCATTCTTCTGTCCATTCGAATTTTTTACCTCATCCCAAAAGTTTGAAGAATGGAAGACAGCGGTCTGTAGATTTAGAAACAAACCTACATAATGTCGCCATCCGTCCAGTTAAACTCTGGACATCCTTATGCTTTCGAGGTGACGTCATGTCAATTAATGCATGGATCTTGTCAGGATTAACCTCTATTCCTCATGCATTTACTATGAAGCCCAGAAACTTCCCCGGCAATACTCCAAAAGAGCATTTTTGGGGGTTGAGTTTCATGTTGTACTTCCATTATTCGGCAAATCATTCTTCGAGATCGTCTACATGGTTATCGTTATGTTTAGATTTGACTAACATATTGTCAACATAAACTTCCATGTTATTACCTATCTGCTCGAAGAACATTCTGTTCATGAGTCTTTGGTATGTTGCTCCAGCATTTGTAAGCCCGAAAGGCATAACATTGTAACAGTACAACCCTTTATCGGTTACAAATCTTGTACGCTCTAGGTCAAGTGCGTGCATGGAGATCTGGTTATATCCAGAATAAGCATCCATGAATGACATAAGACTGTGCCCAACTATAGCATCTACGAGCTAATCGATTCGAGGTAGGGGAAAGCAATCCATTTGGCATGCCTTGTTGAGGTCGGAGTAATCGATGAAAGTTCACTACGTTCCGTTGGGTTTTGGAACCCATATTGGATTTGCGATCCAATTAGGATAGAAGGCATCTCCTATGAACCGATTTTCCTTTAACCTGTCGACCTCTTCCTTTAAGGTTTTTGTTATCCCCATTTCTTGCATGGGCTCAGGGCCTTCGTCTTGGCCCACTTTCAGGGGGCCAGCTCTGCACGCAGGCCCGGCCCAAGGTCCCTTGGTATGGAGAATGCCCAAGGCGAAGGGTATGGACCGGGGACTCAGGACTGGGCCCATTGGAGGTGTCTGGGATGTCCTCTGGGTCCATCCTCAGTGAGGATCATCCGAGCGGTGTGCGGAGCATTCCAATCGCTGCGTCCTACGGATCCCTATCCCAGACCACTGACGCGGTCTGGGCCGATGGTAAACGAAGCAGGACAAAGGTAAATGGACCCGGATCGTCTCACCCCTGGTTGAAGGGCCAGGCGTCCAGGACCCTGACGCCGCCTCGCTCCACGTGGGCATTGTCCCCCACTTTTCACCTGTAGAAAAGGTCATCTCGGGATTGCGCGCCAATGTGTCAGGACTGCGCAGCCAAGTACTCTGACTGGTCTTGTCTCTTGAATCTGTCTCGTGACTCGAAGTGGCCAGGCCAAAAGCGTCGTTTTGTCGGGCGAGATATAGCTCTAAATGTCAACTTGTTGGGCCTTAGCTGGTTTTGGATTTACGTACTTTGTACCTTCTTGTATTGGGCCTCCACTAGAAAGACCCCTTATATCCATTCCTCTGATGGACTCGGATCGGATCCGGTCCAGACCCGATATTCCCCTCAGCTTATAAATATAAGCTACAGAGCACTGTAAAGGGGGTCTCCTTTCAGAAAAAAAAAAGGAGGAACTCTGTCAAAATATAAAGAAAGAACTCCATTATAAAAGCTTCTTCAAGCTCTAATAACATAGACTCGTGGACTAAGGCTAGTTAATGCCCCAACCACGTAAAAGTCCCGTGTTGCTTTTCTGCTTTCATTATCATTATCAGTAAATATCACTTATTAATAGAGTTTCCGAAAATCTCGGTTAACAATTTGGTGCTTTCATTGAGAGCTGAAGGAAGCTAGTGCCAACGTCAGGCCTTTACTACGATGGTGAACACACGACACACCACCTTCGACCCTACCAATTCTGAGCAAGGCAACGGAGACCCGCTGCCTTCTCAGCATATTCCTCAGGACCTGCCCGAAGACGTGCCTCCTCAGACATCTCACCAAGATGAGTCGCAAGACTACGAGGGTGGGACAGAGTACGAAGTGGAAAATGAGGAAGAGTATTATGAGGAGGAAAATGAGGGGGAGTACCACGATGAAGCTGCGGATCCCAGGACCCCCCGCGACGATCAGCAGGACTTGGAGATGACTAGACTAAGGCAGCAAGTCCTGGATCACGAAGCCAGGATTGCTGAGCAGACGGAGGCGTATCGCCGAATGTAAGAGTCTCTCCAAGCCCTATAGGCGCTCATGGCCGCATAGGGTCTGGCAGCCAACCCTACAGCTGGCCCGCTTCCAGAAACGCAGTAACCCGCTCCCCAAGAGCGAGCTGGGGCCCCCAGGGGTGCCAGCCCGGTCCGTCCCCCGGAGCCTTTTTCCGAACCGACTCTGGGTGTCCCGGACGAGGGACAACGAAAGACCCGGGAGAAGACCACCCCCGTCGAGAAAGCCGGGGCACGTTCACGGCCGTTACCTAGGAAAGATAAGGTGCGCCCCATCCCAGGACGGGGCCACCCGATCAATCCGCAGGGGACACAGCCACGGAATGGACAGCCCCGACACGACCCAGGGCCAAACGGGCAGGAAAGGTCTTTGCACCCAAGTGCCTCGGTCAACAAGAACCGTCGAGAACGGCCTCGCCGCGAGGATCGTCACGCTCTCAGTTCAGGGGACGACACTGCCCGGATAGATTTACGCGATGGACTGAACTCTTAGAAAGAGCGGGCCCGCAAGGAAAAAATCCTCCCTCGAGACGGCGACCTCAGGAACGACATCAACGACCGGAGGAATGAGAGAATCCCCCTGGAGGATAGCACGGCCAAGCTGCTCATGGAGCAAATGGCCGCATTAAAAAAGGTCACTGATCGCCTGGTCCGCAAGCAAGAAGGCACGGACACTGACTCCGACGAAGAGGATAAAGAGCCTTGCGCGAGGCACATCCTGGATGCCGTACTGCCCAAGGGGTTCAAGATGCCGAGCCTCACTGCCCATACTGGAAATACCAATCCTAGGGATCATCTGTTCCGGTACAACCGACTCATGACAGTGGCTCACGTCAGCGACGATGGCAAATGCCTCTGCTTCTCCATCACTTTGGGCGGTCCCGCCGAAGAGTGGTGGAAGAGGCTTAAACCAGGGTCCATCCAATCCTGGTCCGGGCTACATTCAGCGTTTCGGAAGCAGTTCGTGGCCGCCATGAAGAAGGACTGTATAGACTATGTCCGCAAGTGCGAACAGTGCCAGAGGTACGCGAAGGTCCCACGGGCCCCCCCGACAGAGATAACCTTGATGAACAATCCCTGGCCCTTCGCAGTGTGGGGGATCGACCTAGTGGGATCGCTCCCGACCGGGAAGAGAGGGGTTAAGTATGCCATTGTGGCTATGGACTATTACACAAAATGGGTTGAGGCAGAGCCCATGAACACGATCACCTCCAAAAAGGCCTTAGATTTCGTCATCAACAACATAGTGTGTCGGTATGGCCTCCCCTACAAAATCGTGTCCAACAACGGGAAGCAGTTCGACAGCGCCCACTTCACAGACTTTTGCGAGAGACACGGTATAGTGAAGAGCTTCTCCGCGGTTGCCAGGCCTCAGGCAAACGGGCAGGCAGAAGCCATGAACAAAATCCTAAAAGGGACGCTGAAGAAAAAACTCCAGGCGTGTAAGAGAAAATGGCCCGAGGAACTCCCCCGCATGCTATGGGCCTACCGGACGAGTGAGAGGATGTCAACAAGACACACTCCCTACTCTATGGTCTATGGATGTGAAGCCGTCATCCCGATCAAAACAACCGTCCCGTCCCACCGATGTGACATGTATGATCCCACCCAGAACCACGCCTTACTCCAAGAATCGCTGGATCTCATCGAAGAGATGCAGGAGGAATCGCAAGTGCAGCTAAAGATGTAACAGGGCAAGATCGCACGACATTTCAACTCCAGAGTCAAGAGCCGTAAGTTTGGAGCCGGCGATCTAGTCCTGCGAAGAGTTTTAACTTCTACTCAAGATCCGGGAGTGGGGGTTCTGGGCCCTAATTGGGAGGGGCCATATGAGATCCAACACGAGGTATGCCCCAGAACGTACTGCCTGAAGCGGCTCGAAGGTTCAGAAGTCCCGCGAGCCTGGAACGCGGAGCATCTCCGCAAATACTATCAATAGTCCTAGAGCTTTTCCCTGTTTAATATTTTTGTTGTAAACAATGTACGCCTCAGGGCGAATTTCTTTCGAACAATGAAAATGACGTGTGCAAAACGTTATAAAGGGCTATTGTCACAACTATGCCAAATCTTTCTCAAGGGACCCCAGACCTGTCTCCGCTCACTTGCGCGGGGTACCATCCCAGGTTTAAGCAAACACCTGGCGGGGCGCAAGCTTAGGCTAGTCCCGACTCGGAATACAGTCCGAGAAATCTGAGGACCGAGCCCAAGGCCGGTCCCACCAAACGACGAGCACCGTCCGGGGATATAAAAAAGGGAACACGCCTTAGGCCGGTCCCACCCCAGACGAGCACCGTCCGGGGCTATAAAAAAGGGGCCATGCCTTAGGCTGGTCCCGCCCTGGACGAACGATGTCCGGGGATATAAAATAAAGAGGACCGAGCCCAAGGCCGGTCCCACCCCGGACGAGCACCGTCTGGGGGTATAAAAAAGGGGCCACTCCTTAGGCTGGTCCTGCCCCGGACGAGCACCGTCCGGGGGTATAAAAATGGGGCCACGCCTTAGGCTGGTCCTGCCCCGGACGAACGATGTCCGGGGGTATAAAATAAAGAGGACCGAGCCCAAGGCCGGTCCCACCCCGGACGAGCACCGTCCAAGGGTATAAAAAAGGGGCCACGCCTTAGGCTGGTCCCGCCCCGGACGAACGATGTCTGGGGGTATAAAATAAAGAGGACCGAGCCAAAGGCCGGTTCCACCCCGGACGAGCACTGTCCGGGGGTATAAAAAAGGGGCCACGCCTTAGGCTGGTCCCGCCCTGGATGAGCACCGTCCGGGGGTATAAAAATGGGGCCACACCTTAGGCTGGTCCCGCCCCGGATGAACGATGTCCGGGGGTATAAAATAAAAAGGACCGAGCCCAAGGCCGATCCCACCCCAGATGAGCACCGTCCGGGGGTATAAAAAAGGGGCCACGCCTTAGGCTGGTCCCTCCCCGGACGAACGATGTCCGGGGTATAAAATAAAGAGGACCGAGCCCAAGGCCGGTCCCACCCCGGATGAGCACCGTCCGGGGGCATAAAAAAGGGGCCACGCTTTAGGCTGGTCCGGCCCCGGATGAACGATGTCCGGGGGTATAAAATAAAGAGGACCGAGCCCAAGACCGGTCCCACCCCGGACGAGCACCGTCCGGGGGTATAAAAAAGGGGCCACGCTTTAGGCTGGTCCCGCCCCGGACGAACGATGTCCGGGGGTATAAAATAAAGAGGACCGAGCCCAAGGCCTGTCCCACCCCGGACGAGCACCGTCCAGGGTTATAAAAAAGGGGCCACGCCTTAGGCTGGTCCCGCCCCGGACGAACGATGTCCGGTGGTATAAAAATGTCCGGTTTGCCCCAGGGTAAAGCCAGGGCCTAAAACTGATAAAAGGAGGACTAAACACCAAGTTAAGCCAAGCTCGAAGGGCCCTGGACTGGGTGCCAGGATTAGTGACTCGGAAAGTTAAGCCGCTTGGTCTAGTCCAGGCCGTTGGAACCAGAACTAAACCCCTGCAATCAGTTTGTCGCGACAACAAAATGAAATTTCTACTGAACATTGGAAGGAAGCCTTCGTAAAAACCAAAGAAAGTAGCAGTGTTTTAAATTTAATTACAAGCCAAAAACACTAATAAATGAACAAGCCTGGGGGTAGGGCCTATAGCGCATCCGCCCGGAGGTCCGCATCCTCCCTCTCCTTGTCCTCGTACTCGGCCCGCTTTGACTCAGGATCGGGGAAGACAAGGAGGTTCATATTCTTATCCTTGCACTAGTCCATGTAGATGGCCTCATCAAAGGTGACATCCAGTAGGCCCTCAGCCTCCTCCTTTTCCTGATGGGTTGTTTCATGCGCCGCCTTCTCCTGAAGCAAAGAGTCGCCCAGTTCGCAATCTCGGGCTTTCATGGCCAGGATCTCCTCCTTTTCAGGGCGGATTGCACCGCGGACGTCTCCAAGAGCATCGCCCGTTCATCAGCATTCTTTGTCTTCCGGGATAACTCCTCTTCCAACCCGGCCTTGGCGCGGCCGAGCTCCTCGCGCTCCGCCTTCACACGGGCCACCTCTTCCTGGAGGCGGGACGTCTCCCGACCAAGGGTTCCTTGATGACTTCCCTCTGATTCACAGCCGCCTCCAGCTCTAGCTTGGCCGTCTCCATCTTTATGGCAAGCTCGGCCACCAAATCGGCACTCCTCTAGGACAACAGATCAAACTGTAGCAAAGAAAAGTTAGAAAATAAAACCACCATCAACAAGTGATGGGAGGAGTATAAGAGAAGTAAAAATTACCGCGGTGGCCTGGTGGCGGAGAGCCTGGGAGATGAACAGCACGTCCGGGTTGGCTATCGTGGCATACCTCTTCAGCTGAAGGTTGGACATAGTGCTCCCAACCTGATCCAGCAGATCAGTCGCCATGGGGGCTGTATCCTGATTGAGTTTAGGGCGGAAGCCCGCTTCGGCGACTAGCCGGTCCACGATCGGCTGGGGAGCACTGAACTCGGCAGGACGATCCGAGAACTCGACCTGACGACGGATCGTCAGGGCCTTATAAGTGTCGTCCCTCCAGCACCGGCCGTTTTCCCAAGTCCAGTTGACCAGCCGGGACTGCTCGTCCCGCAAGGCGGACTCCCCCTCCTCGAGAAGAGTTCGGTGAAGGGGAAGGACTGGCGGCGCAGGGATTTCCTTCGTGGTCAGCCGACTATCCCCGTGTGACTCCTCAGTTGAGCCTGCCCGCGTCGTCCGGGGCCTCTTCCCGAGGTTTCCTTCCCCGGCGTCGACTTCTGGGTCCCTCTTCCCAGAGCTCCGGCTAACTACTTCGCCCGCCTCCAAATCCATCATGGGGGGCTGGTTAGAATCGATGTCTGCAGCAGGCTCCACGGGCTGGAAGGTAACCACGGCCAGAGCCTCACCTGGACAGAGCTTAGTCCCGGGTGTTTCACTGGCAAGGGGGGGCTTCGTGCCCGTCACCTCATTTGCTTTCGTGGCCGCCCGGTCCTTGATGAGTCTCCTCATTTCGCTGGCCGGGTTTGACATGTCGGAGTCCTCTGCAAAAGTACAGAAAAAGGAGTTACGACGATAAGCCAAACAGGTGAAAATACACAAAGCAGTTAAAAACGACCCGGGACGAACCCTCGTCTAGGCCCCGGGCGAGACTCAATTCCCTTAAAGCGAATGAATGGACCCGATCTCCTACATTGTCCGGGTTCAGAAAGCCCCCGTACTGGAGGAACCCGGATAAGAACATTAGGACCTCTGATCCCACAGGGACGAGAGCTGAAGGCCTCATCTCCCCATCGGCCCCAAACGCGAGGCCCGGGGGTACTAGCCTATCCCTAGCTAAGTCCCCAACTCGGGGAGCATAAGTTAAGATTAAAGGGGAGTTACCTCGTCCTGATACGCTAGCCCCGGGAGTCCCGACATTAGGTAGGGCATCTTCGAAGAGCTCCTCCAGCTCCTCTGAGGTGGCCGCTTCCGCCGGGAGCTGGTTCTTTGTACGCTGGGCCGCGTCGGCCCGCGCCTCTCTCACCACCGTGGCAATGTGGTCGAGGGCCAACTGCTCCCGGACGTCAGCGTTCTTCTCACAGGGGATGCCCCGAAGGTTCGGGATAACAATGGTCTGGGTGGCCGCGAGCATCCCAACCAGCCGGAGGTTGTCGTCCCTGACGTAGCCCCCTACGTCCATCTCCTCCGCGATCAACTTAGCATAAAACCTCCTCCTTTCCAGGAGGAACTCGGTAAGGGGGGTTTGAACGAAGGGCCCTGCGATCTGGAAGACATGATAAGAGACGAGTAGAAAAGATGAATAAAAGAGAGAGGTCTGGAGGAATACTTACCCACTCGCTGGAAGTCCAGCAGCAATGTGGGATTCTTGTCAACGAGGAACCCGGATGTCATGAACCAATAATGCTTGACATCCGGGGGGTGCCTCCAGGAGCTAGTAGGAGCAGGATAGCCGCTCCGCGGCTGCAGCCTGTAAAAGTCGTCCAGGGTCTTGTTTTTGACGTTGACCTGCGACACCAGCTTGTAGAAGTACAAGACTTCTCCAGGGGTAGGCTCCGCGATCTCCTTCGCGACACAAAACACCCTCCACCTAGCAAGCAGGCGATACGCTTGCGGCAACAGCTAGAATGGTGCGATCCCCACGTACGTCAGGAACCGCACGAAGTAGTCATGAAGCGGGAGCGTAGCTCCCGCGCTGATATGGCCGACACTCCAGGCTCCGAATCCCTCCACGGACGTATGAGCCCGCTCCTCGAGCTTAACCAAGCGGTTGTGAAAGAGGCCCGGAGTTGATTCGATGCCCAGTTGCTGCTCCAGGAGCAGCATCATCCGGTAGTTCCGGAACGTGTTAGCCATTACGTCCATTTCCCACCTGTTGCCCTTGGGGGTCCTGGATCCGGGAACGGCGACAGGGGCCCTATTGACCTCTTCTTCAGAATGGAGTGTAATGCCTGTTGCCATAATTGACGATCTGGGAACAAAGAATGAAAGACCAAGCAGTCAATACCTAAACCCAAGAAAGTCGGTCAAGGTACAGGGAGTCTCCTAAGGACTGCTTGAAGTCCCGTCGGATCAGGCCTGGGACCACGAAAAGCCCCGGGACCCTGATTGGGAGAGGAGGCTACTAAGGCCCGCCCCTTGTCCGGGAGGCATCCGAATACGAAGCAACCCGAACCAGGCAGCCTTCCTAGCAATTTCTAAAGCACAGAGCCTAAACGCACGCATCTAGAGAACATAAGTTCCCAAAGTTGGTAAGAGAGTTAAAAAATACTTACTGTATGGCGTCGACCGTTGAAGATGATGGTTGTCCGACTGTAAGGATGGCAAAACCTCATTCTTGAAGTGGCGCAGCCGGTGTAGTAGTTTGTCAACGGGACAAACTCGAGAAGCGTCGTCAGGTAGAAGAACTGAAGTTGGGGTTCTGGGAAACAGGCGGCGGCGCAGAACTAGTAGGCGGCGGTGTATGTCGTCAGAGATGTCGGACATGCAAAGCTCGAATAGCGTTTGCGTTTTCTTAAGCTGGTTCGAAGAGGTGAAAGTGTCGAATGTGGTTTTCTTGGGGTATTTATACTGGCCTCAATTTCTGTCCCACGATCCAACGGATAGGTGTCTTTTCATCTGACGGTCAGGGGTTGCGCAGGGGCATTTCTGAGTCCTTTCAGGTAGGATCCTCGCTGTCTCGGATCCGACGGCCCAGGAAGGGCGGATGCCAAAGGTCGCCCCATCCTACGGTCCACCTCGTTCCAGGGGCATTAATGATGACCCCCCCCCCCCCCGTGCGGATGGGACGCCTCGAGACGTGCATTGACACCCTAGTCTAGGCCTAGCGACCCTTGGGAGGTCTAGGCGACCTTTTAGGACCCGTGCAGCAATCACCTGGTGACACGTGTATCCTTGCCATAAAGCGGGCCGAAGGTAAACGTCCCCGGATCGTGGTAAACGATCCGGGCTATGCACCCAACCAATGCCACGGCTTTTTGCCCGGACCCACGAATTCGGCCAAGAACTGGGGAGGCGACCTATCGAGCGCCGTGGGGACGATGCAACCCTCCTCCCGGTGAACCCGGCCGAAGGCTTGGGGGGTAAATGTTATCCCCATTTCTTGCATGGGCTCGGGGCCTTCGTCTTGGCCCACTTTCAGGGGGCCAGCTCTGTACGCAGGCCTGGCCCAAGGTCCCTTGGTATGGAGAATGCCCAAGGGGAAGGGTATGGACCGGGGACTCAGGACTGGGGCCATTGGAGGTGTCCGGGATGTCCTCTGGGTCCATCCTCAGTGAGGATCATCCGGGCGGCGTGCGGAGCATTCCAATCGCTGCGTCCTACGGATCCCTATCCCGGACCACTGACGCGGTCTGGGCCGATGGTAAACGAAGCGGGACAAAGGTAAATGGACCTGGATCATCTCACCTCTGGTTGAAGGGCCAGGCGTCTAGGACCCTGACGCCGCCTCACTCCACGTGGGCGTTGTCCCCCACTTTTCACCTGCAGAAAAGGTCATCTTGGGATTGCACGCCAATGTGTCAAGATTGCGCAGCCAAGTACTCTGACTGGTCTTATCTCCTAAATCTGTCTTGTGACTCGAAGTGGCCAGGCCAAAAGCACCATTTTGTCGGGCGAGATATAGCTCTAAAGGTCAACCTGTTGGGCCTTAGCTGGTTTTGGATTTACGTACTTTGTACCTTTTTGTATTGGGCCTCCACTAGAAAGGCCCCTTATATCCATTCCTCTGATGGACCCGGATCGGATCCGGTCCAGACCCGATATTCCCCTCAGCTTATAAATATAAGCTACAGAGCACTGTAAAGGGGGTCTCCTTTCAGAAAGAAAAAAAAAAGGGAGGAACTCTGTCAAAATATAAAGAAAGAACTCCATTATAAAAGCTTCTTCAAGCTCTAATAACATAGACTCGTGGACTAAGGCTAGTTAACGCCCCAACCACGTAAAAGTCTCGTGCTGCTTTTCTGCTTTCATTATCATTATCAGTAAATATCACTTATTAATAAAGTTGCCGAAAATCTCGGTTAACAGCTTTCTTTCTATCATCGTCCAGGAGTCTCTGTTTTTGCTGCTTCGGGGGGAAGCTCTTGTCAACATTGAGTGCATGGTTTATCACATTTGGACTTATCCCTACCATGTCCAAATGTGACCATGCGAAAACATCCTGATTTTTCTTTAAGAAGCAAATTAATTGCTACTTCACTTTTTCAGAAAGATTTTTCCCCAACTTCACAATCTTTGGGGGATCGACCTCTTCGATCTCCTCCAAAGGCTCGAGGTCAACTAATTCCTCTACTCTAGGGTCAATTTCTTCATCAATTTCAAAGATCATTCCATCCTCATTCCGAATTATGACAAGTGTCTGTGCACTTGTTTTTTTTTTCCTTCTAACGAAAATGCTATAGCATTCCCTCCCCGAGCTAGTCCCCTTTTGGAGTCCCGATGCCACTAGAAGTCGGGAACTTGATGGCCAGATGCCTGACGGATGAAGCTACCCCCAGCCCTACTAGGGTGGGTCTCCCAAGCAATACGTTATAGGCCAATGGAAGATCCACCACCACGAACTCCATCATCCTGGTTATAGAGATCGGGTAGTCTCCCAAGGTCATAGGAAGTTCGATGGATCCCATGCAGGCAATCCCTTCTCCTGAAAAGTCGTACAACGTAGTTGCACAGGCTTTTAGATCACGAAGCGCGAGTCCCATCTTTTCTAAAGTAGCCTTATAAAGGATAGTCACCGAGCTCCCGTTGTCAATTAGGACTCAGTGTACCCTCTTGTTAGCGAGCAGAAGGGTGATTACCATAGGGTCATTATGAGGGAACTGTACATGAGATGCGTCGTCTTTAGTGAAAGTTATGGGTTGAATCTCAACCCTTTTTTGTTTCAAAGCTCTGGGTTCGAGTTCGTAGGGAGATCCATCACTAATCTTTAACTCATTCACATATCTTTTCTGGGCATTCCTGCCCGATCCCGCGGTATGGGGTCCCCCTAAGATGGTTATAACATCTTCTCCATCAATCGGAGGGGGTCGTTCATCTTCCTGAGCTCGGGAGTTATTGTTCTGGGCAGGTGGTGCAACTGCTGCCCTCTGGCTGGTCGAAGCCTGATTGGGGTTTCAGTTTCTTACATACTGACCGAAATACCCCCTCTAGATCAATCCTTTGATCTCATCCTTTAATTGTCTACACTTATCGGTTGTATGTCCGACATCGCTGTGGAATCTACAATATTTGCTAGAATCCCTTTTCGCCTTTTGGTTCCTCATGGTATTAGGTCGCCTGAAAGGGACCTGGTTTTCATTAGCCTGGTAGATATTCTCTCGAGACTTATTGAGCTCGGTATACACCTTGTATACAGGGAAGTATCTTTCCCCTCTTTTCTTCTTTCCTCCATCTGCCTCGGGGTTATTTCCGTCATTTTTCTTTCTCTTAGAAGGGTTGTCCCCAAGGGTTTTTGAAGTTCTAGGGTTCGCCGAGGTCGAGGCAGAGTTTGTGTTTGTTGTTGTAGTTATGGCTGGGAGTTCATATTTAATGTTGACCTCGCCTCTTCTACATTAACACACCTCTGACCTCTTCGATTAAACTCGGTTAAGGACCTAACAACCTTCCCTTGCAAGTCTTCCCAGAGAGGACTTCCAGGCATTACTCCAGCTTGAACTGCCATTAGATGACCGCTATCATTGACATCTCGAGCTCGGGCCACCTTTAGGTTAAACCTTGTGAGGTAACCTTTTAGTGATTCGTTCGGTTGCTGTCGAACATTGGTTAAGGTCGAAGACTCGGGCCTAATGTCGACCATGGCTTTGAATTATTTCTTGAAATCTCTTGACAGGTTATCCCAGGATGCTATCCAATGTCTTTTGAAACAGCATACACCTGAGCACGTAGCCTACATTGTTGGCTCGCATAATTGTGTTGAATATGCTCAAGTGGCTGTATGGATCAGAATTTCCATAGAATGGCGGGACATGAGGAATTCTAAATCCTTGAGGAAATAGGGTGTTAGAGATATGTGGAGCAAAGGGCTCGAGTTCCTCATCGAACTCTTCATCCCGTTCCCGGCTACGTTCGTTCTGTAAGAACCTGAATGCTCCCTCCAAATGCTCAATCCTTTCTTGGACAGGATCTATGGGATGCCTAATTGGGACCTGAGGGGGCTGGTTATCATTGATAACAACTCCAGCTCCTTGCCTTGGCCCAGGATTGCAATTTGGCTGTTTGCGACTATTTAAATGATCTCACATATCTGGGTTCGAGGGATTATCATGCCCCCAGTTATGGTTTAATGTTCCCGTAGGTCAGGGTGATCTCCTCAATTCTCGACATTCCTTGGCTCTGTGTCATAAATGCTCACATACCTAGTGTAATCTGAGCTTCCACTTACGTATCTCGTCGCTCGGTGATTACGAGGTGGGTCCCCTGCAAGTCTCCTTGTCCCGGCAACTCGTAACCGCGACATTTGGCTTCTACCAGGTTGAGGAGCCCTGCGATCTCGGGCAGCCTCTCCATTTCTATGTCCCCGTCCAGCCTGTCGATCCCTATTTTTAGGGGCAGGTCTAGAGCTTCTTGAATTGGTGAGGGATGCCTTATTGGTGATGATTGGTGTCTTATGGGAGATGGTGGATATCTCCCATTGTTGGGCCTGGAAGGTCCTGAATTTTCCCTGTTAGGTTCCGGGACATTCGGCACTGCACCAGGATTTGGGGTCCGAGCCACCAAGGGGGCTCGATTCTTCCCCATTCTCGTGTGTGCCACTGCAGTCAGGTTGGCAGTGGCCTCAGCCTAATTCCCCCTCCGAGGTCTTGGCTGAACATGAGGGGATGTTGGTGGCAGTGCTTGTTCCGTTCTTTGGGTGGTCGCATTCTTACAAGGACGTCCCCTGGGCCTACGAGGTGGAGCATGGGTGTCTTGCGGAGGCAAGGCCTGAGCCGCCTGTGCTTCAGCAGCTAGTCTGGCTAACTCTTCATTGCGTTTTTTAGCTTCTGCCATCTATTTACATAGTTGGCGATTTTTGAGTTCCACGATTGGAACATATCTCTCAAGATTGTAGTACATATCCTCGTCGGCCTTGGGGGCAGGTGGTCCCCGGGAGTTAGACGAGTCACTCCTCCCATCGGGATCAGAATTAACCATAAGCTGCTTTCCAGGCCATTGTGGGTATTCATCTTCATCTAGAATTTCCTCCTCATGTATATTGGGATCGTTCGCAGACATTGCTAATCCGAGAGGCCCTCTGACTAAACAGACTCACACACTGTTTAATGGCTCTCAATGAAAGCACCAAAATGTTGACGCCATTTTTTGTCAACTTAAAAATGGAGAGCAATTAAACAAGAATATACTAGAGGAAGTGAAATAATATGATCAAAACAAGATGATTTTACGTGGTTCAGCAGTTAAAAATCTTCCTAGTCCACGAGTCTATATTATTAGTTCTTTGGAGTTTCCTGGAAACTTTCAGAGAATAGTTTCCCAGAGTTTTCTCTCCAAATCTCAATCTTTCGGTCCTTTACAAATGGAGTTTCCTACTCTATTTATAGAGAAGGTCAGAATTTATTCCAACATATTTCGGGAAGATATTTTGTGAATCAAATAATATAATGCAAATAAATACATTATTTACTACGTACGCGGTAATATCCCATAAAATGTGGGATTTAATAACAATATCACATTAGATCCCTTAAACATTGGGAAGTTATAACAATAAATACATTCAAACGTAATTGACTAGCTTAGATACTGGGTTTATTATCCCTTCGAGATTATTTTCCAATTACGAGCTCGACATTCTTCCTTCGCCTTTACTCCCAACAAGTTATTGATGGAGTCATCATATTCGAGCTTATGCTTCTCAAGCTCGGATCATCTTGTCTGAGGGCAAGAGATACATCAGGAAATATATACAAGTGTTGAACCCTTTGCTGTTGCGAGCTTACCTCATACACTCGAAGCATCTTCGAGGCTACATACTGCTCGAGCTCACGAGATCGTCATTTACAACGAAACTGTCTGACTGGAGGATCATATGAGGACTGTGCATATTTTGATCATACACCTAACGAGCCTAGATCTCGGGATCATAATTCCTCATGCTCGAAATCTGGGTGTAACATAATCAGTTGTGAATTTTTCTTTAATAAATTAGTTTTTATATTAAGAAAAATAGTTATTTTGCCCAGAAAATTCTAAAATAATTTTTATAAGTTTATTTTGGATTGTTAAACAGTTCTGTATGTTAGTTTGATTTTTGGGTTGGTTGTGTATTTATTTTTATTGTTTGGGTTTTATTTGAGAAGTTTAGGAAAAATAATTTATAAATGTTAAAAATTATTTTTCTAGTCTTATATGAGTCCTCGCTTATTATTTAGGGTTTGGAGAGTTGGTTGTTAAATTTTGTTGTCATATGATAATCTTTAGAATTTATTGAGTCTATTATGTAATTGTGATATTAAAGGGAATTTTGGTAATTTCACATAAAAAGTATGTATATGAATTCATGTGATACGTTATAAACATCAGTGTTTGTGCATGTGACATGATGGTTCGAACCTTTGTGAAAAAATATTTTAATTTATGTGCCATGCACGTTAAAATTTCATGGTTAAATTATTTCGACAATTAGGGTTTTGAAATAAAACCCTAATGCCTATTTTTATTTTTCCTGAATTTTCGCTGTGTAATTGGACGTCTAGGAGCTAGCGGTCGTCGAGGTGACACAGCAAGTGGTTCGGGACACGTCAGCGGAAAACGCACTGTTTAAGGTAAGAAGAGTGGACATCTACGCCCAGGCTGTACGTTATGCGTACAACCTTGTTTTCTTATTTGTTTAATTATGTAATTATGTTTGTGACCTGAATTGTTGCATTAGGTTGACTAGCATGAGGATAGTGCTAGAGATTTTAGTTAGCAGACATCCTTAGATGATAGAGTAGGCACGCTACTCGATTCTAGTTACTTGTGTGAGTAAAGCACTTGCACGAATTATCTTGCGTGTGTATAACTCAGGATAATAGGATGCCACCATGGAACTGCCGAGTGTAAGTACAGTGCAGGCAGGGCAACGATGTCTCGAGGGAATGACCGAGTGTGAGTATAGCACAGCTATACTAGGTGCCACCGTGGGAATGCCGAGTGTGAGTACATCGTAGGCAAGGCAGATTACATTTCATGCCTGATCAACATGACTTGTTAGTATTTATGTGTGTGAGTGTAACACACATTATGTTAGTGTGATATGGTGCTTATATATCGCACGATGGTTATTATGTTTATTCTTTTGTTGTTTTCTAGTTTGGGGAGTTATGTCCTACATAGCTCTTCTTACTGGGCGTTAGCTCACGGGTACTCTGTGTGCAAGTAAAGGCAAAACAAAGCAGTGAGTGGTGCGGGCTCGAGGCATGGACGGAACATGTTAGAGGCTGGGCTCCAGTTATTTTATGTTTTCATAAATAAATGTTATGTTTTTAAATTTTCAGACTTGAACGGTTATTTTCTTTATGTTGTTGTTATTAAACCTAGCGTCCAACATTTTTATTTTTAAATAATGATATCTCATTGTCTGTTTAAATTTAAAATAAATATTTTCTCTTAGTGTCTTAAAGTATTTATTGTTTATTATTTTTAAATGGACTCCCTAAATAACGTCTTGGGAAATCGGGGCATTACAGTATGGTATCAAAGAAAAACGGTCCTAAAGAATCTGTGATAAGCCCTAACATGTAAAGTTCATCACGAAGGACGAGCTTGACTCCTTATACTTTAAGAGGTTAAAGATTACTTATGCACATTTACGTACTTAGCGTTCTCTTATAATGATCTCTTTACCGCAATAATTCCTTTTTCATTATAAGTTATTTACATGTGTGGTTCAGGAAATTGAGAATGCTCCCTCGTAGATCAGTCGAAGTAGGACGTGGTCGAGGTAGGGGAGAGCAGCAGTGAATGCAGCATAACCCGAACTGCCACAAGGATGGGAGGAACGCTTTGTGAGAATGGAAGAGACCATTGAAAGACCAAACGCAGAGATCAATCAATTGAGGCAGCAAGCTGGGCCACCTATAAGGTCTGAAGCACCAATGGTTAGGCAGCCACCTGCCATTGTAGGGCTACCGGTTGCGGAGAATCGTATGGAGCCCTTGTTTGAAAGGTTCCGAAAGCAACACACGCCAATGTTTGAAGGCAGCATCGATTCGGTCCAAGCAGAGGAGTGGATCAGTAGGATGGAGAGGATCTTGAACATGATGGGAGTTCAAGGCAATGAACGAGTGGTGTGCGCATATTTCATGCTAAGAAAATATGCTCGAATTTGGTGGGAGGTGGTGAAGAAATCACGGGATGTTAACACTATGGATTGGAACAGATTCAAACATGTGTTTAATGATAAATAGTACAACTGAGAAGTGTTAGCAGCAAAAATGGATGAAATTACCAAGATGATTCAAGGTAATCTCTTGGTGACAGAATATGCACAGAAGTTCGATCGGTTGGCAAAGTTTTCCAAGGATCTTGTACCTACTAACAAGGTACGAGCGAACCAGTTTGTGAGAGGTTTGAAACCAATGATAGCTCAGGATGTGGAGATTGTTTCTAAAGGTGTTTTTACCTATCCTGAAGTGGTGGAAATGGTTCTTACGGCTGAAAGAAGAGAAGAGAGAATCTGGAAAGATAATGCTGCTAGAAGGGATGCTAAGAAGAGTGGGGCAGCCACCTCCAATGACAATAGGAAAAGGGGACAAGACTAGCCAAGCCAAGCCAAAAATGATAAATGGCCCAAGCCCAACAATGACAACCGTCTTGGTGGAAATGGTGGCAGAAACATTCCACCTTGCCCTAAGTGCACAAAACACCATTCTAGTGAGTGTAGAGCTGGAGTTTGCTACAAATGTGGGAAGGAAGGTCACGTGAAGCGCAACTGTCCGACATGGGAACAATCTTGCAATAAGGAAGAACAGAATAAGAATGACAAGTACGTCCTAAGCTGAAGCTCAGGCAAGCCCTTCTGTCGTAACATGTCAGATTCTTATGGCCAATACCACATGTAAAGTTTTATTTGATTCTGGTGCATCACACTCTTTTATTTCTAGTAGAACTGTAAATGTTGTAAATGCACCTAGTGAATTATTTAATGTGGGGTTTGGGACTCTGTTACCTTCCGGAGAAATTGTAAGATCTAAAAATTGGGTTAAAGCTGTACCTTTATGGATAGATGGGAGGGAATTGTATGTAGACCTGATTGTATTAGATTTATCTGATTTTGATGTAATTCTGGGGATGGATTTTCTTTCCAAATACGGAGCATCCATCGACTGCAAACGCAAGAAAGTGGTCTTCACACTGGACGGCGGAGATCCGTTTGAGTTCGAAGGCATAAGCAAGAAACCCAGAACTCCTATCATATCAGCGATGAAAGCTAGAGAAATGTTGCAACACGAATGTTTGGGGTATCTCATGAATATGATCAATGAAACCGAAGAGACAGAAATGAGATCTGAAGAGACAAGAGTTGTAACTGAGTTCCTCGATGTTTTTCCAGAAGAACTGCCAGGTTTACCTTTGCACAGGGAGATAGAATTTGTAATCAATTTAATGCCCGGGACAACGCCTGTATCTCGAGCACCATACAGAATGGCACCAGCAGAACTGAAAGAGCTCAAAACTCAATTGGAGGAATTACTTAAGCTGGGGTTCATCAGACCAAGCTATTCTCCTTGGGGCGCACCAATTCTTTTTGTCAAGAAAGAAGACGGGTCTATGAGGATGTGTATTGATTATTGGGAGCTGAATAAGGTCACAACAAAGAACAGATATCCTTTGCCGAGAATCGATGATATGTTCGACCAACTTTAAGGGACCAAGGTGTTTTCAAAAATTTATCTTCGGTTGGGTTACCATCAGTTGAGGATCAAGAATGGTGATATACTGAAGAAAGCCTTCAGAACCAAGTACGGGCATTACGAATTTCTGGTGATGTCGTTTGGACTCAAAAATGCCCCAGTAGCTATTATGGTCCTCATGAATAGAGTTTTCAAGGAGTACTTGGATCGGTTTGTCATTGTGTTCATAGATGATATATTGGTCTACTCCAAGACAGAAGAAGAACATGAGGAGCATTTACGTCTGACCTTACAACGATTGAGACAACATTAGCTATATGCCAAATACAAGAAGTGTGAGTTCTGGTTATCTGAGGTTGGTTTTCTGGGTCATATTGTCATCAATGGAGGAGTGAAAGTAGATCCTACAAAGATTGCTACAGTGAAAAAATGGCCAAGACCAAATAATGTCTTTGAAGTCATAAATTTTCTAGGTTTGGCAGGCTATTATAGGAGGTTTGTCGAAGGGTGTTCGAAGATAGCCACACCTATGACAAAATTGACAAGAAAGAATGTGAAGTTCACCTGGTCAGATATATGTGAGCAGAGCTTCCAGGAATTGAAGAGTCGGCTTATATCAGTACCTGTACTTAGCTTACCCTTAGAGGACGGGCAGTTTGTGTACTGTGATGCGTCAAAACAGGGGTTTTGATGTGTACTGATGAAGTCTGGTAAGGTGATAGCTTATGCCTCTAGGCAACTGAAAGATTATGAGTAGAGGTATCCGACACACGACCTGGAATTAGCAGCGGTTGTCTTTGCACTGAAGATTTGGCGTCACTATCTCTATGGGGTGAAATGTGAGATATACACCGATCACAAGAGCCTCAAATACTTATTCACCCAGAAGAAGTTAAATATGAGGCAAAGGTGATAGTTGGAGTTAGTCAAGAATTATGTCTGTGACATACTATACCACCCCAGTAAAGCCAATGTTGTGGTGGATGCACTTAGACGCAGAGGGTCGGGAATGGTTTTTTTTTTTACAAGGAGTATCAAGGAAGATCCTAAAAGACATGGAACGAGCTGGTATAGAACTGATCACAGGAAAACTTGCAAAGGTTACACTTCAGTCCGCCTTGTTAGAAAAGATCAGGGAAGGGCAGAATGCGGACAAGAAGTTATGTGACCTAAAGAAAGAGATGCAGAATGGGAATGCCAAGGATTTCACTATGTTAGATACCGGACTAATCATATTCAAGGGGCGTATTTGTGTGCTAGACGGTGATGAGTTGAGGAAAGAGATTCTAGCGGAAGCTCATACTACCCCATATTCAGTTCACCCCAGGACCACTAAGATGTACCACGACCATAAGGTATTGTATTGGTGGCCGGGAATGAAAAAGGATGTAGTGGAATACACTACAACAATTTGGAGATTCAATGACTCCCTACAATGTCTTGCACCATTGGTGGCACGTCTCCCAGTGGGAGACATGGACGTTGGATGTATAAGGAGGACATCCAACATCTCCCACTGGGAGACGTGCCACGTGTCCCACATCTCCCAGTGGGAGACGTTGGATGTCCCCCTTACATATTTAACCCATTTTCCTTCTTCTTCCTCCTCACATATTCGAGACAGTACAGAGAACACGAAGGGGGCTGCGTTTGTTAGGGTTTTAAGGTAAGTTTTTTTTTTAATTTTCATGAATTTTAGTTAATTATTTTGAAAAAAAAAATCATAGGTTTAGCATTAAGATGAGTAATATACATGATTTTGTGTTAGTTTTACATTTTTATGCGCTTTTTCTATAAATTGTATTTATTAGTTTTTCCATGGTAGGTTTTTATAGATTTATGATTTCTTAGTTTTTTTTAATTTAACCTATCACATTATGTAGATTTCATTTGAGTATATATGTTCATGATTTTTTTTAATTTTTATCGTTATTTATTTCGAAATTTAGATATATTTTTGTATATATAATTAAAGTTTTTTTAATTCTAACTATTTTGTTATATATATAGTTATGTTAAAATAAATTTATTAAATAATTTTAAAAATATAAATATATGAAAATTTTTATGTTTTTGTTGATTATTAAGTTTTTAGGTTATGAAAATTTTTATTAATTTTTTGTTTAAGATATAATTAGTGGCTCATTGGAGTTTTTTTTCTATTTGTTTAAAAATCATTTACTTATAAGATATTTAGTGATATTTGTTTAGTAATGTTTAACATTTTAATTAATTTAATTTTGTACGTTGTAATTTTGTTAGTGAAATTTTAGAGAGTATTTTGCATCAAAATTTCTATATCAATCACACATTTGAGGTAATTAAGTTTCTAAAATTACAATAATAAGTTATATATTGCTAGATATTTAGTGATATTTTATTTATTATTTATTAATTTTATTTTATTGGTTTGTGGATTTAATAGCGAATTCGATTACTACGTGAAGTAATTTTGCTAGCTTTTGGATTATTAATTGCAAGAGGTAGATATATATTCTCTTACTTCTACTTTTAATATTATTAAACAAATGTTAGACGAGTTTTAATATCTTAAATATTCATCCATAGTGAAGTAGGTTTTGAGATTAAAATTGTGTGTTGCGGTGATAACGGAAGGTTGAGAAGTTGTGTGTTTTAGTGAAGTAGGTTCTGGGAAATTCGGTTGTGTGCTGCGGAGCTATAAGGAAGAAACTTATTGTATATTGTTTGAATTGTTTGTTTTGTTATTCACGTGCAGATGGTTAGGTCACTATTATAGGAGAAATGATGCCTGATTTTATCTAGGATAATAAACAGTTAGTTTTATATAGACATCCTATAAGGAAGAAACTTATTGTATGTTGTTTGAATTGTTTGTTTTGCTATTCACATGCAGATGGTTAGGTCACTATTATAGGGGAAATGTTATCCGATTTTATCTAGGATAATAAACTATTAGTTTTATATAGACATCCAACTTTATCACGTGCTTATTTAGTGTCGTTTCTTTTCTTTTTCATAGACATAGGAGAATATATTGATAAACAGTGGATGTCAGTGAATAGGTTATCTACGGAATATAGGAACAGGGTTGATTTGTTCTTAAGGTTTTGTTCGAAAAATGTGAAAGACCCAAATTTTACTTATTGTCCATGTCTTAAGTGTGGAAATGTTAAAAAGATGGATCTTAAAAAGATTAAAGAACACTTATATTTCAATGGGATAGACAAGAGTTACACAATTTGGTATTACCATGAGAAGATAGCTCCTATTGCTCCAACTCTGCCAAGCAGACCAAAAGGAGTGAGGAGGAATATAGTAGAGGAGAACTGGGATCCACTAGATGAAATGATTGACGATGCACATTATGGATCAGGAATAGACCCAAATAAGTTTGAGACACTCCTTAATGATGCTGAGAAACCAATTTACCCTGGTTGTACAAGATTTACAAAATTATCTGTGCTTCTTAGGTTGTACAATCTAAAAGCTAAACATGGCTGGAGTGATAAAAGCATTACTAATTTATTTAGTTTTTTGAAGGAGTTATTGCCCGAAGATAATGAAATTCCAATTTCATTTTATGAGGCAAATAAGACGTTATGCTCATTAGGCACGCAGTACGAAAAAATCCATGCATGTCCTAATGATTGCATATTATATTGAAATAGCTTTACAGATGCAAAATCGTGCCCTACTTGTGGTGAGTCACGATGGCAAAAGAAAAAAATGGTGACGATGTCAAGGAAGGAGTACTTGCCAAAGTTTTGTGGTACCTTTCACCAATTCCTCGTTTCATCCGATTGTTTAGAAATTTTGAACATGCTAAAAGTTTGTCGTGGCATGCTAATGACAGAATATAGGATGTAAATTAAGACATCCAGCTGACACCCTAGCTTGGAAGAGAGCTGATTTGAAGTGGCCTTCTTTTGGAAATGAATCTCGTAATATTCGTCTAGGTCTTTCGACTGATGGGTTTAATCCACACGCATCTCTTAGCAGTAAGTATAGTTGTTGGCCTGTTATGCTGGTTATTTACAATCTACCCCCATGGTTGTGTATGAAGAGAAAGTTTACGCTTTTGACCTTGTTGATATCAGGACCTAAACAACCTGGTAATGACATTGATATCTATCTTGCTCCTCTTATAGATGACTTGAAAACTTTGTGGGATGAAGGGGTTAAGGTTTATGATGCGTATAGGTAGGAATAATTTAATCTTAGAGTGGTCTTATTGTGGACAATTAATGACTTTCCAGCTTATGGAAATTTATCTGGGTTTAGTGTGAAATGATATAAGGCTTGCCCCGTTTGTGAAGAGAAAACATGTTCTGAATACTTGAAACACTCTCAGAAAATATGTTATATGGGACATAGGAAGTTCTTGCCTAATAAGCATACACTTCGGACTTGGAAGAAGGCATTCAATGGTAAACAAGAGTTTGAGGAGGCTCCTAAGCCATTGAATGGGATACAAGTACTTGAGAAGATGTCTAAAATTGTGTTCAAGTTAGGGAAGCCTAAAGTTCGTACACCTACAAAGATGAAACGTAGTCGTAAGGCTAAGGTTGTGGAGGATCCAAAAGGGTGTTATAAAAATAAATCTATTTTCTTTGAACTTGAATATTGGCCATTCTTACTTATACGCCATAATTTAGATGTTATGCACATAGAGAAAAATGTATGTGATAGTTTGATTGGCACTTTGTTGGATATTCCTGGGAAAACTAAGGATGGAATTAAGGCTAGACAAGACTCGGATGCAATGGGTATAAGGGATGAATTAACTCCAAAACTAGATAAGAGATGAACATATTTACCTCATGGCTGCTTACACTCTTACTAAAGAGGAAAGAATGGAAATTTGCAAATGATTGTTTAATATAAAAGTTCCAGATAGATATTCCTCAAATATAAGGTCATTGGTAGACATGAAAAGTTGTATTCTGACTGATATGAAATCTCACGATTGTCATATTCTAATGCAACATTTACTACCAGTGGCCATTCGATCTGTGTTGCCTAGGAAAGTTCGAGATGTAATCGCAAGGTTATGCTTGTTTTTCAAGTCATTGTGTTGTAAGGTGATTGATCCGGTTAAGTTACCTAAGTTAAGAGATGAAATTGTTGAGGTATTGTGTGAGTTGGAGAAATATTTCCCGGCAACATTTTTTGATATAATGATCCATCTGACAGTTCACTTGGTTAGAGAACTAAGATATTGTGGTCCCGTTTATTTAAGATGGATGTATCCATTTGAGCGATATATGACGATTCTTAAGGGGTATGTTAGGAATAGAATCCGGCCAGAAGGATGCATCATCGAATGCTATATTGCAGAAGAGGTAGTTGAATTTTGTTCTGAATACATGACTGGTGTACAGAAAATTGGGTTAAATGATGTTGAAAATGTTGAGATTCAGAGTCGTCGTGGTAGCGTTGTATGCACAGTAAGTCGAGATATACTAGATGAAGTGCATCGTCTTATGTTGCAGAATATAAATTAAATTCAACCTTATATCGAGTGAGTTATATTCATATAATACATTAAGTTCAGGTTGTGTAATTTTGCATGTTTAATTGTTTAACAACATATGTATAATTGAAGGGAACATTTTAATTGGATAAAGACCAAATTTCCATCCAAGTCAAGGAACCCAAAATGGTTATAGGACGAACATTATCGAAATTTTAGTAGTTTGGTATAACAAAAGGTAAATTGTGTTGATTATGGAAAGTTGTCATTAATTGGTAATTACAAGATGACATGGTTGGTTGTTTTTAGTAATTTGTTTTTGGTATGTTGATTTAATAGGTTGTGTCAGAATTACAAAACACATCAAATAAGGTTTCAGACATCGCTAAGTGGATTTCTCGAGGACCTTCTGTTAATGTCATCAAGTTTTCATCATACATGATTAATGGTACTCTATTTAACACTAGAGAGCGCAATAACAACAGAAACACACAAAACAGTGCTGTTAATCTTGTTGCTAAAACTGTGCAATTCTCTAGTGCAAAAGATAAAAATCCAATTGAATGTGATATGACTTTTTATTGAGTAGTTAATGAAATTCGGGAGTTAGAGTATATCACAACTCGAGTACCTGTTTTCTTTTGTGATTGGGTGAAAAGTGACAGCGGCATAATATATGAAGATTTTAGTTTCACATTAGTTAATCTAAAATGAATTGGGCACAAATCTGACCGATTTATATTAGCTTCACAAGCCAAACAAGTATTTTATGTGAATGATCCTTTAGACAACCAATGGTCAATTGTTCTTCCAACGCAAACAAGAGAATGGAACATTAAAGATGGTGATTTACATGATATACCACTCGAAGAAGAACTTGTCACATTCACCACAATAGAAGATAATGATGAAGTTGATGATGATTGTATTTGTTTCCGCGAAAACAGTGAAGGATTATGGGTTGATGATAATGGGTCTTGAGGTACCATTTAATGGGTTTGATATGTTTATGATATGTGAAATTTTTAGTTTCATCTTTTGGTTTCATCTTTTTGTTTCATCTTTAATTCAAATGTTTGCATAACTTTTTTTATGATTATGAGTGTCCAAAATTGTTATAATAATGATATTGATGTTTCACAGATGGAGGGTGATCCTTTTGGTGGTAGTTCTGATGAGGGGGAGCATCGCCCTCATTCTCAGCCAGTGGAACAAGAACAAAAAACTGTGAGAGGACGTACATGGATGTCTAAAAACACCAAAAAAAGGAGTGAAGGACATCTTACACGTGTTGAATACAATGAGTATGGTCAAATAGTTGGTGAGACTAGAAGTGATGTTTCATCACAACTTGGAGCTATTGTTCGAGCCACTGTGTCCACCAACACTAATAGTTGGAACGATGTTAGTATGGTGGATAAAAATAAAATATGGGATACAATGAAGGTATGATTTTATTAATTAGATTTCATTTAATGTCTTTAAAATATATATTGTTTTGATAATATGATTCTTATTACTTTCAAACTTGCAGAAAACTTATGATTTGGACCCCAAACAAAAGAAACAAATATTGATGGATGCAGGAAATTGTTGGGGTTTTATGCCCTAATTAAAACCCAAATTCTTTGTAATCTCATTTTTATTATCAATAAAAGAATAGAAATCATTTTTTGACTTGGTCAATCACTTTGCTCACATGTTTTATTTTCATGATTATTTGTTTAATATAAACTTCTATTAAATCCCGAGCATATAGCTAATCTTATTTATAGTGACGTAATCACAATGGAATATAAATATGATTATATGTTCAAAAATAAGTTAGTCCTAAGATTAGTCAGTGCACCGGATTTACACTGACTTGCCAATCTACAATATGATCTACTTACACATTACAGTGTTATGTTCTTTCCAGAACATTAGCAAAGTAGATAAGATCGGATGTATTTGTTACATCGGACAGGGCCGATATTGACAGTTGATAAGATAACTAAACATACCGTTATTATCTATTCTAGTCATATCATATAGTTGACCATAGGTCAATTCAATCTCAATTCTGAGTGGTTAGTATTCTAACTGATTGTATTATTTGAGTTCTTTGACTTGTTCGTTACCAACTTACCCTACGGACTAGCCCATACTTACATCTTGGGAACTCGGTAGTATAATTGAGTGGGAGTGTTAATCATAGATATGAACATCTATAGCTTCTGATGAAGAAGTGAAACGATGGTTTCCTTTTAGTTTGGTTCAAGGTGTTAAATGATAGAGATCTCATTTCAGTAATTAAATTAGTTTACTGAAATATCATTTACAAGGAACTAAGTGTTTTAAGGATAAAATACAATGAGGGGTAAAACGGTATTTTAGTCCTATCTCATTGTAGACCGTCTATAGAGGATTGAGTGACAATTATGGTTGTAACAATGGATAATTAATAGCGTATCTATATTTGTTATAGAGCATTCTATGAATTCAAGAGTGCAATTCCGAGTCTATAGTGGAGTCACGAGGAATTAATAAGTTAGTAAATTTATTTGTTAGATTTATGATAACTTATTGGAGCTTGATTTCATAGGCCCATGGTCCCCATTGTACCTTGGATAAAATCATCTAGATAGTCTCAATTAATTGATTTAATCATCAATTAGAATTATCAAAGTTGACCAGGTCAATTTTGGATAGTTTCACAGAGTTGTGTAATTTTGAGAAGAAAAGAGAAATTATGGCAGATTTATTAATTAAGATAAATTGGTATCTAAATTAATAAATAAATTTAAATCAAGGTTCAAATTATAAATAATTAATTTGATAAATGATTTAAATAATTATTCAATTAATTAAATCAATAGAAAATAATACAGGCCTTGATTTTAAGTCCAATGGACTTATAATCAAATGGGAAATTTCACGGGCCTATAGCCCATGATAATTTCGACCTAGGGCTTCAAAATGGCTGTTATTTTATTGATTTTTTTAATTAAATTAAATGGCCTAATTGAGTCTATAAAAGGAGTGCTTATAGAGAAGTCAAAACAAGGGTTTTTGATAAGTCAGATTTTCTGATAGTTTTATATTCTCTCTAAACACAAGTCCTTTTCTAAGCCTCTTTGTATTTTCTCTTCTTCTCTCTATATCTATCTCATGTGTTGAGAATTGCCCACACTAGTCTAGGTGGTTCTAAGGATACATTGGAAGATCGTGAAGAAAATAGAAGATCGGTTCAGTTTCTTGATAATACTCTGCGACAGAGAGGATACAAGAGTTAGAGAAACTGAAGGAAGGACTCTTAATTCCGCTGCGTATACTGTAAGTATTATATTGTTTGTTTCTCTTTGAATTCAATTTAGAAACATGTTTTAGGCTATCTCGTATTAATTTGTTTAATATCAGATATACATGAAAATAAATAAAGATCCTGTATAAGTTTTTTCCAACAGAAATTACTTCCGAAATTGGAAGACTAATCTCACATGGGCACACGTGTATGACGCTTTAAAAAAATTCCCAAATGAGTTCCTACCAGCTATTCCATTTGGATTTGAGAATGTCATAACTCCATATGAATGGTTAAAGTTTGTGAACTCAAGATTAACTCTCGAGTGGCGTATTAAGAGAGAAGAGATGCAAAATTATCGAGCATTGAATAAATACAATCACAACCTCTCTAGAGGAGGCTATGTGCGTATTGAAGAGATGTTAATGGAACAAAGTGGGAAAAGTTTGATTGAACTTGATATGACAGACTTGTGGAGCATGGGTCATCGGAATGCAAAAGGAGAGCTAGTTGGAGAGGCCTCTCAGATTCAAAAAAATATTGTAAGTGTTCATATTTAATAATGTCGATATATCAAATTATTAGCTTCTATGTATAACTTTTTGTGAATATTGTTTCACAGGATCATTACCAGCAACTCCAAGATGAACGTAAATGGGCACCTGATGGCCCTAATGATGTGCTGACGAGGGCGTTGGGCACTCCTGAGCCCTGAGGACGTGTTAGGGCTGGAGGACACGGTGTGTCCCGCACAGTATACTGGAATACTCCAACACCTACCTCAATGAAAAATAAATCGAAATCCTCTTCTTTGAATGACGACATTAGAAAGGATTTTGAAGAAAGATTTCGAAAACAAGAAGAAGAGCATCGTCTACAAGCACAACGTCTAGAAGAGCGCCTTCAGCAACAAGATGAGCTCTTGAGAAAATTCATGGCCCAGCAGAGCGGGTCAGGATCCAACGTTGGAGTCCCACCAGCGCCATCATCATACTAAGTTCCCGACCCACCAGTGCCACCAGCGCATGTGTCCTACTATACTCCTGACCCACTAGTGCCTCAAGCAGAAGAACAAATTATTACACTACAACCGCTTTTGTAAGAGGTAATTAAACTTTCTTGAATATTATGAAACCAAATAAATTTCTTTACTGCTCCAACATGCTTATTCGTATATAATATGTTTCTTACGCAGGGTCGAGCATGCCAATTAGCAATTGGTTCAGTTTCAAACATTGTTGCATCAGGTAAACTCATTGAAAGAGAGGCAGGCAACAACTACCAAGTTATGACTACTAGCGTTCTTAAACCAACCTATCCTCTCCCTTTTGCATATCCTAATTTGGACATGTACATAGTTGCTCAAGCCATTGGGACACCAATAGCGTGCTTAAGGATTTGGTCATTATATCTGAAGATATATATCATGAGGTGATGCCATATTTTTACATAATTATCTTTACAATTCTATATTTATTTGTTTGCATTTTTTTAATTGTTGATATTATTGTATACAGCCTCCCTCTACAAGTAGGACCAGATCACAACGACCAAAAGCTTCGTCAACACAACAACCACGAGAAAGAAGACGACCACAAACTCCTCCGACACAATTTCCCCAAACTCCATTGGAACGATTACACAATATCGAGTGTGTCAATCTAGGCATAGAGTCTGAAGTTTTTGATCAAGATATGTCTCACTGTTATATATTTAAGGATGACATACTTTAGTTTGTTCGAAAGGAGAAGATTGGACAAGCAGTGTCGTCAGCTACATGAGGTATATATCTCACAAATTCCATTCATTTAATTTTCTAATTTGATTTATTCATCATATAACAATTTTCACATTTTTGTATTAGGTTCATTTACAGATATGTGGAACAACAAGGTCGCCAAAATAAATTTTTATTTGTCAATCCTAATATTGTAGCCACTCAAGGGAGTTCATTCGACGATCGTGTTCAAAATCTGTTCAGACGATGCAATAATGTAAAATCAAAAGAACAAGTTATGCTTGTCCCTTGGAACCATGGGTAAGTTTAAAAAGTTGTCATTTTTCTGACCCATATCAATACTTTCTTTGTTTAACATTTTAGTTATATTTTTTTGGTTTTTCTTATGTAGTGAACATTGGATGTTGCTTATTTTGGCACCATATGCATATCATGTTTATTGTTGTGATCCGGTTAATTCAGATCTGAATAACCATGAGGAGATTGTATCTGTGATCGTCAGCGCTTTCAATCTTTTTTCTCTATGAATCTTCGTGATGTTGAGATCCCTGATACTCTACACATTAAGCAACCTCAGGTAAGTAATTACAACATAAATTTTTGAACTTTTATAATTATTAAGTAGAACAATATGTATGCATTTTTTAACAAGTTTCAATTTAATAATGAATTACTCATACTTTTAAATCATTAGTGTCCACACCAACCGTACAATGTGGCATGTGGATACTACATAATGAGGATATTGAATGATTTGATTGAACATGCAAGTCCCGGACATTACTTGAGAACGATATTATTAATTAAAATTTACAAATTATTTTTGAAACCATATATATAAATGTAATCAAATAATTAATTAATATATTTTACTTTATATTTTTTGCAGCTAACAAGTACGTCATATACAGAGGCACAAATTGATGAGTTGCGACAAGAATGGGCGAAATATATGTTACCGATAAACCAAAGTTACCGACCTCGTTGATAGGTTTTTTTATTTTTTACATCTTTTTTCATACACAATGCAATATTTGTTCATTTTGAATATGTCCAACAAATATTGTATTTCTTCTATATGTCTAACAAATATTGTGTTTCTTGCATATTTTTATTTTATTAATTATGTCAATTTTAATTTAAATTAATATTAAATTGATTTCAATTTAATTAATTATTAAATTAATATTAAAATAATTTCAATTTAATTAATTATTAAATCAATTTCAATTTAAATTAAAATCATTTCAATTTAATTAATTATTAAATCAAATTAAAATAATATTAATTATAAATTTATTTAATTTTTTTTTAAATCTGGGAGACTTTCAATGTCTCCCATAGGGAGAGGTAAGAGACTTCCCACGTCTCCCACTGGGAGAAGCTGAAAGTCAAAGTCAACATTTGACTTTCAACTTCTCCCACTGGCAGACATGGGAAGTAGGTGGGAGACTTCCCACGTCTCCCAGTGGGAGATGTTGAAAGTCAACGATGTGGGAAGTTACTAATGTCTCCCACTGGGAGAATGGGAAGTCTCTCACCTTTCCCTTCAATGTCTCCCAAATAAAGTCATAAAACCCCTATTTTGTTGTAGTGATATGTGGCAAAATGCTTAACCTGTCAGCAAGTTAAGGCAGAACATCAAAGACCAGCGGGGCTACTGCAACCGTTGAATATTCCTAAGTGGAAGTGGGATGAGATATCTATGAATTTTGTGACGGGGTTACCTAGGACCACAAAACAACACGATGCAATTTGGGTAATTGTGGATAGGTATACCAAGTCGACTCACTTCCTACCGGTGCGCATGACTTATTATATGGATCAGTTCACCGAGTTGTACATGAATGAGATTGTACAACTACATGGGACACCATACTCTATTTTGTGCGATCAGGATGCTCAGTTTACATCTTCATTCTGGGAGAGTTTGCAGAGAGCAATGGGAACTTGGTTGAAGTTCAGCACAACTTATCACCCAGAAACGGATGGTCAGACCAAGAGAACAAATCAAATCTTAGAGGATATGCTCATAGCGTGTGTCATTGACTTTCAGGGATCCTGGAGTGAAATACTTGCCACTAATTGATTTTTCGTACAACAACAGCTACCAATCTACCATCGGGGTGACACCATATGAAATTTTGTATGGAAGAAAGTGTAGGTCTCCACTTCACTGGGATGAGCTGGGAGAGAGAAAACTACTTGGACCTGATGCAATGCAACACACCAATGAGGCTATTCAGAAAATCAGGGCTACAATGGTCACAGCTCAGAGCAGACATAAGTCTTATGCATACCTAAAGTGCAAGCTTGTTGAGTTTGAAGTTGGTGATCATGTATTTCTGCGCGTGACTCCAAGGAAAGGGATCTCGGTGAAGAGGTTTGGCAAGAAGGGAAAGCTAAGTCCCAAATATGTTTGACCTTTTGAGATTTTGGATAAAGTGGGCAATGTGGCTTACAAGGTGGCTTTACCACCATCATTTTCCGGGGTGCACAATGTATTTCATGTGTCACAACTTTGAAAATATGTATCCGACCCATCGCATGTGCTGAGCTACGAGACCTTGGGTTTGCAGGAGGATTTGTCATTCGATGAGCGTCTAGCGAAAATACTCGATCAAAAGGACAAAATCCTAAGGAATAAGATCATTTCCTTGGTAAAGGTATTGTGGAGGAACATTGTTGTTGAGGAGGCAACCTGGGAATTAGAGTCTAATATTCTGCAGCAGTATCTCGAGTTGTTTGAATAAAATTTCAGGACGAAATTTCTTTTCAGGGGGGGATAATTGTAATATCCGTTTTCCCGGAAGGGAAATTTCGTAATTTTCCCACTGTGTGCATCCTTGTCATTTTTGTTTCTTTTCCTTTGATGGAATATTTGATATGTATGACTTCCAATGGAAATAAAATTCATGGTTTCTCATGTTTGAGTTTTTGTGGAATCACAACATGAGAATAATGTCAAGTGAATAAATAACGGCTCGGGTTAAGTTATTTATTTAATTAAAAATTATTATTATTATGAGCATAATAGTAATAATAATATGCTTGAAATTATTTTATCATATTATGTGTAATTTTTGGTTTGCCATAATATTAAATAATTGAATTTGCGAAAAGACCATAATACCCTCAAGTTTGGGATTGGTTCAAGGGGCATTTTAGAGACCTTATTTCTTTTGATTTAACATGATTAAATATTTTGAAAATGGGTTAAATTTTCAAAATTTAACTGATGATATCAGTTGTGGAACCTTAGTTATTTTATTTTATTATTTTAAAGGAAAATATAAAGAATTCCTTGAAAATAGGATCTTACCATTTCAAACGCTAACTTCTTTTCTAAACCTATTCTAAAATGTGTTTACCATGATAATCTGAAGGAAAGAAATTGTGGAAATAGTGAGGGAAGCAAAGGATCGAAGAGAGAGAGGGTGGTTATCGTTTTTTTTTTAAGAGAAGAAATTTTTGAGATCTTGCACTTGGGAAAAATTTGGGCAGTTTGAACGTTGTAGAATCATTCTAGGGGAGGAAATAAACCTTTTGAGTGTGTGGGAAATACAATTATAAAGTCCCGGATTGTGATTCACCATTTTTTATCCAAGAAAATGCATATTCTTAGATAATTTTGGATTTAAGTGTGTTCAAGAGTGTATGGTGTGCGTGGTTGGTGACAAACAAGCTTAGGGGACTCCAAGAATCGGTTTTAATGTGAAGAAATAGGCTGAAATGGTCTAGAGCAAGAAAAACCAATTTTGATCTCCATTGTTAGCGGTATAGCAGTGTTGGAGAAGAACACTTCGACCAAGGCGGCTGTGGCGTAATTCTTTGGGTCTTAGAGTCGTTTTGGACTGCTAGAACACGTGTGGGAAGTTTCCAAATGGTTTGGAACGTTGGGGTAGCTGGAAACGAAAGAAACAACCTCGTCAGCGCCGAAGAAGACAACAACTCCGACGAGAGCTTCGGCGAACCCGATCTGGGTGTTTACTGAGGTGTTTTTTTTTTTTTTCAATCTTCAAAATTAGTAAATTAATTTTAGAGCATTTTCCAATTGGTTTGATATTTTTATGATTTTTCTTTGAATTATTATGATTTATTGAAGTTTAAATAAAGATTAATTATAAAAAATATTTTGATTGCTCAGAAAAATATGAGTTTATGTTTGAATGATGTCTGTATGATTTAGAATGGCTTTGTATGTTTAGATTTAAGTTTTGATCGTATTTGATAATTTCCTTTAATTATTTTCTTTTAAATATGTAATTTAAGAAAATAAACGTGGAAAAATTATTTAAAGTATTCTAAAAATTCTGAGAATTTTCTATATGTTTAAAATGAGATTCTAAGGCTCTCTGTAATTTTATTTCAAATTTGTATCATTTATGTATTTTTCATGATTTATTTGGCTTATTTTATATTTTAAATATGAAAAATATTAATGCTACTGTTCTGAACCCTAGATAATTTTTGTGTATTACTGTAGGGTGTAGAAACCGATCTGTAAAGTTAGATTCTAGTTTTAATCAGTTATGAATTTATGTTTAATTAATTTTTTTTATATTAAATTAATTAAGAACAATAGTTATTTTGCCCAGAAAATTCTAAAATAATTTTTATAAGTTTAATTTAGATTTTTAAACAGTTCTGTATATTAGTTTGATTTTTGGGCTGGTTGTGTACTTATTTTTTATTATTTGGGTTTTATTTAAGAAATTTAGGAAAAATAATTTATAAATGTTAAAAATTATTTTTCTGGTCTTATATGAGTCTTCGCTTATTATTTAGGTTTTGGAGAGTTAGGTTTTAAATTTTGTTGTCATATGATAATCTTTAGAAATTATTGAGTCTATTATATATGTAATTGTGATATTAAAGGGCATTTTGGTAATTTTCACATAAAAGTATATATATGAATTCATGAGATACGTTATAAACATCTGTGTTTGTGCATGTGACATGATGGTTCTAACCTTTGTGAAAAATAATTTTAATTTACGTGCCATACACGTTAAAATTTCATGGTTAAATTATTTCGACAATTAGGGTTTTTAAATAAAACCCTAGTGCCTATTTTTATTTTTCCTAAATTTTTGCTATGTAATTGGACATCTAGGAGCTAGTGGTCGTCGAGGTGACGCAGAAAGTGGTTCGGGACACGTCAGCGAAAAACACACTGTTTAAGGTAAGAAGAGTGGACCTCTACGCACATGCTGTACGTTATGCGTACAACCTTGTTTTCTTATTTGTTTAATTATGTAATTATGTTTGTGACCTGAATTGTTGCATTAGGTTGACTAGCATGAGGATAGTGCTAGAGATTTTAGTTAGTAGACATGCTTAGATGATAGAGTAGGCATGCTACTAGATTCTAGCTGCTTGTGTGAGTATAGCACTTGCAGGAATTATCTTGGGTGTGTATAACTAAGGATAATAGGATGCCACCATGGAACGGCCGAGTGTGAGTACAGCGCAGGCTAGACTAGGTGCCATCGTGGGAATGCCGAGTGTGAGTACAGCGCAGGCAAGGCAGATTATATTTCATGTCCAATCAACATGACTTGTTAGTATTTATGTGTGTGAGTGTAACCCACATTATGTTAGTGTGATACGATGCTTATATATCACACGATGGTTATTATGTTTATGATGTTTATTCTTTTGTTGTTTTCTAGTTTGGGGAGTTATGTCTTACATAGCTCTTCTTACTGGGCATTAGCTCGCGGGTACTTTGTGTGCAGGTAAAGGCAAAACAAAGCAGTGAGTGGTGCGGGCTCGAGGCATGGACGGAACATGTCAGAGGCTGGGCTCCAGTTATTTTATGTTTTTAGAAATAAATGTTATGTTTTTAAATTTTCAGACTTGAACGGTTATTTTCTTTATGTTTTTGTTATTAAACCTAGCGTCCAACATTTTTATTTTTAAATAATGAGATCTCATTGTCTGTTTAAATTTTAAATAAATATTTTCTCTTAGTATCTTAAAGTATTTATTTTTTGTTATTTTAAATGGACTCCCTAAGTAACATCTCGGGAAATCGAGGCGTTACACACACTCCCTTGTTTATACCTCGTAATAAAATTAAGAAAACATGTCTATTGAATTTAGAAATTCTACGAGCAATGCATGATTTTGAAGAAAAAACATAAAGAATTGAATTGAACTAGGTTATTGGTCATTTATTAATAGCATAACATGTTTGATAACCACATAAAAAAATTGTCTGGGTAATAATTGGTGGTAAAAAAATGGGCAATACATGCCTTACAACCAAAAATAAACAATTGAGCAATAATCGTGCCTTTACAATTAAAATGGATCTAGAATAATGTTGGTTGGAGTAAGTGGGCAAAGCGTGCATTTCGACCAATATTCATTGATAATATTTTCATAATTGTTCAGCATTCCAGTATCTTGCAATTAGTTCACCATTTAGTCGAGCAAGTTTGTATGTTCCTTGTTGCAATACTTCTACGATCTGATATGGTCCTTCTCAATTGGGTCCCAAAACTCTTGATGCAGGATCCCTAGTGTTTTGGAACACTTATCGCAAGACTAGATCTCTTTGGGCAAGTCAATAATTGGTGGTTTTGATCTTGGTCATACATACTCCTCCGATGCGATAGGGGGCGGTTAACTAAACTGGTATCGTTGCTTCATATCCATATGCTAGGGAAAACAGAGTATGCCCTGTTGAGGTTCAAGCAGTAGTTCGATATGACCATGATACTTCTGGAAAAATATCCAACCAATTGCCTTTGGCTTGTTCGAGACACTTTTTCATTGTGTCCTTTAAGGTTTCGTTGACAACTTCTACTTGTCTGTTTGCTTGGGGATGAGCAACTATAGAAAATCCTTTATTGATACCATGCCTTACACAAAAGTTTGTAAATGTGTCGCTGTCAAACTGAGTGCCATTATTTGAAACGATCTTCTTTGGTAGCCCATATATGCATATGATGTTTTTTACTACAAAATCGAGCATCTTCTTCGAAGTGATTGTAGCTAGTGGTTTTGCCTCAATCCACTTTGCAAAGTAATCTACTGCGACCACCAAAAATTTCACTCCACCCTTTCCTGTTGGGAGTTGCCCGATCAAATCAATGCCCCATACTGTGAAGGGCCATGGGCTCTGCATTTGTTTAAGTTTATTAGGAGTTGCTCGAGTGATTTTGGAGAATCTTTGACACTTATCGTATTTTCGGGCATACTCCATGGAATCTTCATTCATCGTGGGCCAAAAATATCCTTGTCTCAATATCTTCTTGGCTAGACTTCGCCCCCTTGCATGATTGCCACAGAATCCTTCATGCACTTCTATCATTAGCGGTTCAACTTTTGTTTTAGTAACACATCGGAGCAAAGGCATAAAATATCCTATTCTATACATTACTCCATCAATAATCATGTACCTAGCAACGTGCCTTGAAATTCTTCGGGCTTCATTTCTGTCTTGAGGCAATGTCCCGTGCTCCAAGTATGTGGCTATAAGAGTCATCGAGGAGGGAGTATTATCGAGCAGTAGTGTTTGCTCTATTTTGTTAATTCTTTGTTGGGCCAGGTGCACAACTGGTACTACATTTAGGGTATCTGCATCCTTGGCACTTGCGAGTTTTGCTAAGGCATCTGCATTGCAATTCTGGTCACGGGGTACTTGTTGGATGGTACATTTTTTTATAATTGTGCAGGAGATCTTTTGCTTTGATAAGGTAGGATGCCATTTTTAGTCCTCGAGCCTAGTATTCCCCCAACACCTGATTCACGACAGTTGTTAATCACTATATATGTCTACTGTCATTGCTTTAACATCTCTAGCAAATCGTAATCCTGCTAGTAGGTCTTCGTACTCTGCCTCATTGTTTGAGGCACTAAAGTCGAACCTTAGCGCGCAGTGAATATGATGTCCCTCATGTGTGATAAGTATTATTTCAGCTCCAAAATTATGCTCTTTGGAGGATCCATCAACAAATAACCTCCATATGGGCCAGTTTTCTTCATTGCCTTCAGGCTCCTTTGCTTGCTCATCCTCTTTTGGTATTCCAGTGCATTCACCAATAAATTCTGCTAAAGTTTGCCCTTTAATAGCAGCCCTTCGTTGGTAGGCGATTTTGTACTGTCCGAGCTAGATAAGTAATCAACTAGATGCCTCTGGTTTTTGTAAAACTTCCCTGAGAGGTTGATCATTTAAAATTGTGATTGGATGAGCCTAGAAGTAGGGCCTTAATTTCCTTTGTGCAAGTAACAACCAATAAGTCAGTTTTTCAATTAATGGGTAACGTGATTTTGCCCCGACAACCTTTTGCTTAAGTAATACACTAGATGTTGGATCCTATATGTTTCTCGGATCAGGGCTGCACAAACAGCGTGTTGAGTAACTACTAGATACAAATATAGAGTTTCCCCATCAATCAACTTCAATAAGACTGGAGGTTGAACCAAGTGTTCCTTAAGTGCCAGGAAAGCCTTTTCACATTCTTTCGTCCACTTAAACTTGATATTTCCCCTTAGCATGTTAAAAAATGGTATGCACTTGTCACTGGATTTTGAGACAACTTTGTTGAGTGCTGCAATCCGTTCCATCAGACTTTGTACTTCCTTTATCTTGGTCAAGGATTTCATGTCGATCAATGCTTTGAGTTTTTTCTGGTTTAGCTTCTATACCAAGAAACCAAGAAACTTGCCCGAGCTTACCCCAAGCGAGCACTTTAAGGGGTTAAGCTTCATATCATAGTGCTTAAGGATGGAAAAGCATTTTGTTAGATCCTTCATATGCACCCCTCCCCAAGCCTCTTTTGACTTTACCAGCATGTCATCAATGTAGACTTCCATGTTTTTGCCTATTTGGTCTCTAAACATCATATTTACTAGTTGTCGGTACGTTGCGCCAATGTTTTTTAGACCAAAAGGCATTACTTTGTAATAGTACAAGCCTACATCAGTTCTAAAATTGGTATGTTCCTTATCGAGAGGGTGCAAACTGATCTGATTATTCCCCGAGTAAACATCCATAAATGTGAGGACTTCATGCTCTACAATGGCATCAAATAGTTGGGCAATATTTGGTAGAACGAAGTAATCCTTTGGGCTTGCCTTGTTTAGATCAGTGAAATCTACACAAGTCCTCCACTTGCCATTGGCTTTTGGTACTAGGACGAGATTAGAAACCCACTCAGGGTGGAAGGCCTCTCTTATAAATCCATTTTCTTTTAGCCTTTGGACTTCTTCTTTTAAGGCCTTTGACCTTTCTTTATCGAGCAACCTCCTTTTCTTTTGTACATGCTTGAATTTGTCTCTATCTATATTTAGAGCATGACTGATAACAATGGGGTTGATGCCTACCATGTCCTTGTGCGACCAAGCGAACATATCTTGATTGTTCTTTAGCATGTTTATAAGTTTAGAGTTGAATTCCTTTGCTAAACTTCTTCCAATCTTGACTGCCTTTATTGGCTCTTCCTGGTCAAGTGGGACTTCCTCCAAGTCTTCAATTGGCCCCACTCTGGTATCAAAGACCCCAAAGTGAGGATCAATGTAACGCCCTACTACACAGGGACCGTTACAGTGTGCATTTTAAACAGTGCTAAACTCGTTAATCGAGTCATTTGGGCATAATCGTGTAACTAAGTATGATTATCAGTTTAGGGTTAAAAAAAATTTGGTTAAGATATGATGTTTCACTAAAACGCTTACTTTATATATTGGGATCCCAAAAATATAATTTAAAGGTTAATTACAACAAAAGATTTACAACCAGCCAACCTGAGCGGCAAAATAGGGTTTAACCCTAGTTCCTCTTTCAACCCTCGGCCATGGTAGTCTAGCAGTCACATATGTACACATCGTCACCTAAGCTCTCCAACTCAAGGATGGTCCAACTTTCTTTTGCCTTTACCTACACCACATAGCACCTGTGAGTCGAAGCTCAGCAAGAAAACTCAATATGCTCATGAACAGTAACAATATGTTTCTAAATCATAATGTGCATGCCTAGAAATAATATCCCTATTCACGCATGCAAATAACTCCAGATAATGATGGTGAATTCTGCCCTCCTGTGTGGACGAATATCAAGTTAATCCTAATCAGATGAGTGATTAACACTTTGAGATTCTGATAATCATGTTGGGGCGTGTAGCCCTAATCAGATGAGTGACTGATGAGTGAGTCACTAACTTAAATTAGATGAGTGACTGATGTGTAAGTCACTAACTTAAACAAGATGAATGATTGACACTTGAGATTCAGATAATCATGCTGGAGCGTTTAGCCCTAATCAGATGAGTGATTAACACTTTGAGATTATGATAACCATACTGGGCTTGTAGCCCTAATCAAATGAGTGATTTAACACTTGAGATTATAATAATCATACTGGGGCATGTAGCCCATAGCAATGTGACAATGCATTCATCTGGGCCTTCTGATCCTGGCTCTAAGTAACTAGCCATTAGACTAGACAAGCCTTTTTAGTTTTCATCAAAATTGAGGTTGATCAGGCATTAATGCTCATGATGAGTCATTCAATGCTTATGTCGATTAGATCTAATCTTTTCGGCTTGTGTTGAACACATCAGTGTCGTTCTTGACTCTTAAGCCAATACCATACGGCTCATGCCGATTTCTGACTCATGGGTCAGTGCCACACGCAAGTAAGCAACCAGGCCTATATCATATGTCAAATATCCAAATTTAGGGCATTCAGCATGCTTACTTAATAGTCACTAGTATAATTATGATCATGCACAATTACAGAGACTCAAGCTTTGATCAATCTCATATTCAATATTCATGTCATGCCCTAATCACATGTTTCTCATGCATCACATGCATCACTTACTGGGTGCAGTTTTCTTACCTCTGGTTCGAGCGAGAAATAACAAATGAACGACCCTTTAGAACGATAAATCCTTTAATCCCTTAGCGTTCATCTAGTCATAACCAAATATGGAATCCAATTAATGAAATCAACACTAAAAGGTTCATGACCTAAACCTCACTCCCGGGACCTCGAATCACACTCAAACGGTTAGTAGATTCGATACCGAACCTTAGGAATTGAAACCCCAAGCCAAAAACCCTCAAAAGTGCCCAAAACAGAAATCTGGAAAAGCAGGGTAGTGCTACAGAGATACTCCCCTAGCGCCCTAGCGCCCCAGCGTACAACCAGAGTTGTCTAGCCCTGGACAGCGCTGTAGCGCCCTCCCTTGGGCGTTATAGCGCTAAGACCAAGCAGAAACAGCACTGGTTCTTCCTCCTTCGAGTTTTTCCATTTCACACCTTCACAAACTGATCCCAAACCTCATCCAAACTTCCCAATGAACCCAAATATCCATTCTACAAGTCTTAGGCATCATAACCCAAGCAACCTTTGCCAAAAACTCCCATCAATTCTCAACTATCAAACTCAAAGTTCCGACTGAAAAACAACTGAAAACAGAGCAAGAAACCAGAGATTTCATGGTTGAAAACTTACCTCAAGATCAGTTTGGAACCCTCTTCAATGGTGGAACACAACTTTAAACCCTCAAGGTTCAACTCCCTAGCTTGAATCTTCAAGTGGGGTTCAAAAATTTCAAAGAAAGAAGGAGAGAAGGAGATGATCGTGAGGGAGGGAAGGAAGCTCTGTTTTGGTTTCTATTTTCTACAGGCTTTACAAGTTGATATAATCCCTTAGGTCAAAAGACTAAAATACCCCTAGGCTTAAATAAAACCCTAAACAACCACCAAAGGCAAAATCGTCCTTTCCCGTCTATCTCATTAATCATAATTAACACCCTCCAATTCTCATTATTCTCAATATTCTCAAATGTTTATAAATCATATCCCATCACCCTTTAATTCCTGGCAAAGTACTAATCCTCAAATTACCCCGAGACTCACCCCGAGCCCCGAAATTAACCTCGTTATGACCAAACCGATAACTTGTTCTGAGATCGTCTCATGCCGAAAAGCTCGAATAAATCCACATAGAATGTGGTATTATTCATAATTCATCAACATGCATGAATACACACAATTACGCCCTCAACGGGCCAAATTACATAAATGCCCTTATAATTAAAAATGGACCCATATGCATGCATTTATCATCATATAATAATATAATTCACATAATCATGCATATAATCATTTTATGACAAAATAAATCAATTATGGCCCTCCTGGCCTCCTAATCAAGGTCTTAAACCTTATTAGGAAATTTTGGTCATTACAATCAATATCTTCTCCTTTGCTTTGGGCAATTCCCTATTTGGAGTTGCTTGCCTCTTCTGAGGAGGTATTACCTTGTTGTTCGATGGTGCTTATTCCCACTTCTGTTGTTGGCTTGCTAATTGCTGGTCTAGTAAATATCATGTTGGTCGTGGCCAAGCCTTTCTTAGTAGTTGGAATGGATGAAATATGCATTCCTGAGCCTTTCTCTAATTTCCTTTTGCACATCTGATTCCGGCGTTGGTAGGAAACTTCATCTTGATATGAAACACGGATGTTATGGTGCGCAAGTCGATCAAGATTGACCTTCCTAAGGGGGCATTGAAAGCTGAGGGAATATTGACCACAACAAACATTGCCATAACCATTTTGTTCGTAGGTGTAGTTCATACTGTTACTGCTAACTTGATTGTTCCTGCTGGATTCATCCCTTCTCCAGTAAAACCATACAAAGTTTGCGTGCACGGTTCTAGGTCCCAAACAGATAACTTCATCCTCTCAAGGGTTTTTTTTGAAAATGATGTTTACTGAGGAACCATGATCTATCATCGTTCATGCTACAATCATGTTGGCAATCTCGGCCTCGATTACCAAAGGATCATTATGCGGGAATCTAACGTGTGTGGCGTCATCCTCGGTGAATGTTATTGGCTTACATTCATAGCAAGGGGTTTGGTAGTGCGCTCCTTGACTGCCAATACTTCATTCACTGGTTCGTGGTGAAGTGTCCGAGCATAACATTCTAAGGCTTTTCTACTTTCGCATGCCAAGTGTGGTCCTCCGCATATCAAGTCTATCCAACTAGCTACTGGAGTTGGCTGTAATAGTTGATTTGGTGCATCTACATTGGGCACAACAACTTGGTTTTGATAAATAAGACGTCGAACATTTCTCATGCCCTGGTTGTTTTAGCGGATGAGAAATTCGATTTCATCCTTAAGATGGTTACACTCGTTGGTGTCATGTTTGTAATCGTTATGGAAACAACAAAACTTCTTCGTGTCTCTCTTAGTTATGTCCTTCCTTATGGGATTAGGCTTCCTATAAGGTACCTCGGCTTGTGTATCTTGAAAGAATTCTGCTCGTGACCACAAGAGCATAGAGTAGGTGACAAAATGAGGATTGTACTCTCATGGCTTATCATTGGTTTTGGCCCTATTATTCTCGTTATTATTACCATTGTTCGAGTTTTTTTTTTCCACTTCTTTGTCCATTTTTATTTCCATTACCATTACCATTGGCCATCAGCTTTCCATCATCACTGACTGTCTTCGATTGGGCTGCCTCTTGAAAGAACCTCTGCACATAGTCCTTCAGAGGCTCATTCAGCCCTTTCTTAATTTCAACAAGGTCGTTGAGTTCATCAGGTGGGATACGAGCAGTAAATAATTTTGAGTAAAAGAGCCTCACAAATTTATCTCAGGAGGTAATGGTTCCTGGCTCCAATTTGAAGAACCATTGTTGATCAGAATCGGGTAGAGTAGCTAGAAAGATCCTACAACATGCGTTGTCTCTATCCCTTTGGAGGTATGTTTGTATCTCAAAATATTTAGCATGTGAGATGGGATCTTCCCTTCCAGTATACATCTTCCAAGATACATCTTGAACTTGGGTGGTACTATCAGAGCATTGATCCGATCAGAGAAAAGAGACCAGTTATTTCTTTCATGGTCGATGTCAGTGAGCTTTAGGGTTGTTAGCTCTCATACCATTTGAGTAAGAGCATCCAATTATGCATGGATTGCACGAGCAACTTGTGGCACATCAATTGGTGCTGCAACTGGGATTGCAGCAGCCCCTACTTGTGGTGCATGCGGGATTACCGGTGCAACAGGTCCAACAACATTGGACGTGTTTCCTACCCTAAGCTAATTGAGGACATCGTGGAAGTTAGGCTCTCTATTTCCCAGCCCATTAATGACACGTCCCCCTCTTGATCGCCCCCCTCCCCCCAAACATTTTGACTATTTTCTCAAGGAGGACCAGGAGGTGGTCTCACAGGATAGTTTGCTGGCTCTTGTTGCCTTGGTGGGACAAGCAGACAATCAGGTTGTACATTCTACCTAGGTGGGATATCTTGAGGCCGGTGGCTCTGGCGAAACAAAGTTTCCTCTTGGATTCTCATCATGTCGATGGTCATTATATTGCTGATGGTCACGGGATTGGTAGTACCGACCATCCCCCTCATCATCATCGTCATAACCATCCCTATAGGTTGTTTGATGACTATTGCTGGGCTCTTATTCATTTCTCCTTCTGTTTATTCTATGATAATGACCACGGTTGTGTCCAACATAGTGAGGTGGCTGGCATCGATTGTGGCCAGCGTGTCTGTCATTCCTTAGTAGTCGAAATTGAGGGCCAGCTTAAGAATCTGGGGGTTGCCTACCTCTCAAGGTTGCTTGCCTTGGGTGCTCATTAGCAGGCCTTCTAGTTCCAGACATTTGCCTGGCACACTCTAGTTCTCTATTAGGCAGCACGTGTTCATCTTGGTGGAGTGGTAGCTGCACTCTTGGCGTAGCTCCCCTATGGGAGTGATGACTTCTAGCAGGTCTAGGAGGGACCACTTGATCATGAGACACATGATGGTTGGGCTGGTCCTAGACCTTGACCGGCTGGTCGTGGGGTTTCACGATTTGCCTGACCAATGTTCTTAGACTGAGGGTTCACTGGTCGGGACCTCGCTGCTTGATTCTGTGACAAGACGACCTCTAGCAACCTTGTTGCATTTGCGACAACCAGGTTCTTCTTGGCGAGTTTCAAGGGCTCGCTGTCCTTGATCCAACCAGGCTGCTGCCTGATTTTCATGCATGATAATGAATTGAGGTTTTCAGATTAGCCTCTTGAGTTGCTTCCTAATTTTTATGCACAACAACAAATTACTCCTACATCTGCCCGACGACCCCTTTTAGCTATTCAAGGTCAAGGTGCAGATCTTCTCCTAAGTCCACATGGATCTCATCATGCCAGAATGTGGCTGGTGGAGGGAGGTTTCCAAGGGGAGGAAATTGATGAGCAGGGTGCAAAGGAATGATCTGACTACTCGAGGGACGGTCAGGATGGGCAGCGTTAGGGATCCCCCCTTGTGGCTCTTGACTCTGTCTTCTAGTAGTGATAGCCATTGCTTTAGATGGATCTAGTAAAATAGGATCTTTGATTTCAGCTCTCAATGAAAGCACCAAAATGTTGACCAGCGTTTTGGTCGATGACACTAAGTCAATATATATGACAGAATAAGAATTAAATGAACTGAAATCACGTAAACAACACTAAGAATTTTATAGTGGTTTCACCCAAGAGTTGGTAATGACCTATGTCCAGTTGTACTTTTATTATTCAAAAAGTCTCAAACTCATGATCAAGAAGAAACAAGGTTCAACTGAGTTTCTTAAGCTGAGGAAAGAATACAATTTGAAGAGTTTCTTATGTAAAGTGCGTACAAAAGAAATCTCTAGCCTTTTCTCATGTAACTTTTTCTTAGGGTTAATGATTCAATGAACTCCCTATTTATAGAGAGTCTTAGTGGGTTATGAGCCCTTACAAACAAATCTTGGCCCTACACGTGTAGGTATGGGATTAGTACATTCAGTTACAAATTCAAATAACACATGAATAATACAATTTAAATAACAGTTACATAAATATCTTCGGATATTTGTTGGTATCTCGTGATATTCGAATCCTCGGGTAAGAGTGACTTGCTCATCAAGCAAGTCTTGCACTCCGAGTAGCTTCATGGGATAGTACTGGCCTGCTCCATCATCAAGCAGGTTACTTGAACTTTGCTAAATAAGCTTTTATATTTTGATGTAGCCCTCTCGAGCAGCTACTACTTCCGACCAGCTCTCTAAATTTAATGCAAAGTAATGCGACATGCCTCTTTCTTAGAAGCAACACCATCAAGTTAAAATTGGGTTAAACATTTGGTAATGTCCAACGATTAGATTTTAACTTTTATAAAGAACAAAGTTTTTTTTAATTTGCAACCAACCGAGTGTTGTTTTTTAATATAGTGTAAATACCCTTTTGGACTATGTTTTGTGCAAAAGTTGTCGATTGGACTCTCTCACAATTTGGACCCTGCATTTTGCAAATGGAATAAAAGAGTACCCTGGACAAAATTTTGGTCAAACTTTTTTTAAATATGACCAAAATACCCTCCAATTTTAATTTTAATTGAATTTTCTAAATCATTAATGTGTTTTCTTTATTCATATTAAATAAAAACAATATAGAAAAAAAATTTAGAAAAATAAAATAAAAAAGTTAAAAATTAAATCAAATAAAATATAATATCTTCTCTCTCTCGTGTTCATCTCTCTGTCTCCCCACTTTCTTTTTCGCAATAATTTTCATAGATATTCATCTCTCTCACTCTCATTCTCTTTCCTTCTCTTTCTCTTCCTTCCGTGTTCATCTTTCTCTCCCCTCTCTCTTTCTCCCAACATTGCCGACGATCTGCACGAAGTAGAGCAGATCTCGTTGGAGGCGAGAGATCTTCATCGTCTTCATGTTCTTCTTCATGTGGGTCATCATAGGCGGATCTCATTGTCCAAGGAAATTCTCGTGTCTGGGCTCTAGATCTGATGGGGATAGACTCGCCGACCCAATGATAACTCCATTTTAGTGTCATTTTAGGATGTGTTTTTGCAATAATCTTGAGTATTTATGTTTTTTTTGTGCAAGATTACGCTTGTGTTTTGTCTTTGTTGTAGGTCGGTGCGTTGAATCATGAGATAAATGTGAAAAAAAGAGGAAATGGTGAAAAAAGGAGCTTTTAGTGGTTGCTTGATTCAAAATGGTGTTAAGGATGAGTTATGCTAAGCTTTTGATGAAGGAGGGATGTTGAAAGGCTAAAATTTTAAAATAATGGAATTAGAGTCGTGGCATTGGCTTAATGGTCGCGACTCTAGTCAAGTCATAGGTTGAAGGTTGCTGAAGGGAATTAGAGCTACGACTTGCTCTTATAAGTCGCGGCGCTCGTGGAAGTCAGAGGCGAACCCCAGGTGCTGCATCTACACGCGGGCCGCGACTGGGGTTTAGAGGGTCACGACACCTGAAGACCGAACCAGAATTTGAAGTGCCTTAAAAAGAACACGGGTCGCGACCTAAGAAATGCCAAGTTGCGACCCGCCTATGAAAAAAAGAAGAAATCGTGTTTTTTTTAGTATAAATTCATACTTTAGGTTTTAATTAGGGTTATGTGAGATTTTAATTACGATTTTGATTCTGAGACAAGTTTGTCTGCACTTTCATATTTTTTATTTCTTCTTAAAGTCTGTGAATTTTATGTTTCTGAATAATTATTTTGTTGTTTTAGTCATATCTTATATGAACTAAACACCTCTATCTAGGGTTTAATGTAGTCGCTTGGATTTCTATTTAATGTTATTATGATGCTCTATTAATTCTTCATCTTTATTCTAATCTATATAATATTTGCTTAATGCTAGTAAATATCTTATCAGTATTTGCTTTATTTACTATTTTTATTCAAAATTCGAAAGATGAAAATTTAATATGCTATCGTTATATAGACATAGGTTACATATTGGATGAAAGTACCTGTATGACTCGTGTAGTAATTAGATTTCTATGCTTAATGCCTGCTATATGTTTAAGTTCATCACAGAGATGTAGAAAACCTGTATATAGGTTGAGATCTTATATCTTGAAAAAGAATAGGAATTGATTTATGTTAACCTCCTATTAGAATAGGAAGAAAGAAATTTAGAAATGAATAATAAAATTAAGAAAATGAAATGTTGATGAAGTTAATACCCTGGGTTTTTTTTTATTATTGATTTTTATCCTTTGATTAATTATTTTGTTTTTAGCTATTGAAATTGTGTTTATAGTTCGATCTATTCATCTTGAGTTTACTTGCCAAATAGAAAGTAAAGAACAATTATTGGTAATTGGTCAATAGTCTCTATCAGATGATATCCGTTCTTCCGGAATTTATTACTTGACACGACCATGTACACTTGCGTGCATATTTGACAGATCATCCAACCTCACAAATCTAGTCGTTCACCGATCTAACCGCGCGAAGATCTTTTCTCCCCAGATTCGAGCCTCACGACACCATGACCGTGACCTCTATTCTAAGCCCCACCACAAACTAGATTCGAGGAAGAGGAAGCCCCACCACGACCCAACCCCATCGTTGTTTGAATACCACATCTGAGATGGAGGGATGAGGAAGCCCCACCGTGGCTGGAGAAGGAACATAACTCATATCAAGATAAAAGGCCCAGATCCGTGTGCGACAGAGCTTCAGATCTCATCGTGGCTGGGACTTCCAATATGATGGGAACCAACAGGGACAGATTTTCGACCATGGAAGTCAAAAGCCACTGTCATTTGGGTATTTTGAGATTTTTTTTTTGTATTTTCATATCTATTTTTTCATATTGATAATTGTGGGTTTGTTTGATGTAATTTGTGATGATGATGATGAACAAATGAAGAAGAATAATAAGAGATTAAGATAAACAAAAAAAAAGTTTAATTGATTTTGTATTTTTATTTAGGGTGGATATTAATATTAAGTTTGATTTTGTTCAAGTTTTAATTTTTCTACTTAAATGTTGTTTAAATCTTTATTTTTTTTATTTAACCAAGAAGAAGAATAAGAAGAAAGAAGGGAAAACTTGTTTAATTTAGTTTAGTTTAGATTTAGGGTTTCAGTGACTTTAATTAGATATGTGTAGCGTCCCAACTTTGTTAATAAGGCTTAGGGTCTTGATTAGCGTGTCGGGAGGGCAATAATTGATTTAATTATGTTAATATGTGAATTAAACAGTTATGTGATTAGAAATGCATGTTTAGGTGAATTAAATATTCATGTGGGCCCAATTTGGTTATTAGGGGTATATTTATAATTTTGGTATGTTAAGGGCATAAATGTGAATTATATGCATATTGTGCTTGATACCACGAGATTGTGGTGATATATTTGTTATGTGTGATCTGAGACGGTCCTAGGGGGCAAAATGGCTAAATAGTCACAACGGGGTCGAGTACTCGGCTCGAATAGGAGCCTAGGGGTATTTTGGGGATGTAATATGTGCTCGGGATTGCGGTAATCAATCAGCTCGGGACACAGGTAAGAAAATTGTTTTTGCCCATAGAGCAGGGCATGGCCCTATTGTTTGTGTTTAATATATGTGTGAATATATGTGAATGCTATGATATGTTATGCATGTTAATGAATGAACGATGAAGGCTAAGAACGACGAAGGCCGAAAATGGCGAAGGTCGGGTATGACAAGAGGCCAACATCGATGTTAAGCATGTTGAGTGCAGGCTGCTGGGGCGAGACCCTCCAAGGGTGTTGTATCCACCCGCTCGGTGAAGACTGCAAACCCAGGGCCTGGTAAAGCACCTGGGTCGGCATAGGCCGCTATGTGTTTAGTATGTTGACTGTTTGATTGTATATTGTGGATTGCTATGTGTGATTTGTTATGCATTGAGTTTTCTTGTTGGACTTCAGCTCACGGGTGTTCTATGGTACAGGTAAGGGCAAGGGAAAGGTCGATCAACCATGAGTTGAAGAGCGTGGAGCGACAAGTACATGTTCGACGTTTTGGCCTCCACGACCAGGGTTATTTTAGGAAATGTATTGTAATAATTTGCTTTGTCGCTTAGATCGATCGTAATTATATTTTTGAGTTGTAATACATTTTCTAAACAGTATTTTGGGATCTCAAATGTATAACTTTTATGATTTTAATGATTGTTCAAATCTTTATATCCAATGTTGTCAAATGAGTTTTTATTTCAATTTAATCACATTTTTAATCTAAAATATCGATTAGCGAACTAATGGAACATTTATAAATCATATGGTAACGACTCTAAAATAGTAGAGCATTACAATGTATTAATTTTTAATTATTTAAAATAGTATTTTTTTAATTTTTTAATTTAAAAACAATTTTATTTATTTTAAAATGTAATTTTATTATTTATTTAATTCATTAATTAATAAAACTCTGGGCATTTTGGTCATATTTAAAAATTTTTGACTAAAATCTAATCCAGTGTACTCTTTTGTTTGATTTTGTAAGACATAAGGTTTATATTGTCATTTAATAAAATACATGGTCGAATCAGTAACTTTTGCAAAACAGAGTCTAAAATTGTATTTACCCGTTAATATATTAAAACCTTGTGTGCATAAAACCAAAATAAAATAAACTAAAAGGATAGTATATCAAGCTCTTGTCTTGTTGTGAATAAAGGATCTAGAAAGCAAACCAATGTAGCGTATAATATCTATTTGTGGTGTATGATTCAATTGTTTTACAAAATATAGTTAAGGTTATACACATAATAAAAATAAATAAGAAAGAAGTGACAAAAGGAATACAATAATAAACATAAATAACGAATTTCAACATGACTGTCACTATAAAAATATTAATTTTTTTCAGTAATTGAGAATAAATTTTAACAAGCATTTTCAACTAAATTTTTATAGCACCGATATTATAGTTAAATTTAAATTGAGATTATTTTTCTTTTAACGATAAATTGATATTATTAATATTATTAATAATTGCTGAGAGAATTTAACATTATTTAGGGAGAGAGAATTAGGGGCTTTCTTAACTAATTCAACGTTATCAAGCAATGAGGTGTCTCAAAATATATTTTTCATTATTTGTCACCACTTATGATTGATAGTTCTAAATACAAAATAAAATAGTATTGTTATTGAGCACATTAAGGTTCCAACACCACATCAGGTCGCACTATATAGTTGATTATTGATACCCAATAATTATTATTAATTAAAATGAGTGTTGTTATTTAACACCTTAAGGTATCCAACACTACATGATATGACACCTCATGTTGGTTAGCAATACTCCATATTACTTATAAAATTCAAATATGTGGGACTTGATACTAAATTGCATCAATAGCAGAATGTCACCTCCTTGTGGTATTGGCACCAGTAGTACCCCTTAGCAATTCTCAATTCAAATATGTAATACTCGATTGCAAGTTGGGCACTAGTTCTAGCGGTGCCCTATTAGGCCATCTCCAACATTCACTTCATTATAAATCTACTTCAACTTCTTTTTTTTTTTTACTTTTTTCACTTCAAATTACTATTTTATCTCCAACGATTACTTCAACTTTTAATTTAAAAAAAAAAAAAGAATATTCATTTTTTTAAATCCTTTTTAATCATCAATAAATGATTTAACTACTAATAATAATATTATACATTAACACTAATATATAATTAGGTAATGATTTTAAATCAATAAAAACACAGATAAATAATTATTAATGAACTTAACTTAAATTGCTACATTATAAAAACTAAACATTACATTTTTTTTTTCAAAATAAATAACATTACATTTAATATAAATAGACAAAAAAGTACAAATAATAACTATACACTAATTTTTTAAATTAGTAAATTCGTTCCACAAATTATCAATTGCACTTCAAAGTGCAATGTGAGCTTCTTTATCTTTGATCTGTTTGTATCGATTAAAAAATTCTTCCCATTTGGCTTCATCGACCACATTCTCAACATTTGGTACTGGTACTTTCATCCATTCATTAATTAATGCATTAATATCATGTTCATCTTCTATTATCATGTTTTGCATAATAATGCACACAATCATTATATCATGCAACACATGTTTGTTCCAAAAACGTGATGGCCCAGCAACAATTACAAAACGCAATTGAAGAACTCCAAGTGCACCTTCTACATCTTTCCGACATGATTCTTGTTTCATGGAAAAATATTGCTTTTTAGGGCCCCATGGATCATGGATAGTTTGTACAAGAGTAGACTATTTAAGGTATATACCATTAGCTAAATAATAACTTGTATTATATTCTTTCTTGAATAACATAACGAGTCGAAGGAGCAATACCTGAATCGGGATTAGAAAAAAGATGTGAGGCCTCCAACACATTAATTTCATTATTGGAACCTGGTAAACCAAAATGTGCATGACATATCCAAAGGTCATAATCAGCACAGCTTCGAGAAAAATAGTAGGGTGCCCACTACGACCAGCATATTGTCCTGCCCATGTTGTTGGAGAATTTTTCCACTTCCAATGCATGCAATCTAGACTGCTCAACATTCTTGGAAAACCACGTTCTTTACCAAAATAGAGTTGCCAGAAATGTCACTAGCATTAGGTAATCTTAGATATTGCTCATCAAAAACTTGGACAATTGCATGACAGTTCTCTTCAAACTTTCAATAATTGTAGACTCTCCTATTTTTATGTACTCATCGGTAGCATCTGCTGGGATGTTGTATGCCAACATCCAAAACACAGCAGTGATTTTTTGAAGAGTAGACAACCCAAGTTTGTCCATTCCATCCCTTTGCTAGATAAAATAGTTGTCATGACCTTCGACATCATTAGCAATATGAAGAAATAAAGTTCGAGGCATTCTAAATTGATGACGAAACATGGAATCATTATAATGGGGGTTCTTTGAGAATTAATCATTGAACAGATTACGATTAATACTTTCATGATCGCGATTGATAGTTCTATGACCAAGAACTAAGGCTCCATGGATTGCCTTGTTGCTTAGTTGATTGAGATAGCAAACCATGCGAGTATTGTTATTTGCATGCATTTTGATTAGCGTTTCTTCTTCTGCATTAATCGCCTCAATGTCATTAATTAGATTTGCATCATCATCAATTTCACCATCACAAGATGATGACCGAGATAAGCTTCCAATATTTAAATTCATTTTTGAAGTTATGTAGATTGAATGAGTTTTAGTTCAAATGAGTATAAGATTTTATAATAGTTTGAAGATAATAATCATCTTATCAAACTTACACATTTTTCATAATAAGAAGATAAGGACTCTTTGTGATTCTACAACAACCCTTGGATGGATTACACCTTCATCCCAACCATCAAATTTACTTCTTTCCCATCTTATCAAACTTACACATTATTCAAAATCAGAAGATAATGATTCTTTCTGATTCTATACCAATCCTTGGATGGATTACACCTTCATCCCAACCATCGGATTTACTTTTTCCCCCATCTCATCAAACTTACACACTATTCAAAATTAAAAGATAAGGATTCTTTCTGATTTCTATACCAACCATTGGATGGATTACACCTTCATCCTAACCATCATATTTAATTTTTCCCCATCTTATCAAACTTACACATTATTCAAAATCAAAAGATAAAGACTCTTTTAGATTCTATACTAACCCTTGGATGGATTACACCTTTATCCCAACAACCGGGTTTACCTTTTCCCCATCTTATCAAAATAACACATTATTCAAAATCAGAAGATAATGATTCTTTCTGATTCTATACCAACCCTTGGATGGATTACACCTTCATCCTAACCATCATATTTACTTTTTTCACATCTTATCAAACTTACACATTATTCAAAATCAAAAGATAATGATTCTATACCAACCATTGGATGGATTGCACCTTCATCCCGACCATCGGATTTACATTTTTCCCATCTTATCAAACTTACACATTATTCAAAATCAAAAGAAAAGGATTCTCTTTGATTTTATAATAACCATTGGATGGTTACATCTTCATCTGAACCATCAATTTTGAATTTTTCTTCTTCTATAAATACCATACAAAACTTCACTCAAACATACTCTTCAACCATTTATGTTAGAAAAATGGCTGGAAAACATAGAACTACTTCATACACACACGAAGAAGAGTCGCACCAATGTCATATATATCTCGATGTTCCCCAAGACCCTATTGTATAGGTTTAAACCAATCTCGAGATAACTTTTGGTCTCAAGTTGCACTCAACTACAATAACTCTAAACCAAAGTCTATCACTAAAGATTGACCAAAAAGATCTTTGCAATGCCAAATGCAAATTATTCAAGCTGCAGTTGGCAACCTAAGGGGAAGCATTCAACAAGTCGAATACCGAAACTCAAGTGGTGCTTCTGAATATGATATTGTAATTATATATTAGATCTTTTTTATTTTTATCTTATAATTTTATATGTATAATATTAACTCTTTGTGTTTTTTTTTGTAGATAACTCGAGCTAAGATGTAATTGAAAGAAGATCTATATTACAAAAAATGGTTTAAATTTGATCATGTGTTGCCTATCTTGAAAGATATTGAAAAATTTGGAGATGATCATAGCAATGCAACACCATACTTTCGAAAGAAAAGTAGTAATTTTGTGAGAAACACCCTAAACTTCAGGGACCGTTACGGTGCACATTGCAAACAGTGCTAAACTCGCCAATCGAGTCATTTGGCCATAAACGTGTAACTAAGAATAATTAGCGGTTTAGGGATTAAAAATTATGGTTAAGATGTAACGTTTCACTAGAACGTTTACTGTATACATTGGGATCCCAAAAATATAATTTAAAAGTCTATTACAGGAAAATATTTACAACCAGCCGATCTAAGCGGCAAAACAAGGTTTAACCCTAGTTCCTCTCCTTCAAACCTCGGCCGTGGTGGTCGAGCAGCTGCATATGTACACATTGTTACATAAGCTCTCCAACTCAAGGATGGTCTAGCTTTCTTTTGCCTTTACCTGCACCACATAGCACCCGTGAGCGGAAGCCCAGCAAGAAAACTCAATATGCTCATGAACAGTCATATCATGATATCAAATCATAACTGGCATGCCTAGCAAACATAGCTTTATTCAAGCATGCAAATAAATTCAAACAATGCTGGGGAATCGAGGATAAGAAATCCTGCCCACCTGATTGGATGACTATCAAGTCAATCCTAATCAGATGAGTGTTTCAACACTTGAGGTTCTGGTAAACCACACTGAGTGACCGACAAGTAAGTCACTACCGGGCTCAGCACCCAAAGCCATGCAAATGATGATCAGAATGATCATACATAGCTCATAGCTCTGAACAGATGAGTGAATATCACTTGGAGGTTCTGTTAACCATATTGAGTGACTGACAAGCAAGTCACTATGGGGCTCGATGCCTATAGCCGTGTAACGAAACCGTTACCTGGGCTTTCCTGCAACGGCTCTAATCAGATGAGTGACTGATGTGTAGTCACTAGCTTAAACAAATGAGTGACTGATGGGTAGTCACTAGCTTAAACAGATGAGTAACTGCTGGGTAAGTCACTAGCTTAAACAGATGAGTGATTGCTGGGTAAGTCACTAGCTTAAACAGATGAGTGACTGCTGGGTAAGTCACTAGTTTAAACAGATGAGTGACTGATGGGTAAGTCACACAAGCACTTTTAGTTTTCATCGAACTTGAGGTCAGTCCAGCATTAACGCTCTTCTGAGTCATATAATGCAGATGTCGATTAGATCTAATCTTTGTTGGCTTGCGTGGAACACGCTAAGGCCGTCCTGACTTATGAGTCAGCACTGTGTGACCAGTGCCCAGTACCACTGCCGAACTTGACTAATAAGTCCCAGCTTCACAGTTGATACTGGCACCTTTTCCAAATCTAACTGATTAGTCAGTACCATGCACAAGTAAGCAATGCTACCAAGCATATGTCATATGTCGAATATTCAAACGCAGGGCATTCAGCATGCTTACTTAACAGTTGCTAGCACAACTATAATCATGCACCAACACAGAGACTCAATCTCTGATCAATCTCATAGTCAATATTCATGGCATGCCCTAATCACATGTTTCTCGTGCATCACATGCATTATACTTAATCATCCAGCATGCCTCAATAATAACCATATGCAAATGAGCAAGATTGCTAAGCATTCAATATGCTATCAATGTTTACATTTAAACATCCAACATGCATCAAGAATAACCATGCATGTCAAATATGGGGTGCAGTTTTCTTACCTTTGGTCCAAGCACAGGTTACCAATAAACGAGCCACATGCACGATCCCGATTCCAAGCCTCTAGTGATAACCTAGTCACAACCACAAAACGGTGATCCAATGAGTTCAAGTTCTAAAACCAATCACGGAACCAAGACCTAGCCTCCGAGACATCAAATCCCACTAAACTGGGTATTAGGAATGATCCCGAGGCCTAAGGTTTGAGTTCCCATGACTAAACACTGACTTTGGTCACTTTTCCTCTTTTGAGCCGCGACCCCAACCATTAGAGCTGCCGCCCCACTCAAGTCAAGCCCAAAAACTCTTCTCTGACAGCAATTAGAGCCGCAGCTCTAACCAATAGAGCCGCAGATCAAATAGCCCATCATCCCCAAACCACCAGCTTCTTCAAGCTTGAGCCGCAGCACCCAAGAACAGAGCCGCAGCTCAACCTCGAACCCAGCCATAAAACCTCCATTTCTTCATCTAAATACCTTTCAAAAACATATCCAAACATCTCCAAACTCAAAAATTAAAGTTCTCAAACATCCCCATGATCCAAAACCAACAAAATCCAAGTCTCAAATCACCAAAAAACACATCAAAACACAAAGTCCAATTCAAGCTTAAAAACTTTAAAAACTTAGAACTTAAAACTTGAATTACCTCCAATTGAGTTGTTTCCAACTAAATCCTCTGGCTAATAGGCTTCTAATCTTCCCTAGGATCGCTATGCCTCGATCCTCGCTTGAATCCGAGTCCTAGAACTCAAGTTACCTTCGAAAATGCGATCGGGAGACGAAAAGGAAACTTAGAGGGAGAGAAAACGTACAGAACCTTCTTTTTATTTCTTTAAAAGGTTACTTCAAACTTAAGTAGCCTCAAACAAATCCTAACGCTCGGGGTCCCGAAAACATCCCCGGGGACAAAATAGTCAAAACCTCCAGAATTTCCCCCTGATCTTACTAACTCCCAATTTATCACCAAATATTAATTCTCATTACCCAATCACCCGGTAATGCTATGACTCACTCCGAGTCAAGAATAAATCCCGTTGTGACTTTCCCACTAGCTTACCTCCTAAGATCGTCTTGTGCCGAGTAAACCTAGCATAACCAAACAATAATAAAGCACCACACACATATCACATATATACCAAATATGCCCGAAATGGCCAAAATATGAAAATCACATTACTCATAAATGGGTTCACATGCATATTTAATACACCTAAACAAGCATATAATCATTTAATAACATAATAAATCAATTATGGCTCTCCTGACCTCCTAATCAAGGTCCTAAACCTTATCAGGAAATTTGGGGCATTACATTGTGTCATCAAAATCATAGTGTCTTACTTTAGAGTCTCCAACATCTGCATCTCCTGGACTATCATCGTTTTCTCTTAATATAAATATGAGGGTGGTGATGGTTGCTCTACTCAACGACCCATTGGAATCATGAAAGCAAAAGGAAAAGGGAAAATAGAAGAGCAAACTTCAGCAATTATTGACACTAAAGATGAACACCATCAAGTAATCGAAATTCTCAAAGAAGGCAGCAGAGACAGGCAACAAAATTATCAAATTCAAATGTTGCAAGCTCAAAATCAGAAAAGAAAATTAGTTATGGCTCCATTTATTGAGGAAAATAAAATTTTAGGTAAGGATTTAAACTCGATAAGCAATCTAATCCTACATGGGCATTTTCAAAATGAATAAACCGAGATATTGCAGAGAAGATCTCAACGTGGCTAAACCTCTCAAAATACTTCTAATAATATTTGTGACTATTTTAATGATATTTGGATGATCTAATAATGATCTCCCAAATTATTAAATAATTATTCTAGTTTATGTTGGTAGTATTTGTTGTTGTTGTTTTTTTTAATTATTGTTAATTTTATTTCATGTGTTTCAATTTATATTTTTAATATTATTATATTCTTAAAAATAAATTAATTTTTGTGTTGTATAATTATTATTCTTATAGTGATGGTGTATATTTTAAAAATTAAAAACTAAAAAAAATTAATGAAAGATTAATGAAAATAATATATTTAATAAAGGATACATATCTAATTATAAATTAGATACAGGGATACTTGGGTAATTTTACTCCAGCACAGTGAAAAAAATCAATAAAGATAAAGTTTGTGATACGTGGATAAGGAAATTTTGCGTTTTTAAAGTTGACGTTGGACATGCCCTTATCAATTCTCAAAAACTAAAAAATTTGAAAAAGAAAGGCAAATTTGGGTATTTATGCATATTGTAGGTGCATATATCAAAAAAATATCATTCTTTAACATCATTCCAAAATAATGCTAGTATTTGTTTGGTTTACAAAAATACCCTTATCATTTTTTTAGCCTCCATCCGTCTTCTCTCTCGGGTCACCTTATTTTTTGGACATCATCCATCTATCCCTCTATCCCTTATCAATTAAGATACTAATTTATGCATTTCGAATAGATCTTAGCATAATTTTTTGGTTTTTTTTTTGTAATTTTTTTCACAATTTTTTAGATCTGAAACGTAAAAAGTTGCAGAAAACTTGATGTACCTTGATGCCCAGCTCGATAGGTCCTTAAAAATCATGATTTTCAAGAAAAAAACCATCTGCCTCAATAGGTCTCGATACAAATCAATGCAATTGATAGAAATTGCATAAATTTTCACTGGGGTGTCCGTTTGAGGTGATTATTTTTTTTTAATTTGGGTATTTTCTTGAGATCTACACATTTGGGATATGCAAACACATATTTGGGAAGTTAAAAGTTTGAAAACATACCAAACTTCATGTGTAAACATATTAGACGTGTAGATCTCAAAAAAATACTCAAATTAAAAAAAAATCACTTCAAACGGACACTCTAGTGAAAAATTACGCACTTTCTATAAATTGTATCGAGGTATGTCGAGGCTTATCGATGTAGTATCGAGGCATATGGTTTTTTTTTCATGAAAATCATGATTTCTAAGATATACCTCGATAGAACTCGATATACCTCGATGCCCAGCTCAATAGGTTCTTACAAATCATGATTTTCAAGAAAAAAACTATCTGCCTCGATAGGCCTCGATAGAACTCGATAGGTCTCGAGACAAATCAATGCAATTGATAGAAATTGCATAACTTTTCACTCGAGTGTCCGTTTGAGGTGATTTTTTTTTTGAATTTGGGTATTTTCTTGAGATCTACACGTTTGGGATATGCAAACACATATTTGGGAAGTTAAAAGTTCGAAAACATACCCAACTTTGAAAATATAATGGTATTGTTTTTTAACTTTGGTGTGTTTTATAGCTTTCAACTTCCCAAATGCATGTGTAAACATATTAGACGTGTAGATCTAAAAAAAATACCCAAATTCAAAAAACAAATCACCTCAAACGGACACCCAATTGAAAAGTTATGCACATTATATTAATTGCATTGATTTCCATCGAGACCTATCGAGATCTATCGATGCAAGTTGTTTTTTTTCATGGAAATCATGATTTTTAAGGGCCCATCAAGCTGGGCATCGAGTTCTATCGAGGTATATCTTAAAAATCATCATTTTCATGAAAAAAAAACCATATGTCTCGATACCACCTCGATAAGCCTCGACATACATCGATGCAATTCATAGAAAGTACATAATTTTTCACTAGGGTGTCTGTTTGCGGTGATTGTTTTTTTTAATTTGGGTATTTTGTTGAGATCTACACGTCTAATATGTTTACAAATGCATTTGGGAAGTTGAAAGCTTGAAAACACACCAAAGTTAAAAAACAATACCATTATATTTTCAAAGTTTGATATGTTTTCAAACTTTTTAACTTCCCAAATGTGTGTTTACATATCCCAAACGTGTAGATCTCAAGAAAATACCCAAATTAAAAAAAAAATCACCTCAAACGGACACCTGAGTGAAAAGTTATGCAATTTCTATCAATTGCATTGATTTGCATTGAGACCTATCGAGTCCTATCGAGGCAGATGGTTTTTTTCTTGAAAATCATGATTTTTAAGGACCTATCGAGCTGGGCATCGAGGTACATCGAGTTCTATCGAGGTATATCTTAGAAATCATGATTTTCATGAAAAAAAACCATATGCATCGATACTACATCGATAAGCCTCGACATACCTCGATACAATTTATAGAAAGTGCATTGTAACGCCCTGGATAACCAAGACCGTTACACTGTGTGTTTAAAAATAGTACAAGACTTGCTAATCAAGTCATTTAAACAAAGTGTGAATTCAATGTCATCAACAAATTAGGAATAAAAGATTTTGGTCACAAACAGGCTATTTTCATTAAAATGGCAGTTTACTACATGAAAACTCAAAACAGGGTTCGGATGTCTTAGTTATAACAAATTCCAAGAGTTACAAATAATTCAAGCCACTCTAATGGCAAAATATATATTTTAGGTTTCCGTCCCTGTACAATTCCTCGACCGTGGCGGCCGAGCAGCTGACAATGTACACCTCGCCCCCAGAGCTCTCCAACTCATGGTTGATTCAGCTTACCCTTGCCGTTTCCTGCACCACGTAGCACCCGTGAGCCGAGGCCCAGCAAGAAAGCATGATAACATAGCAAGATCAACATCATTAATCAAATATTTCACAATGCACAACCAGGAATTCAGCAGTTCATAACATTTATCCAGTCAGTGACATCACACAATAGATTAACAGTTTGTCATCCAAACAGCCAACAAATCATGTTCATAACACAATATTCACGATCATAATCAACAGTTCATCACATCATCAAATGATATTCAGGGTCAGCGCCCTTAGTCGCACCCTCTATTTAATACACTGTCTTCGGCTCTCTTGGGCCGCCCCCAGTGTAATACTCACTGACTCCGGCCAGCTTAACCGAGCTCAGTGATAGATAAGCTGTCTCAGCTACCAGTGGCCGAGCCGCGCCCTGTGCGTAAATATTGATTCCGACACTCTTAGGTCGGTTATCGCATGTCCCATGGCATAATAATACCATCTCATGACATGATATACAAGTGTAGGGAGCTCTTAGTCCCATCGTGTCCACATGGTTAAACACATTCACATAACAATGCATACAAACATAGGGAACACTTAGTCTCAACCTAGCCACATAATCAGGTGCAGCTTTCTTACCTTTGGCTTTCAGACGAGCTAGTTATAAGCGATGTTCCTTGAGCGCGATCCGATCCCCGAGCCCTAGCTTAGCACCTAGTCACAACCAAGATAAAGGTTACCATTAACAATCTTAAATGAGCTTCTAAACCAAGTTCTAGTCCTCAGAACATTGAACTTCACCAAATATGGTAAAAGACTTAACCCCGAGCACCCTAGGTTAAATTCCCAAGCCTGAAATCTCAAAATCCCAAAATCCCAAAATCCCTTAAGCGCCGCGGCATGGGCTATCCATGTCGCGGCATGGGCCCTGACAGAACCCTCCATGGGTACAAAAACAGGTAAGGGCCACGGCATTGCTTGGACCATGCCGCGGCCCGCCCTCCTTCCTCAGCATGCCACAACATCGAAGGGCCGCAGCTCACCAAGAACCATGCCGCGGCCCGACCCTTCGAACCCAGAAAAAACCACCATTTTCAATCTCTAAACCTCACCTAAGGCCATCCTAAAGCCCCCAACTAAAAACCAATTAATAATAACAACATTAGAATGATTTAGACAACACAACCCAACCAAAAATCCAGCCTAAGACTCACCAAAATCCTAATTCCAACTTCTGAAATTTCAAACTCACAAACTCAAAACCAGCCATGAAAACTCTCAAATTCAACCATCAAACTTCAAATTAATCCTTACCTCAGCTGTAGAATCGTTCTAGCATCCAACCAGCTTCAAGCCTTCAACTCCTCAGGTTCATATCCCTTTATTCCATCCAAAACTCAAACTTAAAAACTATCTCATTAAAACCCAGAAATTCACATCAGAAAACCTTAAAACTTACCTCAATTGACTGGCTTAATTTTGCTAGTTCTTCAAGCTTCACCAAAGTCCCTAGCCCTAAGCTCCATCCTGAGCTTGCTCTAGAATTCCAGCTCCAAAACCCACAAGGAATGGTGAAGAGATGACCCAGCCGAATGAGAGAGAGTGAGATAACTCTAAGTGTTCTGTTTTTCTTTCTTTCCTTCTTCTTTTCTTTTCCTTAAGTTTCTAGGTTTATCTACAACCTCCACTAACATCAAAAAGCAGAATATAGCCTAACCTTAAGTAAGCCAAATGACCACCTTGCCCTCCTAATAATAACTAAACCTTTAAACATTCTAAGGGCATTTTAGTCATTGCTCCTGATTCCCACATATTCCTCAAGTGTCTTAAATATTTACCACTTAATTCTCATCATCTAGTTAGTCACCAATTATATTTCTCAATACCAAATCATCTCCAATATATTCTCCAAGTTCCCAGATGCATCCCCAGGCTCACACCGAGCCGGGTATAAATCCCCGCTGTGACTTTCTCGCTAAACCGCTTGTTAGGATCGCCTCAAACCACAAGCTGCAGACATACCCACATAATAATGTGGTCTCAACGTTAACCTACCAGTATACACATAAGTATGCCATTACGCTCTCAGTGAGCCAAATTACCAAAATACCCTCACAACATAGTATATAACCCCATGCATGCCTTTATCATCATATAATAATATGACCCACATAATCATGCATATAATCATATAATAGCACAATAAATCAATTATGGCCCTCCCGGCCTCCTAATCAAGGTCCTAAACCTTATTAGGGAATTTGAGTCGTTACATGCATAATTTTTCACTAGGGTGTCCGTTTGAGGTGATTCTTTTTTTAATTTGGGTATTTTTTTTAGATCTACACGTCTAATATGTTTACACATGCATTTGGGAAGTTAAAAGCTTGAAAACACACCAAAGTTAAAAAACAATACCATTATATTTTCAAAGTTGGGTATGTTTTCAAACTTTTAACTTCCCAAATGTACGTTTACATATCCCAAACGTGTAGATCTCAAGAAAATACTAAAATTAAAAAAAAAAATCACCTCAAACGGACACCTGAGTGAAAAGTTATGTAATTTCTATCAATTGCATTGATTTGCATCGAGACCTATTGAGGCAGATGATTTTTTTTCTTAAAAATCATGATTTTTAAGGATTTATCGAGCTGGGCATCGAGGTACATCGAGTTTTCTGCAACTTTTTACGTTTCAGATCTAAAAAATTGTGAAAAAAAATTGCAAAAAAAACCAAAAAATTATGTTAAGATCTATTCGAAATGCATAAATTAGTATCTTAATTGATAAGAGATGGATGGATGATGTCCAAAAAATAAAGGTGACCCAAGAGAAAAGATGGATGGAGGCTAAAAAAATGATAAGGGTATTTTTGGAAACCAAACAAATACTAACATTATTTTGAAATGATATTATTTTGATATATGCACCTAAATATCCAAATTTCCCAAAAGAAATCCTACCTATTTGACAAGACCTCTGATGTACTAGGCGGTCGAATTTTCACCACACAATACAACAATCAAGTACACTGTCAGTTATTACCCGCTCTCGTTATTATCACTGTTAATCTACAAGTTCTAGCAGTCAGCTGTTACAATTTTCCTATTATAGCAAAATACAACACACACAACTGAGAAAATGGAGCACTCGACGGTTCCCACAAACGGAATTAACATGCACATTGCGTCCATCGGGACTGGTCCGGCAGTTCTGCTCCTCCATGGCATCCCTGAGCTCTGGCATTCCTGGCGCCACCAGATGCTCTCTCTCTCCTCCTTGGGTTACCGCTGTATAGCCCCCGATCTCCGTGGTTATGGTGACACCGACGCGCCACCGTCGCCGGAGTCTTACAGCGTTCTCCACATCGTCGGTGACCTCGTCGGCCTTCTGGACCATCTGGGTATCGACCAAGTCTTCTTGGTTGGCCATGACTGGGGAGCTTTCATGGCTTGGTATTTTTGCATGTTCAGGCCCGAAAGAGTCAAAGCTTTGGTCAACCTCAGTGTCGCTTACATTCCCAGGAACCCAGCGATGAGATTCTTGGATGAGTTTAGGGCTTTCTTTGGGGACGAATTCTACATGTGCAGGTTTCAGGTGATTATTAAATCCTTAAATCTGTGGTTTTGAAATATCTGGGATTTTTTTTTTGGTCCCTCTGTCATATTAGGCCAACATATTTACCAAAGATTTTACTTCTGCTGAACCCATCCCATAAAGTTGTGTGACTATATTACATATTTTGTCGTATGGTTATAGATCTCCGTTCCTGAAAATCCTAAATAAATCATTTTTCGTACCAAACCAAAATTATCATTAACTAACCGGTTCAAATTTATGTTTGCTCAAAATTAAAGTTGTGTGACTATATTACATTATTTATTTTTATGTTTTATAAAATATAAGTAGATAAATATTTCTTTTGTTGATCTAATCGATTAATTTTATTGATGTCTTGTTTATCGATTTAGTATTTATAGTAGTCTAATTGAGACAGAATTGCGGAGTTTCTAGTTAATTAATGTCTTTGATGAGGAAGCTTAGTCCAACTAGGTTAATATAAGTTAAGTCTCTCCTTATGAATAGTCTCATCGTTATTCTGTAGTCTGATTATCTGCTTCAGAAATAGAAGTTCTAGGGAGGAAGGATTAGTTGATTAGTATTATACTAACAATTCATGTTTTCTCAATGATTAAATCAAGTATGTTTTGTATATTTTTTAATTATTCATTGTGTTCTAAATTGTATGCAAAATTATTAAAAAGATATTGTTTTAATATTTAACACAATTCATTCTCTAGCAACTTACCCTGAAAACCTTAGCGCAATGTATTTTGACCAATGACAGCAAGATAGATTAATCTCACTCCTTTAATTTTTATCAGTGCTTGCTTTGGTACAATTTATTATTTTATTCCAGAAATGCTTTTATCATAAATTTGGTTTACTATCTTGATTAAAATTGCTATTTTTTTTCATTGGATGTCTTCCTTAAAGCTTTTCCAGATTACGAATTACTTACTGCAACTAATTAAACATTCTTATTATTTACTATCCATAAGTAACTATCTGGACTAAGTTTTTGAGTAAGTCATGTTAGTAAATAATTAATCTTACTTATTATCGAATAATTTAGTCTCAAAAAAAAATTGACAATTTTTTCGTACCCAATTTCTATCTTAAGATATAATTGGTGATACAAAACTTTACAAATTTGTATCCTATTTTTTGCATTTTACTTAATCTTTAACTCAATCTAACACTATTTCAGAGATAAATTAGATATGTACGGAAAATTTATGGAATAACACAAACTTCTATCCAATATATTTCTGAAAATTTTGTATCATGTTCAACAAAATTGGTATATGCAAATTGAAATTAAGATAATTTAAACCCGTGAAAGGGAATAGAAAAAGATGGCACTGACTCTGGTATATTGATTGACAAAAAAAGTCAAGTGACAGAGCTTTAATAATGTGTTTGGTTTTCATGGTACGTACTCAAGTCTAAGAAAAACTTGGCGTCAGTTGTACGTAGTAAATGTAATGGTTTGTTTTGTAGGAACAAGGAGAGATTGAAAAAGACTTTGCTTCTGAAGACACTGCAACAGTACTAAAGAAACTTTATACATCTTTTGGGCCAACTCCTTTACTCATACCAAAAAAAACAGAAGGAGGATTCAAGAGTTTAAAAGCTCCAGATACATTACCCTCTTGGGTGACAGAAGAAGTCATCAGCTACTGTGCCAATAAGTTCAACCAGAAGGGCTTTACCGGAGGATTGAACTATTATCGAGCTTTGAACTTGTAGTATTCTTTGTTTCTTTATTTCCTATTATTGAATATAAAATGAGCATTAACATCTACGGTTAATATCCCATGTTTTTAAAGACTTTGGAGGGTGTTAAATGGGTTAAAGAAGCTGTCAAATTTCTTATATTTAGCGGCGAATTCGAATAATCACTACTTTTTCTTTGTGGTTTTGCAGTTCATGGGAGCTCCTAGCACCTTGGACAGGAGCACAAGTCAAAGTTCCAACGAAGTTCATAATTGGGGATCAGGACACCTTGTACCATGTACCCAGCATGAAGGCATACATAGAAAGTGGTGGTGGCTTTAAAAAAGATGTGCCCTTGCTGGAAGAAGTTGTTATAATGGAAGGTGTGCCTCACTTTATCAACCAAGCAAAGCCAGAGGAGATTAGCTTTCATATATATGAACTCATTAAGAAGTTCTGAGTTTAATTTTCTTTGAATAATGTACCAACGTTTTATTTATCTATTCATCCAAATTAAGGTAAAACAGAACAGTCATGATGTACCTGAATAAAATAATTTTTTATGCTGATTGTATTTTTAGTAGCTTGTGTATCATGTTAGTTGTGTCATGAGTTTTGCTTTGTTAAAAGTTTAAGTGGAGTAAATTCTCATCAAATACTTATTTATTGCTTTGGTACTTATTCCTTTGCTAGTGTCAAACTGTCATCTAATCTTCTGTCTCTCTTTTTTTTTTCTTTCCCTAATGAACTGTCATCGTGCTTAAGAAATATTGAGTCATATTACAATTACAAAGGTTCATTGATGTAGCATATTGGAATAGGTGAGCAAAACTCAAGCTAAATTCATGAAAATCAAAGGAAAAATCCCAAGTGGCAGAAGCTTTGCCCTAAATGGGAGTAACTATCTCTCAATGCCTATTTCAATATTCAATAATGTCCTACATTACATTCTTTAATTTCTTGGGCTTATATACCTTTTGTACCAAAATAACAAAATATAACAAACTAATATAATAGACGTTTTTTTAGATAAATCACATAATAGAAATAACCTAACAAATTATATCATACTAGAATATTTCTAGCTATTATCCTACATCATTCACCATGCATGCATAGACATAAAAGAACTCGTCCTTACTCGTCCTTAAGTTCATTTTGCGAGAATAATAAACTGCAACCTAGAGATTCCTTCAAAAAGCTTACCTCAAATCCAAACTAGCATTAATTTAATTGTCGAAAGAAAACTTTTGAAGCACCAAACTACTTGCCACTGACATTGCTTTACTCAGTTTAATTTGAAAATTTCCAAAAGTAATGACTAGTGGTGGACCAAATAATCACTACAAAAAAAAGAAGATTTACCGTTAACACTATACCGAGAACACGTTCTCGGTATAGTTAATTTGGTATCGCGCCATATTTACGCGGTTTTTTCATTTTTAGTTTCTGTACCGAGGTGTTCTCGGTATAGGGTCTTTATAATCTTCATCTTCCCTAAACAAAGAGCTTATTTCTCTGAAACGACAGAACAAAAACACCGTTTTCTCCGCCTCCTTCTTCATTTTTTTGGTATTTCGGCCCCCAAAAGCTTTTGTTTTGGTCAAAGCTTCCCTTCCAAAGAGGATTTAGGTTGCTATAAGGTCTATTAAGGTAAGCATTTACATATATTTCAGTTTTTTTTTTGTATAAATTTTTCAATTTTTTTTCTGTTTTGGTCTTCTATAATGAGATTTTTGTGGTATTATTTTCAGGTTTTGCATTGTTTACAAGCGATTTTACAGGTATTTCGCATTTTCTTTGTAATTTTTTGGTTTTTTTTATATTTTTTGCATAAATATATTTAGGGTTTTTTTGTATAATTTGTTTAATATTGTTAATATATTGTTATTTATTATATTATATATATAATTTCTGATTATGTATTTAAAATAGGTAAGAATAATAATTAGTAATGAAAATTAGTTAAAAGTTTAGTGATATCCAATTTAGAGGAAATAATGTTGTGTAGTATTTTAGTAAAATACACATATAGTTTTAGGATTTAGTTAGTTTAATCATATGGATAAATAATTAATTTATTAGTATGAAAATTTATTAATATAATAGTTTTTTTTTTAGGTATATAATTTGACTTTTAGTTATAAAAATATGTTTGTATGAAAATATAATATTTGAGTGTTTGTTTTTTAGATTGGGTTAAATAATTTTAGTTTTAGATTATTAGATTTGGTTAATAAATTTTGATTATTAGAGTGAGTTTTGTTTATTTAATTTGAATTTTGTTGTTGTTGTTAATTTTTTTATTCTTAGTGTTGATAAATATTGATGCTTTGTTTTTGTTGTTAATTTTTAGTAGAATTATGATATTTTAAATAGAAAATTGAATAATTAATCAAATTTAGAGTAATAATTATAAATTATATAGTCATTTACAATGTATTTGTATTGCTTTGTGTATGTTCTGCGACTGAATATTTTTTTTATGTGTTCTTTGCAGGTTTTTAAATTTTGGGATATATGAAAATACTGTCGTTATGCTGCCCAATTTTTTATAGAATTAAAAGTACTCAATAAAATTTCTAATTTAAGAAATAGTGAATTGATAAGTAGTATAATATATTTTTAATTATGATTAAATAAAATTAACAATAACATTATGCAACCAAATTTTAATAAAAATAAACATTAATCTTGAAATTTTATTTAAATAAGTAATAAATCTTAAAGTAATTATAACGATTTAAACAAATCTTAAAAAATTTGTGTAAATTCATAAAACTATTCAATAAAACATAAGTAAAATATGTTATTTAATAAATACTGAATTTATATGTAAAAATAAAATTAACAATTATATTATTAGAAAACCAATTTTAAACACAATGTTAATCATTATTAAAATTAAAATTAATATTTGAAGTTAGAAAAAAATAAGTCAAATTTAAATAATTTTAATAATATTTACACTGAAATATATTATAGTTAGATATCATAAAACAACATAATTAACTTCAAATAGCATAAGACATTAGAAAAAACATATTTAATTTTATTTTCTTTTTTCTTTGGTAATAAGAAATTATTACCAAAGATATGATAGTATTATTATCACCTAGTGATAATATTATATATTTTTAGTGTTCATCACAAGAAGCCTTAGACCCGTTCAGAGAGGGTGAGTCATTGAAGACTCTTACATTTGCCTCTCTCTGAATTAGGACACACACACAAATTGATTGTAAGTTTGATGATTAGTGTTCCGTGCAGTGCTACATTCATACAATGACGATCGACAAGAGCTGGATTAATTTGACAGATCGATTATCCGATGAGTATGTGTAATGACCCACTACTCTAGACTCTTGGACCATTATCAAACTATACATACAAATTCTTACTAAAACGTACATTTGCGAAAATACCATAATTTATTATAAACTTGTAGAAACAAAGGTTACTTTCATAAAAATAAGTAGGATATGGGTACCCATTGTCTTTAAAACAAAAATAACTTAAAGTGAAAAGAGAGTTACATAGAAAATGCGGAAAATACATGTAAAACCATAAAAAAGTAAAATGAGACTACATCCTTGAATCGAATAACGCTCGGCCCCTTGACTCCATTCACCATCGATACACATCCTCTAAGCGTCACGAATCTTACCGCCTTTAAAGCTATTTTCCTGCACATAAAACAAAAAGGAATGAGCCTAATGCCCAGCAAGGAAAATCTAACACATAGTCATACACATAAATTTCATAATAAACGTAAAGACATATCATAACACTTAATACATACACTTATTATAATGACCATTATTACTTGGGGTCCCATAGACTAAACAAGCTTATGTCCATGAGATTAGTGGGGTCCTACTAGCTAAGTAGGCATATGCCCATAATCTTTTTGGGGTCTTGTTAGTCAAATAGGGCATAAGCCCAAGCCTACAAACATACACATTCATAACATATTCATAAAAAACACATAAGATAACATAATCATAAACATATAGATGACAGAGACTGGGCAACTTGAGTCCATCCCGGATAGCTAGATGGATACTCACCATAAATCAGGCACAGGATGGGTGACAGAGACAGCCAAAAATACTTGGGTACGTTAAGTTTTTTTAAACATTTTTCAAAATTTTAATTGTTGCAAATTTTAATTACATTATACATTGTATCATAGGAGGAATTGCGTGCATACCGCGACACACAGCAGACATAGGCAACTGATACTGAGAGTTCCACACCAGTTTCGAGTGCGCCTGAAGATGAAGACATATCTTTGGTACAAACTGTCTTCGGAAAACGACGGGGCCACCAGAAAGGATATGGACATATCCTTAACATAAGGGACCGAACTCCATTTGATTTACATCCTTCACAAACTAGAGATGAAGAGTTGTCTGAGATGAGAGAGCGTCTTCGACAGTTAGAGGAGCATGTCCGGACTCATTGTATCACCCCGGGATCTCACTGTGCCCCACCACCACCCGATGATCCCGATGTTGGAGCACTGACTCAGTAGGACTTATGTATGAATTTTATTACAATTGACTATTGCATTATCATGTTTAAGACAACTCTTTATTTTGATTCAACGAACGTACTCTTATGTTTTTATTTATATGTTTAATATAAGTGTTTTAATTTTATTCTATTTTTTTTATATTTAATTCAAAATAAATAAATAAATAAATAAGGGAATAACAAATATAAAAAAAAAAATTGGGGAAAAGTCTATACCGAGGACATTGTCCTCGGTATATACCACTAAGATGTCGGTATATACCAGTACAATGACAAATTGGGGGTGGTTGTACCGAGGACTTTTGTCACTTTCTACCGAGGACATTGTCCTCGGTAAAACCTATACCGAGAACATTTTTAATGTCGTCGGTAGAAGTTTTGTTTTACCGACGAGGATGTATCGATAACTTTCTACCGACGACATTGTGTCGGTAGAGGTTATACCGAGGACATTTGGGCTTATACCGAGGACATTTGTTCTCGGTATAGACCTTGCTTTTTGTAGTGAATTGGCCAACAATAATTTGAGATGCCACCAAGAATTTGTCAATACTTGTTTCCTTAATGGTTGACTCTGATGCCCCTGCAGAGGGGGTGGTCTTCGGTTTCTCTTTGGGGTCGGTCGTTCCCTTGCTTTTTTCGAGGCAGATAGGAGAGTCTCAGAAGTTGTTTTTGGAGCTATCTGAGGAGTTGGTTGGGGAGCAGATACATCTCTTGAATCCTTGGAGACCTGATGTACTTTAGGAGGAGGAGGCATGTCTTTTCTTGAGGTAGCTCGGCCGCGCTTCGAGCTCTTTGGCTTCGGAGGGTTAGCGAGAAGATTATCAAGATCATAATCCATAGAATCACTTGCGAAATGTGAAATGAAATAAGTATATGAGTGAATACTTATAAAAATTTCAAAAGTTAAAGTAAGAACCTAACTAGACAAAAGATAATCTAATGATATGTCATCAGAAGATATTGTTGGAAAAACATCCAGAATGCGCAAGGAAATTGCACGGTGGACCCGTTGATTAACAAGAACAAAATTTTTCCCACCGCTCATATAAATAGTTTATACGTTCAAGAATACATGCAGGAACCATTAATATACAATATTATTAATGATGCAACATATATATATACACGTCCATACATGTATATATTACATGCACATGTATACAAATATTTAAGAACAAAAATATTTACCTCTTGAAGCCTATCAAGTGTCATCGAGTCTTTTCATATAAATAACGATCATCCTATCTAACGCTTTGAGTACTCAAACCACGATCTTCCGGAGTTTTCTCTACACCTCAAGATGTGGAAGGGCACATAGAGAACAAATGTTGTAATTTAGAAATCACAAGTTTATCTCAACACATGAGAACTTGGATTATGGCTTGAGAAATGTTGGAATAATAAGAGAAGAAGATGAAGAATTTCTTGTCAGACAATGGTTTTCTAAATCGTTCTTTTCTTATCTCTTATTATCTTATAATATATATAAGTTGTATAATAATAATAATAATAATGATGATGATGATAGGAATAGATTTAGGTAATATCTAACTTATCAAATTTGAAAAATCTATTTTCAAATTATTAATTAAATAAATAAAAATATGAAAAACCAATTCTGATATTTTATCAGTATCACACGCACATGCGTGTAGTCTTATTCACATTCAGGGAATGTTACCATTTTCCTATTTTCTTTTATTTATTTAAATAAATTCCTCCTGTAAAATATGATATCATCATTTTAAGGAAAAGATCACAACTATAATTCAAATTTAAATTTTAAATTCAAAATTCAAAATTGATGATAATCATTATCATTATCTTTTAAAAAAATAATAATAAATTGAAACTATTTTGACTTACCACTTTTATTTTCTCCTACTCAAATAAAATAATTAATTCAAAAAATTTATTTATTTATTATTATATATATCTCAAAATTTTAATATTTAAATAAATAAATAAATATATTTTCAAATTTTAATAATTAATTCCAAATTAATTATTCAACATCAATTATCATATAATTGTATATTTGACCCGAAAAATAAAATTCTTCTGAAATTTCCAAATTATAGTTTTACCATTGTATCAACTCCTACATTGATATGGTATTGATAAAGTCAACCGAGGGACCTATGGACCTATAATTTCAAACTCCAATAAATATTAGATTATTAATCAAAGCTCTTTGATTAAATAATTATATTTATTAGTCTCATTATTATTTCACTATAAATATGGGAATCAATTCTTGATATAGACATATATTTACAGAGTACTTTATTAAAGAATAAAGTGTCAATTGATATACTCATTACATACAACGTTAATCCTCTATTAATGGTTCATAATTATAAAGGAATAAAATGATCGTTTTACCCCTTTGACTATATCTAGTTCCTAGTGTACCATTGACTTTACTAGTGAAGGTTGTGTCACAACAAGTTTGTGACGTGAGCGCTCATAACCTTTTCAATCTCAAAAGTCAACCCAATAGGGAACCATTATTCAATCTATATGAAGTTATAAATTTCATATCTGTTAAACTATGTCCCCATTCATATATATCATTGAGTCCACAAAACAATTGTTCTTAGCCTGATCATTCTGACAAACCTTAACGCATGAATTAAAGGATCAGATGACATATATAGGAGTTCATAGTAACCTCAGGATTAAGATCATCGTATATATGATCATTATTTTATGTGTTTGATTAATACTATGAAATGATGTTTAAACAAGTATTAACAAATCACATCTGGTCTAGTTCTGTATATCACTATATATAAAGTACATTTACTAAAGTGTCCTACTACACTAGTGACCCAGATCTAGGTCACTTGTATTCATAATACTAGTGAACCGTAGTAGAAGTAATTAATATAAAGATTAACTTTATTTTACTGCGAACTGTTTCAAGTTTATTATCTCAATCTCGATCCTCTCATACCAATATGAGATTAAGACCACATAGATGAACTTTACAATTTTTCTGATATTTACTTAATATTATGAACATAATATCGGACATAGTCTATATATATAATAATTCAATTCAGTTATTTATTTTATTTAAAATATTTGTCAACTACAAATGCTTTAAGGGAACTATTCACAATAGACATGTTGTTATCTCTAAAAAGTTCTTTATTAGTACTCGACCCTTTATCTTGAAATGTGGGAGACAGCTCGGAGAAATCACACTACTACAAATATAGGGTTTCTCTGCGCTTTTTTTTCAATCTAAAATAAAAAGCGCAGAGAAAAGGATTGAAGGACACTTAGGAACTTTGTTACTGCGGTTTTTTTTTAAAAACGCAATGTAAAGTAGGAAAAGTGGGAGAAAAACGCAGAGAAAAGTTACACTACTTTTCTCTGCGGTTTTCTCAATAAAACCGCGGAGAAAAGTCTTTATTTCTCTGCGGTTTTCTTAAGAAAACCGCGGAGAAAAGGTTCCAGACCTATATATAAACTCATTCTTCCCCACAAGGTTCGTAAACCTACTTCATTTCGCGAAAAAACTTCTTCAACAGCGGCGGTACGTCTTTCAACCTTCATCTTACTATTTTTTTTTTCATCTTTTTTAGCTAAATCTTAGTTAAAAACTGAAGTTGATGCTTAATATTTGTCTATTTTCAGGTTTTTGGTAGTAAAAATGGGTAGGATTTGGTCGAAAAATTGTCCATTTTCACTGTATTTATGGGCATGCATTGTGTTCTTGAGCTTTAAACTAGGTAATGATCTATATATCTTTGTTTGTATAGTTTTTTGTTTTTTTTTTCATCATTATTTTTAGAGTTTATTTTGTGTGAAATAGAAAAATAGAAATCAAAATTTTGAGAGGTTTTTCATAAATCATTAATTTGGTTGCTGAATTTTTTTTCTTCAGATTTTTCGGTAACAAAACCTGAAAATTTTGTTTTTTTTTTTTCAGGTTTTCAGGTTTCTTTTGTATGCAGCTAGATAGATCTCGAAAAAATACCCAAGTTAAAAAAAAACACCAAAAACAGAGAACTGAGCACAAAGTTATGCTTCGTCAAAATTTTTAAAAATTTTACTACTTTTCTCTGCGGTTTTTTCAATAAAACCGCGGAGAAAAGTCTTTCTTTCTCAGCGGTTATTTTAAAAAACCGCGGAGAAAAGTACATCTTTCTCTGCGGTTGGCTTACTACAACCGCAGAGAAAAGTGACACTTTTCTCCGCGGTTGGCATACCACTTTTCTCTGCGGTCGAATACACTGCGCTTTTCAATACTCTCGAAAACCGCAGTGTATTGAGTAAAAAAACCGCAGTGAAAAGCCTTTTTTGTAGTAGTGTCATGCCAATCATTAGAGCCGCATTGAGATCCGAGTCATTCCCATAATTCATTAATACTATACATTATTTGACTCTTAGAAAGAAAACTATCATCCTCTATGGTCTATGAAGTCTACTTCTGACGAGGTCAAAAATTTATTCTCATGATTATTAAATGATGGAAAAACATTCTGCTCGCGTTGTTAAAGGGTGGGAGACCACCCTGATTGGTCTAGAATTACTTTACCTCCATTGGTTAAGCTCGATGAGGCTTCGTCTTGGGCTTCGTGCCCCGAGCCTGATTGCTCAACTGGAGGGGAGGCTGAGCATGTTCTGAAGAACCTGAAACATGGACATCTATTATGATTGGTTAAATACAAGGTGAAATTGATTAGGCACGAAGAGGTGCAAAACCCATAATAGTTTCACTAAAGTCAACATGTGAGAGTTGAATTTTGGTACAGACATTTATAAATAATATTTTTGGGTCCAAAGTGTTTCTTTGGAGTATATAAGAGTACTCAAAAAATTTGGGAGCATTTGGAGATGATTTGAAGCAAGTTTTGGGGAGCCAAGTCAAGTCCATAGGCATTGCGTCGCCTCTCGGAGGCGACGCATCGCCTAGACCTAAAAGGACCAAATAGGTAACACATCGCCTAGCTACAGGCGACACGTCGGTTGAGCGGTCTGTACGGGACCGTACAATGACGTGATTTTGGCTCCAAAATTAAAACTAAAATGCTATAATCTCATTGGTTGAATCTAATGATGGTTCCTATACTATTTAAAGGATTCATTTGAGTTAATTGGTAACTGGATCACTCATCTCTCTCTCTCTCTCTCTCTCTCTAGAAACCTATCACTCTCTATCTAACTTTCGAGATTACTAGTTTTCTCCAAGATCTTCATCAAGAAAGCTTGACTTACAAGAAGATTCAGGCTTGTGAATTCCAATCTCATTCCATTGTAGTAACTTCAAGCAATCTCAAGGGGAACTAGGAATAGAGATTTTTGGACAACAAATCTTCATTTGTGTCAAGCCTTGGTTACATTTTTTGGTTTACATAAAATCATAGACTTGTGATTTTATGTATCAAGGTTCTTCAACAATAAAGGTCAATTCTACCACTTTTCTATTTTTGTTGTGTTCTTTGTAATTTTCTTCCATTAGAGTATAGATTATCATTATTTATTGCTTTTAGTTGTAACATAAAAAAACTTGGTATATGCCCTGAAATCCCCAAAAATAAAAAATATCTATCTCTAAACCCAAGTTTTGTATCAAAGTTTGTCAATCTCAAAGGTTTATCTACTAACCAAAGCTATGGAAGAAAGCTCATCATTCTCAGCCCTCAAGTTCATGACCCAAGATCTAGTGAGACTAGATAGATTCGAGGGCTCTAATTTTGTTCGTTGGCAAGACAAGATCAAGTTTCTTCTCACAACTTTGAAGGTGCATTACATCCTTGACAAAGATTTTGGGACTTTGGAGGCTCCAAAGGATGATGATACTCAAGAAGTGATCAAGGAAAGGAAGAAAAGGGAAGAAGATGAGCTCGTATTGTAGCGCACCGAATTTTTTTTTATTAATTTTGTGTTTTCTTTTATTTAATTGTTAAGTATTATGAATTCTTTTTATTGTTAGAATTGTTTGGTAGAAATTGTGTGAATTTAATTGTTAATTATTTTATTTATTTATTAATTTAATTTGTGAATAAAATGAGTTTTGATTGAATATACCGAGGTGCATGGTAAGTAGAGATGCACCTTAGTGATTTTGTGTGTGCATGTGCATGATTTCATGATGTGCATGCAATAGATTTTGTACACATTTTATTATTTTCCTTTTATTAGATTTATTTTATTTATTTAGAATATATATAGGAGAATTCTCCTATAGGGGCTTCAATTTAAGCCCTACTGGTGGGGCTCTCAGTGTTCACGACTCGTGAACAGTTTTCGGCACGATTTTTTTTATGACCGTGTATATTGTAGCTATTTGGAGCATCGTGCAAATTTTCAGAAAATTTCAAATAGTTTACAGTGCCGAAAACTAAGTTCAAACATGTTGTTGCACGTGTGACTAATTTTTTTTTATGCGCGTGGAAAGCAACATGTTTGAACCTAGTTTTTGGTACTGTAAACTATTCGGAATTTTTTGAAAATTTGCAGGATGCTCTAAATAGCTACAATATACACAGTCATAAAAAAATCGCGCTAAAAAACTGTTCACCGGTCAAGAAAAACTGAGAGCCCCACCAGTAGGGCTTAAAGTGAAACCCCTATAGAAGAATTGTCCTATATATATATATAAAGAAAGAGAAATTAAGAGAGAAGGCTCTAGAAGGCTTGTGTTCACACAAGAAAAAAAAAAGGGAAATGTTGGGCCCAAAATGTTTTTCCACTTTAGGTAAGTTGAAACGGATCGTTTTCACCCTGCAGAAGCTCCAACGTCAAAAGCCATGAGTTAGAGGCGGTCTGCACCTCTGACCTTTGCACATTTAATTGATCCAAATGTATTTTGGAGGGAAATTCAGTTATTCCTCCCCCCAATCAGGGAATCAACTTAACCAACTAACCACCTCACATTTTTGTTCTATAAATACTGGGCTCTTATTCAGATGAAGGTATTGAAAATCTGACTTAGGCATTGGAGTGTCTTTCTTGCAGGTACCCTCGACGGTTCAACAATCGACAAAGTTATCTTCATCATTGGAGAAGGACCGGAGAATCAGAATTCGTCTGCAAGTACCTCCAGTTAAAGAAAGGAAAAGTTGTTGCATCAACAAATTGGCGCCGTCGGTGGGAAACCAGTTCCCTCTTTAACAACATCGTTAAATCAAGATATCTTTCCTTGCAATAAAGATTCACTCGGACACAAAAGATATGCCGCCAAAGAACAATGAAGCACCAGGTATCGTCGCCCAGGTCACCCCACCAACGGACGTGGACGACCAAATCGACAGGATGTAACGACTGCTGGAAGCTGGCCAACAGAGATCCGACGAAGCCATTAGGACACTGACCGAAGTTCAGATCAGACTTGAAGCTGAGATCGCCGAATTACGAAAAACAAATGAAGTCACACGCAGGGCCCAAGACAAAGAAAATCTCGACCTTGATAGGACTGGAGCTCCGATCGTCCAGATCGACTCCCTTGAGAGGGGCACCCACCACATCAGAGAATGGTCCCAAGGTCCTCTACCCTCCTCTCCAACTCGTCTTCATCAAGGGGCTAAGGAACAATGGGCAGTTCGCTGCGAAGCACATATGCGAGCCGGTGTAGAGCCCACAAGAATAACCCAACCAGTCCCTGAAAATGGACCCAGCAGACCCAAACATGGACCATGCAAGATACACCAGCCGAGGAGCGTACCCCCTCTATCCGATTCTTGGACAGCTGGAAAGAGGAGATGACGCGAGAAGTGATGCAGAAGCTCTCGGATGGAAGCTCTGCCTAATGCCACTTCCGCCCTAACACCGCCCGTGGAAAACTCCCTAAACGCGACTTCCACGAGCTCACAAAAGCCTCTCAAGAAAATCCCCATGATACACGGAATCGTGGAGCTCACCACAGAACAGGAACGGGCATCCAAAAATCGTAAAAGAATGGAGGAAAGGGTGAAGTGATATAGATCATTAGGCCACACCGTCAACCTTGTTGCCTCGGAAGATAGATGCTATCCCACCTCTGCAATTACCTTCACAGAAGACAACTTGCGGGGTGTGCGCCTACCCCATGACGATCCTTTAGTCATTTCATTGCAGGTCGACCATTGCCAGCCGGGGAGAGTTTTAGTCGATAGGGGAAGTGGTGTTGACGTCCTCTTTTGGGAAGCCTTTCAGAAGATGGGGCTCGAAGAAAATCAGATCAGGCCATCTGTTGTCCAATCCTGGGGTTCAATAGCCAAAGGGTGTACCCAAAAGGCGCAGTTAGGTTGAACGTAGTCGCCACAGAACGCACTCTGCCAGTGGACTTCTTCATAGTAGACTTCGTCACAAGCTACAACGCTATCATGGGGAGGAATTGGATCCACAGAATGGAGGGAGTGGTCTCCACTTTGCACCAAGTTATGGGGTGCCAATCACTCAACGACAGTTACACAATCGACATAAAAGGGTGTCCGAAGCAGGTAAAGAAATGCTTCCTCACCCTGAAAGAGATAAATGATTTTGGCCCCTCCTCTCTTGACGACAACCCCACCAAATAGTAATCACATGACAGCTTACTGGCATGTCTCAGAGGCATAGATGAAGAGGAAAATCGCGAAAAGCCCCAGACCACCCTTGATGATCTAGAAGAAATCTATATAGATGATGATGACCCATCCAAAATATTGCTGGTAAGTGCCAAGCTTCCTGAAGCAGAAAAGCAGACCTTAGTCTAGTTCCTGAAAGCCAGAATTGGGACTTTCACTTGGTCTCTGCATGATAGACCCTTCTGTCATGAGTCACAGCCTCAACGTATCAAACAGCTTCTCACCCGTCAAGCAGAAGCAGAGGAGGTTTGCTCCCGAAGTCTACCAGGCCATACATGAAGAGGTGCAAAGACTTCTGAGCATAGGAGCAATCGAAGAATGCCTGTATCCCAGTTGGCTAGCCAACTCTGTAGTGGTCCCAAAGAAAAATGGGAAGAAACGAGTGTGCATAGACTACACCAACTTGAACAAAGTCTGTCCTAAAGATAGCTACCCTCTCCCAAAAATTGATCAAATGATAGATGCCACGGCGGGGTTCGAAAGAATGAGCTTCCTTGATGCCTACTCAGGATACAATCAGATCCCAATGAAGGCAGAAGACCGAATCCACACGGCCTTCATAACAGAATGCGGCCTATACTGTTACAAAGTTATGCCCTTCGGACTAAAAAATGCAGGAGCAACATACCAGAGGCTGATGCACAAACTTTTTTCTTCATTGCTTGGGAGGAACATGGAAGTATATATCGATGACATGGTCATCAAATCTCAACAATGTGTTTCACATGTCGAAGATCTAACCGAATGATTTGACATCCTTGACGACTATAAAATGAAATTGAATCCAACCAAGTGTGCTTTTGGGGTGTCCTCTGGCCAGTTCTTAGGGTATGTGGTCAGCCAGAGAGGCATCGAGGCCAATCCAACCCAGATTGCCTCGCTCTCAGAAGTTAAGGAACCTAGAGCCATCCAAGATATTCAAGCTCTGACTGACAAAATAGTAGCACTAAGCAGATTATATCCCGCATGTCCGATCGTTGCCAACCTTTCCTCTAATGCATTAGGAAATATACCAACACCACCTGGGGGGCAGAACAAAATAAAGCATTCGAGGAATTGAAATCCTATCTGAGCACTCCTCCCGTATTAAGCTCTCCCGTCCCAAACAAAGATCTCTTCCTGTACCTGTCTGTTTCACACTTTGCCGTGAGTTCTGTGCTCTTTCGAGAAGGCGAAGGCCGGTAGAAGCTAGTGTTCTACTACAATAAGATGCTACTAGATGATGAAACGCGCTACAACATGATGGAAAAATTGGTCCTCGCACTAATTACAGTAAAAAAGAAGTTGCGACAATATTTTGAAGACCATACCATCATTGTATACACGGATTACCCACTGAAGCAGGTCTTGAACAAGCCTGATCTCTCTGGTAGATTATCGAAATGGGAAATTGAACTCGGGACGTATGATATACGGTTCCTACCGCAAAAAGCAAAGAAGGCCAAGTTCTAGCTTATTTCCTAGTTGAGATACAATATTTTACACTAGAGACCTTACCTGAACTGTTGGATTCAGAAGCTGAGTGGATGTGGACGATGCACATAGACGGAGCCTCCAATTCTCAAGGAGCCGAGATCGACGTCGTATTGGAGGTACCCTCTGGACTGAAAGTTGAGGAAGCCATACGGTTGGAGCAATTTGCCACAAATAACAAAGCCGAGTACGAGGCTCTGATTTACGGTCTAGAATTAGCATGAGACATGGGCATCAGACGACTAAGAGTCAGAGGAGATTCAAAGCTAATGATAGAGCAAGTGGTTAGAAATTTCAACACTAAGGCACCCCACCTGACCAGACTATTGGAAAAAGTATCTGAATTGAAGTCATAATTCCATCAATTTGAGCTCGTACAAGTACCAAGGGAACAAAATCAGAAGGCTGATGCCCTTGCCAAGCTAGCCTCTGCGGGAGAGTGTTCTCGGCACTCCGCAATTTCCACAAGCCACTCACCAGGAGCTTTAAAATTTTTCTTGATCTCGTCAGAATCAGAATGTTGGATGGATCCAATCATTCGCTACTTGACCAAATATGAATTGTCAGCCAGTGCAAAAGGCGCAAAGCTTCTGCGCCTTAAAGCTCAATGCTACTCCATCATCCATGGAACTCTATAATGCAGATCCTGTAACGGCCCCTATCTTCGATGCTTACGTCCCTCATAAGCTAAAAAATTATTAGAGGAGATCCATGAAGGGGCATGTGGGAACCACACATGGGGACGAAGCTTGGCACACAAAGCACTCACAGGAGGGTATTACTGGTCATACATGATGACAGAAGCGCGTGACTATGCAAAGATATGTGAAAAATGCCAGCGGTTTGCACCCACCATTCATCAACCCACACAAGTTCTACATTCCACTATCGCGTCTTGGTCTTTTGCAAAGTGGGGGATGGACGTAATAGGAGAACTGCCCAGAGCTGCTGGAGGAAAGCGGTATGCTTTGTTAGCCACCGATTACTTCACTAAATGGGTCGTACCAAAGGCCTACATCACGGTCAGCAAAACAGACATCATGAGCTTCATATGGAAACACATCACCTGCCAATTTGGGATACCATGGGAAATATTCGTCGACAACGGGACCCCGTTCCAAAACGCCAAAGTACAGGAGCTATGTGACACATACAAGATAAAATTGAGTTTTTCTTCTGTCACATACCCCCAAGAAAACGGCCAAGCAGAGGCCTCCAACAAAGTCATTTTTGCCAACATCAAGAAAAACTTGGAAGATAAAAGAGGCGCGTGGGTAGAAGAGTTACCAAAGGTTATATGGGCATACTGAACGACAGAAAGGTCCTCTACATGCGAGTCGCCTTACGCCATGGTGTATGGAACAGAAGCCATCACCCCAACAGAAGTGGGCCTGTCGACGCTTCAGACGAAAATAGCTTCTGATTTGATCTCAAACAGCGTGCAGTTAACACACAACCTCGACCTCCTGGATGAGTTACGCACAACAGCAAAAATAAGACACAAAAAATACCAAAAGGTAGCAGAACGCTATTCCAATAAAAGGGTCCATTCACGCACGTTTAAGAAGGGAGACTGGGTTCTGCGCAAAGTCACTTGCAACCCAAAGAAGCTGGAGCCAAACTAGGATGGACCCTTTGAAGTCACAGAAGCACTAGGGCGAGGGTCTTATACTCTTAAAAATGTACGTAGTGGCAAACATGTACCTCGTACTTAGAATTCAATGTCTTTGAAACAATATTATTGTTGATAGTTGTCCTCTATAATTCGAAAGTAATAAAACAACTTTCCTTTCTTACATTACTCTAAGATATTTTACATAGTCAACTTTTGCTGACACAATTCCGCATGAGGAATCTTTCCTGACGAACCATAAAAAGAACACGCCTGTGACAACTATCAATTTACTTGCTTTGCACTAAGAGCTGCTAGTAAATACATATTTTAATATACCCTTACCTACCCATATGAGAAACAACATTATTCACGTGCACTAAGCTCTACCTACCACTTCCGCTATAAATAACGACCATTGGGTCACTTGTGAATATAAGTTTTTCATCCATTTAAAATTTGGTTGAAACACAGCAAGATTTGATAATTCCATGTAGCTATTTCATAAACATTGAGAGTCCCTTAGTGATAAGAGGATGTTTGTTAGAATGTGGAAAGTGGTGCATGGTAAGAAGCATGAGGTTCCATCTCAAAACCAATTGACCACTTCAAACGCACAAGATACATACAAAGGCATGTTGCCTCTGCCACTCCACTCGATCTCTTACCAACAACATTTAGGGTTTCACTTAATGGATTTTAATCTAACTGGACTAAACTAATGGGGAACTAAGGACAGTCATTTCGTAGTCTAATCTAGTCTGACTACGCGAATTTGGCTGACCATCAAGGGTACACTTGACCATCTACCCTGCCCTCTTACTTTGTTGTGCCCACAGAGGAGCTCCATTGGGTCCAGCAAATAGAGGAACCCTGCCATGCAGTTTAATCTGCCCTAACTACTGCAACAGAACTATCAGACACCCCACTTCGGTTCTACCTCCGTTACACAGTAACTTGTTTGGAAATCCAAGGCTGGGAGGAACTTTTCCCGCAGTTGCACCCACATCCTACACGACGGCTACTTCTGTTGGGTTTGGGAGCCTACCCAAGCAAGTCGTGCCAAATACGCCTTGGTATGGGTGCTCTGGGAAGATGTATGATCCTGGGTTCTGCCTCCATCAGCTCTGCCTCGACACCCAACCTCGCATGCTGCGCTCTACGTCCGAGCTGAACCATGCCACTCCCTCTGACAAATGGTAAAGCATCCACCTTTCTTTTTCAGGCACCCAAGGGGACGACTTAGTTCTAATAAGAGAGCAACATGACTCTCTCAAGGAAAGAAGGTTCAACGCAAAAAAATAAATAAAATAGATTTCATAGAGCACAAAACTATCATGCTTGTGATCTTCAACACATGCTAGGCAAGAAACTACCTACGCACTCGACTCTCACAACAATAAACGCGAGTAATCAGTGTCAATTTTGTAAATCAGAAAATCAGCTTTGTTTACAAAATATGTTATATTAAATATTAATTCACAGTTGTTTACAAAATATGACTTTATTTACTATATTCCCCCTTGAGATACAAATAACATAATCTACAAAATACACATCTTGGGAGTATCTAATCCCATTCAATACGACACGTATACTCTGCCATCGCACTCTCTAGCTTCAGATGACCTAATCCATAACGCTCGCATGGTATGTAATACGGGATTCCACTTGTCACTAACTCATTCAACGCCTATGTCGAGTATAACCACTATGGCTTATCAAAGATCCGCCTAAAAAACGGCACATTTACCCAATCACGATGTTCACCTGAAACATAAATGTCATCAACACCAACCACTCGCTTCAACATTATGCCAAATCACTCACGCAATACTTAACTGGGCATTCTCTCCCACCATCTGTACAGGCTCTTACTGCATCTCACACGCAACGGCCTAAAGGGTCTATGAAGCTTCTTATTAGAATACGTCAATTGACTCTCACCTGCTACAATATTTTAATTATTATAGTATCAAGAAAAACACATTCACTAACAACTAGACAAAGAACATGAAAGAATTTTTGTAAGTTGTATTAATAATTTGCACAATTACATCTACAACTGTCCAAGCAGTAACAAACAAAGAAGGCTAAGCATGCATATACAAGCACAAAAAACTGCGTCGATCATTCTACGACACCTTTTTCACCAATTGGCCTTGCCTCTGTCATTGGAGCAGGCTCCACCACCATCTGTTTGGCAGCCTCTGCCACGACAACAGAGGATGCCTGCCCTGCGATATCACCTTCTTCAACAGGCTCCCCACTTGCAGTATAAATTGAACCCAAGGTGTCACCCTTTAGCTTCAATTTTTCAAGATACTGTGCTGGGTAGGTGATTTTGCAGATCCCCGAGTTCATTAAGATACTGATCGACATTATATTCTCCAACTTTCACATCGATGCTTTTACAGTACATCTCCAGTTTAGCCCATTTCTCCTTTGGAGTCTACTTCTTATTACGCAGTGCAAGGTCTAGGTACCTTGCAGTGTCCACTTCAACAATCCTCATGAACTTGCGTTCGGTAATCTTACGATCCTGGATGCGCTGCCTCGTGGCCTCTACTGCAGCCTCTTCTTCCTTCTGCAATACAAACTAGTCAACTAATCAACACATGCAAACCAACACTTAACCATAATATCGTCATATCAATATATAAAACACATACCTTAGCCATTTCCTTTAACTGTTTCTCAGTTTTAGTGATGACCTCCTCTTTCTCCTTCAACTTATTTTTTAACTGGAGTTTTACCTCCAGTTTTTGCTTCTACGCGTCTGCAACGTTCATTTCCAACCCCCCCCCCCCCCCCCCCTCCCCCCCACTTTTCGCTGCAACTCTTTCTTCTCCTTCTCTAATATCTCTTTATCCGTCTGCAAGGACACTACATATTCCTACAAATCATTTATCATGTTATCTAACTTCTCCATCCGGGCTTCGTTCTACACACAGAATTGGCTTTTTTCCATCCATTTATTCGTCATCGCCACTAGGTCAACTTTCAGTTTGTCATGCTCCAACTCTAGCCCAACAGAACCTAGTAGTTTCTCCTCCGTGGCAAGCACTTTCTCTTTTACCTCTGCTAGCTGCGCTTCCAACTTTTTTTTTTTGGCCTCCATGAGCACATCACAATTTTCTTCGGCCATCTTTCTCCCTGCTCGCTCCTCCTCAAGAATGGCCACCTGCTCAGCCATCTTAGCACTGTTCTGAACAACTGCCGCATACTCCCTTCTAGCAGCAGAAGCGCACACCTAGCTCTGGAAAACATTAACTACACTTGTTACACATTAAACAGGACAGACACCACACGATACTCACTCTAGTAAATACATGGTACTCATGCTCATATTACACAAACTTACCATCCATATGTGGTTAGACACTTGTTGAAGCAAGTCACCTTGACCACTTAACGACCCGACGTCTTTCGCAGGAAGATGAAGTCTACTGATGCGCAACATCTCCACCATCACCTCTGTTGACGCAGAAGACACATATTTTTGCACACCCACTACTCTATCATTTGCTTCTCCCCTACTAATGCAGCAATAGAAGCAACGGGGGTAACCTGTTCCCCGCCTCTCGCTAGCGATGACACCATAATGCTATCAGATGTCAAAGGAGCAGTTCCTATTCCAGAAAGATGTGGCATGGAGGGATGAACAAACGTCCCTTCTCCAACATCGTCACCTAAGTCACTTGGCACATACACTGGCGTCTGTACTGCATAAGACGTCAGTTGCTCTAAAAAAGGCACTAGGCGACTCAAAATTACTTGTACCCTCTGGGCATACAATGATGACCTCCCCCAAAGGAGTTCTAGAAGTTTCAGGAGATGTCACGCGAACATTAACACCCAAGTTATGGCCACCTGCGGCCTCGGTAGCTCCTGATTTTTGACGTACAGGGAGAGTCTCTGAAGTAATGATTTCTCCTGCATAAACTGGCTGAGAAGGACTACTCATAGACCCAGAGCCACCCCCAAAAGCATCTTCTAAGAAACGATTCTTGTGGGAGGCAGAAGAAGGGCGTCTCCCCTCTGATCCTTGCCTATGGCCTGTGTTAGACCTTCCAGTCGAGGTAGAGGCAGAGGACAACGCCTCTACTGATCTCGTACAGGTGCTAGGAGATCTCATCTCTACTAGAAAATCACCATGCACCCCAGTAATAGTTACCGCCTCTGACAACTTGACCATGCAGAGGGCGCAACGCTTTTCGGGCCATTCCTCTGGGAGGACCCTGATGTAGAGGAAGAAGAGGATGGCGGAGGTAGAGAATCACTGGAGGCAGACCCCAGAGGCATCTTGGGTAAGGACAGAGCTTGCCCAATTGGTAACTTCCCTGGCATAAGCTTGGGGATTGGCAGAGAAGAGCCTCTAGCGGCAGAAGGAGAACCTCTTGAAATCCAAAGCTTGGATGAAATGCATTTTCCATTGTCCTAGTCTTCGTCAGAGGATTCCTCTTAGAACTTCCTCTTTCCTAGGGCATCCTTTGGCAGAGGCACCTGTTGGAGAGGTTGGACCTGCAGAGCATCAAATGGTGTGGAGGACCGCCCGTGTATACGAGAAGACTTGTGTGCCAAAGCAGATTTTTCAGGGGACAATTTTGCGGCAGGAGCTAAGTTAGAGCCGTCTCTTTTCTTTCTCTTAGGGATCCCTTGTCGCTTAGCACATGCGGCAAAGGTCTCGGAGCACGCCCTCTCATACTCAGTCTTTGATAATGACAGAGTCGAAGAAGCAGGGGGAGACCTTTTTAAGAACACTCCCAACTGCTTCGCACACGTAGCCGTGATCTTGGCAAGGGACATGTCGCCCTTCTGTGTTTTGATTCGCATGGCACCAAGATTAGTTCGATCCATAAAATAGAGCTGAGTCATGATTTGCATACAGTAGGGGTTCATTACCCCTCTGATGCTAATGGCATTTTCCTTGGACTCATGAAAGGGTCCTTTCTCTGTCAACAGGTTTTGTCTCTCAGGACTCAAGCTGACCTGAGGCCACGTGAGATCTAGAACATAAAATAAAATGGCAACTGTTGCATAAATTTAAGCAATTAAAATGTGCAAGTGTACACAATCAGCAACAAGTAATACAGTGATAAGTGAGTATCGTCTCCACAGGGATTTTAAACTAAATAATTGCAAAAATCAACTAAAGAACAATTTAAAAATAAGATAACAAAATTAAGAACACGATTGGAGTATAAATCTGAAATTAAATGGGTATACGTAATTTAATCTAAAATAAAATGAAGAACTCAGAAAAAATTAATTCAGAGAAGATCTATGTGAACAATTAGATTTGGATGGCTATTTCCCCCTATGTTAATCTACCCAGTTGTTATAGCAATCGTTCAACAATTATGCATAGAGTTAACAGATTTCACAATAAGCCAGTAAGCTTTTTCCAAAACCCACTGATATAATTCCACAACTTAATTCAACACATTCCTATATTAAATCAGGTTGTAAAACATGCATTTATTCACCAAATCTCAGGTTATACAAGGTAGCAAAATATTCCTATTTCACTACTAAGAACTACCTAAACATGGCATTTCTCTTGCATCATTCAAGTTGATTCCACTAGATAGATTCTTTCCAAAATCAGGTCTAGCTAGTTTAATTGTTAGTTATGGCCAGTAATCAACAATCATTAAACATTAATTTCACTTGAATGAACAAAGGCAAATTAATAAACTCATGCATTGCATTAATACTTCATCACATAAGGTTCATAGCCACCCAAATCTCAAGGTGATTAGTTCATGTCTAAACTGAAAATTACAATCCAAAACAGAAATTGTTCATCCATAGCAAATATTCAGTTCACAAATTATAGAATCAAGAGTATACACTATAGAAAAGGAAATATAGAAGAAAGAGAAGAGTAGAATCGGGTTCTAGAGTCCTCCTCCTTCCTTGGCCGTGATTCTCCTTCTGTAGGTAATGCCTTTTTCTGTGTATATCTCTCTATTTTTTTTTTCACTCTACTCTTCTTGCTGAAAGATTTTTTCTGTACTGTGTCCTCTACTATCCCTGGTGTATTACGGCTGCCCCCTTCTTTGGGTACTTTCCCTTACCCTAATTAGAAAGCCCACTCCATCTTTGGTCCACCTCTTCTTGCCACCTCAGCCAGCTGACTTCATTCATTAAAATGGGTGCCACATAGGCGCTGAGGTAATTACTTAAGTGCAGCTGGCTTCTGTCCACGTCATCCTTCTTTTCCCAGAATTGCTACGAGTTTGGCCTACAACATCTGAGCAGCAATGCTCCCTTTCTGTCCCCTTTGTCTTTTGATTCCTTTAATTTCCCTTGGCGCTTTGAAGGTTCCTTTCCTAAATGACAAAAACACACAAATTTACATAAATATTTATAATTACTAACAACAACTCACAAACTCTTAAATGGACTCACTACTTAAAACATAAAGGTAAAAGTTGAACAAATTTACAATTAACACATTTTCATTACTCTTTTCAACCTAAAAATAAGTTCAAAAATCATCAAAATAACTCTAAATCATGGAGTTATCAGCAACGCATAGGACCAGATCAATGGACAATCATTTCAACGCAAAATGCTTACATGAAAGAAAAGAAAGAACAAAGTAAAGATAGAACTCACCTTTTATAAAAACCTTGGCCAGGGGGAAAATTTCTTGAGGTAGAAATTCAAGGTACCACGCACCTCCAATTGCAAAGAAATATTTGTCCCAATTCCTATGGGAGCTATCAAAATCAGTAAAGATTATTCAATCTTTTTTGGGGGAAAGGTAGAAGGTCTTCTAGGGCTTGCCTTCTATCACTTTGTTCATCGATTTAGTGAAGCATGCATAGATGTCATCCGACTGAATGTCAACGTTCTTGAGAGCTCTGATCATTTGAGCCCCAACTATGGATTGAATAACATTCGGAAGAAATTGAGAAACGTGAGCTCCAGAATTTGAAATTATCTGCACTAGCAGAACGGGAAGAGGAAATCAGAGCCATTTTATGTGCCTCAAACTCATGATGATCTCGCTGGGGTTGACCACATCCTCAAATCGCCATTCTCTCAGCTCAGAATCTGTGAGCATTCGGACTGTGACGTTTTCTGGAATGTCAAACGATTTGCGTATGTGATTGTATGCAGCTTTGTACGCTTCGCGGTCCACAGGCTTGAGAGATGATTATGAAGACATGATAAGGAGAATTGGGAGATTGGTTACGAGAATGGAAGGACGGTCGATCTTAGGGTTTTTTCTTCTTAGCTTTTCTCTGGAAAGGCTGAAATGAAGTTTGAAAAATTTGAAATGAAGTTATTTGAACTAAACCAACAAAATGGGACACAAAATGCCTTAATCGAGTGCAATAATCGATAAATGTGCTTGCATTGAATTCTGAATGATGCAAGCCAAGGGTCTATGTCATCGTGTGCCTGCGGCCCACCTCGATTAAAAGGGAAGTGATGGCTTTGGGCGAAATTTTTGGAGTTAAAGAGACGACCCAAGGTTTGAGTGAATAGGCGTGCCTCATCCGTTCGAAGCTTGGGCCGGGGGGCATCTGTTGGGCCCAAAATGTTCTGCCCAAAATGTTTTTCCACTTTAGGTAAGTTGAAATTGATCGTTTTGACCCTGCAGAAGCTCCAATGTCAGAAGCCATGAGTCAGAGGCGGTCTACGCCTCTGACCTCTGCACATTTAATTGATTCAAATGTATTTTGGAGGGAAATTCAGTTATTCCACCCACCAATCAGGGAATCAGCTTAACCAACTAATCACCTCACATTTTTGTTCTATAAATACTGGGCTCTTATTCAGATGAAGGTATCGAAAATCTGACTTAGGCATCGGAGTGTCTTTCTTGCAAGTACTCCCGATGGTTCAACAATCGGCAAAAGTTATCTACATCATCGGAGAAGGACCAAAGAATCAGAATTTGTCGGAAAGTACCTCCAGATATAGAACGGCAAAGTTGTTGCATCAACAAGAAACAAATGTTGAGAAGGGATAGAGTTGTCATTATTGAATTCTCGTAACCCGGACCCAGCCTCAGTAAAATATGTATAACTTAGGTTGTGTATATTAGATTCAGACACAACAGTTACCGTTAGAAAGCTAATGCAATTATCTATGTTTTTTGTGAAATAGCATTTTTCCTAAATGCAACAAAATGTGGTCAAAACCTAGACCAAAGTCACAGGACCTTAGAGCTACGAAAATTACTTTTCTTTTCCCCTTTTTAGTGTAGAAAGCCAAGGAAGGAAAGAGGGAGTGGAAAATTGTAGCTTCCTTTTTGGGTAAATCAAAATGTATTTATTTAATTAATTAGTTAATGGAATTAATAAATAAATTTATAAGAAATTAACTTTTATTATTTTAGAAAAAAAAAACCTAGAGATCACCTATCCAGAAGCCCCTTTCTACCATTTTTTGAAAAACTTTGGTCGCCCATTTAGAGAAAGAAACAAGAGAAAGAAGGAGAAGGAGAAAAGAAGAAGAATGATTCAAAATTTGGGGTATGTGTGTACTTTTTTTTATTTTTGAATCCTCTAAGTCTAAGCCCTCTTCTTCTTAATTCTAAGATTTTATTTTCATTGTGGTGTATTTCGAATATCCCTAGGTTGCCAAGGATTGATCAATCTTGTGTTTATTATAACGAGGTAATGAAAAGTTTGTTGTTATATTATTCATTTCTTGAATGGTTGATGTTTATAGAAAATCATGAAAGGGTTTCATGTTATGCATGATTTGATGTTCTTATTTCATCTCCAAAGTCGAGATCATGTACGCTAAATTTGGTTTGATTTCATCATTGAATTTTTTTATGGATTTTGGTGATGTGGTTTCGGCATAGGCATGATCTAGGGTTCTAGTATGTTTTTAAAATAATGTTGCTATGATGAATACATGTGTGGGTTTGATATTTTGAATAGCAAGAACACTAGGATTCATTCTCCTTTGAAAGCTATGGTTTGATTTTTGATGCATGCTGTGTTGTTTTTGTTTTGTGTCACCTATACTCATTAGAAACATGCTAGGGTAATTGGTTAAATTGAGAATTAATCTTGGGTCTTTTATAAATGATAATTTAGTGATACATGAAGGTTATGGTTTGAGTTTTTTTTTTTTTTAAAAGCATGAATTAAAGATGAATTCCATGTTCATTATGCTTGCTGATTTTTTATAATTGGTGAGTAAAATTGGTGAAACAATGTTTTAAATCCTCATGTGATGTCTCTAATGATAGTTTGATTTTTATGTAAATAAAAGAGTGTTTTATTTCACATTTAAATGGAGTTTTATCAAATTAACACATGCTGATTTTTGTGAAGAAAAAATGTGATTTTTATCCAAGTTTGTGATTTTGGATGAAATATTAGTTGCTAGAATTTTTAATTAAAATTAAGAAATGTCTTTTAAATGAGATAAATAATGTGGGTGTATCAAATAAATTATGTCCTAAGTTATGTATGTGTAAAAATGATATATATATTTTTAAATATAATCATGAATTTTAACATTATTTTTAAAGTGTAGTTTTTTTTATTTATTTATTTAAATGAGGAAAATAATTTGGTTTAAATTCACTTATGAATTTAAAAAAAAATAAAGAGTTGCAAAAAGTTTATGTTGATAAGTTAAAATTATTATTTTGTTTAAAAATAAAGGATCTTTCACCTACATAATTCAAGCCTTAAATAATATAAGTGAAAAAACACTTTGAAATTATGAATTATCATTTTAATCATGTAATTTTTATTAATTTAGAAAGGCTATATTTTTCTTAAGGAAACAAGAAATTTAATGAGTATTTCTAAATGACTACATATTATGTTATTTTTCTATGAAATTTAAAAGAATAAATGGAATTATTATTTTATGAGGAATTAGGAAAAAGATAAATGAATTATTTTTATCAAGTAAAAATAATGTATTAAAAGGTTTAATCAAACTTTGAGATCTAAAGAAACAAATAATAGTAAAGAAACCATGTTGCTGATTTTTATTTGAAAAAGTAAGAAATAAGCATCTAGGAATTATCGTTTTTAACGTCACTTTTTAACAATGCTAGCTCCCACGTATGCATGTCGCATGCAAATACACTTTTACATTCAAATACATGCCTATTATTCAACCATATAATTTTTACATGAAAACAATGCATGAATAATAAGTAGAATTGACATTATTCTTTTGTGGTTCTATGTGAAAAATGTGCTTGTTTAGGACATTATGTATAAGTTGCACCATGTGTGCATGGCCCATGTACACATGGTATATGTGTTGGGCACAAGAAATCTCATGTGATGCTAAAGAGTACTATTTGATTATGATTATAGGCTCGTTGTGAAGTTTGCTCCATTTTTGCTTTGCAGACCCGAGGCACGAAAGTTAGATATAATCTTTTATTTATGCTATGGAGTGGTAAGATTGGTTTGTATGAGGATATGTGCTATGTATAATGATGTACTATGTGATATGAAGTATGAATTGCTATAATGAGATGATGTGATAAATTTGATGAATCATGTATTTCCTTGTATTGATATGACTGAATTGCATGTATTTTGTATGTTGTATGAAAAGTAAAAGGTTGTTAGCGTGTTGAACGCGACAGAACAAAGGGGTTACTAAGGATATAAAGACGTAACCTGAGTTACTAAGGCACGACGTAACTCATAGGGTGGACGTGCCAAGGTTATTCAAGGACCAGAGCCTCCTGCTTACCTCAAGATGTGACATGGACAAGAGAGGGGCCATGTTTACAAGGATGTGATGATGATGATGTTTTGAATATGTTAATGATATATGATGCATGATAACGATGCATGATGTATGATGATGACGTTTTTGTATGATGTATGATGATAACATTTATGTATGATGTATGATGATGATGTTCATGTATGATGTATGATCATAATGTTTATGTATGATGTATGATGATGACGTTAAGTACTATGTATGATGATGTATTGATATGATGTTGTATGAGTATTACGATATGATTATATCTTTGTTGTGTTTTTCTTTGTTTGTTGTTTGTATTTCCTTACTTAGATTTTAGCTCACCCCCTTACCTTCCCTTTCAGGTAGTAAATAAGGTTTCTCTTTGGCACACGTGGTGATGTGGGGAGTTTCGTTAGAGTGTGTATGGCGTGGGGGTATCCTATGGGCGAGTAAACGATCAACTTAAACGCCATTTTTAAGGAATGATGTTATGTTTTATTTTGGTTTCAAAACTTATCAGTGGGACTTGAACTATATTTATATTTTAAAAACGTTGCATGAGAAATTTTATTTTATTCTAAACTATTGGGCCCAACTTGCATGTTTTAGCAGGGCTCCACTAGAATTTTCATATAATAAGAGGTTTTCTTCTATAAGTTGATGAGCGTGGAGATGTTTTACAAACTATTAGTCTAGGGCATTTTACAAATGGTATCAAAGATGGTTGTCCATGTTTCCAAGTAGTTGCTCCACATACACGCTAAAGACGATAAAATCTCACCTCACCGTGTCGTAAGTACTTGCTCTAAATGTTATCTATATTCTTTCCTACTTTTAAATTTTGTAGTTTTGTAATTGTTGTGAAGAAAGTATGCCTCTAGTAATTAGGACTTCTAGAAAGAAACTTCTCAATGAGATCAGTTGGATATCAAGGGTTCATATAGATGATGTAAACGATGAAGATGAGTGGATATCAGTTCCCCGGAAGATGTTTGTTGTGAATGAACGTATTTAATGGATGAGATGCACCATAGGAAATCACAAGTATGACACTATCAAGTTTCAAGAAAAGAGAAGAATGGAATATGTCAATGATAATATAACTGGACACTATCAAGATCAAAGGACACATAAGGCTTGCGACGTGATTGTTAATATAGACATAGGTTAGGGATTTTACCCCACGACATTATCTTGCAAGGTGATATTGTTAACTAAAGGGATACGTGCAGTAGCAGAGTAGCACACAAAGTGGGCACGCCACCACATTTAGTAACAAATAACAACAAAACCTCAATGGAGTAAATGGAGACTAAGGAGGCGGAGAGGTGAGTAAATCCACGATAACATATTTGAACATAGAGTACAATGACAAGCTACGAACTGACGCAACAATGAGTATAAGTAATGAGTTGCGACATGACAAAATAAGACAAAGGCTACTAGTACAGACTAAGGATTTCCAGGGACAAAAAGATAATTAACAATCCTAAAAATGGGTGCTAGAATTTGGTGGGACATGGTTAAGAAGACACAAACTTTAGACACCATGACTTGGGCTGACTTTGTACAAGTTTTCAGCAAAAAGTATTACAATGCTACAGTACTAGCAACTAGAGTTAATGAGTTTATGACACTGACACAAGGTAGTCTTTCAGTCACAGAGTATGACAGTACTAGCAACAAGAGTTAATGAGTTTATGACAGTCTGGCAATGTTTTCACCTGAGATAGTCTCAAAAAAGGTCATGAGTGTTAAAGGATTCATAAGGGGGACTGAAGCCTATGATTGCCAAGGATGTCAAAATGACCAGTACAAAGCCATTTAGCTATGCTGAGATTCTGGACAAAGCTTTAGACATTGAATGCATGAAGAGTTGTATATGGAAGGAAGATGCTACAAGGATAGAAGCTAATATGAGTAAATTCTTTCAAGAGAGTAATAAGAGGAGGCCTAATAGGGTCAAAGCAGTGGCACTGACAAAAGGCCCAAGGTCACAGCTCTCAATGGAAATCACAACAACCGCAACAGTCACAATAATGATTGAAACCGTGGGAATCACCAAAGAAATAAAGTTGAGAACCCCAGCTGTCCTAAATGCTTGAGACGACATATGGGAGAATGTCAAGATGACACCAACAAATGTTATAAGTGCGGTCAGGCAGGACATCTGAGACAAGATTTCCCACATTGGAAAGCAGGATAGGATAGTAACAGCAACCTAGTGCCAGCACGAGTTTTTGCTTTAACCCAAAATGAAGCAGCCAACAGTAACACCGTAATCATATGTCAGCTCCCTATATCTGGTATGATGAGTAGAGTCCTTATTGATTCTGGAGTGACTCACTCTTATATTTCCATGAATATGATTGATAAGTTGGGTATGCCTTATAAAATGTTTGATCATAGTTTTAGTACAATGTTACCGTCGGGAGACATGATGTTGTCAACTAGGTTGTAACGCCATACCTCCTTAAATTCGTTACTAAGTGAGTTTAAAACGTGACATAAACTCGCTAATCGAGGTTTTAGGTTAAAAGTGTGACTAAACTGAGATAAAACCTGTTAAAAGTTATTAAATACAAAACATTTGGTTATACATTAAAATCTCGAAATTTTTTACAGTTGGGATCCCAAAATTCTATTTAGAAAATATATTACATATAAAAATATACACTTGCTTGACTTAGGCGACAAAAAAATTATTATAGTACATTTCATTTTCGCAAAACAACCCTGGCCGTAGCAGCCAGGTAAGCCGAACATGTACCCATCGCTCCACGCTCTCCGTACTCATGATTGGTCGACGTTTCCCTTGCCCTTACCTGCACCATAGAGCACCCGTGAGCTGAAGTCCAGGAAGAAAACTCAACACAAAGCAAATAACATATGCATATCTATCAACAACATAAAACAAAACAACCAACAGGCTAAACACATAGCAGGCATGCCGTCCTAGACGCTTTACCAGGCCCTGGGTTCACGGTCTTCACCGAGAGGATGACTCTAGCATTCTAGGAGGGTCTCATCCTAATGGCCTACACTCCATGTGCTCAACGCTGTTCCCGACCCCTTGCCATACTCGGCTTTGCACTCCGCATGATCAACGTCATTCCCGGCCCCTTGCCGCACTTGCTTTTTGCCGTTCTTGGCCATCGTCGTTCATTCACAAATATGCACTACATAGCATAATATACCCATTTATTTAAACATATACTAAACATAAACAATAGGGCTATGCCCTACAATTCATTCACATAAGGCCATGCCCTGCAATACAAACAATAGGGCCACGCCCTGCTCTACGGGTACAACAATTTTCTTACCTGTGTCCCAAGCTTCTTGAGCACCGCAGCACATTCCTCTAACCTGACCCTCGCTGAAAACCTAGTCACAACGCATTTACAATAGCCATCCATCAAGCTCTAATCCAATAAATAATTTCAGAATATGAATCTAGCCTCTAGGACTTTGGATTCTACCAAACCGAGTGGTAAAATCCTTCTCGAGCCTTAACATTTGGGTTCCTGAGCTAAAAAACTTCAAACAACCAATATTTTGAATTTGAGCCACGACCCAGCCCCTTAAGGGCTAAGACATGCTCAAGTCAGAGGCAAAATGCCTCTCTGTTGAGGGACACGGCCCGCAGCGCTCCAAACCTTGGGTCGCAGCGCGCCTGGGCAGACAGAGGCTTCCAGCCTCTTCGACACACATGGGCTGCGATGCCTGAAGAACAGGGTCGCGACTCGAGCCTCCAAACCCAGAAATTTCATGCAATTCTACAAGCTAACTTCCCTAAAAATCATTCTAAACACACCCCCAAAATCAAAATTGAGTCCCACAATCATTGTAAGACACCTTAAGCAGTGCTAGAACCCCAGAAACTAAATAACTCATCCCAATTCTCAACAAAGCCAGTCTTAAGTCCAAAAGCTCAACTAAATTCAATCTCAACCAAATTGATCCTCAAAACGTGAAACCAACCTTACCTCAATGAAGATTTTTGAGCTAAATCCAGCTCTTCAGCACCCTAGGCTTATCCTCCCCAAGTTCCAAGCTTTAGTTTTGAGTTTCTCCTCCAAAACTCCAAAATTCAAATAAGTCTTCTAGAGGATAAGAAAAAGAGCTCACAGAGAGAGAGAGAGAGAGAGAGTGTTTCTATTTTCCCTTCCTTCTCCTTAGTTCTAGTGACTTCTCTACGCTACTCAGCCTACTCCAAACCATGTATATCCCCTGCCAAAAGACCAAACTACCCCTTAAGTCAATCTAAGTCCTCAAGTGCCACTAAGGTCAATTTCGTCATTTTCCAAATCCCGTTAATTCCTCGAGTGTTCCTATAAATCCCCGTTTAATCCCAACATGTCCAAAACATTACTAAATTACTACCCGTTACTAAATAATTCCCGAACACACATAACATTCCCAAAATACCCCTAGGCTCCTCCCGAGCCGAGTATTTGACCCCGTTGTGACTTTTTAGCTAAACTGCTCCCTAGGTCCGTCTCAGATCGTGCATCACAAATATATCACCACTCACTCGTGGTATCAATCACAATATACACAAATATCACATTTATGCCCTCAATGGGCTAAAATTACAAATATGCCCTTACTAGCCAAATGGATCCACATGCATATTTAATTCACCTAAACATGCATTTATAATCACATAATCATCAAATTCTCATATTAACATAATTAACTCAATTATTTCCCTCCAGGCATGCTAATCAAGGACCTAAGCCTTATTAGCGAATTTGGGACTCTACATAGGTGGTTACAGTCAACACCTATAACGATAGAGGACAGGGAGTGCCCGAAAGACCTTATAGAACTACATATACCAGACTATGATGTCATACTTGGCATGGATTGGTTATCCAAACATGGAGCGTCAATTGACTGTCAGAGGAAGACTGTGGAATTCAGACCGAAAGAAGGAGAGCTCTTTTCTTTCAAAGGAGAAGTAGCGGTTTTCGTACACCCATAATATCGGCTCTGGAAACACGGAATATGATGCAACATGGTTGTTTGACATTTCTGGCTAGTGTGGTGGATAAATCCAAGGAAACAGAGTTGAAACCAGAGAATATGCATATTGTTTGCGAGTTTCCGGATGTTTTTCCCAAGGAATTACCAGGATTACCTCCGGACAAAGAAATTGAATTTGTGATCGAACTTGCACCAGAAACAACACTAATATCTAAAGCACCCTATCGAATGGAACCTTTAGACTTGAAGGAACTCAAGTAGCAACTACAGGAATTGTTGGAGAAGGGGTTCATAAGACCTAGTCATTTGCCATGGGGATCACAAGTTCTGTTTGTGAAAAATAAAGACGAAAGTATGAGAAAGTGCATCGATTACCGAGAACTTAATAAGGTCACCATTAAGAACAAGTATCATTTTCCCAGGATAGATGACCTCTTTGATCAACTGCAAGAGGCAGCGATGTTCTCAAAGATTGATATGCGATCCAGGTACTATCAGTTAAAGGTGAAGGAGGGAGATATTCCAAAGACGGCATTAAGAACCCCCTAAGGGCACTATGAATTCTTAGTGATGTTTTTTGGATTCACGAATGCCCCAGCAAAATTTATAAATATGATGAATATAGTATTCAAGGACATTTTGGATAAGTTCGTAGTGGTGTTCATAGATGGCGTCTTAATCTAATCTAAGACTAAGAAAGAGCATGATGAGCATTTACGACTGATGCTTAACAACCTTCAAGAACATCAACCCTACGCTAAGTTTTCCAGGTGTGAATTCTAGTTAGAACAAGCGACTCTCCTAGGGCATATAGTGTCCAAAGATGGAATAATAATGGACCCATCAATGATTGAGGCCATTAGAGACTGGCACCAACCCAAGAATGCCTTTGAGGTTCGAAGTTTCTTAGGACTAGTAGGTTACTATCGGAAGTTCGTTGAGGACTTTTCCAAGATCGCAACACCCTTGACCAATCTGACCCGCAAGCACCTGAAGTTCACTTGGGCAGAGAGATGTGAAGAAAAATTTCAGACTATGAGAAATAAGTTAATCTCTGCACCTATCCTTTGTGTTCCCACTGAAGAGGGATGTTTGTGGAGTGTTGTAATGCATCTAAGAACGGCATGGAGTGTGTGTAGATGCAGAATGGGAAAAGGGTAGCATACACCTAGAGACAGTATGAGCAAAGATAACCTACCTTTGATCTTGAATTGGCAGCAGTAGTGTTCACACTGAAAAATATAGAGGTACCTCTCCAGAAAGAGATTATAAATGTCGGTATTGAGTTCGTGAAAAGAGGCCTAACAAACCTTATGCTACAATCCTCCCTACTGGAACAAATTAGAGAAGGACAGAAAATAGATGAAGCCCTTATAAAGCAGGAGGTTTGGTACAAAATGGTGATAGCGGTGACATCACTATGTTTAATGGTGGATTGCAACAGTATAAGGATCGGATTTGTGTGCCTAATAATGGCAAGATTAAATAAGGTATTATGAAAGAGGCGTATACAACACCCTACTCCTTACACCCAGGGTCCACGAAGATGTACCAAGACCTTAAGGCGCTATATTGGTGGCCCAGAATGAAGAGGGATATTGCTGAGTTTATTGCCAGATGCTTGACATGCTAGCAAGTCAAAGTTGAACACCAAAGGCCAGCAGGGTTACTTCAACCGCTTTACGTCCCGGAATGGAAATGGGAGGATATAACAATGGATTTTGTGGAAGGGCTACCCAGGACCACAAAGCAGTATGATTCTGCTTGGGTAATAGTGGATAGGCTCACTAAGTCCGCCCATTTTCTGCCAGTTAAGACCACCTACTCGGCGGACCAATATGTAGAATTATATGTGAGTGATATAGTGAGACTTCATGGGGTTCCAATGTTGATAATTTCTGATTGAGGATCAGTGTTCACATCAAAATTTTGGAAGGGAGTACAGAGAGCTATGGGAACAAGGTTAAAGTTTAGCATCGCGTTTCATCCTCAGATCGATGGGCAGTCTGAGAGAACTATACAGATTCTAGGGGACATGTTGAGATGATGTGCTTTAGACTTTTCAGAGTCTTGGAACCGATACCCACCCCTAGTGGAGTTCTCCTATAATAACAATTATCAATCCACTATTGGGATGGATCCTTATGAGATGCTTTATGCGCGCAAGTGTAGATCTCCTTGATACTGGGATGAAATTGGGGAGAAACAGATTTTAGGCCCCAAGGCAGTTAGGGATTCCATTGAGGCGATCGAGAAAATTAGCCAAAGGATGCTTACCGCGCAAGAGGGCAAAATGTTTGCGTGGACCTTAAGATAAGGGACATCGAGTTTTCAGTCGGCGAGTTTGTATTCTTGAGAGTCTCGTCGATGAAAGGTGTTATGCATTTTGGAAAGAAAGATAAGTTGAGCCTGAGATATATAGGTCCATTTGAGATTTTAGACAGGGTAGGGAAGGTTTCGTAATGTTTGGCACGGCCCCCAACACTAGCCAAAACGCATAATCTCTTTCACATCTCGATGTTGCGTAAGCACGTGTCAAATCCCTCTCATGTTTTGAGTTACAAGCCGTTACAGCTGAAGTAGGACTTGAGTTATGATGAACAGCCAGAACGTGTTATTGAAAAGGGAATCAATGAACTAAGATCCAAAAAATTCCATTACTTAAGGTCTTGTGGAAGAATAGTACGGAACGAGAAGCAACATGGGAGTTGGAGGAGGACATGAGAGAAAGATATCCTAAGTTATTTGGAAAGAAAGAATTTTGGGACGAAATTCCATTTAAGGAGGGTATATTGTTGCGCACCAATTTTTTATTTATTAATTTTGTGCTTTGTTTTATTTAATTGTTAAGTATTATGAATTATTTTTTTATTGTTAGAACTGTATGGTAGAAATTTTGTGAATTTAATTGTTAATTATTTTATTAATTTATTAATTGAATTTGCGAATAAAATGATTTTTTATTGAATATACCAAGGTACATGGTAAGTAGAGATGCACCTTAGTGATTGTTTGTGTGCATGTGCATGATTTCACGGTGTGCATGTAATAAATTTTGTACACATTTTATTATTTTCCTTTTATTAGATCTATTTTATTTATTTAGAATATATATATATATATAAAGAAAGAGAAATAAAGAGAGAATACTCTAGAAGGCTTGTGTTCACACAAGAAAAAAAAATGGGAAACAAATGTTGAGAAGGGATAGAGTTGTCATTCTTGAATTCATGTAACCCTAGACCCAACATCAGTAAAACAGGTATAACGTGGGCTATGGATATTCGATTCAGACACAGCTGATAACGTTAGAAAGCTAATAAAATGATCTACATTTTTAGTGAAATAGCAATTTTCCTAAATCGCAACAGAAACGGGTGAAAACCCAACCCCATGTCGCAGGACCTTAGAGCTATAAAAATGACTTTTTTTCCTTTTAGTGTAGAAAGGCAAGGAAGGATTGGGAGTGGACAATTGCAGCTGTCTTTTTGGGTAAATCAAAATGTATTTATTTAATTAATTAGTTAATGGAATTAAATAAATTTATAAGAAATTAACTTTTATGATTTTAGAAAGAAAAAAAACCTAGACATCACCTATAAATAGGTCATGAAGCCCCTTTCTACCATTTTTTGAAAAACTTTGGTCGCCCATTTAGAGAAAGAAACAAGAGAAAGAAGGAGAAGGAGAAAAAAAGAAGAATGATTCAAAATTTGGGGTATGTGTGTACTTTTGTGGATTTTTGAATCCTCTAAGTTTAAGCCCTCTTCTTCTTAATTCTAAGATTTTATTTTCATTGTGGTGTATTTTGAATATCCTTAGGTTGCCAAGGATTGATCAATCTTGTGTTTACTATAACGAGGTAATGAAAAGTTTGTTGTTATATTATTCATTTCTTGAATAGTTGATGTTTATAGAAAATCATGAAAGGGTTTCATGTTATGCATGATTTGATGTTCTTATTTCATCTCCAAAGTCGAGATCATGTACGCTAAATTTGGTTTAATTTTATCATTGATTTTTTATGGATTTTGGTGATGTGGTTTCGGCATAGGCATGATCTAGGGTTCTAGTATGTTTTTAAAATAATATTGCTATGATGAATACATGTGTGGGTTTGATATTTTGAATAGCAAGAACACTAGGATTCATTCTCCTTTGAAAGCTATGATTTGTTTTTTGATGCATGCTGTGTTGTTTTTGTTTTGTCTCACCTATACTCATTAGAAACATGCTAGGGTAATTGGTTAAATTGAGAATTAATCTTGAGTCTTTTATAAATGATAATTTAGTGATACATGAAGGTTATGGTTTGAGTTTTTTTTTTTAAAGCATGAATTAAAGATGAATTCCATGTTCATTATGCTTGCTGATTTTTTTATAATGGTGAAACAATGTTTTAAATGATCATGTGATGTTTCTAATGGTAATTTTATTTTTATTTAAATAAAATGGTATTTTATTTCACATTTAAATGGAGTTTTATCAAATTAACACATGCTGATTTTTGCAAAGAAAAAAAATGTGATTTTTATCTATATTTGAGATTTTGAAAGAAATATTAGTTGTTGGAATTTTTGATTAAAATTAAGAAATGTCTTTTAAATGAGATAAATAATGTGAGTGTATTGAATAAATTATGTCATAAGTTATGTATGTGTAAAATTGATATTTTTTTTTTAAATATAATCATGAATTTTCACATTATTATTAAAGTGTAGTTTTTTTTTTTTGTTTAAATGAGGAAAATATTTTGGTTTAAATTCACTTATGATTTTTAAATAAAATAAAGAGTTGCAAAAAGTTTATGTTAATAAGTTAAAATAATTATTTTGTTTAAAATTAAAGGATCTTTCACCTACATAATTCAAGCCTTAAATAATATAAATGAAAATATATTTTTCCCACACTTTAAAATTATGAATTATCATTTTAATCATGTAATTTTTATTAATTTAGAAATGCTATATTTTTCTAAAGGAAACAATAAATTTAATGAGAATTTCTAAATGACTACTTATTATGTTATTTTTCTATGCAATTTAAAAGAATAAATTGAATTATTATTTTATGAGGAATTAAGAAAAAGCTAAATGAATTATTTTTACGAAGTAAAAATAATGTATTAAATGGTTTAATCAAACTTTGAGATCTAAAGAAACAAATAATAATAAAGAAACCAAGAAACCAAGTTGCTGAATATAATTTGAAAAAGCAAGAAATAAGCTTATAGGAATTATTGTTTTTAATGTCACTTTTTAACAACGCTCCCACGTATGCACGTCGTATGAAAATGCACTTTTACGTTCAAATATATGTATAATGCCCTAGACAACCAAGACCGTTACACTGTGTGTTTAAAATAGTGCAAGACTTGCTAGTCAAGTCATTTGAATAAAAATGTGATCCTAAAGTCATAAACAGGTTAGGATTAAAAAAATTTGGTAAATGGATAATTTTGATTTTGATAACTGTTTAGTACATGGGATCCCAAAAACAGGGTTTAAAGTATAAACTCACAAAATTCCAAATGTTATATACAATCAAGGCCACTCTAATGGCAAAATACACATTTTAGGTTTCTGTCCATGTACAATCCCTCAACCATGGTGGTTGAGCAGCTGACAATGTACACCTCACCCCCAGAGCTCTCCAACTCATGGTGGATCCATCTCACCCTTGCATTTACCTGCACCACATAGCACCCATGAGCCAAGACCCAGAAGAAAACCATAACAACATAGCATAATCAATAATGATAATCAAATGATTCGCAAGACAAATAACCAGATATTCAAAATGCCATAGCAGACACACAATCTAACCAGTAATGACAGTCAATGAATCACCAATCATTTGTCCAGATATTCAACAAGCTATAAGCATCAGATTAACAACAGTAAACATATTTATCACAATCATCATACAATACTCAGGGTTGACGCCCTTAGGCCGCACCCTCTGTTTAACGCACTGACTCCGGCTCGCTTAGGCCGAGTCAAGTGTTTTATCTGGCTAATCTCAGCTCTCAATGGTCGAGCCAGATCCTGTGCGCAATTATCAGCCTCGACTCTCTTAGGTTGTTTATATCATGCTCACATGGCATATCATAACAAGGCCAGGATAACTCATCTCAGACCTCATCAAAAAAGGAACCGATACCCCAACATGAGGAACTTCTAAAGGATCAAGGGTGGACTACCCCGAAAAACCCAGGTACATTGAAATCGAAATCCCCTGTTACAGACTAGAATATTAAAAATACTTTCAGTGTTCTTCAAGAACAGAAGTAGTCTCTTAATGACCCTTCATTATTATTGAACTTGAATGGACAATTTCAATATAATGAGTTGGAATGTTAGAGGTATAAATAAGAAGAATAAGCAGATAACTATTTTGGATGTCTGCCAGATGAATAAGATTGGTATTGGAGCTCTTCTAGAAACAAAAATTAAGGTTGATAAACTGAAGGAAGTAATGGAAACTAGTTTTCAGGGTTGGAATTATCATAATAGTATGAGGTTGGAGGGTCGAATTCTTTTGATATGGAAGGATAGCTGGGTCAAAGTGGAAGTTATTAAAGATCATTATCAATTTCTGCATTGTAGAGTTCGGTTTTGTATCACTGGCCAAGAGTTTTGCCTTACTGTGGTATATGGTTCTAATCAATTGGAAGCCAGGAAATTTCTCTAGTCAGAGTTGTCTAATATTCCTCTTCCTATTAACCCATGGCTTATTATTGGAGATTTTAATGCTGCTTTTGATCCTAGTGACAGAAGAGGTGGTAGATGTATTTCGAAAAAAAAGCTTGAAGATGCTAGGAATTGGCTTGATCTTGGTCTGGTGGAAGAAATGAAATTACTGGGCTCATTTTACACTTGGTCTAAACTAGACAGGGTTTTTGTCAATGAGGACTGGCTGGACATTTTCCCTTCTGTTATAGCTGCTGCTCGTTGGGAAGTGACTTCAGACCATTGTGTTGTTATTCTGAAACGAACAGGTATTTTAAATGAGGGTATAGCTCCTTTTCTGTTCTATAATATGTAGACAAACCACCCTCAATTCAGAATCACTGCCCTATCTAACTAGAACAAAGACTTAAGAACCAAGGGGTGTGGTTTAGATCAGATTTCATGGAAACTTATTCGGCTTAAGCACGAGTTGAAGAAGTTTAATTGGAAGATTATTGGGGATGTGGCTAGGAATTTTGAGGATAGTAAAGTTGAGCATCAAAAGGCAAAGTCTGAGCTCTTTTCTGACTCGCAGAATCAAATCATAAGTTCAGCTGAGAGAATATCATTTATGAGATTTAAAAACCAAGAGAAGATCTATGGCAGCTTCCTTAGACAAAAAAGTAAGATAGAGTGGCTCCAATTTGGTAATGAAAATTCCTCCTACTTTCACGCCTATATGAAGCAAAGGAAGAGAGCTAATAGAATAGCGTCTTATATAACAGAAGATGGCAGTGTTGAGGACAACTATCCTAAGGTAATTCATCACTATGTTGAGCATTTTAAAACTGCCCTGGGTTGTCCTAATAAAGCTACAGGAAAGACAGATTATGCCATAACAGATCTGGGTCCGACTTTGAGTGTTGAAGATCAGCTGGCTCTAATCAAGCCTTTCTCAAGCAAAGATGTCAAAGCAGCGATGTTTAGTATTAGCTCTATAAAGAGCCCTGGTCCAGATGGTTTTGGGGCTGGGTTTTTTAAAAGTTTATAGAAAGACATAGGGAAGGAGGTGTCTAAGGCTATCCTTGATTTCTTTGAAACAGGGTATATTCCTAAAGCAATGAATAATACTATTCTAACCCTCATCCCTAAGGTTGATCACCCAAATATAGCTGCTGATTTTAGGCCAATAGCCTGCTGCACTACCCTTTACAAATGCATTTCCAAAATGCTATGTCATAGGATGATTGGTGTTCTTCCAAAGTTGATCAACCAGAACCAAGGGGCTTTTATAAAAGATAGGACTCTTGCTCATAATGTTTTAATTCTCCAAGATCTCTTAAAGGGTTACAAAAGGAAGCATAGTTCTCCTCGGTGTTTATTGAAGATTGACTTGAGCAAAGCCTATGACTCCATTGATTGGGACTTTATAGAGAATCTGCTGAAAGCTTTAAGATTTCCTGATCGTTTTATAAGATGGATCATGAATTTTTTGAGAGGTGCCTCTTATTGCCTTATGTTGAATGGTCGTCTTCATGGTAGCTTTCAAGGAGGTAAAGGTCTTCACCAAGGTGATCCCATTTCACCTTTGCTTTTTGTTATAGTTATGGAGTATCTTACTCGATCCCTGTTTCAAGAAGCTAAAGAAAAAGGTTTCAAATTTCACCCATTATGTAAATCATTAAATCTAATTAGTCTATGTTTTGTTGATGATTTGCTTATTGTGTGTAAAGCCAATACTAGCTCTATTCAGATTATTCAGCATACTTTAGATGAATTCTCTTCTGCATCAGGTCTGCTTATCAATAAAAGAAAATCTAGAGCCTATTTTGGAGGGGTTTCGGTTCATGATAAATCTGTTCTGCTAAATATATCCCAGCTGGTTGAAGGGGAGTTTCCCCTGACTTATCTTGGCCTACCTTTGAGACCAATAAAATGGAAGGCAATGGATTGTGACTTAATCTTAAAGAAGATAAGACAGAGACTGTGTGTTTGGGCCAGTAGGAACCTCTCCTATGTAGGGCGGGTTCAGCTGATTTAGTCTGTTCTGTTGGGCATTAGGAACTACTGGATGAGTATTTTCCTCTTACCTCAGAGTATCCTTAAGGAGATTGACCATCTTTGCAGATTATTCCTTTGGGGAGGAAAAGGAAGTAGGAGCAAATTTAATCTTACGTCTTGGGAGCAAGTTTGTTGCCCAAAAAGTCATGGAGGGTTAGGTTTCAAGGAGGGGCCCCTTTGGAATCGAATGTTGCTTACTAAATTCATTTAGGCTATATCTTCTAAACAGGATTTGCTTTGGGTTAAATGGGTTAACTATATTTACTTGAAGGGGACTCAGAATTGGGATTACAATTTGCACCAAGATTCAAGTTGGTATTGGAAAAAACTGATCAAGATCAGCAAAGCTCTCTCATTTTCTTTGCTGGATTATGTTTCAGCAAATGGGAAATTGATTCGGTCTAGGCTTTATCACCTGTTTCTACCTAGCAGGCCAAAGCCTATCATGAAAGCAATTTGGTGTTCTATTTCAGTGCCAAATCACAAGTTCACTTTGTGGCAAGCTATTCATCAAAAGTTGGTCACAAGGGATATGTTACTTTACTATCATTTTCCTCTTCCTTCTCTGATGTGCCCGATTTATGACCAAGTGCCTGAAAGTCACTCTCATTTATTTTTTGAGTGTGTCTTTTCAAGGAGAGTAGTGCAGTCTATCTTTGAGTGGTTGCAAGGTCTCTGTTGGCCCTCTAAGTTCTCTGACTGGAGCAATTGGCTGGAGGCAGACAGGAAAAGTTTCAAGGACCGGATTACTCTAGCTGTTCTTGCATCTTCAGTTTATTATATTTGGCATACTCGGAATAGATGTTATTTTGACAGTAGTTGTCTTATGATTCCTTCTGTAATCAGCTTGATTAAATCATCTGTTTCAGCTAGAATTCTTGGCTTTAAGCTTAGATCTAAGTTTGTGGCTTCTAGAGCTAATCAAATGATTCAGTTTATTTCTAGTCTGTATTGAGTTGGAGCTTTAGCTCTGGTTTGTTATTTGTATTGGTTTTGTGTTGATCAATAAAATTTCTTTTCTTGATAAAAAAAAAATATAGGGAATCTTAGTCCCAACACATCCACGCAAGGGTGCAGTTTTCTTACCTTTAATTATGAGCGGAGAAAATTATATGGTTCCGAGCATGATCCTCAGCACCGAGCCTTGGCGATAAACCTAGTCACAAAGGCCAATGGGTATCCTCATCATATAATCCCCAATAATTTAAACAGGAATCAACACTCCAATTCAAACACAAGAATCACAACAATATCTAATGAAATTTCTACTCAAATCATCAGCCAAAACAGAACTAACCAACACCTATAATTCCATCTAAATTCAGCCAAAAACTCTAAAGATGAAGTTCTTAGAATCTTACCTCAATTTATAGCTCAATTATCCAATATCCAAGTTGAATCCCCTGGGTTGTTGCTTCAATTCTTCAAGGGTTTCCCCTCAAAGTTTCTCTAAATTTCTCCTCAGCTTGAACCAACTTAAAACCAGCTTAAATTCCCAATTGATCACCTTCAATTCCTTCAAAGAATCCAGCTCAAAGATTGGGTTTCAACCCTTTCTTTCCTTCCTTAGCTTCAGAGAAAAATTTGAGTGAGAAAGAGAGAGAGAGAGAGTACGTGGAAGAGAAAGAGAAGAGTATATGAGGTTATGCCACCTTCTCACTTAATTCCTAAGAATAAACAACCTACCGAAAGACCATTATGCCCCTCCATATAATCCTAAATCCTTTAATTGTTCTAAGGGTAAATGGGTCATTTCCCCCTAGTTCCCACTATTTCCTCCAATGCTCCTAACATTTACCAATTAATCCCGTCCTCAACATGCCAAAATTACAAATATGCCCTTATAAGCTAAACATGGCCCACATGCATATTTAATACTCACAATCATGCATTTCACATATCCATATAATCATATAATCATGCATGTCACAAAATTATGCATTTAATCATTTAATCACACATATATATATATATCACTTATGACCTCCCGGCACGCTAATCAAGGCCCTTAAGCCTTATTAACAATTTTGGGTCATTACATCTATCCCCTACTACTGAGAATTTCATCATCGAAATTTACCTGAATAATTTAGAATTTTGGTCCCGCATTGCTGACTCAAGCTCCCAGGTCGCTTCCTCAACCATGCTATTCCTCCACAATAATTTGACTAGAGGTATCATCTTATTCTGTAAAACCTTGTCTTTCTAGTCTAAGACCTGAACAGGTCGCTCCCCTTATGATAAATATGTCTGAAATTCCATGTCCTCATACTTCAACACATGAGTTGTATCAGAGACGTACTTTCGAAGCATATAAATATGGAATATGTCATGAACTCTCGACAAGGACAGTGGCAAAGCTAACTTGTAAGCCACCTGCCCAATCCTCTCCAGAATCTCGAAAGGTCCAATGAATCTAGGGCTCAGCTTGCCCTTCTTCCCAATCCTTCTCACCCCTCGCAGTGGTGAAACTCGCAGAATCACGTGGTCCCCTACCTGGAACTCCACATCCCTACGCTTAGGATCAGCGTAGCTTTTCTGTCTGGTCTGTGAAGCAAACATTCGAGCACGAATCTTCTTGATAGCCTCATTAGACTTCTAAACAATGTCCAGTCCCAAATTCCTCCTCCCACCCTTCTCATCCGAATGAATGGGCGATCTACATCTCCTCCCATATAACATCTCATATGGAGTTACTCCAATCGTTGATTGATAACTGTTGTTATACGAAAATTCAATCAACGGGAGATACTTACTCCAAGCCCCCTCAAAGTCTATCATGCATGCTTTGAGCATGTCCTCCAATACCTGAAACGTTCTCTCAGATTGTCCATCTGTCTGAGGATGAAAGGATATGCTGAACTTCAACTGAGTCCCCATATCCTTCTGCAATCCACCCCAAAACTTGGAGGTAAAGATAGGATCCTGGTCTGACACTATAGACTTGGGAACCCCATGGAGACGTACAATCTCCCTCACATACACCTCTGCATATTGATCCACAGTATAAGTCGTCTTCACTGGCAGAAAGTGACCTGACTTGGTGTATATGTCTACTATCACCCACACCGAGTCATGTAGCCCCACTATCCTGGGTAAACTTCCCACAAAATCCATCCTGATATCCTCCCATTTCAACTCAGGAATACCCAAAGGCTGTAGCAACCCCATTGGCCGCCGATGCTCAGCCTTCACCTGTTGACAGGTCAAACACCTGGCAACGTACTCCACCACATAATTTTTCATTTCAGGCCACCAATACAACGTCCGTAGATCCTGATACATCTTCATGGTGCCTGGATGAAGTGAGTACGATGTAGTATGGGATTCATCCAATATATCACGTCTAATCCCTATATCAGCCGGAACAAAAATCCGACCCTTGTACCGTAACAAACTCCTAATCCAGGATCGTTACACTGTGTACTTAAAATTGTGTCAGATCTGCTAATCAGGTCATTCGGTTTAAAATGTGTAGCTAAGGTTAGTGACAAGGGTTAGGGTTAAAAATTATGGTCAAAGAACCGTTGACTTTTATTTAAAAATTTCATACAAACATGGGATCCCAAAATATTACAACTAAACTTTCAAAAAAGTACGTATACATAAAAATTACATTTAGCCGACCTAAGCGGGAAAACAGGGCTTCAACCGTAGTTTCTCTGAGATAACCCCGGCCGTGATGGTCGAGCAGCCGCATATGTACATGCCGCCACCAAAGCTCTCCAACTCATGGTTGGTAAAGCTTTCCCTTTCCCTTACCTGCACCGCAAAGCACCCGTCAGCTGAGGCTCAGCAAGAAAACTCAACATATGCATGAATACAGAATATAAACCTTGAAATGCCCATTCAACATAATCATTCATATCATCTCATAGATACTATCATTTAGATTCAAGCAAATGATCATTGGACCAACTTGGGGCTGCTGCCCTAATCAGTTGGCCTTAAAGCCAATTCCCGGGGCCTATGCCCTAGCTTCATGACGTAGAGTCACTCGAGGCCCTCGCCCTTAGCTTTATCTCACTAGCCATAGAGCTAGCCCAACCCCTTGGTTCACCATCGACCTTAATGTCGACCAACGTAATAGTATGTTACTTGTTTAGGCCTAAGCCTTTCGACCAGCGTGCAGCGCGCTATTGCCATCATTGACTAATAAGTCAAGCCCTGATCCAGGATTACAGATCTCAGCACAGAAACAGATATGGATAGACATATCCCAACAAACTACGCACAAATGCATATTAATCACATAACATCATTGAATAACCATTCTCGCAATGCTGATCATATCTACTTAACGGGGCCTCATGCCTTAACCACAGAGTTCATACAACAATTACAAAGCACTTAGGCGAGCATCAAACAACACGTGAAGCAGTAGCCTAAGCATAAATATCCTTGGGGCCTAAGCCCTAGTTATAACAAACGATAGCAATTGGGCCAACCCTAATCATGACAAACCATAATAGTTGGGCGAAGCCCTAATCACAATAAATGATAACCGTCAGGCCAAGCCCTAATCACATATAAGACGTATTGGGTGCAGTTTTCTTACCTCAGGTCCGAGTAAGCATAAATAAGAACAACCCTCGAGCATGGTCCCAGTTCCGAGCCCCTAGCAATACCCTAGTCACAACCATAAAATAGGATTCCATTAACAACGAGCGAATAAAGGCTTTCGGACCAAGTCCTAGCCTCCGAGGCTTCGAGTTCCACTAAACCGGGCAATGGAATCGATCCCGAGCCTTAAGGAAAAAGGTTACATTTAAATCAAACTCCCTAAGGCAAAAATGCCCAGGCTGACCGCAACATGCCCTAACAGGTCACGGCGCACCCCTCCTACCAGAGAGCCTCCTTGCCTCTGTCTAGAGGCACGGGCCGCGACTTGCCCTAATAGGTCGCGGTGCACCCGCCAAGCAGAGGCCTCCCAAGGCGTCTGGGCGCAAGCTGAGTCGCGACTTATCAAGAACAAAGTCTTGACTTAGCCCCTCGAACCCATAAATTCCTCCATTTTCAGCAACCAAATCTAAACCAAACTAACTCAAAATCACCCCAATATCATAATTCAATTATCACAATAACTCTAACACCTTCCCAGCAACAAAACCCAACAAAATCTAGTCTTAAAACTCATCAAAACCACACTTTCAATCTTTGAGCTTAAAGGTTCAATACTTTTCAAACCAGCCAAGTAAAAACACATAATTTAAATGCCAAAACCATAATTCAATGATTACCTTTACTGAAGATTGAACCCACAAGCTACAATTGAGTTAATCCCCAAGTTTAAAGCTCCAATTCAGTGATTTCCAGCCCAAAATCCCTCAGTTCTTCAATAGATAACTCAAAGGAAGCTTAGAGAAGGAGAGAGAGAGAGAGAGAGAGAGAGAGTCGGTCCACAATTTCTAAGTGTGTTCTTTTGGTGTTTCTTTCTTTAGTTCCCTAAGTTAAGTGACTTAAGGTAATCCCGAGGCTCGGGGTACCAAAAATGTCCACGGGGGCAAAATAGTCAAATTCCCCAATATTCCCTCCTAAACTCTCTAACTTCAAATATATCTCCAATTATTTATTTCCATAAACCGATTAAATACCTAATACCCAAAATACCCCTTGACTCGCCCCAGTCGGGTATGGGTCTCGTTGTGACTTTCATGCTAGCTTGCTCCCTAGGATCGTCTTATGCCTAGTAACCTAGAGAAACCCACATCATAATGTGGTCTCTCACATATATCACATATATGCACATAAATATACAATTATGCCCGCAACGGGCCAAATTACCAAAATCGCCCTTCTAATAAGAAACGGGCCCACATGCATATTTAATACTCCTAAATATACACAACTAGTTATATTATCACATAATTATAATTAATATAACAATTAAGCACATAATTCAATATATTTCCATCATGGCCCCCTAATCAAGGCCCTAAGCCTTATTAGGTAACTTTGGGATGTTACACAAACCAACATCAGAAATGGAATAATCCTTAGCCACTCTCGCTAAGACATCCCCTCTAACTTTCTATAGCAGTGTATCTACTAATTGACCCTCCTTAATCCGCTCTAGTAGGGTCGACTGCAATGTAATGTTGGCCAATCGGCTTACCACAAACTCTATCTTCGCTCTGGACATCTCTTCTGCTAACTCTCTCGATATCTGGGTAGAACTAAACAATTGTCTGGGGGCCCTCCGGCTTAACGCATCTGCCACTACGTTGTCTTTCTTTGGGTGGTAAGGAATGTTGCAATCATAGTCCTTCACCAACTCCATCCAACGCCTCTGCCACATGTTCAGGTCCTTCTTGGTGAAGACGTACTTCAAATTCTTGTGATCGATGTGTATCTTTCACTTCTCTCCATACAAATAATGTCGCCAAACTTTCAGTGCGAACACCATCGTTGTTAACTCCAGATCATGGGTAGGGTACCGTTGCTCATACTCCTTCAGCTGTCGTGATGCATAACCTATAACTTTCTCATTCTGCATCAACAAGCATCCTAAACCCAACCTCGATGCGTCACAATATACCACAAAATTTCATCCCTCTGAAGGAAGACTCAACACCGGTGCTGTAATAAGCCGTCACTTCAATTCCTGAAAGCTATTCTCACACTTGTTTGACCAGATGAACTTCAGATTCTTTCGTGTCAATTCTGTCATCAGTGCAGCAATCTTCGAGGTCCCTTCCACAAACCGCCTATAATAACATGCTAACCTGAGGAAGCTCCTAACCTTTGAGGTGTTCCTTGGCCTCGACCAATCTCTCACTGCCTCTACCTTAGATGGATCCACCTTAATCCCATCCTCACCAAATAGCCAAAACTCACACTTCTTAAACTTAGTGTACAATCGATGCTCTCTCAACCTCTGTAAAACCTGTCATAGACGTTTTTCATGCTCTACCTCTGAACTGGAGTACACTAGGATGTCATTGATGAAAACAATCACAAGCTGATCTAAGAAGTCCTTGATCACCCTGCTAATTAGGTCCATGAATGCTCCTGGGGCATTGGTCAAACAAAACGACATGACCAGAAACTCATAGTGCCCATACCTCATTCGGAAGGCCGTCTTCGGTATATCCTCGTCCTTGATCCTCAGCTGGTGATAACCAGATCAAAGATCAATTTTCGAGAACACTGAATTTCCCTGCAGCTGATCAAACAAGTCGTCGATCCTTGGTAAGGGGTATTTATTCTTGATGGTCAACTTATTTAACTCTTTGTAGTCTATACACATCCTTAGAGTCCCGTCCTTCTTCTTCACAAACAAAATCGGAGCACCCCATGCGAGTAGCTAGGCCTAATAAACTCCAAATCCAAAAGTTCCTATAACTGTGTCTTCAATTCTTTTAGCTCCACCGGAGCCATCCTATATGGTCCCCTCGACACTGGCTCTGTCCTCGGTGCTAACTCGATGATGAACAGAATCTCCCTGTGCAGCGGTGGCCCTGGTAAATCCTTAGGGAACACATCCAAGAACTCACGAACTAATCTGGTCTCTCCTGGCCCTTCTGGAAAAACTCTGGCAGTATCCACCACACTAGCTAGGAAACCTATACAACCTCCCTATAGTAGATCTCTAGCTCTCAAAGAGGATATCATACGTATGCGGGATCCACATACCGCACCCACGAAAACAAGGAGATCCTCTCCCTCAGGCTCAAAAGTCACCATCTTCATCCTGCAATCAATGGTAGCCCCATATTTGACCAGGCAATCCTTCCCTAGAATCATGTAAAAGTCCTCCATACCTACCATCAACCATCACTGGCAGTGTTCTAATCCATCTCCTAGAAACTACTAGTTCCCCTGTAGGCAATATAGTCCCGAACCCCGCGGTATTGTACTCACTAGGTCTACACAATCTATTAATCACCTTACTAGAAACAAATGAATGTGTAGCACCAGAGTCAATCAATAGAGTAAAAGGACAGTCAGCGCTACAAAGTTGACCTGTCACCATCGACGGACTAGCCTCGGCCTCTGCATGCGTCAAGGTGAACACTCGAGCTGGAGTCAAGCTGTACACCTTCCCTGCTTCCCCCTTCTTCACTGTTGGGCAGTCCTTCTTAAGGTGTCCCACCACCCCACACACATAGTAGGCCTTTGCCCGACATTCACCCAGATGGCATCTTCTGCACCTCGTGCACTTTGGGTAGCTTCTCCATATATCACTGCCTCCCTGGCGACCATCCTGAGCACCCCAACCCCTCCTATCAGGACCAGCAGCGGTCGAAGTGTCAGGGGCCTTCCTCTTCAATCACTGAGGCCTTTGCCCCTAATGGACCCTGGATATTAAGGCACCGCCCTGCGAACCTCCTGTCTCGCAGCGTTCTCCCTCCAAATCTTATTTTCTGCCCCCTTAGCGGTAAGAGCCTTCTCAACAGCTTGGGCATAAGTCGTCCTCCCAGGCACTGTTGTAATTATCACATCTCGGGCTATTATAGCATTAAGCCCTCTGATAAATCTATCCTACCTAGCTGCATCAGTAGGCACTATGTCTGGTGCGAACTTCGCAAGCCTGTCAAACTTTAGGGCATATTATGTAATTTTCATGTTTCCCTATACTAACCCCACAAACTCATTTACGTTCGTTGCCCTGACGGCAACATTATAATACTTCTAGTTGAACAAGTCCTTGAACCCATCCCAACTCAGCATACGCACATCCCTGGTCTGTGATGCCACTTCCCACCAAATACGAGCATCCTCTCTCAGCATATAGGTGGCACAGGCCACCCTATCATTACCTTCTACCCTCATTAAATCTAGGATAGGGGTAATCATACTCGTCCACTATTCGTCCTTCACTGGATCTGGTCCTCCCTCAAAGGTTGGAGGATGCTGCCTCCTGAACTGCTTATATAGTGGCTCCCACCTGTTCCCAGTCTCATCTGCCTGTACAACCAGTGCCATAATAGGTGGCACAATAAGTGTAGCGCTCCCTGACGGAGTCTACTCTCTTAATAAATGAATCTGCTCTTCCTAACTCTGCAATCGAGCTTGCATGTCTACAAGTATCTGCTGCCACTTCTCAAGGACTAGCGGAGGGTTCTAGCCCTGGTCATCATCTCTAGCCTCAAACCCAGTGCTGGCTAGTCGTATGGATCACCTTCGACAAATAGCTATCCAAGTTTATCTCCAATCAATGACTCAGCGGTCAGACTATGATGACAAGGTAACAATATTTCCATGATCCACCGTTGGAACTCAACCAATCACAAGCAATTAAGATATAAAAAATTATCCAAATATTCATCCACATGCAACAGCAATGCTAATAAGCATGCCTCATTATCATCACACAGTAGTCAAGGACCAAGCCCTATCAGTATCTCATGCTCCCTATTAATCATATAGTAAAGCAATCATATTTTATTCAAGCACTTAAGCATATAATCTCACATATACAATTACCAAACCCTAAGTCAAGCTTGTCTTTAGCAGCGAGTGTACATGTCCAACCAGTCTTCAAGAACCCTTAAACCTAACCTGGCTCTGATACCAAGTTGTAACGCCCTGGATAACCAAGACTGTTACACTGTGTGTTTTAAATAGTGCAAGACTTGCTAGTCAAGTCATTTGAATAAAAATGTTATCCTAAAGTCATAAACAAGTTAGGATTAAAAGATTTTGGTCATAAACGAATAATTTTCATTATGATAAATGTTTGGTACATGGGATCCCAAAAACAGGGTTTAAAGTAAAAACTTACAAAATTCCAAAAGTTATATACAATCAAGGCCACTCTAATGGAAAAATACATATTTTAGGTTTCTATCCCTGTAAAATCCCTCAACCATGGAGGTTGAGTAGCTGACAACGTACACCTCGCCTCCAGAGCTCTCCAACTCATGGTGGATCCATCTCACCCTTGCATTTACCTGCACCACGTAGCACCCGTGAGCCCATGCCCAACAAGAAAACCATAACAACATAGCATAATTAATAATGATAATCAAATAATTCATAAGATAGATAACCAGATATTCAGCATGCCATAGTAGACACATAATCTAACCAGTAATGACAGTCAATGAATCACCAATCATTTGTTCAAATATTCAACAAGCTATAAGTATGAGATTAACAACAGTAAACATATTTATCACAATCATCATACAATACTCAGGGTTGATGCCCTTCGGTCGCACCCTCTCTTTAACGCACTGACTCTGGCTCGCTTAGGCCAAGTCGAGTGTTTTATCTAGCTAATCTCAACTCTCAATGGCCGAGCCGCATCCTATGCGCAATTCAACCCCGGCTCTCTTAGGCTGTTTATATCATGCTCACATGGCATATCATAATCATACAACATTCATACAACATTTGTATTCAAATATAGGGAATCTTAGTCCCAACACAACCATGCAAGGGTGCAGTTTTCTTACCTTTAAGTCTGAGCGAAGAAAATTAAATTGTTCTGAGCAATATCCTCAGCACCGAGCCTTGGCGATAAACCTAGTCACAAAGGTCAATGGGTATCCATCAACTTCCAATCCAAATAAATACTTAGGAGATATAAACTAGCCTTTGGAAACTCAATTTCTACTAAACCAGGTAATAGAAATTGTCCCAAGCGCCTAGGTTCGAACCCTCGAGCCTTGCCAATTCTACGCCTAAAATCCCTAGGCGGATCGCGACTTGCCCCCAAGTCAGAGACCAAGACCCAAGCCAAAAGGGGGGAGGTGGGTCACGACTTGGCCTAGTAGGTCGCGGCGTGCCCCCAAGTTAGAGGCCACGCCCAGGCCAAAATCGACACAGGCGCCGCGACGCTCCCCCTTCGAACCCAAAAAATCTGGGATTTTCTCAAGTTTCTCCCAACCAATTTTCCCCTTAATTTCCTTAACAAACCTCCCTAATTTAACGCCAAGCTAACTACGAGTTTGGACCTATATTCACATATTTTCATCATATAATCCCCAACAATTTAAACAGGAGTCAACACTCCAATTCAAACACAAGAATCGCAACAATATCCACTAAAATTTCTACTCAAATCATCAGCCAAAATAGAACTAACCAACACCTATAATTCCATCTAAATTCATCCAGAAACTTTAAAGATGAAGTTCTTAGAATCTTACATCAATTTACAGCTTAATTCTCCAATATCCAAGCTGAATCCCCTGGGTTGTTGCTTCAATTCTTCAAGGCTTTCCCCTCAAAGTTTCTCTAAATTTCAATTCAGCTTGAACCAACTTAAAACCAGCTTAAGTTCCCAGTTGATCACCTCCAATTCCTTCAAAGAATCCAGCTCAAAGCTTGGGTTTCAACCCTTTTTTTCCTTCCTTAGCTTCAGAGTAAAATTTGAGTGAGAGAGATAGAGTACGTGGAAGAGAAAAATAAGAGTATATGAGGTTCTTCCACCTTCTCACTTAATTCCTAAGTAGAAACAACCTACCGAAAGACCATTATACCCCTCCATATAATCCTAAATCCTTTAATTGTCCTAAGGGTAAATGGGTCATTTTGCCACAGTTCCAACTAATTCCTCCAATGTTCCTAACATTTACCAATTAATCCTGTCATCCCAAATAATTACCATATACTTATTCAAAACCTAAAAATTCCCGATATATTCTCTAAATTCCCCAAAAATACCCCCAGGTGCCCCCGAGCCGGGTATTGATCCCCATTGTGACTATTTTTCCAACTTGCTCAGTAGGAACGTCTCGAGCCATATGTTGCAAATATATCCACATAATAATGTAATCTCAACAATTTATCACATATAATCACACTTATGCCCTCAATGGGCCAAAATTACAAATATGCCCTTATAAGCTAAATAGGGCCCACGTGCATATTTAATACTTAAAAACATGCATTTCACATGTCCATATAATCATATAATCATGCTTGCCACAAAGTCATGCATTTTATCATTTAATCACATATATATCAATTATGCCCTCTTGGCACGCTAATCACGGCCCTTAAGCCTTATTAGAAATTTTGGGTCATCACAATATGCCTATTATTCAACCATATAATTTTTACATGAAAACCGTGCATGAATAATAAGTAGAATTGGCATTATTCTTTTGTGTTTCTATGTGAAAAATGTGCATGTTTGGGAAATTATGTATGCGTTGCACCATGTGCATGTTTGGCCCATGCACACATGGGGTATATGTGTTGGGCACAAGAAATCTCATGTGATGCTAAAGAGTACTATTTGATTATGATTATATGCTCGTTGTGAAGTTTGTTCCAGTTTTGCTTTGCTTGGACTTGAGGTAAGGAAGTTAGATAGAATCTCTTATTTATGCTATGGAATGGTAAGATTGGTTTGTATGAGGATATATGCTATGTATGATGATGTACTATGTGATATAAAGTATGAATTGCTATTCTGAGATGATGTGATAAATTTGATGAATCATGTATTTCCTTATACTGATATGACTTGATTGCATGTATTTTGTATGTTGTATGAAAAGCAAATGGTTGTTAGCGTGTTGAATGCGACACAACAAAGGGGTTACTAAGCATATAAAGACGTAACCCGAGTTACTAAGGTACGACGTAACTCATAGGGCGGACGCAGTGAGATTATTCAAGGACCAGAGCCTCCTATTTACCTCAAGATGTGACATGGACAAGAGAGGGGGCCATGTTCACAAGGATGTGATGATGATGTTTACGATGATGATATTTTGAATATGTTAATGATATATGATGCATGATAATGATGTATGATGTATGATGATGACGTTTATATATGATGTATGATGATAATGTTTATGTATGATGTATGATTATGACGTTCATGTATGATGTATGATGATAACATTTATGTATGATGTATGATGATGACATTAAGCACGATGTATGGATATGATGTTGTATGAGTCTTACGATATGATTATGCCTTTGTTGTGTTTTTCTGTGTTTGTTGTTTGTACTTCCTTACCGGGGTTTTAGCTCACCCCTTACCTTCCCTTTTAGGTAGTAAATAGGGTTTCTCTTTGGCATGCGTGGTGATGTGGGGAGTTCTGACGTTAGAGTGTGTATGGCGTGGGGGTATCCTATTGGCGAGTAAACGATCAGCTTAAACGCCAATTTTAAAGAATGATGTTAGGTTTTATTTTGGTTTCAAAAATTATAAGTGGGACATGAACTATATTTATTTTTTTTAAAAGTTGCATGAGAACTTTTATTTTATTTTAAACTATTGGGCCCAACTTGTATGTTTTAGCAAGACCCCACTGGAATTTTCATATAATAAGAGGTTTTCTTCTATAAGTTGATGAGCATGGAGATGCTTTACAAAGTATTAGTCTAGGGCATTTTACAAATGGTACTAAAGACGACCGTCCATATTTCCAAGGACCATACCCATACACACTAAAGATGGGAAAATCTCACCTCACCTCACCGCGTCGTAAGTACTTGCTCTAAATGTTATCTATATTCTTTCCTACTTTTAAATTTTTTAGTTTTTTTAATTTTTGTGTAGAAAGTATGCCTTTAGTAATTAGGACTTCTAGAAAGAAACTTCTCGATGACATTTGTGGGATCTCAAGGGTTCATATAGATGATGTAAACGACGGAGATGAGTGGATCTCAGCTCTCCAAAAGATGTTTGTTGTGAATGAACGTATTTAATGGATGAGAAGCATCATAGGAAATCGCAAGTATGACACTATCAAGTTTCAAGTAAAGCGAAGAATGGAATACGTCAATGATAATATAACTGGACACTATCAAGATCAAAGGACACATAAGCTTTGCGACGAGATTGTTAATGTAGACATAGGTTAGGGAGTTTACTCCACGACATTTGTTAGGAAGGAGTTTCCTAATACGCATTGAAATGGTGGTGGGTTGGCCTAGTTTACAACAAAAATTTTGTAACATATTTAAACTACCTTTAAATATGCCAATCCATTAATATACATACATTAATTATAAGCAAGAATACAAAACATACCTCTAGATGTCTATCAAGTGTCCTTGCTATCTTTTCGTAATTTGAACGAAATTCCTATCCAAGTTGCTCCCAGGTACTCACACCAAGATCTTCCACAACATTTTCTACACCTCAAGAAGTGTGTGGGCACTTAGAGAATAAAGGATAGTTAATTTCAGATTCTACTTGATGTACTCAACACATGAGATCAAGTGAATAGGTTGAAATTGGTTATGTACCTTCAGGGAGAGGTAGAAAGATATCGTTATTTTCTTAGAGCGAATAAAACAGTGACTTCTTCTGAATATTTTTTTTTAATTTTCTGATAAGTCTAACTTAAATAGAAAATATTCAAATTTAAAAAATAAATCTGTAACCAATTTACAATTTATCTTTTAATTAATTAATTATCTTATTAATGAAAATATCAAAAAACCAACATTTGAATTTTTCATTAATTAATTAATCAAATAAATAATATTGAAAAAATCTATACCTGAAAAATTGTGTAGTACACGCCACACACAGTCCATGGACTGTGTGTTGTGTACCATCCTATATTTTAGGGATATTTAATTTTTCCATAATTATTTAATTATTTATTCAAACTACCTTATGAGATAAAAATCCAACAACGTGATAATTAATTACAATATGAATTAATTATCTTTTTAACTAATGATCAAATATAATTAATTATTTGAATAAATATCAATCTTCTAAATTCAAACCTAATTTGAACTTATCAAATTATTATCTCCCACTCAAATAAAAATATTTAATTAATTCTACCAATTAACTGAAACCAATTTAAATTAAACAATAATTTCATAATTAAATATTTAATTTATTACAATTTCAAAAATTATAATTTATTAATTATTTAATATAATTTCGAAAATAAATTTAATTATTTAATATAATTTTGAAAATTACACAATAATTAAATATTAATTGATTTTGTTAATTACAACTAATTTGTAATTAATTAATCATTATTATCACATAATTGTATATTTGGCCCAACGAAAAAATTTCTTCTTAAATATGTCTTTCAACAATATTTCCCTTTATATCAACTCTTGCCTTAAATAATGTTGATAGAGCCGCTGTGGGGACCTATGGGCCTATAATTCCAAGCTCCACTAAATTTGAGATTATTAATTAAATAATCTTAATTTATTAATCTCATGATTACTCTACTGTAAATATGAGACTGCACTCTTGTAATTATAGACATTTCATTTACTGAGTACTTTATAAAATAAAGTGTCCATTGATATTATCATTACATACAAATTAACCCTCTAATAATAGTTCATAATTAATCGGAAATAAAATTACCATTTTACCCTTTTAATTATATCTTGTTTCCTTAAGTACCATTGACTTTACTAATGAAGGTTAATTCATAACTAAATTATGGATTTGAGCTCAATAACCTTTTCAGTCCCAAAAGTCAACCCTTAAGAGAACCATTATTCAATCTCTTACGAGAAGGTATAGATTCAATATCTGTATACTATGTCCCCAGCCATTTACATTAATGAGTTTCCAAAACAAAAGTTTCTAGCTTGATCATTCTGACAGACCCTAACGAGTGAATGAAATAATTCATATAACATAAACAAGAGTTCATAGTAATTTCAGGATTAAGATCTATTTTTATATGATCATCGGTTGATATATTTAATTAATTCTTTGAAACGGTATTTAACTAAGTATTAATAAACATATCTGGTCTAGTTTTATATATTCTCTAATTATAAAGTACCTCCACTAAAGTTTCCTACTACACTAGTGATTCGGATCTAGATCACATGTATTCATAATACTAGTGGATCCTACTTGCAGTAATTAATCTAAAGATTCCACAACTTTATTTTACTGCGAATTATTCAAGTTCATTTATCTCAAACACAATTCTCCCGTACCAATACGTGGTTGAGATCACATATATGAACTTAGGAATGTTTATGATATTTACTTAATATTATCACATAATAATATAGTCCAGAAAATATATGCATAACAAACAATGTCTACTACATATGCTTTCAGGGCACAATTCCCAACAACATTATCTTGCGAGGTGATGTTGTTAACTAGATAGATATGTGCATTAGCAGAGGAGCACACAAAGTGGACATGCCGCCACATTTAGTAGCAAACAACAGCAAAACCTCAATGGAGTAAATGGAGACTAGGGAGGTGGAGAGGCGAGTAAATCCATGATAACATAGTTTAACATAGAGGACAATGATTTGCTACAAACTAACGTAACAATGAGGATAAGTAAGGAGTTGCGACCTAAAAAAATAAGACAAAGGCTACTAGTACATACAAAGGATTTCCAGGGACAACAAGATAGTTAGCAATCCTACAAATGGATGCTAGAATTTGGTGGGATGTGGTTAAGAAGACACAAACTCTAGACACCATGGCCTGGGCTGACTTTGTACAAGTTTTTAGAAAAAAGTACTACAATGCTACAGTACTAGCAACTAGAGTTAATGAGTTTGTGACACTGACACAAGGTAGTCTTCCAGTCACAGAGTATGCCTAGAAGTTTGACAGACTGGCAAGGTTTGCACCTGAGATAGTCTCAACAATGGTCATGAGTGTTAAAGGATTCATAAGGGCACTGAAGCCTATGCTTGCCAAGGATGTTAAAATGACCAGTACAGAGACAGTTAGCCATGCTGAGATTATAGAGAAAGCTTTAGACACTGATACATGAAGAGTTGTATATGGAAGGAAGGTGTTGCAAGGATAGAGGCTAATAAGAGTAAAGTTTTTCAAGAGAGTAACAAGAGGAGGCCTAATTGGGTCAAAGTAGTGGCACTGAAAAAAGGCCCAAGGTTGTAGCTCCCAATGGAAATCACAACAACCATAACAGTCGCAATAATGATTGAAACCGTGGGAGTCACCAAAGCAATAAAGTTGAGCACCCTAGCTGTCCTAAATGGTTGAGATGACATATGGGAGAATGTCAAGAAGGCACCAACAAATGTTACAAGTGCGGTCAGGCAGGACATCTGAGAAAAGATTTCCCACAATGGAAAGCAGGACAGGATAGTAACAACAACCTAGTGCCAGCACGGGTTTTTGCTTTAACCCAAAATGAAGCAACCAACAGTAACACCGTAGTCACAGGTCAGCTCCCTATATCTGGTATGATGAGTGGAGTCCTTATTAATTGTGGAGCGACTCACTCTTATATTTCCATGAATATGATTGATAAGTTGGGTATGCCTTATAAACTATTTGAGCATAGTTATAGTACAATGTTACCGTCAGGAGACACAATACTGTCAACTAGGTGGTTACAGTCAACACCTATAACAATAGAGGGCAGGGAGTGCCCGACTAACCTTATAGAACTACATATACCAGACTATGATGTCATACTTGGCATAGATTGGTTATCCAAACATGGAGCGTCGATTGACTGTCGAAGGAAGACCATGGAATTCAGACTGAAAGAAGGAGAACTATTTTATTTCAAAGGAGAAGTAGCGGGTTTTTGTACACACAAAATATCGGCTCTGGAAGCAAGGAATATGATGCAGCATGGTTGTTCAGCGTTTCTAGCTAGTGTGGTGGATAAATCCAAGGAAACAGAGTTGAAACCAGATAATATGCATATTGTTTGCGAGTTTTCGGAAGTGTTTCCCTAGGAATTACCAGGATTATCCCCGAACAGAGAAATCGAATTTGTGATCGAACTTGCACCAGAAACAACACCGATCTCTAAAGCACCCTATCGAATGGCACCTCCAGAGTTGAAGGAACTCAAGAACCAGCTACATGAATTGTTGGATAAGGGGTTCATAAGACCTAGTCATTTGCCATGGGGAGCACCAGTTAATCTGTGAAAAAGAAAGACGAAAGTATGAGAATGTGCATCCATTATCGAGAACTCAATAAGGTCACCATTAAGAACAAGTATCATTTGCCTAGGATAGATGACCTCTTTGATCAACTGTAAGAGGAAGCAGTGTTCTCAAAGATTGATCTGCGATCCAGGTACCATCAGTTAAAGGTGAAGAAGGGAGATATTCCAAAGACGGCATTCAGAACCCCCTATGGGCACTATGAGTTATTAGTGATGTATTTTGGATTCACTAATGCCCCAGCGAAATTTATGGATATGATTAATAGAGTATTCAAGGTCATTTTGGATAAGTATGTAGTTGTGTTCATAGATGGCATCTTAATATACTCTAAGACTAAGAAAGAGCATGAGGAGCATTTAAGACTGATGCTTAACAACCATCGAGAACATCAGCCCTATGCTAAGTTTTCCAGGTGTGAATTCTGGATAGAACAAGTGACTCTCCTAGGGCATATAGTGTCCAAAGATGGAATAATAGTGGACCCAGCAATGATTGAGGCCATTAGAGACTGACACCAACCCAAGAATGCCTTTGAGGTCCGAAGTTTCTTAGGAATAGCGGGTCACTATCGAAAGTTCATTGAGGACTTTTCCAAGATCGCAACACCCTTGACCAATCTGACTCACAAGCACCAGAAGTTCACTTGGGCAGAGAGATGTGAAGAAAAATTTCAGATTATGAGAGGTAAGTTAATCTCTGCACCTATCCTTTGTGTTCCCACAGAAGAGGGAAGTTCGTGGTGTGTTGTGATACATCTATGAATGGCTTGGGGTGTGTGTTGATGCAGAATAGGAAAAGGGTAGGATACGCCTAGAGACAGTATGAGCAGAGATACCCCACCTATGATCTTGAATTGGCAGCAGTAGTGTTCGCACTGAAAATATAGAGGTACCTCTCCAGAAAGAGATTATAAACGCTGGTATTGAGTTCGTGACAAGAGGCCTAGCAAACCTTATGTAACGCCCTGGTTACCCCAAAGCAGTTACGGTGAACAGTGAACTGGAAATTTGACTCGCTACCCGAGTCCTTTGGTTAAAAACGTGATCTAGGTACCATTAACAGGATAAGGTGAAAAACCAATAAAAAGGAAAGGGTACATTTCATTAAGTAAATAAACTGCTCATGAGCCTTTTAAAATGTTTACAAGACGTCCACAATACAAAAGAGTCGCTATAGTTTCAAATTTACAATCCCCGCCGGCCTAAGCGGTAAAAATAGGGTAAACCCCTAGTCCCTCTGAGAACTCCTTGACCGTGGCAGTCAAGCGGCCATGTATGTACATCACATCGCCTAAGCTCTCCACTCAAGGCTGGCCAAGCTTTTCCTTTCCTTTACCTGCACCACATAGCACCCATGAGCCAAGGCCCAGCAAGAAAACATAATAAAACATGATATAATATCAACAACGATCATAATAACCATTCAGGACTATCAGTCCAACATATAGGTGACAATAGCCAAAAGTCACAATAATGAGCATCGCTCCCTTTAGCCATGTGACGATAGGGTCACCAGGGCTTAACTGATAGGTGATTCTTTCATAAGTTCGTTCAGGACAGATGCATGGTGTTTGGTCACCAACATAACCTTCCTCACGACTCTAGAGTCGAAACTATGGACAACGTCCCTTAGCCACGTGACAAACGGTCACCGGGGTCATATACCTTGGCTATAGTCATCTGGTTGTAGACCAGGCAAGCGCTTATAAGTTCTTCAACCCTAGGGTCGGTCTAGCATTAATGCCATAGAGCCATTCAATGCATAATTCTCGACTCTAGAGTCGGTCCCTGACTAGTCAGTGTCTTGAACAGATAATCAGCGTTCATTAGCATTTAATATGCAGTCAATGTCCACATATATCAATCAACATGCCCCAATATCAAACCATGCGTGTCATATACCTATACAGGGTGCAACTGTATTCATACACCGTTTTCTTACTTCTAGTTCGAGTGAGAATAACTATATGAACGACCCCTGAGAACGATCAACCTTTAAATTCCTCGACGGTCACCTGGTCATAACCAAATTATAGAATTTATCAATAAAAATGATAACCTTGGGTTCCCAAACCAAATCCTAGCCCCCGAGACATCAAATACTACCCAACCGGGTACTAGGTCCAACCCCGAGGCCTATGGTTTGAATCCCCAAGCTAAAAACCACTTTTTAGCAAAATCAACCTTAAGGGCCGCGGCCCTCCCCTGATGCGCCGCGGCACGCCCTCAAACAGAGAGGGCTCCCTGCCTGCCAAACGCCAAAGGCCGCGGCGCACCCCTACTGCGCCGCGGCGCCCAGTCCAGTTCAGCAACAAGCCCACGCACAAACCAGATTTTCCCCCTGTGCGTTTTTCTCTCAAACCAGTCTCTCAAACAATCATAGAACCTCCTCCAAACATGTAATTAAACCCCCAAATAACACCCTTAGCTCACTCACACCAAACTCCAATCAAACTAACACTAAACCCCCTTTGATTCTCATTTCCCACATCAAAAACATGAATTGAAAGCTATAAGCAAAACAGAGCACCAGTTGTAACTAATGGCCAAAAATCACCTTGAGACTAGCTTTAAATCTCCCACACAGGCTAACACAAGTGCTCCAACCCAACCTTAAGTTTCCCTAGCTTGAATCACCACCAAGAACACAAAAACCTCAAAGGAGGAGTGAAGAAGATGATGCAAGGAGAAGGTACGAGAATGAAGGAAGTAAACCCCTGTTTTGCTCTGTTTATTCTACAGCTTTCTAAGCCACTTAAGTCACATATATCCTCCTAAAAAGACCAAAATACCCTTGTGTCATCCTAAGCCTTTTAAACCTACTCAAGGGCAAAATTGGTACATTCCACTAAACCCGTTAATCATAATTAACGCTTCCCAATTTCCGCTAATCTCAATATCCTCAAACACCAATAATTCACATCCCGTTATCCTAAAATCCCCGAGACTCACCCCGAGCCCCGAGCTCAAACCTGTTATGACCAAACCGAAAAATCATGTTTAAAGATCGTCTCATGTCGAAATACTCGAACCAATCCACATTATAATGTGGTCTTTTAATAGATCATTAACACGCAAACAAATATTCAATTATACCCTCAACGGGCCAAATTACCAAAATACCCCTGTAAACAAATGTGGACTCACATGCATGCATTTAACATCATATTATAATATAATTCTCATAAACACGCATAAACACATTTAATGGCATAATTAAACAGTTATGGTCCTCCCGGCCTACTAATCCAGCCATTAACCATAATAGGGAATCCGGGGCATTACACCTTACGCTACAATCCTCTATACTGGAACAGATTAGAGAAGGACAAAAAATGGATGAAGCACTTATAAAGCAGGAGGCTTTGGTACAAAAAGGTAATAGCGGCAACATTACTATGTCTAACGGTGGATTGCTACGGTATAAGGATAGGATTTGTGTCCCTAATAATTGTAAGATTAAAGAAGGTAATATGAAAGAGGCGCATACAACACCCTACTCCTTAGACCCAGGGTCCACGAAGATGTAGCAAGACCTTAAGGCACTGTATTGGTGGCCTGGAATGAAGAGGGATATTGCTAAGTTTGTTACCAGATGCTTGACATGCCAGTAAGTCAATGCAGAACACCAAAGGCCAGCAAGGTTACTTCAACCTCTTTACGTTCCAGAATGGAAATGGGAGGATATAGCAATGGATTTTGTGGTAGGATTACCCAGCACCATAAAGCACCATGATTCTATTTGGGTAATAGTGGATAGGCTCACTAATTCCACCCATTTTCTGCCAGTTAAGACCACCTACTTGGCAGACCAATATGTAGAATTATATGTGAGAGATATAGTGAGACTTCATGGGGTTCCAATGTCGATAATTTCTGATGAGGGTCAGTGTTCACATCGAACTTTTGGAAGGGGCTACATAGAGCTATGGGAACAAGGTTAATGTTTAGCACCGCGTTTCATCCTCAAACGGATGGGAAGTCTTAGAGAACTATACAGATTCTAGAGGACATGTTGAGATGTTGTGATTTGAGCTTTTCAGAGTCTTGCAACCGATACCTACCCCTAATGGAGTTTTCCTATAATAACAGTTATCCATCCACTATTAGGATGGCTCCTTATGAGATGCTTTATGGGCGCAAGTGTAGATCTCCTTTACACTGGGACGAAGTTGGGGAGAAACAGAATTTAGGCCCCAAGGTAGTTAAGGAAGCCAATGAGGCGATCGAGAAAATTCGCCAAAGGACGCATACCGCGCAAGTAGGAAAAAGAGTTACGTGTAACTTAAGAAAAGGGACTTCGAGTTTTCAGTGGGCGAGTTTGTATTCTTGAGAGTCTCGCCGATGAAAGGTGTTATGCATTTTGGAAAGAAAGAGAAGTTGAGCCAAAGATATATAGGTCCATTTGAGATTTTGGACAGAGTAGGGCAGGTTGCGTACCGCTTAGCACTACCCCCAGCACTAAGCGAAATGCATAATGTCTTTCACATCTCGATGTTGCGTAAGCACGTGTCAGACCCATCTCATGTTTTGAGTTACGAGCCGTTATAGCTGAAGCAGGACTTGAGTTACGATGAACAACCAGAGTGTGTTATTGAAAAAGTAATCAAGGAATTGAGATCCAAAGGATTCCATTACTTAAGGTCCTGTGGAAGAATAGTACGGAACGAGAAGCAACATGGGAGTTGGAGGAGGACATGAGAGAAAGATACCCTGAGTTATTTGGTAAGAAATCATTTCAGGACGAAATTCCTTTAAAGGAGGGTATATTGTAGCGCACCAAAATTTTTTATTATTAATTTTGTGCTTTGTTTATTTAATTGTTAAGTATTATGAATTATTATTTTTTTATTGATAGAATTGTTTGGTAAAAATTGTGTGAATTTAATTGTTAATTGTTTTATTTATTTATTAATTTAATTTGAGAATAAAATGAGGTTTGATTGAATATACCAAGGTGCATGGTAAGTAGAGATGCACCTTAGTGACTGTGTGCGTGCATGTGCATGATTTCATGGTGTGCATGCAATAGATTTTGTACACATTTTATTATTTTCCTTTTATTAGATTTATTTTATTTATTTAGAAAAAATATATGTATAAATAAAAAGAAAGAGAAATAAAGAGAGAAGGCTCTAGAAGGCTTGTGTTCACACAAGAAATAAAAAAGGGAAAGAAATGTTAAGAAGGGATAGAGTTGTCATTCTTGAATTCCTGTAACCCTGGACCCAGCCTCAGTAAAACGGGTATAACTTGGGCTTTTCCTGTATGAGTCTTATGATATGATTATGTCTTTGTTGTGTTTTTCTTTGTTTGTTGTTTGTACTTCCTTACAGACTGGGCTTTTAGCTCACCCCCTTACCTTCCCTTTCAGGTAGTAAATAGGGTTTCTTTTTGGCACGTGTGATGATGTGGGGAGTTCCGACGTCAGAGTGTGTATGTCGTGGGGGTATCCTATGGGCGAGTAAACGATCTACTTAAACACCAATTTTAAAGAATGATGTTATGTTTTATTTTGGTTTTAAAACTTATCAGTGGGACTTGAACTATATTTATTTTTTAAAAACGTTGCATGATAACTTTTTTTATTTTATTTTAAACTATTGGGCCCAGCTTGCATGTCTTAGCAAGACCCCACTGGAATTTTCATATAATAAGAGGTTTTCTTCTGTAAGTTGATGAGCATGGAGATGTTTTACAAAGTATTAGTCTAGGACGTTTTACACGTATGTAGAGGCCACATAGTCAATCCTCTATCAAATCATCTCTATGATCTGCACACAAACACTACATCAGGAAAGGAGATTGGGGAAGCTCTTGAGAAGAAGTACAAAATCGAAGAAGAAGGTACTACGAAATTCCTCATAACTCAATACATGGAATTTAAATTCTTTGATGGAAAACCCTTACTCCCCCAAGTACATGAGCTTCAAGTTATTGTGAATAAGTTACCTACTCTTAAGATAACAATGTCTGAACCCTTCATTGTTGGAGGGATTATAGCCAAGTTGCCTCCATCTTGGAGGGGCTATAGAAAGAAGCTCCTCCATAAGAATGAAGAGATATCTTTGGAAGAGATCTTAAAGCACCTAAGGATTGAAGATGAGTCTCGTTCTAGAGACAAGTGTATGGAAGAGTCCAATTTTGGGACATCCAAGGATAACGCCATAGAGAAATCCTCTCAATCCAAAGGGAAGGCTCACAAGTAACCCCAATCAAATAATGATACTTACCTAGCCCCTAAAAATAATGAAGGCAATTCAAGGGTGTGAGAGGCTTTTTCTTTGTTTGTGGCAAGAGTGGCCACATGGATAGAGAATGCAAGTATCGAAAGTCCCACAACCATGGATCCAAGGTCAACACAACCAAAGAGGAGTTGGTTGGTACCTTGAGTGAGGTGTATTCCATCCAAGGGAAAGTGCAAGAATGCTTTGAAGACTTGTACCACCATCCATGTAACTTATGACAGAGATATCCTTAAAACCTTTGAAGACTCAAAGGATGGCCATGAGATCAAAATGGGTAATGAGCATAGATCCAAGGTGTTTGTCAAGAGGAATGTTGATCTATAATTCACATATGAAAAGGAATCTTGTGAGTGGGCAAGCTGATTTCATCCAATGGGAATCACTTTGTGGGAAAAGGGTATGCTTGTGATGGAATGAAAAAATTGTGTACCAAAAACTCAAGTTTTGATAATAATAATAATAATAATAATAATAATAATAATAATAATAATAATGCATGATCCTCTCCCTCTTATATGCTTAGCTTTGGTTCTATTACTTTGTGGCATAATACAGTTGCTCATATAGGATTTAGTACAATTCAAAGAGTTATTAAATGTGGTTTAATTGTATGAAATGATGTTGAGCATGATAAATGTGAAATATGTATTAAATCTAAGATGGTAAATAAACATTATCCAAATGTTGAAAGAGAAACTAACTTGTTAGAATTGATACATAGTAATTTATGTGAATTGAATGGAGTAATTACTAAAGGTGGACATAGATATTTTATTACCTTTATTGATTATTGTTCTAGATTCACATATGTGTACTTGCTTAAGAATAAGGATGAAGCCTTTAGCATGTTTAAGTCTATAAAGCTGAAGTTGAAAATAAATTGGAAAATAAAATTAAAGTGATTAGAAGTGATAGGGGTGATGAATACTTTTCCAATGAATTCAATGTGTTTTGTGAAATGCATGGTATAATACATTAATGAACAACCCCTTATACACCCCAAAAAAATGATATAGCGGAAAGAAAGAATAGAACATATGTTGAGATGATAAATGCTATGCTATTACATGCAATTTGAGTTTTGTGTTATGGGGAGAACTCTTGCTTACCGCTTACCATATTGTAAACCAGGTTTCTCTAAAGAAGAATAAGAAATTCACCATATGAGATATGGAAATGAAAGAGGACCAACCTAAGGTATCTCAAAGTGTGGGGGTGCTTTGCTTATTGCAAGCGCACAGAGCCAAAAAGGATCAAGTTTGGTTCAAGAGCCATTAAATGTGTATTTGTAGGCTATGCCTCAAATAGAAAGGCATATAGGCTATTAAATTTGGAATCTAATGTGATAATTGAATCAAGAGAAGTTGAGTTCTTCGAGAATTTGATGTATAGTGACAACAAGCCTCAAGAACCGATCATAGAGCAACCGATATTTCCTAGAAGAAGTCAAAGACTTAAAGAGAGTGGATCACAAAATAAAACCTCTCAAGTGGAGACTCATTACCTGGTAGAGGGAAACCACATGGGAGACACTTGGATTTATCCTATGGTACTTCAAGAGGAGGATGATCCTAAAAAATTTCAAGAAGCTATGTCCTCAAGGGACTCTAACTTTTGGAAAGAGGCAATAAAAATGAAATGAATTCAATTATGTCTAACCACACTTGAAAGATTGTTGATCTTGCTGGTATTAAATGAGAAGAATAAGAATACGTAGCAGAATAGATCTTTAATTTTTTTTTATTAATACCAGCCATGATCATACAAATATAGATATATTAAATGACACATAAATAGATAAGAGATTACATCTAGTATCCTATCAGGTGTCCTTGAATCTTTTCGTATAAATGAAAAATATTCCTATCATTTTTAAAAGCGCACACCTTAGCCTTCCAAGCCAATCCTCTAACACACAAGGACGTGTGTGGGCACATAAAATTCAATTGTTGATTTATAACTCTCTAGATGTACTTAGCACATGAGATCTAGAGACATTTGAGAAGAGAGATGCTATTGAAATTAGAATTTCAGTTTTAGGAAATTATATCGTTTCTTTTCTTAGAGAGAGTCTTACGGTCAAAATTAACAACTTCCTTTTTTTTTTTTTTAATTTATTCTTTTCAAGTTTATAAAGATAATTAACTAATTTAATTAATCTTTACATATGATTTAATTATTTAATTTAAATCATATATAACAAGGAAAATTAAATAAACAAATTAATTTGAAATTGAAAATTCAAATCTCATGGATAGAAATATCCCTGAGCTAAGCACCACTCACTATGCACTACAGTGAGTGGCATGAGCCACTTAGTGGCTCTCCCTGATTTTCTCATTTGTTTGTTTAATTAATATTTAAGATAATATATTTATTCCAAAATAAATATCAGTTAATTCAAAAATAACTTTATCTTAAAATTTCAGTTTTAAATAAATAAAATCCTTATTATAAATATCTTATAGTAAGATAATTAAATTATCTATATATTAATCCAAACATGATTAATATTTATTTTAAAATAAAAAAATTCTTAATAAAAACTATATAGTTAAATAATTAATTAATTCACAATTAATCAACTGCCTACAATTATCGCATAATTATTTCCTTGCCCCAAAAAAATTAATTCCTTTGCAATTTAGTCATTCTCTCTACAAATCTTCCTTATGACATCCTTACCCTTGACAGTGTAGGACATATGTGACTTGGGACCAGGGACCTATAATACAAAGCTCCAATAAACTAGATTATTAATTAAACTCTTTAATCTAATAATATTCTTTATTAATTCCATGATTACTCCACTATAAATATGGAATTGCACTCTAAGTATTAATAGAATTATATTTACAGAGTTTTCTCTTGTATTCCATTGATATAATCAATAAATGTGGTTTTGTCCTCCATTTATTGGTTCGCTAATTAGAGCTAGTCAAAATTACCATTTTACCCTTCTAATTACCTCTTGATCCTTAAGTACCATTAATTCACTAGCAAGTAATTAATCTATAATCAAATTATAGATTTGAGCTTAATAACTACTCAATTCCAGTTATAACCCTTAAGGAAACCAATATTCGACCAGCTAGGAAAGTATGGACTCCATTATTGTAAAACATGTTCCTAGCCATTAATGATATTGAATTTCCAAAACAAAAGTCACTAGCCTCATTATATTAACAGACCTTAACGAGTGGATAAAAAGATCCAATAAGCACAACACAAGAGTTCATGACTACTCATGATTTAGACTGATTAACAAACGACCATCTATTGTGATAAGAATAATTTTTTTTTAAGTTTATAAAGATAGTTAATTCATATCGAGCATGTCATATATAATCTCTATTATATACAGTACATTTACCAAGATTTCTATCCACGTCTGTAATCTGAATCTAGATTACTTGCTTCCAGTATGCTTAGTAAATTGTACTGGTGACCATTCATTTAAGATTCCTTACTTTAATATGATACTGACTATTTGATTCATTATATATGATCTTAATTATCTCGCACTAATACAAGATCATATCCTCATAAATGAATATGGAATTTTCTTGATATTCATATAAATTATTTAAACAATAATTATAACATTCAAATATAATAAAATTCTACTTTTATTTAAATCAATAAAATGTCTTTACATTCTTTTAGGGCATAAATCATAACTATCTCCTACTTGCCCTTAAAGCAAGTGAGGCGTCTCCCTTAATCCCATGTTGCGTACATGACCCATAAACTACTTTGTAGGAATTGGTAAACGAGTTCGCCAGGTTATGTTCAGGCGCTATCTTCATAACAGTCACATCACCTCGGTGCACAATCTCTCTAGCCAGATTGTATTTGTTATATTTTTTTATAATATAATGTAATATTATATTATTTTACAATATAATGTTTTAGATTAAATAAATGTGACATAGAGTGTCACATATTGTAACATATAATAGAGAGTTACATTATTTGGATATATGTGAAATCTCCAAATATGTAACATATTTGGTGTTACAAATTTATCACAAATTTGTAACTTCCAAATATTACCCATTATTGTGTAAATTTGTTTTTACACAATATTGAGATTAATTTCTTAAAGTCATAAGAGATATGACTGTTAGAGATGTGATTTTAACTCTCATAATGTGTATGGAAGTTACAAAATCAAGTGGGAATGAATTTGGAACGTTTTGGAAAAGTTGGAAAATTGGTTGCTGAAAAAACATCTTAGGCCGCGACTTGAGTTTTTCAGGCCGCGATTCAAGAGGAAAAACAGGCAAAAAACACACCGTGGGCCGCGACTCGTGTTTTTCAGGCCACGGCCTGAGCAGCTGACACCATTTTCCAAACTTCGGTTTTTTTCCAATTTTGAACGTTTCCAACAGCCAAGTAACTCCCAAATCTCTATTTTAATTCCATAAACATCCAATTAATCATTGGTAACAGGCATGGGGGTTGGTGGAATTTGAAATTCAAAGGGTGTCTCAAAACTCTATAAATAGGAGCCTATTGTTCACTTGTAAGACATACCATTTCTATCCACTAGAGCACTTGGATAGAAACACCTTGAGGCTTGATTATTCTAGAAAGCTTTTCCTAAAATCTGTGAGAGATCCCTTAGTGCTTGAGTTAGGGGGAAATAAGCTTTTGGACAAAGGTTTCAAACCTTGTTCAAGTTGGTGATCCCCAACACTCTTCACTTTGGTTGTGTGAGTGAGAGTTTATTGTTTTGGTTCTTGTTCTTATTTTCTTCTATTGCTCTTTCTTCTTTACTTCTTATTCTATTTACTTGTACTTTTGTTTAAAAGTTGTAATCCTTTTATTTCCTTTGTTCAAACACTTCTAGTTTACTTGTATCTTTTTGTTATAGAGTTGTACTTTCTATTTCTATCATCTTACATCTCCTTCTCTTTTTATTTGTATTTTTCAGTTATAGAGTTGTAACACTTTATTTAATCAATCCTTGTCTATTATAATATTTTGCATAGAGTTGTAATATTTTCTTACCATTTCCATTGAGGCAATACATATTTTCCTAACAGTATTTCTTTATATGCTTTCATATCTCGTGGCCTTTGGGTTCCCTAGAGTTTGCTACTGCTGATCCACTGTTGTCACAATACAGGATTAGTGGCTTCTCCATATCTTGAATTACTTCCAAATCAGTGTAGAACTTTCTAAGCCAAACCGCTTCCTTAGGTGCTTCACAAGATGGTATATACTCGACTTCCATGGTTGAATCCGCAATACTGGATTATTTAATACTTCTCCATATTAAAACTCCTCCACCAAGAGTGAACACTGACCCAAACGTCGACTTACGTCTGTCTTTGTCCGAATAGAAATCAAAATCAATGTTTCCAGTAGGGTTTCGCGCACCCCCTGAATATACAAGCATATAATCTCCCGTTCTCCTAAGATACTTGAGAATGTTCTTTATTGCAATCCAGTGTTCCAAACTAGATTTGATTGATAGCAACTTACAATCTCTGCTACATATCATATGTCGGGCCTTGTACACAACATAGCATACATTAGACTCCCAAATGCTGAAGCATAGAACTTTCTTATGACCTCTTCCTCTTGAGGTGTCTTTGGACATTGCTCCTTGGAAAGAGTAATTCCATGTCTATTCGGTTACTGACCTTTCTTGGAATTCTCCATAATGAACCTTTCAAGCACCTTATCTACATAATTAGCCTGAGAAACTGCCAAGAGCTTTTTCTTCCTATCCCTTAGGATTTGGATTCCCAGAACATAGCTCGCTTCGCCCAAATCTTTCATTTGAAACTTTTCAGCTAACCACTTCTTCACGTTTGACAGTGTCTCTACATCGTTACCAATGAGGAGAATGTCATCCACGTAAAGAACTAAGAAAACCACCACTTTACCTTTGAAATATTTACATACACATGCTTCATCGACATTTTGTTTGAAGCATTATGATTTAATTGTCTCATCAAAGGTTATATTCCAAGATCTAGATGCTTGTTTTAATCCATAAATGGATTTCAACAACTTACACACCTTGTGATCTTCCCCATTCTTAATAAACCCTTCTAGTTGTATCATATAGATACTTTCAACAAGATAGCCATTCGTAAAAGTTATCTTGACGTCCATTTTTCATATCTCATAGTCATAGATGGAAACTATGGATAAGAGGATATGAATTGATTTTAGCATGGCCACATGAGAAAATGTTCTTTATAATCTACACCTTCTCTCTGAGTGTAACCTTTGGCTACAAGCCTTGACTTGAAAGTCTCTACTTTCCCATCTACACATATTTTGTTCTTGAAGATCCATTTGCACCCAATGGGCCATACATCTTCAGGTGGGTCTACAAGTTCTCAGACAGAATTAGAGTACATCGATTCCATTTCTTGGCTCATGGATTCTTGCCATTTCTCCTTTTCAGGATCATCCATTACCTTTTTGAAGGTTAATGGATCATCCTTGTATGTATTAGATGCAAGGACATGTGCCTCATGTTTGTAGCGAACATGTTTTCTCACAATCCTCCCACTACGACATTGCCCTCGGGTTTCCTTTTTAGGAATAGTGGTTTTCTCAGTTTGTCATTTATATGATGATGATGATGACAATGATGATGATGATGATGATGATGATGATGATGATGATGATGATGATGATAAAGGTGATGGAATCCTATCAGTTGTGTGTTCCTCCAAAACTACATTGCTTCGAGGTTTATAGTTACTCATATAGTTGTTTTCAAGGAAGGTTGCATTTGTTGAAACAAATATATTTTTGTCCGTGGGACTATAGAAGTAATCGCCTCTTATTTTTGGAGTGTAGCCCACGAAAATGCACACTTCAGTTCTCGAATCAAGTTTCCCTGATTTAGGTCTAAGAACATGAGCAAGACAATCCCAAATGCAGAAATGGTGCAAACTAAGTTTGTTATCATTCCACAGTTCCAGCGGTGTTTTTCTTATGATCTTAGATGGGACTACATTCAAAATGTAAGTCGTCATTTGAATTGCATATCCGTAGAATGAGAGTGAAAGTGATGAATAGCTTAACATTGGCCTGACCATGTCCAACAAGGTCTTGTTTCTTCTTTCTGAAATGTAATTTTTTTGTGGCATTCTAGGTGTTGTGAGTTGGGATAGAATACCATGATCCAGCATGAAATATTTGAATTCCAAATCTAAATATTTACCCCCTTGATCTGATCAAATTATTTTAAGAGTCTTACGTAACTGCTTCTCAGCCTTAGCTTTGAAGTCTTGAAACTTACAAAAGGTTCAGACTTTCTAAGCATTAGGTAAGTATGATCATATCTAGAGTAATCATCAATGAAGGTGACAAAGTACTCATATCCACGTCTAGCTTGTACGTTGATTGGACCATAGACATTGTTGTGTACAAGCTCTAAAGTCTCTTTAACTCTATTGTCTTTCGCTGAGAAATGTGTAGGAAAAACTCATTGCAGGATCTTTATTTATTTTCATGCAATTTACATATTATCAAACAAACATGCAAATTCCTAGAACATGCTCCTATGAAATTTATACAAATACAGAGTAAAGTAAAAACTTACATTACGCAGCGGAACTGGATCAACTCCATCCTTCAATCTCTCTAACCCTTGATTCCTTTTTGTAGCAGAGTATTATCAAGAGATTGAACAAGATCAGCAACACAGTCTTCCTCACCAAGCCTTTGATCAACCTAGAACTAGTGTGGGCTGGTTCTCAACACATGAGATAGAGATCTAGAAAAGAAGAAGAGAATGTGGCTAAGAAAGGATTAGAGTGTCTAGGTTTTCACTTACCCAAATCAACTGAGACTAACTTGCTTTTTAAAACCCTAGATATCATATTCCTTATATAGGCAACTTAATGGGATTTATTTAAATTTAAATTAATTAAAAATAATAAACAAAAATAAAAGCCTTGGGCTGCCATAAATGAACTTGGGCCCAATCTCTTTGTTTTGAATTTAAATCCCAACTGGGCCTAAATTCAAAACTTTTTTTTTAATTAATTAATTAAATCCTTATTCAAATTAACTAATTATAATTTGAAACTTGATTTAATATTATTTATTTATATTGATACCAATTTATCAATATTAATAAATTTACCCAAAGATTCTCTTTTATTCTCTAAATCTCATATCTCTGTAAATTTTCCAAAATTGACCTAGTCAACTTTAAAAATCCTAATTGATAATTAAATCAATTAATTGAGACATTCTAGATGATTTACTCAAAGGTGATGTGGGGACCATGGATCCATGAAATCAAGCTCCAACAAGTTGCCGTGAATTTATTTACGAATAATTTCACTACCTTATTAATTCCTCGTGACTCCACTATAGACTTGGAATTGAACTCTTGAATTCATAGAACGTATTTTCCAAACAATAAATACGTTATCCATTGTTATAACTATTACAGTTAGTCAATCCTCTATCGATGACTTACTAACGAGCTGGGTGCAAATTACCGTTTTACCCCTCATCAGTATTTTATCCTTAACTCCCACTAAGTTCCTTATAAATGATATTTCCGTGAACTTAATCACAGAAATGAGATCTCAATCATTTAGCCTTTTGAACAAAGCAATTAAGGAAATTATCTTTTCACTTCTCATACAGAAGTTATAGATTTCGTATCTATGAATAATACTCCCACTCAATTACACTAATAAATCTCCAAGATGTAAGTATGGGCTAGACCGTAGGGTAAGCTGGTAACGAACAAGTCAAAAGATTTAAATAATATAATTAGCAGAATATTATCACTCAGAATTAAGATCGACTTAACATGTGGTAAACGTTGTGACATTGATTAGATTTGATAACAACGATACTTATTTATCAATCAATAATCAATATCGGTCCTAGTTCGATGTAACTAAATACATCCGATCTTATCTACTTGGACAAGACATCACACCCTGAATGTGTAAGTAGATCATATCGTAGATTGCCTAATCAGTGAAAATCCAATGCATTGATCTAATCTTAGGACTCGTTCTTTTGAACATATAATTACAACTATAATCCACTGTGACCTAGTCACTATAATTGTAACTATCCATATGTTCGGGATTTTATAAATGTTTGTATTATTTCAATAATCATGTAATAAAACAAGAAAGCAACACGGTAGTCAAACTAAATGATTTCTACTACTTTTATTGATAATATGAAATCATGCCACATGTCCAACATGGTTTTATAAGGGCATAAAACCCAACAAAATGATGTTTGGTCAGTTTGCCTTCTAGACATGACTCACAAACCGGAAGATTTCCAACTCTTAGTTCTCTTAACAGTCCATCTTTTTTTAACTGGTTTATCCTATCTAGTCCAATATGACCAAGTCTAAGATGCCAAAGATATGTGTCATCCTCATTTGAAACCTTTTATCTTTTGTTTCCTTTCGATTTAGCTACTTTAAATAATTTTGAGTTACTTAGCGATCGTTCATTTTATGAAAGCGTTAAAGTTCGAACATTCAATTGCATGTCTAAAAAAAATTCAGAATAATCAAATTTTAAAAAATATCTAAAGTCCATACATGCAATAAAATCAAATTCAAAAGACTAAAAGAAATAAACTAAAACAATTGTTTAAAACAACATTATAGTTTTCTTTTAAAACTAAAGAACTATAAAATAAACGGACTTTCTTCAACACTTTCTTGAACTAGACACGTTCTCTCTCTTCTTTCTTGTCTATCTGTCTCCATTTGCAAGTTCCTCTTGATTGCTCAAGTGTCTATAAAGAAGAACAAAAATATGATTAGTGGTTTTTAAATCAAAGATTCATAATGATACATTATAATCCACTATTAAGCTTAAGGTAAAGGCAAATCATATTTACCTTTTTTGCGAATGTGGTCTTTCTTGTATATCCTTATAGATATCATCCCACATATCACGAGTGTATTCAATATCTTCGTACTTTTTTCTCAAATCAGCATATTTCTCATGTTCCGCTTACAATGTGATTTGTTCTCATCCAATCAGCATATTTCTCATGTTCCGCTTTCTTTGCATCCCATGATGGCATAGGAGGAGGTCGTATTTCATTAAAAAATATTTTTAAAATATTTAGCCAGAAAAATGAATAAAGTTGAATTAATCCATCCTCCTTCATCCTCTTCAGTTAGTTTCACTTTACTGATATCATCATCAATTATTTGATGCATGACAGGGCACATAATTGGAAAGTAATAGGGTGGCAACATTTCTATGACTGAAAATATAATACAACATTATTACTATTTAAAAATATCAATTATTTGGAAAGTAAATATGATGCATGAATGCAACAATTAAAATACATAAGCTTAGCATTTACTATTCCACGATAAAATTACCCAACAAATATAGTGCGCCTTAGGGTCGGTCAAGTTAAATTCAGATAGCTTATAAAACAATCTTATCTTTATTATTTAAAACTTAAAATAACTCTTATTTTCTCTTTTAAAAATAAAGCATTGCTGGTTTGGTCAAGATACAATTATCCACCACAAAATCTTAATTTCATCTTTGTAACTGTAACCCATTATTTTGGAATTCATGACTTAACTTAGAGGTGTCTCCTTAGGGTCGATCAAGCCTAAAATACATCACTCTTTCCTATATTTGTAAGAATCCAACCTTGGTATTAATATGTTGTTGACCCTTGATTTGGTCAACAACACGGAGTCAAATAAAACAACAAAAATAAGATGTATTCAAGCCAAAAAGATCAATGACATAAAGATTTAGAGTGGTTCGGCCCCAAGTAATTGTAATGACCTATGTCCATATAGTGTTCTTATAAATATAATAAAAACATGTGATTAGTAAACAAGGGTTTACCGAGTTTCACAAGTTTAACAAAAGATACAAGATATTATGTAAAGAGTTACAAACATAGTTTGTAGATCCATAATCAATAATCCAAACGGATTTATCACTCTCTAAAACACATGTTTCTAAGATAAATGAACTATAATCATTACCTTTGTTTTTCGCTGGTAGAAACTTGGGGCAATCTCGTTTCCAATGCCCCTTCTGTTTGTAGTGAAAAAATTTATCTTTACCTTTCTTGTTTTTCATGTTCTTCCCCTTAGGCGTCTATGCACGTGGTTGTGCACTCGTCTTTGCAGCATTTGCAGGCTTGGGGTTGTTGTTTTGTCCACCTTTCCTTTTGTTTCCAGCTTTCGAAGACGAAGCTGGATGAGCTTCAACCTTAGCTAGATCAGCAGCAACATCGGTAGTCTTATTTTCACCTCCTTTACTAGGTCCACCCATGACAGGTTCAATAATCTGAAGCTCATTCATGAGATGCGTCAGACCATAGTTGAGTTGATCACGAACGTGCAGACACGATGCCATTCGAGCATTTACGGTGTCTTCACGTATGTGCAGAGACAGTGCTATCCAAGCATTTACGGTGCCATCACGAGCATTGATGGTGCCATCACTAACGTGCGGACACAGTGCTCGTTCTGGGGATTCCTCAATCATGACGAATTCAAAGTTGTCACCAATCATCTCTATGTTGATATTCTGCTTCCAATTAAGGAAGTTTTGTCCAGTGAGTTTCTCCATCAAAAGTTGAGAAAGGATGGTAGTAGACACAGACACTACTTAGCTTACAACTACAAATTATCAATAAAATAGAAATCAATCACATTTGTTCAATAAAACTTCTATTCACACAAATTTCAAGAAATAGCACAACATATACCAAAATATGTAAGATATGAGAAAAATTACCAAAAACAATCATATCTCTATTTCTTTAGGTTTTTAACTAATCTATGATATCCTTGTCCCGGTTGGCGAGAGCCAAAAATACCACTAGTTAAATAGAGTTGTAAACTCATTTAATAATGGACACCACTATTAAGAACCTACTATTCGATCAAAATAAGAAAACAAAATCTCTTATTTTATGAGCTAGACGTATGGTTTCAATAATCATATATTTAGTCATAGTAGTCACCGTAGGGGTGAGTGTAGTAGAATTTGACCTATAATTATTTATCTTTCGAAGTCTAACTTGTCAAAATAACTAATGAACACCTTCCGTAGGTGGGTGAATCAAAGCGTCTTGAGGCCCCATTAAGCTATTGACTATGTTAAACTAACGGTGGAGATCGAATAAAATCCTTAAAATAAGCTCATTATAAAATAAAAATTAGTATTTTTATTATTTATTTTTAGAAAATTAATGATTATGGTTTTCCCAAAAAAAATGAAATAGATTCAAATTTATAAAACCAAAGTCCTATAATTTCTTATTAATTCTAAAGTGTCACATTGAAACAAATTCAATTAATTTAGAATTAATTTGTTGCTAATCAATATTTAGGTTTAACTAATATAATGAACCTATACAATTAAGTCAAACTCAGGTAAATAGGCCTTAACAATTAGGCTTGTATAGAGGAGGGATGGGTCCAGTATGTCGTTCCCACTATAAAGGCCCCCTATCTTCCATACAAGATCTAAAAGACAAGAATTTAAACCTTCGTTTTATTAATTGTTATTAATTGATTAGGCCCACTATAGCCATGCAAAGCAAATGGGCCTTCACAAGTGGAATCACCCATAAGAGAAGAATTTAAAATGTACATTTTCTAATGGGCCCAAATAAAACCTATCATTTTATGAATATTTTATTTGGAAAAATACCATATATCAAGCAAACATATGGGCCACTATATGCATCTAAGTGCAATTGCAAAAATACCACATATAGTGCAAACAAACATGTTATAATTGGATGGGCCTAATCATGTTACTATATGAGCAATTCTATGACTTTATGCAAAAATACCACAATTAATTATCTAGAATTTATCAAAAAATTCAAATTAATTAAAGTTTTACAAAAAAATAAGTCAATTTAAATGAAATTTATCAATAATTAACAATAGTTAATTTAAATTTCATTTATCAACAATTAACTTGGTTTTAGGTTAATTTGAAAAAAAAATATATTAATTTAATTTAAATAGGATTTATCAACAATTAACCAAAGTTAATTTAAATCCCATTTATTAAAAAAAAATTATTAATTGGCTGAAAAAAAATTATATTTTTCAAAATTTAACCAATTTTAAAATTTAAAATCAATATCTAAACTATTTTCCAAAAATATCTTGTGTTGTTACAACTATTAGCTAATATTTTAACCATTTAAAAATATATATATATATATATATATAAATAGTTATAACAACCCTAAAATATCTGAAAATAGTTAAACAAATTCAAATATCCATAAAAATATCTAACTAACAATATTCAAATTTCAAATAATTTAAATATTAAGAACTATAGAATAAAAAGATATTTATATTTTGAAATAAAGATTTAATAATAAAAATCAAGAATTTAAATGTAAATATCTTAAATATCACATATCGTAATTATAATATTTTAATATATTAAAAGATTTAAAATTAAGTTGTTAGTCTATTTTTAAATTTGAATTTGAATCTTTGTAGAAAATATATAATTATTTAAATATCAACTAACAAAAATATCTTATTTTAAACAAAAATTTAAATACAAAACAAATATGATATTTTTGGCTTTGATTATAAATACTTACAGTATACGCAGCGAAATGAAACAATCATTCCTTCAGTTTTTCTAACTCTTGTATCCTCTCTGTCGCAGAGTATTATCAAGAAACTGAAACGATCTTCTATTTTCTTCACAATCTTCCAATGTATCCTTAGAACCACCTAGACTAGTGTGGGAAATTCTCAACACATGAGACAGATATAGAGAGAAGAAGAGAAAATAACAAAGAGGCTTAGAAAAGGACTTGTGTTTAGAGAGAATCTAAAACTATCAGAAAACCAGTGATTAAACTTATGGTTTGACTTCTCTCTAAGCACTCCTTTTATAAAATCAATTAGGTAATTTAATTAAAAAATCAATAAAATAATAGCCATTTTGAAGCCCTAGGTCGAAATTATCATGGGCTTTAGGCCCGTAAATTTCCCATTTGATTATAAGCCCATTGGACTTAAAATCAAGGCTTGTATTATTTTCTATTGATTTAATTAATTGAATAATTATTTAAATCCTTTATCAAATTAATTATTTATAATTTGAACCTTGATTTAAATTTATTTATTAATTTAGATACCAATTTATCTTAATTAATAAATCTGCCATAATTTCTCTTTTCTTCTCAAAATTACACAACTCTGTGAAACTATCCAAAATTGACCTGGTCAACTTTGATAATTCTAATTGATAATTAAATCAATTAATTGAGACTATCTAGATGATTTTATCCAAGGAACAATGGAGACCATGGGCCTATGGAATCAAGCTTTAATAAGTTATCATAAATCTAACAAATAAATTTACTAACTTATTAATTCCTCGTGACTCCACTATAGACTCGGAATTGCACTCTTGAATTCATAGAACGCTCTATAACAAATATAGATACGCTATTAATTATCCATTGTTACAACCATAATTGTCACTCAATCCTCTATAGACGGTCTACAATGAGATAGGACTAAAATATCGTTTTACCCCTCATTGTATTTTATCCTTAAAACATTTAGTTCCTTGTAAATGATATTTCAGTAAACTAATTTAATTACTGAAATGAGATCTCTATCATTTAACACCTTGAACCAAACTAAAAGGAAACCATCGTTTCACTTCTTCATCAGAAGCTATAGATGTTCATATCTATGATTAACACTCCCACTCAATTATACTACCGAGTTCCCAAGATGTAAGTATGGGATAGTCCGTAGGGTACAGTGGTAACGAACATGTCAAAGAATTCAAATAATACAATCAGTTAGAATACTAACCACTCAGAATTGAGATTGAATTAGCCTATGGTCAACTATATGATATGACTAGAATAGATAATAACAGTATGTTTACTTATCTTATCAACTGTCAATATCGGTCCTATCCGATGTAACAAATACATCTGATCTTATCTACTATGCTAATGTTCTGGAAAGAACATAACACTGTAATGTGTAAGTAGATCATATCGTAGATTGACAAGTCAGTGTAAATTCGGTGCACTGACTAATCATAGGACTAACTTATTTTGAACATATAATCATATTTATATTCCACTATGATTACGATTAGCTATATGCTCGCGATTTAATAGAAGTTTATATTAAACAAATAATCATGAAAATAAAACATGTGAGCAAAGTGATTGACCAAGTCAAAAAATGATTTCTATTCTTTTATTGATAATAAAATGAGATTACAAAGAATTTGAGTTTTAATTAGGGCATAAAACCCCAACAAATACAAGATTACATATCTTTAGAAAATATCTTATATATTGCGATCAGCCTTGGTCGCCTATGAAATATGCCTTCTGTCGTACAAATTCTCCTCTGGTCGATGGTTGACTAGAGCATAACCATCCAAACAGTCATGTGCATCCTACGTGCGTACTAATCTTGCCACATCATTAAGTAAATCTTTTTTGGGTAAACATTTTCCCCTCAAGTTTATTTTACTGCGACCAGCATTTAATGAACTTACTCAACTAGTTATTCGTCTGACATGTCACTTATGTCACTACCTTTTCGAAACAATAAGCAATGATGACCTTTGCAGTTTCCCAAAAATATTTCGACGGCTAATGCAATTTTCCATACATCGAAATCTTACTCCCATCATTACTTTTTAACTACACCACGATCAGTATAAATATACCACCTTTCCAGTTTTCACTTTTTTACCGAAGCTTTCTCTCTCTTCAAGAAATCACAAAAATCTTCAAGAAAAAACCCAGAAAGCTTTTGTAATCCAAGACACGTTCATTCAGCTCCGAGCAACAACCTTCGTGACTCCTCTGCAAGTCGTAATCCAAGTAAGTTTCGAACCCACCTTCTCTTTTATACAATCTAGAATAAATTTCATGAGTTTTCTGATTTGGGTCTCTAATGTTCTTGTGAATTTTTTTAAGTTAATCGAATTCACACAAATATATGAAGAACCATGCTAGAATAGGAATTTTAGGTAGTATAAAACACTAGGTGAGGTTTAGAAATTAATGTGGGACATAGGAGTACTGATTTAGGGCCCAAAATCGAAGTGGAAACTTGATTTTACTGTTTTCGGAAAAAATGGGTTTTTCCCGCCTGTTTTCGGAGTCGAAAAGTTTTCTTGAAAAAAAAATTCACCTTCACTTTTTGATCTACTTTTTCAAACTGCTCGCATGTGTTGTAGTGTTTTTTTTAGGATGTTGCTTGTCTTATAAAATCTTAACTTTTATACACGAGCAACATTATCCTTACATTTCTTCTTCTTCTATCTATTGGTCATAGATTCTCACTTCCCCTTTACTCTTCCCAGAAATTCATGCATGATCCTTGGGGAGGTGAGAGACCAATAGACGAAGATCTTCTCGCGTTGCTGTTCGAAGATCAAGAACAAACTTCATTTCCTTTCCCTAAGCCTTCATTTTCGCACCAAAATCCCACGACCAACCCTCCAAACAGTCAGCCATACATGGGTCATGTTAAATACACAGCTCGTAAGAAAAATAAAACCACCCATTCTCCTTTTAACCAACCAACAACTGATATTGAGGGTCTGCCAAAATGACCCTCAACCTCTAAATTTCTCCCCACCAGACATTCAACCAAAGGCCCGTCCTTGCGATGGCCCCCGAGCAGAAACGGATTGGTATGTCGCCCCTCCTAGTGTTATAACGACCAGGATAATGGCCAAGTATTCCAAGAAGTACGGGCTCCTTGGAATCACTTTACAAAAACCCACATCCGACCAAAGGGAAAATGTGTCTGGGGGCGCCTTTAGCGCCTGGTTGAGGTTTCATATTGAGGAAGGGGCAATCTTGCCCTTGCACGAATTTTTCCAAGTGGTGGCCAATTACTTCGAGGTCGCCCCCTTTCAAATAACACCCGATGGATATGGAGTGCTATCAACACTCTATATCCTTTATAACCATAAAAAATGGCATGTGCCTACACCGCACGAGATTAATTATCTTTTCAATCTCAAATCCAAGCCTAACCAAAACAACACGGGGTTTTTCCACTTCTGCCACCAGGAATTTGCTCACATATTCCTGAGTGATGTCACCTACAAATTAAACGTAGGAAATTACTTCCAAGAGTACTTCCTTATGACAGACCTGGTCGCCGACAACCTGGCCTTCACTCGAGGAGGTAAATTTCTTAATCTCTGGTCATTTATTTTCTATCAATTTTTCCTTCATTGTCCTTAGCACAATGGTGTTACGCCCAGGTCCATGGCACCAACCAGACCCCACTCTAGAGATGGAGATAAGGGCCACAACCTTAACCCGTATGACAATTATAGAGAAGAGCGTCATGGAGTTGGTAACTGAGAGCAATCTACCGCTGGTCGACCTTCTGGAACCTCATCAAGTGGTGAGGGAATCTACCGCGGGGAGTACTATTGGAGAGGAAATCCCTGAGCAACAACAAGATGTGTCACAACCCCAAAGGCGATGACCAATAGGAGTGACCATCTAAGAACCACCCAGCAACCCTCAGGCTGTTGTTGCCCCTGCCCAACATGGGAGGGGAAAGCAAAAACTACCAGAGTATACTGACCCTATACTCGAGCCCTCTGACGAGAACAATATAGATTTCTCACTCTTAGATAGCTTTCCCATCCCTTGTCCTTTATTTGATAGGGATGGACAATTTAAATTTACGACCAGTCATTTTAATTTGGACTTCTTCGAGGTAGAAAGTGAGTGTTGTTGTAGTTCTATAAATAATATATCGACTAGTAAAAACAGTTCGGGTATAATACTTAGAATTTCCTTTTCCATTATTATATTATTTCTCCAAACTACTTTATCTGATCGTTTGCTTTTATTTTGCAGCCATGCCTTTCGAAGACGCTTTCGATATGTGCGCAAATGTCGAAGCTCCTGCGAGCAAAAAGAATGTGAGTAGGAGGCACCCTGGGGAGAGCAGTAGTAATCCCTCCAAGAAAAGGGCTCGAATAGACGGTCCACCAATACCCACTCCATCCAGGACTACAACCCCTCCCCCACCTCCTCGCAATACAACTCCTTTTGAGCAAACAAGAAAAACGTCGGTCAACGCTCTTCTGAGTACCGCCTGCAGCTTAGCCTAGGACAAGTTGCATAAACTGTAAAAACATCACTGTAGCAAAGAAGCTTTCTCCAGCCTCCCCACCATGAAGACCAACCAGATTCTCAGCCACGGGCTGAACGAAATACTCAGTGTAATTTTTATCCTTGTTGTGATTTAGAAGACCAACATTTCCTTTTATTTCTACTAACGACTTTACTATCTTCGTGATCGCAGGGTATTCTGACCGTGAGTACACGCTGGCGTCATTCCGAGGAGACTGATGCTAAGCATGCCGAGGCGATCAAAGCATGTGAGGAGAAGGATGCCTGCTTAAGCGAAGAGTTGAAGAAGTGCCAAGAGGAGTTGGCCAAAGCTGTTGCCACCAAAGAAAAGTTCAAGGAGGCTTCAGAGAACAACTTCAAAGAAGCAACCAAACTCCAAGATGACCTGGTGGCCAGCATGAAGGAAGTCACTGAGCTGGATGGGCGAGTAAAACTTCTCGAGGAAATCAACTCTCAGAATCTAGAGAAGTTCAAAGGAGCAACTTTCAATTGCTTCTATCTATTCTGGAAGAACAACGCAGGGGAAAACTTCGACTATCTTCCTGAGAAAATAAGGCAAGTTGAACTTGCGAAGTGTGCCCCCGCCTAGAAGAGGAGAAGAGCGCTCAAGAATCTCCTGAAATTTCCTTGGCAACTGGCATCGAAGGTGCTAAAGAGGATGCAGGGACTACAGTCGACCTGCAATCTCAGCCAAATCCTCCTCCCTCTACTCAGTGAATTTTTTATTTTTATTTTTATATTTGTAACTGAAACATACGAACCACAGATCATAATGTTGAGAAAAATTTGCTGCGTAAGGCAACTTTTCTTTTAATTATTAATTACATCTGAGCAGCAATTGCTCGTGGTGTAAAAACATTTCGTTATGATATTATAATATTTTCTTATTATTATAACATTTGTTCGAATGACCTAACTTAGCATAACACTTTGTTTTGATTTTACAAACTTAAACCAAAAAATTTGAAAAATACTCTAAGTGTCGCAATATGCTTTCCCTTATTTTGCTTGTGTGTTTACATATGCCTTTTGATATGCTTTGCTTGCTTAGTATCTTATATGCCCCCCAAGTGTTTGAGGAGCTTAAGGTTCTCGGTCACTTGCCATGACCAAGTCCTGTTCAAACAGTACTGCTCACGTACTTAAAAACAATTATCGATAATATAGCAAAACAACACACGTAATTAGCAAATACTTGTAATAAATACAATAATTGGAAAGAATAATTGGCTATGAGCAGTTCCTTTTATTTCTCGTAATAAATGGACAAAATCGTGTCTCTACGAGTGATAAAAAATTGATCTTACACTTGTAAGCGACCAGTCTTATAATTGACTAGCCCTTATTCATAAACTTGTAAAAAGTGAAATTAATACAAGCCAGTTCTTTAAAAAGAACAGTTAATTGATAATACTTGCGTAGGAGTTCTCCATTCCAATAGCGAGCAATAAGATCTCCGTTTAAGAGAGCAAGTTTATATGTGCCTGGTTGAAGGATTTCTTCGATCTGATACGGACCTTCCCAGTTTGGTCCGAGCACTCCGACAGCCTGATCGCGAGTGTTGAGAAAAACTCTTCTAAGTACCAAATCCCCCACGTTAAACTTTCTTTCCCGTACTTTAGAGTTAAAATATCAAGCGATGTTTTGCTGGTAAGCTGCTACTCGATGTTGAGCTTGCTTGCGCCTTTTGCTGACCAAGTCCAAAGATTCCATTAATAATTATTCATTAGTGCTCTGATCGTATGTCAACCTTCTATGTGATGGCTGGTTTAGCTCGACAGACAACATGGCTTCATACCCATAGGCCAAGGAAAATGGCGTATGACCTGTTGTTGTTCGATGAGATGTTCTATATGACCAGAGTACCTCTGGTAATTTTTCTGGCCATGCCCCTTTTGCTTCTTCGAGCCTTTTCTTCAGTGTGTCCTTTGGAGTCTTGTTGACGGCCTCAACTTATCCATTCGCTTGTGGATGAGCTACCAATGAAAAACTTTTTATAATCCCATGCCTCTCGCAGAAATCAGTGAAAAGATCACTGTAAAATTGTGTGCCATTATTTGAGACAATTTCCTTGGCAACCCATATCGACGCACAATGTTCTTGATAACAAAGTCCAATACTTTCTTGGTCGTTATCATTGCTAGTGGCTCAGCTTCGGCCCACTTTGTAAAGTAGTCAACAACAACTACTGCATACTTGACATTCCATTTTCCTGCGGGTAAACACCCGATCAAATCAATCCCCCATACTACGAATGGCCACGGGCTTTGCATTTGTTTGAGCCCATTTGGGGCTGCTCGTGGTATCTTGGAGAATCTTTGGCACTTGTCACATTTTCGAACGTAATCCATAGAGTCCTCATTCATGATAGGCCAAAAATACCCTTGCCTTAAAGATCTTTTTCGACAAACTCTGCCCCCCAGCGTGATCTCCACAAAAGCCTTCATGGACCTCTTGCATCAATTCCTTGGCTTTCTCCTTAGAAACACACCGCAACAAAGGCATCAAGTATCCTCTTCTATACAAAATTTCATAGACCTGAATAAATTAGGCCGATTGTCTCTGAAGTGTCCTCGCCTTGTTTCTTTTCATTGGTAGCAATCCCTGTTCGAGATATTCAACGACGGGCGTCATCCGTGTGTCTGTCGCTTGAATCACTAATGAAGACTCTTCTATTTGAATGCTCGGTATTGAAAAATGTTCAATTGGTACTATGTTCAAGGAGTCAACATCTTTTGCACTTGCTAACTTGGCCAAGGCATCAACATTTGAATTCTGATAGCGAGGCACTTGTTGGAGAGTATACTTTTCAAATTGTGCCAATAAGTCTTTTGCTTTGTTCAAATAAGCAACCACCCTAAGACCCCTGTCCTGATACTCTCCCATAATTTGATTAACCACTAGCTGGGAATCGCTATAAATTTCTAGTGACTTTATATCCATGTATTTAGCTACTCTTAACCCTGCGAGCAAAGCTTCATACTCGGCTTCATTGTTGGACGTTGTAAAGTTGAATCTGATTGCACAATGAAACTGATGTACTTCGGGTGTGATTAAGATCAAACCTGCTCCTGCATTGTGCTCGTTGGAAGAGCCATCTACGAACAAATTCCAGGAAGGAGTTTGATTTTGGCTTTTAGTTTCTTTCATCGGTTCGCTGATTGGGATTTCGATGAATTCTTCGACAATATCTGCAAGAGCTTGTCCTTTCACAGCTGCTCATGGAGAATAAGATATGTTGAATTGCCCTAGTTTGACTACACATTTTAATAACCGACCAGCAGCTTCTGGTTTCTGCAAGACTTGCCGTAATGGCTGGTCAGTGAGTACCATGATGGGGTGAGCTTGAAAGTAGGATCGCAGCTTTCTAGAGGCCAGAATCAAGAAATAGGCTAACTTTTCAATGGGTGGATACCGCAATTCTTCTCCCACTAACCTTTTGCTTACATATTACACTACTTTCTGAATGTTGTCTTCTTCTCTGACTAAAACAACACTAGCAGCATACTCTGTGACTGTCAAGTGGATGAATAAAGTTTCTTTTTCAATTGGTTTGGACAAGATTGGTGGTTGTGACATGTGGGACTTTAGCGCCTGAAAATCCTGCTCGCACTCTTCGGTCCATTCAGACTTCTTGTTGCCCCTGGGTAGATTAAAAAATGGAACACACTTGTCCATTGACTTGGATATGAATCTACTCAGGGTGGCAATCCTTCCAGTTAGGCTTTAAACATCTTTAATCTTGGCAGGAGACTACATCTCGATCAGTGCCTGAATCTTTTCAGGATTAGCCTCCATTCCTCGTGAGTTTACTATGAATCCCAAAAAATTTCCTGATCCAACACTAAATGAACACTTGAGAGGGTTCAACTTCATCTAATATTTTTTCAAGATGTTGAAGCACTCTCGCAGGTCCTCAATGTATTCTTCAGCTTTCTTTGACTTAACCAATATGTCATCAACATATACTTCCATGCTAACGCCAATCAGCTCTTTGAACATATGGTTGACCAGTCGCTAGTAAGTCACACCAGCGTTTCTCAAACCGAAGGGCATTACTTTGTAACAGTAAAGTATGGTATCTGTTCAAAAGCTGGTGTGATCCTCATTAGTTGGATGCATACTAATTTGATTATACCCAGAGTATGCATCCATGAATGATAAAATTTCATGTCTTGATGTAGCATCGACCAGCTGGTCGATCCTTGGAAGTGGAATACAATCCTTTGGGCATGGTTTATTAAGGTCCGTGAAATCCACGCACGTCCTCCACTTGCCATTCAGATTGGGAACTAGTACAGGATTGGAGACCTAAGATGGATAAAACACTACCCTGATGAATCCATTTTCCTTTAGCTTCTCGACTTCATCATTTAGGGCCCTCGATCTGCCTTTGTCAAGCAGCCTTCTTTTCTGTTGTACAGATGGAAAGTTTTTGTCTATATTCAAGACATGGTTGATCATTGTTGGGTCTATTCCAACCATATATTTATGCCACCAGGAAAACACCTCCTGGTTCTCCTTCAAAAAATTCCATCAGTTTTTTTGTTGTTGTTGTCTCTAAGTTTTTACCGACTTTCACAACTCTGGTTGGATCAACTTCTTCTAATTGGACCTCCTCAAGGTCCTCCATGGGTCCAACATTTTCTTAAAAATCCCCAAAGCGAGGATCTAAGTCTCTATCCTTACTTTGGGCAACACCCTATTTGGTGACCTATTCACCTGATTGGGCTTGTATTTCATTTGCCACCTGCAACCTTTTCTCGGCTTTTTCTCCTAATTCGCCTCTTTTTGCTTTGGTGATTGGGGAATTATAACAATCCCTAGCTTCTCGCTAGTTTCCCAACACGCATCCCACTTATGCGTTGGTTGGAAAATTCATGGCCAAATGCCAAACCGAGGTCACTGCTCGTAGATCGACTAGAATAGGCCTTCCAATCACAACATTATATGCATAAGGACAATCAACTACTATGAAAGTAACTAGTAATGTCCTATTCTCAGGCGCAGCTCCTGCTGTGACTGGAAGCCTGATCGACCCAGTTGGTGCGAGCCCTTTGTCGGAAAAACAATAAATGATTTGGTTGCATGGTTCCAAATCTTGCACTGACAATTTTATTCTCTCTAGTGAAGATTTATACAGAATGTTGACTGATCTTCCTGTGTCCACCAACACTCACTTAACCATCATGTTGGTGATTTGGACATCCACAACGAAAGGATTTGAATGAAGGAATCGAACATGCTGAGTGTCTAGCTCGGAGAAAGTTATCAATTCTTCTTCTTGTATAACACGGACATCTCCAACCTTAAGTGGTGTCTCCCTTTCCACATTCGTGATGCTGGCTAAGAACGCTTGACATCCCTTTTTCATCATTCTTTGAGCTTTGAGACATGATACCAATAGGGTGCGTAATCCTGAAGCTTGTCCCATGAAGCATAGTTTCTAGCCGTCAGGAGCCTCGAACATCACCTTCTTGCGTTTATAGTCGATGGTTGCGCCATGCCGTGCTAGCCAGTCCATGCCTAGTATTACGTCAAAGTCCTTGATCACTAGTTCTATCAGGTCTCCTTCTAGTTCTATGTCCTCAATCTTGATCAGTATGCCTCGTACTATCCATGATGATAGAACTACTTTGCCCGAAGTCAACTCGGTTACAAACCTAGCTCTAAATCTTTTACAAGGTTTGTCTAGTTTTTCTATCATTCCTAACGAGATAAACAAATGAGTGGCTCCCGAATCAAATAATACAAAACATAAGTTATTGAGGATAGAAACCTGACCTGTGACCACTTTATTGCTAGCATCAGCCTCTCCTTGGGTTAAGGCAAAAACCCTAGTAGGAACCATCTTGTCATCCTTCTTCCCTTCTGGCTTATGCTAAGGACAATCTCTTTTACGATGCCCTTCCTGACCACAGTTAAAGCATTCCTTGGTGCTTGCGCGACATTCTCCAGGATGCTTCTTTTGACACTTAGCAAATGGCGGGTATTCCACGTAACCCGGCCTATTTCCCCCATTATTCGTACGTGCCCTCTTATCGCTGTCGAATTGCTTGTTATCCGTATGTCATCTTTTCTGGCTATTACCGTTGTTGTCGGACTGATTGTTTCCATTATGGTTGTTGTTCCGACTGGTCTGAGGTTGATTCTGCTGTCTAGGTTCAGGCTTACTGGCTTCCTCTTTACTTACATTAGCCTGCAACCTCTCTAATTCTATTGCCGTCTCAAGAACATCGGCATATGTAGAGTTCCCCGGGTTTTCTAACTTAACCCCCATCTCGATCTTTGGTCGAAGTCCTCTAACAAATTTGTTCACCCTCAGAAAATCAGTTGGAACAATCTCAGATGCGAATTTAGCTAAGCGGTCGAACTAACGAGCATACTCTGCCACCGATAAAGTACCCTGCTTCAAGTTGGCGAACTCCTCAACTCTCGTAGTGAGTACAGCCGAATTATAGTACTTTTTGTGGAAGAGCTCCACAAATCGAGTCCATGTCATGGTGGCAACATCATGCGATTGCTGGACCAAGTCCCACCATATCCTGGCATCCTTCTTAAGCAAAGACGAGACGTAGGATATGCGGTCCGCATTACTGAGATTAATGTGCGTCAGAATCGGCTCCACATTCCTTAGTCATTCTTCTGCCTCAAAGGGGTTTGTAGCCCCTTCGAAGTTTGGAGCGTGCTGCTTGCGGGACCTCTCATACACTGGCTCCATGTTCGGTACTGGATATAGCGCGTAGTTCATCACTGACCATCCCCCATATGGACCAACTTGTTGGGGTGCTGGGGCCATTTGTTGTGGCTGCGGCTGTGGCTGAGGCTGAGTTTGAGCCTGTTGGCGTTGTTGCTGCAAAAGTTCCTCGACTTGTTGTCGCAGTCTGGCGATCTCCATAGTGTTGTTAGCTGGCGGTGCTGGTGCGTTGCGGCGAGCAGTAGCACGCATTCCCCTTCTGTGAACTGGAGGGGCTTCATTGGTCGCTGGAACAACGTTGGAGGCGTTTCCGTTGGTGCGTGCAGATCTTCAGAGCGACATCGTAGCAGAGTTCTAACAGTTGTAAGAAACATGTTAGAACTTTACCTAATAGGCTCTAAGGAAAAAACTTATTCTAAAACAAACATATCTCGGACCTATTTATTATGACTTCTTATGAAAAATTATATAGGTCTTCATTTATTATTTAGAGTGGGTTTCTATACTTAGAAAAACAAGCCATCTTTATTTTCTAAGTCTGTTTATAATTATCCTATATGACTTAATTCTCAGGCTCGAAACTTATCTTTGTCCCAAAGTTAACCATATTGAGGGAGGGCTGGGATCAGTAAAATCGTTCCCACTACTAAGGCCCCTTAACTCTCAATAAGGAAACTTGGTTCATTGATTTGTATCCACCCTCACCGAACTTAGTCATTATTCATTTTATTTATTATTTATTATGATTGTGAAAATAAAATCAAACTCATACATGATAAAATAACATGTTATTCATTTGGAAAAATAGTTTTCACTTATTACAACCATAAAATAAAGAAATAAATAAAACAAACAATGAAAACTACTATTCTAAAAATCAGGGTCTTCTACATCCGATCCTTCATCTAGCATGTCATCATCTAGTTTCTCATAATCATCATTGTCATGTGCATCAAAATGTCCTCTAGGAAGGTTTGTAAAAATCCTATGTTTTTGCTCCCTTGTAAATTGAAATTCGGATTTTGCAGTGAACCTAACTAAGAGGAAGTAATATCGCATTGCTACTGGCAGTTCGTCTTCATCATCCATTGTTTCCCATATTTCCTCTAAGGCTACTATTACAGGATGAAGATCTTTAAATAGTCTAATTATTAATACATATTGTTCCGTTGCTCTCATCATTATTTGCTTAGATTCTTGAAGGTGACCTATTTCTTTGTGGAACAAAAGCAATCTTCGAGTGATTCTTTCTAGTGCTCCTACAGTGTTTTTTGGCTCCCCTATTCTTTTTAAAGCCTTAATGGCTCGAATATCCTGATAGGTTAAAGCTCCGTTCATACTTAACTGAAAACATAAACACTAAAGTTGCTAGCTATACACATAAGCAAAATAACTTATAACTTAAATACTTACTTGGCGGTCAGATTCGAAGCTTTTGAGTGTGTGTATCGAGGAGAACTTCATGCGAAGGAACCATTTTGCTCTGATACCAACTGTAATGACCCAACTACTCTAGACTTTTGGACCATTAACGAAAACTATACATAAACACTAATCCTTAATAAAACTTACAAGTGAAAAGACCATAACTTTATTAAGAAACTTGTAAAAATAAAAGTTAAACTTACATAAAATATCAAGTAGGATATGGGATCCCATTGTTTTAAAATCAAAACATGACATAATTAAAAAGAGATTTTCATAATAAAATGCGAAAAAATACCTGTAAAAAACCATAAGAAACAAACTACATCCTCGAATCGAAACGCTCGGCTCTTGAATCCATTCTGCCTCAATACACATTCTCCAAGTTTCCAAGAACCTTTCCCGCCACTAAGACTACTTTCCTGCACATATAAACAAAAAGGAGTGAGCTTAATGCCCAGCAAGGAAAATCTAACACATAGTCCATATACATAAATTTCATAAAAACATAAAAACATAACATAACACTTGGGTCATTATATCACATACATACTATAATGGGCATTATTACTTGGGGTCCCATAGACTAAACAAGTCATATGCCCATTAGATTAGTGGGGTCTTGCTAGCTAAGCAAGTCATATGCCCATAATCTATTTGGAGCTTGTTAGTCATATAGGTCATATGCCCAAGCCTACAAACATACTTAACATAACATATTTCATAACATAAAAATCATAAGATAACATATAAAAACATATAACATATAAATTCTATCCTATTTTCCTTACCAAGATACCGGGATATGAGGACAGAGTTGGGACTTTGGAACACTCCTAAAAACCATTTATAACAGGGTGAGTCTATTGAAGAAAGAGAGATGAAAGAGATGAAGGGACTATACTATTGAGAATATACTTACCAAAAACTTATGTGCAAGTTCTTAGATTTCCTAACCAAAATAAAGAATAAGGTTACAAGGTTGAGTAGAAGACTATGAGAACTTAAATAAAATAATACCAATGAACTAGAGTGTGGAAATACCTCGAAGACTTGTAAGACCAATCTAAACCTTGAACCGAAACACTATAAAACCTTACTTCCCAAGTGTTTGATAAGCTTATGATGATCAAGCTTATGATTCCCAACCCAAGTGTTTACACTCTCACACTCACCTAGCAACTTGCAGCCTCTGAACTTAGAGTAATAGATGAATAAATGGCTGGGTACTAGGTCCTATTTATAGAGTTTAGGAATGAAAATATCTCATTTAACTTGAATAAAAATAATGGCTTTTTAAGTGAAAATAATTTGAATTATCGTTCAGCAGAGGCTGAAGACTCATTCAGAAAGGTGTTGGACTTATCAAGAGGTTGAAGGTTTGAATGGGAAACGATTTTGAAAACTTTCAAAATGTGCTGAGAGGGGCGATATATTGCCCCATGTAGGCGATATATCACTTGGGCCAGTATGCCCGAGGCAATCGTGCATCGTTTCGGGTTTTTCGTACCTTCGTACTGCGATATATCGCCCCCTATAGCTGCGATATATCAGCCTACGCTGATTATTTAAACACGAAATTACACATTTCTAGCTTAATTTGAATTGAATATGCAGCCTTGAATAAGCCCTTTAACGTTTTCAAAGTTGCTGACTGACCTTAGAGTATTCAAATTTCACCCTTAATAAATTTAATCCTCAAAATACTTAATCATTAATAACCCATACATAACATGTGCTATTATCTAATTGGTTCTTATCTAAACCTTATAATATAATAAATATTACCCTCAATATCCGTCATATTAATCAAACCTTAGGTTAAAATTAATATTCCTAAACTATAGGTTAAACTTAGAAAATCTACAAGTACTACTACGAGTGTCCAAATAAATCCCGGTTTGAACCAAAAATCCACAGTCATAAAAATAATACTATTATTACTATAATACTACTATCTAACTAGCTAAGTAAAGTTCTTGGACTCTACATGCACCGAGCATCGTCTGACACCTTTTGGATGTCCATCTGTATCTCAAATTTGTTAACGTGAGATACAGGATCTTCTAATCCAGTGAAGTTGGGCAACACCGGCATTTTAAATTTGCTTGGAGTCTCTGCCACTGTGATTCTTTGTACAAACAGAGTGCCCCTTCTCCGATCAAATTCTATATGGGACGTCCGGTTCCCAACTAGTTGTTGGACGACCTGATTTAAAGCATCAAGCTGGACCTATACAACATCTGGTACTATTGGAGCGGCCGGTGCTGGGGGAAGTACCCGTTTTGTCTTTCCCCTCGATCATTGAGAACATCCGTCAGATCTTCCTTCCTACATCATTGCTCACTCACGCCTAGTTGGTCCAAGACATTGGGTTGTTTAGGTTGGCCCCCAGCATTCTAGCTTATTGGTCGGTTCTCCATTGGTGGAGGGTTCTGTCCTTCACCCCTCTCTTCCTCCCGGCGGCTAGCATTCCTCCTGTCAGAATCCGCCTCATTATAATCATATCCATCCCTAAATCGTGACCTGTGACGATGTGACCTGTTGTTCACACTATTTCCCTCTCTCCTTGCTGGAATGTCTCAATTGATAGGTGGAGGTCCTACATTGGTCGGTAGGTCCCCTAGCATTACTATGTCGTGGGGGACCCCTGACCACAGAGCCTGACTCCACCTGTATTCTGCTTGCAGAATGACGTTATCCTTTGTTCGGAGGGTTTTGTTCCTCATCCGTCTGGCGTCTAAGGCTTCTAGGATGCTGTCCGGCCCTATTCTGCCTTTGCTGCTAGGGGTTATCTTGACCAGCATGAGAGGGTGGTTGCTGCTCAGAATCCTGGAATGGGATCTCCCATTGAGCAGCATGGGGTTGCTCTGGCCTCTGAGGGTTCACTGGTTGTGGTGGATTGTGGTAATGTTGGGGATGCTCTGATTGTGGACTTTTTTGTGAGTGAGTAGTAGGTGGCTGATCCGGCTGGGTGGCAGGTGCAGGTTGTCCTCGTGCCAAATGAACGACTGCCTCCAGGTCGAAAGTGGAATCCCTCTGTCGTTGGTCCATGTCAGCATACCGCTCGTTCAGCTCTTGGTGCTGCCTATCAATCTCCCTTTGTTGTAACACCATTGTTTCAGCCACATTCTCTTGATTAGCTCTCAAATTGGCTAATTCTTCTTGCAACACAACCAGAGTCATTCTCAAAGTTTCAGAATCCATCTCTTCCTTTTCCAATTCCACTTGTGGCTCATCCTCAGCCACAACTTGTGGAGGAGGCTGGGTTGGAGCATTACTAGAGGCTTGCCCAGTTTTCCTAGTTGTTTTCACCATTTAATCTTCTTAGAGGTCTTGAGTTCAACTCTCAATGAAAGCACAAAAATGTTGACCCATGATTTGGTCAACGACACAGAGTCAAATAAAACGACAGAAATAAGATAAATTTAAGCCAAAAAGACCAATGACACAAAGATTTAGAGTGGCTCAGCCCCAAGTAATGGTAATGACCTACGTCCACTTAGTGTTCTTATAAATATAATGAAAACCTGCGATCAGTAAACAAGGGTTTACCGAGTTTCACAAGCTCAACAAAAGATACAAATATTATGTAAAAACAATAATTCTATCTCTCCCCTCTTTCATGACCCCTTTGAGTCTTATTTATAGGCTCAAGGATCTCCTCCTGGGCTGATGGGCCTTGATTACATTTAATACAACCGTATCTGAATCATAATGGAAATTACAATTATTATATAAATACAAGATTACATGTCTTTAGAAAATATCTGATATACTGCAATCAGCCCTGGTCGCCTATGAAATATGCCTTCTGTTGTACAAATTCTCCTCTGGTCGATGGTCGATCAGAGCGTAACCATCTAAACAGTCACGTGCATCCTATGTGCGTACTAATCTTTCCACGTCATTAAGTAAATGTTTTTTGGGTAAACATATGTCTAGAAACTTTCCTTAGGGGGATTGAAGGAAAGCCGCCTCGAGGCCCTATTCATATTTCACGATGTTGTATTAATAATGGACATCATAGGTCACATTCACATGTTCACCTTCTCCCACTTACTATTTTTGAATAAATGTGTTTATTAAAACTAATCAATTAATTCTAAATTAATTACTAGTTTAGTAATAACCATATTAATGTAATTAATTACAAAATACATTTAATTATTAAAGAGCATATTTTTACAATTAATGTTATCTAGATAATTACCCATTACACTCATCTCACTTTACTAAAACACTTTTTAAATAAAGTTGCTTATCTTAAAGTCCTATAAAAACTATTGTCTTTATTATGGTGTGATTTACCAAGTTTTTACTAATTTAAGACTTAATCGTTTACATGCAATTAATTTCTCCAAAATAATTCATATAAACACTTAGGACAATCCTAGATAATAAAGTTTTTTAAAAAAATGCATGATTAATCAAAATTGTGTGGAATTTCATGAATGACATGTAATTGACTAATGCATGATCATGTTATCAATCAAACATTAATGATCATTTATTTAAATAAATAAGAAAATAAAACAATAAATGATGAACATAGTACTATTGGGTATTTCTAAATTTACAACCCTTTGAAAAAATATATAAATAAAATTATAAAATGGCCTATAGTTGTTTGCAAGACTCCAAGATTGTTATCATTCTCTTAAGGGCCTATCTTTATAATTTTTAGGAATTTATTAGGCCCAACTAACTATTAATTAAATAACCATTTTTTCATCTTTTTAATTTAGTTGAATTTAAATAATTAAATAATCAAATTCAAATAATTATTTAAACTTAAGATAAGATCTTAACCAACTAAAAAGATATTTTATTTTTTAAATAAAAATAAAATAAGATAATTATCTTTTCAAATTCAAACAATTTAAAATTATTTAAATAAAAGATATTTTTAGCACAAAATTAGGGATTTGTTAGGCACTAAAAATGGTGCCCTAATGCTAAGGCTGACGGCAAGGGCTCAAGCCCTAAGGGGCTCGGGCATGATGGCTCAGCTAGGGGCGCATGGGACAAAGTCTTGGAGCCGTAGGGGCGCGCACGTAGGCAGGTGCACACTGGCAGGCAAAAGGCGCAATGGTGTATGGGCATAGTGGCGCCTAGCGTGCGCAAGCTGGGGCTTGGGCCACTGGCTTGTGGCTGGTGGCTTGGGTCCCTTTCTCCTTTTTCTACTCTTGTGTGATCAGAATTTTTACAATACCATTTCAAAAATAAATTTACAAAAATTCCTATGCCCGATATGGCTTACACAAGATCTAAGAAAAAATTAAAAAATCAAATTCCTAACCCAATAGTACCATATAATTAACGATCCATCAGTCAACCATTCATTCAAAAAACATATCCATCCATTCAATATACATATCAACATACATATAAAAATTCAAGAAACCTACACAACATTTAATATATATATAGATATATATGTAGACTGCTCTAGTACCAATTGTTGGTATTAAATGAGAAAAATAAGAATATGCGGCGGAATATATCTTTAAAAAACTATTAATACTAGTCGAGATCATACATATATAGATATATTAAATGATACATAAATAGATAAGAGATTACCTCTAGTAGTTTTACACCCAGATTTCGAGATAAGAAGTTATGACCCTGAAAATTGGGCTCGTCTGGTGTGAGCTCGAAATATATGCGGTCATCATATGATTGCACCATCATACCTCTTTGAAGTAAGAAATGACCTCGAGGATGTGTAGCCTCAAATATGCTCTCAGCTCGCAATGGCCATGGTATGACACTTGTATATATTTTTTCCTGATTGCCTTCAGGTGTGATGGATTGAGCTTGGGAAGTGCAAGCTCGGATGTGACGACATCGTCTACATCTACTTGTTCCGAGCATAAGCGATGCTGGGCGCGAGCTCATAAATGACTCATGGTCTCGGGAAGCTCAATGCCAATTGTTGATCTCGAAGATTTGATGAATCATTTGGGATAATCAATTACGTGTGAACATGTTTATTATTGTACAATCCCAATATTTAAGGGATATCATTTAATCTGTTAACCAATCCTAATCTTCATGGGACGTTTCCGTGTATAAAGGAAATAATGCATTAAATAGTATTATTTTAATTGATTTATAGAATATCTTCCTGAAATATGAGGGAATGAATACTGCAACCTTCCCTATAAATAGAGAAGGAAACACCATTTGTAAGGGACCGATTACTAATTTCTTGAGAGAAAACTCTGGGCAACTCTTCTCTGAAAAGTTTCCAGAAAACTCTCAAGTCTTAATAACACAGACTCGTGGACTAGGCAGAGTTAACTGCTGAACCACGTAAAAATCCTCTTGTTTTCCTTGTGGTTCATTTGCACCAATATTAATTGTTTAATTGCTCTACTATCTAAGTTGACGAAAAATGCCGTCAATAGTTTGGTGCTTTCATTGAGAGCCATTAAACAGTGCGCGCGTGAGTCTGTTCAGTCAGAGAACCTCCCGAATCAACAATGGTAGCAAATGATCCCAATGTTCCTGAGGAAGAGTACCCGCGGTGCCCTGGGAAGCAGCCTATGGTAAATTCTGACACCGACGACAGGGGTGGTTCGACCGACTCTCGGGGACCACCTGCCCCCAGGGACGATGAGAACCTGTACTACAATCATGAACGATATGTTCCAATAGTGGAACTCAAAAATCATCAACTGAAAAAGCAGTTGGCAGAAGCTAAGAAACGCAATGAAGAGCTAGCCCGGATAGCTGTTGAGGCGCAGGCAGCTCAGGCCCCACCTCCGCATGATGCCCAGGCTCCGCCTCCGTGGGACGTTCACATTCCGACGCGTAGACCTCGGGGAAGGCCATGCAAAAACACAGCTTCCCAAAGAGCGGAGCAACCCCCGCCACCGGTGGAACAGCTTTCTCCGCCGAGACCCCAGAGAAGTAGCCGGACTAAGGGTCTTGCCAACCCAACTGCGGAGGCACCGGCCAGAGTAGGGAATAACCGAGCCCCCACGGAGGTTCGGACCCAAAATCCTGGTGCCACGCAGAATGTGCTAGAGCCTGATCGAGCAAACTTAGGGCCTTCTAGACCTCGTAATGGATATCAGCCTCCATCACCAATAAGGCACCCGTCGCCAATTCGAAGGAATGGACAACCGACCAATGGTGATAAGGAAAGGCGAGCTGGGCATGGGCGTAGAAACGAGGAGACTGCTAAGGAGCATAAGGGTCTGATTCTCGCGAAAATCCAAATGTCTCTATCCCAAACTGTGGAGACAAGCCGACCCGCAAGAAACTCGTCTCAAAAGAACTATGCAACGAGCCATGTCAGTGAAGGCTTGGATAACACCAGGTCTGAAAGCTTATACGACCAGGAATGTAGAAACACCAAAAAGTGAGGCAATCACCCATATTTATGGGAACATCTGAACCATAATCGGGAGCGGAGTAAACCGTCGAACCCAGATTTGAGAGATCATCTCAATGGGCGTAAACAACCTGCGCTGAGTCGCAAAACTGGAGTTATGATCAATGATAACCAGTTCCCGCAGGTTCAAGTCAGACCCCCTGTAGACCCAGTCCAAGAAAGGATTGAACACCTGGAAAGAGCATTCAAACTCTTACAAAATGAATGAGGTCGGGAACGAGACGAAGATTTCGATGAAGAACTCGAGCCCTTTGCCCCACATATTTCCAGCACCCCGTTTCTTCAGGGGTTCAGAATTCCTCATGTCCCACCATTTGATGGGAACTCGGACCCGTACAGTCATTTAAGTACATTTAATACAATCATGCGAGCTAGTAATGTGGGCTATGAGCTCAGATGCATGTTGTTCCCAGCCTCACTCACAGGACCAACAAAGAACTGGTTTGAAAAGTATAAGAGATTTGATAGCTTCTTGGGATCAATTATCAAGAGATTTAAAGAAGCAATTCAAGGCCATGGTCAACATTAGGCCCGAGGCATCTGCCTTGACCAATGTCCGACAGCAACCGAATGAAACACTGAAAAGTTACCTCACGAGGTTTAATTTGGAAGTCGCCCAAGCTCGTGACGTCGATGACAGTGGCCATTTAATGGCTGTCCAAGCCGGAGTAATGCCTGGAAGTCCTCTCTAGGAGGATATGCAGAGGAAGCCCGTAAGGTCCTTAACCAAGTTCAATCTGCGAGCTCATAGATTTGTTAATGTAGAGGAGGCGAGGTCAGCACTGAATATGACCTCTCAGCCCATAACTACAACAACAAACATAAACTCTACTTTGACCTCGGCGAATCCTTCGACCTCAAAGCCCCCCGACGACAACCCTTCTAAAAGAAAGAAGAATGAAGGGAATAATCCTGAGGCGGAAGAGGTAAAGAAGGAGAAAGGGGAAAGGTATTTCTCCGTATACAAGGTGTATACCGAGCTCAATGAGTCTCGGGAGAATATCTACCTGGAAAATGAAAACCAAGTCCTTTTCAGACGATGTAACCCCATGAGGAACAAAAAGGCCAAAAGAGACTCCAAAAAGTACTACAGATTACATAGAGATATCGGACATACAACCGATGAATTCAGGCAGTTAAAAGATGAGATCAAAGGTCTGATCTCGAGAGGATACTTCAGACAATATGTTAGAAATCAAAACCTGAATCAGGCATCTACTAGCCAGAAGGCAGCACCACCATCTTCCCAGAACAACAACTCCTGAGCAAGGGAGGACGAACGACCCCCTCCGATTGATGGAGAAGATGTCATAACCATCTCAGGGGGACCACATATTGCAGGATCGGGCCTAGAAACGAAATGTGAATGAGCTGAAAACTGGTGACGGATCTCCTTACGAAACCAAGCCCAGAGCTCCAAACCAACAAAGGGTTGGATCTCAACCCATAACTTTTACTGAGGATGATGCGTCTCATATAAAATTCCCTCACAATGACCCACTTTTGATCACCCTTCAGCTCGCGAACAAAAGGGTACACTGAGTCCTGATTGATAACGGGAGCTCAGTAAATATCCTTTACAAGGCCACCTTGGAAAAGATGGGACTCGCTCTTCGTGACCTAAAGGCCTGTGCAACGACGTTGTATGAATTTTCACACGACGCGATTTCCTGTATGGGATCCATCAAACTCCCCATAACCTTGGGAGACTTCCTAGTGTCGGCAACTAAGATGATGAAGATTGTAGTAGTGGATCTTCCATTGGCCTACAATGTACTGCTCGAGAAACCCACCCTAGTAGGGCTGGAGGCAGTTTCGTCCGTTAGGCACCTTGCCATCAAGTTACCTACTTCTAGTGGCATTGAGACGCTGAAAGGAGACCAGCTCGCGGGCAGGGAATATTACAGAATTTTCGTGAGAGGGAGTAAGCAGACAAGCGCATAAACGCTTGTAGTAATTTAGAGTAAGGATGGGATAGTCTTCAAGATAGACGAAGAGATCGATCCAAGAATATAAGAAAGGGCTGACCTCGAGCCCCTAGAAGAGCTCGAAGAGGTCAAGCTCAACGAGGTTGATCCCCTAGAAACTGTTAAGGTAGGGAAAAACCTGTCAGAAGAAACAAAGTAGCAATTAATCTGCTTCTTGAGGAAGAACCAGGATGTCTTCTCATGGTCACATTCGGATATGGTAGGGATAAGTCCGAATGTGATAAGCCATATCCTTAACATTGACAAGAGCTTCCCCCCGAAGCAGCAAAAATGAAGACTCCTGGATGATGACAGGAAGAAAGCCTTGAAGGAAGACATCGACAGGTTGAAGGCGAATCAATTCATACGAGATGCCTTCTACCCTGATTGGGTCGCTAACCTAGTGCTAGTTCCAAAACCTAATGGAACATTGTGGACTTGTATCGATTACTCTGACCTTAATAAAGCAATCCTGCTTTCCCCTACGTCGAATCGACCAGCTTGTACATGCCACAGCTGGGCACGGACTTATGTCGTTTATGGACGCTTATTCTGGATATAACCAGATTGTCATGCATCCCCCGGATCAAGAACATACGAGTTTTGTGACAGATAAAGGACTGTACTGCTACAATATCATGTCGTTCGGGCTCAAAAATGCTGGAGCTACATACCAACGGCTCGTAAACATGATTTTCTCCGAATAGATAGGAAATAACATGGAAGTGTATATTGATGATATGTTGGTCAAATCTAAACATAACAATAACCATGTGGATGACCTCGAAGAATGCTTCGTCGTGCTAAGAAAGTACAACATGTAGCTCAACCCCCAGAAATGCTCTTTTGGAGTATCGCCGGGGAAGTTCCTTGGTTTCATTGTGAACGCACAGGGAATAGAGGTTAATTCTGACAAGATCCAGGCGTTGATTGACATGCCCTCACCTCAAAAGCATAAAGATGTCCAGAGTTTGACTGGACGGATGGCAGCATTAAGTTGGTTTATCTCAAAATCTGCAGATCGTTATCTTCCATTTTTTAACCTTTTGAGAGGGGGCAAAAAAGTTCGAGTGGACAGAGGAATGCGAGCTAGCATTTCAAGAGCTCAAGAAGCACCTCGCGAAGCCTCCTATCTTGTCGAAACCTATCACAGGAGAAATTTTGTACCTATATCTCGCTATAACCGAGCATGCCATCAGCGACGTGCTCGTCCGAGAAGACCAGAAGGTACAAAAGCCAATATACTATGTCAGCAAAAGGTTACTGGGGGCAGAATCGAGATACCCCTTAATGGAGAAATTGGCTCTCAGCCTAATTCACTCATCTCGAAAGCTCTGACCTTACTTTCAAGCACACCCCATCCATGTTCTGACTGACCAACCACTACGACAAGTCTTATCAAAGCCAGAAGCCTCGGGCCGATTATTAAAATGGGTTGTTGAGCTCGGACAATTCGAGATCACTTATCCTCTTAGGCCCTACCATAAGAGGATAGGACCTTGAGGACAATCATACTAGAATGTACTGGAATGACTGACGACGAACTTATAACCCCAGCCCGCGAGCTGTGGAAACTTTATGTTGATGGGTCTTCCAACAAAAATGGATCAGGGGCAGGAATCATATTGATCACTCCAACTGGAAGCCGATTTCACTCCGCCTTGAGATTTGACTTCGAATCATCTAACAACGACGCTGAATACGAAGCTCTACTTGCAGGACTTCGAATAGCCAAGGAACTCATGGCTAAGGCGATACATTGCTACAATGACTCACAGTTGGTGGTCAACCAAATTTTAGGGGAAGACCAGGCTCGCGGAACAAGAATGGATGCATATTTGGAAAAAGCAAAAACAACACTTGAACATTTCGAGTTCTACACAATAGAGCAGGTTCCTCGAGAACAAAATTCGAATGCAGATGCCCTATCCAGGCTCACCACATCCATCGAGGTCGACAAATTGAATGTTGTGCCGATCGAGCATCTGTCGACATCCAGTATAAGTGAACCTGAACAGGAAGATGTCTGCATGATTAACTCCGAGCCAACCTGGATGACCCCAATAGTTGAGTACCTTGAAACCGGCATTCTCCCAGCAGAATGGAACAAGGCTCGAAAACTAATGTATCAAATTCGCAGATACACTATTGTGGAAGGAAGGCTATATCGGAGAGGATACTCTATGCCATTACTCCAATGTGTGACTCCACCCGAGGCCAAGAAGATCCTGGAAGAGATACATGAAGGATTATGTGGGGACCACACTGGGGGGCATAACATATCAATGAAAATTATACGCCAAGGATACTTCGGGCCCACTATCAAAGCAGACTCATTTGATTACGTTAAGAGATGCGATAAGTGTCAACGATTCACTACAATCCCACGAGCTCCACCTTCCAAGCTAACTATGATGACCTCCCCATGGCCATTTGCAGTCTGGGGAATTAACCTCATAGGCTCATTGCCAACTGGCAAAGGTGGAGTTAAGTACACAGTAGTTGCGGTAGATTATTTTACAAAGTGGACCGAGGTTGAACCTTTGGCAACAATTACCTCAAAGAAATTCTTGGACTTTGTGGTAAAAAATATAATCTACTGATATGGAATGCCAAGGAAGATAGTATCTGATAATGGTACTCAGTTCGATAGTGAACTGTTCACCAATTTTTGTGAGAAAAAGGGGATAATATGGAGCTTCTCTTCTGTGGCTCATCCCCAAGAAAATGGCCAAGTCGAAGCTGTGAATAAAACCCTGAAGAGTTCTATGAAGAAGAAATTGGAAGAAGCTAAAGGAAAATGGCCCGAGGAGTTGCCCCAAGACTTGTGGGCATATCGGACAACAGCTCACACTTCAACAGGACATACCCCTTTTTCTCTGGCATATAGATGTGAGGCTATGCTACCAATCGAGGTCAAAATACCCACTATTCACAACCATGCTTATGATCAAGCCTCAAACCAATCCTAGCTCGAAGTAAATCTGGACCTGATTGAAGAAAGACGGGACGAGGCTAAACTGAGAAATACAGCATACCAACAGCGAGCTACCCGATATTTCAATAAAAAGGTTGTGGACAGGAAGTTTGGATTGGGAGACTTGGTACTAAGGGACCCAGTCGCTGGTGTGCTCGGACCCAATTGGGAAGGACCTTATCAAATCGAATCAGTTACCCGACCTGGCGTCTACAAATTGGCAAGATTAAACTGGGGATTGGTACCACGAGCATGGAATGGCGAACATCTACGACCTTACTATCAATAGTGTAGGAATGATGTCTCATGTAACCATGCTTCTTTATCTTTATGAAATTTCTGTTAATACATCGATCAATTCTGAATAAAGTTCATTTTCGTTTCAATATGCTGTATTTTTCGTAAACTCTCTTAACTTAACAACCTATGGTCACACTCATAGGATATTAAGGGGGCATTAGTGGTATATATACCGTAAGCTTGAAAAAATAAATAGCATACACGAAAATAAGTAAATGTCTGGATCATTAACCAAATTATTAAAGAATAAAGTGTTTGGATATTACCAAATACGCGAGCTAAGATAGTTTGGACATAACCAAATTATTAAAGAATGGAAGTATTTGGATATAACCAAATACGCGAGCTGAATAAAAGTGTTTGGATATAACCAAATACGCGAGCTAAGATAGTTTGGACATAACCAAATTATTAAAGAATAGAAGTATTTGGATATAACCAAATACGCGAGCTAAGATAATTTGGATATAACCAAATGCGCGATCTAGATATAACTAGATCGAAAACATATAAGTGTATGGATTGCAAACCAAACACGACCTAAATACGTTTGGAACAAACTAGCTAAAACTAGTCGACCAAAAGATGGGATATAGATAAACCCACCTCGAATTAAGTCAAGATCGAGGCTGGAATTTCTTGCAAAAAGATAGTTTCGACCTCATAACCTTGGGGAGCTACCTGAGGATGAGGAAAAGTAACTAGAAAAGCAGGATATAACTAAATTACCCACCTTACACGCCATACAGGTACTTTTGAGTGCATGGTAAAAGTAAGTTCTAACCTTGACAAATAACAAGATCGGACGTGGATACATCGAGTAAACTGTGCATTAATGCATTGAAACTCGAGCTTAAATCCATCATGTGTATGTATGAATAAACATACAAGATGGCAGACTTTCAATAAAAATTGATTGAAATATTTTTATCCAAGAGATGTAAAGTAAATAGCTCTTCTTCGAGCTGTAAAGTGTCTTTGCCCCAAGGGCATGGAAGTTAAAAAGATATAAACTATTAAAAAAGTCTCAAAGGGACACAGCCCAGATCGAGATTTAGGAGGAAGGAGCGCCCTCCTTAGCCTTCTCAGCATCCTCCTTAGCCTTCTCAGCATCCTCCCGAGCAGCCTTCTCCGCATCAAGCCGAGCTTGCCATTTGTCCATAAGCTCTTCCTCAAAAGAACCTAGGAAGCTGGTGTCGAGATCGGTGTTGCTAGCCCAGATCCTGTACATGGCCAGGTCAACCGCCCGATCCTTCCTCTCCTTGAACTCTTCGAGAAGACGAGCCTTTTCGCCCTCCATTATCTCGAAGGTGCCCTTTTTCTCCTCCTCAAGCTTGGCATTGATCTTCTCAAGCTCCTTCAGCTTGGCATTAAGATTCTCAAGCTCTGCTATTCTGGCCTTCATCTGCTCGGTCTCAGCCTCCAGCTTTGATTTTGTAGCCTTCAACTCGTCAGCAAGCTTGAGTTGAAGATTCTTCGACTCCGGAGCATAGGACATGCTCGAGTGGACCTCATTGTTCAGCTTGTAATTTAGCTGAGCAAATGCAGTAAGGGACTAACACACAAACAAATCCAGTTAGAACATACACGAAGCGCAATTATAGAAAATAATAAGGTGAGAAAGATTACCACAGCGACGAGCTTGACACTCTTGTCATAAAGGGTGTTGCAGTCCCGAGCATTAACCAAAAACTACCATTGGTGAGCCTCGAAGCTACTGATGCTCTGCCCTACTCGAGACAGGACGTCCGAGCAAAATGTGGCTCCATGAGTCCCGACAGTGTTATCGACGACATACTCATCAACATGAGTAGAAGTCAACAATAGGTGCCCTTTGGAGGTTGCTGGTTTCTTTGGAGGTGGGCCGAGCATTGGTAGGACCTTGGTGGAAGGAGGCAAAGGAGGAACATCTGTGGTGGAAGTGTCGACCTAGGAAGTAGGATCCGTGACCGGGTTCGTAACTATGGGAGCTGGGGGAGGAGGAGTCTCGGTCCTCTTAGGGACCTTGGCAGGTCGATTGGACTTTTTCATGGCCCTCGGGCGCTTACTCTTCTTGGCCCCCTCACCCTTGGCGAGCATGGTCTCGAGATCGGAGTCCATAGTACCTGCACAATCACCACATTATAAAAAATTTCAAGATGCAAAAAGTTAGCATAAAGCAGACAGCCAAGGAATAAAGGACAAGTGACGAGGAACCTAACTGGAACTCTCCCCCGAGCTCGTGTTCGGCGACCACGTAATTCCCCCTTCTTCGGAAGAGGTAGGGGGAGTCCCTTCTCTATATGTGGAAGTCAACCTCAAGAGGTCCCTATAGTCATTCGTCTCGTATTGGACAGCTATTCCATCCCAAACTTCATTCAGACTATACATTGTGTCGTATTTCCCTAGCCAACTATCAAACTTATGGACCCTATCGTCTACCCAAGACCATACATAAAAATTGTCCCTATCATCTGGGCACCAGATTAGGGTGTCAGGCTTATGCTTAAGTAGGGAAGGAGACCATAAGGCCGAGCTGAGAATGACTTTACCTTAGTCGCTCGAGCTCGATGCCTCGTCATTAGCATCGTTCCCCGAGCCAGAACTCCTTCGAAGGCGAACTGGGGATCGTGCCTTTGAATTTCGTCGTGGGGGAAGGCTGCCAGTTGGAAGAGGCAAAAACTCCCACTTGGTGTACTTCTTGTAGGACCTATCATCTGTGGATTGATCCTTCTCCAGGAGACCACAGGCTCGAAGATTATCTTCATGAAGAAGATAAGAAAGGGAGCGCCTACCATAAGGGAGTTGAATCAAAGTCTCCTTATACTCCTTCATCTCATCCGCAGGAGTAGGGCGATGATAGTTGGCTGAAGAAGTGAATATATTATGAGTGGTTCGAGCTTAATCAAAAATTCAAGCATAAAAAGAAAAAAGATCGTATACTTACGGATTCGTCTGAACGAATAGTATCTGGAGGGAGCTAGGTCGTTTGTCCAAAAGAAAGCCAGCTTGAAGTTGGGAGGATGGTTGGACATATCCTCGAAGATTTTCCTCTCCCTAGGATAGCTTAAGAGGGAGTAGAAACCATCTCCTCCCCGAGCTCGGGAGAGGTTGATTTTCAAGCAAAAGAGATACAAAATCTATTTTGGTGAAGGTCCTTCCCACTTTAGCTCGTGGTAAAGTGACCTCAGGGCTGACAAGACCCTATATGAATTGGTCTGGAGTTGGAAGGGCACGAGCCCAAAAAAATCCAAAAAGTCCTTAAAAAAAGACTTCAAGGGCAATAAGGCCCCTGCTATCATGTGCTCGTGGCTCCAAGCCCCGAACTTTAGCTTACTGTCGAGATTACAATCTCACGGGGCACGGCAGATGCGTTCGATGGAGGTCGGAGCTCGACACCTTAATGAGCCTGATAATCCTAGGCCATGGCGTGCTAGGATGTTAGTTATCTTCCCCAATGAAGATACCGAGCTCCAATAATGCTCGACCTCAAAAAATTCTCCCCTCGAGGTGGGAATAGCGGTTGGCTGCGAGGTAGATGGGGGATTTGATGGTTCTTCCATCAATGAAAATTTGAGTTCGCCCGGTTTAAATGTGATTGTCACTTTGAGAGTAGGATCGAGGTGGATTGGTCTGGGCTCAGGGTCCGGGTCTGGATAGATTGCGACCCTAAGTTTTTTCCTCTTTCTTTCTTCAACCTCGTCAATCTGGCGCCGAAAGTGAGCTCAGTTTTTCTCTTGCTCACACCTTAATTCGTGCTCACGAATTAGCTGTTGGTTCCGAGTAAAGGGTGACTCCAGGCTCGGAGTTTTCGGTGAATAAGGAATCGCAAGTCTTGACCCCCACTGCTTTTCCAAATTCTGCGACATCTAGCAAGAAAGAAAAAGGGTGAGGGCCAGACGAACAAGAGATTAAGAATAAAAATCAAGATAGTCTGAGCTCGAATGCTCAAGACTATGGAAAGAGTTCAGTCAAAAGAACGAGATCAAGCTCGGAGCGTGTATTCCACATAAAGGGGAAAAGTGGATCTATTTTTTAGAATCCCGGATTTTCAGGGAAAAAGTTGGCGGTTACTCGAAAAGTGATATTTTTGGGAAACGTGCAATTTGAAAACCCTAATCCTATACCCAGTTTCTTGGTCTACACGATATGATAGTCGAAATCAAGATAACCCAGTAAAAGCCATATTTGCATCATTTATGCAAAATCTGGGTTTGGAAAATCGTAACATCAAAAGAGCCTAAAAACTACTGGACATTGACTAAAGCATTCTTATACTAAAAACCGGTGTCCAAAGTGCTACTACAACATAAACATGCATGGAAAAACAGAATGTGCATGAACATAGAACAAATACTTACACAGTGTGGCTGGTGGGTACAAATAGATCGATGACCGAAGGAGAGGTTGCAAAAACGATGTCACAGAGTCGAACAGGCCAACAGTGATTTGTTTCCTCAGCTTGGAGAACATACAAAAGCAGAACGAGTTCTAAGTTATGGTTTTTTGTTCTTCCCTTTTCTTTGAAAACTTGAAAGTGTAAAATTGAAATAATGAAGACGATGGGCATATTTATAGGCCACAACAGAATGTCAAACGACAAATTAAATCTGGACCGTTGGACGAGATTGGTATCTGATCAAATTAACGGGTACAAGCGCGGCAATGGCGGCAAAAAGGTTGCAGGTGAGAAGACGTGGGGATGGTGCAAACATACTCAAGTACTTTGATCATCCTATACATGCATGATGTGTGTCCACACTCGAGTACAATTTATGGTACAGTTTCCAAGAAGGGCAGTTCAAAAGTTTCCTTCTCACGGGATTCGAACTGATACTTTTGAGGGGGAAAAATGTTACACCCAGATTTCGAGATAGGAAGTTATGACCCCGAAAACTGGGCTCGTCTGGTGTGAGCTCGAAATATATGCTGTCATCATATGATTGCACCATCGAAACTCTTTGAAGTAAGCAGCGACCTCAAGGATGTGTAGCCTCGAATATGATCTGAGCTCGCAATGGCCATGGTATGACACTTGTATATATTTTTCCCTGATTGCCTTCAAGTGAGATGGATCGAGCTTGGGAAGTGCAAGCTCGGATGTGACGACATCGTCTACATCTACTTGTTCCGAGCATAAGCGATGCTGGGCGCGAGCTCGTAAATGACTCATGGTCTCGGGAAGCTCAATGCCAATTGTTGATCTCGAAGATTTGATGAATCATTTGGGATAATCAGTTACGTGTGAACATATTTATTATAGTACAATCCCAATATTTAAGGGATATCATTTAATCTGTTAACCGATCCCAATCTTCATGGGACGTTTCCGTGTATAAAGGAAATAATGCATTAAATAGTATTATTTTAATTGATTTATAGAATATCTTCCTGAAATATGAGGGAATGAATTCTGCAACCTTCCCTATAAATAGAGAAGGAAACACCATTTGTAAGGGACCGATTACTAATTTCTTGAGAGAAAACTCAGGGCAACTCTTCTCTGAAAAGTTTCCAGAAAACTCTCAAGTCTTAATAACACAGACTCGTGGACTAGGCAGAGTTAACTGCTGAACCACGTAAAAATCCTCTTGTTTTCCTTGTGGTTCATTTGCACCAATATTTATTGTTTAATTGCTCTACTATCTAAGTTGACGAAAAATGACGTCAACAAGTAGCCTATCAAGTGTCCTTGAATCTTTTCGTATAAATCAACAATCTTCCTATCCTTTCTAAAAGCACACACCTTAGCCTTCCAAGTCAATCCTCTAACACACCAGGACGTGTGTGGGCACGTAGGATTCAAATCTTGATTTAGAACTCTCTAGATGTACTCAACACATGAGATCTAGAGAGGTTTGAGAAGAGAGAGACTATTTCGTTTATTTTCTTAAAGAAAGTCTGACTGTAAAAATTAACAACTTCCTTTAAAAAAAAAAGAATCGCTTATTTTTAGGTTTATAAAAATAATTAACTATTTTAATTAATCTTTATTTTATTTAAAATAAAGCTTACCAGTTACATCTGACTTAATTATTTAATTTAAATCATATTTAAAAAACAATTAAATATAATTAAATAAACAAATTAATTTGAAATTCAAAAATCAAATCTCAAGGATAGAAATATCCCTGAGTTAGGTGCCACTCACTGTGCAGTACAGTGAGTGGAGTGAGCCACTTAGTGACTCTCCGTGATTTTCTCATTTGTTTGTTTAATTAATATTTAAGATAATATATTTATCTGAAAATAAATATCAGTTAATTCAATATTAACTTTATCTTAAAATATCAATTTTAAATAAATAAATATCTTATAATAACATAATAATTAAACTCTCTCTATATTAATCCAAACATGATTAATATTTATTTTAATATAATTTTTTTCAAAATAAAAACTATATAGTTAAATAATTAATCAATTGCCTATAATTATCACATTATTATTTTATTTCCCCAAAAAATTAATTCATTTGTAATTTAGTCATTCTCTTTACAAATCTTCCTTCTGAAATCCTTACCCTTGACATGTAGGATAGGGGTGACTTGGGACCATGGACCTATAATACGAAGCTCCAATAAATCAGATTATTAATTAAAAAATTTAATCTAATAACCGTATTTATTAATTCCATGATTAGTCCACTATAAATATGGAATTACACTCCAAGTATTTATAGAATTATATTTACATATTTTTATCTTGTAGTCCATTAATATAATCAATAAATGTAGTTTTGTCCTCCATTTATTGGTTCATTAATTAGAGCTGGTCAAAAGTATTGTTTTACCCTTTTAACTACATCTTGATCCTTAAGTATCATTAATTCACTAGCGAATAATTAATCTATAATCAAATTATAGATTTGAGCTCAATAACTATTTAGTGCTACAATTAACCCTTAAGGGAACCAATATTCGAACTGTTAGGAAAGTATGGATTCCATTACGGCAAATCATGTTCCCAGCCATTCATGATATTGAATCTCCAAAACAAAAGTCGCTAGCCTCGTTATATTAAGAGACCATAACGAGTGAATCAAAAGATCCAATAAGCACAAATAAGAGTTCATGACTACTCAGGATTTAGACTGATCTACAAATGATCGTCTATTATGATAAGAATTAAATCTTTATGGAAAATTGTAAGTTTATATACAGTTTTTCTACCAAAATGTTTATCAACATCAGTAATCTAAATATAGATTACTGGCATGTCGTATGCTTAGTAAACTATACTAGTAACCATTCATTAAAGATTCCTTATTTTAATATGTTACTGACTATTTTATTCAATGTATATGATCTTAATTCTCTCGTGTTAATACAAAAATATATCCTCATAAATGAAGGAGTTTTCTTGATATTCATATAAATTATTCAAACAATGATTATAACACTCAAATATAATAAAATTGTACTTTTATTTAGATCAATAAATATGCTTTTAGGGCATAAATTCAAACAGATCTACCACATGGATCAAAGCCAATAAGTTTCAAGTGGGTATTTTGAAGAAAATACAACACTAATGGGACCATTCGAGTCTATAGGGCAAGGTTGGTGGCCAAAGGGTTTATACAAAAGGAAGGAATAGATTATTTTGATACCTATGCACCGGTAGCAAGGACAACATCTATAAGATTGTTGTTTTCTTTATCATCAATACACAGCCTATATGTTCATCAAATGGGTGTCAAAATGACATTCCTAAATGGTAACCTAGATGAGGAGGTGTATATGGAACAACCAAAAGGGTTTGTTCTATGGGGAAATGAACATAAGGTGTGTAAGCTTCTTAAAACATTATATGGTTTAAAACAAGCACCATCACAATGGCATGAAAAGTTTGATAAAGCCATTATTTCGGATGGGTTTAGACACAATAGTGCAGACAAGTGCTTATAATCTAAGACTTGTGATGACTATGTCATCTTAGTGTGTCTTTATGTTGATGATATGTCGATACGTGAATGGCATAATAAAAATGAAGAGGTTTATATCTTCTAACTTCAAGATGAAGGACCTTGGAGAGGTTGATACCATACTAGGTATCAATATTAGAATAAATGTGGATGGGTATGCCTTAGGTCAAGCTTATTATGTTGAGAAAATTCTTGACAAGTTCGGTCATCTTAATATCGAAGAGGAAAATGCACCCTTCGATTCAAGTCTAAAGCTTGAAAAGAATGAAGGGAGAGCGGTGGCTCAACTAGAGTATGAAAGTGTGATTGGGAGTTTGATGTATGCCTCTCATTGTACTAAAGTGGATATTGCATTTGTGATTAGTAAACTATGTAGGTTTACTAGAAATCCAAGTATCATACTTTCAAAGGTCGTGGAAAAATTATTTGGATACCTCAAAACGATCAAAGAGTTATGCCTCCAATATTCTAAGTTTCCTAAGAAACTTGAGGGATAATTTGATGCAAGTTGGATATTTGGTGCAGGAGATAATCTCTCCACAACCGATTAGGTGTTGACACTTGGTGGGGGTGATGTTTCTTTGGGATCTAAGAAATAAACATGTATATGTCAGTCAACCATGGAGCCCGAGTTTGTAGCTCTAGCAGTAATCGACAAAGAGACCGAGTGGCTAAGAGATCTCATGTTGGAGAAATTGTAAACCGCGGTTGATGTATCGATGATTTAGATACATTGTGATAATCAAGTGACTTTGATTAGAGCCTAAAACAAAATATATATTATGGGAAGTCTAGACATATAAGTCTAAGACATGACTATGTAAGGTAATTGATTGATAAGAGTGTCATATCAATTTCATATGTGAAATCTTGTGAGAACTTAGCGGATCCGTTTACCAAACCTCTTGGGAGAGATTTAATGAGTTCTACAAATAGAGGGATGAGACTAAAACTTATTGACTGATAGATTCCCCAATGATGGCAGCCCAACCCAAAACTTGTATACATCAAGTGTAGAGTTTAATGGGTAAGACCATGCCATTGATAAGGGAATAATTTCAACATTAACGACTTAAAAGTCCCATCTACCGGACATGAGGGTTAATTCGTAGGCTTTTAATGAAATTAAGTTGATAAACAACAAGTATCTCTAAATGTAGGAAAGATGTTGTAAGAATTTCACCTATGTGAACCTAGAGGTGGTGCTGCCTCTCAAGAGAGTAGGAGTTTTCTCTCCTGATGGTTCATGAATGGATCAAACAAAAGGCCTAAAAGTTCTCTGCACGAAAATTGGAAAATAAATGAGTAATCAGATAGTGATGTGTGAGATATTACCAGTTTTTATCACTAGGAACGTTTGGTTCAATCTCTTAAGAATACCTTAGCATTTCGGTGAAAGCTTTGTAGTATTTTCACTAAGATAAAGTTCAAACCCAAAAGGTACATTATTTTGTGCATAGATATCATTTGGCTAGAGGATTGAGGATGTATTTAACCAAGTAGGGAACTGTTATGATTGGTTAAACACATGGTGAAATTGGCTAGGCACGAAAAGGTGCAAAAACCATAATGATTTCATTAAATTCAACATGTGAGAGTTTACTTTCGGTATAGGCATTTATAAATCATCTTTTTTGGCCAAAGTGTTTCTTTTGAGTAAATAAGATTACCCAAAAAAATTGGGAGCATTTGGAGATGTTTTGAGGGAAGTTTTGGAGCGCCAAGTCAAAAGGATCAATGTTGCACTGCCTCTAGGTGGTGACGCGTCACTCGTCTATGAAGAGACTACCCAGGCAACGCATCGCCTGCAACTAGGAAATGTATCGCCCGACAGGAAATGCATCGTCTGGTACTAAGCGATATGTCCCGTGGGTCATCCATATGGATCCGTACAGTGACGTGTTGGCTCCAAAATTCAAATGAAAATCTAATCACATTGGTTGTGTCTAATGAGGGTTCCTATACTATTTGAAGGATTATTTTGAGTTAATTGGTGACTTGATCACTCACCTCTCTCTCTCTTTCTTTCAAGATTAATAATTTTCTCCATTATCTTCATCACAAAAGCTTGACTTGCATGAAGATCTAAGGCTTGTGAATCCTAATCTCATTCGATTATTGTAGCTTCAAGCAATCTCAAGGAGGCTAGGAATAGAGATATTGGACAACAAATCTTCATTTGTGTCATGCCTTGTTACATATTGTGGTTCACATAAAATAATAGACGTGTGATTATGTGTCAAGATTCTTCACCAACAAATGTCATTGTAACTCCTTGGATAACCAAGACCATTACACTGTGTATTTGAAATAGTGCAAGACATGCTAATCAAATCATTTGAACAAAAACGTGTTCCTAAAGTCAACTATCAGGTTAGGGTTAAAAGATTTTGGTCGTAAACGGTTCATTTTCATTAAAATAGATATTCCTAAAGCTTCAGCTCACTTCCAACACTTGAGTATATCTCTTAACCTCTAAAAATACCTTTTTTCCATTCTAAGCTTGTTCATCCTCTAATTGTCTCTAGGGGTAATATTGTCATTTCGCTCCCGGTTCCTACTAATTCCTCAAGTGTTCCTACTATTTAAAAATTAACCTCGTCATGTCCAATCAATTACCAAATACTTATTCAATATCTATAAATCCCCAAAATATCCTCTAACTTCCAAAAAATACCCCTAGGCTCCCCGAGCAGGGTATTAAACCCCATTGTGACTATTTTGCTAATTGGTTGTAAAAATCTGTGTGAACGCTCAATATTCCCCGCCCTTAAAAGACTCAACATGTACGCTTAGGCCCCATAAACGCCCCAAAAATATGGCTGGGTCGGAATGACCTCGAGCCACGGTAGCCACTCGCACGGCAGCCCAGATGGCCTCGCACGCGCCAGCCCCAGGCGAGGCCCCTCGTCGCGCGCGCCCAGCATCAGCGAGGCCCCCTCATCACGCGCACGCCCAGCATGAGTGAGGCCCCTCGTCTCGTGCACACCAGCACCAGGCGAGGCCCCTCGTCGCGCGCGCCCAACATCAGCTAGGCCCCTCCATCTCGAGCACGCCCAGCACCAGCGAGGCCCCTCGTCTCGTGCGCGCCCAGCACCAGGCGAGGCCCCTAGTCTAGCGCGCGCAGCCACAACCTCGCGTGGCCTCGCATCCGAAGCAGGCACGGCCCCACGTGGCCTCGCGTCCGAAGCAGGCACGGCCTCGCATGGCCTCGCGTCAGGGCATGCATTCGGCCTCGTGCCCCTAGCGCTCCATGCTGTGCGCAGGGTGTACCCTTGGGGGCCACACCATTAGGTGCCCATGCGAGGGAGGCCTCGCGAAGGGGGCTCGCGAGCCGCATAGGAGCCACACCACCAGATGGACCCCAACGCTTAGGGGCCCGAGTATGAGTTGAATGGAACGTACTTGTACGTTCCCATGCTGGGTACGGCCCTCAAGACCTTGTACGTCCAAATACGGACACTCTTACCAATGGAGGAGTGGGAATGCAGGGACATGAGTAATGGCCCGTACGTCTACGGCCAAGGGTCAGAGTCGACACCACTACGCCTGCCACCACTCTTCTGACATGAGTACGGACGAGTAGTGGAGACACCTTCCTGACGCCTACCCCTGTACTAGATGCACGACCACCACCTCTGGAACTACTCTCCTTACAGAGTACTTATGTACCACTTGGTCTCCTGGACCACCATGTACCCAGGGCCATTAGAGCCTACTATAAAATGAACTCTAACCCCACCTGAAGGGGGGTTGGAAGATTTACTGCAGCAAAGGCTTGAGAGAGAATGAAAGATTGATTTCTCCATTGTTATTCTGTCATTGTTCTTGAGCTATTACTTAGATTTCTACAGCTTTTCTATTGACGATCCTTACTTGATAATTTTTTCCAACTCAACTTAGTTGACGAGTTCTCACCGTCAACAATCTGCACGCAGGTATATGTGGTCGAATTAAGTAATATATGATAAGTAGAGTGTCGATCCCACAAAGACTATTTTCCAAATAGCACTAATTGTTCTTTAACTTTCTATTTAGTGAATAAAAATTATGATGAAAAGAATAAAATTAAAGTGAATACTCTAACTTATGAACAAAATTTAAATAACTGGAAACAAAACAATGAATCAATTAATCAAAAATCAATAATAAAAAGGCTAGGAATTAATTTCATCAACTTTTCATTCTATTAATTTTAATAATCAATTCTAAATCTCTTATTTCTATTCTAATAGCAAGTTAATATAATCGATTCCTATTCTTTTTCAAGACATAAGATCTCAATCTAAATGCAGGTTTTCTACATTTCTTTGATAAACTTGAACATATAGAAGGCATTAAACATGGAAACCTAATTACTACATAAGTCATACAGGTACTTTCGTTCAATATGCAACCTATGTCTATACAATGATAGCATATTCAAATCCCATCTTTCGAATTTTGAATCAAAATCATTAAATCAAGTAAATAGTGATCAAGTATTTACTAGCATTAAAAAAACATCATATAGATTAGTTTAGAGAAGAAGTATCAATAGAATATCATAATAAAATTAAATAGAAATCTCAGTGACTACATTAATCCCTAGATAAAAGAAATTAGTTCATAGATGAGATGATGAAAATAAACTTCAAATAATTGTTCATAAAAATCAACCTAAAGAATTCAGATGAAAAATAAAACTAGTTATAGCAGCCTTTTCTAAATCTAGGGTTTATAAAACTAAAATTGCTTATCAAATTCGCAGAATAATGTTCCTTAAATATTCTTCCCAAATTCCCAAGTGAAAATATTTTTTTTCCCTTCAAAAAGTGGTTTACAATCTGAAAAACGCGTTGATAGCGTTGTAGCACTATGTCTTGGGTTCTGTAGCACTATAGTCAGAATCAAATTTCCTCAAGAATTAGTGCACTAGCGCTGTAGCGCCCTTTTGGCAGTGCTGGGGCTCTTATGCTTTGGTCTTGATAGCGCTCTAGCGCTGGCTTTGTAGCGCTGGGGTGCTACTTACACATTCAACAGGCTCCTTCATATCCTTCCTAGCGCTATGGCGCTCCTTTGATAGCGTTGTAGCGCTATTGACAGCATCAAAACTCGTACATATCAACCCCGAAAAACACGATTTTCTCCAAATTAACTATATTTTCTCCCACTTTCACACCATTTCACTCTTTTCCCCAATTAGCATGGAAAACCTGAAACATGAACAAACAAGCATAATTCTGCAATAAAATAATCCTAAACTAACGAAAACCAACCTAAAAACTAGACCATAAACGAGCCTAAAACTCGTTTATCAAACTCCCCCAAGCTAAACCTTTACTCGCCCTCAAGTAAAGAATCTAACTAGACTCAAACCTAAACAAACCAAGTTGACATAACTAACCAATTCAAACACTGAAGACTGCTATGCATGTATAATTCTCAGGAAAAACAATCATTTTATTTAGAACATTAATCTAGATTTTCAGTCTCAATTACTTCACCCCTTCACTGCAATTTATCCACACCAAAGCGCATTTACTCATTACTCGCAAATAAAATAATTGAACCACTTTATGCACATCAAATTCTCACCAACTAACCACATAACCAAATATTTCCATATGCCTACATTACTTACTATTCTCCATTAATATAAACAAATGCACAAACAAGAATCAATAGGACTTTATAAGGGTTGTAATAGAAGGCTTAGGTATAGGTAGATAAAGAGACCTTTTAGGCTTAATCAAACCACAAGCATTCCACTAAACAAACTTTCCCAGAAATTTCACACCACTTATCCCTTGTTACCCTTTTTTTGTGGAATGATTGAGAATATATTTTTTTATATATTTTTTTTCAATACACTTCCCCAAACTTTGATTTTTCAATAGATAATTGTTTGGGAACATAATCATTTTTCACTTTCTTTTCCTTTTCTTTCTTTACTTTTTTTTTTCTCAATCACAAGTAATTTTCTGAATAACACACATAATACTAACATCCCATTACACATTCACTCTCCTCATATAATAATTTTCATGCTCATGGTATGAGTGAAAAGAAATAAATGGTAATCAAATTCACCGGTAGGCTCAAAAGAATGTGTTAACAAGAAATCAGTTGTAAGGCTCAAAAGGGTTAACTAAGGATACAATTTAATAAGGTTAGCTTGAAAGGCACAACCAGTCCAAAAAATTGCCTATATCATTTTCCTAAATGTGCATTGTTTCAAATTTCATCTCAAATAGTAGGCAAGCAGGTTCTAGAATTTATTTCAAACTTTTCAATCCATAATCCAAATTTCACATTCATAAAATAATTTAATTAAAACATTTACAATTTCTGAGAAAGAGATCTCTAATGTCAACAAATCACAGTGAAAAACAAAGTAATCTAACCAAGCACACAATTGTGTTTTTAGAAGCATATCAATTTTTCCTTTGGATTATACTACAAAACAGTCAATCATATTCAAAGGGCAATAATTATCAACTTAATTTACACTCTAATACATGACTCAAAACAAACAAGTAACGAAAATTAAAAACAAACAAACCGTAAAACGCAAACGCAACAAAAAAAATACCATAAATAAATCTCTCCCCCAAACATAAAACTGAACATTGTCCCCAATGTTAAGTACATAAAGAATGAGAACATAGACTTACCTGACCAGCCACTTCAGGATGGCAGTTGTGGCGGCTGAGACGAAGGTCCCTCGAAAGGTTGAGACTGCGAAGGCTGTGGTTCTGGAAATCCTGCAAATGACTGAGGTGGAGGCAGAGAGTAGAATGGAGAATACGGTGGATACGGTGGTGGTGGAGCAAACTAAGTTTGATCCGATTCATTTAAAGACCACCAACTCACCAGGTTGTTTAAGCGAGCCACATGGTTCACCTCATATTTGTATCGTTGGCCCATGTATTGATTCAACATGTGTTGCTGCTGAACCATATACTGATTTTGGTTGATAAGATAATCCAACTTATCACTAACGTTCTTCATGCTATGGTCACTACTACCTCCCAGCATCACCGGATCAGCCTCTTCTTCCACCTCCATTTCGACACGACGTTTACCCTTTTTTCTAGTCTGTGGCACATGTAGAGCAGGCTCAGGATAGTCCTTCATCAAAGTAATCGACAAAGGTTGCTGCAACGACTAATAAATATCAGTAACAAAGTCCGGAACACCAGCCTTATAGCACAACATTGTGATGACAGAACCATGGCCTAAACCTCCAGTGGTATGGCCCTTTTTCAATGAACTCAATGTTTTCCTTAATCCATGAACCCACATTAATTGTCATCCTGTCATGAGATTATACATCAGTAGTACTCGATTTTTAGTCATGTCAGATACATGACTTACTGCCATAAACCGAGCACAAACAAAAAAAGCCCAAAATCTAGCCTCAATATTAAGTTGACAAGACACTATACTTTTAGGTAAAGTGCCAGATAAGTTCCAAGGAGCACCTTCAAAGCATAACTTTTCAGCCACAACTTTATAATCAATATATCCCTTTAAAAATCATGTATATTATTCTTCTTGCTCTTTGATGTGCGGGACATTGAAAACCTTATTAATAGACTTCAGAGTGAAAGAGACTCGCTTCCCTCTAAAATAAACTTTATTATTGTGTTTATCTCTTAAATTGGCATAAAACTCATACATCAATGATACGTTTTCCTGTGCCAATTTTGTCACAAAATTGTCCCACTTTCGAACTGCAAGATTTGCTCTAACCAATTCAAAAATCTGATGATCAAAAGGATCAGATTGATATTCTACTTCTCTCTCCGGAATCAAAGTTTTTCGCACAAACTTTTCATACTGCTCTTGAGCTTTAAAATTTATAAACCTAGTTTCATCATACTCGGGCTCCGAACTATCATCCCTTGGTTGGGAAGCAAAAGCTTGGCCTTTCCCTTTATCCTTATTCCTTCTCGCTCTACTTTTAGGAACCATTGTCTACACTCTCAATCACACTTAAACCCAGAAAAATTTTGACAACACCGCCCCTTAAATTAAACAATTTCCCTCTTCACAACCACCCTATAAATTCAAGTTCACAAAACACAATACCCAAATTCTCAAAAGCACAGCAACAAATATTAATATCAACCAAAGACAAGCAACAATGGAACCCAATCCCAAACGCAGCAAAAAAAAAATCTTAGAATAAAAGGGATTGAAAACACTTACTAACCCTTGAAATGGCTCCCTTGTGCTTGATTGAGTAAAGCCCCTTGGAAATTTAAATCTTCTCCAAGATATTAAAACTTTGAATATTTAGGGCTCAAAATGGAATTTGGAAAGTGAAATTGATTTTAGAGGTATAAATTTCAACAATGGAGAAAATGGATGAGAGAGAAAAGAAAATGAAGAAGATAAGTGAAAGATATGGGAAAATTTTCTGGAAAGAGGCTGTAATGGAGGATCTATGGAGTCTTTGTGGTGTTGGGATAGAGAGAACACAAAAGGGAGATGGAAAATGAGGGTTTGGGGAAAGGGAATTCGAAACCCTTTATTTTTAAAAATACTTTTTGTAATAGAGTGTTGTAGCGCTACACATGTAGCGTTGTAGCGCTACTACGGAGATTTTTGGCTATTTGGTTTCTGAGAATAGCGCTATAGCACTCCTATATCAGTGTTGTAGCGCTGCTTTCCGTGCAAAAAAATCCTGAGGCTCTGAGATAAGCGCCATAGCGCCCTATTCATAGCGTTGTAGCACTGGTGCTCTAATAAAATCCTCCAATCTTTTCTGTAACCAGTGCCTCCTTCCAAGCGTTGTAGCTACTTCCTGACAAATTAACATATTCTAGCCTTTTTCTTGCAAGCTCTTGCGTTTTTTTTTCACGTTTCTCACGGTTCATTCAATACATCAAATATTTTCTAATTAAAACTATAAATAATCACTAAAAAAAATCCCTAAACATTGTTCCAAACCAAATAAAAATCATAAATTTAAAATACAAAAGAAATAAAAATAAACTTAGGAATGCCTCCTAAGAGCGTTGTCTTTAACGTCTTTTAGTTGGGCGCTTCTTTTCTTTTAAACTCAACTCGAATCAAGTCCTCCCCTCACATCCTTTAGAGCCACAATAGCGTGAGTTGGCCCTTGCTTCTTGTGATTAGAGATTATCGAAGCTTTTCCTCGCTCATATAACATTTGAATTCTTTCACTAAAGTCCTTTTTTAATCGATTTCGCCCATTTCTCATTCCAGTTTTCACTATGGATCTTTTCTTAGAAGCCTCCAACTTATTACCTTCTTGGTTTACCACTTCAACTCGACAACAAGTTGGAATTTCTATAACTGCAAAAATTTCAAATATTACTTCCTCTTTTTGCACTCGCAACTTTAACTCACCCTTTTGTACATCAATTAAAGCCCTACCAGTAGGCAAGAATGGTCTCCCAAGTATTATTGGAATATTTTCATCTTCCTCCTTATCTAGAATAATAAAGTCCGTAAGATATGAATTTACCCACTTTTACCAATACATCCTCAATCACTCCAAGAGGATGATTAACTGACCTATCTGCCCCTCCCAAATTCAGCTTCTGAAAGATTGATAGAGGCATTAAATTCACACTAGCCCCTAAACCACATAAAGCCTTTATTCCTACTAAACCCCCTATAGAACATGGGATATTGAAACTACCAGGATCTTTAAGCTTTGGAGGTAGTTTCTTCTGAAGTATTGCGCTGCACTCTTCAGTTAGTGCAACCGTCTCATAATCCTTTAATTTCCTCTTTCTTGACAAAATTTCTTTCATAAACTTCACATAACTTGGCATCTGTTCTAATGCTTCTGTGAATGGTATATTAATATGTAGCTTCTTGAACACCTCTAAAAACTTTGCAAACTGCTTATCCAGAGTATGCTTGCGAAGCCTTTGTGGATATGGAATTCTAACATGATGGTCAATGCTCACTAGTGGTACCACTTCTTTCTTGTTAAGGTCTTTTGTAACCTTTTCTTCATTAGACTTCTCTTTCATTGGAAGGTCTTCAGTAACCTCCTCTTGTGCTAGACTAGTGACATGTTGATCCTCTATCTTCTTGCCCTTGTTTTCTACTGTAGGCCCCTCATACTTAGTCCCACTCCTCGAGGATATTGCATTACACTGCTCTTTAGGATTAACTTTTGTAGTGCTAGGAAAATTTCCTTGAGCTCTATTAGATATTAAAGTAGCCAACTGCCCTATTTGAGTCTCCAGACTCCTTATGGACGCCCTGGTTTCAGTCATAAATTGGTTAAGTACATCGGGATGGGGTTCAGCTGGTTTCATTGGCATTGGGTGAGGTGGTCTATTTGGTGGTTGATAATATCCAGGTGGAGGGTAAAGTTGTGCATGTTGTTGTTGATATGGTGGTCTATTTTGTGCAGGCGGATATTGTTGCTGAGGTGGAGGGCAAGGTTGTAGAGTGTTTTGATTATTGGACCAGTAAAAATTAAAATGGTTCTTCCAACCTGGGTTGTAGGACATGGAATTGGGATTATTGGGTTGTCTTTGGTAATTCCCTATAGCATGTACTTCTTCCATGGGAATGTTATTCATATCTAGAGCAGGGCATTGGTTAGGTGGATGGGTTGTACCACACAATTCACATAGGTTTTGAACTTTCATAGCTTGAGATAGGAGTGTAGTGTTTTGTAGTTGCTTTGTCAAGGCTGCTACTTGACCTGTAAGCATGGATATAGCGTCTAATTCCATCATTCCAGCAACCTTCTTTGGTTGTCCCCTTTCAGTTGGCCACTGATAATTATTCATCACTATCTCCTCTAATAGCTCATACGCCTCATTAGCACTCTTACTCATAAAAGCACCTCCCGCCACAACATCTATAATTGTTCTAGTTGTTCCATTCAACCCATTGTAAAAATTATGCACCAACATCCACTTTTCTATACCATGATGTGGACATTTCCTTAACAACTCCTTAAATCGCTCCCAAGAATCATACAATGACTCCCCTTCCAACTGATAAAAATTATTGATCTCTCCCCTTAGTTTTGCAGCCTTTGCTAGAGGAAATAACTTGGCAAGGAACTTCTAAGCTAACTCCTCCCATGTAGTGATAGAATTCACCTGTAAGGATATCAGCCAACTCTTCGCCTTATCCCTTAGTGAAAATGGGAATAGCCTCAATCTTATAGCATCATCACTCACCCCATTCATCTTGAACGTAGCACATAACTCCTGAATATTAGCTATGTGTAAATTAGGGTCCTCCATTGGCATACCTCCAAACTTGATTGGACCATTTGAAAGATTGCTGGCTTAATGTCAAAATTGTTTGCAGCAATGGTTGGAGGTCTAATGCATGAATGCACTCCTATAATAGTAGGAAGTACATAATCTCTCAATGTTCTTGGTCCTTGTTCCCTTGGAACCTCTGCAGCCCCTTGGCCATTATTAGCATTGTTTCCCAAATTGTCAACCATGGTAAACTCCAATTTCCTCTTTGTTTTCTGGTTCTGTCTACATGTTCGTTCAATTTCCAAATCGATTGGTATAATCTCCTTTTGTCTATTGCTTCGCATATACCAACAATTCCTAAAACACAATAGAACCTTGATCCAAATAAATGTTAAACATAAATTAAATAAAATAAAATAACCAAATTAGAACAAATAAAAATTAACTGTGATATTGGAATTTAAGTCCCCGGCAACAGCGCCAAAAACTTGGTCGTAAAAATTTGCACGCAAGTATATGTGCTCAAATCAAGTAATATATGATAAGTAGAGTGTCGATCCCATGAAGACTGTTTTCCAAATACCACTAATTGTTCTTTAACTTTCTGTTTGGTGAATTAAAATTATGATGAAAAGAATAAAACTAAAGTGAATACTCTAACTTATTAACAGAATTTAAATAACTGGAAACAAAACAATGAATCAACTAATCAAAAATCAATAATAAAAGCCTAGGAATTAATTTCATCAACTTTTCATTCTATTAATTTTAATAATCAATTCTAAATCTCTTATTTCTATTCTAATAGCAGGTTAATATAATCAATTCATATTCTTTTTCAAGATATAAAATCTCAATCTAAATGCAGGTTTTCTACATTTATGTGATAAACTTGAACATATAGAAGGCATTAAACACGAAAACCTAATTACTACACAAGTCATACAGGTACTTTCGTCCAATATGCAACCTATGTCTATACAATGATAGTATATTCAATTCTCATCTTTCAAATTTTGAATCAAAATCATTAAATCAAGTAAATAGTGATCAAGTATTTACTAGCACTAAACAAACATCATATAGATTAGTTTAGAGAAGAAGTATCAATATAATATCGTAATAAAATTAAATAGAAATCCCAGTGACTACATTAATCCCTAGATAAAAGAAATTAGTTCATAGACAACATGATGAAAATAAACTTCAAATAATTGTTCATAAAAATCAACCTAAATAATTCAGATGAAAAAGAAAACTAATTACAGCAGCCTTTTCTAAATCTAGGGTTTATAAAAATAAAACTGCTTATCAAATTCGCAAAATAATGTTCCTTAAATAGTCTTCCAAGATTCCCAAGTGAAAATACCATTTTGCCCTTCAAAAAGTGGTTTACAATCTGAAAAACGCATTGATAGCGCTATGTCTTGGGCGCTGTAGCACTATAGTCAGAATCAAATTTCCTCAAGAATGAGTGCACTAGTGTTGTAGCGCCCTTTTTGCAGCGCTGGGGCACTTATTCTTTCGTCTTGATAGCGTTGTAGCGCTGGCTTTGTAGCGCTGGGGCGCTACTTACAGATTCAGCAGGCTCCTTCATATCCTTCCTAGCGCTATGGCGCTCCTTTGATAGCGTTGTAGCACTATTGACAACATCAAAACTCGTACATATCGACCCCGAAAAACATGATTTTCTCCAAATTAACTATATTTTCTCCCACTTTCACTCCATTTCACTCTTTTCCCCAACTTAGCATAGAAAACCTGAAACATGAACAAATAAGCATAATTCTATAATAAAATCATCCTAAACTAACGAAAACCAACCTAAAAACTAAACCATAAACGAGCCTAAAACTCGTTTATCACTAATCTGCTCACTAGGACCGTCTCGAGCCATATATTGCAAATATATCCACATAATAATGTGGTCTCAACCATTTATCATATATAATCACATTTATGCCCTCAACGGGCTAAAATTACAAATATGCCCTTATAAGCTATAAAGGGCCTACATGCATATCTAATACTCATAAACATGCATATAATATATCCATATATTCATATTATTCATGCATGGCACATAGTCACACATTTAACCAATTAAACATACATATAAACCAATTATGCCCTCTCGGCACGCTAATCAAGGCCCTAAGCCCTATTAGCAAATTTTGGGTCGTTACAATTATCCCATCCTACTGAGAATTTCGTCCTCGAAATTCACCTGAATAACTTGGGATACTAATCCTGCATCGATGACTCAAGCTCCCAAGTCGCTTCCTCGACCCTGTTGTTTCTTCATAACACTTTAACTAGCGGAATCGTCTTGTTCCGTAGAACCTTATAGTCCATGTCTAGGACCTAAACCGGTCGATCCTCATATGAAAAATTTGTCTGCAACTCCAAGTCCTCATACTTAAACACACGAGTCATATCTGAGACGTATTTCTGAAGCATAGAAATGTGGAATACGTCGTGAACCCTGATAATGATGGTGGTAGTGCAAATCTTTAGGCCACCTGCCCGATCCTCTCTAGGATCTCAAATGGTCCTATGAATCTAGGGCTCAACTTTCCCTTTTTCCCAAACATTCTCACCCCTCATAGTGGTGAGACTCGCAGAAACAAGTGGTCCCCTACCTGGAACTCCACGTCCCTACGCTTAGGATCAACGTAGCTTTTCTGTCTGCTCTATGAAGTGAGCATTCAAGCTTGAATCTTCTCAATAGCCTCATTAGTCTTTTGAACCATCTCCGGTCCCAAATACTTCCTTTCACCCATCTCATCCCAATGAATGGGCGATTTACACCTCCTTCCATATAACATCTTGTATGGAGTTACTCCAATCATTGATTGATAACTGTTGTGTTAGGAAAATATGTATTGCCTCAATGGAAATAGGTAAGAATATTACAACTCTATGCAAAATATTACAAATAAATAATGATTGATTGAATAAATTTACATCTCTATAACTGAAAATACAAATAAACAAAGAGGAAGAATAAGACAATAGTAAAGGTACAACTCTATGCAAAAGATTACAAGTATAGTAAAGGTGTTTGAAACAAAAGAAAAGAAGATTACAACTCTAAACAAAAGTTTCAAGTAAATAGAATAAGAAAATTAGAAGAAAAGAAATAGAGAAAATAATAAGAACAAAACAAAAGGAAACTCTCACTTACACAACCTAAGTGAAGAGTGTTGGGGATCACCAACTTGAACAAGGTTTAAAACATTTGTCCAAAAGCTTATTTCCCCCTAACTCAAGCACTAAGGGATCTCTCACAGATTATAGGAAATGCTTTCTCTAATTATCAAGCCTCAAGGTGTTTCAAGCCATGTGCTCTAAGGGATAGAAATATTGTATCTTTCAAGTGAGCTATAGGCTCCTATTTAAAGAGTTTAGAGACACCCTTTGAATTTCAAATTCCACCAACCCCCATGGCTGTTACCAATGATTAATTGGATTATTATGGAATTAAAAATGAGATTTAGGAGTTATTTGGGTTTTTGGAACCGTTCAACACATTTGGAAAAAACTGAAAAATTGGCCTGAAATGCACCAGTGGCCGCAGCCACTGCTCTTTGTCCCCTAGGCTGTGGCCACCATCATTCATTGGCCGCGGCCACAGCCCAGTTTCAGCACTTGAAAATGTGTTGTTTTTCCAAACGGTTCCAAGCCCTCCCAAATGATTTTGCAACCCCCAAAACACATTATTGGGGTTAAAATCATATCTCTAACAGCCATTTCACATATGGCTTTTATGAAATTCATCTCAATATTGTGTAACACCAAATTTACACAATAAAGGGTAATATTTTGAAGTTACATATTTTGATATATCTCATATATCTAAATATTGTAACTCTCTATTATATGTTACAATATGTGACACTCTTTGTCACATTTATTTAATCTAAAACATTATATTATAATATAATATAATATTACATTATATTATAAAATAATATAACATTCCCCCACTAGATTAAATAGTTATCTTATTGTAATACTTATTTAATCAATCATTATATTTAAAAATATAACAATACCCCCCACTTGATTATATAAGAACTCTCTCTTATAGTCGTCATTGCATTAGTGCGTAAAGTAAAGTGTTTTTCAACTTGAACTTTACTATAGTGTAATTATCACAAAATTTGTCGAAAATTTGGTTGCACTAGGCATTGAACCATATTTTCATGATAACAAATCGGTGATAACACACACACCTTTGCGATGTTCACTTGAGACCTCTATGTCTCGCTTTGCACCGTTAATGGCCATGTGCACTTTCCATTCATGGACGTTCTTGAGAATACTCCCAATTCTCATGAGAGGCGGCACCACCCCTATGTCCATATAGGTAGAATTCTTACAATATTTTGTTACCAAAAATACTTGTCTTCGCAAGACTAAATTCTATTAAAAAAAACCTTTCGGCTTTAACCCTCAACTTGGTAACTCACAAGTACTCAATATCTCAGATAAGACTTGTTTTGAGTACAACTAATATTCACTTGATTGACTTGTTGTTACCTATTGAACCTAATAGTAGCTAAATAACTAGTGTTAAGATAGGTTACAATCAATCATGAATCTCTATAGGGAGTTTAAGTCCCTTCCCTCGAGATGATGCAGCCACTAAGTCTCTTGTTAGTGGCTTAGTGAAAGGATCCGCCAGATTTTCACTTGTTCACACATAGGATATTGAGATGATTCCTCTTTGAATCAATTCTCTTACATATCCATGTATTAGAATAATATGTCTAGACTTCCCATTATACACTTCGTTGTATGCTCTAGCCACTGTCGCTTGGCTATCACAATGTATCGATAGAGTAGATACATTCTCTTTGATTAGGGGAATCTCCATCAACAGATCCCTTAACCATTCGACCTCTTTGCCGGTAGCAGCTAGAGCTATAAACTCTGCTTCCATAGTGGAATGAGATATATAGGTTTGTTTCTTGGAACCCTGAGAAATTGCACCTCCATCAAGTGTAAATACCAAACTAGTTGTTGAAAAATTGTCCCCAAGATTGGATATCCAGCTTGCATCTGTATATCCTTCTAAGATTGAAGGAAATTTGGAGTAATGAAGGCTTAGTCCTTTGGTTTTCTTGAGATAACCCAGGACTCTTCCAATCGCCTTCCAGTGATCCACACTTGGACTACTTGTAAACCTACTAAGTTTACTCACCGCAAATGCTATATCAGGTCTAGTACATTAGGTAGCGTACATTAGACTCCCTATAGCACTAGCGTAGTCCAATTGAGCCACCGCTTTTCCTTCATTCTTCTCTAGTTTTACACTATGATTGAATGGAGTATTAGCATCTTTAACCTTGAGATGGTTAAATTTGTTCAATACTTTCTCAACATAGTGGACTTGCCCTAACGCAAAACCCCCACTATGTTTCTTTACTTTGATACCAAGTATGGTGTCAACTTCTCCAAGATCTTTCATCTTGAAGGTTGATGATATAAACCACTTCGTTTCTTCTATCCTTTTCATGCTATCACTTAGAATAAGCATTTCATCCACATATAAGCAAACAATGATCACATATCCCTTACAAGTTTTGGAATACAAACACTTGTCTCCATTGTTATGTCTAAACCCATTAGACATGATGACTTGATCAAATTTCTCATGACATTGCTTATGAACTTGTTTCAATCCATATAAGGATTTTACAAGTCTACATACTTTATGTTCATATTTTGGTAGGACAAACCCTTTGGGTTGTTCCATATAGACCTCCTCATTGAGGTCACCATTAAGGAATGTCGTTTTGACATCCATTTGATGAACATACAAGCTGTGTATAGAAGCTAAAGCAAACAAAATTCTTATAGAAGTTGTTCTTGCAACAGGCGCATAGGTATCAAAATAATCGATACCCTCTTTTTGCCTAAACCCTTTAGCTACTAATCTAGCTTTAGAGGTTTGGATAGTGCCATTAGTGTGGTATTTTCTCATAAATACCCACTTACACCCAATTAGCTTAGACCCCAGTGGGAGGTCTACCAATTCCCAAGTGTTGTTGGAAAGAATGGAATCCATCTCATCATTGATGGCTTCTTTCCAAAATGCACTATTTCTTGATTGCATAACTTTTCTATAAGTCTTAGGGTCATCCACAATAAGAAGTACAATAGGAATTTTCCTAATTACTTCCTCTCTATTTCCTTCTACCATGTAGAATGAAATTCGTTGAGAATCTATCTCATCCACTACTAGACTTTTCTCATTATTTTTTAGCCTTTGACTTCTTCTAAGTTCAAAGTGTTGCTTTACATTCTTTTGAGAATTCTCCTCTGGAGAATCAATTTTGGATGTAGAAGCTTGAGAATTGTTCTCATATAACAAATTCTCCTTTAGAGATGTTGAAGCTTGAGAATTGTTGTCACATAACATGTTCTCAAAGAATTCAACTTCTCTAGATTCAATCACAATATCAGACTCTAAGTCTATTAGCCTATAAGCTTTACTATTGTTGGCATAACCAACAAAAGCACACTGTATGGCTCTTGAACCTAACTTTGTTCTATTAGGTTCATTTTTCTTGCAATATGCAAGACACCCCCACACTTTGAAGTACCCTATGTTGGGTTTTCTTCCTTTCCATAACTCATATGGAGATATAAATACCATGTGAAAATTTCTCGAGCAAATAATCACTAATTTCACTTTTACTTGTCTAAATAATCTCAAAATCACTTAAAAAACTTTTGTGCATTTTTAAGAGTCTCTTTGAGATTCTTTTGAAAACATCACTTTGACATCCATTGATTTTCTCATCAAAATCAGTTTGAGGATGTCAATTTTAAACACTTAAATCAAAGAAAATAAACCCTCAATGATTTATATAAACACTTTGATTTATAATGCTTTGGTTTAACATTATCTCCACATTGAGATTAATTTAAAACATATCACCATCTCTAATAAGAATGAATAAAATTATCTTCAACCTTATTCACTATTGGTATAAAGATTCAAAATTGCTTCTCAAATTCTGTAAGGTCACCTCAATGAGACATTGAATATTTGAGAATTGTTGTCACTAAATAATTCTCAAATGTTTTCTCTTTTGACCACACTTTTAGACTCCAAGCCTATAGGTCAATATGTCACCCATAATTTTGGATCCCCTTAATCCATTTTCTTGCAATAACAAGACACATATCAAAAGATGTGATCCTTGTTGACGCCACTTTTTGTCAACTTAAATAGTAGAGCAATTAAACAAATGAAAACCGGAGCAAATGAATTTAAAGAGGAAGACAAGAAGATTTTTACGTGGTTCAGCAGTTAATTCTGCCTAGTCCACTAGTCTATGTTATTAAGACTTGGTGTTTTCTGGAAATTCTTCAGAGATGAATTACCTACAGCTTTCTCTCACGAAAATTAGAAATCGGTCCTTTACAAGTGGTGATTCCTTCTCAATTTATAGAGAAGGTTGTAGAATTCATTCCCACATATTTTGGGAAGATATTCTGTATATCAATTGAAATAATGATATTAAATGCATTATCTCCTATATACACAAAAACGTCCCATGAAGATCTGGAATGGATAACCGATTAAATGACATCCCTTAAATATTGGGATTGAACAACAATAAATATGTTCACACGTAATGGGCTATCCCAGGTGATTCATCAGGTCTGCGAGATCAGCAATCGGCATTGATTCTGTCAGGACATATGGGTCAATCATGAACTTGTCACCCAACTTCACGCTGCACTCGGGATAGGTAAGCATTGTCGAGGCTATCATCCCCGAGCTTGCACTTCCCGAGCTAGAACTACCTCGCCTAAGGACATCGGTAAAAGATATATTCAAGTGCGTGCCATTGCCCGTCGCAAGGTCAGAGAATATTCGAGGTCACACATCCTCAGGGCTGTCATTTTACTTCAGAGGTTTTACGGCTGGACCATATGATGTTTTCATATATTTCGAGCTCACACCTGACGAGCCCAGTTTTCGGGGTCATAACCTCTTATCTCAAAATCTGGGTGTAACATTTTGCCCCCTCAAAAGTATCAGCTTCAATCCTATGAGAAGGAAACTTTTGAACTGCCCTTCTTGGAAACTGTACCGTCAATTGCACTCAAGTGTTGACACGCGTCAGCCACGGGTTGCTCAATCGAAGTACTTGAGTACTTTTTCAACACACCATGTCCTTTCATGTTTCAGCTTTTTGCCTTCATTGCTACATTCGCACCTGACCATTTGATCAACTACCAAATCCAGCCAAAGGCCTAGATTAGCTCGACCCTTGTCCTCCCCTTGGGACACATATATATATGACTGCGTCATCCCCTTCCTCTTCATTTTTACGTTTTAAGTTTCAGAGAGAGAGAAAATCAGAGCCAAAAAAAATCTTTTCGTCTTTGCATGTTCTCTAAACCAAGAAGAAAAAACAACCTTGGCCTTTTCGATTCTGTGAGATCATTCTTGCAACCGCTCCTCCAGTCGTCGCTTTCATTGTATCCGCAAGCCTCTGTGTGTAAGTCTCTGTTCCTGACCCTCGTACTTATCTTTCTTCATGCATTTTTATGTTTCTTTTACATAGTAAGCATATTTACTAGTTTCTAACTAGGATACTTTAGCCAATATCGTGTAGTTTTTAGGCTTATTAGACGTTATGGATTTTTAAACCCAGATTTTGCATAAAAGATGCAAATTTGGCTCTTGTACTATTTTTTTTTTTAATTTCGGATGACATATCGTACCAAGAAACTGGGTATAAGATTAGGGTTTTCAAATTTCACGTTTCCCAAAAATATCACTTTTTGAGTAACCGCCAACTTTTCTCCCTGAAAATCTGGGATCTTCGAAAATAAATCCACCTTCCCCCCTTTCCGTGGAATACACGTCTGAGCCTGACCTCGTTCTTTGGATCGAGCTTGCTCCATAGTCTCGATCATTCAAGCTTGGGCCGTCTTGATTTTTATTCCTAATTTCTTGTTCGTCTGGCCCTCACCTTTTTTGTTCTCTTGCTAGATGCCGTAGAACTCGGAAAAGCGGTGGGGATCAAAATTTTCGATTCCTTACTCACCAGCAACTCTGAGCCCGGAGTCACCTTTTACTCAAAACTAGCATTTGATACGGGAGAACGAACTTAGGTACGAACAAGAAGACACCCGAGCTCATTTCCGACGTCAAATCGACGAGGTTGATCAGAGGAAAAGGAAGAGACTTAGGGTCGCCAACTACCCAGATCCAGACCCTGAGCCTAGACCAATCCCCATCGATACCACTCTTAAAGTGATAATTGCCTTCAAGCCAGGCGATCTCCAATTTTCACTAATGGGAGAACCATCAAATCCCTCTTCTAACTCACAGCCAACCTCCATTCCCACCTCGAAGGGAGAATTTTTTGAGGCCGAGCACTACTTGAGCTCAATTTCTTCACTGGGGCAGATCTCTGACATCTTGGCCCTCCACGAAATTGGACTATCAGGCTCGCTGAAGTGTCAAGCTCCAACCTCCCACGAGTGAAGCTGTCACGCCCGGGGAGATGGTAATCCCGACAATAAGCTAAAATATGCGGCTTGGAGCCAGGAGCACATAAAGGCAGGACCTTATTGCCCTTAAAGTCCTTTTTCAAGGACTTCTTGGATTTTTTCAGGCTCGCTCCTTTCTAGCTCAACACCAACTCATACAGGGTTTTGTCAGCCTTGAGGTCGATTTACCATGAGCTAAAGTTGGAAGGACCTTAACTAAAGGAGATTTTGTATCTCTTTTGCTTGAAAAGCAATCCTTCCTGAGCTCGGGGAAGGGATGGCTTCTACTACCTTTCAAGCTATCCCAAGGAGAAGAAAATCTTTGAGGATTTACCCAACCATCCCCCAATTTCAAGATGGCTTTCTTTTGGACGGATGGCCTGGCTCCTTCCAGATACTATTCCTTCAGACGAATCCGTAAGTATAAAAAATTTCTTCTTTTTGTGCTCAAATTTTTTGCTTAGGCTCGAACCACTTAGGATATGTTTATTTCTCCAGCCAATTATCATCGACCTACTCCCATCGATAAGATGAAGAAGCACAAGGAAGCCTTGCTCCAACTCCCTTACGGTAGGCGTTCCCTTTCCTATCTTCTTCATGAAGATAGGCTTTGAGCTTGTGGTCTCCTGGAAAAGGATCATCCACAAATGACTGGTCCAAGAAGAAATATGCCAAGTGGGAGTTTGTGCCTCTCCCAACTGGCAGCCTTCCTCCGAGGCGCAGTTATAAGCCACAATCCCCAGCTCGACATCGTAGGAGTCCGCAATCAGGGAACGAGGCCAATGACAAGGCCTCAAGCTCGAGCGATAGAGGTACGGTCATCCTTAACTCAGACTTATGGTCTCCCTCGCTACTTAAGCATAAGCCTGACAGATTATTCTTGTGTGAAGATGATAGGGACTACTTTTATGTATGGTCCTGGGTAGATGAGAGGGTTCATAGGTTTGATAGTTGGCTAGGGAAATACGATACTATGTATAGTCTGAACGAAGTATGGGACGGAATATTCGTTCAATACGGGACAAATGATTATAGGGACCTTTCGAGGTTGGCTTCCACATATAGGGAAGGGACTCCCCCTGCCTCTTCTGAAGATGGGGGAATTACGTGGTCACCGAGCACAAGCTCAGGGGAGAGTTCCAGTTAGGTTCCTCCTTACTTCTCCTTTATTCATTTCATGTATGCATTGTGCTAAATTTTTGTGTCTTGGAATTTCTTATAATGTGGTGCAATTGTGCAGGTGCTATGGACTCTGATCCCGACACCATGCTCGCCAGTGGCGAGGGGGCTCAGAGGAGTAAGCGCCCGAGAGGCTCACGAAAGTCAGATCGACCCACCAAGGTCCTTAAGAGGACTGAGAAGACTCCTCCTCCTTCTCCAGCTCCCACTATTACGAGCCCAACCGTGGATCTGACTTCCCAGGTCAAAGTGTCCACCACAGTTGTTCCTCCTTTGCCTCCTTCGATCATGGTTCGCTCAACGCTCGGCCCACCTCCAAAAAATCCCTCGACCTCCAAAACATGCCTGTTGTCGATTTCTACTCATGTTGATGAGTATATAGTCGACAATGATGCCGAGCCTCATGGGGCTACACATGGCTCGGACATTTTGTCTCGGGTGGACCAGAGCATTAGCGACTTTGATGCTCCTCAGTGGAAATTTTTGAACAATGCTCGGGACTGCAACACTTTTTACGGCAAGAGTTTTGAGCTCGCTCCTACGGTAACCTCTCTCACATTATTATTAGTTGTACTTGTGCTTAGTGTATGTTCTAACTTAATTTGTTTGTGTGTCAGTCTCTTACTACCTTTGCTAAGCTTAATTATAAGTTGAACAACGAGGTCCATTCGAGCATGTTCGATGCCCAAGAGTCGAAGGATCTTCAAATCAAGCTTTCGACGAGTTCAAGGCCATGAAAGAAAAGATGGAGGTTGAAGTCGCACAGATGAAGGCCACGATATCCGAACTCGAGAAGCTGAATGTCAGGCTCGAGGAGCTTGAGAAGATCAATGCCAAGCTTGAGGAGGAGAAAAAATCCACCTTCGAGACAATGGAGGGCGAAAAGGCTCGTCTTCTCGTAGAGTTCAAGGAGAAGAAGGATCGGGCGGTTGACCTGGCCATGTACAAGATCTGGGCCAGCAATGCCGATCTTGATATCAGCTTCCTAGGCTCTCTTGAGGAAGAGCTCGTGGCCAAATGGCAGGCTCGGCTCGATGCGGAGGAGGCTGCTCGGGAGGAGGCAGAGAGGGCCAAGGAGGATGCTGAGAAGGCTAATGAGGATGCCCCTTCCTCCTAAATCTCGATCGAGGGCTGCGTCCCTTTGAACCTCTTGTAATAGTTTTTTATCTTCTATTTTTTATGCCCCTAGGGCCAAGACAATTTATAGCTCGTGAAAGAGTTATTTTCTTATGATATCTATAATACCGTGTTGAATTTACTTTAATATTTTTGCTTTACATTTCTCAAGTCGAAATATATCAAGCAATCTATATTAAAGTGTCCTTATGTTTGTTTATTCATACAAACACGTGGTGGATTTTAAGCTCGAGCTTCAATGCATTCATGAACAGTTTACTTGATGTATCCGTGTCCGACCTCGTTATTTTTCAAGGTCGAATTTACTTTTACCATGCACTCGTAAGTACTTATATGGCGTGTAAGGAAGGTAGTTTAGTTATATCCTGCTTTTCTAGTTACTTTTCCTCGTCTTCGGGTAGTTCCCCAAAGTTATAAGGTCGAAACTATCTTTTTGCAAAATATTCCAGCTTCGACCTCGACTTAGCTTGAAGTGGGTTTATTTATATTCCAACTTTCTGTCGATTAGATGTAGCTTGTTTGTTCCAAACTTATTTAGGTCATGTTTTTGGTTCGTAATCCATACACATATTTTTTGTTCTAGAGATATCTAGATTGCGCATTTGGTTATATCCAAATTACCTTAGCTCGCGTATTTGGTTATATCCAAACACTTTTATTCTTTAATAATTTGGTTATGTCCAAACTATCTTAGCTTGCGTATTTGGTTATATCCAAACTTTTATTCTTTAATAATTTGGTTATGTCCAAACTATCTTAGCCTGCGTATTTGGTTATATCCAAACACTTTTATTCTTTAATAATTTGGTTATGTCCAAACTATCTTAGCTCGCGTATTTGGTTATAACCAAACACTTTTATTCTTTTCGTGTATGCTATTTTTATTTTTTCAAGCTTACGGTATATATACCACTGATGCCCCCCTAATATCCTATGAGTGTGACCATAGGTTATTAAATTAAGAGAGTTTGCAAAAAATACAGCATATTGAAGCGAAAATGAACTTTATTCAGGATCTGAAAAATTTATTAACAAAAGCATAGTAAAGATAAATAAGCATGGTTACAGGTGACATCATTCCTACACTATTGATAGTAAGGTCCTAGATGTTCGCCATTCCATGCTCATGGTACCAATTCCCCGTTTAATCTTGCCAATTTGTAGATGCCAGGTCAGATAACTGATTCGATTTGATAAGGTCCTTCCCAATTAGGCCCGAGCACGCCAGCGGCTGGGTCCTGCGTAGCTAGAAACACACACCTTAGCACCAAGTCTCCCAATCCGAATTTCCTATCCCGAACCCTTTTATTAAAATATCAGGTGGCTCGCTGCTGATAAGCTACATTTTTTAGTTGAGCATCATCCCGTCTTTCTTCGATTAGGTCCAAACTTACTTTGAGCTGGGATTGGTTCGAGGCTTGGTCATAAGCGTGGCTACGAATGGTGGGTATTTTTACCTCGATTGGTAACATAGCCTCGCATCCATATGCCAGATAAAAAGGAGTATGACGTGTTGAAGTGCGTGCTGTGGTCCTATATGCCCACAAGACTTGGGGCAACTCCTCAGGCTACTTTTCTTTAGCTTCTACCAATTTCTTCTTCATAGAACTTTTCAAGGTTTTATTCACAGCTTCAACTTGGCCATTTTCTTAGGGATGGGCCACAGAGGATAAGCTCTTTATTATCCCATTTTTCTCACAAAAATTAGTAAACAGTTCATTATCGAACTAGGTACCGTTATCCGATACTATCTTCCTTGGTATTCCATATCGGCAGATTATATTTTTTACCACAAAGTCCAAGACTTTTTTTGAGGTAATTGTTGCCAGGGGTTCAGCCTCGGTCCACTTTGTAAAGTAATCTACCTCGACTACGACGTATTTAACTCCGCTCTTTCTTGTTGGCCATGAGCCTATGAGGTCAATTCCCCTGACCGCAAAGGGCCATGGGGAGGTCATCATAGTTAGCTCGGAAGGTGGAGCTCGTGGGATTTTCGTGAATCATTGACACTTATTGCATCTCTTGACGTAATCAAATGAGTCTGCTTTAATAGTGGGCCAGAAGTATCCCTGGCATATAATTTTCTTTGATAAGCTATGCCCCCCAGTGTGGTCCCCATAGAATCCTTCATGTATCTCTTCTAGGATCTTCTTGGGCTTGGGTGGAGTCACACATCGGAGCAGTGGCATAGAGTACCCTCTCCGATATAGCCTTCCTTCCACAATAATGTATCTGGGGATCTGATACATTAGTTTTCGAGCCTAGTTCCATTTTGCTGGGAGAATGTCGGTTTCAAGGTACTCAACTATTGGGGTCATCCAGGTTGGCTCGGATTCAATCATCAAAATGTCTCCCTATTCAGGTTCACTTATACTGGGCCCTGACAGACGCTCAATTGGTACAACATTTAGCTCGTCGACCTCGGTGGATGTGGCGAGCCTGGCTAGGGCGTCTGCATTTGAGTTTTGCTCTCGGGGAACCTGCTCTATTGTGTAGAACTCGAAGTGTTCGAGAGCTGCTTTTGCTTTTTCCAAATATGCAGCCATTTTTGTCCCACAAGCCTGGTATTCCCCTAAAATTTTATTGACCACCAACTGTGCGTCACTGTAGCAATGTATAGCCTTAGCCTTGAGTTCCTTGGCTATTCGAAGTCCTGCCAGCTGAGCTTTGTATTCAGCCTCGTAATTGGATGCTTCGAAGTCGAATCTCAAGGCGGAGTGAAATCGGCTTCCAGATGGAGTGATCAATATGATTCCTGCCCCCGATCCATTTTCATTGGAAGACCCACTGACATAAAGTTTCCACAGCTCGCGGGTTGGGGTTATAATTTCGCCGTTAGTCATTCCAGTGCATTCCACTATGAAGTCTTCCAGGGCCTGTCCTCTGATGGTTGTCCTCGGATGATAAGTAACCTCAAATTGCCCAAGCTCAACAACCCATTTTAATAATTGGCCCGAGGGTTCTGGCTTTGATAAGACTTGTCGTAGTGGTTGCCCAAGCACACATTGATGGGGTGTGCTTGAAAGTAAGGTCGAAGCTTTTGAGACTAGTGAATTAGGCTGAGAGCCAACTTCTCCATTAAGGGGTATCTCGATTCTACCCCTAGTAACTTTTTGCTAACATAGTATACTGGCTTTTGCACCTTTTGTTCTTCTCAGATGAGCATGGCGCTAATGGTGTGCTCAGTTGTAGCGAGATATAGGTAAAAAAATTCTCCTGTGATAGGTTTCGACAAGATTTGAGGCTCCGCAAGGTGCTTCTTGAGCTCCTAAAATGCTAGCTCGCATTCCTTTGTCCACTCGAATTTTTCCCCCTCTCAAAAGGTTGAAAAATGGAAGACAGCTGTCTGTAAATTTCGAGATAAACCTACTTAATGTCGTCATCCGTCTAGTCAAACTCTAGACATCCTTATGCTTTCGAGGTGAGGGCATGTTAATTAACGCTTGGATCTTGTCATGATTGGCCTCTATTCCCCGAGCATTCACAATGAAACCTAGGAACTTCCCCGACGATACTCCAAAAGAGCATTTATGGGGGTTGAGCTTCATTGTAACGTCCTGGATAGCCAAGACCACTACACTGTGTACTTGTAAAGTGCAAGACTTGCTAATCAAGTCATTAATTTGAAAACGTGCCATTATTTTAAGTGTTCTAGGGTTAAAAGACATTTTGGTCTCAAAAGATACATTTCATAAATTAATAAACAGTTTAAAGAAAGGATACCCAAAAGATCAGTGTTTAAAAGCTGATTTACAAAACTCAATAGTTAAAAGTAAACATTAGCCATACTAAGGCAAAATAAAAGGATGTGGTCCTCTTGCTCTGTAACCTCCTCAACCGTGGCGGCTAAGCGGCCTGCCATTTACATTCACCCTGCAGAGCTCTCCAATCAAGGTTGTTCATTCCTTCCTTTGCCTTTACCTGCACCACGCAACACCCATGAGCCGAAGCCCAGCAAAAAAACAACATACACAACATATACATCAATTCTCAAACATGTATTCTAGTAAGCATGTTCAATTATCCAATCCATAACATATAAGTACACTCCAAGGTACAAATAGTCTCATCCACACCTAGATTATTCAACAAACTCATCTATAGCCAAATGCAACATTCAATTTACACAAATAGACACCTTAGGTCGCACCCTCTGTTTAACCCACTGACTCCGGCCCGCTTAAACCGAGCTCAGTGCATAATAAGCTGTCCTCGGATACCAGTTTCCGAGCCGTGCCAATTGCACAAGTTAACCGTGGCACACTTAGGCTGTTGGTTTACAGTTTACATGGCATAGTACCATTCTTTCAATCATGTATATCAGGGAGTCGTTAGTCCCGTTCAAATATTCAACCAGGTGCAGTTTTCTTACCTTTAATCTTCACGGTTTTGGATTACGAGCAACACTCCTCAAGCACGATCCGTTCCTGAGCCTAAGCTTTTATCACCTAGTCACAACCAAAGCATAGGGTCTCATTAAAACTCAAGTTAGGGTTTTCGGTCACAAAACTAACTTCTGGGAAAACAAATCCCACAAGCACGGTGGTGGAATGGTTCCCGAGCTTCCTATGCTCGATCTAAGTCCTTAAAAACCTCAAAAGACCAAGTGAGCAACCAAGGGCTGCGGCCCTTGAAGCTTAGCTGCGGCCCTAGCCTCAAAACAGAACCAAGGTCACCCAAGCAAAGACACGCGCCATGGCCCTTGCATGGGCACCGCGGCGCTCACCCCTGGCCGAGCCTCCTTGGCTCATTTTCAACCTAAGGCCACAGCGCTCTAGAACAGAGTCGCGGCCCGTCCTTTCGAACCCAGATAACCCACCATTTTAAAGCTCAAAACCTCAGCCAAAACCATACTTAAGCTCCCTAATTCAACACCCAACATTACCACAACTTATTACACAACTTATGCTACATCATTCAACATAAATTCAGCTCAATAACCCATAGAAACCTCACTATCAATCCTTGAAACTCTAAGAACATAAACACCCAATTTAACCAGTCAAAAACTCAAACCCAAATCATTAATTCATGGAGTAAAGCTTACCTTATTATCAGAACCTTTCCTCTATCCAAAACCCAGCTAATTCCCAAGTTTTCCCAGCTCAATTCCACCAGAACCATCAATTGAATAATAACCTCAATAATCCAGCTGATGCTTAAGTTTAAATTTCATAAAAACACATGGATTAAACCCTTACCTTAGCCTTGATTTAGTTCTTGAATAATTCTTGAGCTAAGCCTCCAAAATCCAGCTTAATCTCCCAATAACTTCCCCAGATTTTCTCTGTTTTCCATTGAATTTTACTCAGCTTCCTTTCCTTTGTTTTTTTTTTTTTTTCCTTTAAGCAAGAGAGAGTAAAAGGGCAGCTAAGAGGAAATAAGGTTGGTTCATTTTCCTTCTACAGGTTTCCTTAAGTTTGTCCTATTCGTTAAGTTAATCCCAAGGCTCGGGGTGCCGGAACCATCCCCGAGGCCAAAACGGTAAAATCCCCCAATATTCCCGCCTAGACATCCTAACCTCAAATATATTCCCATATATTTATTTTCATGACCCGATAGTCTAAATCACCACCCTATTCTTAAAATAGCCCTGACTTGTCCAAAGTCAATTATTAAATTCCGTTGTGACTTTTCCCGCTATCTGACCCTAGGATCGTCTCTAGTTGCGCTTTATGAACCTACCCACATAATAATGTGGTTCTCACATATATCACATAAATATTTCATATTAACACATAATATCATTAATTATCATATAATCATCATTAATCACATATTCACACATTTAAGTCAATAATATTCACTCTAATCCCATTTATGCCCTCCTGGCACACTAATCAAGGCCCTTAAGCCTTATTAGCGAATTTGGGTCGTTACAACTATCCCCTCCTAATGAGAATTCCGTCCTCAAAATTTACCTGAATAGCTCGGGATACTGATCCCGCATCGCCATCTCTAACTCCCAGGTCGCTTCCTCGACCTTGCTATTCCTCCATAATACTTTCACTAACGAAATCATCTTATTCTGTAAGACTTTGTCCTTCTGATCCAAAATCTGAACTGGTTGCTCGTCATAGGACAAATATGTCTGCAATTCTAAGTCCTCGTACTTAAGCACATGCATCACATCAGAAACATACTTCCACAACATAGAGACATGGAACACATTATGAACTCTTGATAGCGATGGTGGCAAGGCCAGCCTATAAGCCACCTGCCCAATTCTCTCTAGAACCTCAAAAGGTCCAACAAACCGAGGGCTCAACTTGCCCTTCACTCCAAACCTCCTCACACCCCTCAACGGTGAAACCCGCAGAAACACGTGGTCCCTAACCTGGAACTCAACGTTCCTACGCTTAGGATCAGCATAGCTTTTCTGTCTACTCTGCGAAGCAAGCATTCTCGCTCGAATCTTTTAAATAGCCTCATTAGTCTTTTGAACCATATTTGGCCCCAAATATCTTCTCTCACCCATCTCATCCCAATGAATGGGCGATCTGTACTTCCTTCCATATAACATCTCATAAGGAGCCACCCCAATCGTGGACTGATAACTATTGTTATATGAAAACTCGATCAATGGGAGATACTTACTCCACGAACCCTCAAAGTCAATCACACATGCTCAGCCTGTCCATCAGTCTGAGGATGAAAAGTTGTGCTAAACTTCAGCTGAGTCCCCATAGCTCTCTGCAAAGCTCCCCAGAACTTGGAAGTAAAGATAGGGTCTCGATCAGACACAATAGACTTTGGAACCCCATGGAGACGAACTATCCCCCTCACATACAGCTCCGCATACTATTCCACTGTATAAGTCGACCTCACTGGTAGAAAATGAGCTGACTTGGTGTATCTGTCCACTATCACCCACACCAAGTCATGAAGTCCAACCGTCCTGGGTAATCCTCCCACGAAATCCATCGTAATATCCTCCCATTTCCACTCTGGGATACCCATAGGCTGAAGCAATCCTGCTGGCTGCTGATGCTCAGCCTTAACCTGCTGACACGTCAGACATCTAGACACATACTCAACTACATCTTTCTTCATATCGGGCCACCAATATAATGTCCGTAGATCCTGATACATCTTCGTGGTGCCCGGATGAAGTGAGTATGGCGTAGTGTGAGACTCATCCAATATCTCTCGTCTAATCCCCTCATCTGCCGGAACACATATCCGTCCTTGATACCGAAGCAAACCTGTCTCAGAAATAGAATAATCCTTCGTTGTCCCCGCTAAGACATGCTGCCTAACTTCCTGCAACTGTACATCCACTAACTGACCCTCCTTGATCCACTCTAACAGGGTCGACTGCAAAGTGATAATGGCTAACTAGCCTACCACCAGTTCTATCCTTGCCCTGACCATCTCAGCAGCTAATTCCCTCGAGATCTGGGTGGAGCTATACAACTGTCCTGGGCCCCTCCGGCTCAACGCATCTGCTACCACATTGGCTTTCCCAGGGTGGTAAAGGATATCACAGTCATAATCCTTAACCAACTCCAACCAACGTCTCTGCCTCATATTCAGATCCTTCTGGATAAAGAAATACTTCAGACTCTTATGATCAGTGTATATCTTGCACTTCTCTCCATACAGATAATGATGCCACACCTTTAGTGCGAATACCACTGCTGCTAACTCCAAGTCGTGAGTCGGATATCGCTGCTCATACTCCTTTAGCTGTCGAGATGCATAGGCTATAAATTTCTCATTCTGCATCAGCACGCAGCCTAAACCCATCCTCGACGCATCACAGTAGACCACAAACTTCCCTTCCTCCGAAGGAAGACTCAACACGGGTGCAGAAATAAGTCGTCACTTCAACTCTTGAAAATTGTTCTCACACTTCTCTGACCAGACGAACTTCTAATTCTTCCTTGTCAACTCTGCCATCGGTGAAGAAATATTTGAGAACCCCTCTATAAACCTCCTGTAGTAACCAGCCAACCCAAGGAAACTCCGCACCTCCGAGGCATTCCTCGGCCTCGGCCAATCCCTAACTGCTTCTACCTTGGACGGATCCACCTTAATCCCTTCTGCCCTAACTATATGTCCAAGAAAGGTCACCTCTAGTAGCCAGAACTGACACTTCTTAAACTTGGCGTATAACTAATGCTCCCTCAACCTCTGCAAAACCTATCGGAGGTGTTGCTCATGCTCTGCCTCTGAACTGGAGTATACCAAAATGTCGTTGATGAAGACAATGATGAACTGATCCAAGAAGTCCTTATACACCTTGTTCATTAAGTCCATGAAAGCTACTGGGGCGTTGGTCAGACCAAAAGACATGACCAAGAACTCATAATGCCCATATCATGCCGGAAGGCCGTCTTTGGTATATCCTCATCCTTGATCCTCAGCTGGTGATAACCAGATCGAAGATCAATCTTTAAGAACACCGTCTTACCCTGCAGCTGATCGAACAAGTCATCAATCCTTGGTAGTGGGTACTTATTCTTGATAGTCAACTTGTTCAATTCTCTGTAATCTGTGCACATCCTCAAAGTCCCATCTTTCTTCTTAACAAAAAACACTGGAGCGCCCCATGGAGAGTAACTAGGCCTGATAAACCCCAAATCTAGAAGTTCCTGCAACTGTATCTTTAACTCTTCCAGTTCTGTAGGTGCCATCCTGTACAGTGTCCTTGATAATGGTTCTGTCCCCGGTGCCAACTCAATCTCAAACTGAATCTCCCTGTGCGGCGGCAACCCTGGAAGATCCCAAGGAAATACATCCAAAAACTCACACACCAATCTGGTCTCTCTCGGCCCTGCTGGCATAACTCTAGCGGTATCCACCACACTGGCCAGAAAACCTATGCATCCCCCCTGCAACAAGTCCCTAGCTCTCAGTGCTGAAATCATGGGTACGTGGGATCCAGACACCGCACCCACAAAGACAAAAGGGTCCTCGTCCTCAGGCTCAAAAGTAACCATCTTCTTCCTGCAATCAATTGTAGCCCCATATCTAGCCAACTAGTCCATCCCCAGAATCATATCGAAATCCTCCAAATCTAACTTAATCAGATCCACCGAGAGTTCCCTACTATCAACCATCACTGGCAGTGCCCTAACCCATCTCCTAGAGACTACCATTTCCCCTGTAGGCAATAAAGTCCCAAACCCTGCAGTCTCATACTCACTAGGTCTACACAGTCTATCAATCACTCTACTAGAAACAAAAGAATGTGTAGCACCAGAATCAATCAACACTAAAAAAGGAAAGCCAGCGCTAGAAAGCTGACCTGTCACTACCGAAGGACTAGCCTCGGCCTCTACCTGAGTCAAGGTGAATACTCATGCTGGAGTCAAGCTATCCACCTTTCCCGCTTCACCTTTCTTCACCATTGGGCAGTCCTTCCTGAGATGCCCTATTGTCCCGCACACAAAGCAAGCCTTGGCCCGACACTCGCCCAGATGGTGTCTTCTACACCTCGGGCACTCTGGATAGGTCTGCCATGCCTCGCTGCCACCCTGACGGCCACCCTGACCACCCCGACCCCTCCTATCAGGACCAGTAGCGGTCGAAGTGTCAGGGGTCTTCCTCTTGAAGTCATTGGGGCCTCCGCCCCTACCTGTCCCTGAATAAGGAGGCACCGCCCTGCGGCCTTCACGCCTCACTGCGCTCTCCCTCCATATCTTGTCTCTGCTTCCTCAGCGGTAAGAGCCTTCTCAATGGCCTGGGCATAAGTTGTTCCTCCAGGTATCGTTGTGATCCTGACATCCCAGGCTATCATAGCATTAAGTCCCCTGATAAAACAATCTTGCCTAGCAGCATCAGTAGGCACAAGATCTGGTGCAAACTTTGCAAGCCTATCAAATTTAAGGGCATACTCAGTAACAGTCATATTGCCCTGCACCAAACTCACAAACTCATTGACCTTTGCTGCTCTGATAGCAACATTGTAGTACTTCTGACTAAACAAATCTTTGAAACCTTCCCAACTCAGAGTGGTAAAATCCCTGGACTACAACGCCACTTCCCACCAAATGCGGGCATCCTCTCTCAACATATAAGTGGCGCAGGCCACTCTATCATGCCCCTCAATCCTCATAAAAACCAAAATTGTAGTGATCATGGTTAGCCACTGCTCGGCTTTTAACGGATCCAGTCCACCCTCAAAGATTAGGGGTTGTTGCTTCTTGAACTGCTCATATAACGGTTCCCACCTATTAACAACCTCCCTAGTCTGCACAACTGGTACCACTGCAGGTGGTGCAATAGGGGCAGCACTCCCTGATGGAGCCTGTTGTCGCAGAATACGGATCTGCTCGTCCTGACTCTGTAGTCGAGCCTGCATATCAGCCATTAACTACTGCCAGTTCTCAGGGATTGGTGGAGGGTTCTAGCCCTGGTCATCATTTCCGGCCCCAGACCTAGTGCCGACTAGTCGTGTAGACTTTCTTGGACGCATAGCTATCCAAGTCAATCTACAAATAACGACTCGGCAGTCAGACCATGATGACAGGGTAAAAGCTTTTCCAAGATCAACCAATGGAACATAACCAATCTCAAACATTCAACATATAAGCATCCATTCTCATGCACTGATGGTTGTCCTCGGATGATAAGTAACCTCGAATTGCCCAAGCTCAACAACCCATTTTAATAATTGGCCCGAGGCTTCTAGCTTTGATAAGACTTGTCGTAGTGGTTGCCCAAGCACACATGGATGGGGTGTGCTTGAAAGTAAGGTCGGAGCTTTCGAGATGAGTGAATTAGGCTGAGAGCCAACTTCTCCATTAAGGGGTATCTCGATTCTTCCCCTAGTAACTTTTTGCTAACATAGTATACTGGCTTTTGCACCTTCTGTTCTTCTCAGACGAGCATGGCGCTAATGGTGTGCTCAGTTTTAGCGAGATATAGGTAAAAAAATTCTCCTGTGATACGTTTCGACAAGATTTGAGGCTCCGCAAGGTGCTTCTTGAGCTCCTAAAATGCTAGCTCGCATTCCTTTGTCCACTCGAATTTTTTCCCCCTCTCAAAAGGTTGAAAAATGGAAGAAAGCTGTCTGTAAATTTCAAGATAAACCTACTTAATGTCGCCATCCGTCTAGTCAAACTCTAGACATCCTTATGCTTTCGAGGTGAGGGCATGTTAATTAACGCTTGGATCTTGTCATGATTGGCCTCTATTCCCCGAGCATTCACAATGAAACCTAGGAACTTCCCCGACGATACTCCAAAAGAGCATTTATGGGGGTTGAGCTTCATTGTAACGCCCTGGATAGCCAAGACCACTACACTGTGTACTTGTAAAGTGCAAGACTTGCTAATCAAGTCATTAATTTGAAAATGTGCCATTAGTTTAAGTGTTCTAGGGTTAAAAGACATTTTGGTCTCAAAAGATACATTTCATAAATTAATAAACAGTTTAAAGAAGGGATACCCAAAAGATCAGTGTTTAAAAGCTGATTTACAAAACTCAATAGTTAAAAGTAAACATTAGCCATACTAAGGCAAAATAAAAGGTTGTGGTCCTCTTGCTCTGTAACCTCCTCAACCGTGGCGGCTAAGCGGCCTGCCATGTACATTCACCCTGCAGAGCTCTCCAATCAGGGTTGTTCGCTCCTTCCTTTGCCTTTACCTGCACCACGCAACACCCATGAGCCGAAGCCCAGCAAGAAAACAACATACACAACATATACATCAATTCTCAAACAGGTATTCTAGTAAGCATGTTCAATTATCCAATCCATAACATATAAGGACACTCCAAGGTACAAACAGTCTCATCCACACCTAGATTATTCAACAAACTCATCTATAGCCAAATACAACATTCAATTTACACAGATACTAGGGCCGACACCTTAGGCCATACCCTCTGTTTAATCCACTGACTACAGCCCGCTTAAATCGAGCTCAATGCATAATAAGCTGTCCTTTGATACCGGTGTCTGAGCCGTGCTAATTGCACAAGTTAACCATGTCATGCTTAGGTCGTTTGTTTACAGTTTAGATGGCATAATACCATTCTTTCAATCATGTATATCAGGGAGCCCTTAGTCCCGTTCAAATATTCAACCAAGTGCAGTTTTCTTACCTTTAATCTTCACGGTTTTGGATTACGAGCAACACTCCTCAAGCACGATCTGTTCCTGAACCTAAGATTTTATCACCTAGTCACAACCAACGGATAGGGTCTCATTAAAACACAAGTTAGGGTTTCTGGTCACAAAACTAACTTCCGGGAAAACAAATCCCACCAAGCACGGTGGTGGATGGTTCCCGAGCTTCCTATGCTCGATCTAAGTCCTGAAAAACCTCAAAATACCAAGTGGGCAACCAAGGGCTGCGGCCCTTGAAGCTTAGCTGCGGCCCTAGCCTCAAAACAGAACCAAGGTCACCCAAGCAAAGACACGTGCCATGGCCCTTGCATGGGCACCGCGTCGCTCACCCTTGGCCGAGCCTCCTTGGCTCATTTTCAACCTATGGCCAGCGCTCTAGAACAGAGCCGCGGCCCGTCCTTTCGAACCCAGATAACCCACCATTTTAAAGCTCAAAACCTCAGCCAAAACCATACTTAAGCTCCCTAATTCAACACCCAACATTACCATAACTTATTACACAACTTATGCTACATCATTCAACATAAATTCAGCTCAATAACCCATAGAAACCTCACTATCAATCCTTGAAACTCTAAGAACATAAACACCCAATTTAACCAGTCAAAAACTCAAACCCAAATCATTAATTCATGGAGTAAAGCTTACCTTATTATCAGAACCTTTCCTCTATCCAAAACCCAGCTGATTCCCAAGTTTTCCCAGCTCAATTCCACCCTAACCATCAATTGAATAATATTCTCAATAATCCAGTTGAAGCATAAGGTTAAATTTCAATAAAACACATGGATTAAACCCTTACCTTAGCATTGATTTAGTTCTTGAATAAGTCCTGAGCTAAGCCTCCAAAATCCAGCTTAATCTCCCAATAACTTCCCCAGATTTTCTCTGTTTTCCTTTGAATTTTACTCAGCTTCCTTTCCTTTGTTTTTTATTTCCTTTAAGCAAGAGAGAGTAAAAGGGCAGCTAAGAGGAAATAAGGTCGGTTCATTTTCCTTCTACAGGTTTCCTTAAGTTTGTCCTATTCGTTAAGTTAATCCCAAGGCTCGGGGTGCCAAAACCGTCCCCGAGGCCAAAATGGTAAAATCCCCCAATATTCCCGCCTAGACATCCTAACCTCAAATATATCCCCATATATTTATTTTCATGACCCGATAGTCTAAATCACCACCCTATGCTTAAAATACCCCTGACTTGTCCAAAGTCAATTATTAAATCTCGTTGCGACTTTTACCGCTATCTGACCCTAGGATCGTCTCGAGTTGCACTTTATAAACCTACCCACATAATAATGTGGTTCTCACATATATCACATGAATATTTCATATTAACACATAATATCATTAATTATCATATAATCATCATTAATCACATATTCACACATTTAAATAAATAATATTCACTCTAATCCCATTTATGCCCTCCCGGCACACTAATCAAGGCCCTTAAGCCTTATTAGCGAATTTATGTCGTTACATTCATGTTTTACTTATTTAACACGGCAAAGCATTCTTCGAGGTTGTCCACATGGTTGTTGTTATGTTTAGATTTGACCAACATATCATCAACATAAACTTCCATGTTATTACCTATCTGCTCAGAGAACATCATATTTACGATTCATTGGTATGTGGCTCCAGCATTCTTGAGCCCGAACAGCATGACATTGTAGCAATACAGTCCTTGGTCTGGGGCATGCATGGAAATCTGGCTATATCAAGAATAGGCATCCATGAATGACATAAGTCCATGCCCGGCCGTGGCATCTATGAGCTTGTCAATCCGAGGTAGGGAAAACAGTCCTTTGGACATGCTTTATTGAGGTTAGAGTAATCGATACAAGTTCGCCATGTTCCATTAGGTTTCAGAATTAGCACCGGTTTAGCAACCCAATCCGGGTAGAAGGCATCTCGTATGAATCAATTTGCCTTTAACCTGTCGACCTCTTCCTTCAAGGCTCTCTTCCTGACATCATCCAGGAGTCTTCATTTTTGCTGCTTCGGGGGGAAGCTTTTGTCAATATTAAGAGCATGGCTTATCACATTCGGGCTTATCCCTACTGTTATACCCAAAAAATAGGAGAACCCAAGGACGAAGTCCGAGGAGAACTCAAGAAAGTGGTCTTAAGGGGACCCTAACAAGAAAGTGGTCTTAAGGGGACCCCAAGGAGAAAGTGGTCCTAGGAGACCCCAAGGAGGATGTGGTCCTAGGAGACCCCAAGGGTGTGTTTGAGGTAAGCCTCCCAAGGTTTCCTAAGTGTTGGCTTGAACGTGTCCAAGGTAAGTAGCTAAGGAGGAGGAGTCCCATGCAAGTCAAGAATGGAGACTTATATTTTGACAAGGAGAGCCTACACATGTCTGATCGGACATGGTTGGAGGAGCCTAGGAAGTGCCTCGGACTTGTCCGAGGAGAGATGCCAATAAAGATGGCTTGGACCACCTTGGTCTGAGGAGAAGGCAAGAAGAGGATGCCTCGGACTACCTTGGTCTGAGGAGAAGGCCACAAGGTCCGATCGGACCTTGGTTGGAGGAGGTAGGCTCGGACCTTCCCGAGGTGAAAGGCCAAGGGAGTAGGCATGCACCACCTTTGTCCGAGGAGAGCCAAGCATACATCATTTTGGGCCAAGGAAAGCTTGAAGGAGTAATCAACCTGCATGTGAGACTACGTCAAAATCCCTGGAATGACTCTAGCAAGAATTGGTCTAGGCACCCGGGAATCTCTCATTTCTCACTCAAATTGAGGAATCAGTTGTATTTTAAACATTTATTGTAATATAAATATAAGATGAATAATAAAATATCCCTATCGTAAGGGGATATCAGTTGAGGATCCCAGGCCTATAAATAGAGAGCTTATGGGATGAGAGAGGGGTTCTTCTGCTTCTTCTTTCTAGAGAGAGAAAATTGGGTCTGTGTATTCTAGAGAGAGAAAGTGCTGATATTTGAGAGAACTCTTGTATTTTCACAATCTGTACTGAAGAAACTCAGTTGGCTCAGTCCATCTGATCTTGAGTATAGGTCTATAAATCACAACTCTAAGAGGATTAGGTTATTACCAACAATCGGGGCTGAACCACTATATAAATCTCCTGTGTTATTTACTTTTCCTGTTAAAACCGTCTGTGTCGTTTTTATTTCTCTTGAAGGCTTGTCGTATTTGATGTTCTCACGTCGTTGGCTAAAAATGCAGTCAACATTTTGGTGCTTTCATTAAGAGCCTGAAGAGAAGAACAGACGGTCCCTGAAGCAAGATGGCGCCTAAGAACACCACTGCTGCTTCCAAGAGGACAAACTCCTCTAAAGAGCCTGCTAGATCAGAAGGTCCTTGCCCACAATATCATGAGAATGAGCCTAGAGTCATGCTTGAGGACGTGACTCCAGGAGTTGAAGAGCTCCAAGAGACCATGGGGGCCTTCCAGGAGGAGATGGCACAACTCCACGCCAGGCAGGAGGTGTTTGCTGAAGAGATGGCCAAGCAAAGAGCTCCGTTAGAGCAGCAAAGACGCGATATGGAGGCTAGAAGCGAGGAGCTCAGACAACAACAGGAGGAGGTCGACCGGAGACATCGTGAAGCAGCACTTGCTTTAGAGGCAGCGACCCAGTTGGCCCAAGCCAATTCCCAAGCTGCAGCACGAGGAGGACTCCCTCCTGGAGCAAGGACCACAGAAGCTGGTGGTAAGAACAATGATAGACCAAGGAGGGGTGGTAACAACCCACCTGGTCGTGAGGAAGATGGAGTCCGATCGCACACTACCTCAACCCAAGGGGAGCACTCTAGAACCCCCTCCAGAAGTCACTGATCGGGTAGTAAGAAGACTCCACCTGGGCAGGAGCAAAATAAAGCTCCTAGAGAGAAGAGGACCTCACAGTTCAAAGATGGGCATGGTAGGGATGAGGCTGATAGTCATCCCACCAACCAATCCAAGGAAAATGAGGGGCACAACCCACAAGGAGGAGAAAAATGCCCAGAGCGCGCCAAAAAGCCTCCACTGCACCCAGACCAGCAGCGTAGCAGGAGAGAGGGAGTCCTACGTAGTAAGCCCTCTAGGAAATCAAAAGATCTAAGGGATGTTATCACCGACAAGAGGAGGACCGTCCTGGTCGAAGGGCAAAATCTGGACCGCCCTATCAGTCAAGTAGAAATACTTGACGGTGGCGCGCCAGATGGTAATGCCCGACCAGGCGGCCAAGACCTTGGAACCTCATCAGTTGCACCAGCCATCGAAGCCCAGCTTGACATTCTAGCAGCTGCAGTGCAAGGTTTGTCGAAACGACCTTCCGAGATAGATGCGATCGACTACCAGAGTGGTAGCCCATTTTGTGCTCGAATTAGAATAGCCCAGCCACCAGAAAAGTACAAAGCACCGGTACTGCCAATTTATACCAAAAAGGCAGACCCGATAAGACATGTTGGGAAGTTTGAGGACCAGATGGAACTGCTCAGAGTGAGTGATGACTATCGATGTAGAGTCTTCCCCACCACCTTGACAGACACTGCCCAGGAGTGGTATTGGAGGTTTAAGCCAAACTCCATTACCTCTTGGGAGGCATTCAGGAAGGAGTTTTGCAGACAATTCAGCACTGCCCGGACTCCACCAGTTTACGCCAATGACTTGGCAGATATCAAACAAGGAAAAGATGAGTCTCTAAAGAGATATATATAGAGATTCATGAGAGAAGCCAATAGAGCAACCGCTGTAGGAGACGAGGGGAAGATGGTTGCCATATCTGCTGGGATAATTTACCGGAGTCCTCTATGGGACAGCATCCATCGCCATCCAATCTCAACACTTCAACAATTTCTTGACCGGGCGGAAAAATATATGAATTTGGATGATGCGATAGAGAAAGGGGAGAATGGCATAAACAACCCAGGCAGACCAACTGACTCTCCTAGTGATTGTGGAAAGAAACGTGGAAGTAATGGGTCTGACCACCATGAGGAAAAGAAAGCAAAGTTGAGTTCAAGTGAAAAACCAACCAAATATGAGCCTCAATTCACCAACTACACTACTCTCTCAACCAGCCGAGCAGAGATATATCTTGCTATTCAAGAAGAGGTTCCTTACAAGAAACCTCCACCCATCAGGAGAGAGATGAGGAAGAGAGACATGAACAAGTATTGTCGCTTCCATGAAGACTATGGTCACGACACGAATGAATGCAACCACCTCAAGGATGAGACAGAATTTCTTCTCCGGTCGGGCAAGTTGAGGAAGTACCAAGCAGAGACACCCCAAGGAGAAGGAGGTAGAAGCAACTCCGGATTCAAGCGACAAAGATCTCCACCCTTGCAGCCTGGACCTGTGGACTTCACTTAGACACTATATGTGGAGGTCCACCCTTAGCTGAGGAGAGCAACGAAGCAAGAGGAGGAGTGCTAGGAGTAGGAATCACTGGAGTGGCGTGCACATAGAGCATCGAAGGAGATATTATTTTTAAATACCGCTTTCAGAGTGGTAGCTTGATTTCAAGTTTAAGTTTGGTGTATGAACTGGTTATTTGCTAACCAGTCATTTTATTTTGAACAATTTTGGTTGTTTAAGACTCGTTATTAGACATGTTTTGTCCATTTTAATTTACGAGTAATAAAAGAGACTACGCGCAGCGTGGTCGATTCTTGCTACAAATATGCATGTGTGTTAGTTATCCGAGCAGTGTTCAACTGATCGGTAAAATCGGACAGTGTTCAACTGGTCGATATGTTCAAGCAGTGTTCAACTGCTTGAGTATTTTCCATATATTCTATGTGTTTCACAAGTAATTAACTGCTCAAACAGATTCAGACAGGTAGCAAGTGACTAAGGATCTTTCAACCCTCAACCACCTGGGGGGCACATGGGGTATGCTGGTATATAACTTAACACAGGCAATAAGAGCACGAGTTAATATATCTGTTTTTAGGCTGACTTGTAAATTTTCGAAGTCCAAAAAGGCCATTAAGCTAACTTGCTTGGCAAAGCTTAAGTAACTTGGAATTTTTTAAAATTTCAAGTTAGGAGCGGATATTCGTGTGACCATAAACATCATGCTCATAAAATGTTAGAGCAATAAGAGTGTGAGAAAGTATACTTAGCATGGACTTATGAAATGTCTAGAATTTCTAAGTTAGAAAACTAAGTACTCATGCGAAAATATAAGGCATACACCTGAGTGACTTTACTATTCACAAAAAACTTATAACTTTTTAAGTCTAGAGGAGACTTAGAATGTTTTAAGTTAGCAAGGAGAAGTAAAGTATAAATGCCAACAACTACAAGTTTAGCTAATCAGGTGCAAAGTTTTCTTAATCAGGAGAGCATATACAACTTCCCTGGTCGGCTAAGCATGTATCATCGATCAACATTCACTGGAGTGAATCAAACAAATGCATGCAAAATAAATGCTACATGGTGAAAATTTGTCTTTGGGAGGAGAAGTCAATTTTTCACCAAGATTGATTGAGAGAAATCAATCTCTCAAAATAATTATGGGAGGTTCTAACAAGGTGCTTTGATAGTTTTTCCTAAAAGTACCTAAGAGTGCCCAAGCAAATGCATAAAAAATGTGGTGTCGATCATACACCTTGTGATGGCCGATCGGATGCATGTTGATCCGAAGAGCATCTCGCCTATGTCCAAGGATCTAGGCCCAGAAATTGTGCCTAAGGTGCCACATCCGACCAAGGGAAGCCCCATGTGGTGTGGCTCGGACCTATCCGAGGAGAGCCCCATGAAGTGTGGCTCAGACTTTGGTCCGAGGAAGAAGCCTCATGTAGTCCGCTTGAACCATGGTCCGAGGAACCCATGTATGCCAAGAGATGGGCTTAGACCTTGGCCAAGGAGAGGCCACAAAGGGTCCGATCGAACCTTAGTTGGAGGAGCCAAATGCTTGGCTCGGGCCATGTTCGAGGAGAGGCCAAGTCATTGGCTTAGACCTTGGTTCAAGGAAAGGTCATGAAAGCTCCGATCGGACTATGTCGAGGAGAGCCATGCATGTGTGCCAAGGGATTGGCTCGGACCTTAGCTTGGTGAGCTTCCAAAATGGTTGGCTCGGACCAAGTCCGAGGAGAGGGTACCATGCATACCCAAAATATGGACTTAGATTTTGGCCGAGGTCACTCAAGGTCCGATCGGACATAATTGAAGGAGCCTAGTGCTTGGCTCGGACCTATCCGAGGTGAGCTTCAAGGAGGTTGGCTCGAAGCTATCCGAGGTAAGCATCCACATTACTTGGCTCGGACCTATCCAAGGTGAGAAACCAAGAAGATTGGCTCGGATCTAGTCTGAGGAAAAGCCAAGTCATTGGCTTGGACCTTGGTCCGAGGAGAAGACCATGCATGTGTGCCAAACGTTTGGCTCGGACATGTCCGAGGTAAACTTCCTAGGTGGTTGGCTCGGAGCAAGTCCAAGGAGGAGTCTCATACAAGCCAAAAGATGGACTTAGTTTTTGGCCAAGGGTACGCAATGTTCGATCGGATATGGTTGGAGATGCCAAGAAGAGTGTTCAGGTCCGATCGGATCACATTGATAAGTGTTCAGGTAGGCCTACATGCGTCTGAGTGTTGGTGTCCAAGCAGCTAGGCTACATCCGAGTGGAGTGGGGGGCATTCGTCCGAGCGGCTGTGTCAATCCGAGGAGATGCGTCTAGTCTGAGGAACCCGTGTGCGTTCGAGCCAAGAAGTAGCAGCGTGGCCCGAGGGTTTCAAGTGGCTTTGACTTAGCCCATATCCAAGGGTCAGATCGGATGCATTTGGGATCAAGGAGCTCACCCATGGTCCAATCGGATCACATTGCTAAAAAAAAAAAAAATAGACCCTAGCACAACTAAATCGAGGATATTCAACAACCTGTCTATACGATGATAAAATAGACAAAGGGAGAATCAAAGGGAAGGTTGTGTTTTCATCAAGAAAATGGAGTTTGAAGAAATCACCAGACAAGATCTGTCGTGGAAGTTTACGTGAAAGTTATCAACCGGATAGAAGCTTGTGAGTGATCTCAAGAATATTTTGCTAGAAGAAAAGTTTATCATGCGAGAGAAATCGTATAATAAACTTGGGGGGCAAATGTTATACCCAAAATATAGGAGAACCCAAGGATGAAGTCCGAGGAGAACTCAAGAAAGTGGTCTTAAGGGGACCCCAACAAGAAAGTGGTCTTAAGGGGACCCCAAGGAGAAAGTGGTCCTAGGAGACCCCAAGGAGGATGTGGTCCTAGGAGACCCCAAGGGTGTGTTTGAGGTAAGCCTCCCAAGGTTTCCTAAGTGTTGGCTCGAACATGTCCAAGGTAAGTAGCTAAGGAGGAGGAGTCCCATGCAAGTCAAGAATGGAGACTTAGATTTTGATAAGGAGAGCCTACACATGTCCGATCGGACATGGCTGGAGGAGCCTAGGAAGTGCCTCGGACTTGTCCGAGGAGAGATGCCAATAAAGATGGCTTGGACCACCTTGGTCTGAGGAGAAGGCAAGAAGAGGATGCCTCGGACTACCTTGGTCCGAGGAGAAGGCCACAAGGTCCGATCGGACCTTGGTTGGAGGAGGTAGGCTCGGACCTTCCCGAGGTGAAAGGCCAAGGGAGTAGGCATGCACCACCTTTGTCCGAGGAGAGCCAAGCATACATCATTTTGGGCCAAGGAAAGCTTGAAGGAGTAATCAACCTGCATGTGAGACTACGTCAAAATCCCTGGAACGACTCTAGCAAGAATTGGTCTAGGCACCCGGGAATCTCTCATTTCTCACTCAAATTGAGGAATCAGTTGTATTTTAAACATTTATTGTAATATAAATATAAGATGAATAATAAAATATCCCTATCGTAAGGGGATATCAGTTGAGGATCCCAGGCCTATAAATAGAGAGCTTATGGGATGAGAGAGGGGTTCTTCTGCTTCTTCTTTCTAGAGAGAGAAAATTGGGTCTGTGTATTCTAGAGAGAGAAAGTGCTGATATTTAAGAGAACTCTTGTATTTTCATAATCTGTACTAAAGAAACTCAGTTGGCTCAGTCCATCTGATCTTGATTATAGGTCTATAAATCACAACTCTAAGTGGATTAGGCTATTACCGACAATCGGGGCAGAACCACTATAAAAATCTCCTGTGTTATTTACTTTTCCTGTTAAAACCGTCTGTGCCGTTTTTATTTCTCTTGAAGGCTTGTCGTATTTGACGTTCTCACGTCGTTGGCTAAAAACGCAGTCAACACCTACCATGTCCAAATGTGACCACGCGAAAAATCCTAGTTCTTCTTCATAAAGCAAATTAATTGCTATTTCGTTTCTTTTAGAAGGTTTTTTCCTCCCTTCACTGTTTTCAAGGAATCTACTTCTTCGAGCTTGACCTCTTCAAGCTCTTCTAACAGCTCATGATCAGCTATTTCCTCTATTCTTGGATCAATTTCTTCGTCTATCTCGAAGATTGTCCCATCCTTATTCTGAATTACGACAAGTGTTTGTGCACTTGCCTGTTTCTTTCCTCTAATGGAAATACTATAGCATTCCCTCCCTGCAAGATGGTCTCCTTTCAGTGCTCCGATGCCACTAGAAGTCGGGAACTTGATGGCCAAATGCCTTACAGACGAAACTGGCCCCAGCCCTACTAGGGCGGGTCTCCCGAGCAGTACGTTGTAGGCTGATGGTAGATCCACTACTACGAATTCCATCATCTTAGTTGTCGAGACTGGGAAGTCCCCCAAGATCACGGGGAGTTTGATGGATCCCACACAGGCAATCCCTTCTAGGGCAAGTCTCCTGAAAAATTGTACAACGTCGTTGCACAGGCCTTTAGGTCGCGAAGCGCGAGTCCCATTTTTTCTAAGGTGGCTTTATAAAGGATATTCATTGAGCTCCCATTATCAATCAAGACTCTGTGTACCCTCTTATTCGCGAGCTGAAGGGTGATGACCAGCGGGTCGTTGTGAGGGAATTGTACATGAGACGCATCGTCCTCAGTAAAAGTTATGGATTGAGATTCAACCCTTTGTTATTTTGGAGCTCTAGCCTCGGGTTTGTAAAGAGACCTGTCACATGTTTTTAGCTCATTCACATATCGTTTATGGACATTCCTGCCTAGTTCTACAATATGTGGTCCCCCCGAGATGGTTATAACATCTTCTCCATCAATCGGAGGGGGTCGTTCATCTTCCCTTTCTCAGGAGTTGTTGTTCTAGGCAGGTAGTGCTGCTGCTACCCTCTGGCTGGTAGAAGCCTGATTGGGGTTTTAATTCCTAACATATTTCCTGAAATATCCCCTCGAGATCAATCCTTCGATCTCATATTTTAATTTCTAGCATTCATCGGTTGTATGTCCGATGTCTCTATGAAATCTACAGTACTTGTTGGTATCTCTTTTCGCTTTTTGGTTCCTCATGGGGTTGGGCCGTCTAAAAGGGGCCTGGTTTTCATTAGCTAGGTAGATATTCTCTCGAGACTCATTGAGCTCGGTATACACCTTGTATACGGAGAAATACCTCTCTCCTTTCTTCTTCTTCCCATCTTCCTCAAGATTATTCCGTTCGTTCTTCTTTCTTTTAGAAGGGTTGTCCCCGGGTGTTTCGAGGTCATAGGGTCCACCAAGGTCGAGGCAGAGTTTATGTTTGTTGTTGTAGTTATGGGCCGAGAGGTCATGTTTAGCACTGACCTCGCCTCCTCTACATTAACAAACCACTGAGCTCGTCGATTGAACTCGGTTAAGGACCTTACGGGTTTCCTCTACATATCCTCCCAAAGGGGACTCCCAAGCATTACCCTGGCTCGGACAGCCATTAAATGGCCATTGTCGTCGACATCACAAGCTCAGGCGACTTCCAAATTAAACCTCATGAGGTAACTTTTTAGCATTTCATTCGGCTGTTGTTGGAAATTGGTCAAGGCAGATGCCTCAGACCTAATGGCAACTATGGCCTTGAATTTCTTCTTGAAATCTCTTGATAATTGGTCCCAAGAATCTATCGAATGTCTCTTATACTTTTCAAACAAGTTTTTTTCTGGTCCCGTGAACGAGGCTGGGAATAGCATGCATCTGAGCTCGTAGCCCACATTACTGGCTCGCATGATTGTGTTGAACATGCTTAAATGACTGTATGGATCCGAATTCCCATTAAATGGTGGGACATGAGGAATTCTGAATCCCTGAGGAAATGGGGTGCTAGAAATATGCGGGGTGAAGGGCTCGAGCTCTTCATTGAATTCTTTGTCCCGTTCCCGACCTCGTTCATTTTGTTGAAGCCTGAATGCTCTTTCCAACTGTTCGATCCTTTCTTGAACTGGATCTACGAGGGGTCTGACTTTAACCCGCAGAAACTGGTTATCATTGATCGCAACTCTAGTTCCGCGCCTTGGTGCAGGTTGTTTACACCTGTTGAGATGATCTCTCAAATCTGGGTTCGACAGTTTACCCCGCTCTCGATTATGGTTCAGATGTTCTCGTAAATCTGGGTGATTGCCTCGCTTTTCTGTGTTTCTATGCCCCCGATCGTACAAGCTTTCAGACCTGGTATTGTCCGAACTTTCACTGACATGGCTCATTGCATAATTATTTCGAGACGGGTTTTTCGCGGGTCGCCTTGTCTCCACGGTTTGGGACCAAGACATTTGGCTTCTCGCAGGATTATGACCCCCATGCTCCCAAGCAGTCTCCTCGTTTCTACGCCCTCGCCTAGTTTTTCTTTCTTTATTACCATGGGTCGGTTGTGTATTCCTTCGAATTGGCGAGGGGTGCCTTATTGGTGATGGAGGCTGCCATCCATTTCGAGGCCTAGAAGGCCCTGAGTTTCCTCGATCAGGCTCTGCCACATTCTGTGGGGCGCCAAGATTTCGGGCCCGAGCCTCCGTGGTGGCTTGGTTATTCCCTACTCCGATCGGTGCCTATGTAGTTGGATTGGCAGGACCTTCAGTCCGGCTACTTCTTTGGGGTCTCGGCAAAGCAAGCTGTTTCGCTGGCAGCGGGGGTTGCTCCGCTCTTTCGGTAGCTGCATTTTTGCGCGGCCTTCCCCGAGGCCTACACAACGGAACGTGAATGTCCCATGGAGGCGGTGTCTGGGTATCCTGAGGAGGTGGGGCCTAAGCCGCCTGCGCCTCATCAACTATCCTGGCTAGATCTTCATTGCATTTCCTGGCTTCTGCCAACAGCTTTTTTAGTTGACAATTTTCGAGTTCCACTACTGGAACGTACCATTCAGGATTGTAGTATAGGTGCTCGTCGTCCCTGGGGGCACGTGGTCCCCGAGAATCGATCGAACCACTCCTCTCGTCAATGTCAGAATTCACCATAGGCTGCTTCCCAGGGCGTCGTGGGTACTCTTCCTCAGGAACATTGGGATCATTTGCTGCCATTTGTTGATTCGAGTGGCTCTTTGACTAAACAGGCTCACGCACGTACTGTTTAATGGCTCTCAATGAAAGCACCAAACTATTGACGCCGCTTTTCATCAACTTAAATAGTAAAGCAATTAAACAAATGAAAACTGGAGCAAATGAATTTAAAGAGGAAGACAAGAAGATTTTTACGTGGTTCAGTAGTTAATTCTGCCTAGTCCACGAGTCTATGTTATTAAGACTTGGAGTTTTCTAAAAATTCTTCAGAGATGAATTACCCAAAGCTTTCTCTCACGAAAATTAGAAATCTGTCCTTTAGAAATTATGTATATCAATTTAAATAATGATATTAAATGCATTATCTCCTATATACACGGAAATGTCCCATGAAGATCTGGAATGGATAACATACTAAATGACGTCCCTTAAATATTGGGATTACACAACAATAAATATGTTCACACGTAATGGGCTATCCCAGGTGATTCATTAGGTCTGCGAGATCAGCAATCGGCATTGAGTCTGTCAGGACTTATGGGTCAATCACGAACTTGTCACCCAACTTCACGCTACACTCGGGATAGGTAGGCACTGTCAAGGCTGTCATCCCCAAGCTTGCACTTCCCAAGCTAGAACTACCTCGCCTGAGGATACTCAGTAAAAGATATATTCAAGTGTCGTGCCATTGCCTGTCGCGAGCTCAGAGAATATTCGAGGTCACACATCCTCGAGGTCGTCGTTTTACTTCAGAGGTTTTACGACTGGACCATATGATGTTTTCATATATTTCGAGCTCACACCTGACGAGCCCAGTTTTCGGGGTCATAACCTCTTATCTCAAAATCTGGGTGTAACAACCCCCTTAGGTTCATCTTTTCTTATCTCAAAAGTTGAGATGATCAACACTTAAATGAGAAATTTTAATTTCTCAAATAATTCTCTTTATTTACTAAATAAATGGTAACTCATCACATTACAATAATAGAGGATAAAGCATATTTATATTATTATCACCTTAATAATCATATTATATGGCACACCATAATAACCATGATAATTCTCATGTATATATCAAAATACTTTTATATATTAACATATTTATGTCTCAAAGAAATTTCACATAATTTGTCAATATATATCCATCATATTAGCATGCATTTTGAATCTCATAATTATATTGTAAGTATATCACAAATATCATACAATAATTCACATATCCACATATTGATATATACTATTGATTCATAAAGTCAATATATAGGCATGTCAAAAACTACCTAATTATCATTCTTTATAAAATCTCAAAACATAATTTTCATGTCAAATGTGTGTACTACTATCTCACATATAGCATACATAAGATAAACAATCCCTAGATTATGTAGAGCTGGTCAAAAGTTAACTTCTAAGGATTACACATTATCTTTCACAAGTAGATGTGTCAACTATGTTACACTGTATCTCATATTTAACATGTTAACATTTACACAATTATTCATATATCAACATTTGAAAAACATGCTAAAACGTGAAATAAAATTTCATCACTATTATATAAAATAGTGAACACATTTACACTTACCTTGTCTTACCACCTAGTTCAATTGGATCCATCAAATCTATGCAACCTCACTAGATCTTGGTTCATGATTTTGATAGTATCACTTTCCATTTAAACGAACAAAGGGATAAGCTTTTGAATGTTAGGAAAATATGTATTGCCTCAATGGAAATAGGTAAGAATATTCCAACTCTATGCAAAATATTACAAATAAATAATGATTGATTGAATAAATTTACAACTCTATAACTGAAAATACAAATAAACAAAGAAGAAGAAGAAGAAGAGAATAGTAAAAGTACAACTCTATGCAAAAGATTACAAGTATAGTAAAGGTGTTTGAAACAAAAGAAAAGAAGATTACAACTCTAAACAAAAGTTACAAGTAAATTAAATAAGAAAATAAGCAGAAAAGCAATAGAGAAAATAGTAAGAACAAAACAAAAGGAAACTCTCACTTACACAACCTAAGTGAAGAATGCTAGGGATCACCAACTTGAACAAGGTTTAAAACTTTTGTCCAAAAGCTTATTTCCCCCTAACTCAAGCACTAAGGGATCTCTCATAGATTATAGGAAATGCTTTCTGGAATTATCAAGCCTCAAGGTGTCTCTAGCCAAGTAATCTAATGGATAGAAATATTGTGTCTTTCAAGTGAGCTATAGGCTCCTATTTATAGAGTTTAGAGACTCTTTGAATTTCAAATTCCACCAACCCCCATGGTCGTTACCAATGATTAATTGGATTATTATAGAATTAAAAATGAGATTTGGGAGTTATTTGGGATTTTGGAACCGTTCAACACATTTGGAAAAAATTGAAAAATTGGCCTGAAATGTACTTGTGGCCGCGGCCAGGGACATTAGTGGCCGCAGCCACAGTCCAGTTTCGGCACTTGAAAATGTGATGTTTTTCCAAATGGTTCCAAGCCCTCCCAAATGATTTTGTAACCCAAAAACACATTATTGGAGTTAAAATCATATCTCTAACAGTCATTTCACATATGTCTTTTTTTGAAATTCATCTCATTATTGTGTAACACCAAATTTACACAATAAAGGGTAATATTTTGAAGTTACAAATTTGTAACACCAAATATGTTACATATTTGGATATATCTCATATATATAAATATTGTAACTCTCTATTATATGTTACAATATGTGACACTCTTTGTCACATTTATTTAATCTAAAACATTATATTATAATATAATATTACATTATATTATATTATAAAATAATATAACATGTTGTTTTATGAAAACTCAATCAACATGAGATACTTACTCCAATACCCCTCAAAGTCTATCACACACACCCTAAGCATGTCCTCCAATACCTGAATCGTCCTCACATACTATCCATTAGTCTGAGGATGAAAGGTCGTACTGAACTTCAGCTGAATCCCCATAGCCTTTTGCAAACTACCCCAAAACTTGAAGGTAAATATAGGATCCCAATATGATACTATAGACTTGGGAACCCCATGGAGACGTACAATCTCCCTCACATACAGCTTCGCATACTGATCCATAGTATAGGCCATCTTCACTGGCAGAAAGTAAGCTGACTTGGTGTATCTGTCTACTATCACCCACATCAAGTCATGTAGCCTTATTGTCCTTGGTAAACCTCCCACAAAATTCATTGTAATGTCTTATCATTTCCACTCGGGAATACCCAAAGTTTGTAGCAACCCCACTGGTCACTGATGCTAAGCCTTCACCTGGTGACAGGTTAAACACTAGGACATGTACTCCACTACATCTTTCTTCATCCCAGGCCACCAATATAACATTTGTAAATCCTGATACATCTTCGTTGTGCCTGGATGGAGTGAGTACGGTGTAGTATGGGATTCATTTAATATCTCTCATCTAATACCCATATCTGTTGGGACACAATTCCAACCCATTTACTGTAGCAAACCAGTCTCTGAAATGGAATAGTCCTTAGCCACTCCAGCTAAGACATTCCCTCTAACCTCCTGCAATGATGAATCAACCATCTGACCCTCTCTTACCCTCTCCAGAAGGGTCAAATGTAAATTGATATTGGCCAACCAACCCACAACTAGCTTTATCCTTGCCCTGGACATCTCCTCTGCCAAGTCTCTCGATATCTGTGCAGAGCTAATGTAACGACCCAAATTCACTAATAAGGCTTAAGGGCCTTGATTAGTGTGCCGGGGGGAATAATGGGAATTATGTGTGATTTCTATGATTAAGACGCATGATTATGATTTCAAGCATGTTATATAATTATGTGAATTATGTTATGCGATTGGTACCACGTGGGTGCGGTGTTACCGATGTGATGCACGTGCCGAAACGGTCTTAGGAAACTAGATAATGGTAACTGGTGATTTGGTAACTTGTGTGGCTGTTAGTAACCTTAGAGAGTAAAAAGTTTTATTGGGAAAGTGGTAGAATTGTAAAGCTAGGGAAAGGGCAAGTAAGCCTTGAGGTCTAGTTAGTAAGGGATATTAATGGAGGGTTAAATTGGTCTTTTGGCAGTGTATAGGTGAGTTTGAGCTGAAGAAAAACACAAGTACGTATAACACTTGGGAAAATAGGTTTATGCTGAATTGTGGAGACCTAGAATTAGAGCAAAAGGGAGATAGAAAGGGGAAGCAGAATTTTAAACTCTTGGAAGGAGAATCAAGGGGTGTTTGAAGTTATCAACCAAGCTTGGGCCAAGAAAACTCAGAGGTAAGGATTTAGCTATAACATGTTTAAGTTCCAAGTCTGAATTTTTAGATGAAGAATGTGAATTGAAGCAAGTTGGTGGCTGTTTTGTATGAATTCAGAATTGGGTAATCAAAGGGAAAGGAGGTTTGAAGCTAGAGGTTGGACTCACCATTCAAGGTAAGGTTTCTGAGTAGTTGCTAAGCTTATCTCTGTTAAGGATTAGGGGATTTGGAGTGTGGTTTGGGTTTGGGTTCAAGTTGTTTTTAATTTTCTGGTTTAAGTTACTAAGCATGAAACTCAAGAGTGAATCTTGGGAATAGTTATGTGAATGGGCTTGAGTATGATGTTTCTAGGTTGTTGTGGGGTTTATTAAGGATCTAGAGTTGGTTTTGGGACTTAGGATGGAGTTTGGGGTGATTTGGAGTGAGTTAGGCTCGGGAAAAACGCGAAGGAAAACCCAGAATTCTGGGCCTGCGAAGGCGCACCGCGGCACAGTTTTAGCATGCCGCGGCACGAGGCCCCTGACTTGCTGGGTGCCGCGGCACAAGGCCAATTTCAGGACATCAATTTTGGCAATTTTGGCCCTTTGCTCCGGGGGTTCGGGGGATGTCTTCGGGGTATAGTTTTAAGGTTTTGGGGGTTCCGAGAGTGTGGGTTAGGTTCCGGGAAGGTAGTTTTGGATTGGTTAGTGACAAAGAATGTTTTATTTGTGTTGTGATTAGGACTTTGGAGAGGCTCGGGGTTGAGGACCATGCTTGCGGCTACGTGGCATCGAAAACAAGTGAATTGAAAGGTAAGAAAACTGCACCCGAATGTATGATTGTAATGGGACTAAGTGCTCCCGAGAGTTGTATTGTGTCAATGTTGGTATTATGCCAAGGGACACGTAAAAGCGGTCTAAGAGTACCGTACATGATTTAAGCGCACGGGGTGCGAATTGGCCACTGGGAGCCAGAAACAATAGGATAACAGAGGGAGCAGCCTGTGAGCGCTAGCCCTGGTTATCGTCTGTGCATTATGTATTGTGAGCTGAGATGCTTAGTATATGAAATACTTGACTGATGAAATACTTGAGTTTATGAGATGTTATATGTGTAATTGACCTGTTTGCTAGTTGTTCATGCTCTGTTGTTGCTGTGTTTTCTTGCTGGGCCTTGGCTCACGGGTGCTTCGTGGTGCAGGTAAGGGCAAGAGCAAGCTGGACCAGGCCTGAGGTGGAGAGCTCCGAGGTGAAATGTACATAGCCAGCTGTTCGATCACCATGGTCGAGGAGTGTGTGAGGACAGGGAATTACCTAGCTGCTCGTTTTTGCCTTAATATGGCCAGTCAATGTATTTGAACTTTGTAACTTTTGTAAATGGCTTTTAAACTGTCATTTTTGGGATCCCATGTAAATAAACAATGTTTAGTAATGAAAACGTAACTTTTGAGACCAAAACACTTTTAACCCTAGTTCCTCTACTGTTTCAGTAACACGCTTTTACTTTAATGACTTGATTAGCAAGTCTGGCACTTTATAAACACACAGTGTAACAGTCTTGGCTATCCAGGGCGTTACAACTTGGTATCAGAGCGTCCTAGGTTTATGGGTCCTGATGACTGGCTGGGTATGTACATTCGCTGCGGGAGACAAGCTCAACTCAAGGTTTGGTAATTGTATATGCATGATTATGTGCCTATTGAGATATGAATGTTGATATCTGTCTGATGAATAGGGAGCATGAGATTCTGATAGGGCCTGGCCCTTGACTATTGCATGATGCTATTGTGGCGTGCTTATTAGCATTGCTGTGTGTGTGGATGAATATCTGGATAAATTGCTAAACTTGTTTGCTTGTGAATGATTGGAGTTTCGGTGGTGGATTATGGAGAGATTATTACCCCGTCATCATAGCCTAATTGCCGAGTCGTTGTTTGCAGATTGACTTGAATATTTATGCGTTCAAGGAAATCCACACGACAAGCCGGCAGGTCTGGGGCTAGAGAGGATGACCAGGGCCCAACCCCTCCGCCAGTGTAACGCCCTGGATAGCCAAGACCGTTACACTGTGTGTTTATAAGGTGCCAGACTTGCTAATCAAGTTATTTACGTAAAATCGTGTTACTGAAACAGTAGAGGAACTAGGGTTAAAAGTGTTTTGGTCTCAAAAGTTATATTTTCATTACTAGGCATTGTTTATTTACATGGGATCCCAAAAATGACAGTTTAAAAGCCATTTACAAAAGTTACAAAGTTTAAATACACTGACTGGCCATACTAAGGCAAAAAAACGAGCAGTTAGGTAGTCCCTGTCCTGGTCCACTCCTCGATCGTGGTGATCGAACAGCTAGCTATGTACATTTCACCTTGGAGCTCTCCACCTCGGGCTTGGTCCAGCCTGCCTTTGCCTTAACCTGCACCACGTAGCACCCGTGAGCCAAGGCCCAGCAAGAAAGCATGATAACATAATAAGATCAGCAACACTTAACAAATATTTCACAATGCTCAACCAAGAATTCAACATTTCATACATTTATCCAATCAATAATAACAGTTGTCGTCCAGACAGTCAATCAACTATGTTCATAGCACAACATTCACACTCATAACCAATAGATTGTCATACCCATCAAATAACATTCAGGGTTGGCACCCTTAGTCGCACCCTCTATTTGGCACACTGTCTTCGGCTCAATAGAGCCGCCCCCAGTGTAATACTCACTGACTCTGGCCAGCTTAACCAAGCTCTGTGATAAACAAGCTGCCTCAGCTCCCAGTGGCTGAGCCGCGCCCCAGTGCGCAAATAATGATTCCGACACCCTTAGGCTGGTAATCGCATGTCCCATGGCGTAATAACACCATCTCACGACATGATATACAAATATTGGGAACACTTAGTCCCATCGTGACCACATGGTTAATCACACTCACATAACAATACATACCAACATAGGGAACACTTAGTCCCAACCTAACCACATACTCAGGTGCAGCTTTCTTACCTTTCAATTCACTGGTTTCCGATGCCACGAAGCCGCGAGCACGGTCCTCTACCTCGAGCCTCTCCAAAGTCCTTGAGTGATGAGTCCAACCTCCAGCTCTAAACCTCCTTCCCCCTTGATTTCCCAATTCTCTTAATATTCTTGGTCTAAGCTTGCTTGACATCTTCAATCACTCCTTAATTCTCCTTCCAAGAGCTAAATTCAGCTTCTCCCTTCCATCTTAGTTTTGCTCCTCTAGGTCTCCAACATTCAGCATAAAGCCCCTTTCTCCAAATGTTATACGTATATCATATTTTCCCTTCAGCTAATAATCATTTATCCTACCAAATGACTGTTCTACCCTTCCACTAATACCCCTTCCAAACTAAACCTCAAGACCATACTTGTCTTTTCACCAGCTTTGCAATTCTACCACTTTCCCCATAAAACCTGTTACTCTCTATGGTTACTAACAGTTACACGGGTTACCAAATCACCAGTTACCATTATCTAGCTTTCTAGGACCGTCCCGGCACGTGCATCACACTAGTATCACAGCACCCACGTGGTATGATTCACACATCATAATTATCACATAATATAATTCACATAGTCATATAACATGCTTAAAATCATAATCATCACACATAATTCTCATCATGCCCTCCCGGCACACTAATCAAGGCCCTTAAGCCTTATTAGTGAATTTGGGTCGTTACAGCCAGTCCCTGAGAACTGGCAACAGATAATGGCAGAAATGCAAGCTAGGCTTCAGAGCCAAGATGAACTGATCAGAATTCTGCAGCAGGCTTCATCTGGGACTGTTGCCCCTGCTGGGCCACCGGCATTGGTACCTGTGGTACCGCCAGTTGATGTAGGGAATAAAATAGAACCGTTGTATGAGCGGTTCAGGAAGCAGCAGCCCCCGATCTTTGAGGGTGGACCAAATCCACTAAAAGTTGAGCAGTGGATGACCCTGATCACCACCATACTTGATTTTATGAAAGTAGAAGGACATGATAGGGTGGCCTGTGCCACTTATATGTTGAGAGAGGATGCCCTAATCTGGTGGGAGGTGGCATCACAGACTAGAAATGTTGCCACGTTGGCTTGGGAAGAGTTTAAGGATTTGTTTAATCAGAAGTACTATAACGTTGCTATCAGGGAAGCGAAGGTGAATGAGTTTGTGGGGCTGGTTTAGGGCAGTATGACCGTTACAGAATATGCCTTGAAGTTTGACAGACTTGCAAAGTTTGCACCAGATCTTGTGCCTACCGATGCAGCCAGGCTAGACAGATTTGTTAGAGGGTTGAATGCTATGGTAGCTCGAGATGTGAGGATTACCATAGTTCCAGGGGTGACTACTTATGCCCAGGCTGTGGAGAGGGCTCTGACTGCTGAGGAAGCAGAGAATAGGATATGGAGGGATAGTGCAGCAAGAAGGGAGGGCCGTAGGCCGGTGCCTCCATATTCTGGTTCTAGCAGAGGTGGAGGTATCAGTGATTTGAAGAGAAAGACTCCTGATGCCCCAATCGCTCCTAGGTTTGATAAAGGAGGTCGGGGTACTCAGGGTGGCCGTCGGGGAGGCGGTGATTCGTGGAGGACTTACCCAGAATGCACGAGGTGCAGGAGACGCCATCTGGGCAAGTGTCAAGCTAAGGCCTGTTATGTATGCGGGGTGGTGGGACACCTCAGGAAAGATTGCCCGACCACGAAGAAGGGGGAGACAGGGAAGGTGGACAGCTTGACTCCAGCTCGAGTGTTCACTTTGACGCAGGCAGAGGCCGAGGCTAGTCCCTCGGTAGTGACAAGTCAGCTTTCTAGTGCTGGCACTCCCTTTACTGTTTTGATTGATTCTGGTGCTACGCATTCATTTGTATCTGATAGGGTGATTGATAGACTGTGTAGGCCTAGTGAGTATAGTGCTTCAGGGTTTGGGACTATATTGCCTACAGGAGAGTTAGTAGTCTCTAGGAGGTGGATTAGAGCACTGCCGGTGTTAGTTGATGGTAGAGAGTTGTCAGTAGACTTGATTGAGTTGAGAATGGAGGATTTTGATATGATTCTAGGTATGGATTGGTTGGTTAGGTATGGAGCTACTATTGATTGTAGAAAGAAAATGGTGACTTTTGAACCAGAGGGCGAGGATCCCTTCGTTTTTGTGGGAGCGGTGCGTGGAGCCCGCGTACCCAGGATATCTGCGTTGAGAGCCAGAGATTTTCTACGGGGTGGATGTATAGGCTTCTTGGCTAGTGTGGTGGATACCACCAAAGTTTCACCAGTTGGACCGGAGGAGACCAGACTGGTTTGTGAGTTCTTAGATGTGTTCCCTGAGGATTTGCCTGGGTTGCCGCCGCGTAGGGAGATTGAGTTTGTTATTGAGTTGGCACCAGGGACAGAGCCAGTGTTGAGGGCACCACACAGGATGGCACCGGCGGAACTAAAAGAGTTAAAGATACAGCTGCAGGAACTTCTGGATATAGGGTTTATCAGACCTAGCTACTCGCCATGGGATGCACCAGTTTTGTTTGTTAAGAAGAAGGATGGGACTCTGAGAATGTGTATCGACTATCGGGAATTGAACAAGTTAACTATTAAGAATAAGTATCCCCTACCGAGGATTGACGACTTGTTCGATCAGTTGCAGGGTAAGATGGTGTTCTCAAAGATTGATCTTCGATCTGGTTATCACCAGCTGAGGATCAAGGATGAGGACATACCCAAGACAGCTTTCCGGACGCAGTATGGGCATTATAATTTCTTGGTCATGTCATTTGGTTTGACCAATGCCCGAGCAGCCTTTATGGACTTAATGAACAGAGTATTCAAAGATTTTCTAGATCAGTTTGTTATAGTCTTCATCGATGGCATCCTGGTGTATTCCAGTTCAGAGGCAGAACATGAGTTTCATCTTCGACTGGTTCTTCAGAGATTGAGGGAGCATCAGTTATATGATAAGTTTAAGAAGTGCGAGTTCTGGTTACCTGAAGTGACATTCCTTGGACACATTGTAGGTGCAGATGGGATTAAGGTGGATTCGTCTAAGATAGAGGCAGTTAGGGATTGGCCGAGGCCAAGGAACGCCTCGGAGGTGCGGAGTTTTCTGGGATTAGCAGGGTACTATAGGCGGTTTGTAGAGGGCTTCTCGAAGATAGCAACACCTATGACAGAATTGACAAGAAAGAATCTAAAGTTTATTTGGTCAGACAAGTGTGAGGGCAGTTTCCAAGAATTGAAGCGACGACTTATTACTGCACCAGTGTTGAGTTTCCCTTCAGGAGAGGGGAAGTTTGTTGTTTATTGTGATGCGTCGAGGTTGGGCTTAGGTTGTGTGTTGATGCAGAATGAGAAGGTGATAGCTTATGCGTCACGACAGCTGAAGGAGTATGAGCAGCGGTATCCTACTCATGACCTAGAGCTGGCAGCAGTGGTTTTTTCCTTGAAGATTTGGCGGCAATATCTTTATGGGGAGAAGTGCGAGGTGTACACTGACCATAAGAGCCTGAAGTATTTTTTTACACAGAAGGACTTGAATATGAGATAGAGGCGTTGGCTAGAGTTGGTGAAGGATTATGATTGTGATATTCTCTATCATCCGGGGAAAGCCAATGTGGTGGCTGATGCATTGAGCCGCAGAGGTCCAGGTCAGTTATATAGCGATGTTTAGATCTCGAGGGATTTGGCTGATGAGATGATTAGAGCAGGGATAGAGTTGGTGGTGGGCCGGTTGGCTAATATTACTCTGCAGTCGACCCTGCTAGAGCGGATCAGAGAAGGGCAGTTGGTAGATGCTCAGTTACAGAGGGTTAGAGAGGATGTCTTAGCGGGATTAGCTAAGGACTATTCTGTTTCTAAGGTTGGTTTACTTCGGTATCAGGAGTGGATTTGTGTTCCAGCTGATGAGGGAATCAGACGAGAGATACTAGATGAGTCTCATACGACGCCGTACTCGCTTCATCCACAAAGATGTATCAGGATTTACGAACTTTGTATTGGTGGCCCGGGATGAAGAAGGATGTGGTAGAGTACGTTGCCAGATGTTTGACCTGTCAGCAGGTGAAGGTTGAGCATCAGCGACCAGCGGGGTTGCTTCAGCCATTGGGTATTCCTGAGTGGAAATGGGAGGACATTACTGTGGACTTTGTGGGAGGTTTACCCAGGATAGTGGGACTTCATGACTCAGTATGGGTGATAGTGGATAGATACACCAAGTCAGCCCATTTCCTTCCAGTGAGATGGACTTTTACTGTGGATCAGTACGCTGAGCTGTACGTGAGGGAGATCGTACGTCTCCATGGGGTTCCTAAGTCTATAGTGTCAGATCGGGATCCTATCTTCACTTCCAAGTTTTGGGGTGGTTTGCAGAAAGCTTTAGGAACTCAGTTGAAGTTCAGTACAACCTTTCATCCTCAGACCGATGGACAGTCTGAGAGGACGATCCAGGTATTGGAAGATATGCTCAGAGCTTGTGTGATTGATTTTGAGGGTTCATGGAGTAAGTACCTTCCGTTGATTGAATTCTCGTACAATAATAGTTATCAGTCAACGATCGGAGTGGCTCCCTATGAGATGCTATATGGGAGGAAGTGCAGATCACCCATTCATTGGGATGAGATGGGTGAGAGGAGGTACTTGGGGCCTGATATGGTTCAAAGGACAAGTGAAGCCATAGAGAAGATCCGGGCTAGGATGCTCGCATCTCACAGTAGGCAGAAGAGCTACGCAGATCCTAAGCGTAGAGACGTGGAGTTTCAGGTTGGTGAGCACGTCTTTCTTCGAGTTTCACCTCTGCGAGAGGTGAGGAGGTTTGGTAAGAAGGGCAAGCTAAGCCCTAGATTCATTGGACCATTCGAGATCCTGGAAAGGATTGGTCAGGTGGCGTACAGGTTAGCTTTGACGCCATCGTTTTCTGGAGTTCATGACGTGTTCCATGTCTCCATGCTTCGGAAGTATGTCTCAGATGTGACTCATGTGTTGAGGCATGAAGATCTGGAGTTTCAGGCAGATTTGGCTTATGAAGAGCAACCAGTTCAGATCTTGGACCGAAAAGATAAGGTATTGCGGAATAAGACGATTCCTTTGGTTAAAGTGTTGTGGAGAAATAGTAAGGTCGAGGAGGCGACCTGGGAGCTTGAGACAGCTATGCGGGGTCAGTATCCGGAGTTGTTCAGGTAAATTTCGAGGACGAAATTCTCATTAGGAGGGGATAGTTGTAACGACCCAAATTCACTAAAAAGGCTTAAGGGCCTTGATTAGTGTGCCGGGGGGCATAATGGGAATTATGTGTGATTTCTATGATTAAGACGCATGATTATGATTTAAAGCATGTTATATAATTATGTGAATTATGTTATGCGATTGGTACCACGTGGGTGCGGTGTTACCGATGTGATGCACGTGCCGAAACGATCTTAGGAAACTAGATAATGGTAACTGGTGATTTGGTAACTTGTGTGGTTGTTAGTAACCTTAGAGAGTAACAAGTTTTATTGGGAAAGTGGTAGAATTGTAAAGCTAGGGAAAGGGCAAGTAAGCCTTGAGGTCTAGTTAGTAAGGGATATTAATGGAGGGTTAAATTGGTCTTTTGGCAGTGTATAGGTGAGTTTGAGCTGAAGAAAAACACAAGTACGTATAACACTTGGGAAAATAGGTTTATGCTGAATTGTGGAGACCTAGAATTAGAGCAAAAGGGAGATAGAAAGGGGAAGCAGAATTTTAAACTCTTGGAAGGAGAATCAAGGGGTGTTTGAAGTTATCAACCAAGCTTGGGCCAAGAAAACTCAGAGGTAAGGATTTAGCTATAACATGTTTAAGTTCCAAGTCTGAATTTTTAGATGATGAATGTGAATTGAAGCAAGTTGGTGGCTGTTTTGTATGAATTCAGAATTGGGTAATCAAAGGGAAAGGAGGTTTGAAGCTAGAGGTTGGACTCACCATTCAAGGTAAGGTTTCTGAGTAGTTGCTAAGCTTATCTCTGTTAAGGATTAGGGGATTTGGAGTGTGGTTTGGGTTTGGGTTCAAGTTGTTTTTAATTTTCTGGTTTAAGTTACTAAGCATGAAACTCAAGAGTGAATCTTGGGAATAGTTATGTGAATGGGCTTGAGTATGATGTTTCTAGGTTGCTGTGGGGTTTATTAAGGATCTAGAGTTGGTTTTGGGACTTAGGATGGAGTTTGGGGTGATTTGGAGTGAGTTAGGCTCGGGAAAAACGCGAAGGAAAACCCAGAATTCTGGGCCTGCGAAGGCGCACCGCGGCACAGTTTTAGCATGCCGCGGCACGAGGCCCCTGACTTGCTGGGTGCCGCGGCACAAGGCCAATTTCAGGACATCAATTTTGGCAATTTTGGCCCTTTGCTCCGGGGGTTCGGGGGATGTCTTCGGGGTATAGTTTTAAGGTTTTGGGGGTTCCGAGAGTGTGGGTTAGGTTCCGGGAAGGTAGTTTTGGATTGGTTAGTGACAAAGAATGTTTTATTTGTGTTGTGATTAGGACTTTGGAGAGGCTCGGGGTTGAGGACCATGCTTGCGGCTACGTGGCATCGAAAACAAGTGAATTGAAAGGTAAGAAAACTGCACCCGAATGTATGATTGTAATGGGACTAAGTGCTCCCGAGAGTTGTATTGTGTCAATGTTGGTATTATGCCAAGGGACACGTAAAAGCGGTCTAAGAGTACCGTACATGATTTAAGCGCACGGGGTGCGAATTGGCCACTGGGAGCCAGAAACAATAGGATAACAGAGGGAGCAGCCTATGAGCGTTAGCCCTGGTTATCGTCTGTGCATTATGTATTGTGAGCTGAGATGCTTAGTATATGAAATACTTGACTGATGAAATACTTGAGTTTATGAGATGCTATATGTGTAATTGACCTGTTTGCTAGTTGTTCATGCTCTGTTGTTGCTGTGTTTTCTTGCTGGGCCTTGGCTCACGGGTGCTTCGTGGTGCAGGTAAGGGCAAGAGCAAGCTGGACCAGGCCTGAGGTGGAGAGCTCCGAGGTGAAATGTACATAGCCAGCTGTTCGATCACCATGGTCGAGGAGTGTGTGAGGACAGGGAATTACCTAGCTGCTCGTTTTTGCCTTAATATGGCCAGTCAATGTATTTGAACTTTGTAACTTTTGTAAATGGCTTTTAAACTGTCATTTTTGGGATCCCATGTAAATAAACAATGTTTAGTAATGAAAACGTAACTTTTGAGACCAAAACACTTTTAACCCTAGTTCCTCTACTGTTTCAGTAACACGCTTTTACTTTAATGACTTGATTAGCAAGTCTGGCACTTTATAAACACACAGTGTAACGGTCTTGGCTATCCAGGGCGTTACAGCTAAACAACTGTCTCGAGCCCCTCCAGCTCAACGCATCTGCCACTACGTTGGCCTTCCCTGGGTGGTAAAGGATGTCACAATCATCGTCCTTCACCAACTCCAGCCAACACCTCTGCCTCATATTCAATTCCTTTTGGGTGAAGAAATACTTCAAGCTCTTATGATCGGTGTATGTCTGGCACTTCTCCCCATATAGATAATGTCGCCAAAATTTCAGTGTGAATACCACCGCTGCCAACTCTAGGTCATGGGTAGGGTATCGTTGCTCATACTCCTTCAGCTGCTATGACACATAAGCAATAACTCTCTCATTCTGCATTAACACGCATCCCAAACCCAAGCTCGATGCATCACAGTATACCACAAACTTCCATCCCTCCGAAGGAAGACTCAACACCTAAGCAGTAATTAGTCGTTGCTTCAATTCTTGTAAGCTATTCTCACACTTCTCTGACCAAACAAACTTCAAATTCTTCCGTGTCAATTCTGTCATCGGTGCGGCAATCTTTGAGAACACTTCCACAAACCATCTGTAATAACTCGCTAATCCAAGGAAGCTCCTAACCTTGGAAGTAGTCCTTGTCCTCGTCCAATCTATCACTGCCTCCACCTTAGCTAGATCCACCTTGATCCCATCTTCACCAACAATATGTCTAAGCAATGTCACTTCTAGTAGCCAGAACTCACACTTCTTAAACTTAGCATACAACCAGTGCTTTCTCAATCTTTGCAGGACCTGTCGAAGATGCTATTCATGCTCTGCCTCTGAACTGGAGTAAACTAAGATGTCGTCGATGAAGAAAATCACAAACTGGTCTAGGAAGTCCTTGAACACCATGTTCATCAAATCCATAAATGTTGATGGGGCATTGGTCAAACCAAACGACATGACCAGGAACTCATAATGCCTATACCTCGTTTGGAAGGCCATCTTCAGTATATCCTCATCCTTGATCCTCAGCTGGTGATAACCAGATTGAAGGTCAATCTTCGAGAACACTGTCTTCCCTTGCAGCTGATCAAACAAGTCATCAACCCTAGGTAAGGGGTATTTATTCTTGATGGTCAACTTGTTCAACTCTCTGTAATCTATACACATCCTCAAAGTTCCATCCTTCTTCTTCACAAACAAAACTAGAGCACCCCATGGTGAGAAGCTAGGCCTGATAAACCCTAAATCAAGAAGCTCTTGTAACTGTATCTTTAACTCTTTCAATTCTGTCAGAGCCATCCTATATGGTGCCCTAGACACTGGCTCTATCACCGGCGCTAACTCAATGACAAACTGAATCTCCCTATGCGGCGACAATCCTGGTAAATCCTTAGGAAACACATCCAAGAACCCACGTTCTAATCTGGTCTGTCCCGAGCCTGCTGGCAAAACTCTGGTGGTATCCACCACACTAGCTAGAAAACCTATACAACCTCCTTGCAATAGGTCCCTAGCCCTCAATGTTGATATCATGGGTATGTGAGGCCCGTGCACAGTGTCACGGGCTGACATTTTGACAGCGGAAATGCCCGTGCGGCACCTTGACTCGTCTGAGCCAAGGTCAGCCTTCCAACCATTCGAATAACAATGGGCACATTTTTCGCGCGACCGTGTGCCTCTGCACACTTCCGTCTCTCGAACAACTCTCGCTGAGTCATGCTCTCAAGCATCTATGAGTGCAACCATGCATCGAGGCTATCTAGCCAAGACACTCACACTGTCCATAGGTTCTCACTATGGCAAGGCAAATCCCAACACCAATGCTCACCCAGACATTCGCAAGTCAAGGTAGCATGTGTGGCTAAGAGCCAACACCAAGCTGATGTGCCAACACCTCCCAACATGTCCCATTCGATACTATCCGATTAGCTCACGTCACAGACCAAGGACTCCCATACGTCCATGGTCCAATCCTCAAGGAACCATACCATCATGCTTGTTGGCAGGCCCTCGAGACTGGCTGCCAGACTAGTAGCATACACTGGACCTCTGTCCTACTCAAGCATAGTGCACCCTCCAATGCTTGCATGCTAACAAGTCCCACGAATGACTTCCCGTGCCATCTCGTGTCGAGATTCGTGGCCATGGCGCACCACGACATCTCTCGAGGGTTTGGGCCACGTTCCATGCAAGCGGCATCCCGGCAAGCCAAGGGAACCGTACCCTTAAACCTCTGGCAGCACACTTCGATGCACTACCGGGGCGACCCGGTAATGTCCATGAGTACTCCTACTCATGGAGACATATGAGTCCCCTCGTGGTCCTCATATGCCCGCCCTACTAGTCCTCCCAACTAGTAGTAGCTCACTTGACGCACCTGCGCCAGGGGGTGGTGGAGAGCTGACACCAAGTGCTCCCCCTACAAAGAGCCTTCTGAGCTTTTAGCCTTCTACCAGGAACATATATGATTTTCGCTTGGGAGACATATTTGGCTTCCAGCTCGCCAATTCTCCGAATCTCCAAAATCCGATCATACCATTGCGTTCATTGACCCTTCAATATGGAACCTACCAAGTCCTGTCCATTTCCGGGCAATATTGAAGATATTTACGAAAATGCCACTGCCGTACAAACTAGGCATCAGCATGCTCACCAGCCTGCACCCTCGCGTGCGCATCTGACCGAGCGCCATCCTAGTTTGTAACGTGCCATCAAGGCCGGCACGTTACACACAGCACCCACAAAAACAAAGGGATCCTCTCCCTCAGGCTCAAAAGTCACCATCTTCTTCCTACAATCAATGGTAGCCCCATATTTGACCATCCAATCCATCCCTATAATCATATCAAAGTCATCCATACCCAACTCGATCAAATCTACTGATAGTTCCCTACCATCAACCATCACTGGCAGTGCTCTAATCCATCTCCTAGAAACTACCAGTTCCCCTGTAGGCAGTATAGTCCCAAACCCCGCAGTATAATACTCACTATGTCTACACAAATCTATCAATTACCTTACTAGAAACAAACGAATGTGTAGCACCAGAGTCAATCAATACAGTATAGAAGAGCCAGTGTTAGAAAGATGACCTATCACTACCGAGGGACTAGCCTTGGCCTGCGCCTTCGTCAAGGTGAACACTCGAGCTGGAGTCAAGCTGTCCACCTTTACCGATTCCTCTTGATTTTTTGTTGGGCAGTCTTTCTTGAGGTGTCCCACCACCTCGCAAACATAACAGGCCTTTGCTTGACACTCACCCGGATGGCACCTTCTACACCTCGTGCACTCTGGGTAACTTCTTCATGTCTCACCGCCTCCCTGGCGGCCACCCTGAACACTCTGACCCCTCCTATCAGGACCAGCAGTGGTTGAAGTGTCAGGGGTCTTCCTCTTCAAATCACTGGGGCCTCTGCCCCTACCATATCATGTATATGGAGGCACCACCCTGCGAACCTCCCGCTTTACAATGTTCTCTCTCCAGATCTTATTCTCTGCCTCTTCAGCAGCAAGAGCCTTCATAATAGTCTGGGCATAAGTCGTTCCCCCAGGTACTATTGTAATTCTCACATCTCTAGCTATCATAGCATTAAGCCCTTGGACGAACCTGTCCTATCTGGCTTCATTAGTAGGCACTAGGTCTGGTGCAAACTTTGCAAACCTATCAAACTATAGGGCATTCTCTACACCAACCCCACAAACTCATTCACCTTTGCTGCCCTGGCGGCAACGTTATAGTATTTCTGGCTGAACAAATCTCTAAACCCATCCCAACTGAGAGTAGAAACGTCTCTGGCTGTGATGCCACCTCCCACAAAATATGGCCATCCTCTCTAAGCATATAGGTGGCACAGGCCACTCTGTCATTATCTTCCACCCTCATAAAATCCAGGATAGAAGTAATCGTACTCATCCAGTGTTCACCCTTTAGTGGATCTGGTCCTCCCTCAAAGGTTGGAGGATGTTGTCTCCTGAACCGCTCATACAGTGGCTCCCACCTGTTCCCAACCTCAGGTGTCTGTACAACTGGTACCACAACAGGCGACACAATAGGTGCAGCACTCCCTGACGGAGCCTATTGTCTCAAGAGACGGATATGCTCTTCTTGATTCTGTAATCAGGCTTACATATATGCAAGTATCTGCTGCCAGTTCTCAGGGACTGGCGGAGGGTTCTGGCCCTGATCATCATCTCTAGCCTCAGACCATGTGCCAGCTAGTCCTATAGATTTCCTTGGACGCATAGCTATCCAAGTTTATCTACAATCAATGACTCGACAGTCAAGCAATGATGACAGGTTAACAATCTTTCCATAGTCCACCATTGAAACTCAACCAATCACAAGCAATCAACATGCAACAATCATTCAAATATTCATTCACATATAGGAGCAATGCTAATAAGCACGCCTCATAATAATCACACAGCAGTCAAAGGCGAAGCCCTATCAAGATCTCATGCTCCCTATTAATCATGTAATAAACCATTTATATTCCATCTAGATATTTAAGCATATAATCACATATATACAATTACCTAACCGTGATTCGATCTTGTCTTTAGTGGCAAGTGTACATGTCCAGCCAGTCTTTAGGAACCCTTAAACCTAGATGGCTCTGATACCAAGTTGTAACGCCTTGGATAACCAAGACAGTTACACTATCTATTTGAAATAGTTCAAGACTTGCTAATCAAGTCATTTGAACAATAACGTGTCCCTAAAGTCAACCATCATATTAGGGTTAAAATATTTTGGTCGTAAACAATTAATATTCATTAAAATAGATATTTGGTACATGGGATCCCAAAAACAGGGTTAAAGAGACAAATTTACAACTCTCAAAAGTTATATACAACCAGTGGCCACTTTAATGGCAAACTAAAAATTTTAGGCTCTGTCCCTGTACTTTCCCTCGGTCGTGGCGGACAAGCAGCTGACAATGTACACCTCGCCCCCAAAGCTCTCTAATTCATGGTTGGTCCAGTTTACCCTTACCTTTACCTGCACCACGTAGCACCCTTAAGCTAAGGCCCAGCAAGAAAACCATAACAATAAATACATAATCAGTACTAGCATCCAATCAATCACAAGACATTCATTCAAAAGCTCAACAAATCATAACCATCAAACTGACAATAGTAAACATGTATGTTTAGAAATACATCTCAACCAATATACAAGTGCTCAGGGTCAGCGCCCTTAGACCAAGCCCTCTGTTTACTCAACTGACTTGGGCTTGCTTAGGCTGAGTCCTTTGTTTGTCTAGCTGACCTCAGCTCACAGTGGCTGAGCTATGTCCTGTGCGCAAGTCATCTGCCCCGGCTCTCTTAGGCCGTTCATTTCATGTTTCGCATAACAATATCACATTTCATGAGATACAGGGAATCTCAGTCCCAACACAACCACACAAGGGTGCAGTTTTCTTACCTTGAATTCTGAGTGAAAAAAATGAAACGATCCCCAGCACGACCCTCAGTCATAAGCCATGGCGATAAACCTAGCCACAGTGGCCAATGGGTAATCATCAATGTCTAATCCAAATAAATACTTAGGAAACATTAGCTAGCCACCGGGACCTCGATTCCTACCAAACCGGTAGTAGAAATCGACCCGAGCGCTTAGGTTCGAACCTCCAAGCCTTACCAATTATTGAAACCAACCTAAGGCTAAAATCCCCTAGGCGGGCCGCAACCTGACCCTAAGTGTCGTGGTGTGCCCCCAAGTCAGAGGCTAAATCCCCAAGCCTCATGGGGAGGCGGGCCGCGACTTTCCCCTTAGGGTAGCGACGTGCCTTCAAGTCAAAGAGCACACCCAGGCGCTCTGGGAATGCAGGTCGCGGCTCCCGTGAGCTGGCTCGCGGCGCACCCTTACGAACCTAGAATTTATTGGTTTGCTCATCACCCTTCCTAGCCAATTTTCTCATAATTTAACCTTAACAAACCCCCCAATCAAAACCAAACTTAGCTACGAATTTAAGACCTTAAATCACATATTTTAGGCATATTATAACTCACCAACCTCTACTGAAATCACTTACAATTTATCCCCTAGAAACCTCAATCAACTAATTCTATAATCCTGACTTCTTAACTGAAACTAACATGATTCTTACCTCATATGCAGCCAAACTTCCCAACTTCAACCTTCAATCCTTGAGCTTAAGTCCCAGCCCTTTTCTTCAGCAGCTCAAGCCTTTCTCCTTCAATTTCCTTCCAAAATTCCCAACTTAAGGCATAGGTTCTTTTTATTCATTTTTATTCCTTAGCTACAAAGTATAAAGAGAGGGAGCGTGTGAGATCGTGAGTGAGAGGGAAAGGGGAGAGTGTGAGAAATTCCTAGAGCTCCAGCTCACTTCCAACACTTGAGTATATCTCTTAACCTCTAAAAAGACATTTTTGCCCTTCTAGGCTTGTTAATCCTCTAATTGTCTCTAGGGGTAATATGGTCATTTCACTCCCGGTTCCCACTAATTCCTCAAGTGTTCCTACTATTTATCAATTAACCCCGTCATGTCCAATTAATTACCAAATACTTATTCAATATCTATAAATCCCCAAAATATCATCTAAATTCCCTAAAATATCCCTAGGCTCCCCCGAGCCGGGTATTAAACCATGCTGTGACTATTTTGCTAATCCGCTTACTAGGACCCTCTCAAGTCATATACTGCAAATATATCCACATAATAATGTGGTCTCAATCATTTATCACATATAATCACATTTATGCCCTCAACGGGCCAAAATTACAAATATGCTTTTATAAGCTATAAAGGGTCCACATGCATATCTAATACTCATAAACATGCAAATAATATATCCATATATTCATATCATTCATGGATGGCACATAGTCACACATTTAACCAATTAAACATACATATAAATCAATTATGCCTTCCTGGCACGCTAATCAATGTCTTAAGCCCTATTAACAAATTTTTGGTCATTACAGTCATTCTACACTTATTTATTTCATATTATGTACTTTCTAATCTTCTTTCATTAGAGTTTAGATTAACATTGTTTATTGATTTGAGTTGTAATACACAAAACTAAGGTTGTAGACTCTAATTCCCAACAAGATGTTCACTCCCAACAAGCTGTAATATACTAATAAGTCATGTTTGTTTTATTATTATCTAACAAAAAAAAAATAGTTTAAATATTTTTTTCCTTTTTTTCATTTTACGTCCTCTTTATGAGGAGAATGCCAAATCATCGTCCTAAAATTAAAATTAACTCAAACAACCTTCATAAGATTGTGGGCACTTATATCTATATATATGTATGGGTGCACTCTTAATGGTTACTACCCATGAATGGTTACTTTAATATTAATCATTAGATTAATATCAATAGTCCATATTTATAGTTGTTAATTAATATTTCTAATAATAAATTATGATTTTTTCAAATTTTTGGAAGGGTTACCTGATAAAAATGTGTATTTATTACGAATATAAAATATGGCAAACTTTTCATTTTTCAAATGCATGTCAATTTCTAAATATATCTAGTGTCTCTCATTGGTTGGAAACAATATTAATTATGGCAAAAAAATTAACTAAATTCGAAATTATTGTAGAAAAAAATATATTTACCTGTCGGTGACTTGCTATACCAAGTCACTATATTTACCACATCATCATAATTGTTAGTATCCATCTATGGGTAGTAACCATTGAGAAGTCTTCCATATATATCATATTTTATAGTTTCTATTATTCTTTTATTACAATATATCACAACTTTTTTATTAGCTCTTCAACTATACTATATCACAAATTTTAATTAGCTCTTTTACTCTAATATATCAGAAATTTTAATTATTAATTTTATGAACATTATATCCTTATTTAATTAATCAAAATAATATGTCTTAATTATAGAAAATTAAATATAAAGTTAACAAACGTTATATACATATATCATTATATATTATAAATATATATATTTAATGAAATTTGTTGTTTTTTCGTTAAATTTTTAAAAAAAAAATTATTATTATTTTCTAACAAAATTAGTTTTGAAGTCATCTAAATAAGTTAAATAAAGTAATAAATGAGTCATGATAATTTCTCATCACATATTTTAAAATTTCATATTAAAATATTTAAATTACTCTTTCAATTATGTTTTCAAAACTATAACAAAAAAATATTTATGTACTTAAATTTATTCTTTTCTTTCTTTCTTTTATTAATTAGTTATTTTGTTATTTAACGTAGTTGGTTTATCTAAACATATAATAGTGAAATAAAATATAAATATATTTTATTTTATTTTACTTTATCGTTTAGTTTTTTAATGAGAAATTACTTATTTTAATTTTTCTAACCATTAGTTAAATAATATATATTTATATATAGAAGAATTCTCAATGGTTACTACCCATAGATGGATACTAACAATTATGATGATGTGGTAAATATAGTGACTTGGTATAGCAAGTCACCGACAGGTAAATATATTTTTTCTACAATAATTTCGAATTTAGTTAATTTTTTTTCCATAATTAATATTGTTTCCAACCAATGAGAGACACTAGATATATTTAGAAATTGACATGTATTTGAAAAATGAAAAGTTTGCCATATTTTATATTTGTAATAAATACACATTTTTATGAGGTAACCCTTCCAAAAATTTGAAAAAATCATAATTTATTATTAGAAATATTAATTAACAACTATAAATATGGACTATTGATATTAATCTAATGATTAATATTAAAGTAACCATTCATGGGTAGTAACCATTAAGAGTGCACCCATTTATATATAACTTTTTGTTGGCTTTAAATTATTTTAAATTAAATAATTAAAATTTGATCAAATGAACTTTTTTAATTCGTAATTTTAAATTAATTTTTTAATATTATATTATATTAATGCATCTTATATAATATATAAATCAAAACATAAAAGATATACCAAAAATTTAAATTATTATGAACACTAACATCACTCAATTTACATTTTAAGCACACAGAAATGAGTTCGTATAAATTAATTAATGCTATGAATTTTTTATATATATTTATTTTTGATTTTGTTCAGTCGTCAAGCTTAGTTTTAGACTTAAAAATTGCTGACTAAATACACTTAAATTCTTATTTAATTGGTTTAAAATTATAACTTTAAAATATTAAATAAATTATGCAACTTAGTAGTTTAATTATGCAACTAAATAAAAAATTATAAAGTAACTTAAATGATATAATAAAACTACTTTGTACATATACGTTTTTGATGTTGTATTCAATTTTAGTTGTAAATGATTTTATTATATCGTAAAAAATGTATCACTAACATTGAAAAAATATACAACTATTATAAATATTTAGATTATATCAACACTAAAAAAATGTTATTTTTATCGAGAACAAGTTCTTGATAGTTGCATTTTCAGAAAGGGGGGGCTTATTCGCAGGCTGGGAAAATGTTAAGTGCCTGTATATAGGGTCATTACATATCCCAGACCACGCGACCCCTTCTTCTTCTTCCTCTTTCCCTCATTTTCACAGTATTGTTTCTCTCTCCTCTGCACTCTACTTCTCTCACTAAAAAACCTCATTTCCCTCTCACTAAACCTCCATTTCTAAGTCCGATTCTCTCCAAAAATTCTGGTTCTCTCTATTTCTTAAGGTAAAGTGTATTTTCTTCATATATGTATATATATATATATATTTATATATGTATAAAATAATAACCTTTTTTTTTTGTTTTGTGTATTTTTTGTTTGAAGGTGTTCTTGGTGAGATTTTTCTTCTTCTTGTGAAGGATTTGAAGTTGGCCTACTCTTTCAATATTCAAAGGTAATTTATTTTAAATTTTTCAGTTTTGTTGGATTTTTTTTCAATTTTATTAGCTTTATATATATATATATAAGTGGTTATTTTTTGTATAGATATTAGGTATTTATTTTAATATTTTTTAATTTTTTGATATAAATGAATCAATATTAGTTTTAATAGAAATCTGTTATTATATTAGGGTGTGATTATTTTTAGTTTTTTAGCTTTTTAATATAAAATAAATAAATATTAGGGTGTGAATGTTTTTATTATTAGATTTTAAAAAATGTTTACTAGTGAAAATGAGATTAGGGATTATAACATTTTTAGATGGTTAATTAGTATTATTTTTTTTGGTATTAAAATAGATTCTTTGTTGTTTTGGTAAAAAAAAATATGTACAAAATTAAACTAAGTAGATTATAGAACCTATAAATTGTATCTTAGATTACCTTTAAGTTATTATTTTTAGTTAGTCTTATACTTTAATAGTATATTTTTGTAATTAGATTTACTATGCTTTAATAGTATATTTTTTGTATGTAATTTGACTTTTAGATATAAAAATGTGTTTGCAATGTTCAGTTGTTTTGTCTGGGTATTTTATCTGGGTGTTGTTTGCAAATTTTTTATTTTGGGATAGATGAAAATATAGTCGTTATGCTGTTGATTTTTTTTTTATATAAATTTAGGATATCAACTAAAATGTTTAATAAAATAATTTTTCAATAAATCAAACATTTAATTGATTTCATTAGTGAGTTAACAAGAAAATTTAATAATTTTTTAGTTATGAAGAAAATAAATTTTATAAATATTAGTGAACATTTTCATGTTAAGTATTCAATATAAACCTAATTAAAATTTATTATATAATTAATTGAAAAAAATAAAGTAGTTTAATTTAGATGAAAAAAAGTAAGCCTAATACTTTTAAAATAATTTTCATTCTAATCAAAATAATGTTAAAATAACTAAATTTAATATTTAACCAAAGATTATTTATTAATAAATCACTACAAGAAAAAATGCTTGTAATAACACCGAAAATGTGTTATTAAAACATACGATAACACTTTCTGATGTGTTAAGACCGACTATGTTATCGTAGGTCAGGGTACTTTACATAACACTTTATCAGTGTTATACAGATGTGTTATTGTACTGTCAACGATAACACAATTTCTGTGTTATTTTAATATATAGATAAGTGTTGAATTATGTTATTTATAGTCGATTATATAACACCTTTTTTTGTGTTATACTACACTTTAGTATAACACTTTTTTTGTGTTATACTACACTTTAGTATAACACTTTTTTTTTGTGTTATACTATACTTTAGTATAACACATTTTTTGTGTTATAATACACTTTAGTATAACACATTAGTTGTGTTATATAATGAAGTTTGCATAACATAATACTTTGCATAAAAAGTGTTATTGTAATATATATTATAACTCAATTTTCATATTATTGTTATATTTAAATATATTTAAATTCTCATTATATATTTTATTTATATAACACTAATTTATTCTATTATATTTTAATTTTTTTTATATAATTAAAATTAGCTTTCTAATATATACTAGCATCATTAAATGAACTTGATTTTCAAATAACAAAAAGTAAGAACATTCTACATTGAATTAACAATCCACAATTTAGTTTAAAACATTCAACACTGTCATCAACAACAAAATATTCTTTAAGTATTTAAGGAGTCTAAAAGTTACTACTTTCAGCACAAAGAAATAAACAAAGTTACTACTTTCAAGGAGTCTTAAGTATCCTTTTATACTTCGCTTGTCATATCTGCAAAATAAACAAAGAAATATTTTATTGTTATTATCTAGCATCACAAATTACTTCAAGAAAAATGCTATGGAAATTATATCCAAGAAAGGACACCACATACAAAATAATGGATTCACAACTGCACCAAAGCTAACAAAGAAACCAGACACTAAATTATAAGACATTAGTTATTTTTTGAGTATGAAAATGTACCTCTTGGAATAACTTTTTTAGAAGGTCATGCAACTGTGGAACCAACGGCTTCTTGTATTGTAACCATCGCATGATTAGGACAAAATAAGTAAGATTATGGTACAATAGAAACATCAACCCATACTCGCATAAAGTCTGGTCCAAGAGGCTTTCCATGTACAGTTATCTTTGGATCACTAGAATCCCAACGACCTTCAGCAACAATTGCATCTGCCCAGTCAAGCAAGTAGCAAGCATTCTTCCCTTCTGTAAAGTTATGTCTTTTTTTCTAGTGCAATACTATACCAAATTTATTTTAAAGACAATATATTAGTTTCTGTAATTGTTCTTCTAAAATGAAAATTTAAAACAATAACAACTTTTATAATTTACCTTAGAGGACTGAATATTGTTTGACTGCGGTACATTGCGAGACTGTCCTTCGCTTGGTGTCACTTTACCACCAACCTAAATATAAAACCAAGATAAGTTTCATTGGAAGAAAAGAAAACTAAGATTTATAAGTGCAAGATAGAAATAGCACCAAGTGTTCTTTAAGTAGATTCATCATTTCAGTCATTTTGAGCTTCATATTATGTTGCACTTTTTCTAACTTGGAGATTTTTCTATTACACATATTAACAACAATTAGCTTTGACCTTGTTACGCCTCTTCCTTGTCCGATTAAACGACCAGATTTTGGGTTACCAAACAAAAATATCAGATGCCATTGGGTTTACAGGTTCACCATTCTTCTTGGTATGGGCTCTCCGAAAAGCATCGATTCTAGATATTTTACCATCCTCATTTTCTTTCTTCTACACAATACATCAATAGAGATTATAAAATAGAGACTACAATAATGGAAGCAAAAATACAAACAGTATAAAACTTAATTATTACCATATCATCGATTGTTCGAGCATATCCTCTTCGACTTAAGGTGTGTGGAACAACTTTCTTTCTTCTCTCTTGGTATTTGGCCATTATATCCTATTTAATAAATAAGTAAAAGAGGCATAACTATATTTAATTTAACACCAACAGAGATAAAAGAGGCAGCAACATCACTTCTTACATCATATTTCTTACCAAATGTTCTTTACTAATTTTTTTGGCAACAAATGCTCTCCATTCTACATCACTTTTTATGCAATCCGGCTTTAAGGCTAGTCATTCACTCTCATTTTTTGCATTGATAATATCCTTTTCAAGTCTAGATTTCCTAGCTCTCCATAGTTCTGCCATTATTTCAAAGCACATCTTTTTTTGCCAATCATCATGTAAGTCATATTGTGCCTACAATAGAATATAGAATAACATATTATATGTTTAAGTGTAGAGCTGAATATATATATAAAAAAATACACTCATAAAACTTGTAATTCTACCTGAATAGATGCCCAAAGAACATCTCTTTTTCCCCTTGTCTTCTTGGCTAAGTTCATTACATTCGCATCTACATCTTGAGGTATTTCTTCAATCTCAGTTTGATTTGCCTCATCAGTTGTTTTTTGTAATCTAACAGATTTTCTAAGAGGTTGTTCAAGTTCTATCTCAGCCACTTCTTCACATTCTGCATCAGGCACTTCTTCACATTGTGCAACAGCCCCTTCAAATTCTACACCAACCCTTTCCTCATCAGCTATCTCTTCATGTTCCTCCCTTACTCCCTTTTCACAAACACTATCAACTACCTTTTCTACTTCATAATTAAGAGATAATTTAGTTTTTGAACTTCCAAGTGACATCTCCATGTCTTCCACATCATCATTTGGATCTAGCTCTGTATCATAGACCATACGACGAGTTGCTGCTCTAGTACTAAGAGCAGGTGATGAATCAATTACAACTCTAACCGGTACAGAAAACCTACGAAGAGCACTCTTTTTCTTTAAAACAGGGCTTCCAAGCAACATATTGTCACAATCAGCTTGAGTCTTCAATGATGCTTTTCGCTTTTTGGCCAAAAGATTGCATAAAGCACTTGGACGAAGGTGTTTTTTTGGAGATCTTCGTAATGTACTCATTTTTCAAGTTGAAATTGCTGCAATATAAAAAGAAAGATAACATAGTATATAAATCAGAAATGCGGATCACCAAAGAGTAATAAACATACACCAAAACCATAAAACCAGAATTATTTCATTCAAATTAAAATAAAATCATAAAGTTCACCGTATAGAGTAATAAAACCACATTTGTTTCATTCAACAAAAGAGTAATAATACACCAAAATTACATACAAAAAGTGTAAGCAGATTTGTTTCATTCAAAGTACATAAGAGACAACAGGAAACTCAATTTTCTTCATTGGATTCAAGTCCAAAACACCCTCTATTTGAATCCTTCAAAGCTATATACCAATTACTTGACTCATTCACCCTTGCATAAAAAGCTTTTTTCACTTGTGAAGCTAATACAAATGGATCCCTAATGGATTGAGCTTGTCCTATATTAAAATTTAGAGCATACATCAATAATCAAGCACTAACACTTAAACTTATATCCAAAATAAACTATATGATTTTGGTTACTAACCTGTTAAGATGGATCCAACTTTTATCCATCTCCAATGAATTTGTATTTGATGTTGTTCTCTTACTAAAATCTTGTTTTTTGTCTGGGTTTAACAACTGTTAGACAAGACAATGACATTATTTGCGGTTGTAATATCAGGGTCATGACAAGGTCATTCACACACGTGCTTTTAAAAGAAAACATGCCTTGGTTGAATTTCAGTATATTTGGGTTATTGAAGTTTAAAGCTTTATCTATTGGACTTGATTCACAGTGTTAACCTTGTAATTTTTTTTTTCAATGGTGCTTTTGTAAGAAATATTTTCTGTCTCTACTTAAAGACTATTTTCCGCCTAATTGAGTTTTTGTGCATCTTTCTAGGTTTATTCGGGTGGAATTGTTGAAAGAGAAATTGTTAGAATACAACAAGGAGATTTTTTTTTTTAATCTCTTCAAATTAGATCATGCATATAAGTATATCACTATAGTTCCTTCCACTTTGAGTGAACTATCTTAAACTTGTCCATGATTATCACCCAAAAGTTTTCATCCCTCATTGGGTGGTTGGTATAATTAATTTTAAAGCTTATGCAAATGACAAATATCAACAAAGCATACAACAAAAGTTTATGCTAGATAAAACTATAAACAAAGTGTCTTACATCAAATAAATGTTAGACTATATATTACTCTGTTTATTGTGAATTAGTTTTGAGCTGAAACTCCTCTATAAATCTTAATCGAGTACATTTAACTTAGTCCTATATATAAAAATAAAAATGCGTAATATATTCAAGAAAAATTTTAGCAAATAAATAAAGTCAAGTTAGCTAGTACTGTATGCTAAATACTGATTGCTAAAAGAATCAGAAAACTCATCATGTCAGCACTGATTGCTAGCTATACGTGGCTCATTTAGTAGCTGGCTTCCATGCCATTATATGAGATTAAAATTATAATTTTTTTGGAGTTATCCTCTCTATTTTATTAGTTCCTTAAACAAGAACCACGAAAATACACTTGTTTGTTATGTGCCTTGTCTTGAATTTTTTACCAATTAATTTACAGTACTTCTCAATTGCAATTGTTTCTTAATGCAATTTTCTCTTGATGTAATTGTTTCTCAATGATCAAGACAAATGGAATAATTGGAAAAGTAGATTCCTAGTTGGATGGGGATCTGGGAAAAGTAGCAAAATGTTGAGTGTTTGTGCTGAGTGTTGTGTTTTGGGATTCTTGTACAAGTCTGGAAAGACAGGTTGCTAGTTTATGGTGCTATTGAGACTAGGTACTATCTATTGTATATTATGACTAACCTTTCTTCTGTTTCTTCTTAGTGCTGGTTTAGGCACCTAGGGTTTGTTTAAAATTTGTCAAGTGGCATTGCCTCTATTGTAGTGTTTGAAGGAAATGTTGTAGAATGTAAAAGAAGTGAACGCATTAAAAAACATATAGAATCGGTAATGTGTTTATACATTGACATTCCCTGCATAGCCATGGTTTAAAAAAGCATTATTGAGGCGCGCCTCAAATTGAGGCGGTCAAAAAACTCCTCAAGGCCTCGAATTCATTTAGTGAGGCTTGTGCCTCTTGTTTCCATACTCGCCTTTGAATTTGATTCATCTAGTTAGTGGTTTTATTTGTTACCTCTAACTTAGTTATAAACATCCTAAATTTATTTGGTTTCAGTCTAACTTTGAAACCTGTCCAAATAAGAGAGTTACATTTGCTATGTTTTGATTATTGATAAGGCGGCCTCTCTTGATAAATACAACCTAGAATAAAAGGAAATATATATAAGAAGGGAAAATATACTGAAGTTATTAAGATGCGAATTCCCTGATTACCCCTAAGAAATTTTAAGCAAGTTTACCCTCTTTTGAGCTCGTTTAAATGCCTTATGGTGCTCTTAGTTTGTTCTGTGTATTGATTCATTAAGTCTGTTTCTGAGAATATTCTGGCTTACTGAGCTGTAAAACAGAACGATCAATTTTTTATTTTTATAAAATTCTTGGATTTTAATGGTCATAGGATCATAAGTTCAACATCTAGCCACCCAAATTGGAAGGGATAACTCTTCAATAGAAAGATTGAAGCTTAATATGCTAATTAGTTTCATCTAGCTGCATTTTGAATTTGGCCAGTGAAACCAATAGATAACTCGTTTAACTGCATTTTATTTTATTTTCTTTCAGAATCCCTACACTGTGAACATTCTTATGGCTGGTTATGACAAGGAGACAGGCCCATCTTTGCACTACATCGATTACATTGCAACACTTCATAAACTTGAGAAGGGAACAGATATTTCTCATCATTATTTATGGTTTGCAGTAGGATAGATGGGAACAGAATATCAGGAAGCATACCTAGACTTATTGGAATTAATATTTGTTACTTAATAGAGCCTCCACTTTAGTTTGATTGGACACAATGTTGGTTTTGGTGAAAAGAGAAACGTATGTTATCTTCAGCAATAGAAATTGACAGAAAGGTGTCACAAACTGATCTAAAAATAGGTATATAGGTATCACTAGGAAGCAAATTTATCAGGCAAAGAACTTCAACCGTTACACATAAGCCCCCTTTATGAAATATATAAATAAAACATTATGCTTTGGCCTCCAATAACAGGCCGACCCTGTGCAATATATGTAGGCATGAAAATATGATTCTCCCATAAAATAATAAAAAGATACCCATAACTAAAAATAGCATTAATTGAAAGTTGAAACATACAAGTCCATTAAAATCAAAAGAGTACACCACAAAGAAAACAGAGTACTCAACTCAGCAGTAAAAACAGTACTCAACTCAGCAATAAAAACAAAGAAAAATTACCATCATAGTAAGCCAAAAAGGCTACATAATATTTATTATTTGAAGAACTACATAATATATATGCAATACATATATATATATAAGTCAGACTCTACTCTACCCTACTATTCTCAAGTCATTAACATGTTTTTGAAATCCAAACTTTATTTCTTCTCTGTCTTTCTGAAACATAGAGCATAAATCCTACTTGATTACAAGGTTTCTATTTATTCCTTGTTTGGTAGTATTTGTCCCAACTCCCAAAAGCATTCTGCTTCCCCAGAAATATCACATGCTTTTTTCTTAACTTAAACAGAAAGTCATTAAAACCTTCTTTATAAACCCAGCAGCATTTCAATTTAATCTTTCACTTTTCTAAGTTAGCACAAAAAAAAAACTATATAGTTTCACCATTGTACCGATAAATATATATATATATATATGTAGACATATGCCTATCTACAACATAAACGAGGCATCATATTGCTTGTAATTGAGTAACTAATAACAAAAGACTAACAGAGCAACAATCTACACAAAACCCACACTGCAGACAACACAATAACACTAAATAGCAAACCAGATGGGTCTCAAATCAAGCTATCTATGCATAACATAAAAACTAAAATAAGAACACAAGAAGAAACACCTCAACAAATTATCACAAACACAGAGAAGGGTCAATAGTTTCAGCTGAACATAAATATTATGATTTAGTACAATTGAATACAAATAATTCATCATTGAAAAATTCCATGAATATGTCAATGGTATTTGTATAAGTTTTCTTTATGCACACTTTTCTCTTTAATGTAACTATGACCATGTTTGTTCATCTTTGAATTTTCATAATTGAGATTAATTCACCATTTTGACCCTTAAAAATTTCTAACTGTGATTTTTACAGAGGTTTTCCTGTTTGGCTAAAGTATGTTCCTGGTATGAGCCTTTTAAGGTTTCCTTCACTCATTTTATTTGTATGTTCCAGTGAGAAAGACTTGCAAGAGATTTTATAGATTGGCAGTTAAATAAGCACACAAATGGCAGCATTACATTTACGTTTTTACTCATATCCAGTTTTACGGAGTTCTTAAGGAAATTCTGCTATAATGCATGAAAGAAAACCTACACACATCTACTTAATTTATCTTGACAAGTATAAACATTACCAAGCCTATTCAAGAAGTAGCAACCTCAAGATATCAACCATTGAAATTGCAACTCCTGGAAAAACAGAAAAGGTATTTACCTCAATGTATAGAACACTAGACTTATCCTGCGGTTTTCTCCTTGATCGAAGATCTTTAAGACTGTGTTCCACTGTTTCAGCATAATCATATCGAATTCCTTCTGCTCTCCTATTGTTCCAGTGCTTCCAATGAAAAGGAGTCCCTCGAGTATTTAAAACTGCAAGTAAGTACTGGGCAATACGCTCTTCTCCAACCACTGAATCTTTCACAGACCCTACATCCAAAATTAATAAACTTTAATCAGGTAAAGTGAAGAAGCAATACCATATCCCAACTCTAAAAGAAATATCCATAGTTGAACAAGTAATTATGTAAAATGTAAATAAAAGAAAAAAAAATATAACTTTCTATCTCTGTAAACAAGTTAGGTTTCCACTAGATATCTAAATTTAACATAACATATACTCTTTTCAAAATCTACATGTAATTTTTAACTATTCTATTTTCAGCTACAGTAATAATTCAACCATCTTGACTACTATAATATTATACCCAGAAAATTACATTACATGGACTCATATCAATTTTAATGAAAGTTATATTATTTAGAGCATGTACTAAGTTTCCTCTATTTTTGTTGGTGACGCATTTGCAGCATGAGATGAGTTTACAGGGTCTTCCCCAAAGGCAATAAAGCCAGAATTGAATGATAGCATGTTCATTTCATATTCCCTTGGCCAACAAAATCAACAGCCAAATATCTACAACTAGAGCATATGGTTTTTGTCGAGTAGCAAGAAGCTTGACGTTAACCAATTCTAGTTTTTGTACTTGTTACAGTTTCAGCATACAATAAATACATCATCAAATGTTCACATTTAATTTAACAGATTAAAGAAAAAAATAACAAAAACAAAACAAAAAAGAACTAATCGAAGAGGGCTGACCTGCAAGAGCAAGCTTTAGTCCTGTCTCTATATCTGGGATACTTGGAACCAGTACACCTGGAGTGTCCAGTACATATATGCTCGGCTGATGAGCAATCTGTACCCAAAAAACAAAATAGTTTTGAATAAAATTCAAGGAACTAGAATCTAAAACTTGTCATTAGGAGATATAAATATCTTAAAATGCATATAACCAAAACATGAATCCTAAGAGTAAAGAATGTTTATGCACCCTCAATTTTGCTTGACAGTAGAAAGGAAATCAAACACAAAAACTACTTCACCTTGAAACTAGCAATATCTTGAAGAGTGAATTTCTTATGGTGTTTTCATAATGCAATGCAAGGGTTCACTGAAAAGATTGTGAGGATGAACCAGTCAATCTCATTTCACAAAAATGGAGAAACAAGAATGAAGAACAGAGAGAAGAAAGGGAGTTAGAGAGAGAGCAAGGGAAAAGCATTTGGTGATGGTGACAAGAACATTACCTGATTTCAAACCAAAGCCTTCGTATAGGAGATACAGGAAATGGGTATATCGCCTTCGAATGTGGTGTAGCCCTTCTCAGGATTTGTCTTTCGTGAAGGGGAGTGAGAGACCGAGAGAGATAGGTCTACGGGAAAGACCGAGAGAGACAGGTCTACGAGAGAGATAGACCGAGAGAGACCAGGAAGAGAAAGATGGAAGAAAGATTGAAGAAATGGGTACAGGGGAAATGGGTACACGGGAAAGGTAGAAAAAACTTAGGGATTTGGCGCCTGAAATTTGTCTCATATACAATAACTCTTTTTTAAATACTATTATAATGATGTGTTATGGTAATGGGTGTTTGGTGTAGTGAATTTAAATGATTAAATATAAACAAATAAAGATAATTATTAAACATATTACAATTAGACATCATAAAACATTATAATTCATTGAAAATAACATAAGATATTACAAGACAAAATAAGTATCTATTTGTTTCTCTTTGGTAATAAGAAATTATTACCAAAGATAGGATAGTGTGTTATTATCACATAACGATACTTTTTTAATTATTTCTATTTTCACTAAAAGCCTTAGACCCGCTCGAAGAGGGTGAGTCATTAATGACTCTTAAATTTGTCTCTCTCTGAATTGTCCAGTTCAGACAGTTTGAGATTACTATATACCTATAGTGTGATTTGTTACTTATGTATTGTTTCATTTGTAGAGATTTCGATATGAATCTCTTTTGTTCTCGTAAGTGGGCAGACTTAATTTTAGTTTGCGCGCTTATGAGAACTATGGGGAGGTGCTGCGAAATTTTTATAAATATGTAACAATATTATGAGTGTAAATCACATTATATGTATATTGTAAACCTGAATGGGATAGGTTCTTTACCGTTATAGAAATGGAGTGAAAATATGGATTAGGCCACACACACAAATTGATTGTAAAGTTGATGATAAGTGTTCAGTGCAGTGCTACACTCATACAATGTCAATCGACAAGAGCTGGATTAATTTCACAAATCAATTATCTAATGAGTATGAAGCTGGTGTGATGGATTTTCTTCAGAGAGCTTGGTAGTGCGTTTACTCAAGGAGATTGGGGAAATCGCATGATTGTCACATCATTATGCAATGCCTTTTGCCAGTTGGTGTGCATGCATTCCTAGAGAAATTGATTACTACAACTATTATTGAGTTATGCACTTTCTTCAAGCTCATTTGTGCCAGAATTTTAAAAGTCTCAGATTTAGAAAAAGTCAAAACTTCAATTGTCGAGATTGTTTGCAAGTTAGAAAGTATTTTCCCCCATGTTTTTTTTTCGATATCATGGTCCATCTACTAATACATTTACCGAAAGAAGCAATAATTGGAGGACCGGTTCATATGAGGTGGGTGTATCCTTTTGAAAGGTATATGAAAAAGTTGAAGAATTATGTCTGTAATAAAGCACGTGCAGAGGGATCAATAGCAGAAGGATATGTGGTTGATAAGGCATTGACATTTTGCTCCATGTACTTGAAAGGAGTTGAAACAAAGTTCAATCGTACAGACCGAAATGTAGATGTTGGTCCATCACTTAAAAATATGTCAGTCTTTCGATCTCAGGATCGTCCAATTGGTAAGAAATCCTTGACAACTTTGGATGATGAAGTGAAGAAAAAAAACGGATTGGTATATTCTAAATAATTGTAATGAGATCTTGCCATATCTTCAGTAAGTATTTTGAGTAGTTCATACTTTCATTGCATGTTTATTTTAATACTTATTATAGTAACTCTTAGATTGATTGTTTTTGTTCGTTGTAGATAGCATATGAAAATTATTCAAACTCGAGGTGTTGAAAAGATAGACCAATTACATAGAATGGAATTTCCTAACTGGTTTTATAATAGGATTTATCATCTTCGGTAAATGGGTTCTTCGGAAGTACATGAAGAATTAATCTCTTTAGCAAATGGTTTTTCAACTCGTGTTGCTTCATACCCTGAGTGTGTTGTAAATGGAGTTAGATTTTTGTGTTATAACAGGGACAAGAATCGCAAAACTCAAAATAGTGGAGTCTCTATAGCAGGAGTTGAAAATAATACTTATTACAACCAGTTGGAAGAAGTTTTAGTGATGTCATATCTTTCTGGTTGTTCTGTTGTATTATTTAAGTGCAAATGGTTTGACACTAATCAGCCTTCAGGATTAAAGTTTGAGCAAAACATAACTAGTATTAAAACTAGTTCAGAGGCATTCAAAGATGATAAATTTATCTTAGCAACTCAGGCTAACCAAGTTTTCTCCATTGATGACCTTAAAAATAAATCTCACTGGAAATTCGTCCAAGTAGTGCATCACAGAAATGTGTGGGACATCCCACTAGTTGAAGAACAACTGGAGGATGTAGAAGTAGATGTTATGCACAACACTAGTTCCTCTGATTTCCAATTATTCGTTGATCTTGGTCCGTTGCCACAAATCAACTTTGAACGTACGGGGTCTCCATTACAATTTGTTGAGATAGATAATGTTGCAATTGATGAGGAGAGGGAGGAGGAAGAGGAAGAGGAGGGGGAGGAAGAGGAAGAGGATGTGTATATGTTTAGTATAAATGTAATTTTAATATCTATATTTTCAAATATGGCTGGCGTTATTGCTCGATCTCACGGGGGTGATGGTGGAGGATGTGATCCTCCTTGTGGACCGTCAGATATTCCAGCTGATTATGAACGAGGTAATACATTACACATTGATACACTCCTTAAATTTTAACAGTTAATACATATTAATTTAAAAATATTAAATTTTCATACAATAGCGCCTCCAAACAAGCGTGGGCGCCACAAAGGATTGAACACGCGAGAAAAAAGGGAAGAGTTGGGACGCCATCTCCCTCTCGAGTGCGACGTGCGAGGGAGAACATATAAAGAGATCGGAGATTACAACTGAAATTTCTCAAGAGAGCTGGGATTACTTGTTCGACATTACACATATCCCGACTGTCCTCAATGGTCAAAAGTACCAAATGCCTCGAAACAAAGAATACTTGCACATTTGGAGGTAAGTAATTTCTATATTTATGTTAATTCTATTTAATTATATATCATATTTACTAATAAATGTTTGTAATTTAGGATGATTTGTTTGATATCAAGCGTACCAGATATGGACAAGGGCACATGTTTAGGATCTTGAGAGGCATTGATACATTATGTGCCAAAAATTATTCTGATTAGAAGTACGATATTAAGGAACATTTAACGATAATGGTGCATAAATCGTTATGATGGTTGTACTGATACGCAGTGGAAAAAAGCCATTGAATTTTTTCAACGCCCATAAATTATGGTATTAATTTCTTGCTAACCTTAATTCTATTAATTAAATATATTACTAACATAAACTTTTGCATAAAAATTCTAGGTTCAACAAGGAAAATAGGAAGAAACTAAAAGAGCTCAGCTACGAAGGTTCTCAATCAATCACAGCATTGCGCTACAAAAAAGTTAGTTAATTAATTCTTTTTAAGTTTGTTTTTCTTATTTACGTTTAATTATTTTTTTAAAAAAATATGTATGTGACAACGCAATTTAGAGATTGGGCAACTTAAGCCGATTCCGGATAGCTGGATGGATATTTACCATAAATCAGGCACAGGGTGGGTGACAGAAACAACCAAAAAAACCTAGGTACGTTAAGTTTTTTTAAACATTTTTCAAATTTTTAATTGTTTATTTATAATATATAATTACATTATATATTATATCATAGGATGAATTGCGTGCATATCGCGACACGCAATAGACATAATCAATTGATACTGAGAGTTCCACACCAGTTTCGAGCGCGCCTGAAGATGACGACTTGTCTTTAGTACAAACTGTTTTCGGAAAACGACGTGGCCACCAGAAATGATATAGGTGTATCCTTAACATAAGAGACCAAACTCCATTTACTATTGATCCTCTACAAACTAGAGATGAAGAGATGGCTCAGATGAAAGAGTGTGTTCGACAATTTGAGGAGCACATCCAGACTCATTGTATCACCTCGAGATCTCAATGTGCCCCACCACCACCTGATGATCCCGATGTTGGAGCACCGAGTCAGTAGAACTTATGTATGAGTTTTATTATTATGGACTATTATATTTTCATGTTTAGGACAACTCTTTATTTTGATTGAGCAAACGTACTCTTATATTTTTATTTATATGTTTAATATAAGGGTTTTAATTTTAATATATTGTTTTATATTTAATTCAAATTAAATTAATAAATAAATATTACACAAATAAAAAAAATCTCGGTTCAGTCTATACCGATGACAGTGTCCTCTGTATACCCCATCCAGATGACAAAATTGGACCAGTTTTAATGACGATATTGTCAACTCTATACCGAGAACTATTATCCTCGGTACAACCTATAACTAGAACATATTTATTGTTCTCGATAGAAGTTTTCATCTACCAACGAGGATGTACCGAAAACTTTCTACCAATGACATGTTCTCGGCACAGCTTCTATGGAGGGCATACGGGCTTCTACTGACTACTTTTTTTTTCGGTATAACTCCTGTTTTTTGTAGTTTAATTATACAACTAAATAAAAAATGATAAAATAATGTAAATGATATAATAAAACTACTTTATACATATACGCTTTTGATGTTGTATTCAATTTTAGTTATAAATGATTTTATTATGTCGTAAAAAATGTATCACTAACATACTTTTAGATTATATCAATCATACTTTTTTTATTATATTTTTTTATCTACATAAATTAAATTATAATTGCAACCCATTTTTTTTTGTCGGTATAGCAACACATATCTTGTATGTGCTTCCACCACTAGTTCTTATATAAAGAAGAGTTTTCAATGGTTATAATTCATGTTAGTTTATAAAAGTTCTAAATAAGGAAGAAAACTAAAACTCTATAATATTAATATATTTTTGTTGTGTTATAATTTATATTTTATGCAAATTGCATTAAATAAAATAAAATTTTGATACTGTATATAATTCGTCGTAATATTCATACAAGAATTTTGATATTATATATAATTCCACGTATTATTCATTATTATTTTTTTATAAAAAAAGTCAAGTATATAATTTAAACACATGCCATTCTTTTAGACAATTTTGAGCTACGTTTCTTCTTCTTATTTATTGCTCATTGACTTTTTTTCTGAAAGAGAAGATATATACTATTCTAGAAATGAAAGTGTTATCCACAAATCATTTTAATCAAAGGTGCGCCTATCCCTTTAATATACAGCTATATAGCTTGGAAAAAAAAATTTGTAATCTCCTCCGTCTCCCACCAATTAATTTAAAACATTTTATTTATTTATTTAATATATATTTAAATTATTTATAATTTTCTTTTTTTTAATTATATTAATACTATAAATAAATTATGTATCTTATAATAATTAGTAGAAGATAAAAAGAATACGAAATTGGAGATACCAGATTTTTTTTCATATAGCTTACTTGAAATATGTGGAGAAACTTTAAAGCTGACTTTTCGATTCTTCTTGCACGTCTAGAGTGTAGTTAATAATGAATTTTACTATCACCACTTGAAGCAATGCTGCAAATATATATTCATTGGATTCACTATATTCTCAAGCTACTTTAGCATACATAAAATTTCCACATTGGACCTATCTACCCAAATGAGGCCATCAATCTTACAACGTTCATTCTCCAATCAAGCTTTTTTAGTCTACATTAATCGAATCTGATCAAACTTGTCAAACTCAATATCCCTTACGCTAGTGCAGCTCGTCATTCAATTTGTACATAATCAACTATATATAAAAAAAAATTATGACACAAAAAATTCAATAAGTATATAACAGACACATATTGTGTTACAAACGAAACAAGTCAAGCAAGTAATAACAATTAAACAAAAATGGCTTCCAAAACCAAAACCTCTCCATTACTGCTATTCTTTGTCCTCTGTTTTCTATTTAATCTCCGACTCTCCGCCGCTCAAACCGTCGTCAAAGGATCATACTGGTTCTATGGCACCGAGTTTGAGGTTTCAAACATTAACTCGTCTCTTTTCACCCACCTTTTCTGTGCTTTTGCCGACCTCAATTCCACCACATACCGAGTCACCATTCCCAACTCGGTTTCAACTCAGTTCTCCACATTCACCACAACTGTCCAACGAAAGAACCCTTCCGTGAAAACCCTTTTGTCCATAGGTGGAGGGGGAGCCAGTGCCTCTGTCTTCGCTGCCATGGCAAGTCAACCAAGTCGCCGGAACTCGTTCATCGACTCGTCCATAAAGCTAGCCAGGAGTTATAACTTCCATGGCCTCGACCTCGACTGGGAGTACCCCTCGACTGCGACGGAGATCGCCAACTTCGGAAAACTTCTCCTCGAGTGGAAAGCAGCCGTCGCCAACGAGTCCCGGACGTCCGGCAAGTCTCAATTACATTTATCGGCGGCGGTTTTCCGGGCACCGAACTACTATTCACTAGATTTGCCTGTTCGAAATATATCAAACAGTTTGGATTGGATAAACGTAATGAGTTACGATTTCTACGGTCCCGGCTGGTCGCCGAACTATACAGCGCCGCCGTCCGGTCTGTACAACGCGACGGCGAGTCAGGCCAACGGCGCTGCAGGAATCAGAAATTGGATTCAGGCGGAATTTCCAGCGAGAAAGATAGTCTTTGGGATGCCGTTTTACGGCTACGCTTGGCGTTTGGTGAACGCTAATAACAATGGACTTTTTTCTCCGGCAAACGGAGCCGCCCTATCGACGTCCGGGGACATAGGCTATAATGGGATAAGGAGCTTTATAAGCTCTAATGGAGCTCGGTGTGTTTACAACGCGACGGTGGTGAGTGATTATTGCTATTCCGGGACGACTTGGATTGGTTACGATGATGTAAAGAGTGTCTCTACCAAAGTTGCCTATGCTAAGAGCCAAGGATTGCTTGGCTATTTTTCTTGGAACGTTGGATCTGATTACAATTGGACTCTTTCCCAAACAGGTATGAAATAGTACTTTTATCTTTTAGTTACTCTCTTTCTCTCTCTTTACACTCTAGTTGTTCATGCATATTATTAAATATAAATCATTAAGTTGTGAAAAGTATGGAAAAGGAGCATAAGCATATAATAATTTTTTATTAAAAAAAAAGCTCCATAGGCCTTGTATTCGTCAAAAACAAACTAGATAACTTTAGATCTAATTTAATCAATTGTTTTTTTATAAGATTTTTATTAAAATCCCAAATTACACTTTAGTTGAATTATAACTAAGTGCATTTTATATTTGAAAATTTTAATTTATTTATTTTTAAGGTATTAATTTTCAAATAATTAATTAATATAAATAAAATAAGACTATATTAAAATTTCATAAAAATCTTATAAATAAGTGAATTAAAATGAAGTCAAAAGTTATATTAGGTTCTATTATGAAATTTTTAAAATCATAACATTGTATATAAGGCAGTTCTACAGTGGGCTGCCATTTTTGCTGCCATTTTTGTTCTTACCTATGGAGATTCAACACATGGATAAATTATTACATAATTTTTTATATGATAGTGTACATTGAAATTACAGCACGCATTCCAAAGTTTTCATGAAATTTTGAATAGTTTATGATGTCGAAAACATGATTCAATCAGTCTGTTACATGAGTGCCTATTTTTTTATTATACGTGTACAAGTTACTTTTTTTAACCATACTTTCAGTACCGTAAATTATTCATAATTTTCAAAAAACTAATGGTATACCTGTTATAACTACAATATGTACATCGTCATATCAAAATAATTGGATTATATATTCTCCACTTGCCAAAATATAGAGACGTCTCTACCAGGTGAGGCAAAAGTTGTACCCCAACTTTAGAACTCCTATCTATAAATAGTGAGCTTCTAAGGTAGGGGCATTTTTATTTTCGGCACCTAGAAAAATTATAACCCTTTTTTTCTTATTATAACAACGTACACATGATAGTTATGGCATGCATCCCACCAATTTTAAGAGAATTTCAAATAATTTATAGTACTGAAATCAGGATTCAAATAACATGTTGTACACTCGTATAAAAAAAATAGGCACGCGTGCAACTGATTATTTAAACCCTGATTTTGACACCATAAATTATTCTAATTTTTTAAAAATTGGTGGATGCTTATTATAACTACATTGTACATCGTCATATAAAAAAAATTTGGTTGTAATTTCTCTTCGTGCTAAACACGAAAATGCCCCTACCTAATAACTTCCCTATATATTTATATAAAGGTTAAATACTCATTTAATACCATGTGTTTTATCGAAATACAAACTTGTTACCTTATGTTTTCAATAATGCTCATTTGGTACCATGTAATCTGAAAATCATACATATATACTTGATACCTTGGTACTGAATTTGGTCAATACTTTTTTATTAATATGACCAAATTGTCTTCAGTTATATAGATTTTAAATTTAAATTTAATTACATGATTGTATATAATTGAGGGCAGTTTGATCATATTGATAAAATTTTACTAATCAAATTTGAGTCCAGGGTATCGAGTATATACGATTTCAAATTACAGAGTACAAGATCAGAATTATTGAAAATATAAGGTACCAAGTCTGTATTTTAATAAAACATAGGGTACCAAATGAGTATATACCCTTATATAAATAAGGAACTTCATAAATAGGGGCATCACTTTTGTTCCTACCAGTAGGGGCGTGTTCTATTTTCTGACACCTGGAGAAATTATATCCCTATTTTTTTACATGACGGTGTACATGATAATTATAGCTGATATCCCACTAATTTTTGGAAAAATTAGAATAATTTACAGTGCCAAAATCAGGGTTCAAACAGTCTGTTTTACACAAATATAAACAAAATTACGCATGTGTGCAAAATATGTTTTTACCATAAATTATTCAAAATTATCCTAAAATTGGTGGGATGTCTGCTATAACTGCAATGTACATCATCATACAAAAAAATTGAGTTATAATTTCTCCACATACCAAGAACAAAATTCTCCTACTAGTAGGGACAATACTATTCCCTACCTAAGAATTTCCATATATATAGTAAATTTAAGGATATAAAATACTATAAATTCTAATTTTAAATTTGATTAAGAATTATACATTATGAATATTTGAAGTCTTTTTTAAAAAAATATATATATTATTAAGATAATAATTTGTTCAAAAGATGAAAAATTGTAGAGTGAACTCGCCTATTTTTTTTATGTAAAGTTTATATTAATACATATTTGTCCTAAAGATAGAAGATTAGAGAGAGAACTTCTGTCTTTTATGTAAAAATTATAGTGACACCTTTATGGAAATAATTCCAATAAAATCTTCTAAAATAATAATAAAAAATAAGATACTTTTTTTAATTTATACTATGATTATACAAAGGTGTTTTTATATACATTTTTTTTTCTTTCTTTTTCCATCTCTTTCTAAATATATAGGAGAATTATTTAACATCCCGCAAATATATAAATACACCCCAAATTAAAAATAATTTATTTATAATTACATCTTATGTATTTTCTATATTAGGCCTTGAATTCTATACCAATTTAAACAAAAAATAAACTAAAATTATGCACACCATTTATAATTAGAAATTAAAATTTTTAAATGACTAATAAAATATAATTTTTAATAAAAATAGATAATTAAAATAAAAAATAAATATATAATACAATCTCAAAAATAAATTTACGAAAAATTAATTTAAAAATATAATAAACTTACTTTCATATTATATGATTTTTCTAGTGAGAAAATTTTATAATTATATTGTTACACAATTTTAAGAGAAATATTCAAATGGAAATTTTTTTTATAGTTTTGATTTTATTAGAAATGAGGGTGTAGTAAGTGTGAATTTTTTAAAATATAATTAAAGACTTTAAAATGTACATTTTAATTATTTTATTTTATTATAAATATGTAATATATATTTATATTTTAGAAATGAGATGTATTCAAACATTTATGGATTGTAAATACAACTCTCCATAAATATGTTATAAATTTTTAAAATTTCACAACCCTTTTAAAATAATATCAACACAAATTTCATATTTGTAAAAAATAATTTTAAAAGCCACCTTTCTTAATATTTATTGTTTAAAAAAATTAAAACATCTTTAACTTTTTCTATTTCAATCATTTATAAATTTTCATCAAAAAACATTTTGAAATTGAAAACTTAAAATCACAATTTGAAAGTGATCTTTTTGATTCAAAATAAAAGAAATCATAAATATAAATAATTTAAAATTATCTTATTTGAAGCAAAAATATTTTTTTCAAAAACATAAATAAATCAAAATTATTAATAAAAATTATAATATTAAAAATGTTTGAAAATAATATATAGGAGCATAAAGTACACCTCAAACTGAATACACCACATTATAAATATCAATATATATTTATTTATAACAATATACGCTACATATTTCCTATATAATTTTTAATTGTGCACTCTTTTTAATATAAAAATTAATAAAAATAAAATTATATATTTCATTAATTAAATATATAAAATATGTTTAATTTTTTTTATTATAAATAAATAAGAAAATAAAAAATATAAATGTTTAATACAATATCATTTATAAATTTTTGAGAAATGAATTAAAAAGTACAATAAATTTTCATTTATATTAATAATTTCTTTAATTGTTATTTATATCTATATATTTATATAAATGAGAGGTATATAGAGGTGATGTTGCTTCCTTGAGAGCTTCAATAATATATGATTTATCTATTTTCTCATAAATTGTGGTTTTTCTAATTTTTATTTAATATTTAAATAAATGAGAGCTATATGAAGGTGATGTGGCTTCTTAGAATCAATAATATATGATTTATCTATTTTATCATAATTTGTGATTTTTTTAATTTTTTTTAATTAAAAAAATGATTAATTAATAATTTCAAAAATCCGTATATTCCCACGTGGTTTACAAATCATTGTAGATTATATTTTTAGGCTATAAATAAACTCTTTATTGACTTTGATTTGTAATTTATCCAAATATTAATATTTATTTCTTATAATGATTGATTTAACTCAATCTTGCCCAATAGTTATATATTTTTTTAATTTATCAAATTTATATTTTATATATAATTTTGAATTATACGAACATATATAACATTAAAGAAAAATGGAAGAATTACTAAAGGCCTACAAAAATTATAATGTCCGTACTCATATTGTATTCTTTTTTTCAATATTATAAATATATGTATTTATATAAAGGAGAGTCCCAAGGAGATTATGTGTTTTCTTAGTTTTTCTAATTATTATAAATCTATTTATTTATATAAAGATACTCTAAAATTATTTTAAATCACTCTAATTATTTTCTTAGTTTTTCTCATTTTTTTATTCAACTTTTTCTAAAAACAATATATTTTTATTCTATTTTTTAATAATAATAATAATAAACTCTCTTTTATTTTATTTTACTTTCCAAATATCTATCTATATATAATAATAAATTAATTACTATTAACTCTATTTTCTTTTATTGTAGTTTCTAAATAATAATGATAAATTAATTAACTAGTTTAAATAGAGATATTTAAATGTATTTTTAAATAGGATATTTTTTTTAAAATATTATAATTAAATGTGCATGCATATATAAATATATATTTAAAAAAAAATTAAATTAAACCACAAAACAATTATATAAAAGAAAATATATTCCGATTTATTCTATTTTAGTCAAAAAAAATTTCTGAAAATTCAATACAAACTCTTTGTTTGATAAATTTTTAATAATCTATTTTACCATTTTAAAAATAAAGGGTCCAAACAAGTAATCAACCAAAATACATGTGGTTCAAATAATCTATCTATATATATTCATATTCTTAACTTTTTGACAAAACACGGGGTCTAAAAGTTAATTTTTAAAAAATAAAGGGTTCAATCGAGTAATCGACTAAAAAAAGGTTCACAATGGTGTGACCCCTTGCACAAAATATATTATATATATAATTTACTTTTTATAAAGAATTTTGAACATTTTGAATACATGCATAGTACAAAGGTAAATTTTAAATAATAAAAGTTCAAAACAAGTAATCGGTCAAAATAAAGTGTTCAAATAATCGATCTATTTATTTATATTTTTAACCTTTTGACAAAACGTGAGGTGTAAAAATTAATTTTTAAAAATGAAGAGTAATCGGGCAAAATAACCTTTGCACAAAACATAAATTTATTTATACATAATTTAGACTATTTATAAAAAAAATAATGTAAAGTGTATAATAATAATAATAATAATAATAATTATTATAATAAATATGTGAATAAAATTACGCATACGACAAGCTGTTAGAACTTTGTTTTCAACATTTTAATTATTTGTTATACAATGAACACAATCATAAAAAATAAAATTGGGGTCAAGATGCATCCACGTGTCCATAGAAAGTACATGTTGTACGGGTATGGTGAAAAAGATTCTTTACCACACAATCTTCACAATAAAATTTTAAAAATATATATTTTTTATCATTATAAAAAACTGTGCGAAACACAGTTATGTTTTCTAGTATTTATATAGTAGAACATTAATGAGATGATGTGACACTCTAAAATTGCTCAAAAGCACTCTTTCTAAAATTGCTCCAAAGAACTCTTTCTATTTTCTAAATTTTTCATATTTTTTAATTCTTCTTTTTCAAATTTATGATTATTAGATAATAATAAAAAAAAAACTATAATGTCTAAACTATCTAAATATCTATAAATATCTAAAACTAAAAACTCTTCTGAATAGTTACATTCAAATTGGTATTATTATAATAATTTATTTTTGAAGAGTATATAATTTATTGATATCTTGAAAAAGTTTAATCATTTTCATTTAAAAAGAAATCTTTTGAATGAAATAAAATGAAACAACTTCATAACAAGCCTAACAAATTAATAGACAATTCATAACCACCTAGACTGAATTGATGGAGAAAACATTGTGATAAAAAATAGTTTATTCATATTATTTATACTTTTTATTTAAACGTAAGTAGTCTTATAAAAATATATGTTAACAACATATATAAATTATAATAATAAACGTCATTTTTTTCTCATTTTTTATTTTACATTTCTAATTTATGGCTATTAATTAATCAAGAAAAAAATTGTATCTATTTTCTCTTTATTATTTTAATAATAAGTATAATATATGTCAATTAAAAATATCTATGTATAATAATAATACTAAATAATCTATCTATTTTTATTTTTAACTTTTTGATAAAACACGTAATCCTAAAGTTAGTTTTTAATAATAAAGAGTCTAAGCAGGTAATTGACAAAAATACACATCATTTCTGATTGTTTTCTCATTTTTATCTAAAATTTATCCAAATCACTATTTCTATTTTCTCATTTTTCACATTTTTTTAATTCTTCCTTTTCAAATTTATGATTATTAATTAATAATTGAAGAAAAAAACTAAAATATCTAAATTTATATAAAGGAGAGCATTAAGGAGGTGATGTGGCACTCTAAAATTGCTCAAAAACACTCTTTCTATTTTCACTTTTTTTAATTCTTCTTTTTCAAATTTATGATTATTAATTAATAATTAAATTAAAAAAACTAAAATATCTAATTACAAAATTTATAATATACCTTTACTTAATTTGAATTCAAATTTGATTAGATATTTAATTAAGCCAACTATTTAATTAAATTATAAATATAAATTAATAATAAACGTCACTTGTTCTCATTTTTTATTTCACTTTTCTAATTTATGGTTATTAATTAATTTTGGAAAAAACTCAATCTTTTTTCTCATTTTTATTTTAATAATAATCTATATAAATATTTATATTTATAACTTTTTGACAAAACATGGCATCCAAATGTTAGTTTTTAACAATGAATGATCAAAACGGGTAATCAACTGAAATATATGTGATTCAAATAAGAGTTTATATATTTTTGGACCCTATGTTTTGACAAATTATTTTTTGGACCCTATGTTTTGTAAAATGGTTCAAATAGAACCCTCAACCTGATTTTGGTAAAAGTTTTCTCAATTAAAATCACAAATAATTCACCAAACTAACAATTCAGAATAGAAATAAATTCATTATACTTAAAAATTGTGTTGTTATATTCATTTTTTTCTTCATCAAAATTGAGTTTAGGGGTCTATTTGAACAATTTTTCAAAATATAGGGTCCAAAAATGAATTTTTTAAAACACAGGGTCTAAATAGGTAATCGGAAAAAACACAGGGTCCAAAAATGTATAAACTCTTCAAATAACCTATCTATATATTCATATTTTTAACATTTTGAAAAAATATATGGTCCACAAGTTAATTTTAAAAAATAAATGGTTCAAACGAGTAATTAGCTAAATTATAAAGTTCAAAATGGTGTAAACCCATAAAAAACATAAATTATATATTTATATAATTTACTTTTTATAAAGAATTTTTAACCTTTTGAATAAATACACGGTCCAAAGGTTAATTTTAAAAAATAAAAGATCAAAACGAGTAATCGACCAAAATATAGTGTTCAAATAATCGATCTATCTATTTATATTTTTAATCTTTTGGTAAAACTTGAGGTCACAAGTTAATTTTTAAAAATAAAAGGTCTCAAATGAGTAATCAACTAACATACAAGACTCTAAATGGTGTAAACCCTTATAGAAAACATATATTATATTAATATATATAATTTACTTTTTATAAAGAAATTTTATCCTTTTGAATAAATGGTTAATTTTTAAAAATGAAGGGTCAAAACTGGTAATCAGCCAAAATACTAACATTTTAACAAAACACAAGGTCTAAAAATTAATTTTTAAAAATAAATGATTCAAACGGGTAATCGGGCAAAATAATCATTATACAAAACATAAATTTTCTTATACATAATTTAGACATTTTATAAAAAAAAGAAACCATGCAAAGCGTATAAATAATAATAATACTAAATAAAAGCACTTGTACAACATGCTTTTTGAACTTTGTTTTCAACACTTTAACTATTTAGAATTTATCGAAAACATTCAGTAGGTTCACTTTACAATGAACAACATCATAAAAAAAATTGTGGTCAAGACGTTCTTACTTGTCCATATAAAAACATGTTACAAGTATATGGAGAAAATGAATCCTTACCACACAATCTCCAAAAAAATATTTAAAAATATATAATTTTAAAAATTATAAAAGACTGCACGAAGTGCGGTTATGCTTTCTAGTTATATAATATTTCGAGATTAGAACTACTAAAGTTAAATGAAAAAAAAATTAAAATTTATCTTTGTTAAAATCTAACTAAGTTAAAATTTCTAAATAAAATTAAATCTTTAAAATGATATATTTTACTCATTTTACTTAAGGATAAATATCTAATTTTTTAACAAAAGAAGTGGTTTATATATATATATATATATTTATGGCGTTCAAATATACTCTAATAATATAATTAATAATTAATTATAAATTTAGACTTTTTCTTTTGTTTGAGACATTTTGTTTGAAATTTGACATTCACATTGAAAATTACATTAGAGATTGTCGTATGTACTCAATCATGTGAAGATTGAAAATATAATATATATATATAATAAAATATATATTTAATAGATATAAATTTTGACATAATTTTTTATACTAAAAACATAAATTAAGTTGATTTAATAATTAAAATGAAAAAATACATAAAATATTGTATGTATGTACAGGGAAAGTTTTCGTTAGGGATCCAAACTCTCTTTTGATTTCAGCACGATGAATTATTTAGAATTTTTTTGAAAATTGATGGAATATTTACTATAACTATAATATACACCATTATATAAAATAATTGAAGTTATAATTTATTGGTATGCCAAAAAAATAGAGAACTCCCTACTGCAGTCTTTCCCTATTTTTACATATACACGTAACTAAATGTAGTTTTACTTTAGGGTAGCCTAGTCAGGATTGACGCAGTTGGGTCCTTGTAGGGACTTACTCAAAAAAAAAAAATGTATATATATCTTTTTTACACTAGTTATAAAAAAAAAATACAGATATATTTTTAATACCTGAGCTCCCACAAAATACATAAAATTTCTATAATTTTTATTTAAAGTAGATAATTATAATTTTTATATTTATTAATATCAATTAATAGATATAATTTTTATTTTAAGCCTCCACCAAAAGAAAATTCTCGGTCCATTACTGAGCCTAGTATTAGTTTAATTAAAACTAGTTCCAGAAATGGATTGCTTAATGTTTAAATTTGGAACATTATTAATCATTAATGATTTAGTTGAGAAACTTAACTGATTTTAATCATGTTGTTAATTTGTTTGTTCAGCTTTTAGTACATGGGGAGCCTAGGGGATTTGGAGTTTTGAGCTTCGGGTTGCTGAGAGGCACTATTGCCCTTATATTATTATACAACTATTAATAAATTTGCCGAACTTAATAGTACGGTTTACCTATATATATATATGTATACACATGATACATTTATAATTCTATCAATCATTAATATATAGCTACACTAAGTGAATCTTACTATAGAATAATTTCGTTTCTATATGTTTTATACTTATTCCGGTTTCCTTTTGTAATGCTTCGATTTCTTAAACATTACTCATCAAAAAATAAAATGCTTTCTTATTGTAACTCATCAACAGAGAAATATTAAAAACATAAATATTTTACACCATAAATAAACTGAACAGTTTTGCTTGAATTATCCGTGATAAAAAACCCACTCAACAATGTTTACTCACTACTCCACGAGAGGAAGCAATATTAGATTTGTTGTTGATGTGAGAAATTGCATTAAGAAAATTTGATTTTAATAATATGACATCATTGAAGCCTAGTCTCTTGCACAACAAAGCACAGTGAAATTTTTTCCCTAGTTTCAGCCACCAGTGGATCGAGAGAAGCATCAGCGTGATGGACTGTCGATGCTACTACACTGCTCTTTTCATCTTTAATGATCACCCTAAATCCAATTCTATTATTAACTTTGTCAATGGCACATCAGCAGCATTGACTTTGGGTTTACTAGCAGAGCAGACAATACGGCTAGCACGAGCATTAGCTGTTAGTTTAGAAACACACTACGAGCATTGAAGAATTACAAATCAGATTCAACATCAATAATCAATACTCTTCTACCAACATTATATTTTATTTAGGACATTAATTATACAATGAAAAACATATCTCCTAAGTTTGATATTGAGTCTACAACGCTTATCTTGATCACTCTCAATCTGTCCAAAATAACAACAATATACAAAATCAAATGCAAAATGCAAAAGAAAATTTATGGAGAACAAACCCTTACAGAGAACCACATTACCACCAAACTACACATATGAACTATATGTATCTTATGGTTTTCTACCCTAAGGGGTTGGGCCTATTGGATTCATATTGTTAGAGTTTGTGGACTATGATTTAATGGGTTAACCTATAGTTATTAAGGTGCTACCATATGCCTCAAATACAATTAATAAGTATTAACTATCCTATTATGGTTATTAACAACTAGTAAGCACTCCAATTAGTGGTTGTGATTATAGAATTATATTTGTGAGTATATTAGTCCATATAATTATTCTAGCTTCATGACATCTCCCCAAAAAAATCCACAGTCTAGTGATAATTCATTACATCACTGAGCCTCACTCCTCCATGATGAATAACTCTATTTCTACCGTACCAAACTCTCCACATGAGAACTAATTAATTGAAGAGCTCTAATCAGAAGGTGAAAACAATCTACCTCCATGGTTCCCTTAGTACCCAAGTTAATAGGAAAAGAAAGGCATACTTTTTTTATTTTTTGATACATTTTGAGATTTGAAGTACCCTTCCCCTTCTATACACACTCAACACACCCAACCATAACTACTTCAGTTAGCAAGACACATCTTTTTTTAGTGACAAACAACCCTACAAAGCATGGTAAATAGTCTCCATTTAATAATTGTGTTATTTTCCATTAAACAAATATATATATATATATATATATAAAGTAGTTAGTAGTGTTTATCAATTGGGTGACGAACCACGTATGTTTGGTTGTAGGGAATAAAAATTGATGAATGAGAAAGAAAATTAGAATAAAATGTAATAAAAATTAATATGAATAAAAAATTAATAAAAAAAATTTAAAATATTTTTCAATCTTGAAATGGAATGTTTTTCCTTCCATTTTCAAATAAAATAGCTATTCGATTAAAATAATGAGAAAACTATTTAATTGAAATGACATTTCAATACTCTAAAATGCAACCAAACAAATGAATGAAATGAAAAATTATTCATTTTCATTCCATTACATCAAACCAAACATCACCTAAACTAAAGTTCAGTTGTTTAATATTGATTTTTTTTCCCAACTGTAGTCTTCATTCTTTACACTTTGATTATGTAATTACCTTGTCAATACTTGGTCATGGTTGTCGGTTTGAAATTTGCTTACCCCTTTTTGTTGACTGTTTAATTGAAAATGTAAGAGACTTTTCTTTCCTTAACAAATTTTTATACAGTTATTTGAAGAAATTATAGTGTTAGATCGTAGATAAAATTAGAATAAATTAAATAGTATTTCGTGTAATATTGAGTTGGATGAGTTACATATATTGATTTTTTCTTTAGTTGTATGTCTTGTCTGTCATCGTTATAGGTTATGAAGTTAGGATATTCTGTTAGGTTGTTATGTTAAGTTGTTTTATTTTTTTATTATCAGTTTCATTCTTCTTTTTCACCCATATATACTCAATGGGTTTTGTACAAGAACTACAACTTGACCAAGCAATACAAAAATGTTTCTTTCATTTTTCTGTTATGGTATCAAAGAACAACTCAAAGCTTCTTCAATGGCTCGAACTAGAAAATCCTCTACCTTCATTCGAGACCCACCTGAAGCTCCGATGAACAATGATCATCGTCCTCCTCCACCTGAAGATCCACCTGCGCCGACTGTGCACAACAATGGTGGCCAAACCTCTGCCTCCAATCGCTTTGCTCCTCTGGAAACACAGGATCGAGCCACCCATGAAGATGCCAGAAATCCATATTTCTTGGGTAATGGAGATCATCTTGGAATCATCCTTGACTCACCTCCTCTCACAGACAAAATTTTTCAACAATGGCGCTGGGATTTCATGTTATCAATTTGGGCCAAGAACAAGAAAGGTTTCCTCAATGGAAAACTCCCTCAACCACATCCCTCAGATCCAAACTACAATGCTTGGCACCAATGTGATCAAATGATCATGTCTTGGATTATCCATTTGGTGTCTCCTGACATTAAAAGTAGCATCATGTTCTTAGACTCAGCTGCTGCCATGTGGGAACAACTGAACAATCGGTTCAATCAAGGGAATGGGCCTCGCATTTTTGAGCTTCGGCAAACCCTGATTCGTCTCCATCAAGGTGATGATTTTGTCAGTTCTTACTTCACCAAATTGAAGGCTATGTGGGATGAAATCACTGAGATCTATCCAAGAACCCCCTACACTTGTGCCGCTGCCTCTGACAATCTTGATTCTTACAATCAAGAATAGGTTTTGCAATTTCTTACTGGCCTTAATGAATCTTATCATGCTGTTATTGATCCTTTTCCCTCATTATCCAAAGGTTTCTCCATGATTGTTCAAGAGGAGAGACAAAGAAATCTTGGTCCTTCCAATAATCCTAATTTGGTTGCTGCCTCAACAAATACTCAGCTTCCAAATCTCACTCCCAATTTTCTTGCTGCCTCTACCACTACTCAAATTGTAGCCTCCACCTCTAATCCCCCTCCTCGTGCCAAGAAACTTTGACCTACATGCACTCACTACCTAAAACCAGGCCATCTAAAAGACAATTGTTACTTCATCCATGGTTTCCCTCCTGGCTATGGCACCCAAAGGAAAACAGATACCCCTAATCGTCCATATATTTTTCAACACACTCCTTCTGCTAACAAGCATCATATACCTCGCTCCAATGGCTCTGTTCCCCCTTCCACTCCCTTAATCCAAGGTTTAATAACCATTTTGAGTCAACAACTCCAACACAACAATACCTCTATGGCAGCAGCTCAACCTCTTGTATCCAATTTTTCTGGTAAATCTGTCACTTTTACCAATCTTTTATGGATCATTGATAGTGGAGCAACACATCATATTTGTTATGATATAAATTGTTTTTCTATTATTCATACACAACCGATTGCTAATACTATTTTCTTACCCAATGATTTTCAAATATCTGTAAAAAAATTTGGTACTATCAAAATAAATGAACATTTGCAACTCCAAAATGTTTTATTTGTACCAAAATTTAGATATAACTTGTTATCAGTTTCTGCATAGTTAACTTCTCAGGCTTATTCTATTTTTTTTCTCTCAATCTAATTGCTTTATACAGGCATTACACCTGAACAAGATGATTGGGATTGCTGAAAGAATTGGTCATCTATACTTTCTGCAAAAAAATCCTCATTTTTTGCATTCTTGTTCTTCTGTACAATCTCAAAACTCATGTAAAGATGTTCATAAATGGCATACTCGCCTTGGACATCCTTCATTACTTGTTACAAATTCTCTCAATAAAGATTTGAACTTTTTGCCTTCTACTTTTTCTGCTCGTTGCAATATATGTCACCTAGCTAAACAAAAAAAACTACCATTTATATCTCAAAATAACATAGCCCCTGTTGCTTTTGATCTTGTTCATATGGATATATGGGGTCCTTTTCATACTATTAGCATAGAAGGATTTAGATTCTTTCTCACTATTGTTGATGACCATACAAGATTCACATGGGTTTATATGTTAAAATCTAAATCTGATGTACAATTTCTTATTCCACAATTTTTTTCTTACATTTCTACACATTTTTCTGCCACTATAAAGGCACTTAGATGTGATAATGCAAAAGAGTTAAATATGACTTCCTTTTATGCTAAAGGCATTCAATGATTTCATTCTTGTGTAGAAAGATCTGAACAAAATTCAGTTGTAGAAAGAAAACACCAACATATATTAAATGTTGCTAGAGCTCTTTCTTTTCATTCTCATCTTTCTTTACCTTATTGGAGTTATATGATACATACAACTGTTTACCTTATTAATAAAACTCCTTCAGCTTTGCTTAAGTTTAAAACTTCTTTTGAAAAGTTGTATCATAAATCTCCTTCATATGTCCACTTAAGGAATTATGGTTGCCTTGCTTATGCTTCCACTCTAAATAGTAAAATGCATAAATTTTCACCTCGGGCTCGACCTTGTGTTTTCATTGGTTATCCTAATGGGATGAAAGCTTATACATTATTTGATATTGAAAACAAACAAATATTTCATTCTAGAGATGTTATTTTTTATGAAGATATTTTTCCTCTTCAAACTAACACCTCTACTGCTTTGTTTGACCATTTTTTTTCTTACAATAACCTGCCTTCACCTTCTCTTTTAAGCAATGATAATACAGGTTCTCAAGATGCATCTGTTGATCTCAACAATACCATTCCTCCCTCGGATCCTACACAATCGGTTCCACTCACTACCCATACATCACAACAACTAAAAGTTACTACAGATCATTCATCTTCTGCCTCAAAACTTCCTCCTGTTGCTGTAGAATACAATACCAAATCTGGTCGACCCATCACTCGACCAAGCTATTTACAAGATTACATTTGTGAGTCTTCCACTGCACACCCTTTATCTAATTTCATATCATATGATAGATTTAATGCTCATTTTCACAATGCAATATTGGCTGCTCACTCAATTACTGAACCTACTTCTTATACTCATGCATCCAAAGATCCAAAATGGCAATCTGCCATTATTGATAAAATTAATGCTCTTGTTGCCAATAATACTTGGAACATAGTTTCTCTTCCCCAAAGTCATCGCGCTATTGGCAATAAATGGGTCTATAAAATAAAATACAAATCCAATGGTGATATTGACAGATACAAAGCACGTCTAGTAGCAAAGAGTTATACACAAGAACAAGGTATAGACTGCCTTGATACTTTTGCTCCCGCAGCAAAGTTTAACACCCTTAAACTTTTACTTGCTCTAGCTGCAATTAAAAATTGGAAATTACACCAAATGGACATTAATAATGCTTTTTTGCATGGTGATTTACATGAAGAAGTTTACATGAAACTTCCTCAAGGTTTTAAGCCTAAGGGGGAGCTTCCAATCAATGCTGTTTGTAAGTTGAACAAGTGCTTGTATGGGTTGAAACAAGTATCTTGCCAGTGGTATGCTAAGTTAAGTACTACTCTTATCAATGATGGATTTAAACAATCTCCTTTTGATCATTCTCTATTTGTACGATCTACTTCTACATCTTTTTGGGCTGTTTTAATATATGTTGAAGACATTGTAATTTCTAGTAACAATGACTTTGATATAACCACTTTTAAAGCTAAGTTAAACTCATATTTTAAACTTAAAGACCTTGGTCCTTTACGTTTCTTCCTTGTTTTAGAAATTGGTCATTCTAAAACTGGTATTTCTGTTTCACAACGTCTTTTTACTTTACAACTTTTAAGTGATACAGGATATCTTGGTGCTAAAACTTCTTCAACACCAATGGAACCCAACATCAAGCTTAGTTCTGATGAAGGAGATCTCTTATTCTACCCTACTTCTTATAGAAGTCTCATTGGTAAGTTGATTTTCTTAACAATAACCAGACCTGATATTTCTTATGCAGTCAATAGGTTAAGCCAATTTCTTAGCAATCCTCGGCAATCTCATATGCATGCTGCTCAGAGAATTCTGCAATACCTCAAAGGCTCTCCTGGTCAAGGCTTGTTTTTCCCTTCTTCATCACAGCCTCAACTTACTGCCTTTGCTGAAACTAATCTGTCTTCTCCAGACTTACAGCTCAAAGTTTTTTTTGATGGTGATTGGGCCACATGCTCGGATACTAGAAGATCCATTACAGGTTTTTGTATTTTTTTAGGCAACTCTTTAATATCATGGAAATCCAAGAAACAAACTACTGTTTCTTGTTCTTCTGCAGAAGCGGGATATAGGGCAATGGCAAACACAACATGTGAGATATTATGGCTCCTTGCTCTCCTCAAAGATTTTGGTATCCATCATCAACAACCAGCCATCATGTACTGTGATAACAATGCAACAATACATATTTAAGAAAATCTTGTTTTTCATGAGCGAACCAAGCATGTGGACATAGATTGCCATATCGTCCGAGAAAGAGTTCAACGTGGCCAAATCAAGCTTGTTCATGTCTCTTCCAACAATAAAGTGGCTGATATTTTTACAAAGCCACTGTTTCCATCTTTGTTTCATAGTCTAATGTCCAAGATGAATATCACAAATTTGTATACTTCATCTTGAGGGGGAGTATTAAGTTAGGATATTCTGTTAGGTTGTTATGTTAAGTTGTTTTATTTTTATGTTATTAGTTTCATTCTTCTTTTTCACCTATATATATACTCAATGGGTTTTGAACAAGAACTACAACTTGACTAAGCAATACAAAAATGTTTCTTTCATTTTTTTGTTATAGGTAGTGAGATAATTTTCCACAAATCATACATTTTACTAAATGTCAAATTTGAATAATTCCTAAAAGCAAAGCAATCCTCCATGGTGAACAGATTCTTTAAAGGCAACAGAGTAAAAGAAGAAAGTTCTGAAGAAAAACTTTCTGAAATATTGCATAAAAGAACCTTAGCAATATTCAAAGTGAGAAGCTTTATTTATTAAGTTCAAGAAACAAAAAAATAGCTAAAGAGTAACAACTTTAACTAATTACATCTGAAACTAATCTAATCAAGAGATTACACGTAATCAAGCTTACAACAGAAAACTAACCAAACAAATTAACAAACTAAGTCTTATGGTTATCACATGGCATTGAAGACTTGGATTGGTTAAGATGATGTTAGGAGTGTCTCTTCCAAATTAAATCACATTTGACTGATTATTGCTATTCTGGGAGGAGACTTGGATTGGTTACGATGATGTAAGGAGTGTCTCTACCAAATTAAATCAAATTTGACTGATTATTGCTATTCCGGGATGAGACTTGGATTGGCTACGATGATGTAAGGAGTGTCTCTACCAAAGTTGACTATGCCAAGAGCCAAGGATTGCTTGGCTGTTTTTCTTGAAATGTTGGGTCTGATTACAATTGGACTCTTTCCCAAGCAGGTAATGAGCTATTACTTCTTAACTCTTATCTCATTACAAATATCTGAGAGAAGTAACAAAGTAAATTCTCCACTCTCCGTTTTCAGAAAAAAAATAAAAAAAAAACCGTTCCCCTCTTTTTTTACACTCTAGTTCTTCATGTTATAAATATAGATGATTAAGATATGAAAAGTTAAAAAAAAAAGGAGCAAATAGAGTGTAGTTACTATATTTTTCATTAATTTTAAATTTGATTAAGTATATATTCATGATATTTGAAGTCATTTTTCTTTTTAAAAATTATAAAGATTTTTTTAGTACTCACCATTACAGCCCAAGAATTACCTTTATACGACTACACGATTATTTTAACATTTCTACCGTAGCAATTTTTTTTCTTTCAAAAATACGACTTGGTCACACTCTCATAGGAAAAAGCTTCTCCTTCACGTATCACCCCCAACAAGGAGTTCTGAGCAACCAGCTTTGAAAGCAACACCATAGTAATTACTCGATCCAAGAGAGAAAAAACAACATCAAATTTTGTAGATATTGAAACAAAAAAATTGGTAAGAAAACTATAAACCCAAAATTTCAGTTTCTCAAAATTGAAACATCAAAATCTTCTAAACAAGTTCTAATCCATTATTTTAATTTTGTAGAAGGAAAAATTATTGATATGGAGTTTGTTGATGCCGTTTTTCGTCAACTTAAATCGTAGATCAATTAAACAACGTGACTATGAAGCAAATGAATAATGAAGAAATACGAGAGGGTTTTTACGTGGTTCAGCAGTTAACTCTGCCTAGTCCACGAGCCTATGTTATTAAGACTTAAAGACTTCTAGAAATTCTTCAAAGATGAATTACCCAGAAATTATTCTCTAGCCAAAAGAAATCGATCTTTTTAAGTGGTCATTCCTCCTCTATTTATAGGGGAGGTTACAGAGTTCATTCTCACATATTTTGGGAAGATATTCTGTATATCAATTTTAATAATGACATTAAATGCAATATCTCCTACATATGTGGAAGCGTCCCATAAGAATCAGGAATGGATAACAGACTAAATAATATCCCTTAAATGTTGGGATTATACAACAATAAATATGTTCATACGCAACAGGCTATCCCAGATGATTTATCGGGTCTTCGAGATCAGCGATCGACCCTGTGGCTATCAAGACTTATGATACTGCTATGAGCTTGCCACCCTACTTCAGGACGTGCTCGAAGTAGATTGTCACTATCGAAGCTATCACACTCGAGCTTGCACTTCCCAAGCTCGGACTGTTTAATCCGAAGACAATCGATAACGGATGTATCCCGACGTCATTCGAACTCAGAAAGAATCCACGAGGCTACACATCTTCAAGGTCGTCATTTCGCTTCGTAGATCTTACAGCTGGACCATACAATGTATTTCATACATTTCGAGCTCACACTTGGCGAGTCCAGTTTTTGAGGTCATAACCTTTGGTCTCGAAATCTGGGTGTAACAGTTTGCCCCCTCAAAAGTATCAGTTCGAATCTTATGAGAAGGAAACTTTTGAACTGCTCCTATTGGAAACTGTACCATCAAAACCACTCGAGTGTGGACACGCGTCGAATGGGTATTGATCACTCAAAGTACTTGAGTACCTTGGAAACCTGCCCACGTTTATCTGCCTGCCATTCTTTATGATACTATCAACTCACAGGTCCCTGGTCGTTTGATCTGATACGGAATCTGGTCAATGGCCCAGATTAATCCGGCCTTTTACACTTCCATGGGTTTATAAATAGGACTCTATTCGTCGTCCCTATTTTATCTTCATGTTCAAGCCTTTGTAGAGAGAAAAGAAGAAAAAACCAGAGAATATTGCCCAGCTCTTGCATGTTCTCAAAGTCACGAAAACAGAGAAACGTTCACCTCTTCGACTTCGTGAGATTGTTCTTGCAACCACTTATTTAATCATCGATCTCTCTTTTTCCGTCGATCGCATTGTGTAAGTTTCTGTTCATAACTTTGTTGCTCGTATATTTTTCATGCATGTTTATATTGCTGCACTGTTAGTTCCCTTGCTAATTTTGCACATTAGAATGCTTCAGTACATACTAGTCTTAAGGTTTGATATCATGGGTTCCAAACCCAGTTCATGCGAAGAAGACCCAGATATGGCTCTTTTACTGATTTTTTTTAAATTTGAATGGCATATCTTGTACACCAGGATATCGGGTATAAAATTAGGGTTTTTAAAATGCACGTTTCCCAAAAATTCCACTCTTTGGGTAACCGCCAACTTTTTCCCTGAAATATCGGGATCTTCAAAATTAAATCCACCTTCCTTTCTTTCAGTGGAATACACGCTCCGAGAGACTGGCCTCGTCCTTTGGATAGAGTTTCCCTTGTAGCCTCGATCATTCGAGCTTAGGTTTTCATTATTTCTTGTTGGCTTGGCCCTCACCCTTTTGCTCTCTTGCTAGATGCCGCAGAACTCGGGAAAGTGGTGGAGGTCAAAGCTCGCGATTCCTTATTCATCAGTAACTCCGAGCCCAGAGTCCCCTTTTACTCGGAACCAGAACTTGATTCGGGAGCATGAATTGAGGTGTGAGCAAGAAGACATCCGAGATCATTTTTGACGTCAGATAGACGAGGTCGAAGAAGGAAAAAGGAAATGACTAAGGGTTTCCATCTACCCGGATCCGGACCCAGAGCCTAGACCGATTCCCCTTGACTCTACGCTCAAAGTAACAGTTGCCTTTAGGACAGGCGATCTCCAATTCTTACTGATGGGGGAACCTTTTACCTCACAACCAACCTCCGTCCCCACTTTGAAGAGGGAATTTTTTGAGGCCGAGCATTATTGGAGCTCGATCTGTTCATTAGGGCAGATATCTGACATTTTGGCCCTCCACAATATCAGACTGTCAGACTCGCTGAGGAGTTGAGCTCCGGCCTCCAACGAGCAAAGTTGCCACGCCCCAGGAGACGTGAATCTTGACAGCAAGCTAAGATACGCAGCTTGGAGCCAGGAACATATGAAGGCAGGGGTTGTACTACCCTTAAAGTCCTTTTTAAAAAACTTTATGGACTTTGTTGGGCTCGCCCCTTTCTAGCTCAAAACCAACTCGTATAGGGTTTTGTCTGCCTTGAGGTCGCTTTACCATGAGCTAAAGTGGGAAGGACCTTCGCCGAAGGAGATCCTGTATCTCTTTTGTTTGAAAAGAAACCCCTCCCGAGCTCGGGGAGGGGATGGCTTCTACTACTCTCGAGCTATCCCAAAGAGAAGAAAATCTTTGAGGATCTTCCTAACCATCCCCCAGACTTCAAGAAGGCTTTCTTTTGGACGGATGTCTTGGCTCCCTCCAGACACTACTCGTTCAAGCGAATTCGTAAGTCCTTGACTAGTTCCTTTTTTTTTTTTTTTTTTTTTTTCTGTGCTCGAGTTTTGTTTGAGCTCGTGATTAGTCATAATATGTTCATTTTTGCAGCCAACTACCGTCATCCCACCCCCTCCAAGGAGATGAAATAGCACAAGGAGGCTTTGCTCCAACTCCCTTACGGCAGGAGGTCCCTCTCCTATCTCCTCCACGAATATAAGCTCCGAGCCTGCGGCCTCCTGGAGAAGGATCAGTCCACGTTTGACTGGTCCAACAAAAAATATACCTAGTGGGAGCTTGTGCCTCTCCCAACTGGCAGCCTTCCTCCAAGGTGAAATACTAGGCCGCCATCCCCAGCTCGACGCACCGGAGCCCGCAATCGGGGAACGAGGCCAACGATGAAGCCTCGAGCTCGAGCTCGAGTGACAGAGGTACGATCATCCTTAGCTCAGCTTTATGGTCTCCCTCACTACTTAAGCATAAGCCAGACATATTAGTGTTATGTAAGGATGATAGGGACCATTTTTATGTATGGACTTGGGTAGATGAGAGGGTTCATAGGTTCGATAGTTGGCTCGGGAAGTATGACACTATGTATAGTTTGAACGAGGTATGGAACAGAATATTCGTTCAATACGGGACAAGTGACTATAAAGATCTTTCGAGGTTGACTTCAACTTATAGGGAAGGCACTCCCCCCGCTTCCTCTGAAGATGGGGGAATCATGTGGTTGCCGAGCATGAGCTTGGGGGAGAGTTCCAGTTAGGTTTCTCTCTACTTGTCTTTTTATTCTTTACCTATCTGCATCATGCTAACTTGTTTTGTCTTGGAATATCTCATAATGTTGTGTAACTGTGTAGGTGATATGGATTCCGACCTTGACAATGTGCTCGCTAGTGGCGAGGGAGACCAGAGGAGTAAGCGCCCAAGGGGGTCGCAAAAATCAAACTGTCCTGCTAAGGTCCTTAAGATGACCGAGAAGACACCTCCTCCACCAGCTCCAGCTATTACGAGCCTAGCTGTGGATCTGACTCCTCAGGTCGAGGCGTCCTCTACGGTTGTTCCTCCTGTGCCTCCTCCGACCCTGGTCCACTCCGCGCTTGGTCCACCTCTGAAAAGGCCTTCGGCCTCCAAAACACATATGCTATCGATTTCTACTCACGTCGGTGAGTATGTAATCGACAATGCAGCCAGATCCCATGGGGATACACTTGGTTCAGACATTCTGTCTCGAGTGGGCCAGAGTTTTGGTAGCTTCGACGCTCCTCATTGGCAGTTCTTGAACTATGCTCGAGACTGCAACACTCTTTATGAGAAGAGTATCGAGCTTACTGCTGCGGTAACCTTCCTCATCTCATTGCTAGTTGTATTTATACTTAGTTCATGTTCTAATTTGATTTCTTTGCGTGTCAGACTCTTGCTGTCTCTACTCAACTTAATTATAAGTTGAACAATGAGGTCCATTCGAGCATGTCTTATGCTCAAGAGTCGAAGGATCTCCAACTCAAGCTTAGTGACGAGCTCAAGGCCACAAAGGCAAAGATGGAGGCTGAAGCTGAACAACTAAAGGCCAAGACAGCCAAACTCGAGAAGGTGAATGCCCGGCTCGCCGAGCTTGAGAAGGTGAATGTGTGGGCCGCGGAGGAGGAGAAGGCTACCACTTTCGAGATTATGGAGGGCGAAAAGGCTTGTCTCCTTGCAGAGTTTAAGTAGAAGAAGGATCGGGCGGTCGACCTAGCCATGTATAGATCTGGGCCAGTAATTCCGATCTCGATACCAGCTTCTTAGGCTCATTTGAGGAAGAACTAGTGGCCAAGTGGAAAACTTGGCTTGATGAGGAGGAGGCTGCTCGGGAGGAGGCAGAGAGAGCCAAGGAGGATGCTGAGAAGGCTAAGGAGGATGCTGAGAAGGCCAAGGAGGATGCTCCTCCCTCCTAAATCTCTACCTGGGGCTGCGTCCCATCAAATTTTTTGTAATAGTTCTTTTTTATCTTCTGCTTTTTATGCCCCTAGGGCTAAGACAATTTATAGCTCGTGAAAGAGCTATTTTCTTATGATATTTATGATACCATATTTGACTTTGCTTTAATATTTTTGCTTTACATTTCTTAGGTAGAAATATTTCACGCAATTTATATTAAAAATGTCCTTATGTCTGTTTATTCATACAAACACGCGGTGGATTTTTAAGCTTGATCTTCAATGCATTCATGCATAGTTTGCACGATACATCCACATTTGATCTCGTTATTTGTCAAGGTCAAAAGTTACTTTTACCACGCACCTGAAAGTACTTCTATGGTGTGTAACGTAAGTGGTTTAGTTATATCTTGCTTTTTTTTAGTTACTTTTCCTCGTCCTTGGGTAGCTCCCAAAGGTTATGAGGTCGAAACTATCTTTTTGCAAGATATTCCAGCCCCGATCTCGACTTAGCTTGAAGTAGGTTGTGTTCCAACTTACTTTCGATTAGTTTTAGCTGGTTCGTTCCAAACCTATTCAGGTCATGTTTGGTTTGTAATCCATACACTTATATTCTTGATCTAGTTTTATCTAGATCGCGTATTTGGTTAAATCCAAACACTTTTATTTTTCCATAACTTGGTTATATCCAAAACATTTTAGCTCGCGTATTTTGGTTATATCCAAACACTTTATTTTTAATAATTTGGTTATTTCCAAACTATCTTAGCTCGCGTATTTGATTGTATCCAAACATTTTATTTTTAATAATAAATACTATTTCATCTTTTCAATCTGATGGTATATGTACCACTAATGCCCCTTAATATCCTATGAGTGTGACCATATGTTATTAAATTAAGAGAGTTTGCAAAAAATACAGCATATTGAAATGAAATCGAACTTTATTTGAATGATCTATTAATAGGAACATAGTTCAGATAAACAAGTATGGTTACAGGTGACATCATTCCTACACTATTGATAGTAAGGTCATAGATGTTCGCAATTCCATGCTCGTGGTACCAAACTCCCATTCAATCTTGCCAACTTGTAGACGCCAAGTCGGATAACTGATTCGATATGATAAGGGCCCTCCCAATTGGGTCCGAGCACACCAGCAGCTGGATCCCGCGTTGCCAAGAACACGCGCCTAAGCACCAAATCTCCCACACCGAATTTTCTATCTCGAACTCTTTTATTGAAATACCGTGTAGCTCGCTGTTGGTATGCAACATTTTTTAGCTGAGCTTTGGCCCTTCTTTCTTCAATCATGTCTAGACTTACTTCGAGCTTGGATTGGTTCAAGGCTTGGTCATAAGCGTGGGCATGAATTGTGGGTATTTCGACCTCGATTGGCAGCATAGCCTCGCATCCATATGCCAGAGAAAAGGGGGTTTGTCCCGTTGAAGTACGAGCTGTGGTTCGATATGCCCACAAAACTTGGGGCAATTCTTCAAACCATTTCCCTTTTGCTTCTTCCAACTTTTTCTTCAGGGAAATTTGTAGGGTTTTGTTTACAGCTTCGACCTGGCCATTCACTTAGGGATGGGCCACAGAGGAGAAGCTCTTTATTATCCCATTTTTCTAGCAAAAGTTGGTAAACAAATTGCTATCGAATTGAGCACCGTTATCAGACACAATCTTCCTTGGCATCCCATATCGGCATATGATGTTCTTTACCACGAAGTCCAAGACTTTTTTCGAGGTAATTTTCTCTAGAGGCTCGACCTCAGTCCACTAAGTAAAGTAATTTACTGCAACTACTGCTTATTTGACTCCGCCTTTGCCAGTTGGCAGCGAGCCTATGAGGTCTATTTCCCAAACTGCAAATTGCCATGGGGAAGTCATCATAGTTAGCTCGAAGGGTGGAGCTCGAGGGATTGTGGTGAATCATTGACACTTGTCGCAATCAAACGAATCTACTTTGATGGTAGGCCAGAAGTATCCTTGGCGTATGATTTTCTTGGATAGGCTATTCCACCTAGTGTGGTCTCCACAAAATCCTTCATGAATTTCTTTCATGATCTTCCTAGCCTCGGGTGGAGTCACACATCTGAGTAATGGCATAGAGTATCCTCTTCTATATAGTCTTCCCTCCACAATGGTATACCTGGGGATCTGAGACATCAACTTTCGAGCCTTGGTCTGCTCTTCTGGGAGAATGTCGGTCTCAAGATAATTAATTATCAGGGTCATCCAGTTCAGCTCGGAGTTTATCATGCATACATCTTCCTGTTCAGGCTCGGTTATACTGGGTGTCGATAAATGTCCGATTGGCACGACATTCAGTTCATCAACCTCGGTGGACGTGGCGAGCCTGGCTAAAGCGTCTGCACTCGAATTTTGCTCACGGGGAACCTATTCTATCGTGTAAAATTCGAATTGCTTGAGGGCTTCCTTCGCTTTTTCTAAATATGCAGCCATTCTCGTCCCGCGAGCCTGGTATTCCCCTAAGATTTGGTTGACCACCAACTAGGAGTCACTATAGCAATGTATTGCCTTAGCCTTGAGTTCCTTGGCTATTCTAAGTCCCGCCAGTAGAGCTTTGTATTCAGCCTCTTTGTTTGACGCTTCGAAGTCAAATCTCAAAGCGCAGTGAAATCGACTTTCGGCTGGGGTGATCAGTATTATTCCTGCCCCCGACCCATTTTCATTGGAAGACCCATCAACATAAAGTTTCCACAGCTCGCGAGATAGGGTTATAACTTCATCGTTGGTCACTCCGGTGCATTCCACTATGAAGTTTGCCAGGGCCTGTTCTCTTATGGTTGTCCTCAGATGGTAGGTAATCTCGAATTGTCTGAGTTTGACGACCCATTTTAATAATCGGCCCAAGGCTTCTGGCTTAGACAAGACTTGTCTTAGTGGTTGATCAGTCAACACATGAATGGGATGCGCCTGGAAATAGGGTCAGAGCTTTCGAGATGAGTGAATTAGGCTGAGTGCCAGCTTCTCCATTAAGGGGTATCTCGACTCTACCCCCAGTAATCTTTTGCTGACATAGTATATAGGCTTCTACACCTTCTGTTCTTCTTGGATGAGCACGGCGCTAATGGCGTGCTCGGTTGTAGCAAGATATAGGTACAAAACTTCCCTCGTGATGGGTTTCGACAAGATGGGGGGTTCCACGAGGTGCTTCTTGAGCTCCTGAAAAGCTGTCTCACATTCTTCTGTCCACTCAAATTTTTTGTTTCCCCTCAAAAGGTTGAAAAATGGAAGACAACGATCTGTAGATTTCGAGATAAATCTACTTAGTGCCGCCATCCGCCCAGTCAAACTTGGAACATCCTTATGCTTTCAAGGTGAGGGCATATCAATTAAGGCCTGGATCTTGTCCAAATTAGCTTCTATTCCCCGGGCATTTACAATGAAGCCTAGGAATTTTCCTGACGATACTCCAAAAGAGCACTTTTGGGGGTTGAGTTTCATGTCATATCTCCGTAACACGGCAAAGCATTCTTCAAGGTCGTCCACATGGTTAGTGTTATGTCTAGATTTAACCAACATATCATCAACATAAACTTCCATGTTATTACCTATCTGCTCGGAGAACATCATGTTTACGAGCTGTTGGTAAGTGGCTCCAGCATTCTTCAGTCCGAATGGCATGACATTGTAACAATACAGTCCTTTGTCTATCACAAAACTCATATGCTCTTGGTCTGGGGCATGCATGGAGATCTGGTTATATCTAGAATAAGCATCCATGAATGACATAAGTCCACGCCCAGCTGTGGCATCTACGAGCTGGTCGATTCGGGGTAGGGGAAGCAATCCTTTGGACAGGCCTTATTGAGGTTGGAGTAGTCAATACAGGTTCGCCATGTCCTGTTAGGTTTCAGGACTAGTACCGGGTTGGCGACCCAATCGGGGTAGAAGGCATCTCGAATGAATCGGTTTGCCTTCAACCTGTCGACCTCTTCTTTTAGGGCCTTCTTCCTGTCATCATCCAAGAGTCTTCGCTTTTGCTGCTTCAGGGGAAAGCTTTTGTCAATATTTAGAGCGTGTCTTACCATATTCAGATTTATCCCTACCATATCCGAATGTGACCATGAAAAAACATCCTGGTTCATTTTCAAAAAGCAAATTAATTGCTATTTCTTTTCTTTTGGAAGGTTTTTCCATACCTTCACTGTCTTCGGGGGATCTACTTCTTCGAGCTTGACCTCTTCGAGCTCTTCTAATCGCTCGAGGTTAGTTCTTTCCTCTATTCTCGGATCAATTTCTTCGTCTATCTCGAAGACTGTTCCGTCCTTATTTTGAACTATGACAAGTGTTTGTGCACTTGTCTGTTTCTTTCCTCTAATGGAAATGCTATAGCATTCCCTCCCTGCTAGCTGGTCTCCCTTCAGTGTCCCAATGCCACTAGAAGTCAGGAACTTGATGGCTAAGTGCCTCATAGAAGAAACTGCCCCCAGCCCTACTAGGGTGGGTCTCCCGAACAGCATGTTGTAGGCCGATGGTAGATCCACTACTACGAATTCCATCATCTTGGTTGTTGGGACTGGGAAGTCTCCCAAGGTCACAGGGAGTTCAATGGATCCCATACATGCAATCCCTTATCCTAAAATGCCATACAATGTCGTTGCACAGGCCTTTAGGTCACGAAGCGTGAGTCCCATCTTTTCTAAGGTGGCCTTATAGAGGATATTCACTGAGCTCTCGTTATCAACCAGGACTTGGTGAACCCTCTTATTCGCTAGCTGAAGAGTAATGACCAACGAGTCGTTGTGATGAAACTGCACATGAGATGCGTCGTCCTCAGTAAAATTTATAGGTTGAGATTCAACCGTCTAGTGTTTTGGAGCCCTGGGTTCCGGTTCGTAAGGGGACCCGTCACCAGTTTTCAGCTCATTCACGTATCTTTTTTGGGCGTTCCTGCCCGATCCTGCAAGATGAGGTCCCCCCGAGATGGTTACAACATCTTCTCCATCAATCGTAGGGGGTCTCTCGTCTTCCCTGGCTCGGGAGTTATTGTTTTGGGCAGGTGGTGGTGTAGCTGCCCTCCGATTGGTAGAAGCCTTATTGGGATTTTGGTTTCTTACATATTTCCTGAAATATCCTCTCGAGATTAGGTCTTCTATCTCATCTTTTAGTTGCCTGCATTCATCGGTTGTATGTCCGATATCCCTATGGAATCTGCAGTATTTACTAGAATCTCTCTTTGCTTTTTGGTTCCTCATGGGGTCCGGATGCTTGAAAGGGACTTGGTTTTCATTAGCCAGGTAGATATTCTCCCGAGACTCATTCAACTCGGTATACACTTTGTACATGGAAAAATATCTTTCCCCTTCCTTCTTCTTTCCCCCTTCTGCCTTGGGGTTACTCTCTTCAGTCTTCTTTCTTTTGGAAGGGTTGTCCACAGAGGGCTTTGTGGCTGATGGGTCTGCCGAGGTTGAGGCAGAGTTTATGTTTGTCGTTGTAGTTATGGGCTGGGAGGCCATATTCAGTGCTGACCTTGCCTCCTCTACATTGACAAACCTCTGAGCTCGTCGATTGAACTCGGTTAAGGACTTCACAGGCTTTATTTGCATGTCTTCCCAGAGAGGGCTTCCAGGCATTACCCCGGCTCGGATAGCCATCAGATGACCCCTGTCATCTACGTCCCAAGCTCGGGCGACTTCTAAATTGAACCTTGTGAGGTAACTTTTCAATGTTTCGTTCGGCTGTTGTCGGACATTGGTCAAGGCAGACGCCTCGAGCCTTGTTCCGATCATGGCTCTGAATTGCTTCTTGAAATCTCTAGATAATTGATCCCAAGAAGCAATTGAATGCCTCTTATATTTTTCGAACTAGTTTTTTGTTGGTCCTATGAGCGAAGCTGGAAACAACATGCATCTGAGCTCATAGCCCACATTACTCACTCTCATAATGGTATTAAACGTACTTAAGTGACTATATGGATCAGAATTTCCATCAAACGGTGGAAAATGAGGTATCCAAAATCCTTGAGGAAATGGGGTGCTGGAAATATGGGGGGCGAAGGGTTCGAGTTCCTCATCAAACTCTTTGTCCCGATCGCGACCTCTTCATTTTGTAAGAGCCTAAACGCTCTTTCCAGTTGATTAATCCTTTCTTGGACTGGATCCACATGGGGTCTGACCTGAAATTGGTTATCATTGATCATAATTCCAGCTTCGCACCTCCGCATGGGATCCTTGCGCCCATTTAGGTGATCCCTCAGGTCTGGGTTCGAGGGGTTATCATTACCCAAATTCTAGTTCAGGTGTTCTCTTAAGTCTGGGTGATCCTTTTGATTCCCAATATTTCTGCATCCCCTGTCATACATACTGACCGATCTGGTGTCTCCCGAGTCTTCGCTGGTATGGCTCACTGCGCGGTTGTTTCGAGATGGGTTCCTTTCTGGTTGTCTAGTCTCAATAGTGTGAGACCGAGACATTTGGCTTCTCGTAGGCTGGGCACCTCTACATTCTCTAGAAGTCTCCCCATTCCCATGTTTTTTCCTAGCTCGCCTTTCCCTATCACCCTGAGTCGATTGTGTGTTTCTCTGAGGCGGTGAGGGTTATCTTATCGGCGATGGTGGGTGCCTTATGGGTGATGGTGGCTGCCATCCATTACGGGGCCTAGAAGGTTCTGAGTTTTCCTGTGTCGATTCAGGAACATTCTGCGTGTTACCAGGATTTTGGGTCTGAGCTGCCGCGGGGGCTCGGTTATTCCCAGTCTCGGCTCGTACCTCAGCAATTGAGTTGACAGGAGCTCCAGCCCGGGTATTTCTCCGGGGCCTTGAGGGAGCAGGCTGTTCTGCTGGTGGTGGAGGTTGCTCCGTTCTTCGTGTGGCAGCATTTTTGTGAGGTCGTCCACAAGGCCTGCATGGTGGAACATGAACATCTCGTGGAGGTGGAGCTTGGGCCTCAGGTGGAGGCGAGGGCTGAGTCGCCTGCGCCTCAGCAGCCAATCTGGCCAGCTCCTCATTACATTTCTTGGCCTCCGCCAATTGCTTTCGCAGTTGACAATTTTCAAGCTCCACAATAGGGACATACTGCTCAGGGTTGTAGTACATGTCCTCGTCGTCCCTGGGGGCTGGTGGTGTAGGTGGTCCTCGAGAGTCAGACGATCCACTCCTCTCATCTGGGTTCGAATTCATCATCAGCTGCTTCCCAGAGCATCAGGGATAGTAAACTTCCTCTAGGATTTCCTCCTCAGGAATGTTGGGATCATTCATGGCCATAGTTGATTCAGGGAGGCTTCTTGGACTGAATAGACTCACGTACATATTGCTTAATGCTCTCAATGAAAGCACCAAACTGTTCACGCCATTTTTCGTCAACTTAAATCATAGAGCAATTAAACAATGTGACTATGAAGCGAATGAATAATGAAGAAATACGAGAGGGTTTTTACGTGGTTCAGTAGTTAACTCTGCCTAGTCCACGAGTCTATGTTATTAAGGCTTAAAGACTATTGGAAATTCTTCATAGATGAATTACCCATAAATTATTCTCCAACCAAAAGAAATTGATCATTTTTAAGTTGTCATTCCTCCTCTATTTATAGGGGAGGTTACAGAGTTCATTCCCACATATTTCGGGAAGATATTTTGTATATCAATTTTAATAATGACATTAAATGCAATATCTCTTACATATGTGGAAGCGTCCCATACGAATCAGGAATGGATAACAGACTAAATAATATCCCTTAAATGTTGGGATTATACAACAATAAATATGTTCATACGCAACAAGCTATCCCAGATGACTTATTGGGTCTTCGAGATCAGCGATCGACCCTGTGGCTATCAAGACTTATGATACTGCTATGAGCTTGCCACCCTACTTCAGGACGTGCTCGAAGTAGATTGTCACTATCGAAGCTATCACACTCGAGCCTGCACTTCCCAAGCTCGGACTGTTTAATCCGTAGACAATCGATAACGGATGTATCCCGACGTCATTCGAACTCAGAAAGAATCCCCGAGGCTACAATCTTCAAGGTCGTCATTTTGCTTCGTAGATACAGCTGGACCATACAATGTATTTCATACATTTTGAGCTCACACTTGGCGAGTCCAGTTTTCGAAGTCATAACCTCTGGTCTCGAAATCTGGGTGTAACAGAGTTGCATTAACATTTCAAATGAAAATCTAAAAAATATACAATTATCAAGTATTTTGTTTGTCGTTGATAAAATTGATATTAATGCTTTAATTTATTCATCAAATTTGATTGTATATACCATGTGTGGTTGCTTTTTGGTTAATTTTGCAATTCTAGAAGGAAAAACAATGAATTCAAAATTTTGGGTGGTATAACAAGAACAGGGAGTGTATTCTAAAACTTTAATTTAACAAGTATTGTTTTTGGGTTGTTGTCTTGTTGTGTTGGTGTTAACATCCTTAAATGTTATCCCTCTGGGATATAAAATGTATAAATGTCACTGTTAACACTCTTAATGTATTTATGATGACAATCTTCTTTTTTACATGCAGCTAAAAATTAAGGAAACAGACTTCACAAGGTATCCATTATGTATGTGTGAACAAAGTTGTTATGCTAAACAAAACCAAAACTAGTTCACAAACACACAAAAAAAGATAGACACCAAACACCACGCAAACAAGCAAAATAATAGCGAAAACAAAAGAATTAACAACATGAATTATATTGGTTCAAGACACAATGTGTGACTCTACGTCCTATTTGTCAGCTCGAGCAAATCCACTATGAATGGTCAATGATACAACCAAAAATGCGCTACAGAGTTTTAGCTAATTACAAGGCTATCCATCAAGGAGAAAGAAAAGGAAACTAGACAATATTACACTTTCCTCTCATCCCTTTTTACTACTTTACCTTTCTTGCTCTCTCTCTCTCCAATTTCTAGATTCTTCTTTATTACAAGAGAAATACAATCTTTGACTATACACCTCATTACAACTCAAATAATTAAATAAGGAAATCACAGATGAAAAAAATATGCACAATATTTCAGCATTCAAAGTGCATGTCACAACATTGGCATAACAGCAACGCCTTAAGTTGAATCACTCATTCATAAAAGTAAAAAAAAATGGCAACAACATACATTAATTTTATTTTTTAGTACCTATAATTTTCATTGAAATCCTTTGTTCTTAAACTAGAAAGGAAAAAAAGTTAATAATACTTTTTAATTGTTTGATGGTTTATGGTGTGTTGATTTTGCATTGATGTATTATTGGTGATGGTTCTATATTAAGAACAGGAAAGGTATTTTAATATTTTAATTAAACATCAGTTGTTGTTGAGTTGTTCACTTGTTATCCTAGTGTTGTTGTCATTTAATATTATATATAAATCATGTAAATGATAATGTTAATTAACATTCTATATAATAAAATAAAATTTATTATCCACATCTAAGGGAACGGAATCAATTCCAATTCTCATACAAAAGCAATGGAAAATGGGATAATAAAAGTAATTATGTTGAATTTGAATCTAGTGGAAAATTGATACCAAAAGACTACAAACACAAAGACCTTCTAAAAAATATATCAACAACTACAAAGAACCTAGAAACAACAAAACTTCAACTACAATATCAAGTCAAAGAAGGCTACCCACCCCCAAAAATCATTGATAATGACAGTTTCATTTTTTACATGCAACTGAAAATAAAAATAAACTAAATTCAATATATCCCTGAGCAAAATGGATACAAAGCAACAACACCAACCATTCCCTTTTTCTACTATAGAGAATCAATAGTGCAACAAAGTTGTGTTGCTATTCTGTTATTGTAAAGTCGATGTTTATAATTTTCTTCCTTTACTAGTTTATGTTGTGTTGCTTTGGTGTTGATGTAACATTCATTGGCAAAACTAAAATTGGTACAAAAACTTATAAATTACAACTATTGATATAATAAATTATAAACAATATTTTGACAAAATAAAAGCTCAAGGAAAATCTTAATTTTGGATGAAATATGATGTCCAACATTGATAAAACAAAGAAAAACAAACACAATTTGACAATAATCCAGAATTGTGATATAACAACGAATTAAACTAAATAAAAAAAATAAAGATGTCTACAATTCAAAATCAATGAACATATGTCAAAATCATAAATTCAGTAGCTCTTGTGTTGCTTTGTTTTTTTGTAACCTTGATTACTTCGCTATGATTGATCAGTTTGCCCACTCTAAAAGCCCTCCATTTACCTTTGGGCATGATTGGAGCTTCACTACCACTGTCCACATTTACCACTTGCTTCATCAACAAAGTACTCACAAATGACACTACAAAAACACCACAATCATTATAGAACACATAATAACAATATATAACTAATCAAAAAAATGAGAAGAATTTGGAGTTTGAAATGGAATTAGGATTTTGGAATGTTGTAGCATGGTATCAGAATCGCGTCTGCCAGCTACCTACTTAGAAGGCCCACGTGGGAAGTTTGAATTTTTTCCTATCCAACTCAGCCTTTTGGATTTGTTTTGATTTGGGCTGAGTGTTATTAATTGGTATTGGGCCTTTACATTCCTTTGGTCCATCAACTTACAAAGAGAAGAAACAAAAAAAAAAAAAAGAAAGCCCACGTGGGTATATGGAAGGAGGGGATGACCTAATTCAGAAAGCACTTTTCCTAATAGAGATATTCACTGCTAGAAGAGGAAATAGCAACAGGAGCTGCCTGGTACAGGGAGATACCCATATTTGGAGGAGATTAATTGTAATGAAGAAGGAGAAGAGCATAGGGAAAAGGCTAGAGGACAAAGCTACTTGGAGACATTTTATTGGCTTGGCACTCTCACTTCATTCTTTTAGTTTTTCATGAACTTTTCCTTTAAAATCTCTTAACATGGAGTTTATTTACTTGGGTGTAGTTGAGATATTAACACGAACCAACTTTTTAATAACTATGATAGTTGAAGAACTCTATTATGTAACTTTTGGGTACTTTGCTAGTAATGCTAAATGTTAATTGTGGTTCATTCATTTAAGTGTGTTTCATGTTTAATTCTTGTTTTTGATTGATCAACATTTGTGAGTAAAATAATTGATTATGAGTGCTGAAAAGAGTGATAATTAATCTACCTAAAACTTGAATGATGCAAGATTAAACTATTTTAGTTTTAATTTTGTAGAGGTATAGAAATATATCTTTGCATTGCATAATCTTGAGGAATTGGTGCTTAAATACATATTCTTGAAGTTAAATTTGCATAGACGTATGCTAGTTTAATTAGTGAATTAAAACCATAATGATTTCTACGGAAGCTTATGGAATTGATTGGAATTCTTGATTACTAGATTGTCAATTTGCCATAGCATTTACGTAGCATTGTCACCAGATTTTGCATAATAATATAAGGATTTAATTATCCTATCTTGCCATTCCACTATTGTTAATCTTTGTTAATTCCTTTAAATTTGTGTTTGATACTTTCGAGTTTTAATTTAATTTCTCATTAGTCTAATTTCATTCTCAAAGATTCACTTAACTTAGTTTTCATTTTAAACCATTTTGTTAATTTTTATTTTCGCAATTTGTGAATTAGCAATACTTGAGGAAACGATATTTGATACTCGCTACTGTATTGCTTGTTGTTGACAGCATACACTTGCACTTAGCCTTGTTTTACACAACAATCAACAATCTTAGAGTGTCACATCACCACGTGGAGGAGGCTTCCATTCTTTCCAAGTCTGGGGTTCTACAACCTCTTTAAATTCGTGAGTGCAGCACTGGACTACTTGCACCATAAAAGAAGGGTGACAAAAACTCCCATGATTAATAGCCTGGTTTCTTTTCTTCCATGGAAGATCTATAATAATTGAGGCATTGAGGAGAAAGTCATCAAAGGAGATGGAAGTACGATGACTACCCTAGCGAAATTGGTAGAAAAAGTATGTAAGCCATTGAAGCTAGTCAATGAAAGGCACATTGGCTGTTCGGATACCCACCCCTACAACAAACCAAACAACTGCATCATAGTTACATTCCCAAAATAGATGAGCAGTAGATTCTTGTTGTACTTGATAGAATGGGCACCTAATGTTTGGCACCTCAAACAACCTATTGAGCCTTAGCCGAGTAGGTAGAGCATCCAAAATGACTGGCCACCATAATATCTTAAACTTCTCGTGGATCTTTTCTTTCCAAACTCTTCGATCCACATTGGTGATGTCAGGTCTATACTAAAGCAACTTCACCACTGAGATTACCAGGAATTGCCCAATTTTCTCTGGCTCCCACATCTAAGAGTCCGGATTAGCTAAAGTAGGGATCTCTATATTCAAAATTCTAGCAGCATTTGGGGGAGAAAGCCATTGGTAGGCCATAACTTCATTCCATTCGCCATTTGCGATAAAGGAACACACCCATTTTACACCTTCATCAATATTCCTCACAGGGGTCGGTCTAAGTTTACCCTCGGACACCCAATTGTCAAACATAATTGAGTTATCTTGTCCATCCCTTATTTTCCTGCAGAGGCCCTGTATAAGCATTGGTCTATTGCGCAAGAAGGACTTCCAAAGGGGAGAATCAGTTGGTTTCTCTTACATATCCAGAAATGGAGAATGAAAGATGTATTTTAAAAGACATCACCCGTAACTCCCTAGATAGCCAAGACCATTACACTGTGTATTTTAAATAGTGCAAGACTTGCTACTCAAGTCATTTGGACATAAATGTGCTTCTAAAGTCAACTGACGAGTTAAGGTTAAAAGATTTTGATCATAAAATAGTTGAATTTCATTAAAATAAGAGTTGGTACATGGGATCCCAAAAATAATGTTTACAAGGCAATTACAAACCTTAAAAGTAAATACAACTGAAGCCAGTCTAAATGGAAAAATAAATTTTTTGCTCTAGTCCCTGTCAAATCCTTGGCCGTGGCGGTTGTGCAGCTATCGATGTACACACTGCCTCCAAAGCTCTCCAACTCACGTCTGGTCTAGCTTTCCCTTCCCCTTACTTGCACCACGTAGCACCCATGAGCCAAGGCTCAGCAAGAAAACTTAATTCAACAAGCATAAATAAACAACAATATATGCATAGTAAACTTAGATAAACAAGTTCAATCAACAGTAGAATATAAGAAATAAGCTTAACATAAATGTTCAGTTCAAACAACCACATAAAATATTCGCATCAATCAATAGATTAATTAAGAGTAAGCCACACTTCTGTTTATTGTATAATAGTCAGACCTGACACCCTTAGGCTGAGTCCTCTGGTTTGAAAGCCGACCCCGACACGTTTAGGCCGGGTTGCTCTGCACGCTTAATATCGGCCCCCGACACCCTTAGGTCGACCTTCGAAATAGATATCATCACAAATAAGCATCGTACATCAGGCAATCAAAGGCAACCTATACAGGTATGCCTAACTAGACATTCTCAGATACATATATATTCACAACCCCGGTGCAGATTTTGTAATGCCCTACTTCCTTAGAGCCGTTACCAAGTGAGTTAAAAATGTATCATTAGTTCGCTAATTGAGGTTTTAGGTTAAAAGTGTAGCTAAGCTGTGATAAAAGTCATTTAAAGGAATTTAATATAGAAATGTGGTCATTCATTGAAAACATACAGAGTTAAACATTCGGGATCCCAAAATACTGTTAGAAAATACTTTACAGATCAAAATATACACATGGTCAACTTGAGCGACAAAACAACTATTACAAGACATTTTTCCAAAAAAAAATCCTAGCCGTGGCGGCTAGGTAGGCCGAACATGTACCTATCACTCCATGCTCTCCATACTCATGGTTGGTAGACTTTACCCTTGCCCTTACTTGCACCATAGAGCACCTGTGAGTTGAGGCCCAACAAGAAAATTTAACACAAAACAAATAACATATGCATATCTACCAACAACATATAATAAAGCAGCCAACATGCTAAACATATAGCGGCCATGCCATCCCAGGTGCTTTACCAAGCCCTGGGTTTGCGGTCTTCACCGAGAGGATGTCTCTAGCATCCTAGGAGGGTCTCGCCCTAACGGCCTGCACTCCGCGTGCTTAACACCGATCCCGACCCCTTGCCATACACGACTCCTTGCCGTTCTCGGCCTTCCCTATTCCTGGCCCTCACCGTTCACTCACAAATATGCATCACATAATATAACATAAACATATATTTAAACATATACTAAAGTTAAGCAATTGGGCTATGCCCTGCAATACAAACAATAGGGCCACGTCCTGCTCTATGGGTACATCAGTTTTCTTACCTGTGTCCCAAGCTATCTGAGCACCACAATCCGAGCACATTCCTCTAACACGAGCCTCATTGAAAACCTAGTCACAACATATTCATAATAGCCATCCATTAAGCCCTAAACCAATAAATAACTTTGAGATATAATTCTAGCCTTCGGGATCTCAATTTCTATTAAATTGGGTAGTAGAAATTATCCCAAGCACCTAGGTTCGAGCCCCCGAGCCTTACAAAACGTAGAAACTAGGGGTGAGCACGGTGTGGTTTGGGCGGTTTGAACACTTTTTAATACACCACGCCACAAGTGCGGTTTAGTATCTAGAATACACCATGCGGTGTGATTTGGTTGCACCAAACCGACCAAACCAAACCATTTTTTGCGGTGTGGTTTGGGCGGTTTTCCACGGTTTGTGTAAAAAAATATGTCTTAACAAAATTTAAATTTTAAAAAAAATACTAAATCCTTAGTTCATAACAAATCCTTAATAAGTTCTAAACAACATCACAAGTTATCAATTAAGTTCAGTGAAACACAAAAAAAATATATAAGTCTCTCATATTGGGTAACTATAAAAAATGGTATATATGTAAAGTTTCTTTATTTTTAATATATTTGTAAGTATGCGGTGCGGTGCGGTGCAAACCAAAATTTCACACCGCCAAACCGCGCACCGCACCACACCGCGCGGTTTAGCTAAAATACAAACCATACCGAACCATTACACTTTTGACATCGCGGTTTGCGGTGTAGTATGGTGCGGTGCGGTCGGTCACCGCGGTTTGTCGGTTTAGATGCTCACCCCTACTAGAAACCAACTTAAGGCTAAAATCCCCAGGCGGGTTGCGACTTGTCCCCAAGTTAGAGAGCAAAGACCTAAGCCAAATGGGAGGTGGGTCGCGACTTGACTTAGTAGGTCGCGGCGAGCCCCCATCTCAGAGAGCATCCCTAGGGCTAGAAGGCCACACGCACTGTGGTGCCCCAGGGCCGGGTCGTGGTGTGCCCCTACGAGCCTAGAAATTATGGGTTTCTCCTCCTCTTTCCAGCCAAAGACCACAAAGCTTCAAACCAAGTTCTTGCCTAAATTCAAAACCAAGCCCAGAGTTTTTATTTATTCCCATAGTCTAAACATCACAACTAAACTTCTAAGCAATTCATATCTCACAAGACACCCAAATTCAAATAAAATACAGCTAACAAAGCCAGACCTCATGCAAGCTTAAGTTTTAACAGTAAAACCGGAAGAATTCAACTTAATAATCAGGTTTAAGAGCTTACCTTTGAACTTAACTAAGCCTCTGAATTAATTCCCTGAGTTCCAAGCTTCTAGCCCCCCAAGTTTCAGCCTTGAACCTTTGAATTTCTGGCCTAAAATCCTTCAAAAACTCTTCAAACACCAAGCACCATAAAGAGAGAAGGTGAGAACCGAAGGAGAGCGAGAGACTTGAGAGTTTCTGCCTTGTTCTGTTTTCTTAATTCCAGTGTTTTCTCCAGCCACTAATTGTGTACGCCAATCTTAACAAAAATACTAAAATGCCCCTTAAGTCTACCCAAATCTTCAAGTGACATCAAGGGTAATTTCCTCAATTGCCAAGTCCCGCTAATTCCTCGAGTATTCCTATAAATCCTTGTTTAATCCCAACATGTCTATATAATTATTAAATTACTACCCTTTACTCAATAGTTCCCGACACATATAACATTGTCAAAATACCCCTAGGCTCCTCTCGAACCGGATATTTGACCCTGTTGTGACTTTCTAGATAAACTGCTCCCTAGGACTGTCTAAGATTGTGCAACACAAATATATCACAACTTACTCATGGTATCAATCACAATATACACAAATATCAAATTTTTGCCCTCAATGAGCTAAAATTACAAATATTCCCCTACTAGCCAAATGGGGCCCACATCCATATTTAATTTACCTAAACATGCATTTCTAATCACGTAATCATCAAATTCATATATTAACATAATTAAACCAATTATCTCCCTCCCGGCACGCTAATCAAGGACTTAAGCCATATTAGTGAATTTGGGACGTTACAGTTTTCTTACCTCGACTGCCGAGCGGAGGATGTAGAGCAGTCCTGAGCATGATCCTCAATCCCGAGCCTTAACGCTAACCCTAGTCACAAATCAATAATGGACAACTATCAAAATCTAAACCAATTAAAAGTTTTAGAATAACATACTAGCCTCCAGGACCTCGAATTCTACTAAACTGGGTAGTAGAATCCTTCCCAAGCACTTAGGTTTGAGTTCTCGAGCCTAAAAACCTAACTTGACTATTTCTCTCAATTAGAGTCACGGCCCTCCCGCTAGGGCTACTATAACGCCCTAATTTCTCATAGATTACCGAGAACACAACGTTGGGTCATAATCGTAAATATGGCTATTTTATTTAATAAAAACTTAAAAATAAATACATGGATCAATGGTTTTATAAAAATAAAATACTTGTCTTTAACATCAAAATGAGCAATATTTAAATAAAACAAACTTTAAAATAAATAAATAATTTGGCTCGCTTGATCTTGCTCGACTATATGGTCCCCAACGAATACATCACGAAGCTCTTGGGTCCCACTCGCCACCAGCCTTTCTATCCTTAATTTCCTGTAATAACAACATCATAAGGAGTGAGCTTCTAAGCCCAGTAAGAAAAATACAAACAAGGGTTAGTCATATAATCAAACATAACATATATTCACCAAAGTCATACAAACACAACATCTAGATCATATCATATCTCAAGTCATAATTTTAAATCATAATCTAAGCCATAAATCATAAATCATACTCTAAGTCATAAGTCATAGGTCATAAGTCATAGATCATAAATCATAGGTCATAAATCCTAACTATAGGTCATATATCATAATCATAACTAAAAATAACAAATCATATATAATAAAAAGATAAGTGCTTATACAGGGGTGTCAATTAAGCCCCGGAAAAAAGTCCGTCATACACCAGACATAGGTTCGTCATAAAGTTTTGGCAACCGAGCCTACCGGACATAGTCCGTCATACATCATTGGACACCTTAGGTCCAGACACGCTTACCCCTTTATTGTACCTGAAATGTTAGGTCATACAAACATAAACTATATCATACATTACATAAACTAGATCATAATACTAAACTATCTAATTTTCCTTACCAACACCAGGATAATTGAGAACAAATGCGGAATTTGGAATACTCCTAAAGCCAGCAATAAAAATAGTGAGTATTTCTAAAGGACAGAGATGACAGGAATAGAACTAAACCACCAAGAGGAAACTTACCGAAAAGACACCTTAAGTTCAAAGAACTTAAAATCCTAACCACAAAACCATAACAAAAGTTAGAACCTGAATGAAAACTAAAGAAACTAAGGAATCAAACAGAATGAAACTTAAGAATAAGGGTACCTCAGTTGACCTTATTGATTAGTCTAACTCCAATACCGAAACACTCTAACCTCACTTCCTAAAGTGTTTTATAAAGCTTAAGAATAGAAAAGCTTTTTCCCAACCCCGGTGTTTATCACTCTTATGGTCTCACTAGCACCTTGGAGTCTGATCACAGCTGAAGAGTAAGTGAAAGGGCTGGGTCCTAAGTCCTATTTATAGAGTTCTAGGAATAAAAATCTTCTTTTTGGCTTGAATAAAAATAATGAATTTAATTAAAAATATTTGAATATTCTTTAGTCAAAGGCTTAGAAATTGGTCAAATTGTTCAGAGAGAGGTTGAAGGAGTCAAATATTGATTTTTAAAATTAAAAAAAAAAAAAAACAAATAGAATCCTAACTTCTAACTCCCTAAATCTCGTAACTCTAAACTCACCTGCAGTAAAATCATCATATCTAGAGCTGCAGAACTCTGATTTAGACTATCTTTATAACGTTAGAAAGCTAATTTAATTATCTACAACTTTATAGAAATAATATTTTTCGAAATAAATAACATAACTAGGTCAAAAGTAGGTCAGAAGTTACAGTACCCTAAAGGTACGGAAAATCTATTTAATTATCTAAATAACAACCTAATCCACAAATAAATAAAATTGTGACAAATGTCATACTCCTAACAGATTCTGGTGAAGACTAAGTCTTATATTTCCCTTATTTTATCATTAAAATAATAATTCCTTAATGATCATGCATATGACAAGTGTCATAATCCTATTGGCTCTATCTAAACCTTAGGAATAACCATGCTCATGACAAGCGTCATATTCTTATTGGCTCTATCTAAACCTTAGGTTATAATAATTATCATATTAATAAACAGAAATATTAATCAAACCTGATGTTATAATTAATATTCTTAAACTATAGGTTAAACTTATAAAATCCATAACTATTGCTAGGAGTTTCCAACTAAGTCCCGGTTTGAACCAAAATCCAAGGAATCTAAAATACTACAACTACTACTATCTAGCTAACTAATAAAATTCTGGGACGCTACAATTCTCCCCTACTTAAAAGAATTTCGTCCTCGAAATTTACTTACCAAACATCTCGGGATACCGCTCCTTTACACATTCCTCCAATTCCCATGTGGCCTCTCTTTCTGTGCTATTGCTCCACAAGATTTTAACCATAGGAACAATTTTGGACCTTAACTCCTTAGTTCCCCGTTCTAGAATGCGTACTGGCCGTTCTTCATAACTAAAATCTTGTTTTAACTCTAGAGCCTGTTAATCGAGCACACGGGATGGATCTGATATGTATTTTCTCAACATCGATACATGAAAAATGTTATGTTTTTCAGCTAATGATGGCAGTAAAGCCAACCGATATGCTACATGCCCTACTTTGTCCAATATCTCAAAAGGACCTATAAACCTCGGGCTTAACTTTCCTTTCTTTCCGAAACGCATAATCCCCTTCATTGGAGAAATTTTGAGAAAGACTTGGTCGCCTACTGAAAACTCAACACTTCGTCTCTTCGCGTCGGCATAGCATTTCTGGCAACTTTGAGCGGCAACCATTCGTTGTCTTATCTTTTCTATGCCTCTGTTGCTTCTCTTACAGCCTCGGGTCCTAAGTATCGTATTTCACCCACCTCATCCCAATGAAGTGGTGATCGGCACTTCCGTCCATATAACATCTCATAAGGTGCCATGCCTATCGTTGCTTGATAACTATTGTTGTAAGAGAATTATATTAATGGAAGATACTTGCTCCATGATCCTGAGAATTCTAAAGAACACGCTCTTAGCATATCTTCTAATATTCGTATGGTGCATTCTGACTGACCATCAGTTTGAGGGTGAAATGCCGAACTTAGTTTTAACTTAGTGCCCATTTCACGATGTAAACCTTCCCAGAACTTTGATGTGAAAACCGATCCTCTATCAGAGACTATCGTCTTTGGAACTCCATGTAGTCTCACTATCTCCGCCACATAAAGCTCTGCGTACTACTCAACATTATAAACTGTTCTTACTGGTAAGAAGTAAGCAGATTTTGTGAGTCTATCTACTATCACCCAAACAGAGTCATGCTGCTTGGTGGTCCTTGGTAGTCCCGTCACGAAGTCCATCGCTATATCTTCCCATTTCCATTCGGGAATCTCCAATGGTTGCAAAGTTCCAGTGGGTCTTTGATGTTCGACTTTAACTTGTTGACATGTAAGGCGTTTCGCTACAAATTCTGCTATGTCTTTCTTCATCCCCGACCACCAGTACATTTTCTTGACATCGTTGTACATCTTGGTCGATCCTGCGTGAAGTTAATATAGAGTAGTGTGCGCTTCCTTCATAATTCTTTCTCTTAATTCACCATTACCGGGCACACATATCCGATTCCTATATCGTAGCATGCCTTCTTTTGTCAAGGAGAAATCAACATTCTCTAAGATTTGTAGTGCTGCCTTCATCTTAAGAAGAAACTCATCTTCTTGTTGTTTCTCCTTTATTTCTTCCATTAGAGTTGACTTGATCGTGAGGTCAGCTTGTTGTCCAGTTATTAGCTCAATTCCAGACCTCTTAATATCATCTTGTAAGTGTTGCGCTATCCCCTTAAGTGTTGACAAACTTCCGTAACTCCGCCTACTAAGTGTGTCTGCCACAACGTTAGCCTTTCCCGATTGATATAAGATCTCACAATCATAGTCCTTTACTAACTCCAGCCACCTTCGTTGCTTCATATTAAGCTCCTTCTGCGTAAAGAAGTACTTTAGACTGTTGTGATCCGTATAGATTTCGCACTTTTCTCCATACAGATAGTGCCTCCAAATCTTTAAAGCGAAAACTACCGCTGCTAACTCTAAGTCATGGGTCGGATACCGATGCTCGTACTCCTTTAGTTGTCTTGAGGCATAGGCGACCACTCTTTCATCTTGCATCAAAACACATCCAAGTCCCTTCTTCGACGCGTCGCAATATACTACAAACTTTCCCTTATCGTTTGGGATGCATAGAACTGGGGCTGATATATGCTTGTCCTTTAACGTTTGGAAGCTTTCTTCGCATTTCTCTGTCCATACAAATTTCTGTTGCTTCCGGTCAAATTTGTTAAGGGTGTAGCTATTCTGGAGAACCCTTCAACAAATCGCCTATAGTATCCTGCCAATCCCAAAAAACTTCTCAACTCCGTGGCAGTCTTGGGTTTGGGCCAATCCTTCACTGCTTCGATCTTGGGTGGATCTACTTCCACGCCATTTTTAGACACAATGTGTCCTATAAATGCCACCTTCTCTAACCAGAATTCGCATTTCTTAAACTTAGCATATAAATGATGACCTTTGAGTTGTCCCAACGTCAGTCGCAGGTGCTCTTCATGCTTGACTTTCATTTTTGAGTAGATCAATATGTTGTCTATAAACCCCACAACGAACTTATCCAGGTAGTCCTTAAATACACGGTTCATAAGATCCATGAACATTGCTGGTGCGTTTGTTAAGCCAACAAGACATTACCAAAAACTCGTAGTGTCCATATCTAGTCCGAAAAGCCGTCTTTGGGATATCTTCTTTTCGTACTCTTAGCTGATGATACCCTATCCTCAAATCTATCTTTGAGAATAATGTAGATCCTTGTAGTTGGTCAAAAAGATCATCTATTCGAGGTAAAGGGTATTTGTTCTTGATCGTCACTTTATTAAGTTCTCGATAATCGATGCACATCCTCATACTCCCGTCCTTCTTTTTGACAAAAAGGACTGGTGCTCCCCAAGGCAAATAGCTCGGTCGGATGAAACCCTTGTCTAAAAGCTCCTGCAGTTGTATCTTTAACTCCTTTAGCTCAGTAGGCGTCATCCTATAGGGAGCTTTCAAGATTGGTGTCGTCTCAGGTGCCAATTCTATTTCAAACTCTATTTCCCTACTCGGAGGTAATCCCGGTAGATCTTCTGGAAACTTCTCAGGAAATTCCAATACAATAGGTATATCCTTTGGTTCGAGCTGCGTCTCTCATGAATTGTCCACCACACTAGCTAGAAATGCCTGGCAACCACTATTGATTAATCGCTAAGCTTTGAGAGTTGAGACTATCGGTATGCGAGTTCGAGAAACTTGTCCTTTGAAAGTGAACTGCTCTCCGCCTTCTGGTTGAAAGTTGACTGTCTTACCCTTACAGTCTATTATTGCCCCATGTTTTGCTAACCAATCCATGCCTAAAATTACATCATAATCCTTAAGGTCTAACTCGATCAAATCTACTGGTAATTATTTTCCTTCGATTCTAACTACAATGTTACGCACCCCTCTACTAGATAGCATTCTTTCCCCCGAGGGTAACTTCGTGACAAACTTATCTCTAAAAATTTGGCATGGTCTATCTAAGCTATCGATCATATTTATAGAGACAAATAAATGCATGGCTCCTGAATCGAATAATACATTGCATAGTATACCAGAGATAGTGACCTGACCTGTTACCACATTATTACTAGTTTCTGCTTCACCTCTAGTAACAGCAAAAACACTGGGTGGCACGAGCTTGTCATCTTTCTTTTGATCCTTCAACTTTGGGCAATCCTTTTTAATGTGTCCTTCTTCTCTGCAGTTGAAACAACCTTTTGTCTTATATCTGCATTCTCCTTAATGTTTCCTCTTATAGATAGGGCACTGGGAATATTCCACATAGGGCTTTTTATTCCCATTACTTTCTGACGCAATTTTATTCTTTTTATCGGCCTTTCGATTTTGACCACCGTCATGTTTTCGTTTGTGATCATTCTGGTCATTTTTATTCCTTTTGGCGTCCCTTCTGGCCGCACCTTCTTTCCAAATCCTTTCTTCAGCATGCTCAGCTTGCAATGCTACTTCTAATGTTTCCGCATAAGTGGTTATCCCCCGAATCAACTTCACATCACGGGCTATCATAAGTTTCAGTCCCTTCATGAATCTTTGAATTCTTAGCGTCTCAGTGGGTACCATGTTCGCCGTGAACTTAGCCAGCCTATCAAACTTCCTGGCATACTCTGTCACAGACAAATTCCCTTGATTAAGCGTGATGAATTCGTCCACCCTTGTGGCTAGAATCGTAGGACTGTAGTATTTCTTGTTGAACACTTGGATAAACTCATCCCAAGTCATAACGTTCACATCTCTAGTCTGTTTCACTATATCCCCCCAGATGCGGGCATCTTTCTTTAGCAAGCTTGAAGCACATGAGACTCGATCTTCATTTCCCAGCCGCATATGTTCTAGAATGGACTCCATTGATCGAAGCCATTCTTTTGCTTCTATTGGGTCTGACCTGCCATCGAAGTTCGGTGGTTGCTGCTTCCGAAAGCGTTCATACACTGCCTCGTAGCGTGGTTCTGCCAACTGTAGTAATTGTGCTAGAGGAATGACTTATTGCGCCATTTGTTGTTGCCCTGAATTTATTTGGAATTCTTCTTCCCTTCTCCTTAGCTCTGCCCTAAGACGGGCATTTTCTCTTTCCAAATTTATTCGAGTAGTAGCAGCTGCCAGCTCTTCCACTACATTGGGTGCTTCTGTCACTCCCGGGGTTGCTAGAAATTCTTCATATAAAGGGGTGGCGACTACTCCTCTTCCTCGCCCCCTTCCTCGACCTCAGCCCCTGCCTTGGCCCCTACCTTGGCCATTTAGTCTTTCAGATCTTCTTGGTTCCTGCTCCATGTGACATTGCTTCCCCAAAAGAGAAAAGAATTGAAAAACTAAGACAAACAAAACAAAAGAGGGTACAACGAAGCCTATTGCACTACCGTCTATTAGGTCCATCTATCTACAAAAACTACCCTATTACAATTAAGTCCAACTCGGATAAATGGGCCTTAACAATTGAATCTTCCATGGAGGAGGGTTGGGTTCAGTATATCGTACCCACTGCTAAGGCCCCCTAACTTCCACTTGGACCTAAAAGACAGGAATTTGAACCCTTGTTTTATTAATTGTTATTTATTTGAAATTGGATCCAATATAATAATGCAAAGAAAATGGGCCTTCACAAATGGGCTAACCCTTAAGAGAGGAATTTAAACTTTACACTTTCAATTGAATCCAAAATTTTCTTAACATTTACTAAACAATGAAACAATAATAAACGCAAATAACATGTAAAAAAAAAAACAACTAACAACATATAATAAAATTTAACGATGTGTTCTTATATGCGTCTAATCTTCCACATCAGATCCATCATCATACTCAGGGTTTGGTATTTTTCTTATAGCTTTAACCTTTGTCCATTGGGCTAATTTTTCAAAATAATATAAGAAAAACATTACAAACATATTTAAAAAACAATGTATATACTTACTTGGTAACGAGTGGGCCTTTGTAACTATCATGTGTATTTCGTGGGAATGTTCATGACCAATATAGTTGTGTCTCTGATACCACCTGTAACGCCCTAATTTCTCATAGATTACCAAGAACACATCGTTGGGTCATAATCGTAAATATTGCTCTTTTATTTAATAAAAACTTAAAAATAAATACATGGATCCATGGTTTTATAAAAATAAAATACTTGTCTTTAACATCAAAATGAGCAATATTTAAATAAAACAAAATTTAAAATAAATAAATAAATAATTTGGCTTGCTTGATCTTGCTCGACTATATGGTCCCCAATGAATACATCACGAAGCTCTTAGGTCCCACTCGCCACCGGCCTTTCTATCCTTAATTTCCTGTAATAACAACATCATAAGGAGTGACCTTCTCAGCCCAGTGAGGAAAATACAAACAAATGTTAGTCATATAATCAAACATAACATATATTCACCAAAGTCCTACAAACACAACATCTAGATCATATCATGTCTTAAGTCATAATTCTAAATCATAATCTAAGCCATAAATCATAAATCATACTCTAAGTCATAAGTCATAGGTCATAAGTCATAGACCATAAATCATAGGTCATAAATCATAACTATAGGTCATATATCATAATCATAACTAAAAATAACAAATCAGATATAATAAAAAGATAAGTGCTTATACAGGGGTGGCAATTAAGCCCCGGATAAAAGTCCGTCATACACCGGACATATGTCCGTCATAAAGTTTTGGCAACCGAGCCTACCGGACATAGTCCGTCATACATCATTGGACACCTTAGGTCCAGACACATTTACTCCTTTATTGTACCTGAAATGTTAGGTCATACAAACATAAACTATATCATACATTTGAAAGCACGATAGTTACAAAGGCCCGTTTGGTGTTATTTGAAAGCACTCTATACCCGTTTGGTGTTATTTGAAAGGGAGTGACCTCGAAATAGTTGGCCACCCCCTGAAAAAATGGATGAAGAGGCAAGGTTGCCCCTGCCTCAATATGATATCTCGACCAGGCACTGAAGGTGCCCCCAGAAAGGTTTGCCCACTGGTAGATGGAGGGTTTGATTAGGGTTACCCCAGGAAGCCCGTACTTCTTGAGGTAATTCGCTACCATTCTAACTGTAATATTGCTAGGAGGTGCAATGTACCATTCGACTTTTGGTCGAAGGACGTCCTGAGGCTGGGCTTTTATTTGGATTTCTGGCTGGGATGTGCTTTCGGGTGAAGGGTTGGTCGAAGGATTTTCAGCCCGAGGAGCAGGCTATTTGGTAGAAGGAGAGGTTGTTTTTCCTTTCTTTTGAGCAGTGGATTTTACTCGACCCATGTTAGATGGACTGGTTGAAGGTCTATTAAAAGGGTTATGAGAAAAGGGAATTTCCAGGATTAGCAATGACGACTGTTCCTGATCTTCGAGTAGCTGGGCGAGCAAATCGTCGTCGATTGGCCTCTCACCTCCCCACAGGTCGTGCATGAAAATCTGCGAATAGAGAAGGGGAGATGAGAATCTGCGGCCAAAAGACCAAGAAGGTGGAAAAGTTGGAATAATGTTGCTCATGTATAAAAGTTAAGCTTTTATACGACCAGCAACATTCTATCAAAAACACTAAATTCTATGTGAACAGTTTGGAAAATGAATTAAAAAGCAGAAGTGAAATGTTTTTCTAAAAAACTATTCGACTCTAAGTTGGGGCGGGAAAAGCCCAGTTTTTTCAACATGCTTAAAACTCGAATTTTTACTTCGATTTTATGCCCTAATTTAATAATCCTAACTCCTAAACCGATTCCCAAGCTCATGTAGTGTTATTTCCTTATCCTATCATGCTCAGACCTACGTACCTATTTACCCCAAAAATAGTTTATTTCAGGAACATTCAAAGACTCAAAGTCTGAAACAGATATAAAATAGATATTGCATGGCATCTCAACGACTGATAAGGCTGATAAACTTACTTGGATAAAGATTGGAGCAAGTTTATGAGATGCTAAGTCAGGTGGCTGGACAGAAATTTCGTGGCTCGTCAAAGATCGACTGAGTTCTTGGTTTTTTTGAGCTCTATTCTTCAGTGTTCTTGAGGAGAAAGTGAAAAGTAAAAAATAAAAAGTAATTTTGAGGGGTTATATATATTCAGGCCAAAGCATGGTTACAAAGGTAATCATAAGGGGTGACTTTCCGAGGCATAGGTAAATGTAATAGCTATCAAACCACTTTTTGGGAAACTGCAATGATATGATTGATTGCTTTTTTCGAGAAGGCATGGACGACTCTGACAGATTTGACAAGGCATACAAAACGTCGGTTGTCTAAGTTTACTTTATGCTGGTCACGGTAAAATAAACTTGGCGCGGAAATGTTTACCCAAAAAATGGATCCTGATGACGTGGCAAGATTAACCTACATGTGGCAGGCACGTGACAACTTTAAGTAAATGAATCTTGTTCGACCATCGACCAGAGAGTTATTGATTTATCAAGCCTCACGCTTAGGTGCGACCAATCTGATCGCATACTTTCATTTACTTCTTTTTGGATATGCAATCTTGTAATATTTGCATTAATTATATTTTATTTTATTATCTTGATATGCAAGTCTTAATTGTAATTAAGGGCCATCGGTCCATGTAACCTTCTTGAGCCTATAAATAAAAATAAAATGGCTCGAGGAAGGGATTTTTTGAACTTTGGATCTTTGTACTCAGATAGAAGAATATAGTGTGATTATTCACCGAAGTTGTAACCTTCCCAAGGCTTGTGAAACTCGTGAACCCTAGTTCATTGATCACAGTGTTGGGATTTAATATCAATAAGAACACTAAGTGGACGTAAGTCATTACCATTCAATTGGGGCCGAACCACTATAAATAGTTTGCGTCGTTTGCTTTCCATTTGAATTTCTTCTTGTTTTCCTTTCATTTCCTATCGTTTATTTGACTCCATGTCCTTGGCCAATTTAAGGGTCAACACCATATAATTCATATATGCCACATAATCACACATATATTTAATTAATCTCACATATAAATCCATTTATGGCCTCCCAGCACACTAATCGAAGATGTAAGCCTTATTAACAAATTTGGGATGTTATAGTCCAACCCTAGTTCCAGCAAGTACTATCGACTATGGTAGCCGAGCATGTCGCATATGTACACTCCACCCCTGAAGCTCTCCAACTCATGCTTGGTCCAATTTTTCCTTGCCCTTACCTGCACCATGTAGCACCTGTGAGCCAAGGCTAAACAAGAAAACATAAACAGATTCATAAATAGTTATTCAACATACTAGTGATCATAAATTTCATGTTCAATAGTTATAACCAATACACAAGCATGCATTCAGCCCATCTAAGCTGCCATAGAGCCACACAGATACCCATCACATTATTCCCTTTTGAAACGACTATAGAGTCGATCAAGCGTGTACCACGCTCCATGTTTCGAGCGCCAATATAGTCATGGAAGCATATATCACACTTCTAGGTTGGCCTAGCCATAACGGCCAACGTTCCGCACGCTATTGACGACCATGACTTATAAGTAGAGATTCAATATTGAGCCTGCCATTTTAGCATGCTTTCCGTACGGTAATGTCGTCCATGACTTATAAGTCGAGCTTCTATATTCTCTCTGCCAATATGACCTGCGTTCTGCACGCTAATTTCGTCCACGAATTATAATCCGAGCTTCTATATTGGCCTATCCATTATGGCCTACGTTCCGCACACTAATGTCGTCCACGGCTTATAAGTCGAGCTTCTCAATTATATACAAACAAATAAGCATATATTACTTTAATACAAATATGCACAATGTACTTAATCATGCTTAATTAAACATATTAGACAAGGTTATAATCGTGTTCATTAACCGAGGCTCAAGCTCTATTCTCAGACCAGGTGCATTTTTCTTACCTCAAGTCCTAAGCGAATAGAGTATAGTGACCCTGAGTGCGACCCTTTCCTGCTGAGCCTAGCGGTATACCCTAATCATAACCATAACAGGGAATAACCATCAAGAAATGAACCAATAATGTCTTCCCGACCAAGTCCTAGCCTCCGGGACCTTTAATTCTACTAAATCGGGCAGTAGAACCATTCCCGAGCCCTTAGGTATGGGTTCCCACAACCCAAAACCTGATTTTCTGAATTTTCCCCATTTAAGATGCGACACCTGACTAGGCAGTGGGCCAGACCCAAAAATCCCATACACTTGCGCCGCGGCGCTAAGGCGGTTTGAGGTACCCCTGCCTCGACTAAGTTCATGCGGGTCGCGATGCGGCGCGATTCTGCAAACCCAGAATCTAGCGATTTCAGAAATTGCAAATCTTCCCAAAACCCTCCCAAGACACGGTTTTAACCTGATTCTACCACAGAAATGGTCCCAGCAACACATAAACATAGTAACCAACCTTTAAAACACACCAAATCCAAACTAAATCCCACAATCACAAACCTCTCCCATGAACACTCAAAATGAGACTAAAACTTAAAGAAAACAGAGTTTACCTCTCCAAATTCGAGCTCCCCCAGCTGATTCTCCTAGCATGACAACCTCTAATCCTAAGCTACAGTCCTAAAGTTCACCAAAGATTGGCCTCCTAACTTGAATTCAAAAAATTTGTCTCACAACTTCAATGAGACACACAAGGGAGAGAAAGATGAGAGAGAGAGAGAAACCGAGAGAGTTTTGAGTTTGATGAGTTAATCAACTCAGCTTGGCATACATTTAACTAATGGTCCAAAAGACCAAAATGCCCCCACTCCACACTTGCCTCTCAAAGCCCCTCAAGGGAAAAATTGTCATTAAACATTCTAATCCCACACAAACTCAATATTCCCTATTAATTCCGCCAATCTCGAAATATCACTATTTTTCCTAACATACGATTCATACTCGAATGAGTCCCGGTAACTCACCAAATTACTAAAATATCCCTTGGCTCACTCAAGTCGGGTATTAATCCCCGTTGTGACTCTACCACTATCTTGCTCAAAAGGACCGACTCCTGCTGAATATCTCAAATGTATTCACATAATAATGTGATCTCAATCACATAATACAATATAATCACAATTATACCCTCAGCGAGTTAAAATTACGAAAACAAAAACGGTCCTATAAGCACATTAATACACTTAAACATGCATAATGAGTCATATTATAATATAACTCATGTAATTCACATAATCACATAATATTCAATAAAATCACATTTAACTCCAGTTATGCTCTCCCAGCACCATAATCAAAGCACTCAGCCTTATTAGAAATTTTGAGACGTTACAAAACTCGTTCTTTCTCTTTCTTGAAGGACAAAACCACATACAGAACTAACTCTCTTTCTCTCTCTCTAGAGTTTACAAGATTTTTCACCGTTCTACTTTAAAATGACTATCATAACACCTATTAATAGATTCTAGGCTCGTAAACTACTCAACTTACTACACCAATAAGAATAGGCAGTTACTACCTTGACCAATAGAAAAGAACGAGCTGGCTGAGCTCGGAAGGAATAAATTGCCACAAAATACATAGTGATAATGTAATATACCATGGAAAATTGACATAATGCGAATACCATCGCAAGTAAATGTTAACAGCCGAGTGAATCCATTGTCAAAGAATGAATCAGTTAACCTTGATTACTAATCAATTTTCCTTATCGTTAGAATATTGTAATCAAAATCAACATTTTCTTCTTCATCAGTCACTGATATGGCTACTCACACATTTCATCAATCAAGATATTTGTGTAATTGGAGCAGAAAAAAAAAGACCAGTCACTATGTTTCTATTCTCCAGTCACTTTCATGGCTGCCTCAAACTCTTTCCTGAAATCAACATATTTTACAACTTCACGTCCTTGTTAGAAATCTGATTGAATGGTAAAATATATTTATAATCTCAACGAAATTGAAAAGTATACTATACCAGAAAATCTTAAACATAGTTGAAAATGGTGGTTAATGCATGATTATAACATATCTAAAGATCTTACCATAGTTCAATTGCTTCTTCCTTCTCCAATGGCTTCGAAATTTGTTAGTCTCCTTTTCTTTTTCTTGTTTATTAATCAATGTTCGACATCAAAAGCTTGGTTACAAGTCAGTTATTACGATTCTCAAACAGAGCTCCCCGTTTCAGACATCAACTCTGCTCTTTTCACTCACTTAGTCTTTGGTTTTGTTTCCGTAAACTTTTCCTCATGCCAGATCCATATGAATTCCTCTAATTCAGAGAAGTTTTCTACTTTCACCAATCTTGTCAAGCTTAAAAACCCTTCTGTAAAAACCATTTTGTCCATCTGGGGCGGTGAAGAACAAAGTTCAAACTTACTCTTAACGCTAACCAACTCTTCCTTCCGAAAATCCTTTATCGAATCTTCAATAAGAACAGCTAGGCTCAATGGGTTTGATGGGCTAGACCTTTATAATATACAACCAACCTCGAGCTCGGAGATGAAAACTTTGAAAACCCTTCTTGGAGAGTGGCGAGCTGCCATAGATTCCGAGTCAAGAAACAAGAACCAGTCGAAGTTGCTCTTGGTCATGGTGAGTCATATCATGCCAGTTTGAACTCAGTGAGTTACCCGATTGATGCAATGAAGAGGAGCTTGGATTGGGTGCATCTTAAGTCGTACAACTACTATATGCCAACTGCGTCAAATATCTCTTACCCTCATGCTGCTTTATATGATCCGTTAAACCAACTTCTTAACACCAATAGTTGAATTCACGAGTGGTTGAACAGAGGATTTTCGGCAACTAAACTGGTCTTGGGATTGCCTTACCTTGGCTACGCATGGACCCTTGCGAACCCAAACGACAATCCAATTGGGGCTCGATCAACCAGTCCAGGAATCACCTTAGACGGGTCTCTGTTCTATAACTTCTTAAAATGGCACATAGAAAGTAATGGGTATGGTGTAGAGTCTATTTACAACGATACTTATGTGGTCAACTTTTGCAAACTAAGGAAAAACTTGATAAACTTTGATGATGTTGAGGCTATCAAGGCTAAAGTTTCATAAGCAAAGAAGATGAATCTTATGGGCTATTTTATGTTCCATAGAGGAAATGACAACAGTTGGGTTCTCTCTAAAGCAGGTAGCTGAATTCGGCTTTGATCTTCTAGTCCATTTTACCTTTTGTAGGCCATTTGGTAAGAATGGTGTTGTGTATCATTTTTGGAGAGTTGTATTTATTCACTTATTGTTGTAAAAACTTTACTGGGATTCCTCAATATTTTGTCTAGATATGGTAAAGTTTTACTCGAAAAACTTTGTTGTATATTTTTATAATTCATAGAATCTACTTTGATAGCTCAAGGAGATGGAGATCGGCAACGAATGAAGCATCGACTGTGGAGCATTGTTCTAGTTGCAACTGCTATGATAATTCTTTTGATGGCCACAATCTTGTGTTTAGCACAAAGAAGAGCACTCAAAACGAAAGGTAATATTTTCCTTTAAATGCTATATGTGATTATGGATGACTACTTTTTATTTTTATTTTTATTTTTTTGTTAAAGTTAACTTGGTTGGTATGACAGTGTTTCCTTTTTCTTGATTGTTTTGTAGTAGGGATTATGAATTGTAACGCCCTACTACCTTAGAGCCGTTACCAAGTGAGTTTTAAGAAAAAACAGTGCAGTGAACTCGCTAACCGAGGGTTTTAAAACAAAAGTGTGACTAATAAAAGTTAAGGCTGTAATCTTTGAAAATGCACCGTTTCAGTAAAAACTTCTAGTATTAAACATTTGGGATCCCAAAATAAGGTTTGAAAACTATTTACATCTTGAAATAAGTTTACAGTTGATTAGTTATAAAAATCATAGATTATTACAGCCATTTCTCAGTTAAACCCCCAACCAAAGCAGTCGGGCAGGCCAAACATGTACGCGTCGCTTCACGCTCTTCGTACTCATGGTTGGTTGACTCAGTATTTGCCCTTACCTGCAACACAGAGCACCCGTGAGCCGAAGCCCAGCAAGAAAAATCATGCAGAACATAACATATGCAATTTATACAGTTTATCATATCAGATAATCCACAGATAGACAAGTCAACCATTAGACTAAGCAAACACGGCCATGCCGCCCCAGAACCCTTACCACAGCCTGGGGTCTCGGTTCTCACTGTAAGGATCTCACATGTATCCTCTGGGTCCTACCCTGACTATAAGCATCCCATGTGCTAAGTGTTACTTCCGGCCCCGCTGCCGTTCTCGGCCTTGCCGCCCTCGGCCATAGCCGTTCATTTCACTATAATCACACATATAGTATATCTCAAAATAACATTCAAACAATTATCAATTCATTTAAATTTGCACCCTAACATGTAATGCAATATAGGGCCGTGCCCTGCAATCATCTCATCATGAAACATGCAATATAGGGCCATGCCCCGCAATCACACTATGGGCCCATGCCCCATTCTACGGGTGTTATAGTTTTCTTACCTTTCCAATCAATAGCTTAGATCACCTGAATCCTTGAGCACGATCCCACTCGAGCCTTAGCGCACACCTAGGCACAAACATAGGTCAAAGTCAACACCAAACCCCAAGTCCGAATACCTAGCCTCGGGACCAATCACGAGCCCCGAATCCTAGGTCAATATCCCTCATCAAAAACCCAAAAATCCACTTCTGTGAACAGTGCAGCGCTACAGCGCTCTAAAGAGGGCGCTGTAGCGCTACAAGCAGAACACTCCCCCCAGAACAGGGGCTAGCGCTACAGCGCCCACTGACTAGCGCTGTAGCGCTAGTTGCAGCCCAGCAGAACCCAAAAATCGCTTCTTGCAATTTCCTTCAACCAATTCAACCCCAAACTTGTCCAAACCTTTTCCAAATCCAAAATCAAGCTTATAAACACCTCACACTCATCCCAAGCATCCCAAGAACTCAAAACCCAAGCACATTCAACCCAAATCTCAAAATTCACCATGAACAACCCTAAACCCAGAAATTCAATCAACAACAAAGTTAAAGGCTTAGAATTCTTACCATTGATGCAAATTTCGACCTTGATTCAACCCTAGACCTCCTTAGCTTGTTCATCCTCAAAGCTTGCCCAGAAATTCCCTAAAATTCCCATCAACTCAGCTCAAAACACAGCTCAAACCATCAAAACCCCTAAAACTGAAATCTCTAAAACTTACCTCAAAGGTTATGTGTTCTTGCTAATCCTTGCCAAATATTCAAGTATAACCTTAAGATTCTTGATGCTCAACCTATCATTGCTCTCCACTAAGCTTTGCTCCAAGAAAAATGGAGAGGAATGGTGCAAGAATGCACAAACCGAACCTTGAGAAAAACCCCTCTGTTTTCTCTCTTTTCTTTCTTTCCTTTTTCTTTCTCTCCACAGCCAACACTTTCTCTATAAATCCCACTAAGTATAAAAAGCCTCATAAATTAATCTCTAAAAGCCAAATGACCAAAATGCCCTCCCTATTAACTCTAAACCCATTTATCCAAGTAGGGCCATTTTAGTCATTTTACCCAATTCCCGCTAATCCTCAAGTGTCTCTAATATTTTCCCGTTGCTTTCCAACACCTGATAAACCACCAAATAATTATTCCCCATCATCAAAATTAATCTCAATCTATTCTCTAAATTCCTGCTTATACCCCCAGGCTCGCCCCGAGCCGGGTATAAATTCCCGTCATGACTTTCCGCTAACCTGCTCACTGGGATCGCCTCGAGTCACAATTCACAGATACCCCCACATACCACTGTGGTCTCAACAATCATCACATATCAATACAGTTATGCCCAACATGGCCAAAATTACAGTTATGCTCTTCTAACACGATTCGGGCCTACAAGCATACTAATATACATAGCCATGCATCTCAGATAACAAATAGTCATATAACATGCTTTAAATCATAATCATGCATTTAACTCATAAAATCACACATAAATCCCATCATGCCCTCCTGGCACGCTAATCAAGGCCCTTAAGCCTTATTAGCTATTTTGGGTCGTTACATGAATATGATTGAAAGGTCACTGTATAAACGAAAAATAAAATCCGACCATCTTGACTACAATGCCTCTAATGTTCAATTATTTAGAGGGTGTTTGACTCCTTAACTAATGTAACGACCCAAATTCACTAATAAGGCTTAAGGGCCTTGATTAGTGTGCCAGGAGGGCATTACTGGAATAATTGTGATTTAATGAGTAATTATATGTTTAATGATGTTTATATAATAATTGATTATATTATGTGATAATATGATGTGTGATATATGCGAGAACCACATTATGATGTGGATGAATCTGCAGCCATCGACTTGAGGCGATCCTAGGGCTAGATAGCGGGGAAAAGTCACAACGGGGTATTATAATTGACTTTGGACAAGTCAGGGGTATTTTAAGTATCAAGTAGTGATTTGGACTATCGGGTGATGAAAATAAATAATTGGAGATATATTTGAGGTTAGGATGTCTAGGCGGGAATATTGGGGGATTTTACCATTTTGGCCTCGGGGACGGTTCCGGTACCCCGAGCCTTGGGATTAACTTAAAGGATAAGTTAGACTTTAGGAAGCCTTTAGAAGAAAACACAAACCGACTAAGTATATTTCTCTCAGCTCACTTACACGCTCAAAGGAAACCAAGTTGAGAAATACACAGAAAATCAAAGGAAAAACTACTGAGTTTGAGAGGGAACTGCTGGGATTTGAGCTGTGTCTTTGGGAGTTGAAGGGAGTAATCTGGAGGATTGGCTCAGGAACTGATCAAGGTCTGAGATAGAGCTAAGGTAAGTTTTGAATTTTCATTTTTGGGGTTAGGAACTTAAAGAAATGACTGAGTTTAAATGGTTATGGTTTTGACATTCAAGGTGGAAATTGAGACTAGGGACTTTGAAGATAGGTCAGGGGACTCTTGAAGAATCGATTCTACAGCTGAGGTAAGGTTTAAATTATAGTTTGATGGTTGAATTTGGTGGTTATCAAAGCTGGTTTTAAGTTCTTTGAGTTTGGATTTCAGAAGTTGGAAGGGAGAGATTGAAGTGTGTTGGGCTGTGTTTTCTGGGGAATTATGTTGCTTAGATCATGTTAAAAAGGTTGGGAGTTAATTGGTTTTGGTTTGGGGACTTTGGGATAGCTTTAGGTGAGGTTTGGAGGTTGAAAATGGAGTTTTTTTTCTAGGTTCGAAGGGTCGGGCCGCGGCATGGTTCTTGGAGAGCCGCGACCCTTCAAGGGGTGTTGCATGCTGAGAAAGAAGGGCGGGCCGCGGCATGGTCCAAGCAATGCCGTGGCCCTTACCTATTTTTGTGTCTTGGTTGGCTCTGTTTGGGGGCCATGCCGCGGCATGGGTGGCCTATGCCGCGACACTTAAGGGATTTTGGGATTTTGAGATTTTAGGCTTGGGAATTTAACCTATGGTGCTCGGGGTTGAGTCTTTTACTATATTTGGTGAAGTTCAATGTTCCGAGTACTAGAACTTGGCTTGGGAGCTCATTTAAGGTTGTTAATGGTGTCTTTCTTCATGGTTGTGACTAGGTGTTAAGCTAGGGCTCGAGGATCGGATCGCGCTCAAGGAGTATCGCCCGTAACTAACTCATTTGAAAGCTAAAGGTAAGAAAACTACACCCGGTTGATTATATGTGACGGGACTAAGGGCTCCCTATTGTGAAAGCTTGAAAGGATGGTATTATGCCATGCAAGATATTTAGTGAACCAACGGCCTAAGGGTGCCAAGGGTCTCACTAGCGCACAGGGCGCGGCTCGGCCACTGGTAGCCGAGGACAGCTTATTATGCACTGAGCTTGGTTTAAGCGGGCCAGAGTCAGTGGGCTAAACAGAGGGTGCGGCCTAAGTCGTCGGCCCTGATTATTATGTGATATGAGCAGTATATGTGATAGAATGTAACTTGTATTGGATTGTATATGCTGATTATCTATTGTGGACTATCTAATGAGTATACGTGTTTATTGAGCTATTTGTCTGTTATTATTGTTTGAGTTATTTGTGATGTTTTCTTGCTGGGCCTTGGCTCACGGGTGCTACGTGGTGCAGGTAAAGGCAAGGGCAAGTTAGATCAGCCCTGACTGGAGAGCTCAGCGAGCGGAATGTACATAGCCAGGTGCTTGGCCGCCACGGTTGAGGTCTAGGCAAGGACATGGAACCTAAAGACTGTCTGTTTTGCCTTAGTACGGCTAGTGGATACTTATGTATTTTTGGAAGTATGTAAATCTATTCTAACTTTGTGATTATGGGATCCCTTGTTTACTACAGTTCAAATATATGAAATGAGTCTTTTGAGACCAAAACCTTTTTAACCATAGATCTTGCATGTTTAGAGACACGTTTTCAAATTAATGACTTGATTAGCGAGTCCTGCACCTTTACAAGTACACAGTGTAACGGTCTTGGCTATCCAGGGCATTACAACTAAAAAACTGTTTTTTATTTTTAAAAGTTAAATACTGTTTTTTGAAAACAAGTTGGAGGTGTTTGGTGTTGTTTTTATAAAAAAAAAAATTAAAAACAACGTTACAAAAAACAGAAAATTTTAAGAACAACAAAAAGTTATTTTCTATTATTCTAAAAAAAAAATTGTCTATTATTTTTATCACATAATTTTTTAATTATTATTATCTGACATCATTTATTGCCACATCATTTTCTCTCTCATTAGTTTCTCTCTCTTCACTTTCTCTCACATAACTTTCTCTCTCCTTTCATTTTTTCTCTTCACTTTCTCTTTCCCTATTTTCTCTCTTCTCACTTTCTAAATATATTTTTTATTTTTTATTTAAGATTCAAAAGATTTTTCTCTTTCTAAATATATTTGTTAATTTTTTATTAAATGTTGTGTAAATCCCCACTTAAAGCTGTTACCAGTGGATACAGTTACAAAATAGGCTCACTTGCCCGAAGGCTTACAAAAATCAGTTACAAAAGGGAAATATTTTTCACATGCTCAGGTACAAATTAGTTACAAAGGAACAAGCTCAAGATCTTAACCGTTTTTCTAATAGACCCAAACAGACTCAACAAATACATTCAAATAGAAGACTTTACCCTAAATATATATACCTGAAGCTTGCTCCAATTGAAGTCGAATTTTCTTAAAATCAGATCCAAGAGCTCAAAGAAAGTTGAGAGAGAAAGGGAAAACAGAGAAAACAAGAGAGAGAGAGTTAGTGAGAGATTTTGTAAGAAAGAAAATAGAGAAAAACAATCATATTCAGAGAGTTTTGTGAGAAATGATTACCTTGTCAATTCTTCTGTGACTTGGAATCCATTGCCGAAACCTTGTAACAACAACTTTATAGTGAAGATCCGAGCTTTCCATCTGAGGAGTAGCTCAACGAGGATGTAACCCAAAAATTTTGGGCGAACCTCGATAAAATCTGGGTGTTTTCTTCTCTTGTTTTGATTTTCTGTTTATTGTTGTGGAAACTTAAGTTTGCTGATTGTTTTCTGGGTTGTTGATCTCTTGGGTAAAATTTTCTGGGTCTTAGCAAGAAGATAGGATTTGGGGATCGTTGGGTTTCTCTAGGTTTTGTGTCTGCTAGGGTTAGAATGTTGTGAAATATAAAACTGATATTGATTTTTGGTTGTCGTTTTGTATCTAAAATAAACAAAACAGTGTCTTTTTGTTGGTTTGACTCAAAGTCAAAAGAAGGCAAGAGAAAGGTCATTATTGACCTTGACATTAGTGATTGAACTTTTGTTGGTGTGGGGATATATCTGTCAATTCCTACAGTGGTATCAGAGCCAAGTTGTGGCTAAAAGAAGCAACAAAAATTCATATCAGGGAGAAGGACAACACAATCAAAGCTGGAAGGAGATAATCTAGCAGAACCCATTCAAGACCCTGAAGAAGTTCAAGAAGAATTTGTGGATATACAACTGATTGAACCTACTAAAATCCCTAATACTTTTCTTGATTCATATTTAAATAACATAAGTAATATTAATGTTGACATTGACAATTTGATGGTTCTGGTGATTACAAGATTTGGAGAAGAAAGATTAGGTCACTGTTAGCTCAACAGAAGCTATTGAGGGTACTAGAAGACCTAATCGAATGGCCAGAGAATACATCTAAAATACAACAAGAAGAGTTATTGGAAACAGCAACTGGTATTATCATCTTCAACCTATGAGATGCTATTATTAGGCTGGTTGATAAGGATGAAACACCAGCCAAGATTTGGAAGTAGTGGGAGAAACAATTCCAACAAAAATCTCTTACAAACAAGATTTTCTTGAAAGAAATTATCTTTGGGTACAAGATGAACCATTCCAAGATTCTTGACCAGAATCTTGATGATTTCTTGAGAATGCACATTGAGCTTGCAAACTCAAGAGAGAATGAGGCCTTGAGTGATGAAAATCAAGCCATCATCATCCTCAACTCATTGCCCGAATCATATAGGGAAGTGAAGACAGCAATAAAATATGGGAGGACACAGATAACTCTTGAAGAAGTTATTTCTGCTTTGAAGTCAAAGGACCTGGAAATGAAATCTGAAAAATCAGGGAACTTAAGTGGGGAACTAAACTTAAGTCGTGGAAGACCAACTCAAAGTAAACCTTGGCACAACAAGGGTAGAACTCACAGCCGTGGACATCACAAAGACAACCACAGTCATGTCAAAAGCAGATCTCACTAAAGGGGCCCGAGTGATCCTAAAGGCTGCTACAATTGTGGAAAACCTGGGCATTTCAAGAGAGATTACTATCTCTTGAAAAAGAATAACAGAAACAAACATGAGGGACAGGGAGACTCTAACAGCTCTTTATCATTTTCATCAAACAATAAACATGAATTTCAAAATGCTAATTTGATTGATGCATATGAAAGTGGAGAAGTCTATGTAGCCTCATCATCTTTTAAAGATGATTGGATACTAGACTTTGGATGTACTTTCCATATGACTAATATTAAATATTTGTTGACTGATTTCAGGGATTCAACAAAGGGAAGGTGATCATAGGAAACAACCAATATTGCAACATAGAAGGCTCGGGTTTAGTGAGCTTCAGAATGTTTTATGGGATTATTAGAACCCTAAGTGGAGTGAGGTATGTTCCGAATCTGTCTAGAAATCTTATTTCACTAAGTGTGCTTGATGATGTGAAGGTAGAAAGCAAAATCAAGGAAGGGCAAATGAAATTGTGCAAAGGATCTATGGTGATAATGAAGGGAGTCAAGAAAGAAGGAATATACTATCTAATAGGTGAACCGATTGCAAAGAGTCACAATAGAGTGACAGAATCCCTAGAAGACTCAAAAGCAACACTTTGGCACAGAAGGCATGGCCATATTAGTGAAAGAGGATTACAAATTGTGAGTGACCAACAACTATTGGGAAATGACAAAATCAGTAAAGTGGATTTCTGTGAGTATTGTGTACTTGGGAAATATCATAGGCTCAAATTCAAAACAGATACACACAAAACTAAAGCTATACTAGAGTATATTCATTCTGATCTATGGAGTCCAGAAAAAACTGCCACACATGGGGGTAACATTTATTTCATGTCTATAGTAGATGATTTCTCTAGAAAGGTATGGTTGTTTTTGTTTAAACATAAAAATGAGGCTTTTATCAAATTTAAACAGTGGAAAATAATGATAGAAATTCTAACTAATAAGAGGATAAAAACCCTAAGGACTGATAATGGTTTAGAATTTTGCAATTCTGAATTTGACCTATATTGTAAAGAAAATGGAATCCAAAGATATAGAACAGTCAGATTAACACCACAACAAAATGGTGTGGCAGAAAGAATGAATATGATTATTTTAAATAAAGCTAGGTGCATGATGATACAATATGGTTTATCTCATGGTTTTTGAGGAGAGGCAGTAATGACATCTGTTTATTTAATAAACAGATGTCCTTCAAGTGTCATTGAGTTTAAAACTCCAGAGGAAAAATGGTCAAGTAAACCACCTGATTTGTCTAACCTGAAAGTCTTTGGTTGTGTAGCCTATGTACACCAAAGCATTGGAAAATTAGAACCTAGAGCAATTAAAGGAGTGTTCCTAGGGTATCACGAGGGTGTTAAGGGATACAAAATTTGGCTAAGGGACAAGGGTGGGTTTAAAACTATCATAAGCAAGGATGTAATTTTTCAAGAGAATATATTTCCTTGTTTAGCTAACATTAACCCTGCAGGCACACAAACTAATACTAACCCTGGAGGAACTATAAGTTTTAACCCAAAAATTTTAGACCAAGTAGAGGAACACGCACAAGATATAAATCAGGTGGAACCAACCATTCACCAACCAGAACCCGATATAGTTCAGGTGGAACATACTCAAGAGGAAACACAGAGAATAGAACCTGAAGAACCTCATGAAAATCTAACAGATTATCAGTTGACCCAAGACATAGAGAAAAGGATTCCTAAGCCTAAGGATGAGATGAAGTCACTACAAAAGAATCAGACCTGGAAATTGGTACCTAAACCTAAAGGAAAGAGTATAATAGCCTGCAAATGGTTGTGCAAACTAATTGCTTTTTACTTATTTGTTCTTCTTTTGAGATGATATGACTAATTATCTTAATTCCAAAACAACAAAATTTCCTTTGGTCATTCAATTTAATATCGAATCTGTCAAGTAAGCATAGCCATTATGTTGATTGATTGATTAATTTTTTTTAAAAATGGTTTGGAACTAACAATATATGCTCGTCTCTTGTCAAACATTTGGTTATGATTCATGGCAACTTAGAGTTCTTTGTAATTTTACTAAAAATCTATACTCATTTCCTTTTGGCCCCTGGGGGAATGCTACCTACACTTTTTATTAGCTCCAGTTTTTTTTTTCCTTTTGTGATTGTATGTTTGTCACTCATCATCAATCTATTTTCAGATGCCATACTGTTTATTGATGAATGCACTTGCTAAGACTAGACAGATCAATGAAGCTAAATCAGTTTTTGATGAAATGCTTAAGAAATGCGTTAGCTCAGGTATGCAGTGAATAAAGTTGTTAAGTAGGCTTCTTTTAGACATCAAACTGTGAATTGCCTTCTTACTAATGCATGATGCACTAAAAAGCATAAGCATCTAGTTCTTTAGGTTATCAAACTAAACATATCATTTGTCATGCCCCCAAAATCCTGTTCATAACTTAATTTGATTTTTACTAGGGTTTCTAATTAAGGTCTTAAGATTTGGACAAGAAGTTTTCAACACGAATGTTAAAATGCTATGCATGCTACACTAAAATTAGTTTTCACTCAATGCAATTGAGAAGGGACTTCGGAACCTACATATATAAGGAACCCTCAACGCGTTTATTTGGTATTTTGACCCTAGTCATGAGATGTCCTGTGGCAGATCCTTGAATCCAAGTATTAGAAAATTTGCCCTGGAATAACATTGTTTTAGATATTGTATCAAAAAGTTTATAATACTGATAATGCACCTTCAATAATATGTGTCTTTCAACAGTAGTAAAGTTATAAAGGAATCTCTGTTGCAACTTTACTCTCAAATTTGATAGATTCAGTTTAATCAACATGAGCTTTGATGGGCATAGCTGTCGTTTTGCATGCTTTCCATAGGTCATCTAGTATAATTATACAGACTATCATTGTGCTAAAATGATGTATTTTTCCTCTGGCAGATGGTTATTCCTAAAGCCCCTTTCTCCTCTCATTGCTAGGGTCTCTCTTTCTTCTAAAGCTTCCAATCCCGCCATGGGAGACTCTGCCGACGCTGGAATGGACGCTGTCCAGAGACGCCTTATGTTTGAGGACGAGTGCGTTTCTGATTACCCTTTTTCCCATTTCTTCTTCTTTTTTGTTTGTCTTCTGGTGTGCTTTGTTTGGTTGCTTGGATGTTGAATAGGAAAAATTGTATTATTGATTTTTTGGGTTATATACTTTGTGGGTTTATTAATTTTTTGTTCTTCATTGTTTTATTTCAATTATTGTACTTTTTTTGTTTGATGTTCTTCTTCTTCTTATTTTTTTTTCACTGTTGAGGTAATGAAGTATATATATCATGGGGCTTAATTTTCTTCCTTAATCTTGCTTCATTACCATGATTTGTTTTATGTTGTGTTTGCTTAATTTATTTTGGTGCTACAACATTGCTATTATCAGTATCCCCTTTAAAATTTCAGCCAACCGAACTGAACAATTGTTGTGGTTAGAAAACATCAAGATATTGATTTTAAATCTTATATCTACAGATATGTATTGTGTTTGTTTGTTTTTGGACAGAAAAGTGAATTATTGGATTTTTTTTCATTGCTTTGATCTCTTATTGTTCTTGATATTATAATATTCCTTTTCTTGCTCTCTTTGGCTGTTCAAAGTATGAGAAAATGAAAACTTGGGTTTCATTTCTTTATTGTTTGTTTTTGGTAAGAAATGAAAATTCAGTGACTGAGGTGATACTTTAATTGAGTATTAACTATAATCAAATGAGTTGAGGTCTATTTTGAGCCAAATATTCATGTGGTTTTGAGATTGGAGAACATTCAAACTAGTTCAGTTTTTTTTTGGTTGTAGTGATTTAATTTAGGAATATTTGGTTTTGATGTTCCTGTACTGCTATTAACATCTTGTGCCTTATGTCACAGAAAGCAACCAAGTGGTCAGAACGGAAAGAGGCTGTTGCAGAGCTAACCAAGCTTGCTTCAACAAAAAGAATAGCACCTGGTGATTTCTCAGAAATCTGTCGGACAATAAAAAAGGTACATTGTCTTTTTATGTTTGGGTATTTTGTTTGCATTGTTTATACCTATATCTATTGCCAAGGATCTTTTTAATATTGCATAGTTAAGTGTTCAATCTGCTCCATTAATTTTTAAATTCCTGCTTTATATTCTTACTTCTGTTATAAGTTTATACTTGCTTTTTGAGTTGATGAATAAAAATCATTTAATTCTTTTTCTGTACAGCTCATAATAGATGTTAATATCGCTGTAGCAGTCGAGGAAATTCAAGCTATTGGCAATCTTGCTCGGGGTTTAAGTACTAATTTCTCTGCAAGTTCACGCTTCCTATTGCCAGTTTTGCTGGTATGTTCATTTTTTGCTAGCTAAAAAAATAATATTATATCAACTTAAAATGAAAACAGACTGCTTGAATGTAACCAAGCTGTTCAAGTGTTCATTTACTTTTTGCCAGTTACTTACAACTGAGCATGGTGGTATTTTTTTTTGGATTTTGACTTGTACATTCATTTTTCTTATTAATAAAAGTGCACTTAGTCATACGAGTAGATTCTTTTTTAGAAGTTCAAATGATGTTGATCGTAGCTTTGATTTGTATATAAAGTGATTTTTTTATTCAATTTTACTTTTAATATATATTTTGATCTGGTTTATCTTAGATTTTTCTTAGAAATAATTTAATAAAGATTGAAGAAGGGATATTGGTTTATTGCATTTATCTAACTCCTTTGATTTATCTCTCTCTCTTATTTTTTTTTTATAAAGGAAAAATTGAAAGAGAAAAAACCTGCCTCTACTGAGGCACTAAATCAAAGTCTTCAGGCAATGCATACAGCTGGGTGCTTAAGTCTAGCTGACATTGTGGAAGGCAAGTATATCTTTATCCTACGCTGTAGTTCTTTAATTCAGAATATAGTATTGTCATAGGATTCCTTACTATGTTTTTGGTTTAATTTTTTTTTATTAGAGATTAGATGACATAAATTCTTTGCATTTGAGTGTTTGTAATCGCTTTGATAAGTGGTAATTTTGATTTTGCCCAAACTATAATGGATGTTGTATATTGCAGATATTAAGACAGCTGTAAAAAATAAAGTTCCTCTTGTACGGTCATCAACTCTTAACTGGGTAACATTCTGTATTGAAACAAGTAACAAGGCTGTTATTTTAAAGGTGCACAAGGACTATGTGCCTATCCTTATGGAGGTAAGTGCATTTATGTTTGTAGTTGTAATATATTTCATATTTTTGAACAATCAGTTAAGTAAAATGTGCTAAACATTACTTATTCCCATTTATTTTAGAAGACAGCTTTAGTACTAGTTTTGATGAGTTTAGAGCACTAATTCATGGTTTGGTGCTCTTACTTTCTAATTTGTAATCTAGAAGACAAAGGGAAATAAAAAAATAATGGTGCAACCTATTTTTGACCATGGATTATCCTGTTCATGGTGTTTCATGGACTCTCTTATCTATATTATCGTTTCTTATTTTTTCACAGTGCTTCAATGATGGGACTCCAGATGTGAGGGATGTAGCCTTTTCAGCTTTGGCAGCGATAGCTAAGGTATCATTTTATTTATTTATCAATTTTGTGCTTTTGCTACTTAATTCTGAATTTTGATTATTGATGGTATGGATTTATTTCTTCTTTACCCATTTTATTTAGTTGGTTGGTATGAGACCCTTGGAGCGGTCACTTGAGAAACTTGATGATGTTAGAAGAAAGAAGCTTTTTGAAACAAAACAGAAATAGAACATCTTCCTAACCCAGTAAGTAGCTTTAAAAATCGATGCTTTCTGAATGGAGCCTTTTAATTTCAGTACTTTTATATGTCAAATGCCTTTGCTTATTGCTATCTTTGGTTTAGTTTAGTTTGTTGTTCACTTTACTTGGTTGTTTATGTGATACTCATGCTAGTTGCTTCTATCTTTTTTATTACTGGATTTTACTGGTTTCTCTTAGGATGGGGATTTTACTGGGTGGTGGATAACTTATGGCTATCTAGAAGTTGCTTTTGCTTTTTTTTTTTTCTTGATGCATTTACCAGTTGGGTAAGCGGGGTCTTGGATCCAGAAGGCAGTGCATCTGGAGATGTTGTTACATCAGTTAAAAGGTAGGCACTTATTTGTTATTTTTGTTTACCTATTTATGTAGTTTCTGCTTTAATAGTTGGTGTAATTTGTTTTTGTCTTTTCTGTATATATACTCTTTTGTATCATTACTTCTTTAATGAGAATTGATTCTATTAATTCAGTCACTAAGTTTGATTCTATCTGCTTTTCTGAATTCCATTGAGCAAGGAAGTTGTCTCGTTTTGCTTACCTTTATGTACATGTTTCTCTTGAAACTTTACACAAAAGTATTGTTTTCAAATTGTTTTTTTCAGCTGGTCTATGTTTTTTGCATAATAAAAGAAAGGGAAGACATAAAGCATAGTAAGAAGAATAGCATTAGAAAAGGTGATAATTCCTCTTTGATTTTTTATTTGTAAGCTGTAAAGTTGATTTTACTGTATTTTCCTTTTTAATGTTAGTGGGTTTTACAAATGGTAGTATCCTTTGCCCTGTGATGGAAAAACTCAATGTTGGAAACAATGCCTTGGCCTGATGATTACTTTCCTTTTTTTTCCACGGTTCTTTAGTTTGTTTCTAGATTACTTTGTGCCTGATGATGAAAACTTTTATTTTTGTATTGATATGTGTATTGATTTCATTTTGAGCCTCCATCTTTTCTGCTCTCACCATCTTTGGTACTCACCATGATCCATTATTTTATTTTATTTATTTATTTATTACTATTTTCTCATGTTGGCTGTGGTGATGATGACCTGTGTTTGTTGTTGGTGGTGGTGAATGCCAAAGGTGATGGTTGAAGTGGTGGTGCTTAAACCTTGAAGATGTGATTGGTTCTTAATGAATTTTCAATGTTCATGAAATTTCTAGCATTAATCTCTAAAGGCATTTGTATATTAAAATGGTATGTTTTACAGCTACAAAATATATATTTTATTGCCTTATGTAATAATAAGAAGATATTGCCATTTTTTTTTGTTAGTTTTCACTTTCTTTGCATGCTTATTTGCCCTGTGATGGAAAATCTAATTTTCAGAAACAGTTTCATGGTTTTGCATTATAAGCCTTCTCTCTCTCTCTCTCTACTTTTTCACCAGAAAAAGTCTATTTTACAGAATCTATTGTGAGTGCTCTTAAGGCTTATAATGAAAATTCTCATGTACACTGTTAATGACCATATTAGCTTATGAGATCTGAGGGCTTTTGAATATCTAAGTTTGTTATTCTCTGTTTTATAATGCTTTATTTGCTTTATCACCTGTTAATAGATTAGAGGAAGAATTATTTAAAGATTACCTTTATTATTAATCTGTTTTATAATGCATGTTTTTGAACACTACTTGACAATGCCTTTGATGCTTTTGTATCAAGTAACTTGAACCTGTTTGCATTGCATTCTTGTTTACATTGGATTTGATTTTGTCGATATCTATTTTGGCCCAACTTTGCTTCTTAGATTATGAACTTTTTTTTGGCCTAATGATGATATTTGTCCTCTGTTTTTGCTAGTCTACTTAGTTTTGTTTCCTCAACTGAAATATATGAGTACTGCCCTGTTTTTGTTTCTCATGCAAGTAAAAAAGCCTTGGATCCAGTTGCTCCAGTTTATAAGTACTGCCTTGTATCAGTATCTAACATATTAACTTCTACTTTTGGGTATAAACTTATATCTTAAGCTCTTTGAGGGCTCATTTTAACTAAAATCTTAACTGGAACTTGTTCACTTTCTTTCAGTTTTTCATAAATTTTAGGTAGCATAATATCTCTGTTTTTTTTAATTCCATTTGCAGCTTAAAAGTCATCCTGCTTTCTCTGAATTGTTAGCCCAATATTCACAGAGCGGTTATAGGTATTAAATTAATTTTTGTTGTAAATCAAAGCATATTGATTCATGATACCATTATTGAACTTCTGAAAAAGCTTTGGAGCTTATTTGTTTAATGGTCATTAACTACATGAGGTGTTCCTCTTATTTAGTATTTTAATTTATATTAGACTGAGCATAAACTTCTTAGTTGCATGAGTGATCTTTTTGAAAGTTTTTTTAAGTTATGATAGGTTTCTTACATTTTGTGGTGTATCTCTCTGTTTAGAGATAGAGTTCATCTCTTAAATTAACAAATTTTTCATTTAGATTAGATTGTATTAGTGTTGATAATCCAAAAGTCTGTTAGTAAAAGCTTTGTCTTAATTTGTTATTGCTTTGTTTGTCTTTATTTTGTTATTTTATTTTATTTTGTCTATAATTCTCTGGTTGTGTAGTTCCCTCAAGCCTTGTTCACTTATATGACCCATCCTTTGGTGCCATAGTTGCATCTCATTTTCTTGAACTTTAATAGCATCAGCTTCAGTAATAGATACAATTTACCCATCTAACACATACAATCCATTTACTTTATTCCATTTCATAACTAGCAGTGAGCCTTTAGTAATCTTTATGATGCCAGGTTGTACTGTTATGGTTCATCTCCATGGCTGCCAGATTATTGTTTAGCCGTATCCATACATAGATATATATATATACATAATTTTAGACCTTATGTTATAAGCTACTGCATTCATACATATATATTTGGATATAATTGTAGATTTTCTATCTGTTATAAGCTACTGAATTCATACTTATATAGGTATGTCTCTGTGGTTTGCTTTAGAGAACTTGTAAAATGTTTTTTGATTTCTTATGGAGGACATGTCGATTTTTTTAAAGTGCTTTCTTTCTGTATAAATTGGCTGCGTTTTATTTTCCTGTTACTAGCACAAGTTCTCTGTTTTGTATGCTTGATTCTATGAGCACATTCTAGAATTTCCTATATGTATTGAATCTGATTCAAAGTATTGTATTGTAATGTTTATTGGTTTGAAACTTTGTATGTTTATTTGTTCCATGGCTTAAACACAAACCTTTTCTCAAGCAGAATTTGATAGCTTTCATCAAGTTTGGTGAGGACTGCATACTTTTATGGGGTGTAAATGATCACAGTGAAAATGGTGTTGAAAAAAAACTTCTGGGTTATTTTTGTTCTACTCCTTTTAGGATTTGCAGCTAATTTGCACACTGCAAAACGCGCTCCTCGGCCTAGGTCTCGTCGGATTCTCTTGGATACAGATGTTGATACGGATGATTTCTTTGCTCTGCTCTACCTCTTAAAGCTTAACAGATCAGAGTTTGAGTTTGAGGTAATTTAAGTCTTCTTTTGGTAACATTTCCATAACATGTATATCATACAATCTCAGTTAAAAGCCACTCTAATTTGTGTTTAGTTTATGTATGTCAGGGTGTTACAACCACTGGGGGATGTAGATATAGACAAGCTATCCCAGTTGGTATTGGAGGTCGTCTGGATGTAGATACAAATTTTGGCTTTAGAAAAGCTTTTCTTCCTCAGGTATATATATACTTTTATTTCCACTGATCTGTTATGCTTATTCTATGTATGATAAAAGAGATGTTTGCTTGAGATGAGTTGAGTTGCTTATTTAAAATTTATATACTTACAGGTGGAAACTAGCTTAAGTCTTATGTTCTTAATAATAAAAGGACTTTTTTTTTACAATGTGCAGGTATAATGAGATGATTTCTTTGGAGCAATTCTTGACAACATTTCTAGTTGAGGCCTTTAGAATGGAAGAATGTATTTCACTAATTTTTGTATACATTTCTTGTTTTGTATTTAGTGATAAAGGAATTTGAATTGGGCATAAATAATGTTGTAATATGATTTCTTAAGCCTAGACTAGTAGACTAAATATTGTAATTACATTTGAGTAATTAATAAAAATCTATTTATGTTACCTTATTTAGCTTCAACTTTCATATTTGTTTTCCTAGTTTTGTGTAAGTAAAAAAAGATTATGTTTCTCTAAGCTAATATAACACATGTGTTATACTAAAGTGTAGTATAACACAAAAAATGTGTTATACTAAAGTGTAGTATAACACAAAAAATGTGTTATACTAAACTGTAGCATAACACAAAAAATGTGTTATCCTAAAGTATAGCATAACACAAAAAAAGTGTTATACTAAAGTGTAGTATAACACAAAAAAAGTGTTATACTAAAGTGTAGTATAACACAAAAAAAGTGTTATATAATCGACTATAAATAACATAATTAAACACTTATCTATATATTAAAATAACACAGAAATTGTGTTATTGTTGACAGTACAATAACACATTTGTATAACACTGATAAAGTGTTATGTAAAGTACCCTAACCTACGATAACATAGTCTGTCTTAACACATCAGAAAGTGTTATCGTATGTTTTGATAACACATTTTCGGTGTTATTAAAAGCATTTTTTGTTGTAGTGAAATAGTCTTAAATAGTTGCATATTCAAAAGTAAAGGTAGGAATTCATGATCTTCCAAATGTCAGCACACCAAAGCCTTCCAAATCAGATTTTCTTTTGCACTTGACTTGTTGAATATGGTAAATAAAACATAAAAGAAAAACTAATGAGGTCATGAAATATCATATCATTCATCTAAAATATTCAATAATATCATGACACATAACCAAATTTACAATAATTGAGTTTGAATAATAAACAAGTTATTATATCACACACATTACTACAACTATCTATACTCAAGTGACCTTAGAACTTTGATTAAATGGTGCATAATATTAATTCAAATTGGCCCCGTTATCATTTTGTTTTTTCTCTTCTTCCTTATCAAATCAATTAAATTATACTATCATAATCTTGGATTGCATATCGATTAATGTTGAACCAGCATTTATATAATCAAATAACCAAATAAATACCTCTTGGGATAACCTTTTGAGAAGGCCATGCAACTGTTGAACCAACAACTTCTCGTATAGTAAGCATCGCATAGTTAGGACGAAATAAATAAGCACCAGGCACAACAGCAACATTATTCTTTTTATCAACAAAAAAAAGATTACTTGTCATTTTATATCTCAACATTATCATTGTATTTTTGCTAGTCCACATAATTTTTCTGTTGGCTGTCCCCTTTTTGTACTTGCTTGTCTAGTTGTCTTTATTCAAAGAGAAATTGTGATTACCTTTAATAAAGTGTCAAATTTATAATTTAATTAGTTCCACTTTATTATTCTATATGTGGATGTAATTCCTAGAAGAGTTTGAGTTGCTGTAAGATTGAGACCCCGAAATTTGGAGGAATTGATAGCGGATGCTGACTTTGCTGATTGTGTAGAGTTACAGTCAGAGGTACCCTGCTCCTATATATGGTGTTTTTGGTAATAGCCCAACCATCTGGATACATTATTTTGTTATGCTTGTGGTAACTAAATTAGATTCTTTTTCTTTTGTTATCAGCTTAAAATGTTTAAATCAGACTCTGATACATTCGAGTTTGATGAGGTGCTAACTGAGTTTGCATCACAAAAACATGTTTATGAAGTTGTGGAAAAACCTGTTGTGGAGGTGCATCTACATCAAATTTTCTTTCATTACTAGTGTTGTACTTATGCATAGCACTTTTATAATACAAACTATATTTTGGTATATATTTCATTAAGTTGCATGGAACTTTGTAATTCTCTTTTCCCAGAGTGCCCTAGATGGTTATAATGGGACAGTCATGGCATATAGGAAGACTGGTACAAGTAAAACATATACTCTTGGAAGACTTGGAGAAGAAGGCACAACTGCTCGTGGTATAATGGTGCGTGCAATGGAGGACATTTTAGCAAATATTTCTCTAGAGATTGATTCTGTGTCAATTTCATATTTGCAGGTTGTTATATTTTGAGGCAATTTTTTTTTTTTTTTTTTATACATAGTCATAATCTTATGTATATTCCTTGTTAGATATTTGATTTCATACACAATCAAACTTGTTTTGTGCTTTGATTAATTTGTAATATTTTCCAAATGATCCTAGTTTTTTTCTTTCCATCTATGCTTGCGGCTTTATATGGAGACTATACAAGACCTTCTTGATCATGCAAATGATAACATTTCCATAGTGGAAGACCCCAATGCGACATATGCTTTAAACTAGGCAGTTTTTTCTCCACAGTTTATACCAACGTAAGGAGGAATTTGATTACAAATATTTATCCAGAAGGCTAGATATACAATTAGATAAACTTATTATGGAACATGAAAGGTAGCAGAAAGCATTTAAGGATGAAATTAAGAGAATAATCATAGAGGCACAAAATTATATTTCTGAGACTGAAAGGAGTTATGCTGAAGCCTTGGAGGTAAAGATTTGGGTTAATATTATCCAGAAGCATCATGTTCCTTTGAAAATTTTGGCATGTTTATTTGTATCTTCAAGTGTGTTTCTTCACGTGTTAAATTTTCTTAAAAGCTAATTGGTCTTAACAACTTTTCATTTTATTATTTCTTATAAGCAAGAAAAGTAGCTCAGGTCTCCTTGTTTTTTTTAATACATGAACTTCTGATCTGATAAGTGCCTATAGTTGTTTTAATTGTTGTATTCCTCATTTTTTGTATTTGTAGAAGGAAAGATTAAAGTATCAGAAAGATTACATGGAATCCATAGAGAAGCTTGAAGAGAGATTGATATGAATCAGTGAAACAATGGTAGTGAAAAAATCGCAAATGGAGCGAAAGATAATGGCACTGATGTGACATCTAACAAAAAGGTAATTATATCAGATGAGAAAAAGAGCTTCCTATATAATTGTTTATGAGTGATACCTCTATTATCATCACAGAAGTTGGAAAAATAAAGCATCAAATCAAACAACACATTTTGCTTATTCTGTACACTGATCCACCCTAAAGCGTGTTTGGCTGCACTGATCTCTCTAAGGATGTAATAATTATACATGTCTAATTCAACTAGAACAAAAACAAACACTAAAATAAATGGTGGGAATTTATTAAATATAAAGTATTCACTATTTCTTTTGATCATCTCAATATCTCAGTCATTAAAAAATTGGCTTATACAGTGATGAATATGTTGCTTTATTATAACGTCTTAAACTTAATATATGGAATAATAGATAACTGTAGTAGATGTATTTAGAAATAGATGTGTGGCTTATCTTAAATTATCACTTAGGCTTCTGATTTTCATGCCATATCTGATCTCTTCTTTCACTCTCCAATTAAACTAACATTTTAAATTATATTGTAATGTGTCTCCGGAAGTTTATTTCACATGATTTGTCTGCTCTAGAGGAAGTAGTTGAACTCAAAAAAATGCTTCAGAAAGAAACTATTCTAAGGAAGAATGCTGAAGAGGAAATTAATATTCTAAAATATCAACTTTCTCAATGGATAAGGTCAGAGGTATGTTTCTTCCTCTCATCTTATAACTCTAATTCATTATTGCCTTTATGGTATGAGTTATTTCACGTTACTCTCCTTATTATTCTTAGGATATCAGTTAGTTCAATAAGACTATAACAGACCATATTCTTAGGTATTAAATACTAGAAGTAATTAATATATATATATCTGATATGTATTAAATCACTACTTATGGAATAAAATTTTAGATTTTGGGAACCATTAAAGCTTCTGAAGATCATTCAGTCTACAAGAAAAAAGGAAAGCACTGGAAAAACTCTGGAAAAATGATACACATAAGGTGTGTTATCTATCCATATATAATATCAACTATTTATTTCTATGTTGCATGTTGGTATTTAATGCATTATATGACAGTTAAAGTGCAAGTTTCTATTGTTTGCCCTGAAACAAGCTGTAGCTAGTAATAAATTTATAGTAATGATGAAACTTAGTCTGAGCCTCAATTGGTGCTTTTATTGGAAATCTTGTACTGGTTGAATACAATGAGATGCAGTGGTTATACTTAGGGACTCTATAAGAAGCAAGAAAGAAAATTGTCCTTGGCTCGATTCTTATTTATTTCCTTTATTATGACTTAATTTGCATTATGAGTATATATCAGTTTCTATAGTCTTCAGTCATCATTTCTTATATAATTAATATGATTTCTTTCTCTCTTTTTCAAGAAAAAGTTTGTGAAATATATGGTGGTGGTAATTATCCTCATTACAAACTTTTGCTTGTAACTTGTTCTGTATGCAACACAACTTTCTGAATTATGTTGTTGTGTTGCAAGTCTTAACAGTTGAACACTTTTCTTTTGTTTGACTTACAGATCAAGACAAAGCTATGTGAATCTGTTTGAACACAAGCCTTAATGGGAATACATACACATGCAAGTTTTCCCTTGTATTTTGCCAGGATGTTTTGTCCTCAGATATTGTTGGCTTGCTTTAGTAGTATAAATCATCTATGAATATAATATTTATGTCCTTTAATATTAATAGTTCTTTAATATTGTTGTTGGGCTCCACAAACAAGCTTTCAAATCAAATACAAAGAACAAAGCATCATAATATTTTTAGATTTTTTTGTTAACTTTTTAAGGGAAACATGGAGTTTTTTTTCAAATTTTAACTAAACCTTTTAACTAAAAGTGTAATGCCCCAAATTTCCTAATAAGGTTTAGGACCTTGATTAGGAGGCCGGGAGGGCCATAATTGATTTATTATGCTATTTAATGATAATATGCATGTTTAGGTGTATTAAATATGCATGCGAACCCATTTGTGATTAATTGGGCAATTTTCATATTTTGGCCATTTCAGGCATTTTTGGCATATATGTGAAATGGGCGTGGTGCTTTGTTATTATTTGGTTATGCCAGGGTTACCCGGCACAAGACGATCCTAGGAGGTAAGCTAGTGGGAAAGTCACAACGGGATTTAAGCTTGACTTGGAGTAAGTCAACGGGTATTTAGAGCATTACCGGGTTATTGGGTAATGGCAATTAATATTTGGTGATAAATTGGGAGTTAGTAAGATCAGGGGGAAATTCTGGAGGTTTTGACTATTTTGTCCCCGGGGGTATTTTCGGGACCCCGAGCATTAGGATTTGGTTGAGGCTACTTAAGCTTGAAGTAACCTTTTAAAAGAATAAAAAGAACGTTCTGTACGTTCTCTCTCCCTTTAAGTTCCACTTTCGTCTCCCGATCGTATTTTCGAAGGAAACTTGAGTTCTAGGACTTGGATTCAAGCGAGGATCGAGGCATAGCAATCCTAAGGAAAATTAGAAGCTTATTAGCCGGAGGATTTAGTTGAAAACAACTCAATCGGAGGTAATTCAAGTTTTAAGTTCTAAGATTTTTAAAGTTTTTAAGCTTGAATTGGATTTTGTGTTTGATGTATTTTTGGGTGATTTGAGACTTGGGTTTTGTTGGTTTTGGATCATGGGGATGTTTGGGAACTTTGATTTTTGAGTTTGGAGATGTTTGGATATTTTTATGAAAGGATTTTAGATGAAGAAATGGAGGATTTTTGGCTGGGTTCGAGGTTGAGCCGCGGCTCTGTTCTTGGGCGCTGCGGCTCAAGCTTGAAGAAGCTGGTGGTTTAGTGCTGATGGGCTATTTGAGCTGTGGCTCTATTGGGTAGAGCTGAGGCTCTAATTGCTGTCAGATAGGATTTTTGGCCTGATTTGAGTGGGGCTGCGACTCTAATGGTTGGGGCCGCGGCTCAAAAGAGGAAAAGTGACCAAAATGGGTTTTTAGTCATGGGAACTCAAACCTTAGGCCTCGGGATCAATCCTATTACCCGGATTGGTGGCGTTTGATGTCTCGGAGGCTAGGTCTTGGTTCCGGGATTGGTTTTAGAACTTGAACTCATTGGATCACCATTTGTGGTTGTGACTAGGTTATCACTAGAGGCTTGGAATCGGGATCGTGCTTGTGGCTCATTTGTTGGTAACCTGTGCTTGGACCCAAGGTAAGAAAACTGCACCCCATATGTGACATGCATGGCTATGATTGATGCATGTTGGATGTTGAATGTGAACATTGATAGCATAATGTATGCATGGCAATTTTGCCCATTTGCATATGGTTATTATTGAGGCATGCTGGATGATTAAATGTGATGCATGTGATGCACGAGAAGCATGTGATTAGGGCATGCCATGAATGATGAATATGAGATTGGTCAGAGCTTGAGTCTCTGTGTTTGTGCATGATCGTAATTATGCTAACAACTGTTTAGTAAGCATGCTGAATGCCCTATTCTTGGATAATTGGCATATGATACACATTGATAGCATTGCTTACCTGTGCATGGTACTGACTAATTAGTCAGATTTGGCAAAGGTGCTAGTATCAACTGTGAAGCTGTGACTCATTAGTCAGGTTCGGCAGTGGTACTGGGCACTGGTCATGTTGCACTGACTCATTAGTCAGAACGGCCTTAGCGTGTATCACGCAAGCCAAAAGAGATTAGATCTAATCAGTTATCTGCATTGAATGACCAAAGAGCATTAATGTCGGACCGACCTCAAGGCCGATGAACATTATAAGCGCTTGAAGGCTAATGGCTTAACTAGCAGCCACTCTTCCATTTGATTTAGTGACCTGCTTGTCAGTCACTCAGTATGGTTTACCAGAACCTATTGAAGGCTAGTGGCTTACCTAGCAGCCACTCTTCCATTTGAGTTAGTGACTTGCTTGTCAGCCACTCAGTATGGTTTACCAGAACCTATTGAAGGCTAGTGGCTTACCTAGCAGCCACTCTTCCATTTGAGTTAGTGACTTGCTTGTTAGTCACTCAGTATGGTTTACCAGAACCTGTTGAAGGCTAGTGGCTTACCTAGTAGCCACTCTTCCATTTGAGTTAGTGACTTGCTTGTCAGTCACTAAGTATGGTTTACCAGAACCTGTTGAAGGCTAGTGGCATACCCAACAACCACTCTTCCACTTGAATTAGTGACTTGCTTGTTGGTCACTCAGCATGGTTTATCGGAACCACAAGTGTTGCGACACTCATTTGATTAGTGACTTGTTTGGCAGTCACTCATCTGGTTAGGAATGACTTGATAGTCCTCCGATCAGAAGAGCAGGATTTCTTATACTGGATACCCCAGCACCATTTGAACTCATTTGCATGCTGAATAGAGCTATGTTTGCTAGGCATGCCAGATATGATTTGATATCGTGATTTGACTGTTTATGAGCATATGAGTTTTCTTGCTAGGCTTCGGCTCACGGGTGCTTTGGGGTGCAGGTAAAGGCAAAAGGAAGCTGGACCATCCTTGAGTTGAAGAGCTTAGGTGATGACGTGTACATATGTAGCTGCTCGACCAATACTTGGGCGAGGTTTGAAAGAGGAACTAGGGTTAAACCCTGTTTTGCCGCTTAGAACGACCTGTTGTAAATATTCTTTTGTAATAAACTCTGAAATTATATTTTTGGGATCCCAATGTATACAGTAAACGTTATATCTTAACCAAAAATTTTAATCCCTAAACCACTAATCATACTTAGTTACACGTTTATGGCCAAACGACTCGATTAGCGAGTTTAGCATTGTTTGCAATGTGCACTGTAGCGGTCCCTGGAGTTGGGGCGTTACAATTTTGGTATTAGAGCATGCCATGGTTTATGTGTTCCTGAAGATGAGCTGGGCATGTACACTCATCACTGAAGAAAGCTTCACTCAAGGAATGGTAACTATTTTTGTAGTTATGTGCTTAGCTGCTTAAATAGATTGTGAATGCTTTACCTGCACATTGCATTAGGGAGCATGAGATTCTGATAGAGCTTGGCTCTTGACTATTTGATTATATGCTCCGTGAATATATTTATGAATATGATCATTTGATTACCTGCTCCATGATTACATAATTGTGATATTTGCATGCTTGAGTTGAGGCATGGTGTGAATGTTGGAAGAGCATGGATTTTGATTGATGTATGAATGCCATGGGAATGTTTATAGCACTGCAGTGATTTGTGAATGTGGTGTGTAAGATTTATTCCGTGGGGGAAAGCTCATGATATGCTCATCGTGTCATATGGGTCAAGTTATTGACTGCAGAGTAGGTTTATAGCCAAGGCAGATAATGAGGCCTGGTGGTGATTATACAGAGGCTGGGAGTTTCAGCCAGGGGTTGAGTTCTTCATCTGCCCCTTAGAGTTTTCAATAGATAGTCACAGATTTGCAATCAAGATTGCAGAGGCATGAGGAAGAGATCAGGTGTTTGAGGCAACAACAGAATCTGTTGGGGAGCACCTCTTCCTATGTTGTGCCAGGAGTGGCACCAGTTTTGGCTCAGCCTAGGGTTGAGAGCAGATGGGAATTTCTCTGTGGAAGATTCCAGGAATATTACCCTCTAGTTTTTGAGGGAGGCCTAGATCCATTTAGAGCTGAGCAATGGATGGGCATGATCAGTTCCATTCTTGATAGTATGGGGGCTGGTAGGTCACGATAGGGTGATCTGTGCAACATTTGTACTGCGGGATGATGCCCAGACGTGGTGGGAAGTGATTTCCCAGACACGAGACACGGCTGTGATGGATTGGAAAGAGTTTAGGCAACTGTTTAATGAAAAGTATTACTGTGATGTGGCCAAGACTGCCAAGATGAATGAGTTTCTGAATCTCATTCAGGGAAAGGCATCAGTAACCGAGTATGTTAATAAATTTAATGGGTTGACCAAGTTTGCTTTAGACATGGTACCCACAGATGTAGCTCGGAAGGAAAAGTTTGTTCAAGGATTGAATCCTGGAATAGCTCAGGGCATCAGAGTTGCCCCAATGCATGAGGTATCTACCTATGCTCAGGTGATAGAGAAGGCTCTTGTTGTTGAGAGCATCAGAGATGAGAAAAAGAGTGCCACAGGGCATGGGGCTCAGATAGTGGTATCTTCATCTATTGAAGCAAGTAAGAATGAAAGCTGGAAGACTCGTCCAAAATGTACCCGGTGCAAGAGGCATCATTTGGGAGAATGCCGAGGAAGGCATGTTTCTTGTGTAGAATGGTTGGGCATCTTAAGAAGGATTGTCCAAGGCTAAGAGAGCTTAAGAAAAAGTGGATAGACAGCTCGACTCCAGCTCGAGTGTTTATTCCAGAGCAGTCAGAGTCTAGGATTGAGACTAGCTCCTCAGGGGTGGCAGGTCAGTTTTCTAGTTTTATTTCTGAGTTGTGCTGATTGGTTTTGGTGCCATGTGGTTCCTTTGTTTTTTGCATATATAAAGTGGACATGTTGATGACATCTGTGTGGAGAGCTAGAGTTTTATGGTAGAGGGATGCATAAAACTCTTAGCTAGTGTGGTGGATATCACCTACATTGTGCCAGTGGGATCAAGACAGGTTGGACTAGTCTGTGAGTTCCTGAATGTGTTTTCAGGGGATTAGCCGGGATTTCTGTAATATGAAGAGATAAAATGGTGGTTTGATTAGTGCCAAGGATAGAGTTGAATTGAGGGCATTGTATTGAACGGCTTAGTAGATTTGTAAGAACTCGAGGCTTAGATACTGAGTGAGAAGGAATTCTCAAAAGTTGATCTTTGACCTGAAACTGAAACTGAAACTGCAAGTGTAGAAGACTTACATTCACATCAATTGCAAACGTTAGAATCACAACAACTCTTACATTCATAGCAACTCGTGGTCGCTCGTTATGGGAGTGAAACTGGAACAAATAAGAAACTCTTGTCATCGTTAGGATAAAATGAATTGTATATTTTCAAAATATGACAAAACACCTAATTCTAATATAACAATTGAAAAATGATCAGGAAAACCAAAGTAGCAAATTAGGCACTAACATATTTTGCAATTACTCTATCCAAATTCCCACTTCTCAACAGCAAAGCCAAGGACAATCACAAATGTGAATACAAAAGAAATGGAAATTCCCTTTGATTTCTTTTTTCGAGAAAAAGAAAAATTTCTATCAAACTTTATAATGTATTATCAAACTCAAAAAAGTCAAGGACCCAATTTAATTGAACACAGAAATCAAATCCCTTTTATAAAGAATAAACTAAGAAACATCGATGATATACTAGACAATTAGTGTTTCCTATTGTATTCGCTTTATGTTTAATGTTAAAAATCTATTTTAGTAATCTTCATGTCCATATTTTAGTACATCCAGTGAAGGATATATGTGGGCTTTCAAAATTTGTTAGGGAAGTGTAATTGCTCTTTCTGATTCATCAACTATTATATTGACATTCATATTATAGAATGATACTTATTATGTTTTAGAATTTAGATGTTATAGAAAAACAACGGCAGTGTTTATAAAGAGAACAAAATATGCAATTGGACATTAGAATGCTTTGTTTGCTCCATTGTTTCTCAAAAATAAAAATGATAAGTGAAACTACGATTTCACATATTTTGATTGTTGATTTGGTTTGAAGAGCACACATGGCTTGATTCCAACATAAAAATGTAGATGTACCAACAAAATTGAGCATATAGGCTATTGATTTTTAAATGATCTAAATCAATAATTGTTTCACAAGTACTACTTTTCTCTACTATATGCACACAAAGCTTGATCAATTAATAGTAAGAAATCAATTATTTAGAAAGCTCATTCAATAGAAAAATCATAACAATAATTTAAATGCAGATAATTCTCTCACCCAGAACTCTTTAAGAATGAAAGAACATTCTCTTTAAAAACAAAGGAGCCAGAAAATTTCAACAGAAGAGAAAGAGAAGTAACACATACCTGGGTTAGATAATATCCAGAGACAACCTTGCAACCATTTAAAGCAGCTCAGAACTGGATTTTCCAAAAATTCAAAGGAAAATTTTAAAATTCACTCTCCAAAAACTCCTATTAAGATCCAAATGTGAGAGAGGAAAAACATGAGAAAGGTTGAGTTTTCCCAAAAAATTAAAAAATAAATGACGAAGAGAAGCTCGAATTTTGGACTCAAACATAAAATGAGATAGATAAATGTTTTAATAAAGATAGAAAAAGCATAAAAAAGCTTAAAATTAATGAAAATGAAAAGAGATGATAAGAATATAGAACTTAAGTTGAAAAATAAGAGAAAAACTACATGTACAATCGAGAAATGAGAGAGAGGTCTTGTTATTTGTTCTGAAAGATTAAGGCATAAATATATTCTATTCAATAATTAAATAAATACCTAATGTGATTATCCACAAAGAAAATAGAGAAGGAAATTGTTCCAATAAGTTATATTACCAAAACTAATATTAACATGAAAAAAGAATCAGAAGGTGATACCATAATGAATATATAGATAAGAAAAACATCAAAGAAAAATAAAACCTGAGATGAGAGTGGAAGATGAAGAAAAACTTAGTATCCATAATAAATAAGGTGCATACAAGGTGCAAATCTCCAATTCAACTTCATGGTTTTTGGGGTTCTAGTTGAACAAATAGAAGGTATACTTATTCTTTCGTCAAAATAAATAAAAATAAAATAATTAAAACTTAAAACTTTCAGTACAAATATTTACAAACATGAAGAAACATAGATTGTAAGTAAGAAAACTAATATACAGGTATCGCAATACAAATAATATGGGTTATTATAAAGAACAACAAAGAAAAAAGGGCATGACATTAAATTTCATATCTTGTTAGATGCAACTTATGTCTGTTGTTGATTATCTGAATTCAGGGCATGACACTAAATATTTTGATACTTTTTGTATTTACATATAATACATTGTGCTTTTAAATATTCTAAAATTGGTAAACACATACTTTTTATGTTTAGATACTCAGTTCTAGAATAACATATTTGTAGAGTCCAAAGAACTTTGCTTAGCTAAGTTAGATAGTAGTACTATTATTATGACTATGAATTTTTGGTTCAGACCGGAATTTATTTGGACACTCATAGTAACACTTGTAGATTTTCTAACTTTAACCTATAGTTTAAGAATATTAAATTTAACCTAAGGTTTGATTAATATGACTCATATTGAGGGTGATATTTATTATATGATAAGGTTTATATAAGACCCAATAAGATAATAGCACATGTCATGTGTATGTTTAATAATGATTAAGTATTTTGAGGAATAAGTTTATTAAGGTTAAAATTTGAATATTCTAGGGTCAGTCAGCAGCCTTGAAAACGTTAAAGGGCTTAGTCAAGGCTGTTTACTCAATTCAAATTATGCTAAAAATGTGTAATTTCGTGTTTAAATATTCAACGTATGCCGATATATCGCAGCTATAGGGGGCGATATATCGCAGCACGAAGATACGAAAAACACGAAACGTTGCACGATTTCCTCGGGCATACTGGCCTAGGCGATATATCGCCTCCTTCAGGGCATTTTGAAACATTTTGAAAATGTTCTCCATTCAAATCTTCAACCTCTTGATAAGTCCAGCATCTTTCTGAACGAGTCTTCAGCCTCTGCTGAACGATAATTCAAATATTTTTCACTTAAAAAGCCATTATTTTTATTCAAGTTAAATGAAGATCTTTTCATTCCTAAACTCTATAAATAGTACCTAGTGCCCAGCCATCTATTCATTCTTTAAGCTAAGTTCAGAGGCTGCAAGTTGCTAGGTTATTGTGAGAGTGTAAATGTTGGAAAAAGCTTATACATGATCTTTATTTATTTTCATTTATATCTAATATTAAACAAATTAATACAAGATAGCCTAAAACATGTTTCTAAAATTGAATTCAAAGAAAAACAAATAATATAATACTTACAGTATACGCAGCGGAATTAAGAGTCCTTCCTTCAGTTTCTCTAACTCTTGTATCCTCTCTGTCGCAGAGTATTATCAAACTAGTGTGGGAAATTCTCAACACATGAGATAGATATAGAGAGATGAAGAGAAAATAACAAAATGGCTTAGAAAAGGACTTGTGTTTAGAGAGAATATAAAACTATCAGAAAATCTGACTTGTGACTTATCAAACTTTTTTTTTGACTTCTCTCTAAGCACTCCTTTTATAGACTCAATTAGGCCATTTAATTTAATTAAAAAATCAATAAAATAATAGTCATTTTGAAGCCCTAGGTCGAAATTATCATGGGCTATAGGCCCGTGAAATTTCCCATTTGATTATAAGCCCATTGGACTTAAAATCAAGACCTGTATTATTTTCTATTGATTTAATTAATTAAATAATTATTTAAATCCTTTATCAAATTAATTATTTCTAATTTGAACATTGATTTAAACTTATTTATTAATTTAGATACCAATTTATCTTAATTAATAAATTTTCCATAATTTCTCTTTTCTTCTCAAATTACACAACTCTCTGAAACTATCCAAAATTGACCTGGTCAACTTTGATAATTCTAATTGATAATTAAATCAATTAATTGAGACTATCTAGATGATTTTATCCAAGGTACAATGGTGACCATGGGCCTATGAAATCAAGCTCCAATAAGTTATCATAAATTTAACAAATAAATTTACTAACTTATTAATTCCTCGTGACTCCACTATAGACTTGGAACTGCACTCTTGAATTCATAGAACGCTCTATAACAAATATAGATACGCTATTAATTATCCATTGTTACAACCATAATTTTCACTCAATCCTCTATAGACGGTCTACAATGAGATAGGACTAAAATACCGTTTTACCCCTCATTGTATTTTATCCTTAAAACACTTAGTTCCTTGTAAATGATATTTCAGTAAACTAATTTAATTACTGAAATGAGATCTCTATCATTTATCACCTTGAACCAAACTAAAAGGAAACCATCGTTTCACTTCTTCATCAGAAGCTATAGATGTTCATATCTATGATTAACACTCCCACTCAATTATACTACCGAGTTCCCAAGATGTAAGTATGGGCTAGTCCGTAGGGTAAGCTGGTAACGAACAAGTCAAAGAACTCAAATAATACAATCAGTTAGAATACTAACCACTCAGAATTGAGATTGAATTGACCTATGGTCAACTATATGGTATGACTAGAATAGATAATAATGGCATGTTTACTTATCTTATCAATTGTCAATATCGGTCCAGTCCGATGTAACAAATACATCCGATCTTATCTACTTTGTTAATGTTCTAGAAAGAACATAACACTGTAATGTATAAGTAGATCATATCGTAGATTGGCAAGTCAGTGTAAATCCGGTGCACTGACTAATCTTAGGACTAACTTATTTTTGAACATATAATCATATTTATATTTCATTGTGATTACGTCACTATAAATAAGATTAGCTATATGCTCGGGATTTAATAGAAGTTTATATTAAACAAATAATCATGAAAATAAAACATGTGAGCAAAGTGATTGACCAAGTCAAAAAATGATTTCTATTCTTTTGTTGATAATAAAATGAGATTACAAAGAATTTGGGTTTTAATTAGGGCATAAAACCCCAATAAACTCCCACTTGCACTAATTGAGACTAATGCCTTAATTCTACTAATCCCATCTCCTTGATATGCTTATCAAATGTAGCTTCTGGTAGTGTCTTTGTAAACGGATTCGCAAGATTGTCTTCAGTTGCAATCTTCATAACCTTCACATCTCCCCTGCCCACATATTCTCGAATAATGTGATACTTCCTTTCTATATGCTTACTCCTCTTGTGACTTCGAGGTTATTTCGAGTTGGCTATCGCTCCTGTATTGTCACAAAACAACACAAGCGGTTTATCCATTTCTGGAATAACTCCAAGATCTGAATAGAACTTCTTTAGCCAGACTATTTCCTTAGCTGCTTCTGATGCAGCTATGTACTCAACCTCCATGGTGGAATCTGAGATTGCAGACTGCTTTACGCTTCTCCAAATCACAGCTCCACCCCCAAGAGTAAACACCATTCCAGAAGTAGACTTTCTGTCAACGACATTAGTCTGAAAATCTGAATTGGTGTAACATACAGGGTTCAGAACACCACCCTTGTAGACTAACTTATAATCCCTAGTCCGTCTCAAATACTCCAGGATATGCTTAACTACTATCCAATGTTCCGGTCCTGGGTTTGACTGATACCTGCTCACCACTCCCACTGCATAGCGGATATCTGGTCTAGTACACAACATGGCATATATCAGACTTCCAACTGCAGATGCGTAAGGAACTTTTCTCATTGCATCTTCCTCTTCAGGAGTCTGGGGAGACTGCTTCTTTGAAAGATGAATTCCATGGCGGGATGGTAGACGCCCTTTCTTGGAATTTGTCATTGAGAAACGTTCAAGCACTTTATCAATGTAAGCTGCTTGAGATAGAGCTAAAAGTTTGTTCTTTCTATCCCTGATGATCTGGATACCTAGAACATAACTTGCTTCACCCAAATCCTTCATCTGGAATTGAGTGCTCAGCCAATTCTTCACATGTGATAATTTCTTAACATTGTTTCCAATGAGTAAGATATCATCTACATAAAGAACCAGGAATACCACTATTTGATTTGCCTTCAGTTGGTAAACACAGGGCTCATCAATATTTTGTTCAAAGCCATAGGTTTTGATTATTTCATCAAACCTAAGATTCTAGGAACGAGAAGCTTGCTTAAGTCCATAGATGGACCTATTTAACTTACAAACTTTTCCTTCTTGTCCAGATACTTTAAATCCTTCTGGCTGATCCATATAAATGACCTCGTCAAGCTTTCCATTAAGAAAAGCTGTCTTGACGTCCATTTGCCAAATCTCATAGTCGAGAGCGGCTGCTATGGATAGGAGGATGCGAATGGATTTGAGCATGGCGACCGGACTAAAAGTTTCCTCATAGTCCACGCCTTCTCTTTGGGTATAACCCTTTGCCACTAATCGAGCTTTATAAGTCTCAATATTTCCATCAACACCTCGTTTCTTCTTGTAGATCCACTTACACCCAATGGCCCTAAAGTCACTAGGTGCTTCCACAAGATCCCAGACGGAATTTGAGTACATGGACTCCATTTCCTGTTTCATGGCTTCGAGCCATAGTTCCTTTTCAGGGCTAGCCATTGCCTGTTTGAAAGACAATGGATCATCATCATTAGTGTCACCAACAACCATATTGGTTTCACCATCCAAACCATAGCGAACTGGGTTCTTCGAAACCCTCCCACTACGACGAGGCTTCGTGACTGTTTGCTCAGGAACAGTGGTACTTTCTTCATTTAAATCGACTTGCGTCGGTTATACATGAAGAGTGGGAATTTCATCATCAACTTGCGTTGATGATGATGGAACATTGGTTGGAGTCAATTCTTTAACCATCTCCTCTAAAACTACTTTGCTGCGAGGTTTAAAGTTTTGGACAGTCATTTTCCATAAAAGTAGTATTTGTAGAAGTAAACACTTTCTTTTTTGAATGACTATAGAAAAGTCCACCCCGAGTACCTTTAGGATAGCCAACAAACATGCAAACTTCAGCTCGAGGTTCTAGCTTTCCCTCCTTTTTCCTCAGGACGTGAGCGGGACATCCCCAGATTCTATAATGGCGTAAACTAGGTTCACGACCATTCCAGCGTTCTAAAAGTGTTTTGGGGATTTATTTTGACGGCACGACATTGAGAATGTCATTTGCGGTTTCAATTGCATGTCCCCAGAACGAAGTTGGTAGAGTTGAGTAACTAAGCATGCATCTAACCATTTCCAATAAAGTTCTGTTTCGGCGTTCCGCTACACCATTTTGTTGCGGAGTACCTGGGGCAGTAAGTTGTGATAAAATCCCAAGTTCAGTTAAATGATCTTGGAACTGCATATCCAAATATTCTCCACCCCTATCAGATCACAAGATCTTTAACCTTTTACCTAATTGGTTCTGAGCCATTGCTAGGAATTCCTGAAACTTTGAAAATGTTTATGATTTCCTATGCATTAGGTAAAGACATGAGTATCTAGAGTAATCGTCAATGAAAGTGACGAAATACTCAAAACCACCCCTGGCTTGTATATTGAAAGCTCCACAAACATCTGAATGCACAAGACCAAGTTGTTCTTTGGCCCTATCGCCCTTTGTAGAGAATGGACGCTTGGTCAGTTTGCCTTTTAGACAAGATTAACAGACAGGTAATTCACCTAAGGTGAGTTCCCTCAAAGGTTCGTCCTTTGTAAGTCTTTGAATCCTATCATAGCCAATGTGACCTAGTCTCAAGTGCCATAAATACATCATATTATTGTTATCGGTCTTTTAACGTTTATTGGTCCTAGGTTTAGCTACTTTGAATAAATCATTGTTAAGAGCGAGGGGTTCGTTAGGTCGCAGAATATAAAGCCTGTTTTCCAAACATGCAATACACAATTGTGATCCATTGAAAGAAATAGATATGTTAAAACTTGTGAAAGTCATAACAAATCGTTCTAATTGCAACATGGAAACTTAAATTAAATTTATACTAAAATCCGGAATAAAAAATACATCTTTTAAAATTAAGTATTTATTTTCAAACTTCAGACGAGCTATTCCTCTAGCTAGGACCTTAACGAACGCTCCGTTCCCAACTCTAAGCTTTAAGCCGCCTTCGTTCACTTCCTCCCACGATTCAAGAAGCTGTAAAGAGTTCCAAACATGGTTGGTAGATCCAGAATCAATAATCCAAACGGATTTATCATTCTCTAAAACACATGTTTCCAAGATAAATGAACTATAATCATTACCTTTGTTTTTAGCTGCTAGAAACTTGGGGCAATCTCGTTTCCAATGCCCCTTCTCTTTGCAGTGAAAACATTTATCTTTACCTTTCTTGTTTTTCATGTTCTTCCCCGTAGGCGTCTGTGAACGTGGTTGTGCACTCGTCTTTGCAGCCTTTGCAGGCTTGGGGTTGTTTATTTGTCCACCTTTCCTCTTGTTTCCAGCTTTCGAAGACGAAGCTTGGTTAGCTTCAGCTTTAGCTAGATGTGCAGCAACATCAGTAGTCTTATTTTCACCTCCTTTACTAGGTCCACCCATGACAGGTTCAATAATCTGAAGCTCGTTCATGAGCTGCGTCAGACCATAGTTGAGTTGAGCACGAACGTGCAGACACGGTGCCATCCGAGAATTTCCAGTGCCATCACGAACGTGCAGAGACGGTGCTATCCAAGAATTTACTTTACCATCACGAGCATTAACGGTGCCATCACTAACGTGCAGACACGGTGCTCGTTCTGGGGATTCCTCAATCATGACGAATTCAGAGTTGTCACCAATCAACTCTATGTTGATATTCTGCTTCCAGTTAAGGAAGTTTTTTCTAGTGAGTTTCTCCATCGAAAGTTGAGAAAGGATGGGAGTAGACACAGACACTACTTAGCTTAAAACTACAAATTATCAATAAAATAGAAATCAATCACATTTGCTCAATAAAACTTATATTCACAAAAATTTCAAGAAATAGCACAACATATTACAAAAATATGTAAGATATGAGAAAAAATACCAAAAACAATCATATCTTTTTTTTTTTAGGTTTTTAACTAATCTATAATATCCTTGTCCCGGTTGGCAAGAGTAAAAAATACCACTAGTTAAATAGAGTTGTAAACTCATTTAATAATGGACACCATTATTAACAACCTACTATTCGATCAAAATAAGAAAACATAATCTCTTATTTTATGAGCTAGACCCACGGTTTCAATAATCATAGATTTAGTCCTAGTAGTCACCGTAGGGGTGAGTCTAGTAGAATTTGACCTATAATTATCTATCTTTTGAAATCTAACCTTGTCAAAATAACTAATGAACACCTTCCGTAGGGGGACGAATCAAAGCGCCTCGAGGCCCCATTAAGCTATTGACTATGTTAAACCAACGATGGAGATCAAATAAAATTCTTAAAATAAGCTCATTATAAAATTAAAATTAGTATTTTTATTATTTATTTTTAGAAAATTAATGATGACTACGGCTTTCCAAAAAAAAAAAAATTAAACAGATTAAAATTTTTAAACCCAAAGTCCTATAATTTCTTATTAATTCTAAAGTGTCACATTGAAACAAATTCAATTAATTTAGAATTAATTTGTTGCTAATCAATATTTAGGTTTAACTAATATAATGAACCAATACAATTAAGTCCAACTCAGGTAAATGGGCCTTAACAATTGGGCTTGTATGGAGGAGGGCTGGGTCCAGTATGTCGTTCCCACTACAAAGGCCCCCTATCTTCCATACAAAGTCCAAAAGACAGGAATTTAAACCTTCGTTTTATTAATTGTTATTAATTGATTAGGCCCACTATAGTCATGCAAAGCAAATGGGCCTTCACAAGTGGAATCACCCACAAGAGAGGAATTTAAAATTTACATTTTCTAATGGGCCCAAATAAAACCTATCATTTTATGAATATTTTATTTGGCAAAATACCATATATCTAACAAACATATGGGCCACTATATGCATCTAAGCCCAATTGCAAAAATACCACATATAGTGTAAACAGACATGTTATAATTGGATGGGCCTAATCATGTTACTATATGAGCAATTCTATGAATTTATGCAAAAATACCACAATTTATTTCATTTGCAAAAATACCACAATTAATTATCTAGAATTTATCAAAAAAATTCAAATTAATTAAATTTTTACAAAAAATAAGTCAATTTAAATGAAATTTATCAACAATTAACAATAGTTAATTTAAATTTCATTTATCAACAATCAACTTGGTTTTAGGTTAATTTGAAAAAAAATATTAATTTAATTTAAATAAGATTTATCAACAATTAACCAAAGTTAATTTAAATCCCATTTATAAAAAAAAATATTTTATTAATTGGCTGAAAAAAATGATATTTTTCAAAATTTAACCAATTTTAAATTTTAAAATCAATATCTAAACTATTTTCCAAAAATATCTAATGTTGTTACAACTATTATCTAATATTTTAACATTTAAAAATAATAAAATACAAATAGTTATAACAACCCTAAAATATCTCAAATAGTTAAACAAATTCAAATATCCATAAAAATATCTAACTAACAATATTCAAATTTCAAATAATTTAAATATTAAAAACTATAGAATAAAAAGATATTTATATTTTCAAATAAAGATTCAATTAGAATATGAAGAATTTAAATGAAAATATCTTAAATATCTGATATCATAATTCTACTATTTTAATATATTAAAAGATTTAAAATTAAGTTGTTAGTCTATTTTTAAATTTGAATTTGAATGTTTGTAGAAAATATCAAATTATTTAAATCTCAACTAACAAAAATATCTTATTTAAAAAAAAAAATTAAATCATAAAACAAAAAAGATATATATTTTTTTTGGTTTTGATTATAAATAATTTATTTCTACAAATTTTATTAATTTAAAATTTTTTTTGGATGAATAGTACCCGAGATACTGTTCACGCGTGCATGCGCACGGGCGTGCGCGCAGGTGGCATGCGGAGGCGTGCGGGCGTGCGCACGGGTGCGCGCGCGTGCGTGCGCTGCTGCGCAAGGTGTGTGCGCGCGCATGGCAGCCAGAACAAAAAATTTCGAAATTTTTTTTTGTACAATTTTTTCAACCAAATCCATTTTCTAATTAATTTTTAACATGTTTTACACAAAAATAAAGCATATATAAAAATTAATAGCATAGAAAACACAACAAAATAACCTAAAAATTGATAAATTCACATAAAATCAATATGCTTCATAAAAACATGAAAACCTTCCAATTATACAAACATATCAAATAATCCAATTTTAAACATGTTCATGCATGAAAATAAAAATTACCAAAGGCTCTGAGGCCAGTTGTTGGAAAAAGCTTATCCATGATCTTTATTTATTTTCATGTATATCTAATATTAATCAAATTAATACAAGATAGCCTAAAACATGTTTCTAAAATTGAATTCAAAGAAAAACAAATAATATAATACTTACAGTATACGCAGCGGAATTAAGAGTCCTTCCTTCAGTTTCTCTAACTCTTGTATCCTCTCTGTCGCAGAGTATTATCAAGAAACTGAACCGATCTTCTATTTTCTTCACGATCTTCCAATGTATCCTTAGAACCACCTAGACTAGTGTGGGAAATTCTCAACACATGAGATAGATATAGAGAGATGAAGAGAAAATAACAAAATGACTTAGAAAAAGACTTGTGTTTAGAGAGAATATAAAACTTTCAGAAAATCTGACTTGTGACTTATCAAACTTTTTTTTTTGACTTCTCTCTAAGCACTCCTTTTATAGACTCAATTAGGCCATTTAATTTAATTAAAAAATCAATAAAATAATAGCCATTTTGAAGCCCTAGGTCGAAATGATCATGGGCTATAGGCCCGTGAAATTTCCCATTTGATTATAAGCCCATTAGACTTAAAATCAAGGCCTGTATTATTTTCTATTGATTTAATTAATTATATAATTATTTAAATTCTTTATCAAATTAATTATTTATAATTTGAACATTGATTTAAACTTATTTATTAATTTAGATACAAGTTTATCTTAATTAATAAATTTGCCATAATTTCTCTTTTCTTCTCAAATTACACAACTCTCTGAAACTATCCAAAATTGACCTGGTCAACTTTGATAATTCTAATTGATAATTAAATCAATTAATTGAGACTATCTAGATGATTTTATCCAAGGTACAATGGGGACCATGGGCCTATGAAATCAAGCTCCAATAAGTTATCATAAATTTAACAAATAAATTTACTAACTTATTAATTCCTCGTGACTCCACTATAGGCTTGGAATTGCACTCTTGAATTCATAGAACGCTCTATAACAAATATAGATATGCTATTAATTATCCATTGTTACGACCATAATTTTCACTCAATCCTCTATAGACGGTCTACAATGAGATAGGACTAAAATACCGTTTTACCCCTCATTGTATTTTATCCTTAAAACACTTAGTTCCTTGTAAATGATATTTCAGTAAACTAATTTAATTACTGAAATGAGATCTCTATCATTTATCACCTTGAACCAAACTAAAAGGAAACCATCGTTTCACTTCTTCATCAGAAGCTATAGATGTTCATATCTATGATTAACACTCCCACTCAATTATACTACCGAGTTCCCAAGATGTAAGTATGGGCTAGTCCGTAGGGTAAGCTGGTAACGAACAAGTCAAAGAACTCAAATAATACAATCATTTAGAATACTAACCACTCAGAATTGAGATTGAATTGACCAATGGTCAACTATATGATATGACTAGAATAGATAATAACGGCATGTTTAGTTATCTTATCAATTGTCAATATCGGTCCTGTCCGATGTAACAAATACATCCGATCTTATCTACTTTGCTAATGTTCTGGAAAGAACATAACACTGTAATGTGTAAGTAGATCATATCGTAGATTGGCAAGTCAGTGTAAATCCGGTGCACTGACTAATCTTAGGACTAATTTATTTTTGAACATATAATCATATTTATATTCCACTGTGATTACGTCACTATAAATAAGATTAGCTATATGCTCGGGATTTAATAGAAGTTTATATTAAACAAATAATCATGAAAATAAAATATGTGAGCAAAGTGATTGACCAAGTCAAAAAATGATTTCTATTCTTTTATTGATAATAAAATGAGATTACAAAGAATTTGAGTTTTAATTAGGGCATAAAACTCCAACAGTAAATACTTGGGTTAGGGATCATAAGCTTAATCACTATAAGCTTACCAAACACTTGGGAAGTAAGATTTATTCACATTTCGGTTCAAGGTTTAGATTGGTCATATAAGTCTTCAAGCTATTTCCAAACTCTAGTTCAATTGGTATTATTTTCTTTAAGTTCTCATAGTCTTCTACTCATCATTCTAACCTTATTCCTATTCTTGGTTAGGAAATCTAAGAACTTGCACATAAGTTTTTGGTAAGTATATTCTTAATGGTATAGTCCTTCCATTCTTTTCATCCCTTTTATTCAATATACTCACCCTATTATAAATGGATTTTAGGAGTGTTCCAAAGTCCCAACTCTGTCCTCATATTCCAGTAATTTTGGTATGGAAAATAGGATAGGATTTATGTGTTATATGATTTTATATGTTATCTTATGATTTTATGTTATGTAATATGCTATGTTAAGTATGTTTGTAGAATTGGGCATATGACCTATACAATTAACAAGCCCCAAATAGATTATGGGCATATGACTTGCTTAGCTAGCAAGCCCCATTAATCTAATGGGCATATGTCTTGTTTAGTTTATGGGACCCCAAGTAATAATGGCCATTATAGTATGTATGTGACATAAGTGTTACGATATGTTTTATGTTTCTTTATGAAATTTATGTATATGGTCTATGTGTTAGATTTTCCTTGCTGGACATTAGGCTCACTCCTTTTTGTTTATATGTACAGGAAAATAGCTTTAGTGGCGGGAAAGGTTCTTGGAAGCTTGGGGAATGTGTATTGAGGCGGAATGGATTCAAAGAGCCGAGAGTTTCGATTCGAGGATGAAGTCTTTACTTATGGTTTTATGTGTATTTTTCCGCACTTATTTATGTAATCTCTTTTAATTACAATTATGTTATGTTTTCCTTTTAAAACAATGGGATCCCATATCCTACTTTAATTTTTATGTAAGTTTAACATTTGTTTTTACAAGTTTTAATAAAGTTATGATCTTTTCACTTGTAAGTTCTATTAATGATTAGGGCCTATGTATAGTTTTCATTAATGGTCCAAAGTTTAGAGTAGTTGGGTCATTACAATATTAAAAAGGGAATGAAAGAAAAGTCTCACTCTTTGGTTATTACTCTTGGTTAAGAGATTTTCCATTTTGCGACCGTCTATTTATTCTTTTCCTAAATTTTCATCTGTTTGACTTTTCTCTTATGGTGCCTTATGTATTTAATTCTAGTTCTTGTGCAATATCATTTGGTTCAGTAGTATATTTTCTTGGCTATACAACCTGTAAAGTCAAAATCTTTCATAGATGCATTCTACGATTTTATGATAGGTTGCAGTTTCCACTACAAAGGCATTACTACTTACTGGGATACTTCAGAACTTATTACAACCAAAATTTAAATAAATAGCTAGAGAAGAAGGAAGGGATAGTCTCTTCAAAAATGTTATCTCTTGGATCCCCCACTCAACTATCTCAATTTGAATTTTGTTAATTAATTAGCTATTCATATATATATATATATGAATGGCTTTTTTCTCCAAGGATAAAAAATTACTACAATATATTAACTAGTGGAGGATGCATGGAGATATATAATATATAAATATGATGTATAGTTTGGATTTGTAAGTTTATTCACATATTTCATACGCATAAATGATTATATGTATTTCATGTGTGTTGTGTTTCTGTAATTGGCTTGAAACTCTCTTTTCCTAAAGTAAATAACAACTAGCCTTTGTTTACTTTTGATTATTAAAAAAAAAGGCAAACACCTTTCCTTTCTACCTTTTCTCTCTAAGAAAAAGGATTAAGGATAGAGTATTAGTTCAAAATGCTCTAATTAAGGACAGAATCAATATATAGTTTACTCCCTGTCTCCCTTGCTATTATCTCTTATATATGTTTTGTTTGTCTTCAGTATTGGTTACAAGAGAAGTAAATGAGATCAATTTAATCAAGCCAAAATTAAAGGAATGGATATCAATGATTGGAGAAGAAACTACACTTAGAATATACAATACATAACTAAGCCAATAACAATAAGGGCTTTGAATATTCATTTTCAATTTATTTTTTAACGCTACCAATAATCAAACATATACCAAATGTTTTATTTATATATAAATATATATAAGGTTGTTATTAATTAACTAGTAACAATGAATACTGTACAAGTATAACAATTAGTTAACTATATAAGAGTGTTATTAGTTTGGTTTGAGTATTAACTTTTGTGATTTCCACAAAAGTTATAGACAGGTGTACGAGCATCTAACCTTTTGTGATTTCCACAACCATGCTGGTTTCTTCAAAACTGTGACTACATCCTGTACTTCATCTGCAAATAGTTGGAAGTATCAATGTTTTTCGTGAAAACTCTAGCATAAAAACCATACCAGCTTGCATAAACTCTTCTTTAACTTTCATTTCAAGATCTATTTTAGGAGTTCAAAGATCTTCTATGGTGTTATAAACATATCAACCTGGTTATTTGTAAAATAAAATATATATTATACCACACTCAAATTATTTTTTCAAATGTGTTGAACTTGTTAGCTAACCCTAGATTAATAACAATTTAAAATGCCATTGAGGAATTATATCAAACATTTTGTATGCACACAAATTCTTCCACAGTCCACAAAATAGAATGCTTTTCTATTCCTCACGTTACTTAAAAAATTAATGTTACAAACTAAAGTTTATCTGAATTCTACTAAAACAAAGGTGCAAAACACTAAAAACATTTTATCATGTTTAATCATCTATAAAACTAGTCATATAGATTCTATGAATGTAACTAGCGAAAATATCAACTAGATGTCATAGAAATTCACTACCATTCAAGCCCATATTGATTTTTATGGAGTGATTTTGATTTATTGTCGATAACAAAAATATCAAACATATATAAAATGCTCTGACCCAAGTAACCTAAGTTTCCATTATCCATGTTTTGTTTTAGATGTTAGGAAATGAAATATATATATGCTTATGTTACACCCAGATTTCGAGCTGTGTTAAATATGACCTCGAAAGTTGGATTCGTAAATAAGTGCTCATAAGGTTGGAAACATGCTCCAGGATCGAATGTCGAGCCTGCAGGACATAGAAGACCTCGAGTATGGTGACCTCGAAGTATTCATGATCTCGAAAAATAGCTCCGGGAACGCTCTTATCTTCAGGGACGACTTCGGATCAGGGGTCCTGAGCTCGACGCACATACGATCTCGAAAGTCATGTGGCCTCGAGAGATGTTTCTAGCTCGGTAGACGACAAGAAACCTGGGAAGCTAAAGCCTTAGAGATACGCGATAACCACCTTGAATATCTACAAGTGTTATAAATATGAGATATAATCCTCATTTATTATTGTAAATCCCCTAGAATCGTGGGATATTATTTGGTCAGTTATACGTCTCCTGGTCTTCGGGGGACGTTTCCTTTTATATCTGATTATAGAAATTTAAAGCCATTAATTTTATTTATAAAAAAAGAGTAACTACCCAAAATATGTGGGATAGTATTCTGCAGCCTTCTCTATAAATAGAGAAGCCATGCACCATTGTAAAGGACCGAAATTCTGATCCTTGAGAGAAAACTCTGGAGAATTCATTCTTGAAGAATTCCTAGAGATAATCTTGAGTTTAATAACAAAGACTCATGGACTAGGCAGATTTAACTGCTGAACCACGTGAAAATCGTGTGTTTACATTGTTTTATTTCAATTGGCCATTATCAACTATTGTTTATGTGCTCTTCTTTCACTGTTTGACGAAAAACGACATCAACAATTTGGTGCTTTCATTGAGAGCCTTAAGCATTCATCCCTGAGAAAATCATGGCCACAAACAATCAGAACACCCCTGAAGAAAATTACCCAAGACGTCCTGGAAAACAACCAATGGAGAACCCGGATGTTGAAGAGAGAAGTGGGTCCTCTGATTCCCGGGGACCACCTCCTCCACCAAGAGACGAGGATATGTACTACAATCCTGAGCGGTGCGTTCCTATTGTGGAACTTGAAAACCGACAACTGAAGCAGCTGTTGGTAGAAGCCAACAAACGGAATGAGGAGTTGACAAGGATGGCCGTAGAGGCGCAGGTGGCTCAGCCCCCGCCTCCGCGGGAAAACCAAGTCCCTCCTCCAAGGGACGTACATGTTCCTCCCTGTAGGCCCCGCGGGCGTCCGCGAAAGGATGCTGCCACAAAAAGGCTGACTCAACCTCCGACACCAGCAGAGCCATCTACTCCACCTAGGCCCCAGAGGAATACCCGAGCTCGGGTCCCGCCTAACCCGCCTGTGGAAGTGCCTACAGGAGCCGAGAATAACCGAACCCCTGCAGAGGCTCGGACTCAGGTACTTGGGAGCGCACCGAATGCAACTGACCCATCTCGGGCAAATTCTGGACCCTCTAGGCCGCGATAGCGGTGGCAGCCACCGTCGCCTATACGGTTCTCTCCGTCACCCATAAGATATCCTTCGCCCCCACACAGAAACGCTCAACCTGTTCGAGATCAGGATCAAGGGCGTGCGGGGGAAAGGCAAGGAAACAGGGAGACTTTCCAGGAGCGGAGAGGCGCTCCATCTGAGAGAAGTCAGACGCCTCGGTCTTGCACTGCGGAGACGAGGCGGCGTGGAAAGAATCCATCGCGAAATAACTGATCAATGAGTTTCACCAGTGATGAGTCCGGAGAGACCAGGTCTGTCAGTAAACACGACCGAGGTCGTAAGAATACTAGAAGTCACAAGAATCATCCCGACCTGCGAAATCATCTGAATCAGAGTCGGGGGAATGGAGATCAAACAAATCCGGACCTGAGAGATCGCTTGAATAAGCGTAGAGATCCCTTGCGAAGACGCGAGCCTGGAATCACTATCAATGACTGTCAATTCCAGACAGCACCTTCTAATGACCCAGTCCAAGAAAGAATCAATCAGCTCGAAAGAGCCTTTAGGCTCCTAAAGAATGAACGAGGGAATGGTCGATACGAGGACTCTGATGAGGAGCTCGAACCGTTTGCTCCCCATATTTCTGACACTCAATTTCCTCAAGGGTTTCGGATTCCTCACGTCCCTACGTTTGAAGGGAAGACCGACCCGTGTAGTCACCTAAGCACGTTCAACACTATAATGAGAGCCAGTAATGTGGGTTACGAGCTAAGGTTCATGTTGTTTCCAACATCATTGGCAGGACCTGCCAAAAGTTGGTTCGAAAAGTATAAGAGACACTCAATAACCTCATGGGAGCAGTTGTCTAAAGATTTTAAGAAGCAGTTCAGAGCAATTGTAGGGGTCAGACAAGAAGCATCCACCTTAACTAATGTCCGGCAGCAACCGGGCGAAACATTGAAGAGTTACTTAACAAGATTTAATCTGGAAGTAGCTCGAGCTCGGGATGTGGATGAAAGTGGACACCTCATGGCTATCCGAGCTGGCGTATTACCGGGAAGTGCCCTTTGGGACGACATGCAAGGGAAACCGGTAAGGTCAATAACCGAGTTTAACAGACGAGCGCAGAGGTTTGCCAATGTAGAGGAAGCGAGGTCGACGCTTAAAGAGACCTCCCAGTCCGAAACTACAACGATAAAAATTAACTCCGCCTCCACCTCGGCGGAACCAGCGGCACCAAAGCCTGCCTCAGAGAACCCCTCCAAGAGGAAAAAGAATGAAGGAAGTAACCCCAAAGCTGAGGGAGGAAAGAAAAAGAAGGGGGAGAGGTATTTCTCCGTGTATAAGGTATACACCGAGCTCAATGAGTCTCGAGAAAACATATACCTGGCTAATGAGAACCAGGTCCCCTTTAGGTGCCTTGACCCGATGAGAAATAAAAAATCCAAGAGGGATTCCAATAAATATTGCCAGTTCCACAGAGACACCAGACATACGACCAATGAATGTCGACAACTGAAGGACGAGATCGAAGGGTTGATCTCGAGAGGTTACTTCTGGCATTATGTCAAAAACCAGAGTACTGGCCAGGCGGCTGCGAACCAGAGAGTAGCCGCGCCTCCGACCACACAAAACAATAACTCCCGAGCTCGGGAAGAGGATAGGCCCCCGCCGATTGATGGAGAGGATGTAATAACCATCTCGGGAGAGCCTCACCTCGCAGGAGGGGGCAGGAATGCCCAAAAGAGGTATGTTAACGAGTTGAAGACAGGGGACAGGTCTACTTATGAACCTGAACCTAGGACACCAAAAAGCCAGAGGATTGAAACACAGCCAATAACATTCACCGAGGAAGACGCCTCTCATGTTCAGTTCCCTCATCATGATCCGCTGGTCATTACTCTTCAGTTGGCCAATAAAAGGGTTCACCGAGTTCTCATAGATAATGGGAGCTCAGTCAACATCCTTTACAAAGCAACCCTAGAGAAGATGGGACTCTCCCTTCGTGACCTGAAAGCGTGTGCAACTACTTTGTACGGCTTTTCAGGAGAAGGAACTGCCTGTATGGGATCCATTGAGCTCCCCATAACCTTGGGAGACTATCCAGTCTCGGTGACCAAGATAATGGAGTTCGTGGTAGTAGACTTACCATCTGCCTACAATGTGCTGCTCGGGAGACCCGCCCTGGTCGGGCTGGGGGCAGTTTCATCAGTAAGGCATCTGACCCTTAAGTTCCTGACCCCTAGCGGAGTCGGGACGTTGAAAGGAGACCAATTGGTAGGGAGGGAATGATATAGCATCTCCATGAGAGGAAAGAAACAAACGAACGCTCAAGCACTCGTCATCATACAAAACAAAGATGGAACGATCTTAGAGGTTGACGAAGAGATTGATCCGAGGATTGAGGAGAAAGCTGACCTCGAACCTTTAGAGGAGCTCGAAGAAGTTCAACTCGAAGAAGTTGGTCCCTCAAAGAAGGTGAAGGTCAAAAAACACCTCCAAGACGAGGCCAAATAGCAATTAATCTGTTTTCTGAAGAAAAACCAGGATGTCTTCGCATGGTCGCATTCCGACATGGTGGGGATAAGCCCGAATGTAGCAAGCCATGCTCTAAACATAGACAAAAGCTTTCCCCCAAAGCAACAAAAGCAAAGGCAGCTGGACGAAAAAAGAAAGAAAGCACTGAAGGAGGAGGTTGACAGGTTAAAGGCAAACCATTTCATTAGGGACGCCTTTTACCCTGACTGGGTAGCCAATCCGGTGTTGGTCCCAAAGCCCAATGGGACGTGGAGAACCTGTATTGACTACTCAGATCTCAACAAAGCTTGCCCAAAAGACTGTTTTCCGTTACCAAGGATTGACCAACTCGTGGATGCCACGGCGGGGCATGGCCTGATGTCGTTCATGGATGCCTATTATGGATATAACCAGATTCCCATGCACGCCCCCGACCAAGAACATACGAGCTTCATCACGGATAAAGGGCTATATTGTTATAATGTCATGCCATTCGGGCTCAAGAATGCTGGAGCCACATACTAGCGGCTCGTAAACATGATGTTTTCGGAACAAATTGGGAACAACATGGAGGTTTATGTTGATGACATGGTTGTAAAGTCTCAACTCAATAAGAACCATGTTGATGACCTCGAAGAGTGCTTCGGCGTGCTCAGAAAGTATAACATGAAGCTAAATCCTCAGAAGTGCACTTTTGGGGTATCTTCAGGAAAATTTCTGGGCTTTATTGTGAACTCCCGTGGAATCGAGGCTAATCCCGACAAGATCAAGGCCCTGATTGACATGCCCTCGCCTCGAACGCCCAAGGATGTCCAAAGTCTGACTGGCAGGATGACGGCCCTAAGCAGATTCATCTCGAAATCTACGGATCGTGCTCTTCCATTTTTCAACTTACTGAGAGGAGGTAAGAAATTTGAATGGACAGAGGAATGCGAGCTGGCCTTTCAGGAGCTCAAAAAGCACCTTGGGGAACCACCCATCCTGTCAAAACCTGAAACGGGGGAAATACTGTACCTACACCTTTCAACTACCGAACACGCGATAAGTGCAGTGCTCGTCCGAGAAGAAGAAAGGGTGCAAAGACCCATTTACTACATCAGTAAAAGATTACTGGGGGCAGAGTCAAGATATTCACTGATGGAGAAACTCACGCTCAGCCTGATTCATTCATCCTGTAAGCTCCGCCCCTACTTTCAGGCACATCCCATCCATGTGCTAACTGATCAACCACTTAGACAAGTCCTATCTAAACCAGAGGCTTCACGTCGACTCTTTAAATGGGTTGTTGAGCTCGGACAGTTCGAGATCACCTACCACCCAAGAACGACCATTAAGGCACAGGCATTGGCGGACTTTATAGTAGAATGTACGGGTATAGCCGACAACGAGGTAATAACCACGGCCCACGAGCTGTGGAAACTTTACGTCGACGGTTCGTCAAATGAAAATGGAGCAGGGGCAGGGATCATTTTGGTTACCCCCGAAGGAAGCAGATTTCATTCTGCCCTAAGATTTGGCTTTAAAGCATCGAATAATGAGGCCGAATACGAGGCTTTACTCGCGGGACTTCGTATAGCTAAGGAGCTCAAAGTTAAAGATATACATTGCTACAATGACTCCCAGCTAGTAGTTAATCAAATCTTGGGTGAATACCAGGCTCGCGGCACGAGAATGGCAGCTTATTTGGAGAAGGCAAAATCAGCGTTAGAGTGTTTCAAATTCTATACAATCAAACAAGTTCCCCGTGAGCATAATTCAAATGCAGATGCCTTAGCTCGACTCGCAACGTCCGCCGAAAATGAAGAGCTGAATGTCATACCCATAGAACACCTACCATTGCCTAGCATTAATGAGCCAGAAGAGGAAGATGTGTGTATGATTGAAACAGAGCCGACTTGGATGACCCCGATAGTTGATTATCTCGAAAACAGAGTTCTTCCAAAAGATCGGAACCAAGCTCGAAAGTTGATGTATCAACTTCCCCGTTACACAATCTTGGATGGAAGGCTGTACCGAAGGGGATATTCCATGCCGTTACTCAGATGCGTAACCCCTCCCGAAGCTAAGAAAATCATTGAAGAAATTCATGAAGGGTTCTGCGGAGATCACACAGGGGGGCACAGCCTGTCCAAGAAGATCATACGCCAGGGATATTTCTGGCCAACCATTAAAGCGAATTCTTTCGAGTATGTGAAGAAGTGCGACAAATGCCAGAGATTCACCACGATACCTCGAGCCCCACCATCCGAGCTGACCATGTTGACATCCCCATGGCCCTTCGCGGTATGGGGCATCGACCTCATAGTCTCTCTCCCGACTGGCAAAGGCGGAGTAAAATATGCTGTAGTTGCGGTGGATTACTTCACAAAATGGACGGAGGCTGAACCAATGGCAACTATAACTTCAAAGAAAATCCTTGACTTCGTTGTAAAGAGCATCGTGTGCCGATATGGAGTACCGAGGAAGATCGTATCCGACAACGAAACTCAGTTCGATTGCGACCTATTCACCAATTTTTGTGAGAAGAATGGTATAATAAAGAGTTTTTCATCAGTGGTCCACCCTCAAGCGAATGGCCAGGTCGAAGCTGTGAACAAAACTCTCAAGAGTTCACTAAAGAAAAAGTTGGAGGAAGCGAAGGGACGGTGGCCCGAAGAATTGCCCCAAGTCCTTTGGGGATACAGGACAACGGTTCAAACCTCGACAGGACATACCCCGTTCTCTCTTGCATACGGCTGCGAGGCAATGTTGCCCATAGAAGTCGAAATCCCAACGATCCGAACTCAGACCTACGACCAAAGTTCAAACCATACTCAGCTCGAAGAAACCTTAGACTTGATCGAAGAAAAAAGAGAAGAGGCCCAGCTGAGAAATGCTGCCTACCAGCAAAGAACTACCAGATATTTCAACAAGAGGGTTCGAGATCAAAAATTCGGAATGGGAGATCTGGTGTTAAGACGCGTATTCTTGGCTACTCGAGATCCGGCAGCTGGAGTGCTCGGGCCGAACTAGGAAGGACCATACCAGATAGAGTCAGTCATCCGACCTGGTGTGTACAAACTTGCGAGATTGGACGGGAGCCTAGTACCGCGAGCATGGAATGGCGAACACTTTAGACCTTACTATCAGTAGTGTAGGAAAAGTGTTGCCTATAACCATGAATTTCTATTTGTATTAGCTTATTTGTTTTTGAATGTCATCAAATAAAAGATCCATTTCGTTCAAATATGTTATTTCTTTTCATTTTTGCAATCTCTCTTAATTTAATAACCTATGGTCACACTCATAGGATATTAAGGGGGCATCATTGGTACATATACCATCAGCTTAAAAAATAAAATAACATATACAAAAATATATATATAAAAATTATTTGGATGTAACCAAATATGCGAGCCTAGATAGTTCGGATATAACCGAATTATCAAAAACATAAAGTATTTGGATGTAACCAAATACGCGAGCTTAGATAGTTCGGACATAACCGAACTATCAAGAACCGAAAACGCTTGGAGTTAACCAGATGTGCAAACTTAACAGGTTTGGAACAAACCAGCCAAAAAACTAATCGATGATAAGTAAGAACCTAAACCTATTTCGAAATAAGTCGAGATCGAGGCTGGAATATCATAAAGAAAAATAGTTTCGAACTCTTAACCTTGGAGCAAAGACTGAGGATGAGGAAAAGTGACTAAGCAAAAAAGATATAACCAAATCATTCACATTACATACCATATAAGTACTTTCGGGTTCATGGTTAAAGTAATACCCGACCTTGAAAAATAATGAGGTCGGAAGCGGATAATTTGAACAAACTGTGCATGAATGCATTGAGCTTCGAACTTAAATCAACAATATGTTTGTATGACTAAATAAACATAACTGATTCATCAATATAAAATGCGCCAAATATTTCGTGCCAAGAAATGTAAAGCATATGTAAGTAATATTTAAAGAAATTGTATCAGCCCCAAGGGCATAAATTAAAATAATTACAGAAATAAGGGGACACAGCCCCAATAAATGGTTCCCCCAAGATCAGAATCAAGGAAGAGGAGTCTCCTTGGCCTTCTCAGCATCTGCAGCACTGGATTCCTCAGGACGAATAACATGACTATCCTCCTGAGCTCCCTCCGAAACGGCGTCCCGAGCAGCCTTTTCCTTCTCGAGCTGCTCAGCCTTCTCCTTCTCGAGCTGTTCAGCTTCTTCCTTCTCAAACCGAGCATTCCACCTTTCAAGAAGCGGCGCCTCGTGAGGACCTAAGAAGCTGGTGTCCAGATCTTCATTGTAGGCCCACATTCGGTACATAGCAGAGTCAACTGCTTGTTCCTTCTTCTCTTTGTATTCAGCAAGGAGGCTAGTTTTTTCATCCTCCATGATCTCGAAGGTGGCAGCCTTGTCCTCTTCAAGCTTCTTGTTGGTCTCCTGAAGCTGGGTGATCTCCTTCTTATGCTCCTCGAGCTCAGCTTTCAGCTTCCCGAGCTCAGTGGCCATGTTTTCAAGTTCCTTGGCTTCTGCCTCAAGCTTCGCATTCGCTGCTTTCAGATCATCGCATGCTTTGATCTGGAGATCCTTCGCTTCCTGAGCATGAGACTTGCTCGAGTGGACCTCATTGTTCAGCTTATAGTTGAGCTGGGTAGTGAAGGTAAGAGCCTGAAAAAAGAAAAAAAACCACCATTAGCTCCAGGTCAATGTGAGTATAAGCAGAAAAGGAAGGACTATAGAAGGACACTCACCGCGGCAGTATGCTCGATACTCTTCTCGTAGAGAAAAGTGCAGTCTTGGGTGTCATTTAAGCACTGCCATTGGGGAGCTTCGAGACTGCCATATCTCTGGCCAATCCGGGATATAACATTCGAGACCAGTGTAGATCCATGGGACCCAGCGGCATTATCAACCACATATGCATCCATGTGGGTGGAAACTGATAGCTTCTGTGCTCGAGAAGCAGAAGGCCTTCTAGAAGGCGGACCTAAGGAAGGCTGAACCGCCACGGGGGGTTGGGACTCAGCCATAGCGGAGGGACCGACCAGCAAGGTTGGCGACACGGCCGAGGCGACGACCTGTGAGGATGGTGCCGTTGTGGAAGCACCAGCCTGGGAAGTCGCCGCAGCGATGGAGCTCGAAACCGGCGGAGCAAGGGGAGGTGTTTTCTTGGACCTCTTGGGGCCTTTGCCCAGCTGGTCAGTCCTCTGCGCTCCCGCTCTGGGGCGTTTTCTCCTCTTGGCTCCGGCGCCGTCGCCATCGACGATGTTGTCGAGGTCGGAGTCCATCTTGCCTACGCATGTCACAACACAGAGCGAGTTAATAAAAGAGAAGCATACAAGTTGTTTCAGTATCACAGACATATAAGGTGATGATAGAGGAAACCTAGCTGGGACTCTCCCCCGAGCTCGAACTTGGGGACCATGAAATTCCCCCGTCTTCAGAGGAGGCGGGGGGAGTGCCTTCCCTATATGTGGGTGATAACCTCGAGAGGTCCCTATAATCATTGGTCCCATACTGAACGGCTATCCCGTTCCACATCTCGTCTGTGGTGTACATGGTACCGTATTTCCCGAGCCCACTATCAAACCTATGGACGCAGTCATCTACCCAACTCCATATGTAGAAGTGGTATCTATCCTGTGGGCACGAGACTAACCTATTGGGCTTGTGTTTTAGTAAGGTCGGGGACAACATTCTCGAGGTAGGAAGGACTTTACCTTCATCCGAATCCGAGCTCGAGGCTTCATCATTAGCCTTATTCCCAGACAGCGGGCTCCTTGGGCGAACTGGAAGTGGCGACCTCGTTTCTCTCCTCGAAGGAAGGGCGCCTGTGGGCAGTGGTACCTGCTCCCAGTGTTCATATTTTATATTGGACCAGTCAAAGGTGGACTGGCCCTCCCCCAAAAGTCCGTACTTTCGGAGCTTATCCTCGTGTAGAAGGTATAAGAGGGACCTCCTGCCACGTGGGAATTGGAGCAGGGTCTCTCTATGCTCCCTCATTGTATCGTCGGGAGTCACGAGCTGAAAGACACGAGCACGGTAATAAAGATAACAAGAATACTTACGAATCCGCCTGAACGAATAGTGTCAAGACGGGGACAGACCATCTGTCCAGAAGAAGGCCCTTTTGAAATCGGGCGGATGATTAGGAAGATCTTCAAAGACCTTCTTCTCCTTGGGATAGTTCGAGAGGTAATAGAAGCCATCCCCTCCCCGAGCTCGGGAGGGGTTACTTTTTAGATAAAAGAGATACAAGATCTCTTGAGGCGAAGGTCCTTTCCATTCCATCTCGTGGTATAAGGACCTCAGGGCAGACAGTACCTTGTAAGAGTTGGTGTTGAGTTGGAACAGGGCCAACCCAACAAAATCCGTGAAGTCCTTGAAAAAAGACTTCAAGGGCAACAGAGCTCCTGCCCTCATATGTTCCTGGCTCCAGGCCGCGTATTTCACACTGGCGTTGTGGCCCCCAGGGGCGAAGCAGCTTCGTTCATGCCCGGCCGGAGGTCGACACTTCAAGGAGCCTGACAGGCTAAGGCCGTGGAAAGCCAAGATTTCAGTTATCTGGCTAGTTGTGGTAACCGAGCTCCAGTAGTGCTCAGCCTCAAACATTTCTCTCCCCGGCTGCGAGGAGGAAGGTTCCCCCATTAGTGAGAATTTGAGCTCTCCCGGATGGTACGCGACAGTAACCTTTAACGAATGATTGAGATGAATTGGCCTAGGTCCTGAATTGGATTCCGGATAGAGGGCCTCTCGAAGAACTCTCCTCTTCCCCTCTATTACCTCGTCAATCTGGCAGCAGTAGTGAGCTCGAATGTCCTCTTGCTCACGCGCAAGCTCGTAGTCTCTTATCCGACGTTGATTATGGGCGAACAGCGATTTTGGACTCGGAGATTTTGGCTCGTAAGGGAGTGCCAGCAATGACTCCCACCGTCTTTCTAGATTCTGTGACATCTAGCGAGAAAGAAAAAATGGTGAGGGCCATGCATGCAAGAGTTCCGAGCTCGAACTTACGAGCTCGGGGTTTAGGAGCGAAACAAGCTAAACATCAAGACCCTCATTGAAGAGTCAGGGCGTGCGTTCCACAAAAAAGAAAGGAGCGTGGATAATTTTTGAAAATCCCAAAAATCAAGGGAAAAGAAAGTGGCGATTAACCAGGAAAGGCAACCTTGGGTTTCGTGCATTTATCAAGGCCCATGTTTTTTACCTGAAAACTTAGTGTACAAGAAACGTCGCCTAAAATTTTTTCAAAACCAAGAAAATAGGAACCTCACTCAAATACGAAAGCCGGGTATAAACTAGTGATGTAAATCCAGTACGGAAGTCTAAAAAGAATAAGAGCCTATCGGATCAAAACCTCCTATCGTATTATGCTAAGGATGTAAACTAGTATATACACGTACACAGCAAGAACAGTTTGAATAAAAATTGAAAAAATGGGAAACAAAGATTGCTTACTTACACAATAATGGCGATTGCAGGGAGATTGTCGATTGAAGAAGAGGTTGCAAATAAGAACTCACGGACTCGAACAGACCAGGGTTTCTTTGTTTCTTTGGCCGAGAAAACATGCACAGAATAGAAACTTTTTATGAGGAGGTCTCTGGTTTGTTTTTTCTTCTTTTCTTGCTTTTGGTGAATGAAGGTAAAAATGAAGATGAAGAAGGGGGTCTCGTATATATAGATGGAAAAATGGGGATTAATCCGGGGCGTTGAATAAAATCCCTGCTAGATCGGACAGATGGGAATCAATGACAAGATGGCGCCGAAAAGGTGGCAGACAGATGATCGTGGGCATGTTTCCAAGGTACTCAAGTACCAAAAATGAGAAATACCCAGTTGACGCGTGTCCATTTTTAAAAGTGTGACAGTACAGTTCTCAAAGAAAGTAGTTCAAAAGTTTCCTTCTCTTAGGATTCGAACAAATACTTTTGAGGGGGCAAGATGTTACACCCAGATTTCGAGCTGTGTTAAATATGACCTCGAAAGTTGGGTTCATAAATAAGTGCTCATAAGGTTGGAAACATGCTCCAGGATTGAATGTCGACCCTGCAGGACATAGACAACCTCGAGTATGGTGACCTCGAAGTATTCATGATCTCAAAAAATAGCTCCGGGAACGCTCTTATCTTCAGGGACGACCTCGGGTCAGGGGTCCCGAGCTCGACGCACATACGATCTCGAAAGCCATGTGGCCTCGGAAGATGTTTCTAGCTTGGTAGACGACAGGAAACCTGGAAGCTAAAGCCTTAGAGATACGCGATAACCACCTTGAATATCTACAAGTGTTATAAATATGAGATGTAATCCTCATTTATTATTGTAAATCCCCTAGAATCGTGGGATATTATTTGGTCAGTTATACGTCTCCTGATCTTCAGGGGACGTTTCCTTTTATATCTGATTATAGGCATTTAAAGCCATTTATTTTATTTATACAAAAAGAGTAACTACCCAAAATATGTGGGATAGTATTATGCAGCCTTCTCTATAAATAGAGAAGCCATGCACCATTGTAAAGGACCAAAATTCTGATCCTTGAGAGAAAACTCTGGAGAATTCATTCTTGAAGAATTCCTAGAGATAATCTTGAGTTTAATAACAAAGACTCGTGGACTAGGCAGATTTAACTGCTGAACCATGTAAAAATCGTGTGTTTACATTGTTTTATTTCAATTGGCCATTATCAACTATTGTTTATGTGCTCTTCTTTCACTATTTGACGAAAAACGGCGTCAACAGCTTAGTTAGTTGCAAAGGAAAACAAACGAAATTACCAACAGAATAAGATCTATAGCCAGACAAAGCAAATATACTTACCAAAAAATTATCGAGGTCTTGACAGTCATGGTGGGAAAGGTTAGAAGAATGAGCAAGAGAAGCTAAGAGCGGAGCAAGTGGTGGGACTGAGAAAGCTGTGCTTCGATCAACGATAGCTGATCGATAGGTGTAGCCACGCGCAGACAAGACATGTGAGCCGCCAAGAGCCGTTCATACAAAGGGTGAGTTACGATCTCCACCTTCAAGTGACCGTCTTGGTTGCCGGAGATCGAAACATCGCCACCTCCACCTCCGCCTCCGCCGCCGCTCAGACCACTGCCTGAACTAATGTTCATGTTGCCGACACCACTCATCATTCCCAGCCCTGCTTCTTGCATTGGCGCACCTAGCTATGAACTCAGTAATACCAAAACTATAGTAGTGGACCACGCCCTCTTCAAATTTGAAGAAAAAAAAATCAAAGGAGAGTGAGAGAGAGAAGAATAGAGAAGGGTTTTATGGATATTCAGCCTTATTATATGTATGTGTATATATATTGGGATCTGAGACGCAAAACTTTTTGCACCAATTCTGAGAGATACAAAGATTTTTCATACACAGAGAAAGAGGAAGAAAAAAAAAGAGAAAGATGGGTTTTTTTTTTCTTCTCACTTTTTATTTTTGTTTTTGTTGGGTTTTGTTTTGTTTGATGTTTTTGAGAAAAGTGAGTTCAGAGAGTTGAGAAGAGAAGGGAGCAAAACAGAGAAGTCGAACGAATGGAAACAGAGTGAATGAGAGATAGAGAAAGACGACAGAGAGAGAGGAGATTTGAGGGATGGAAGAGATTTGAAGCCAAACGACTGAAAACAAAGTAGGGGATTGACTTCGGAGACACCGTAGCCGAAGAAGAAAATGTGGGAGTTTGAACAATGTAATTAAAAAGGAATTACCTAGGAAAAAAACATAACTTTTACAAGTTATAGGCGGGCTCCCAAAATAAATTACTGCCATTTTTTTTTCTTTTACCACTTATATATAAGTATATCATAATACTTTTTTAGTACTATTGTATTCTTATGGGATGAAAAGGGGTATTTTCTGTAGTGTGAGACGCATGAGCGTATAGTTTCAAGTTGGTGACCATGTGTTCCTTAGAGTTTCTACCTTGAGAGGGGTGAGACAGTTTGGTGGACGGGGCAAGCTGAGCCCTAGGTTTGTTGGCCCCTTTGAGATTCTTGAACGGGTTGAAGAAGTAGCTTACAGATTGGCGATGCCTCCAACTCTATCAGGGGTTTACAATGTGTTTCATGTATCCTTTCTCCAGAAGTATATATCAGATTCTACGCACGTGCTGAGTTTTGAGAACTTGGAGCTGGATTAGGATTTATCGTAAGAAGAGAAGCTGGTTCAGATTCTTGACCGAAAGGATAAAGTCTTGCGGAGAAATAACATCGCCTTAGCGAAGGTGTTGTGGAGGAAAAACAAAGTGGAAAAGGCGACTTGGGAACTTGAGACAGATATGCGGGATCGGTATCCCGAGTTATTCAGGTAATTTCGAGGACGAAAAATTTGTAAGAAGGGGATAGTTGTAGCGTCCCAAATTTACTAATAAGGCTTAGGGCCTTGATTAGCATGTCGGGAGGGCAATAATTGATTTAATTACGTTAAGATATGAATTTGATGATTATGTGATTAGAAATGCATGTTTAGGTGAATTAAATATGCATGTGGGCCCTTTTTGGCTATTAGGGGCATATTTGTAATTTTATCCTGTTGAGGGCATAAATTTCATATTTGTGTATATTATGATTGATGCCATGAGTGAGTGGTGATATATTTGTGATGCATGATCCGAGACGGTCCTAGGGAGCGGGTTAGCTAGATAGTCACAACGGGGTCGAATACCCAATCGGGAGGAGCCTAGGGGTATTTTGGGAAATTAGCTCAGGGTTTAAGATATCACTGAGGTAAGAATTGATGATGGTTGTTTTTGTTAGAATTCTTGCTATAGCTTTAAGTATGCACGAAAGGTAGAATTCAACTTGGTTTTATGTTTTGATGAGTATATGATTTGTTTATGAGATTGTTATGAAGTCTAAGTTGTGTGGAAGGGAAGTCTAGGCCTGCTTCTATTTTTAATTGATGTTTGGGGTATGAAATTAGGGTTTAGGCTCGAGGAAAAATGCAGGAAGAATGTTGATTTTCTAGTTTTTGGGGCTTGGGCCACGACCCTGTTCTTCAGGCACTGTGGCCTGTGTGTGTCGAAGAGGCTGGAAAGCCCATGTTTGCCTAGGCTTGCCACGACCTGTGTCCCTAAATAGAGAGGAATTTTGCCTCTGACTTGAGCGCGTTGCGGCCCTTAAGGGTCTGGGTCATGACTCAAATGTAATATAATGGTTGTTTGAAGGTTTTTAGCTCGGGAACTCAAATGTTAAGGCTCAGGAAGCATCCTACTACCCGGTTTGGCAGAATCTAAGGTCCCGGAGGCTAGATTTATATTCCGAAGTTATTTATTGGTTTATAACTTGATGGATGTTTATTAAGAATACGTTGTGACTAGGTTTTCAACAAGCCTTGGGTTAGGGGACTGCGCTCATGATCGCGGTGCTCAGATAGCTCGGGACACAGGTAACCAATAAAATTAGACTTGAAAAAACACGTCATTTAGAGCATTTACGAAATTTTGTGATTTCATGCCTGGCACAGAAATCAGTGAACAACTAGCTGTCTAACTGGGTAACATTATCGGACTCTATCTTTTGGGGTAGACAAAACCTACAGACTATATTTTTTACCACGAAGTCCAATATTTTTTTGTAAGTGATGGTTGTCAGTGGCTCGGCTTTCGTCCACTTGGTGAAATAATCAACTGCTACTACTGCATATTGTACTCCCCCATTTCCCTTTGGTAACTGACCAATTAGGTAAATTCCCCAAATGGCGAAGGGCCATGGACTTTGCATCTGAGTAAGCTCATTTGGGGCAGCTCGGGGTATTTTGGAAAACCTTTGACACTTGTCAGATATTCAAACATATGCAAAGGCATCTTCATTCATAGTTGGCCATAAGTAGCCCTGCCTTAGAATCTTTTTATATAGACATTACCCCTGAGCATGATTTCCAAAAAAACCCTAATGTAGCTCCTCCCGCAGCCGTCCTAATTTTGTTTGGTTGACACATCTCAACAATGGCATGGGAAAAACCCTTCTGTACATAACCCTATCCAGGATTATGTATCGAGCAGCTTTCCTCATCAGTTTTTAGACTCATTACAGTTGCTAAGAATGGTTCTGTGCTTTAGACAAGCTGCAATTGGGATCTTCCAGGATGGAGTCTTGTCTATCAGAAGGACTGGCTCTAGCAGGTTGATACTGGGTTCGGCCAGGTACTCAATAAGGACTAGGTTGGCCTTGTCCACTATATCACTACTGGCCAGTCTAGCCAGTGCCTCCGCTGTGGTGTTCTATTCCCTTGGTATCTGCTGGATGGTATATTTTTTTTAATTAAGCAAGGAACTCCTTGATTTTTCTAAGGTAGGTCATCATTTTTTCACCCCGAGTAGTATACTCACCGAGGACCTGATTGACAACAAGTTGTGAATCATTGTATATGTCCAAGAATTCAGCCTTCACTTCTTTCGCTAACCTCAGGTTTGTGAATAGTTATTCATACTCGACATCATTAATAGACGCATTAAAACCAAAGCGGAGTGTGCAATAGAAGCATTGTCCCTCGGGCGTTATAAGTGTGAGGCCGACTCTAGATAGCTGTTCGGTGGATGAGCCATCGACATGCAATATCCACACTTGTACTTCATTCTTAGAACTGTGTAGGGTACTAAGTTCTGGTACTTGATCGGTACCTTGCTCAATGCTAATCCATGGCGGTTGTCTAGATTCTCATGGCTGCTCGGCCATCTCTTCGTCCATTTTTGGTACTCATGTACACTCACCTACAAAGTCTGCTAGAGCCTGACCTTTAATTGCTATTCAGGGCTAGTAGGTGATCTCATACTGCCCCAGCTCTATAGCCCATTGAGCAGCCGACCAAAGATGTCTGGCTTCTGCAGGACTTGGCGCAGTGGTTGGTTGGTAAGGACCTTGATGGGATGAGCGTGAAAGTATGGACGAAGTATTTTGGAAGACAATAGCAGGTAGTAATTCAATTTTTCAATTAAAGGATGTCTGTTCTCTGCCCTGATCATCCTTTTACTAACATAGAGACTGGGTGTTGAACTGTGTCTTCCTCTCTGACCAGGACTACACTGATAGCGTGTTCCGTTACTGCTAGGTATATGCACAGTTCTTCGCCTTCCAGTGGCTTTGAAAGGATGGGGGGTTGTGCCAGCTGCTGCTTTAAAGCTTATAAGACCTGTTCACACTACTCGGTCCATTCAAATTTTTAGTTCCCCTGAGGATGTTAAAGAATGGAATGCACTTATCAGTAGTCTTGGATACAAACCTACCCAGTGCTGCTATACGCCCTGTCAGGCTTTGCACCTCTTTGAACTTGGCTTGTGAGTGCATATTCAACAATGTTTTTATTTTCTTGGGGTTTGCTTCTATTTCTCTAGAGTTCACTATAAACCCCAAAAACTTACTCGACCCCACACCAAAGGAGAATTTGAGGGGGTTCATTCTCATCTTGTATTGCCTTATAATGTTGAAACATTCCTCCAAGTCGTCGATGTGCCCCCCAACCTTTTTGGACTTTACTAACTTATTGTCAGCGTAAACCTCCATATTATTTCCAATTTGATCTCTAAAGATACGATTTACCAATCATGGATATGTGGCTCCTTCATTTTTCAGGTTGAATGGCATGCTCTATAGTAGTATAGCCCCACGTCTGTGCAGAAGCTAGTGTGTTCCTGGTCAGGTGGATGCATGCTTATCTGGTTGTACCCTGAGTAAGCATCCATAAATGTTAAAATTTTGTGACCGGCTGTAGCATTCGCCATTTGGTCAATTCTTGGAAGTGAGAAGCAGTCTTTTGGACATGCTTTATTCAAATATGTGAAGTTTATGCACACCCTCCATTTGTCATTGGGCTTCGGTACCAACATAGGATTGGACACCCATATTGGGTAGAAGGCCCCCTTGATGAAATTGTTACTTCGAAGCTTCTCCCCCTCCTCTCTCAATGCCTTTGCCCTTGTTTTATCAAGTAACCTCATTTACTGTTGTCCGGGCTTAAAGTTGTCAGCATTGATATTAAGGGTGTGGTTTATAACACTTGGACAGATCCTAACCATATAATCATGGGACTAGGAGAAAACATCTTGGTTTTCACAAAGGAAATGGATCAAAGCGATTCTTATGCTCAAGACAACCCTTTCCCCACCTTGACAAACCTGGTCGGGTGCTCTAGGTCATGTGGGGCTTCTTCTAATTCTTTGACTGGGCCTATCCTTGTGTCAATATCCCTAAGACGGGGGTCTATATCCCCCCTGCTTTGGGCTGCATCCTATTTCTGGTTATTGGGACCTGCAGGCTGCGCAGTATAGACTTCATTTCCTGCCTATTTTACTTAGGAGTTATAACACTCCCTAGCAACTAGTTGATTTCCTTAAAGACACCTACCCGAGTTGGGAACTTAACAAGCAGAAGAAAGACTGAAGTGATTGCTCGGAGGTCATACAGGGTTGGTCACCCAATCATGGCATTATATGGAGAAGGGATGTCGATTACAATGAACAAATCCATTATAGTGTTGCTTTTAGGTGTCGTCCCTACTGTCAAGGGCAGCTTTATGCTTCTTGTTGGGGACATGTTGTTCTGTGTAAATCCATATAGCAGCTGCTCGCATGGTTCTAGATCTCTAATTCTTAAGTTCATTCTGTCCAAGGTACTTTTGAACATAATGTTGGCGGATGTTCCATGATCGATCATTGTTCGGGCCACAATCATGTTGGCGATCTAGAGCTCTACTACTAAAGGGTCATTATGTAGATTATGTATGTGACTTTTGTCTTCCTCGTTGAATATGATGGGCTCACACTCATAGTGAAGCAGTTTGGGCGTACGCTCTTGGACAGCCGGTACATCATCCTCCTGCTCATGCCTAAGGGAACAAGCGTATTTTTCCCATGTCTTGCTGATATTACCAGCCAATTTCGGTCCTCCACAGATCATAACCAGCCGACCAGCAACTGGTGGTGGTAGGAGAGGTTGGTTATTTTGGTACTATTGTAGAGACTGTTGCTGAGGATGTTGGTCATACATAACTCTTCAAATGGGCATTATTCTCCCGAATGAGGAATTCTATCTCCTCCTTTTCAGGTGGTTACATTCATTAGTTTCATGACCATAGTCATTGTGAAATCTACAAAATTTTGTCATATCTCATCTGCTAGCGTCTTTTCTTATGGTACGACCATCTGGGTAGCATTGAAAACATCTGCTTGAGACTCCATCAGGATGAAGTAAGTAGTAAACTTATGAACATATTCTCACAGTTTTGGTTGCTCAGTAGTTTTAGGCTTCTTACTGTCATTCTGATTATTACTACTTCTAGCTCCATTATCGCGTTTGTCGTTTTTGGCCCCATTTTTACTTTCTCCTACTGTGATAGTGGTGTTCCCAACTTCTGTTTTCCCCTGCCAAGCAACTGCTTAAGTTGGATTATCTACCTTTCATGCAGCTTCCTCAAGCTTAATAAACTCTTCTGCCTGATCAAGGAACTCTTGGGTGGTACGCGTAGACTTCATCTTCAAGCTGCTCCAAAATGGGCTTTTTTACTTTGATTCTTGAGTTGATGGCTATCAATTTACCATCATTGCTCGAGGATTTTACCCTGGTGGCCTCCTACATAAAATGTTGAATGTAGTCCTTTAAAGGTTCATCGTCTCTTTGTTTTATGTCCACTAGGTCATTCGACTCAACTGGAAGGGGCATTGCCAAAGAAAATTGGGAATAGAATATGCGTACAAATCCATCACATGATGTAATCGACCCTGGCTGCAGCTTGAAGAACCACTGTTGGGCGGTTTTTTATAGGGTGGCCAGGAAGATCCTGCACCTAGCCTCATCTCGAACTCCCTGGAGATTAGTTTTGTAGATCAAAGTTGTGAACATAGGACATTGGGTCTTCCTGCCCAGTGTACATCTTCCATGTTAGCATCTTGAATTTGACTGGTATAGGTAGCAGGTTAATGCGTTCTGAAAACGAGGAACCTCCCTGCCTCTCCATTTCAATATCCGTTAACTTGGGAGCTGCCTGGTCCCTTACCAATCACGTTAATAGATCTAATTGGGCCTGGATGTTTGGGTCTATAGCTGCCTGTGGCTGGGCTGCATTACAGACCTCATCCATTCTCGACACCCGAACAAGCTCAAACGGATCTATGTTATTCGAGTCCTAGTTTTCCATGATGCGATTAAGAGAATCTCAGAGGTATTCACCTCCCATGGGGCCCATTCAGTTGAATACGGAATTTGGTCGAGGCCTTCCTCCAGCATTTTTGCTATCTGCTTGTCCTGGTACTGAAGGTACTCCCTGGAACCCTCCACCCCAGGGTGGTTGGTTAATCAGGACATCCTACCCATGTGGGACAAACGGTCCTTCAGACTGGTTACCCCTCTGATCCTGATTATTTTGTTGGTGGACTTGGTTCGCTGCCTCATCATGGTCATATCCATCGGCATAGTGGGGTCTGTATGCACTAATAACCTCTAGCTCCTCCCTTCTAGTTCTTGGTTGATACTTATGGTGTTGTCTATACCGACCAAGTTATTGCTGGTTGTTTTAGGGTTGATCAATCATATTCGACGCTGGTGCTCGGGGGTTTCCATTTTGTCATGCAGCATCAAAATTTCTTTCACGGCCACTTCCTTGAGATTTCGGCTGAAATTTTCTTGCTCGACCCTGTCATATGTAGTGCCTTGGAAGGACCTGTTTGTCAGTTGGTAAGGGATACATGTTGTTGTTGGCTTGGGCGCCCCGACCAGATCGGTGACACCTGGTCAGACCCTGATTCCCATTCTGAGGTCAAGCCTCTAGTCCATTCATGACTCCATCACCGAAACCAAAAATATGAGGATGTTGTTGGTTGTGAGCAATAATTCCAGCTACAGTCCCCATAACCTAAGTCTATTGCTATTGCAGATGGATTCAGTAGCCTCCCTTGTTCAGTGTTCCATATCTTCTTGGTGGGTCGGCATCTCTTGGGCATGTCGATCCATCCATTCTTGGAAATCTCTCCATTGCTTCTCGAAAGCCTCATTAATTTCCTACTGGGCAGTAGCCCGCCCCTGCTTCAAGGTGGCAAGCTGATCTTGCATCTGGCCCATGACTTCCCTCATCTGTTCAATCTCAGGATCGAGTCCTTCGATATCTACATGGGGTTCAAACCGTTAAGTACCTCAAGCTCTCGGTCTTGGTTGGTCGGTACCTCTTGCTGCACCTCCACCTGAAGTTTCTGCGTGGGTGATTCCTACAGAGGTTGCAGTCCCACGTCTGGGTGCAGTAGGCCCAGCGGTTCGCCCCCTGGCACCAGGTGGGTTCGTGGGTGGCAAATCAGTTCACTGCCCATTCAGATTGCTCATCGATGAAACTCGGTGAGAGGATTCAGCTTCAGGTTCTGGTGGCTCTTGGCTTGATCTTCTTGTTGAAACCACCATCTTTGCAGCAACATAATCCAAATGTGATTGTCTTTGCTCTCAATGAAAGCACTACAATGTTGAAATTTTTTTTGGCCAACTAACGCAGAGTTAAAATAATTAATTCGAGAGCTTTCAATAAGATGTTGGGAAAACTTATACAGGATCCTGTTTATTTTCATGTAAATCTAATATTAAACAAATTAATATAAGAAAACCTAGAACATGTTTCTATAATTTAATTTAAATAGAGTTAATGATAAGAACACTTACATTATACACAACAGGATGTATTAGTCATTCCTTCAGTTTCTCTAACCCTTGTATCCTTTCTATCGCACGATATCACCAAGAAACTGAACCGACCTTGAAATTTCTTCACAACCTTCCAAAGTATCCTTAGAATCACCTAGACTAGAGTGGTAAATTCTCAACACACGAGATAGATACAAAGAAAAGAAGAGAAGAGAATTTAGAGGCTTAGAAAAAGATTTTTTTGTTGTAGAGAGAATCTAAAAACCTAAAGCATCAAAACTAGATGTTTTGTTCTTCAGTTCATCTGTCAGATCGTCTAATTTAAACTCTCACTTAGCATTCCTTTTATAGGCTCAATTAGGTTATTTATTTAATTAAAATATCAATAAATTAATAGGTAATATCAACCATTAGGTCGAAATTATCATGGGTTTTAGGCCCGTGAAATTTCCCATTTAATTATAAGCCTGTTGGACTTAAAATCAAGGCATGTATTATTTTCTATTGATTAATTAATTAAATAATTATTTATAATTTGAACCTTGATTTAAAATTATTTATTAATTTAGACCTACCACTTTGTCTTAATTAATAAATATGCCAAAAAATCTATTTTCTTCTCTAAATAGTATAACTCTATGAAACTATCCAAAATTGACCTGATCAACTTTGATAATTAAATAAATTATTTGAGACTATCTAGATGATTTTATCCAAGGTACAGTGGAGACCATGGGCCTATGAAATCAAGCTCCAATAAGTTTTCATAAATTTAACAAATAAATTTACTAACTTATTAATCTCTCATGACTCCACTAAAGACTTAGAATTGCATTCTTGAATTCATAGAACACTCTATAACCAATATAGGTACGTTATTAATTATCCATTGTTATAACCATAATTTTCACTCAATCCTCTTGTTAACCGAGATTTTCGGCAACTCTATCGATAAGTAAGGTTTACTGATGATAATAATGAAAGCAGAAAATCAACACGGGATTTTTACGTGATTGGGGCGTTAATGAGCCTTAGTCCACGAGTCTATGTTATTAGAGCTTGTAGAAGCTTTTACAATGGAGTTTTCTCTTTATATTTTGACAGAGTTTCTCTCTTTTTTGTGAAAGGAGACCCCGTTTACAGTGTTCTGTAGCTTATATTTATAAGCTGATGGGAATATCGGGTCTGGACCGGGTCCGATCCGGGTCCATCGGAGAAATGGATACAAGGGGCGTTTCTAGTGGAGGCCCAATACAAAAAGGTACAAAATACATAAATCCAAAACCAGCTAAGGCCCAACAGGTTGACCTTAGAGCTATATCTCGCCCAACAAAATGACGCTTTTGGCCTGGCCACTTCGATTCACGAGGCAGATTCTGGAGACAAGACCAGTCAGAGTACTTGGCTGCGCAGACCTGACACATCGGCGTGCAATCCTGAGATGACCTTTTCTGCAGGTGAAAAGTGGGGGACAACGCCCACGTCGAGCGAGGCGGCGTCAGGGTCCTGGACGCTTGGCCCCTTCAACCAGGGGTGAGATGATCTGGGTCCATTTACCTTTGTCCCGCTTTGTTTACCATCGGCCTGGACTGCGTCAATGGTCCGGGACAGGGACGCGTAGGCCGCAGTGGTTGGAATGCTCTGCACGCCTCCCGGACTATCCTCACTGAGGACGGACCCGGAGTGACATCCCGGACCCCTCCAATGGGCCCAGCCTTGAGTCCCTGGTCCATACCCTTTCCCTTGGGCACTCTCCATACCAAGAGACCTTGGGCCGGGCACGCGTGCTGGGCTGGCCCCCTGACAGTGGGCCAATACAAAGGCCCTGAGCCCATGCAGGAAATGGGGATAACACCTCTATAGACGGTCTACAATGAGATGGGACAAAAAATATTGTTTTACCCCTCACTGGATTTTATCCTTAAAACACTTTGTTCCTTGTAAATGATATTTCATTAAACTAATATTAATTATTGAAATGAGATCTATATCATTTAGAACCTTGAAACAAACTAAAAGGAAAGCATTGTTTTACTTCTTCATCAGAAGCTATAGATGCTCATATCTATGATTAACACTCCCACTCAATTATACTACCGAGTTCGCAAGAAGAAAGTATGGGCTAGTCCGTAAGGTAAGCTGGTAACAAACAAGTCAAAGAACTCAAATAATACAATCAGTTAAAATACTAACAACTCAGAATTGTGATTGAATTGACCTACGGTCAACAATAAGATATGACTAGAATATATAAAATGGTATGTTTACTTATCCTATCTACTGTCAATATCAGTCCAATCCGATGTAACAAATACATCAAATCTTATCTACTTTGCTAATGTTTTGGAAAGAACATAACACTACAATGTGTAAGTAGATATTATTGTAGATTGGCAAGTCAGTGTAAATCCTGTGCACTGACTAATCTTAGGACTAACTTATGTTTGAACATATAATCACATTTATATTCTACTGTGATTACGTCACTATAAATACGATTAGCTATATGCTCGGGATTAAATAGAATTTTATATTAAACAAATCACCATGAAAATAAAATTTGTGAGCAAAGTGATTGACAAAGACAAAAATTGATTTCTATTCTTTTATTGATAATAAATGTGATTGCAAAGAAATTGAGTTTTAATTAGGGCATAAAACCCCAACATAAGATAATCAATGAACAATAAATAAACCAAGAACCAAATGATGATGAGAAATAAATAATAAAAGACACCAGAAATTATAGAGGTTTGGCCCCCAAGAAATTGTAATGACCTACTTCCTCTTGGGTTTTTATTAATCTCAAAGGTTTACACAAGATCACAAGGGATTACAAGTGGATTTCTATGTGTAAAAGACAATATAATAAGACAGAATCGCTGCTAAGTAAGAAATCAGGCGGCTCGGTATATTTCTAGTGCTGGTCAGTAGGAAAATTTTTGTCAACCCCCTCCACTGTGGTGGAGGGTTTGTACTTATACCGATCTCATGGCCCAGGGTTTGCTCCCAAGCGTAACTGATGGAAAAATATCCCTATATTATCGCATGCAGTTGTTGCCCTATTCTTTAGGAGCTTTGATCGAGTTTTCAGGCTGTTAGGTGTGTGGTGAGTGTAACTGCTTTCCACTGACCAGCTCTATATGTCTATCATACCGACCAGCAGGTTTTCTGGTGATCCTGCTGAGGAGTAACTATTATATATTATGCGAGCATACGCCGACCAGCCTGCCCGGCCTAATTCCATGTGTCTAAAGCATAATGCCACATGTTCAGGATTAGTGCCACGTCAGATATGCCAATTTTTGGGATAACAACAAGCATATAATTTCTCTTTTTCCTAAGATACTTGAGAATGTACTGTACTGCAATCCACTGTTCCAAACGACAATTTTATTGATAACGACTCACAATCCATAAAACATAGCATATGTTGGGCATAGTACACTACATAGCATACATAAGACTCCCAACTGCTGAAGCAAAGGGATACTTTCTCATGTCCTTTTCCTCATGAGGTGTATGTGGACATTGCTCTTTGGAAAGAGTAATTCCATTTGTGGTCGGTAACTGACATTTCATGGAATTCTCCATAGAGAACCTTTCAAGCACCTTATCTATATAATCAGCTTGAGAAAGTGCCAAGAGCTTATTCTTCCTATCCCTTAGGATTTGGATCCTCATAAGATAGCTCGCCTCGCCCAAATCTTTCATTTGGAACTTTTCGACTAACCACTTTACGTTTGATAGTGTTTGTACATCATTTCCAATTAGGAGAATGTCATCCACGTAAACAACTAGGAAAACCGTAACTTTTCCTTTGATATATTTATATACACATACTTTGTCGACATTCTGTTCGAAGCCATATGTTATATTATTTTATCGAAGGTGATATTCCAAGACCTAGATGCTTGCTTTAATCCATAAATGGATTTCTGCAACTTACACACCTTTTGATCTTCCCCATTCTTAATGAACCCTTGTGGTTGTACCATAAAAATACTTTCATTAAGATAGCCATTCAGGAAGGCTATCTTGAAGTCCATGTGCCATATCTCATAATCATACGTGACAACTATGGATAAGAGGACACAAATGGATTTCAGCATGGCCAGAGGAGAAAATGTTTCTTCATCCTCAACACCTTCTCTCTGAGTGTAACCTTTTGCTACTAGCCTTGCTTTGAAAATCTCAATTGTCCCATCCACACCTCTTTTCTTCTTGTGTATCAATATGCATCCACTGGGTTTGACATCTTCAGGTGGGTCTACAAGTTCAAAGACATAATTGGAATACATAGATTCCATTTCTTGGTTCATGGACTCTTGCCATTTCTCCTTTTAGGATCATCCATTGCCTCTTTAAAGGTTAATGGATCGTCCTTGTCTTTATTAGAAATAAGGACATGTGCCTCATGTTCGTAGTGAGCAGGTTGTCTCACAATCCTGTCACTATGATGTTGCACTGGGGTTTCTTTTTCAGGAATAGTGGTTTCCTCAGTTTGTCATTTATCATTTAATGATGATGATGAAGGTGATGGAATCTTATCAGCTATGAGTTCCTCCAAAGTTACTTTGCTCAGAGGTTTATAGTTATTCATATTGTCGTGTTCAAGGAATGTTGCATTTGTTGAAACAAACAACTTTTGGTCATGGGACTATAGAAGTACTCGCCTCTTGTTTCTGGAGCAAAGCCCACGAAAATTCATACTTCAAACCTTGAATGAAGTTTCCCTGATTTAGGTCTAAGAACATGAGCAGGACAACCCCAAATGCAGAAATAGTGTTAACTAGGTTTCTTTCTATTCCACAATTCCAGTGGTTTTCTGCTTATGGACTTAGATGGGACCACATTAAAAATGTAAGTCATCGTTTGAAGTGCATTTCCCCATAATGAGAGAGGAAGTGAAGAATAGCTTAACATAGACATGACCATGTCCAACAAGGTCCTAATTCTTCTTTCTGAAACGCCATTTTGCTGTGGCGCCCTAGGTGTTGTGAGGTTGGATAGAATACCATGCTCCAGCATGAAATCTTTGAATTCTAAATCCAAATATTTACCACCTCATTCTGATTGAAGTGTTTTAAGAGTCTTACCTAATTACTTCTCAGCCTCAGCTTTGAACTCTTGAAACTTACCAAAGGTTTCAGATTTCCTAAGCATTAAGTATGGCCATATCTAGAGTAATCGTCAATAAAGGTGACGAAGTACTCATAACCACCTATTTCTTGTACATTGATTGGACCACAGACATCGTTGTGTACAAGACCCAAAGATTCTTTAACTTTATTGCCATTCTTTGAGAAACGATGTTTGGTCATTTTTCCTTATAGACAATATTCACAAACCGGAAGAGTGGCAACTCTTAGTTCTCTCAAAGATCCATCTTTTGTTAATCGGATTATTCTATCTTGTCCTATATGACCAAGTCTAAAAAGCCAAATATATGTGTCATCCTCATTTGAAACTTTTTTCTTTTGTTTCCTTGCAGTTTTGCTACTTTAGATAATTATGAGTTATTTAACGATCGTTCAGTTAATGAAAGCGTTTAAAGTCTGAACTTTTAATTGCATGTCTAAAGAAAAATTAAAAATAATTATATTATAAATAAAATATTATAAGGTTAATACATGCAATAAAATTCAAAATACTAAAAGAAACAAACTAAAACATTGTTCAAACAACAATAAAATTTTCCTTTTAATTAAACTAAAGAAATTTGAAATAAAAGGACTTTCTTCAATGCTTCATTTAACTAGACGCTTTCTCTCTCTTCTTTCTAGTCTTTTTATCTCCATCTGCAGGTTCCTCTTGATTAGTCAAGGTAAAGGAAGATCATAATTACCTTTTTCGCGAATGTGGTCTTCTCTGTATATCCTCATAGACAACATCCCACATATCATGAGAATATTCAATATGTTCGAACTTTTTCCTTAGCTTTTCTTCCATGGTGCTAAAAATATAAAATCTTTCCATGTGATTTGATCTCATCCAATCAGCAAATTTCTCATGTTCCTCTTTCTTTGCATCCCATGATGGCATAGGAGGAGGTCATCATTCATTAAAAATATGTTTTTAGCTTTTTGGCCAGAAAAACAAATAAAGTTGAATTTATCCATCCTCCTTCATCCTCTTCAGATAGTTTAACTTTGCTTATATGATCATCAATCATTTCATGCATGACCGGGCACATAATGGGAAAGTAATTGGGTGGAAACATTTTATGACAGAAAATAAAAATATAATAATATTACTTTTTGAAAAAAAAAATATCAATAATTTGGAAAGTATATATGATGCATGAATGCAACAATTAAAACACATAAACTAACATTTACTATTCCACGATAAAACTACCCAACAAATAAAGTGTCGCCTTAGGGTCGTTAAGTTAAATTCAAATAGCTTATAAGACAATCTTATCTTTATTATTTAAAACTTAAAATAACTCTTTGTTTTCTTTTTTAAAAATAAAGTACCGCTAGTTTGGTCAAGATGTAATTATCCACCACAAAATGTTAATTGCATATTTGTAAGTGTAACCCATTATTTCAAAATTCGTGACTTAACTTAGAGAGTGCTGCCTTAGGGCCGGTCAAGCCTAAAATATATCACCCATTCCTATCTTCGTAAGAAGCCAACCTTGGTATTAATATGTCTAGAAACCTTCCTTAGGGGGACGGAAACAAAGGCGCCTCGATGCCCTATTCATATCTTACGGTGTTGTACTAATAATGGAGACCATAGGTCACATTGAGATGCTCACCTTCTCCTACTTACTATTTTAGAAAAATGTGTTTTACTAAACTAATCAATTAATTCCAAATTAATTACTAGTTTTTAATAACCCTATGAATGTAATTAATTACAAAATACATTAAATTATAAAAGATCATGTTTCTACAATTAATCTGATCTACATAATTGCCCATTATATTCTTTTAACTTTACTAAAACACTTTTAAATAAAGTTGGTTATCTTAAAGACCTATAAAAACTATTTCCTTTATTATGGTGTGACTTACCACGTTTTAACTAATTTAATACTTAGTATTTTACATGCAATTCATTTCTCAAAAACAATTCACATAAACAATTAGGACAATCCTAAATAATCATGTTTCTGAAAGATGCATAATTAATAAAAATTATGTGGGGTTTCTTGAATGACATGTAATTGATTAATGCATGATCATGTGATCAATCAAACATTAATTAACATTTATTTAAATAAATATAAAATAAATGATGAACCGAGTACTATTGGGTATTTCTAATTTTACAAACCTTTGAAAAAATAGAAATAAATTTATAAAATATGCCTTTAGTTGTTTGGAAGACTCCAATAATGTTTCTCCTCTCTTTTAGGCTTTCCTTATAATTCTTAGGAATTTGTTAGGCCAACTAATTAATTAGAATCTAACTTTCTAACTAAATTATTTAATTAAAACTAACTTTTAATTAAATAACCATTTTTCATCTTTTTAATTTAGTTGTGTTAACTGCCTTTTTTACTATCAATGTTTATAAGAGGTTTAAGAAATAGCTATACGAATCCTAGTCCACGAGTCTTTTGTATTACAGAGATTGCAAGCTTGAGGTGGCAAGCTTCCATAGTATCTTCTCAGGCAGCATTTGGATTGCTCTAAGTACAAGTATTTCTTAATAAAAACTGAACCCTTTACAATGAGACTTATAGCCCTATTTATAGTGGGTGGGGTCATTAATGCTAATCACACAACACTAAAGCACATTCCTCCCATAATTGAGGGATTAATGCATTTCAATGCATTGGGCTGCAATCAGAGGCTACGACCCAAGCAGGACTTGCGGGTCCCATTGCAGAAAGGTAACCACTTTATGGGGAACATGCCTCTGGGACTGTCAGGGCATGATGCACACATTTTCATGTCACGCGGTGTAGTGGGCATGCAAATTGTCGAGTCATACCTTCACAACCTTATTGACGGATCACCCACAAACGGAGTCAAACAATCTCTTGACTCTGAGAACCCACAGTCATTGGCACGTTGCTCCACCTCCTAGGTCCGAGAACCAGAGCCTCGAGCCTGGAAGACAATCGAGACACAACCTCTTCCCTTACCTGTCCAATCTTGAGAAACTCTGTCTTCGAGGTTGAAACTCGACGACCGACTCACTAAGGCACCTACCGTCCCCCCCCCCCCCCCCCGCACATGTTCTAAGCTATGTCCTTTCTCCAACTACAGACCTCGGGAAATAACATGCCCCGAGAATGTCCGCATACCCCGTAGCTAGCCATTGGGGTCTGCCACGTGTCAGCTTTAAAAAAATACGGACAACATTTGCCCCCCAAGTCTCTATTCATCCTTGGACAGTGGAGACGTCAAATTGAGGGAGGTTTTGAGGGGTCCTCGGATAGTAAGCATTTGAACTTCCGCTGATGCCACTCTTAAAAGTAGACCCACGTGTCCACACCCCAATGCTGGGCCCATCATTCCTTGCATTTAATTAGGGACTGTCTCTATATCCCAAACGTCTATTTGTAACCCAAGGTGTCATATCTAAAGAAAAAACAATGATTGCGATCTACGCCTTTTGAAACATGGTCGTTGGATTATTTTAGCAAATTTACTCATCCGGTGGTCATGGGAGCATTGCCTCTCTGTTATGTTTTACTGGGTATAAAAAATCCAGCAAAAAGAAAAACCTTCAGTCACTTATTACAACTATTCGAAAATCACAAAACCTCTCAACATACCCTCTTCTCTCTCGTCTTCAATCCCTTCCCGGAGTTCTGGACAACTGGCATGAGTCTTCTTATTTTTGGTCAGACAACAAGCAGTACTTCAAAGTGAGAACTTGCCTCAGCACCTATCTCCATTTTATCTCGGGTAAGCATCTTTAATCCATTTTCTTTGGTGTGTGTTTGGTGTTTTTTGATATACGTTTAGGAATAGCAATAGTGTAGGATTCCAGAGTTGTTCTTCGTCTTCATAAGTCATTTTAGGCATATTTTGACATTGGGTTCTCTTGAAACGACCTTCACAACTTTTCTATCAACTTCGCTCTTCTGGATTTGTGGCTGGAATCTGGAAATTTTCCAGATTTTGATAGGTTTATCTTCCCCGGCCTGTTGTTAGGCGTCGGAGATGCCTCGTATCCCAAAAACTCTTCTTTTCGTTTCGAGCAGTATACTTAGAGACATTTGTGTTTTGGTCACTTTTCCTTCGGTCAGAATGTTAAGTGCTTGGCTTTTTGTCTCAGATGTCTGAGGAAATCCACCAACTGCACAAGCATGAATTTTGCCTATCCGACCAGGAACTCTCAGAAATGGCCCGTGCATGAAATACCTCCAAGGGCAATGCATGGATGGGGGCCGAGCCCTGACCTCCAGGTGGCAGTGAGGCCTTTCAGGTGTGAGGATTCGGGGCTCACTGTTGAGGAGGTCAACAAAGCCCCCGTTCCACACCCATCGCAAACATATGAGGGTGAGGCATTCGAGGCGGAAGACTACCGCACACTGCTCCGGCAACCCGAAGCCCAGGAGGCAATCATGAGGTATTACACAATCGGTGACAAATGCCTCATCCCCCTTTTTCGGGAGTTCGAGCGGGCGCACCGCAGTGTCTATGGCTTGGGTGCTTAGAGCCAGGCCCACCTGATGGCAGGGGATACCTTACCCTTCAAGCAGTACTTCGTCAACTTTCTGAAGTACGTGGGGATAGCCACCTTCCAGCTCTCCCACAACGGCTATAGATTCCTTGCGGGGATGTATGTTTTGTTTTGAAGACAGAAATGGATGGAGCCCTAACCAACAGAGATTCTGTATTTCTACAATCTAAGGACTAACCCATGGAAGAAGGGATCCTAGCGAGATGGATATTACTCTCTGGTGAAGTACCCCGCTTCATCACTCAGCTACAAGGCTCCTCATCACAATGAGAATCATGCTCAGGATTACAAGGATGCATTCTTCTTCACAGACAACTTCCCGACCCGCAGTAAGCCGACTTTAATTCTCAACTTTCACTGAGTAGGTGAGTATCCTTCCGAACACAATTATTCTTTTCTTCGCTAGGGCCTCTGTATTCAAAACTTAGCAATTTCCTTTTAAATAGGTCCTTTTTGTCGAACCCCCTTCGTTCAGCTCTTCGAGGATCATCTCGAGGAGATGAGGGCTCTTCCCGACCAAGACTTGGACCTGAGCATCTTGGTGACGAAGCTGAATCTCATTAGGTCGGGGCTCCTTAGCTTCGAGTAGTGGATAAGAAACCTGGAGCTGACTAAATACCACCAATCCAAAAAGTCTCGGGAGCTAGCGTCCCGCCATATCAACTATGTATAGGGGCTCGCCAAGAAGGCATTCCACAAGTGATTCGCAAAGAAAGGTTGGTGAATGCTCGAGCCATAGAAGAGGCCCAAGAAGACCAGAAGCTTGAGGAAGAACTTCAAGCAGGGATGGAAGCTTCCCACCTGAACTCAGGTAACTCACCTATCGTTCTGTCGTTTACTGTCCGAGTAGGTGATAGGATAAGCCCTGGTCATGTTTGGGCTTCTCCAGCCCTCCTCCATTGTGGTCAAATATCACATCGGCATTGGACTAGGGAAGAATTCCAAGACTACCTAGATGTTGTAGATGCATATCTCCACCACCCTTGGAGGCAACCTGCCTCCCGCAGGTTCATACCCTTAAACCGAGTGACATCCTTGACCTTAAGCTGGTTTTGCCAGTATGGCACCAATATTAGCTACGAGGCAAGGAATAGGATAGCACACCCTCACTGCTTGCACCAAGGCTTAGCTCATGGTGAGCCTCCGAGCAGCTTATTTTGTTGTATTGTCCTTGTATAGTATGCAATCTAACCATTTGCCTTGCTCCTGCAGCTCATATGGGATTGGCAGACATTGCTCGGTCTGCCCCTAAGATTGGGAGCGCCCCCCAGCTCTTCGGTGGGAGAGGGGTCATGCCCTCGGGAACAACCCGATCCTTCCCCTTCGGCCAAAAGGTAGAGAATTTCCACACCCCCCCCCCCCCCCGAGGATCCCCTTGTAGCTACCATGCCTTCGGTGGTGGTGATCTCCTCTTAGCTCGGGTCAGACGAGGCGGTACAAGAGACAAGACTAGAGGAGGTGCTAGATCCCAAACAAGAATCGGTCCCCAACTTGGAGAAGGAGGCGATGCCACCCCGAGTCCGTCTCTAAGTATACCTTGAGAGGTACGAGAGGGATTTGTTGGAGTAGTACAACAGAATGCTTCAACATTTTGAAGCAAGGCTGGAAGAAGGCACCAAAGCTTTGCACAAGACAGTCGAGGCCCTCCGGCAACTCAAACCACCCTGAGAAGACCCATCATCCCTCCGATCGGATGAGCTAAGCTGGAGACCCTGTTCTCCGACAAGCTAGGGGACATAGTTGCTCCTCTTGCCGTCAAACTCCTTCTGGGGGTCAACTCCACTATGTGCGAGTTGACTGCCCGAAGCTACTCTCAGCTTGGCGATAGTAACGAGGAATCTCTCGTGGCCTCATGCCAGTACGCCTCTATCCGAGTAAGTTAAATCACTTTTGCTCTTTGATTCGATTAAACCAGATGCTATTAAGCTAACACATTAATCCTATTGGAGTCTGCCTTAGCCTACCAGTGCCTGGGAAACATTATGATGGAGAAATCATATGAACTCCAAAGGTCCCAGGACAAGATCGCCTCCCTCAAGGAGAAGACTAAGGTTCTCGGGAGGAGCTTGCTCGAACCACCACAACCCTCGAGGCCAAGCGAAAATGCTCTCGAGAGCTTGAGGTGGCTCTCCAAAAAATCTCTGAGGATTTACAGCGGGCCGAAAGGGAAAAGCATGCGACTGTGGATGGCATTCACCGAGCCCAGGAGGAAACCAAGAAGGCTACTGCTGAGATCACCTGAGTTTCCTTGGAGAATTCTCAGCTCCAGGAGCAAGTTAAGGAGGCTATCAGTCGGGTTGAGCTAGACAAGAGAAAGGCCCTCCAAGCCATGGAGGTGGATAGTTCTTCTAGGAGCTAGGTGGAGAAGCTCAAATAAGAGACCGAGTCCATTGCTGAGGACGCCTTCTATATGGCTTGGTACCAATACCAGGATATGAACTTGGAGTTCACCGGGGAGGCCGAGAAGTATAAAATCCTCTTCACTGAGTGCATGCAAGCTACCCAAGATGCCAAGGCAACCCCAGTGGTCCCAACGGCCGAAGCGACCCCATCTACCAAGGCCACTCAACCAACCAAGGAGACCTCAGCTGCCGAGACGGTCCAGGCAAGGGGTGCCCCCAGTGGTGATCCGATCATTGAACTGGTGGCGGAGGTTCTCAAAGATCACTTGTAGTTTTTGCATTTAGGCCTGCGTGCCATAGGCTTTTTGGGGTATAGACAAACCATTGCTCGAGCCCCCGAACATAGTTGTAACTATTTACCCAACTAAGAATTATGTAGCTTGCCTTGTTTTTTGTTTGGCTTGGTTCTGTGAATTTGTCGTAACCTAGAATGTCACAAGAACAAGTACTCAAACTTATTTAGACCTTTGGTTCTATAAATTCAACGTAACACTAATGTCATGAGAACAAGAACTCGATCGTTGTTTTAAACATGGTTCTATAAATTCAAACGTAACACGAATGTCACGAGAACAAGAACTCAAATTATTTTAAACATGGTTATAAGAATTCGAACATAACACGAATGTCATGAGAACAAGAACTCAAATTATTTTAAACATGGTTCTATAAATTTAAATGTTACACGAATGTCACAAGAACAAGAACACAAATTATTTTAGACATGCTTCTATAAATTCAAACGTAACACGAATGTCACGAGTACAAGAACTCATATTATTTTAGACATGGTTCTATAAATTAAAATGTAACACGAATGTCATGAGAATAAGAACTCAAATTATTTTAAACATGTCCCGCGTTTACTCTCTGGTAGGCCCATAGTCTTAGAAGTGACTTTGACACAGGATTTACCGTACGCCGGCCCTATGCCCCAAAGATTCAAGCTTTTAGGGATTCGGGAGTGTGAAAACAACTGGCCCCGAGTGTGCACTACTCGAGGAGGCGAGAGTTTCGACACTGCCCCCAAGTGCATACCTATCTCCTAGGATGTGTTCTCGGGAGGTGAGGTTATGGGGAGGCCCAGGCGTAGGGCGCCTGCGCATTGTACATATTAGGATTTGATTATTACTCTCTAAGCACACGTTATCCTCGGGAGGTAACCTAAATTTTTTACTGTTATCCTGGCTTTTCCAGATATGGGATACATTGATACTAAGGGTGCTTTGCTCATCGACTAGCCAAGCTCCCCATATCGCGGATCTCTTGAGGCCAAGTATGGGTACTCGACATTCCATTGGCATCTCGAGATCAATAGTCATGGTCAGAACTCCTTGGGCACCGTGTCCGCGGGAGATGACCAGTATATTCTCACGCTACTTGGGCTATCTAGCTCTTAGGTGCTAAGCGTAGTTCTACCCAAAAAAAAGCTACCTTCTAGGCTAGACTTTGTTAGTTTCCTGAGACTTTTCACTATTGGGTTGGCAACATTAGGCTTACTCCTCTTGGCCATACAAGTTTAGTTCCTAGGACGTCCCTTGTGCAGTGTAGTGCTACCCTAACTCCCTGCCCCCCAAGTGATCAAAGACTGGTCTGCGGACACTTGCTTGGACGTGGATGCTCTTAACACATCATTAATAAAAATATAATGGAAACTAATGAAAAAGACATAGGCAAAATAAAAAAACTTCTTACCATGTTTTACTACATACACGGTTCCCATTATATGTGCCCGAAGGCTGCAGAGTGTTTTACAGAAAAGAAAAAAAAAATGTTTCTTGCAGATGCTACTAGTAATACCGGTGAACTTGCTTGGCATTCCAGGCGTGGGGAATAGGTATATGTACATGGACATATAACGCTCTTGACTTGGTACAGGCCCTCCCAGTTGGGCCCGAGCACTCCTGCACCTGGATTCCGGGTGGCTAAGAAGACTCTTCGCAACACCAGGTATCCGACCCCAAATTTTTTTTCTTCCACTTTGGAGTAGAAATACCTGACCACCTTCTCCTGGTAGAACGCTACTCGTAGTTGAGAAGCTTCACGTAGCTCCTCCGTGAGGTCCAGGGACTCCTGTAGTAAGGCATGGTTCATGGTTAGATCATACGTATCCTGTCAGTGTGTGGAGATTGCTGCTTCAACTGGGAGCATAGCCTCATACCCATAGGCCAGAGAGAAGGGAGAATGGCTGGTGGAGGTCTGGGCAGTGTTGGGCAACTCGTCGGGCCAAGCTCATTTTGCCTGCTCCAGCCTTTTCTTCAGAGTGGACTTGAGCATCTTGTTCACTGCCTCCACCTGGTCGTCAGCCTATGGAGAGGCTTCGGAAGAGAAGTTCTTGATGACACCATGTCATTGGCAGAAGTCAGTGAATACTTCACTCTCAAACTCTAATCCGTTGTCAGAGACTATCTTCCTCGGAAGCCCATATCAGCAAATGATATTATTTATGGTGAATTTCAAGGCCTTTTTAGAGGTAATGGTAGCGACCGGTTCGGCCTCATCCCACTTCATGAAGTAGTCGACAGCCACTATGGCGTATTTCACCCCTCCTTTCCATGTAGGCAGAGATCTAACAAGGTCGATCCCCGAAACGGCAAAAAGCCATGGGCTGGTCATTTGAGTATGCTCATTTGGAGGTGCTCGGGGGATGTTGGAGAAACGCTGGCACTTGTCGTGTCTTTTAACATAATCCATCGCATCTCCATTCATGGTGGGCCAGAAATATCTTTGTCTTAATATCTTCTTGGAAAGGCTTTGCCCCCAGGCGTGATCGCTGCAGAAACCATCATGTACCTCCTGTAGTACTAAACTGGCCTCCTGCTTCAACACACACCGAAGCAGGGGCAAGGAATAGCCTCGCCAATAAAGCCTATTATCCATGACTATATATCTCAGCGCTTGGTACAATAGCTTCCGGGCAACGTTCTTGTTCTAGGGCAACTCCCCAGAGACGAGCTATTTAATTATCGGCTCCATCCACCCATCTTGACGTTGCAATGTTCTACTTCGTCTGGAGCCACGATACCCGAGGAATCTAAGTAATCGATGGGGACTACGCTGATTAATTCGGTGTCTTTGGTTGTGGCCAGTTTTTCCTGGGTGTCTGCATTGGAATTTTGCTCCCTCGGCACTTGCCGAATAGTGAACTTTTGGAAGTTGTGCAACATTTTTTTAGCCTTTGCCAAGTATGCTACCATTTTTGTGCCATGGGCTTGTTATTCTCTGAGAATTTGGTTCACCACGAGCTGGGAATCACTAAATATCTCAAGCCCTTCAGCCTTGAGTTCTAGTGCCACGCGAAGTCCAGCGATTAAGGCTTCGTATTCGGCCTCGTTATTAGAGGCGCTAAATTTGAAGCGAAGAGCGCTATCTACTCTATGCCCCTCGAGGGAGACCAAAATGAGTCCCCCCCTGCACCATTCTCATTTGAAGATCCATCTACAAACAACTTCCACACAGGTCCAACGAATGGGATGAACTCAGATTTCTCCTGATTCTCAGTACACTCAGTGATGAAGTCGATGAGTGCCTGTCCCTTTATGGTCGTCCTCAGGAGAAATGTGATGTTGAACTGATTTAATTCCACCGAACATTTCAAGAGCCTCCCCGATGACTCAAGCTTCTGAAGGACCTGTCTTAGCGGGTGGTTGGTTAGGACCTTAATTGGGTGTGTCTGGAAGTAAGGTCTTAACTTCCGAGAGGCCACCATCAAGCAAAAAGTTAACTTCTCCATCAACTCATACCTAGACTCCGCTCTAAGGAGCCTCTTGCTGATGTAATAGACGGAGTGTTGAACGCAACTTTCCTCCCTAACCAGCGCGACACTAGTGACGTCCTCCAACATAGCCATGTAAAGTAGGAGGGGCTCACCATCTTCTGGCTTGGACAGTATCAGAGGGTTTGCCATGTGCGCCTTGAGTTGTTGGAACGCTTGTTCGCACTTCTCTATCCATGCAAATCTCTAACTCCCTCGGAGAATGTTGAAGAAAGGGACGCACTTATCTGTTGCCTTGGAGACAAAATGGCTCAAGGCTGTGATCCTCCCTATCAGGATCTGAACATCCTTAGGCTTCTGGGGAGAAGGCATTTCGATTAACGCCTTAATTTTTTTGGGGTTCGCCTCGATCCCCCAAGCGCTTACAATGAAGCCTAAGAATTTGCCAGAAGCCACCCCAAAAGTGCACATTTGGGAGCTTCATCCTGAATCGACGGAGCACCGCGAAGACCTCAGCCAGGTTGCTTACATGATCTGGGGTGGTCCGGGACGTAACCAACATGTCATCCACGTAGACCTCCATGTTCCACCCCAATTGGTTCTTAAACATTCTATTAACCAGCCTTTGGTAAGTAGCATCAGCGTTCTTCAGGCCAAATGACATTACGATGTAACAATATACACCCTTTTTGGTCTGAAAGCTAGTGTGCTCGTGATCAGCAGCATGCATGGATATTTGGTTATATTCTGAGTATGTGTCCATAAACGACAACAACTTGTAACCAGAGGTGGCATTGACCATTTGATCTATCCTGGGGAGTGGAAAATAGTCCTTTAAACATGCCTTATTAAGGTCTAAAAAGTCTATGCATGTCCTCCAAGTAACATTTGGCTTTTACACAAGGACTGGATTGGACAGCCATCTGGGGTACTGAGCTTCTCAGATAAAGCCATTGGAGATGAGCTTGTCTACCTCACCCTTGAGGGCCTCTTTTTGGGTTTAATCGAACGTCTATTGCTTCTGCTAGATGGGGGAAAAGCCTGGGTCAGCGTTCAAGGCATGGAATATGACATTAGGATCAATGCCAGTCATGTCAAAATGTAACCATATAAACACATCTTGGTTCTCCGTGAGGAAGACCACTAACAGTTCTCGAATTTCTGGCTTCAAGTCTCCCCCGAATTTTCCCTTCCAGTCGGAGGTGGAGGTATCTAGAACCACCTCCTCTATGGGTTTGATGGACCTCTCCTCTTGAATCCTTGGTATAAATCGTCAGGCCCCGAGTCCTGCACAACTTGCACCCCTTGGGGTTTGAAGATCTCAGGAACTTGTTCCCTTACCATCATTACGAGAGCCTTGAGGGAGACATTATAGCATTGTCTTGCCTCCTTTCGGTCATCTCAGATGGTTCCAATTCCCGAATCCGTGGGGAATTTCATGCATAGATGGCAGATGGAAGTGACGACTCTGAACTCTACTAGTGTTGGCTGTCCCAAAATGGAATTGTATGCCGAGAGACAATTCACCACCACGAATGTGCAGTACTTAAAAGCTTGATGAGGTACTTCTCCAAGAATTACCGGGTGCTTCATCTGTCCCATCGGGATGAGGGCCCCTCCCGAGAACCCATAAAACATCGAGGGACACGGGGACATGTCTACTGTAGTCAGTCCTATCTTCTCAAAGGCTGATTGAAATAGAATATTCACCAAACTCTAGTTATCTACCAGAATCCGAGCCACCATCTTGTTGGAAACTTGGATTTCAATCACCAACGGATCGTGATGTGGAAAGTGCACTCTCCGAGCGTCGTCTTCAAAGAATTTTATGACTTGGTCAGTCATTCGTGGCATTTGGGTAGGTAATTGGGTAAAATCCATTACCTCATTGTCCTGGTTCAAAGATCACGTATATCTGTTATGTGAGCTTCGTGAGGTGCCCCCTAGGTGAGGCCCTCCCGATATGGTTCCAACCCGCCCATACTGGAGGAGCTCCTTGGGCTGTTGGATGCAGAGGACCTACCGGAGTCGCGGTCGGGACCTGAGGAGCGTCAGGTGGGACCGTGGCCCCAACCACGAGTGGTTGTGTTTGATGCGGGGCACCCTTAGCATACTGATGGAGGTGTCCCAGCTTGATAAGATTCTCAATCTCATCCTTGAGCTGGTGACACTCGTTAGTGTGATGCCTTGTGTCGTTGTGGAAATGGTAGAATTTTCCAGGGTCCCGCCTATCCCTGTCTCTCCAGATGGGCTGCAGCTTCCTGTAGTGTACATGCTATGTCGTTGACACGAAGATGTTTTCTCGGGATTCCACAAAATTAGTATATTCAGAGTACTGTGAGACATACTTCTTGCCTGATGTGGCTCCATTCTTGGGCTATATGATCCCACTTCCCCTGGTTTTATGACCCTTGCCCTTTCCTCCACACCTCGTGCCATTGAGAGCTCGACTGGATTCAGTCGGCTGGGATGAGGCGAAAACTCCAACACTGAATGCAGGATGAAAAGCATTATATCCAGTGGGTGCTGCCCCAAACCCCCTCGAAGACACACCAAATCCTAGAGCTGCCATGGTGTTATGCCAGAAGGGGCGGTGCCTTGGCCAGGTTGGGCTCCCAACGACCCCTGTTGAAAGTGAGCATAGGGGGAGTATTGGATTCCTGATGTCGAAGGTCCAGGAGCTTTGCCTGAGGCAGGAAAAAGGGCGGACACTCTGAATGCCCCAATCTGGGCGTCCTCCCAGCTAATGTATTCTTGAGCTCGACGAATGAAGTCGTCGAGATGCCGGCATCCCCTTCGCTGGAGATCATCCCAGAGTGGGGATCCCATGCGAATGCCAGGCTGCAACGCCATCAACTGTTGGCCATCATCGACCCTCTTGGTTATTTCTACTCCCTCTTTGAGACGTTTGATGTAAGCCTTTAGGGTCTTACATGACCCTTGCTTGATATTGGCCAAGGCGTTGACCTAAAAGCTCACCTTCTGTACTCCTATGAATTTTCTCTAGATGGTGGATGATAACTGTTACCATGTATGAACGGACCCAGGTCCGAGCTTCTTAAACCATTCATCTACTGGTCTCGTCAGGGTGAGGGGGAACAAATGGAATTTTGCGTCGAATGAGACACGATGCACCAACATTAACCTGTTAAATTTGGACAGATGGTCTGTGGGATCCCAGGTATGTTTGACATATTGAATCCCAGAGGTAATGGGGCCTCGATGAGGTGAGGAGCACAAGACTCGTGGCCTTGTTGCCTGGCCATTTGAAGTATTATCTACTTCGGACTTTTTAATTCGACCCAGAGCGGGTCGTATTCCCTGTTGATTCTCTGCGCCGGGAAATCCTGTCTTCGAGCATTGAGATTATCTCAGAGGTCTAACAAGCCTCTATCAGCAGGCTCATGTACTCTAGCTTTATTGCACCTCCGAGCATTGAGGTTGTCTCAGAGGTCGGTTTGTCCTCAGAAAACATCATTATCTTCCGGGCGGGCCACTTCTGTTTCTTCGCCAAACTCGTTTTCATTTACCGAAGCACTGATGCCCCGTTTATGATTCTATGGGGCATTCCTCGGGCGATTGTTTCTGTGGGGCTGGTTAGGTCCTCAAGGGATACTAGCTCCTAGCCTCGCGCAGTCAGTATGAGTGTGTCAAGGTGGATGGCCCCGAGCTCCATGGGAGTTTTCTGCATGGCGGTGTCCTCGGGCTCTTGTCTCATTGCCCTCAACATCTTTTTGCGACGCCAGGTGGCCCTCGGGCTCTTAACGGGCCCTATTATGTTTCAAGGTGAGGTCATCATTGGCCTTCCCTTTACCACAGTCCTGCGGTGGTGCTGAGGCTCCAACTCTTGCTAGGTGCCCTTTGGGCACCCCAGTTGGTGGATCTTGCGCCTCCGCAGTCGGGCGCTCTGGTAGAACCTCAGCTGTGTTGATAGGCGGCACTCCAACAAGATGTACCTGTGTCACACCTGTTGGGTGCCCAGCTGGTGTGTTGTCGTGGGGGTCCTCTCGCAACCCTTGGGCTGCAAGAGTGGCCTTCATGGGAAGCACCATCGTTTGAAGAGCAATGATGTTACCCTCTTGAGTGTCAAGCTTCTATTGCTGGTTAGCCACTTGCTCGCAGAGCACCACTACTTTTGGAGTCTCTTTTGCCTCCATGGGCTGAGGATATTCATCCTTATAATACTCCTAGTCGACATCATTGTCCTCGCCATTGAACTCAGCATATTCATCGTAGTCCTCTGCCATCTCAGCCACGTCCTGAGGTTGTTGCCTACTGGGCTCTCCCCCTTCAACTCCGGCGGTAAGGACACTTCATCTGTAACGTTTCTTCGTGTAGTCAACATGATCGTGAGTGTTTCAAATTCTTTCCTCAAGCTCTCAATGAAATCCCAAAATGTTGACTACCTTTTTCACTATCAACGTTTATGAAAGAGGTTAAAGAAATAGCTATATGATCACAGATGTTTATGTGGTTTAGGTTATAAAAGAACCCTAGTCCATAAGTCTTTCGTATTAGAGAGATTGCAAGCTTGAGGTTGCAATCTTCCACAGTATCTTCTTAGGCAGCATTTAGATTGCTATGAATACAAGTATTTCTTAATAAAAATCGAACCCTTTACAATGAGACTTCTAGCCCTATTTATAGTGGCTGGGGTCATTAATGCTAATTACATAGCACTAAAGCACATTCCTCCCATAATTGAGGGTTTAATACATTTCAATGCATTGGGCTGCAATCAGAGGCTACGGCCCAAGCGGGACTTGCGGAGCCCATTGCAGAAAGATAACCACTTTACGAGGAACATGCCCCTGGCACTGACAGGGCATGTTGCACGCATTTTTGTGTCAGGCGACGTAGTGGGCATGCACATTTTTGAGTCGTACCTTAACAACCCTCTTTACAGATCGCCCACAAAAGTTGTTAGACAATCTTTTGACTCTGAGAACCCGCTGTCATTGACACGTTGCTCCACCTCCCAAGTCCGAGAACCAGAGCCTCGAGCCTGGGAGGCAATCTAGACAAAACCTCTTGCCTTAACTGTCCGATCTAGAGAAACTCTGTCTCCGAGGTTGAAACTCGGCAACCAACTCACTAAGGCACCTACCGTTCTCCCCAGACATGTTCTAGACTAGGACCTTTCTCCGAATACATGCCTTGGGAAATAACATGCCCTGAGTATGCCTGCATACCCTGTAGCCAGCCACTGGGAACTACCATGTGTCGGCTATGAAAAAATACGGACAACACGTTGAATTTAAATAATTAAAGAAGCAAATTCTAAAACTTATTTAAACTTAAGATAAGATATTTTATTTTTCTAAAAAAAAATAAATGAGATAATCAATCTTTTAAATTCAAACAATTTAAAAAATAAATTAAATAAAAAATTAATACCATAAAAATAGGTTCTAGTTTGGGCACCAAGATTGGTGCCCTAGATCACTAGGGTCGGTGGCTAGGAGAGCCAATAGGGCTCGGCATGCCTTAGTCGTAAGGGGCATGGCTTGGGACCATGGGCGAGCATGGGTAGGCGAAGGGCTGGGCACACAAGGAGGTGCGGGTGTGCCTGAATCTTGGTGCGCATGTGGTTCACAAGGGGCAGAGGTAGCTTGGCGATGGAGTGGGCTTGGGTGCTGGTGCATGTGCATAGAAGCCGCAGGGAGCACAAACTCGACTAGTGTGTCCGGCTAGGGCTCGGGCCACAGGCTTGGTGGTTGGTGGCTCGAGTCCTCCTTTTTCTTGTGTACAGAATTTTCAGATCTCAATTTCATAAATAAATTTTACAAAAATCTTATGCCCTTATGGCTCACACAAGATCTAGAAATTCAAATCCTAATCCAATAGCACTATATAATTAACGATCCATCATTCAACCATATATTCGAAAAACATATCTATTCATTCAATATATATATATATATATCAACATACAGATAACAAATGCAAGAAACTCACACAACATTTAATATATATATATAGATTGCTCTGGTACAAATTATTGGTATTAAATATAATAAATCAAGCTACGCAGCGGAATGTGTCTTTTTAAAAAAATTATTAATACTAGTCAGGATCATACATATATAGATATATTAAATCATACAAAAATAGATTAGATATTACCTCTTGTAGCCTATCAAGAGTCCACTAATCTTTTTGTACAAATCAACGATCTTCCTATCCTTATTTTAAAAGTTCACACCTTGATCTTTCATATGAATCTGCAAACACACAAGGACGTGTGTGGACACGTAGGAATCAAAATGTTGATTAAGAACTCTCTAGATGTATTCCATACATGAGATTTAGAGAGGTTTGATAAGAGAGAGGGTGTTGTAAATAGATTTTCAGGTTTAGAAAAATCGATCGCTTTCTTTTTCTGGGAGAGAGTCTGAGAGTCAAACAACTTTGATCTCTAAAAAATTCTTCCTCCTGAAAGTATTGCTCTTTCAGTTTTATAAAGATAATTAATTAATCTTTATTTTATTTAAAATAAAACTTATCATTTATAACCTATTTAATTATTTAATTTAAATCATATTTAAAAAGAATAATTAAATAAACAAATAAAATTAAAATTCAAAATCCGAGGGATATTTCAATCCTTGAATGGCGCCACACACTCACCGTATAGTGAGTGTGTCGTGTGGGGTTATCCCTAATTTTCTCATTTATTTGTTTAATTAATATTTAAAATAACATATTTATCTCAAATAAATATCAATCAATTCTAAATTAACTGTCTTAAAATATCAGTTTTGAAATAAATAAATAAATATTTTATTATGAATAACACAATTATTAATCTCTCTATATATTAATCCACACATGATTAAAAAAAATTAACATATAGTTTTTCAAAATAAAAAATATATAGTTAAACAATTAATTAATTAATTACCCATAACTATCACATAATTATTTCCTTGCCCTGGAAAATTAATTCATTTGCAATTTAGCCCTTCTTTCTACAAATCATTCTTTTGACATCTTTACCCTTGATAGTGTAGGACAGATGCGATCTAGGGACCATAGACCTATAATAAGAGGCTCTAATAAACCAGATTATTAATTAAACTCTTTAGTCTAATAATCTTATTTATTAATTCTATGATTACTCCACTATAAATATGGAATTCCACTCTAAATATTTATATAATTATATTTACAGGGTTTTCTTTTGTTGTCCATTGATATAATCAATAAATGTAGTTTTGTCATTTATTTATTGGTTCGTTAATTTGTGATGTGACCATCAAGAAATCTCAACCACTTTGAGAACGTTAGGAAGAGACAAAGCGCCAGGGAAGGATGGTATGCCACCTTCATTCTATATCCATCATTGGGATGCGGTCATTGAATCCATAATCAAAATGGTTCGACACTTTTTCAGAACTAGCGAACTGCCGAACTACATCAATGAAACAAATCTAGTTCTTATACCAAAGAAGTGTCCCACCAGTGTTAATGAGTAAAGGTCCATTGCCCTTTGTAATGTCTCCTACAAGCTCATCTCCAAAATATTGGTCAACCGATTAAGGGACTTCCTCCCAAGGATCATAGCTCCAACACAGGCGGTCTTTGTCAAAGGCAGAATAATCCACGAGAACTCAATGGTGGCTCACGAATTTGATTACATATTATGATGAGTTATGGATTTTAGCCATTTAAATATTTTCATGTGGGGCTCATTATTTTAAATTAAGTAACTAAAAATAATGATATATATTATCCCATGTATAATTTGAGTTTGTAATATATTCGAGTGTGTTATAATAATTACTCTTACGGAACTGTATTTCTAGTAAAATTAGATTGTATTAAAAAAATAAATTATAATGCTAGGCATGGTTGGATGAGAACTCCTAATCTCATAAATATCTTATTGTCTATATTTCAAAAATGTTTTTAAATGAGTTGATTTCTAAAAGTTATTAATCATGAGAATATATGAATATCTAAATAAGGGAATTACTTTATTAATTTTGGATTTTGCATAATATGGGAGCTGACAGCACCATGGACAGGGGCACAAGTGAAAGTACAAAAAAAGTTCATCGTTAGGGCTGAAGATAGCACCTAAAATATCCCGAGCGCAAAGGACTACGTAAACAAAAAGGATAATGAGTTCAAAAGAGATGTGAAGTTCTTAACCAATGAACTCTTTCCCTAAGTGCACATAGGTTAAGTTCTTACAACATCTTTGCTACTTTTAGAGATGTTTGTTGCACAAAATTGAACTTCATTAAAAGCCCTAGGCTTAACCCTCACTCAGTAGCAACCAATACTAACCATTCTTGGATGGAACTCACGACTATGTTAGTGTTGAAACTATTCACTCAATGACTTGTTCTTACACATTAAACACATGGCCTTGATGTATACAAGTTTGGAGTTGGGTTTCCATCATTGATGAATATATTATTCTAGGAGTTTCAGTATCATCCATTTTGAAGTGGAACTTACTAACCTCTTTACAAGAGATTTTGTAAATTGATCTACTAAGTTCTCACCTGTCTTAATATATGAGATTGATATGATTCCTCCTTGAATCGATTGTCTCACATACTTATGTCTTAGACTTATATGTCTAGACTTTACATTATGTATATATGTCATTGTAAGCTCTAGCTAATGTGGCTTGTTTATCACCATTGGGATATTCCTCATGAAAACCCTAAGCCACTTGGCTTCTTTACCATTTGCCGCTAGAGCTATAGACTCATTCTCCATGGTTCAGTGAAATGTATGTTTGCTTCTTTGGGCCCTTAAGAAACCACTCCTCTTTTGAGCATAACACCCAATCGATGGTGGAGAAATCGTCTCCCACAGTCGATATCCAACTTGCGTCATAGTATCCCTTACGTATCTTAGAAAATATTGGAGATCTAGCTTCTTGGTCCTCTCTAGTTACCCTAGAATTCTCTCAATTGCCTTCCAATGTTCTATACTTGAATTTCTAGTAAACATACTTAGTTTTCTCATCGCTCTACCATTGTTCTTTTCAAGTTTTATGCTTGAATCAAATGGTGTATTCGCCTCTTTGATTTTGAGATTACTAAACTTGTGAAGCACTTTGTCAACAAAGTGAGCTTGACTTAAGGCATAACCCCCAATATTTCTTCTCACTTTTATACCAAAGAAGGTATCGACCTCTCAAAGGTCCTTCATCTAGAAAGTGGAAGATAGAAACCTCTTCGTTTCTATTATGTCTCTCATCTCATTACTCAAAATAAACAATCATCAATATATAGACACACCAAGATAACATAGCCATCACAAGTATGAAAGTATAAGCACTTGTCCACATTATTGTGTTTAAATCCATCTGAAACATAGCTTTATCAAACTTCTCATTCCATTGTTTTGGTGCTTGTTTTAAACTATATAATGATTTAACAAGCCTACACACTTTATGCTCATTTATCCATAGAAAAAAAACCCTCTGGTTGTTCAATATAGGTCTCCTCATCGAGATCTCCATTTAGGAATACCATTTTGACATCCATTTGATGAACATAAATGTTATATATTGATGATGAGGAAAATAAAACTCTTATTGTAGTTGTCTTAGTAACTGGTGCATACGTGTCAAAATAATCAATTCCTTCCTTTTGTTTAAACTTTTTACCTACTCATCTAGCTTTGAAGGTTTGTATGTGTCATCGGTGTGATATTTCCCCTGAAATACCCACTGGCACCCAATTATTTTTTAACCTTGTGGAAGGTCTAACAATTCCCATGTGTGATTTTACATAATTGAATCCATTTATTACCTCCTTCCAAAAAGTGGAGTGTAACATCCTCCTAATCCAGGATTGTTACACTGTGTACTTTAAATAGTCTTTGACTTGCTAATCAATTTGTTTGATTATAAATATGTTACTAAGGTTAATTTCAAGGGTTAGGGTTAAAATTTTTGGTCAAGGAACATTGACTTTTCATTTAAAAATTTCATACATACATGAGATCCCAAAAATATTACAAACAGATGTTTAAAAGGGTATACATAAGTCAAAAGTTACAACTAGCCGCCCTAAATGGAAAAATAAGGGATACAACCCTAGTTCCTCTGAGATATTCTCGGTCATGGTGGACGAGTAGCCACATATATACATGCCGCCATCGAAGCTCTCCAACTCATGGTTGGTCAAGCTTCCCTTTTCCCTTACCTGCACCACATAGCACCTGTGAGCTAAGGCTCAGCAAGAAAACTTAAACATGTACATGAACTCTAAATACAGATTACAAGTACATATCTAGCATGCCCAACAGTAATAACCTACTCATACATGCATAAAATTACAAATAAATGATCATGGGATCATGTTGGGGCCCACTGCCCTTAATAGTTGACAATAGAGTCAATCTGGGGCCCTGTGCCCTAGCTTTGTAACCATAGAGTCACCTGGGGCCCTTGCCTTTACCTTTGAATAACTAGCCATAGAGCTAGCCAAGCACTATGTTTTCCAACAACCATAGGTTCGGAAAACGTAATAGTACGTCTCTTATTGGGCCTAAGCCTCTCGACCAGTGTGCAACGCCCTATTGCCGCCCTTGACTAATAAGTCGAGACTTTAATCAAGCAATTAGATAACCAGATTATCAGATACAAATATAGATACCGATAAAAATAAGCATACGTTAGACTATACAAGTATGCATACATATAGATTATGGTATCTTAACCAATCAAGCACAAACACAACAATAACAATGTTCCTTAATGGGGCCAAGCCCTACCTATTCAAACAAGGCTATCATTCATTAAATAATTATCCAGTCACAGAGCATTCAAGCATAACGTAATTCACGTTCATTCTTAGGGGTTGAGCCCTATTCATAATTATAATCAACAATCGAGCCAAGCCCTAATCATATATATCACACACTGGATGCAGTTTTCTTATCTTAGGTCTGAGTGCAAAGTTCCTTAAGAATGACCCTCGAGCACGACCCTGGTCCCGAGCCCCTAGCGATAACCTAGTCACAACCAATAGATAATCACGTCAAAATGAACGAATAAAGGCTTTTGGACCGAGTCCTATCCTGCAAGACAATGAATTCTACTAAACCTTGTAGTAGGATCAATTCCCGAACCCTTAGGTTTGAGTTCCCGTACTCAAAAACCCTCCCAGGGCTCAAAACCCTTTAAACGACGCAGCTCAAAACAAAGGAGTCGCGACCCACCCCAAGTCAGAGAGCTGAATCTCTCCTCTGCTTCAACTTGTGCCATGGCGCTCCCTAGCAGGCGTCACGACGCAAATGGCCCGAAGGCAGCTCCTTCTCCCAACATTCAAGAGAGTCGCGACGCCCCAAGAAGAGGGTCATGAATCGACATGAAAACCTTGTTTTTTTTTCGTTTTGTTTAAGCCAAATCCCTCGAAAAACCTATCCAAACATAGCTAAAACTCAAAAGTAAAGCCCCCAAACAATTCAGTAGCTCAAACCCAAGCAAAAGCTTGGCCAAAACCCCTTCAAATCCAAAAATCAGAGCTAAGTTTTATAAACTCTAAAAAGTCAAACAAAAATCAGAAAACACAATGATTTTAGGCTTGAACTCATTACCTTTGTTTCCCCAATCGATGGTGAGTCTTTCCCCAAGTAATCCCGAGCCTAAACTAGCCTCGATTCTCCTTAAATCGCAAAAAAAATTCAAGAAATTTGAGAGATGAAGTGTGCAGCTGAGAGAGAAAAGGGAACATCTTTTTCCTGTGTCTTTGGTGCTTTGTATAATTGTGAGGTTACTTAGGCTCTAAGTAACTCTAAGTAAATCCCGAGGCTCGGGGTACCAAAAACGTCTCCGAGGGAAAAATGGTCAAAACTCCTAGAATTCCCTCCTAATCTCGCTAATTACTAAATATATCCTCGAATATTCATTCTTGTTACCAATTAACCTGGTAATGAACTAGATACCCAAAATACCCTTGACTCACCCCGAGTCGAGTATTAGGTCCTGTTGTCACTTTCCCGCTAACTTGCTCCCTAGGATCGTCTCATGTCGAGTAATCCAAATATATCCACATAATAATGTGGTCTCACACATATATCATATATATGCCAAATATACCCATAACGGGCCAAATTATGAAAATTTGCCTTCTATAAGAAATGGGCCCACGTGCATATTTAATACACCTAAACATGCATATCTAGTCATATTATCATATAACTCATATAATCACATAATTTCACACACACACACATATATATATATCACATAACATATAATTTCCATAAATTGCAATCCTGGCTCCATAATTAAGGCCCTAAGCCTTATTAGGAAATTTGGGACGTTCATGGAGTCTCTCAAAGACATTTCTTCTTGGTATGTTTTAGGATCATCCTCAACTTGAAGAATTATAGGAAATTTCCATGTGACTTCTTTGAGTTTACCATAGAGTATCTCTACTTAAGAACATTTCTCAATTGATCTCAACTCTTTAAGCTTTTGGGTTCTCTGAGGCAATATTGATTGCTCATCAACCTTTGGATCTTACTCTTTACGAGATTTTCCAACAACTGTGGGTTCTTGAGAGTTGCTTGCACAATATAACATATTCCCAAAGAACTCCCCTACTCTTGATTCAGTTATCACATTAAAGTCCAAGACTAATAGCCTATAGGCCTTGCTATTTGAGGCATACCTTACAAATTCACACTTAACGACCTTTGGACTCAACTTTGTCATTTTAGGCTTTGTGATCTTGCAATAAGAAAGGAACTACCCCATACTTTATGAAAGCTTAGGTTAGGCTTCTTTCCTCTCTATAGCACATATGGAGGCACGTTGTTCTTTTTAATAGGAATTCGAATCAATATATGACATGCAGCAAGCAAAGCTTCACCCCACAAATTATAACAAAATTTAACATGTAAAAGCATACAGTTAATCATCTCAAGACAAGCCATATTCTTTCTTTCAGCTATCCCATTTTTTTGTGGAGTGTAAGGAGAAGCGCATTCATATATAATGCCATGTTGTTAACAAAATACATTGAAATCATTTGAAAAGTATTCACCGTCTCTATCACTTCTAAGAGTCTTTATTTTCTTTTCTATTTGATTTTCTACATCAGCTTTATAGATTTTAAATGCATTAAATGTTCCATATTTACTCTTAAGAAAATACACATAAGTATACCTAGAGCAATAATCTATAAAAGTTATGAAGTATATATTATTCTCCTCTAGTCAACATGCCATTTATTCACATAAATCACTATTTATTAATCTAGCAAGTTTGAACATCAATCAACACTTGGAAAATAATTTTTTTACCATTTTAGATATACACACATAATTCACATATATCATGTTCTTTCACATCACAATTAATCCACATTTAACAATTCTCTTAATTGTGTTATATAACATATATGAGCAAGTCTATTATGTCACAAAGTATTAGAACTAGAATTAATCACATTACAAGAATTAGATATCTTATAATTATTGTCATTATCAAGAGTACAAAGTTTGATCATTCCATCACATGTATAACATTTTCCCACAAAAGTATCCAATTTAGTCAAAATGAGTTTACCGCATTCAAAATTCATTTTGATACTGTATTTTCTCAATAAAATTCCACTCACAATGTTTCTAGTCATATTGGGAACATAAAAAAATATTAGTTAGACCCCTTCCAAGTACATTGGATATCTTTTCATTTCCCATTTGGACTTCAAGTCTCTCCTTTGCACTTTCAAAGGTTTTGAAAATAGTTTTATCATAGGTTGTATGAATGGTGGCACAAGTATCATACCACCATCCTTGCACCTTTCCTTGGGTTGCATTAACTTCACTCAAGGATGCAATGATATCAACATCAAATGCATTGGCCTTGGTATCATTACTTAGGTTTGAATTGATCTCATCATCAAATGCATTGACATTAGTATCTTCACTTTCTCTTGCAATGATCTCATCATCAATTGCATTAACATGTTCACCTTCTCTTAAGGCTGCATTAGTCTCATCACCTCATGCATGAACTATGTAAATTCTTTTTAGGGTTATCATACATTCATCATCGAATGCAATAAATTCAATTAAGGTCACAAAGATCTCATCATTAATTGTATTAACTCTAATCTCATCATGGTTAATTTTACAATTATCATATCTCACATGATAATCAATAACTTCATAAACAAAACAAGTATAACAATAAGCCTTGAATAGTTCGTTAATATTCACTATTGTACTCTTAGCATAAACAGTAAACTCAAACTCACAAAAATATGGTAGCAAAAACATTTCATTCAAATTCTTGAAATCTACACATTTAGAAATAAAGAATTTGATAATACCAATCTCCTTAAGTATGTAATCCCATTGAGTTGTCTCATTATTTGTTGATGACGATTGTGAATCCATATTCGCATTCATGTAGTGCATATCCAAATAGAGTTTTCTTTGATCTTCCAAGGTTGTGTGTTCAACGCAAACTAAATCTTGAAGCAAGGATTTGAAAGCAGTAGAAGGTGAACACATTTTCCTCATTGTAGATTATGCAAAATACAAAAAGAAAGTAATTAGAGAATAAATATTTTGATTGTTGGGAATTTATGGTTTTACACTTTCTTAGTCAAAAATGCATAATATGAAAAGTTAAATATTACAAACCCTGGATGCTAATCAAGAACCTTATTCAAAGTATGAATTAAAATTTTGATCATCAAAGAACTATATTCATGATATGAATGAAAATCTTGAAAATAAATGATTAAGTGATTAAATGGTTATAAGATGAACTTAAGAACATTTAATCATCAATACTAACAACATAAACACAATAGAATGACAAAATACAAGATTATGGTTAGAGAGAAACAACATTTTGTATTTTGCAACTTGAATCTTCAAACTTGGGGAACTTCTAAGCCTTATACACAATAATAATATTGTTTTCCACAATCCCTTTCTAAGTCTTCCCTTATTCTATGAAGCTTCAACAAAGTAGAATGAAATTTGGGATTTAGCAAGCCTTAAAAATCATACAAGTCAAGCAATGTTCGATGAGTTTCTTGGAGAAAACTAGTAATCTTGATAGCTAGAGAGAGAGAGAGAGAGAGAGTTGGGTGATCAAGTCAGCAATTAACTCAAATCATCCCTTTAAATAGTATAGGAACATCATTAGACTCAACCAATGAGATTAGAGCATTTAACTTTGAATTTCGGAGCCAAAGCACGTCACTGTACAGAATTGTACGGACATCCTAGGCAACATGTTGACTGGTCCATTGTTTCTTGGCAGAGCGATGCATGGCCTCCAAGAGGCGACGCATCGCGGATGCCTATGACTTGGAACTCTAAAACTTGTCTCAAAATGTAACATCCCAAAATTTCTAATAAGGCTTAGTGCCTTTATTAGTGTGCAAAGAGGGCATAATTGGATTTTTATGTGTTAACATGATTTAATTGTGATTATATATGTTATTACGTGAATTATATGAGTTATATTATGATATGACTGCTTACGCATGTTTAGTGTATTAAATATGCTTGTGGGCCCATTTATGGTAAAAATGACATTTTCATAATTTTGACCCCCTAAGGGTATAATTGGGATTATATGTGAATTATGTGAATGAGACCACATTATTATGTGGATTAATTTGAGATATTCGGCAGAATTCTGTCCTTTCAAGCAAAATAGCAGTACAGTCACAACGGGAATAAATGCATGGCTCAGGGTGAGCCAAGGGGTATTTTGGTAATTTGGTGAGTTATTGAGAGTCATTATCATATGAGTTATACTTGGGGAAATATTGGTATTTTGGGATTAGTGGAGTTAATTGGGAATTATGGGTGAAATTTGATGTTTAGTGGGAAATCGGTGGTGAATGACCCTTTTACTCTTGAGAGGATTTGAGAGAAATTTTTGTGCCAGGTGTATTTTGGTCTTTCGGTATCATTATGTGAAAAATAGGCCAAGGCTGAGTTAATTAACTCAGAAGTCTCTCTCCCTCTCTCTCTCTCTCTCTATTCTTTAGAGATTTATTTGATTTTGAAGAGAAAGCCTTGAATTCCAACCTAGAGGTGATTTGAATTGGGGATTAAGCTATTGTGGAGGACTCGGAACTATCAAAAAGCTAGGAATCCCAATGGGAATTCTAATTGGCTGAGGTAATCCAAGTTTTTTTTTTAGTTTGTTAGTTTTGTTGCTTTTTGTGTTCTTGGGGAAAATTAGTGAATTTTGTGTTTTGCGGTATTTTAAAGGTTCTGGATTGTTGTTTATTGTGTATTTGTGTTGTTGGACTATTTTGGTTGTTGAAATTGGGGGTGGAAATTGAGTTTGGGTTGAGTTTGGGAGAATTGCAATTTCTGAAAATCACTAAATTTTCTGGGTTTCGAGGTGGTGTCGCAGAGCTTAGAAAGAGCGTCGTGGTCCGCTTGAACATCTTCGAGGCTGGGAGGTGCCTCGGACTGCCTTTGTAATGCCCTGGATAACCAAGACCATTACATTGTGTGTTTAAAATAGAGCAAGACTTCCTAATCAAGTCATTTGAATAAAGATGTGATCCTAAAGTCATAATCAAGTTAGGGTTAAAAGAATTTGGTCATAAACGGACAATTTTCATTAAAATAAATGTTTAGTACATGGGATCCCATAAACAGGGTTTAAAGGAGAAATTTACAAACTTTCAAAATTTATATACAATCAAGGCCAGTCTAATGGAAAAATACACATTTTAGGTTTTTGTCCATGTACAATCCCTTGGTCGTGGCGGACGAGCAGCTGACAATGTACACCTCGCCCCCAGAGCTCTCTAACTCATGGTTGATCCATCTTACCCTTGCCTTTACCTGCACCACGTAGCACCCATGAGCCAAGGCCCAGGAAGAAAACCTTAACAGTATAGCAGGCACATAATCAATGATGACAGTCAATGAATCACAAGTCAATCATTCAGATATTCAACAAGCCATAAGCATTAGATTAACAACTGTAAACATATTTATATTCAACAGTTTATCACAATCATCATACAATACTCAGGGTCGATGCCCTTAGGCCGCACCCTCTGTTTAACCCACTGACTTCGGCTCGTTTAGGTCGAGTCTAGTGTTTATCTAGCTGACCCCAACTCTCAGTGGCCGAGTCGCATCCTGTGCGCAAAATATCAGCCCCGGCTCTCTTAGGCCATTTATTTCATGCTCACATGGCATATCACAATCATACAACATTTGTATTCAAATACAAGGAATCTTAGTCCCAACACAGCCCCACAAGGGTGCAGTTTTCTTACCTTTAGTTTCGATCGGAGATAATGGAATGGTCCCGAGCATGATCCTTAACCCTGAGCCTTGGCAGTAAACCTAGTCACAATGGCCAATAGGTATCCATCAATTTCCAATCCAAATAAATACTTGGAAATAAAACCAGCCTTCGGGACCTCAATTTCTACTAAACTGGGTAGTAGAAATTGTCTCGAGTGCCTAGGTTCGAACCCCCGAGCCTTACCAATTCTAGAAACCATTCTAAGGCTAAAATCCCTAGGTGGGTCACGACTTGGCTTAGTGGGTCGTGACTTGCCCCCAAGTTAGAGACCAAGACCCAAGCCAAAAGGGAGGCGGGTCACGACTTGGCTTAGTGAGTTGCAGCGCGCCCCCATCACAGACAGCTCCCCAAGCTAATCAGGCCATGTGCGCCGCGGTGCCCTTCAGCTGGGTCACGGCGCACCTTCTTCGAACCCAAAAAATCTGGGTTTTCTTCTTCTTCTTCCCAGCCAAGAACCACAAGGCTTTAACCCATAATTTTTACCTAAACAAACCTCACAAATCACAATCAAACTAGCTACGAATTCAAGACTTTAATCCACATATTTATACCATGAAATTCCTAACAATTACTAAGGCTAGTACCCCTATTCTAGCAGAATTCATTACCCAATTACTTAGCCTAAATTCTACCCTAACAGTCCAATACTTCAACAAATTAAGAGTCTAAAGCTTACCTCAAATAGTTATTAAACCCTCAGCCTCCACCTTCAATTCTTGCGCTTAATCCCTCTAAGTTCCCAGCTGAACCTTCTGGATAAATAACTTCAATTCTCCAAGACTTCCCAGCCTAGAATCAGCCTTTCCCTTTAGTCTCCCTTCAAAGAATACCAGCCAAAGCCTAAGGTCCCTCAATTTCCCAAGTCTCAAAGCTTCAACTTCTTCAAGAGTGAGAGAGAGAAATCGTGAGAATGAGAGAAAGAGTGCCAGAGTTGTTTCTACCTCTTTCTTCCTTAATCTCAAGTAACTTTTGAGTTTATCCCTTGATAGACAAAAGACTCTTTTGCCTCTCCAAACTTACGAATCTTCCAAGGGTACTAAAAGGGCAATTTAGTCATTTTGCTCCCATTTCCCGCTAATTCCTCGAGTGTTCCTAACATTTACCAATTAATCCCGTCATCCAATTAATTTCCAATTATTTACTGAATATCTAATAATTCCCAACATATCCTCTAAATTCTCGAAAATACCCCCAGGCTCCCCCCGAGCCGGGTATTATTCGTCGTCGTGACTATCTCGCCATTCCGCTCACTTGGACTGTCTCGAGCCATATGCTGCAAATATATCGACATAATAATGTGGTCTTAAAAATTTATCACACATAATCACATTTATGCCCTCAACGAGCCAAAATTACAAATATGCCCTTATAAGCTAAACATGACCCACATGCATTTTAATACTCATAAACATGAATTTCACATATCCATATAATCATATAATCATCCATGCCACATAATCATGCATTTAGTTATTTAATCACACATATACCAATTATGCCCTCCCAACACACTAATCAAGGCCCTTAAGCCTTATTAGTGATTTTGGGTCGTTACAGCCTTAGCGCGTGACCGTTAGTGGGAAACGCCATGACTCAAATTGGAGGAAAAATCTAGGTGGGCTCTCTTCCTAGCTTGGTGCCACAGACCTTAATGGTGGCTGCCGCGACACTAATTGGGGAAAGATTGGAAATGAAGTTTTGGGTTATAGGAACCCAAACATAAGAGCTCGGGAATGATTCTACTACCCGGTTTAGTAGGATTTAAGGTTTCGGGGGCTAGGGTTTGGTCATGAAACCCTTTACTGGTTCAATTCTTGATGAATATTATTTATTAGGGTTGTGACTAGGGTGTATCGCTAGGCTCCGAAGGAAAGGATCGCACTCAAGGGCATGATACCTAGTTTGCTCAGGACTTGAGGTAAGAAAACTATACTTCGACTGAGAATAAGTCTTCAGCCCCAGTTATTGAGCGTGGTTATAACCATGTTCGAAATGTTTTGATTAAACATGATTAAATTGCATTGTGCATATCTGCATTAAGTGATAGATGCTTGTCTATTTGTATCTGATTGAAAAGCTCAGCTTATAAGCCGTGGTCCGCAATAACGTGCGGAACGCAGGCCGTTATGGCTGGACCAACCTGGAAGCATGATATACGCTTGCATGGCTCTATTGTCGCTTGGAATATAGAGCATGGTTCACGCTTGGCTGGCCCTATAGCCGTTCCAAAAGGAATAGTGCGATGGGCACCTGTGTGGCTCTATGGCCACTTAAATGGATTGGATGCATGCTATTTATGATATGTAGTCTCTTGAATAATTGTTTATTAACATGATTATGTTTTCTTGCTGAGCCTTGGCTCACAGGTGCTACATGCTACAGGTAAGGGCAAAGAAAAGCTGGAGCAGCTATGAGTTGGAAAGATGCAGGGGCGGAGTGTACATATGCGGCCTGCTCGACCACCATGGCCGAGATTACTTGCTGGAACTAGGGTTGAACCCTGATTTTTCCGCCTAGGCCGGCCCTGTGTAATTATTTTGTATATGTATCAGTTTATAAACTCTTTCTAGGATCCCGTGTACAGACTTAAACCTTTTTAAAGAAACAATTACAGTTTGACCAAAAATTGTAATACCTAATCCTTGAGTTAGTCTTAATTACACTTTTTAAGTCCAAATGACTTGTTTAACTAGTTAAACACTATTTAAAATGCACGTTGTAATGGTCCTGGATTAGTAGGGCGTTACACAAAACACCCTCAAATGCTCCAAAAATTTTTGGGTACTCTTGTATACTCCAAAGAAACACTTTGGACCCAAAAAGATTGTTTATAAATGTCTATACCAAAAGTCAACCCGCTCATGTTGACTTTCGTAAAATCGTTATGGTTTTTGCACCTCTCTGTGCCCAACCAATTTAATCAATCATAACACACCGGTAGGACTAAAGAACTTTCTTATATAAATAAATGGGACTTCTTTGGTGCATCCCATGTTTTTTAGTGTGTCGGTGTACCCCTTAGTGTTTTAGGTATATAGATAGGTATAATTTCGAAAAAAATTTTTGTTATGACATTGTATATTGTACTTATTTAGAACATCTAGTATATTTTTAGAAAATTTTGAGTAATTTACATTACCAAAAAAAAGATTTAAATCGTTTGTTGAACACGTTACTGTTTTTTAATACATGTGGAAAGCATATTTTTTAACATTATTTTTGTCACAGTAAATTATTCAAAAAGTTTAATTTTTTTTACTTAATATTTTAAATAATTATAATATACACCATCATATAAAAAATAATATTTTTCTTATTCTCTTGCCAAAAATAAGGTCAACCTAACAATATATGAGGTACGTGCAACTAAAATATGCACACAAACATTGATCAGTTTGTAACCAATACCTACTGTTTTGGAAAGAGTGTCAGATGACTCTATCTTTGGATTTTTGAGCTAAATAACCTTAAAATGTTTTTATGTTAGCTATGTAACCTTCATTTTTCAAAATTTAGCTACACTAACCTCCTCCTTTAATGAAACTTTTATATTCCAATAATGCCCTTTTATTTTTATATTTGTTTTTAATTAAAATAATAAAAAATCATATTTGAAAAAAAATATAAAAAACAAAAACATGTTCAGCCCCCCATCATTCCTCCATCCACAATTTTTTCTTCAAATCCTATCAAATCTCTCCAAATGTATAGAAATATTATTTTGTGACGCATGTACATACTGATTTCAGTGACATTGTTGGAAAAAAGTGATTACATTAAGGTAAGTAAATGAGAATCCCTAATTTTTTTATTTTTGATTTGAATATGAAAACAAAGAAAGTTGTATTTTGTTTGCTTAGATGTTTATTTTCTCATATATGTGTGATAAAAATAATAATAAAAGTACATTGTTAGCCGTATTATAACCATTTTCTGGTTTTTGAGTTGAAAATGGCGTTTTTCGAAATGAAACTTGCAAAGAAGATGATACGCAGATCTCAACTGTCTATAGTTGAGCTCGACTGTCAGTCGAGAAGACAGTTATAGTAGAGCTCAACCAAACATGGTTGAGATACTAGTAGAGCTCAACTGTTGCTCAATTATTGCTGGTTAAGATAGTAGTTGAGGTTAACTGGACTTGGTCGAGATTAGTATTTTAAATTCTGAATTTTTCTTGATTTGAATGTTAGAAATAAATATTTGCATTTTGTTTGCTTACAAGTTTTTTTCTTCATAAATATGTGTTAAAAATAACAATTAAATTATAATGCTACCCATATCATTACCATTTTGTGGGTTTTGAGTTAAAAATAGTGATTTTGCAAAATGAAACCCATGAAAAAAGATGATATTGCTTAGTTCTTGCCTTGGTACAATCGAGCTCAACTAGGTAGAGATGTTTGAGATAATGGTAGAGCTAAACTGTTGTTTTACTGTATCTGGTGGAGATACTAGTAGAGCTCAACTGAACTTGGTTGAGATTTATATTTGTAATCTATAAAATTGTTCCATCAACATTTTTGTCAAAAAGAGAGATTACATTCTTTGTAAAAAAAAAAAAAGATTAAATTCAATCGATATGTTAATTCTAGTAGTAGAGCTCAACTGTTGCTCAACTATAGTTGGTTAAGATACTAGTAGAGCTCAACTATTGCTCAATTATAACTGGTTGGGATATTAGTAGAGCTCAATTGTTGCTCAACTATAGTGGGTTGAGATACTAGTAGAGCCTAACTAGACTTGGTTAAGATTCGTATTTTTAATTTTAAACTTATTAATTATAATTTTAACATCAAATATATTTTCTAATGTTAATAATCTATTCTGGTTAAATGAATGACTCAAGTGGTAATCTATGCTCAATATGATGGGGAATGGAAGGATGAGCAAGGGTTGTATAAATGGTCACCAGTGAATAAGTATGTTATATCTATCATTGTTGATGACTCCAATATTACTTTTGAGATGTTATTGGAGAAATTGTATAAGAAGTTTGGGGTGAATCAAAATGATATCGAATTGAAAATAAGTTACTTACCTATCATTGCGGGAGAAAATATGCCACCATTCATTTTATGAGAGGGTGAATGTCTTGCAACTTATCTTTTGGATTGTCGAGAGAACAAGCATAGAGTTTCACTACGTGTGAAGCTCATTAATAGAGAAGATATATGTGACATGGAAGTTGAATGTGGCATGAAAGAAAATGAACATAGTTTAGTAGATGATTACTTTGACCGTGAATTTTACTTTGAAAATAATATTTATGATGCTGCTTCAGCACCAGGCGAAAGTGGTGTTAATCTAGGTTGTGAACCTGGGGACCTTCTTAACAAAAGGACAACATCATCATCTCCAACTCCAAATCACATTAACCCACTCAACTACTATGATTTGTTGGACCACCATGATGAACAAAATCAAGTCCCTAGTGAAGACACATTTAGTTTCCCAGATGGGTCAAATTTGGCAATTGGTCAAGAATTCATGACCAAAGATGAGGTAAAAACTAAGTTGAACGATATTGCAATAAAGGCTTTCTTTAATATGGAAATTAATAAATCTACCAAGTCATTATATGTGACAAAATGCATTGACAAGTCATGCAGTTGGGCAGTCCGTGCAGCAAAAGTTACCAACTCAGAGCATTTCTCAATACGAACTTATTGTAACACTCACACTTGTTCCCTTATTAGCTGGAAAAGAAAGCATTGTCAAGCAAGTGCTGCAGTAGTTGCTAATGTCGTGAGGTCATGTTTCGATGGTCAAAAATAGACACCGAAGCCAAAAGCAATAATGACAATTATCCAGAACAATCACATGCCAATAACATATTGGAAAGCTTGGAAGGGGAAAAATTGCAAACAACCTTCTTAGAGGTTCACTTGAATTAAGTTTTCAAAATCTTCCAACTTACTTATACATGGTTTGAAAGATGAATCCAGGTACGATCACACATTTGGAGGTGGATGAAGATTCTAAATTCAAATATGTTTTCCTAGCATATGGGGCATGCATCAAAGGATTTCATTGCATGAGAAAGGTTATTGCATTGGATGGGAGTTGGTTGAAGACCAAGTACAAAGGTGTAATGCTCATTGCAACAACACAAGATGGTAATTTTCATCAATATCCTATTGCTTGGGTTGTGGTTGATTCAGAGAATGATGCCTCATGGTCATGGTTCCTTACAAAGTTACAATAACTTATACCAAATGATAGTGATTTAGTATTTATTTCAAATAGAAATCAAAGCATCGTCAATGGGGTGTCAAATATTTATAGGAAGTCACAACATGGGCATTGTAGGTGATATCTGTCTCAGAATATTAAAGCACGTGTCAGAGTTAAAGGTGTCATAAAATTATTCGAAGAAACTGCCAATGCCTATAAAGTTTCCGACTTCAACAAACTCTATGATGAATTGAAGAATAGATATCCCATAGCAGTGAAGTATCTTGAAGAATTAAATCTCACACTTAGTAAATGGGCGAGATCTCACTTTACATGTTGTCGATAAAATATTATGACTACGAATGGTGCAAAATCTATTAATGCAACACTGAGGGAACCTAGAGAGTACCCCATCATTGCGTTGTTGGAGGCTATGCAAGAAAAAGTCTCTGAGTGGTTCAACAATCGCCGCAATATTGTGGCATCTATCAATACAAAGTGTACACCTTTAACTCTGAAGGCAGCGACTATTATTCGTAAAAGATTCAAGAAAGCATCGGAAATGAATGTGAAACAACTTAATTGATTTGAGTATGAGGTTACAGGTAAATAAAATGATGCCAAAATTGATTTAGGTCAAAGACAATGCTCATGTCGTGTCTTTGACCTTGATCAACTTCCATGTGTGCATGCATTAATATCATATGAGCAAGCTGGAATAGAAGTGTATGATTTGTGCTCTAATTATTATAAGTTGGAAACTTGGGCGTTGGCTTATGTCGATACCATTTATCCAGTCCCCCAACAAGAAGATTGAGATATCAATGAAGTTGAAGTATTTCTGAAGGTATTGCCTCCAAATGTCCCAATCAAGCATGGTAGAGAAAAATTGAAAAGAGTCCCATGAGTTGGCGAGGGCAAAAAATGGATAAAAAGGTGTTGTTTATGCGGGCAGCCTGGCCACTCCCAAAAAAATGCCCCTTATAAGCCACAACATCTAAATTGTAATTGTTGATGCATATGATTGTTTTGAATTACTATGGTCAATTTATATCATTGTATTTAAATTAATTTAAATTTTCTTGTGTTTACTTGAGATGAACCTCGACTTCCATGAGTAGAGCTCGACCATGGATGGTCGAGCTTTGCAAAGATTGATAAATATTCCAGTATAGAATGCGACTAACATGAGTAGAGCTCAACCGTCAACCATCGAGATTTGGAAAGACTAATAATAACTTCATCATAGAGCTCAACTGACGTCAGTAGAGCTCGACAATGGATGGTCGAGCTTTGTAAAGATAGATAAATCTTCCAGCATAGAGCTCGACTGACATGAGTAGAGCTCAACTGTCAATAGTCGAGATTTGGAAAAACTAATAATAACTTCATCATAGAGCTCAAATAACGTCAGTAGAGCTTGAACATGGATGGTCGAGCTTTATAAAAATTGATAAATATTCCAGCATAGAGCTCAACTGATGTGAGTAGAGCTCGATCATGGATGGTCGAGCTTTGTAATGATAGATAAATATTCCAGCATAGAGCTCGACTGACATGAGTAGAGCTCAACTGTCAACAGTCGAGATTTGGAAAAACTAATAATAATTTCATCATTGAGCTCAACTGTCATGAGTAGAGCTCGACCGTGTCAATATGTTTAATAAGAATAATTGAATATTAATAAATGTGACATTTAGTCTAGGAAAATTATGAAAATACAAATATTTTTTATACAAGAAATTAATAAATGTGATATCTAGTCTAGGAAAATTATAAAAATACAAATATTTTTATACAAGAAATTGATAAATGTGACATTTAGTCTAGGAAAATTATGAAAATACAAATATTTTTATACAAGAAATTAATAAATATGACATTTAGTCTAGGAATATTATGAAAATACAAATATTTTTATACAAGAATTTTTTTAAGTATATTGATAATTTTATTTATTAGTAAAAAAAGTGGCATTAACATTATTGCATTTATTAGATGCGGTACTTTATCTATAACAAATAGGAGACGTGTCAATATGTTTAATAAGAATAATTGAATATTAAAATATGACATTTAGTCTAGGAAAATTATGAAAGTACAAATATTTTTATACAATAAATTAATAAATGTGACATTTAGTCTGGGAAAATTATGAAAATAAAAAATATTTTTATACAATTAATTTTTTAAGTATATTGATAATTTTATTTATTAGTAAAAAAAAGTGGCATTACATTTGTATAGAGCTTGACTGTATTGAGTAGAGCTCGACTGTCCATGGTTAAGATTTTTAGAACCTTTACAAAATGGCTCGACTGATTATAGTAGAGCTTCACTTTACATGGTCGAGTTTTGTAGAACCTTTACAAAATGACTCGACTGACATGAGTAGAGCTCAATTATACCTTGTCGAGTTTTGAGAACTTTTACAATATGACTCAATTGACATGAGTAGAACTCGATTATACATGGTTGAGTTTTTAGAACCTTGACAATATGGCTCGACTGACATGAGTAGAGCTCAACTATATATGGTCGAGATTTATCAAAATTGTAATTTTGTTTACTACTGACATGAGTATATGGTTGAGAAATTTAGAGAAATTCATGATGATCTTCAACTACATATAAAGTTTTTAAAACATTGTCATTCTAGAAACTAGCCAAACATTTTAAAATATACAAATTACTAAAGATCCCAATCTTGACAAAAATATATCTACTACCATCTTCATTCTGTAGAATGGTATCATGTCATCTGAAAGACGATCAAAAGTACAACTAGCTATGTCAAACTCGATGAACTTAATTGTGTACACTACACAATCTCCCATGTTATAAGAAAAGTTTAAAATCAATAATAGATTTGAGATCGCAATAAATATAGACTAAGAAAGCATGTATATATAGACTTAGATAAATATACTTACCTTGAATTTTGTGGAACACTAAGTTAGCATGTATATGTTCATGGTTTGTGAAGACATTGTGCTATGTCCTCAAATTGTGAAGATACATGAAGCATAGTCAGAATCATCGTTTGGAGTGGCAACATCAAAGCATCCATTTCTTTTGATGAGGTCGCTCCAATACTTCAGTCATAAAAAATCAACTCTAATGCTTGTAAGTCTACTTTTAGTGCAACCCAATGATGGTCCCTTATGTTTAAAGGCATATACAACTTTTTGAGCCTTTCAATTTCTTGCCCCAAAAAATGCGGATGATCCCCTGAAATATATTGACTTATCTCATCATCAATAATGTTAAGGTTAGAGTTGAAGTTGATTGTAACGCCCTAATTTCACATAAATTATCGAGAACACTGTGTTGGATCATAATCATAAATATTGTTCTTTTATTAAATAAAAACATGAAAATAAATACATGGATCCATGGTTTTACAAAAATAGAAATATTCTTTGAGCAACATTTAAATAAAACGTTAAAATAAACATGCTTTAATAAAAAATAGGCCCTCTTGATCTTCCTCGACTATATAGTCGCCACGAGTACATCACGAAGCTCCTAGATCCCACTCGCCAGCGGCCTTTCTATCATCAATTTTCTGCACAACAACATCATAAGGAGTGAACTTCTAAGCCCAGTAAGGAAAATACAAACAAGAGTTAGTCATATAATCGTATCATAAATTTCAACAAGTCGTTACAAAAACTTATTTATACTAACCATACAACATCATAGAACCCTTGGTCATATCGTAGCCTAAGTCATAAGTCATAATCATAATCATAACTGTGGGTCATAAGTCATAATAACAAGTCAGATATAATAAAGAGATAAGTGCTTATACAGGGGTGGCAACAAAGCCCCAGACATAAGTCTGTCATACATCGGACATCAACTTAGGTTCGTCATAAAGTTTTGGCAATCGAGCCTACCAGATATAGGTTCGTCATACATCATTGAACACCTTAGGTCCAGACATACTTACCCTTTTATTATACTTGAAATGTTAGATCATACAACACATAAACTAGATCATAAACTAAACTACATAATTTACCTTACCAAAAACCAGAATATTGGAGACAAGAGCGGGATTGGAAACTCTTAAAACCAAACATAATAAGATCCATAAGTTTCTAAAGAAATGAAGTTGCAGAGAAGATTTAAACAATCAGAATAAGACTTACCAAAAACCTTAAGTTTTCAAAGAAATCAAACACCTAACAAAAAGCCATTACAACCAGTTAGGTTTTGAAATAAAAGGAAAGAATAAGAAGAATGGAAATGGACTAAACCTGAAGATTAAAGGTACCTTAGATAGCTTAGAGCTTCGATCTATACCTCAAACACCGAAATCACACAAAATCTTACTTCCCAAGTGTTTAGAAAAGCTTAGATTGGAAAGCTTTTAACCCCAAAACCCTAGTGTTTCTCTTTGGAATGAACTTAGCAGCTTGGAGGCTCTGAACTGTGCTCGAATGATGAATAAAATGGCTGAGTGAAGGGTCCTATTTATAGAGTTCAAGGAGTGAAACTAACTCCCATTTCAATGAATAATTAAATGATTAAAAATGGACTTTTTGCTCAACAGGTGCCTAGAACTCGGTCAAAAATGTTCAGGAAGGAGTCAAAGTTGTTGAGGGTTGTTTCTAGTTCAGAATTCCATGAAAATTCAAAACTTGTCACTAGAGCCGATATATCGCCTGCACCATAATCCCGAGCCTTCGTGGTTTCGTTCGTGCGAAGTCAACGTGTTTTCCGTATTAATCATAGGTGATATATCGGCCCATATAACTGTGATATATCGACATGCGCTAATATTTTGAACACGTTTTTGCACACCTTCAACATACTTGAAGTTTGTTTAAACCACTTTGACTGAGTAAAATGTAATCCTAACAGCTGAATGAAGTTTCAAGACTTCCTAAACTTATCCATGATTATTTTTATTCACCAAAAACCTTAAATCTTTAATAAACATACATGTGACAAGTGTCGCGTTCTTATTTAGTCTATCTAAACCTTAGGTTATAATAAATAATATTCCTAGGATTATATTCATTAATCAAACCTTATGATAAAATTAATATTCTAAACCATAGGCTAAACTTATAAAATCCATAACTTTTTCTAAGAGTTTCCAACTAAATCTCGGCTTGAACCAATAACCATGAAAACTAAAATACTAAGCTACTACTACTACTACTATCTAGCTAAGTAAAATTCAAGGACGCTACATTGATGGTCACCAATTGAGTAAATTTTTCATCCAAAATGATTGCATCTAGTGGAATCAAATCTTGATACTCATGCTGTCACTTTCTAATGCCAAACAGAGCATCATCAATGTGTTGTAAAAAATAATAATAACATTATACACGTGGAAAAAAAAATTAAGTCTTAGATATAAGGGATCATAAAAGCATATGTCATACCTCACTAAATAGCCATTCATGGTCTTTAATAATCCGCTGAAAATAGTCTATAGTTCATAAACCAAGCCCACAATCAATACTTTTTTGACTTCTTAAATGTTCATCAAACATCTTTTGTTTTTCAGGATTAATCTCCCTTGAATTATCAAACTAGATATGATCTTCTTGTCTCAATCTAGTCCAACGAAAATGGTCAGTGTATGGTGATTTCATGTATTGTGAACGCTTTAGTGGCCTCTTTGGAGGGTTTTCTTCAACTTGGGGGGGGGGGGGGAGGGGGGCTGCTCTTCCACTTGGGGAGGTTTCTCTTTCTCAAGAGGATGTTGGTCATCAACCTGAGGACGTTGTTTATCAACTTGGGGAGGTTGACCATCAACTTGGAGAGGTTGCTCTTTATCAAGAGAAGGTTGGTCTCAACCTGAGGATGTTGCTCTTCAACATGAGGAAATTGTTCATGGTATGTTCTCATGTAATCATCATCACTTGTACAATTGCCACCATGACCATCATCACATTGGGGCATTGATACGATATTCTGTTGTTGAAGTAAGGAAATTATCTTTGAAGGCAACAATGCAATTTTTGATATTTTCAATGAAACTTGTTGATCTATGTGAGCCTTGAGAGCAAACCAGTCAACTTTGTCACCTTGACTCTCTTCTGGTCCAACTTTTGTAGCTTGACTAGTGGCTTGGCCTTAATTTGTAACACCAACATTGTCACAAGTCTCATGTCTATCAGTATCATCTCCCGTGGCTTCGCTCATAGATTGGATATGATTTCTGTTACCAACTTCAGCTTGGCCTTCAATTGTAACACCAACATTGTCAACAAGTCGCATGCCCATCAGTATCATCGACCCAATTAATTGTACCTCCAAACTCTAACACAACAGTCAATATATCCATCATGTGGTTTTACTTTGGTTCAGGGATATGGATGAATCCTTGCATGTGTGGCATTCTCTTCTCCCGTTCAGTGGGTGAAAGGATACTTTTTATATCCTAAATACAAAAATCATTAATATGAATATATATATGTATATTAAAAGGAAGACTAAATAACAAAAAATAAATTAGATGCTAACCTTGGAATCACATAGAGCTCCTAGTACATCACTATAAGAGGGAGGTTTCTTACGCTTCCAAGTAGTCCTCCATCGACAAATTCTCGGCATTGATTCGTCAATATCATCTCGAAGTTCTACATACTTTCTTGCCAGTGTCGGCACACATTCATACACTAATGTCTACACATGCAAGTAAGAAAAATTGTAAGGATTTCGAAAATAATGGATGTTCTTCAACTTTACTTAGGGCAATTTTCTTACTGCTAATGGAAGAATGAAGCCTAATAGGTGAATGACGACATCGTCTTTGCTTTCTCATGCACTGATTTTTCTTTTCCTTTCCGTCCCTTCCAAAGTTGCTTTAATGCATACTCATAAGAATGAGTCCCCCATGGGTATTGGTTGAACATGTTCAAATAATCAACCAATCCAAATAATAATGAGTCGATGTTAGAAGAACTTTTGTTCATGTGCATTAAGGCCACAGAAACAAACAAGAGAGATGCCATCTTTAATATTTCCTTGCTACTTACATTTACATTCCTTCGAACTCTATTATTTTTCTTTGGGTTGGACATTTGTGTAAATTTTGCCTTCACGTCGTCAATGCTAACAATTTATTTCCCACGAAAGTGTCTATCTTTAAATACATTTGACTCAGCTTGAGTTTCCCAACCTTCTGGATATTCTAAGCATTTTAGCCCAGATATTAATGTGTACTCCATCAATGAGAATCAGATTGGTACCCCATTAACAACAAACCACATCTCTCAATCTCTATCACAGTCTACTTCCCGAATGAGTAATAACCACATCACTTGACTTAAATGTTCATAGTTCTTAGAAAGATCAAGAAAGTGGTCGAACGGAGATTCCTTGATCAATTGTAAGTTGGTCAGGTCATTCTTTAGTACATCATTGATAAGTTTTGTGACCTTATCAATTGAGGAATCTTTTCAATCTGCAATAAATTAAATATCATATTTCTCAATATTAAATAACATAAAAACTTAAATATTTTACAAAACAAAACTTACTTGAAGTGTTTTCTATCGTGGCATAGAGGAAGACTCTGATTGATCATCAACATGTGATTCTAATTGTTCTTCAGAACACGTCACTGACTCTTCATCAATATATACCTAGTAATTATATATAAGAAAAATATAACTTTTTAATCAATAGAATAAAAAACATGTTAGTCAAGCTTTACTCACTCTAGTTGAGCTTTACACTAAAATTTCATTTAGATTTTGGAAATCTCGACCATGTTTGGTAGAGCTCTACTAAATCTTGGAAATCTCGACTATGTAAGGTCAAGCTCTATTCACACCAGTTGAGCTCTACTCATACCATTCAAGCTCTATACTACAACTTAAATTAGACTTTGGAAATCTCTACTATGCATGGTCGAGCTCTACTAACATCAGTCGAGCTTTACTCACTCCAGTCGAGCTCTACTCACACTAGTCAAGCTCTACGGTACAATTTCAATTAGGCTTTGGAAATATTGACTATGTATGGTGTTGCTCGACTCACACCAGTCAAGCTCCATACTACAATTTAAATTAGAATTTGGAAATCTTCACTTTGGTCGAGCTCTACTCACACTTGTCGAGCTCTATGCTACAATTTTAATTAGACTTTGGAAATCTCAACTATGTATGGTCGAGCTCTACTCACTAGTCGAGCTCTATGCTATCAATTAGACTTTGTAAATCTCAACTCATGCTAATTGAGCCCTAAACTGAAAGTTCATTGCGTTTTTAAAAATCTCGACCATAACCACTTGAGCTCTACTCGTTCTAGTTGAGTTCTACATTTTAAACCAATATTTTTCAAATCATGCCTTTAGTGCTCTAAATTTATAGCCAATTGATTTCAATTAAATATATTATCTATTCTAAAAAAAGTGCAAGAATAGAAAAAATGTATTTAACTTCATTTCCCCCATTATCTAATTGAGTCATTGTTGTGTCTGCGAGAGGTGTTGGTGGCACACTAGCATCCAACGATTTTGAGCACAACGACTCCGGACTAGATTCGTTAATAATCAACCGTCATTGAATCGGTTGTTGTGGATCTCTAATGCTTGGTACTTTCGTTCGTGCCATGGAATCTAGGAAATAGAGTGTATAAGAGTTGAGCTTGGGTGATTGGACAGTCGATCCACCTAAAAATGCTAATAGAAAGCAAACTTACATAAAAATATCATTATTTGAACATCATAATAAGATCTATTTAAATATATGGGTCTAAGAAAATTGACTTAAAGTGATTATGTACCGTGACTGAAATCTTCAATAAAAATAAGGTTGTTAATATATCAATAATCAAACTATGCTAAAATGTACACTCTACATCACATATCCAATATGTTTTTTTTAACAAAAAATAATAATAATGAAGTAGTACAATTAATCAATTCAATGTAAGTATTCATTTTAAGTATCAAACTGTAATGACCCAACTACTCTAGATTTTGGACCATTAATGAAAACTACACATAGACCCTAATCCATAATAGAACTTACAAGTGAAAAGATCATAACTTTATTAAAACTTGTAAAAACAAATGTTAAACTTACATAAAATCTCAAGTAGGATATGGGATCCCATTGTTTTAAAAACAAAACATAACATAATGGTAATTAAAAAGAGATTACATATATAAGTGCAGAAAAATACACATAAAACCATAAGTAAAGACTTCATCCTCGAATCCAAACTGTCGGCTCTTTGAATCCATTCCGACTCAATACACATTCCCCAAGCATCCAAGAACCTTCCCCGCCACTAAAGCTTTTTTCCTGCACATATAAACATAAAGGAGTGAACCTAATGCCCAGCAAGGAAAATCTAACACATAGACCATATGCACAATTTCATAAAGAAACATAAAATATATCATAACACTTATGTCACATACATGCTATAATGGCCATTATTACTTGGGGTCCCATAAACTGAACAAGTCATATGCCCATTAAATTAGTGGGGCTTGCTAGCTAAGCAAGTCAAATGCCCATAATCTATTTGGGGCTTGTTAGTTGTATAGATCATATGCCCAAGTCTACAAACATACTTAACATAGCATATTACATAACACATAATCATAAGATAGCATATAAAATCATATAACACATAAATCCTATCCTATTTTCCTTACCAAAATAACCGGGATATGAGAACTGATTTGGGACCTTGGAACACTCCTAAAAACCATTTATAATAGGGTGAGTATATTGAAGAAAAGGGATGAAAGTGATGAAGGAACTATACTATCAAAATATACTTACCAAAAACCTTGTGCTCAAGAACTTAGATTTCCTAACCAAGAATAGGAATAAGGTAAGAATACTGAGTAGAAGACTATGAGAACTTTAAAGAAATAATACAGAAATGGACTAAAGTTTGGGATACCTTGAGTACTTCTATGACCAATCTAAACCTTGAACCGAAATGTGAATAGAACCTTACTTCCCAAGTGTTTGGTAAGCTTATAAAGATCAAGCTTATAATTCCCAACCCAAGTGTTTATACTCTCACACCAACCTAGCAACTTGTAGCCTCTGAACTTAGCGGAATAGATGAATAAATGGCTGGGTACTAGGTCCTATTTATAGAGTTTAGGAATGAAAAGATCTTCATTTAACTAAAATAAAAATAATGGTTTTTTAAGTGAAAATCATTTGAATTATCGTTTAGCAGAGGCTGAAGACTTGTTCAGAAAGATGCTGGACTTATCAAGAGGTTAAGGATTTGAATGAGAACGTTTTTTAAAACTTTCAAAATTCACTGAAGGAGGCAATATATCGTCTGGGCCAGTATTCCTGAGCCAATCGTGCAACGTTTCGTGTTTTTCTTATCTTCGTGCTGCGATATATCGCCCCCCATAGCTGCGATATATCGGCATACGCAGAATATTTAAACACGAAATTACACATTTTTAGCTTAATTTGAATTGAGTAAACAGCCTTGACTAAGCCCTTTAACGTTTTCAAAGCTGCTGACTGACCCTAAGATATTCAAATTTTAACCTTAATAAATTTATTCCTCAAAATACTTAATCATTATTAAACATACACTTGACATGTGCTATTATCTTATTGGGTATTATCTAAACCTTATAATATAATAAATATTACCCTCAATATCAGTCATATTAATCAAACCTTAGGTTAAAATTAATATTCTTAAACTATAGGTTAAACTTAGAAAATCTACAAGTGTTACGATGAGTGTCCAAATAAATCTCGGTCTGAACCAAAAATCCACAGTCATAAAGATATTACTATTATAATACTATCTAACTTAGTTAAGTAAAGTTATTTGGACTCTACAATTCTTCCCTACTAAAAATAATTTCGTCCTCGAAATTTATTTACCTAATAACTCTGGATACCGGCCTTGCGTGTCCTCCTCCAACTCCCACGTTGCCTCTCATTCAGAACTATTACTCCATAGGACTTTTACTATAGGAAAGCTCTTGGACCATAACTGCTTCATCCCCCTATCCAGGATGCTAACCGGTCGTTCCTCGTAACTTAAGTCTTTCTGGAGTGCTATCGTATCGTACTTGAGGACGTGAGATGGGTCTGACACATATTTGCGTAGCATCGAGATGTGGAACATGTTGTGACTGTCGGCTAGTGCCGGTGGTAGGGCTAGTCTATACGCAACTGCTCCCACTTTGTCCAATATCTCAAAATGACCTATGAATCAAGGACTGAGCTTGCCTTTCTTCCCAAACCGCTTTACACCTTTCATAGGAGATATCTTCAGGAAGACTTGATCTCCAACTTGGAATTCCACATCGCATCGTTTGGCATCCGCATAGCTTTTCTGACGGCTTTGAGTAGCAAGCATACACTGTCTAATAAGCGCTACTGCTTCTTGAGCTTGTCTAACAGCTTAGGGACCAAGTAGCTGCCTTTCTCCTACCTCGTCCCAGTGCAACGGTGATCGACACCTTCTTCCATATAGCAACTCATAAGGTGCCATCCCAATCGTTGACTGGTAGCTATTGTTGTAGGAGAACTCTATTAACGGTAAGTACTTATTCCATGATCCTCCGAAATCAAGTACACATGTGCGTAGCATATCCTCTAAAATCTGAATCGTACGCTCGGACTGCACATCTGTCTGAGGATGAAAAGCTGTACTAAGACTTAACTTAGTACCCATAGCTTGCTGTAAACTTCCCCAAAATCTCGATGTAAACACCGATCCTCTATCCGACACTATCGTCTTGGGGATTCCATGCAACCATTCTATCTCTTGGATATAGATGTCTGCATATTGGTCTGCCGTGTATGAAGTCATAACAGAAAGAAAATGAGCCGTCTTGGTTAGTCTATCTATTACTATTCAAGCGGAATCATGCTGCTTATTCGTCTTTGGTAGACCCGTCACGAAGTCCATGGCTATATCGTCCCATTTCCATTCTGGTACGCTAAGCTGTTGCAATAAGCCCGTAGGCTGCTAATGTTCTGCTCTCACTTGCTGGCATATAAGACACTTGGACACAAATTCTGCTATGTCCTTCTTCATCCCTGGCCACCAATAGATTGCCTTAATGTCATGAGTCATCTTGGTAGACCCTGGGTGAACTGAGTACGGCGTGCTGTACACTTCTTCTAGAATCGTCCTCTTAATCTTCTGATCATTTGGCACGCATACCCGATCCTTATATCTCAATAAACCTCAACTAGATATTGAGAAATCTGTAGTCTTTCCTTCTCTGACTGCGTCCATAGGTGCTGCTAATGTGTCATCATGTTTCTGACCAATCGGTATATCTTCTAGCATATTTGACTGGATAGACAAGTTAGCCAGCATGCCTACAACTACTTCTATTCCGGCACTGATCAGCTCCTGCTGTAGCAGCTTTTCAATTCTGGCTAAAGCTGCTAAATTACCATAACTTTTCCTACTAAGCGCATCGGCAACTACGTTCGCCTTCCCCGGGTGGTATAAGATCATTCGTAATCTTTTACTAACTCTAACCACCTGTGCTGCCTCATGTTCAGCTCCTTTTGAGTAAAGAAATACTTTAAACTCTTGTGGTCCGTATAAATCTCGCACAGTTCTCCGTAAAGACAATGGCGCCAGATTTTCAATGCAAAGACCACCGCTGCCAACTCCATATCGTGAGTTGGATAGCGCTGCTCATATTCCTTCAACTGTCGTGAGGCGTAGGCTATCACCTTGTCATTCTGCATTAGCATGCAACTCAATCCTTGCTTTGATGCATCGCAGTAGACTACGAACTTATCGTTGGGTGTTGGTACACATAGTACTGGTGCTGAGCAAAGCTTATCCTTAAGCAACTGGCAGCTTTCTTCACACTTATCATTCCAATTAAATATTTGTTGTTTCCGAGTCAGGTTGGTGAGCGGAGTGGCTATCTTAGAAAATCCCTCTACGAACTTCCTATAATAACTTGCTAACCCTAGAAAGATTCTTACTTCAGATGCGTTCTTTGGTCTGGGCCAATCCTTCACGGCCTCTATCTTTAATGGATCTACTGTAACTCCGTCTTTTGATATAATGTGCCCGAGGAACGCCACTTGCGAAAGACAAAATTTGCATTTCTTGAACTTTGCGTAGAGTTGATGCTCCTTCAATTGCGTCAAAATCAACTTCAAATGTTCCTCGTGCTCTACTTCATCCTTGGAGTATATTAAAATGTCGTCGATGAACACAACGATGAATTTATCTAAGTAATCCTTGAAGACCCTATTCATTAAGTCCATAAACGCGGCTGGTGCGTTAGTAAGACCAAAGGACATAACCAAGAACTCGTAATGTCCATAATGAGTCCTAAAGGCTGTCTTAGGAATATCTTCTCCCTTTACTTTGAGCTGATGATACCCGGACCGTAAATCGATCTTTGAAAATATAGTCGTGCCTCAGAGTTGATCAAACAAGTCGTCGATCCGAGTTAGTGGGTACTTGTTCTTAATCGTTACCTTGTTCAGCTCGCGATAGTCTATACACATCCGCATACTTCCGTCCTTCTTCTTCACGAATAGTACCGGAGCTCCCCATGGTGAATGGCTTGGCCTAATAAAACCCAAGTCTAGGAGTTCTTGTAGCTGCGTCTTTAAATCCTTGAGTTCCATAGGTGCCATCCGGTATGGTGCCTTAGAGATAGGCTCGGTGCCTGGTACTAATACTATTGTGAAGTCTATTTCCCGAGTTGGCGGCAATTCTGGCAAGTCATCGGGAAATACCTCTGGAAATTCTCGTATAACACGGACATCTCCAACCTGAAGTGGTGTCTCCCTTTCCACATTTGTGATGCTGGCTAAGAATGCTTGACATCCTTTCTCCATCATTCTCTGAGCTTTGAGAGAAGATACTAACGGGGTGCGTAATCCTGAAGCTTGTCCCATGAAGCATAGTCTTTGGCCGTCAGGGGTCTCGAACATCACCTTCTTGTGTTTACAGTCGATGGTTGCGCCATGCCGTGCTAGCCAGTCCATGCCTAGTATTACGTCAAAGTCCTTGATCACTAGTTCTATCAGGTCTCCTTCTAGTTCTATTTCCTCAATCTTGATCGGTACGCCTCGTACTATCTGTGATGATAGAACTACTTTGCCCGAAGGCAACTCGGTTACAAACCTAGTTCTAAATCTTTCACAAGGTTTGTCTAGTTTTTCTATCATTCCTAATGAGATATATGAATGCGTGGCTCTCAAATAAAATAATACAGAACATAATTTATTGAGGATAGAAACCTGACCTGTGACCACCTTATTGCTAGCATTAGCCTCTCCTTGGGTTAAGGTAAAAACCCTAGCAGGAACCATTTTGTCGTCTTTCTTTCCTTCTGGTTTTCACTGAGGACAATCTCTTTTCCAATGTCCTTCTTGACCACAGTGAAAACATTCCTTGGTGTTTGCGCGGCATTCTCCAAGATGTTTCTTCTGACACTTAGCACATGGCAGGTATTCCACGTAACCCAGCCTATTTCCCCCATTATTCGTCCGTGCCCTCTTATCGCTGTCGAATTGCTTGTTCTCCGGATGCCATCTTTTCTGGCTATTACCATTGTTGCCAGACTGATTGTTGCCATTATGGTTGTTGTTTCGTCTGTTCTGAGATTGATTCTTCTATATAGCTTCAGGCTTACTGGCTTCCTCTTTACTTACATTAGCCTGCAACCTCTCTACTTCTATTGCCGTCTCAAGAACGTCGGCATATGTAGTATTCCCTGGGTTTGCTAGCTTAACCCCCATCTCTATTTTTGGTCGAAGTCCTCTAACAAATTTGTTTACCCTCAAAAAATCGGTTGGAACCATCTCAGATGCGAACTTAGCTAAGCGGTCGAACTGACGAGCATACTCTGCCACTAATAAATTTCCTTGCTTCATGTTGGCAAACTCCTCGACTCTTGAAGCGAGTACAGCCGAATTGTACTACTTCTTGTGGAACAGCTCCACAAATTGAGTCCATGTCATGGTGGCAACATCATGCGATTGCTGGACCAAGTCCCACCATATCCTGGCATCCTTCTTGAGCAATGACGAGACGCAGGATATGCTGTCCGCATTACTGAGATTCATGTGCGTTAGAATCGGCTCCACATTCCTTAGCCACTCTTCTGCCTAAAAGAGGTCTGTAGTCACTTCGATGTTTAGAGCGTGCTATTTGCGGAACCTTTTATACACTAGCTCCATATTTTGTACTGGATATGGCACGTAGTTCGCCACTGGCCATCCCCCATATGGACCAACTTGTTGGGGTGCTGGGGCCATTTGTTGTGGCTGCGGCTGCGGCGGAGGCTGAGGCTGAGTTTGAGCCTGTTGGCGTTGTTGCTGCAAAAGTTCCTCGACTTGTTGTCGCAGTCTGGTGATCTCCGCAGTGTTGTCAGCTGGCGGTGCCGGCGCGTTGCGGCTGGCAGTAGCACGCACTCCTCTTCTACGAATTGGAGGGGCTTCATTGGTCGCTGGAACAGCGTTGGAGGCGTTTCCGTTGGTGCGTGCAGATCTTCGGAGCGACATCGTAGCAGAGTTCTAACAGTTGAAAGAAACATGTTAGAACTTTACCTAATAGGCTCTATGGAAAAAACTTATTCTAAAACAAACATATCTCGGACCTATTTATTATGACTTCTTATGAAAAATTATATAAGTCTTTATTTATTATTTAGAGTGGGTTTCTATACTTAGAAAAACAAGCCATCTTTATTTTCTAAGTATGTTTCTAATTATCCTATATGACTTAATTCTCAGGCTCGAAACTTATCTTTGTTCCAAAGTTAACCATATTGAGGGAGGGCTGGGATCAGTAAAAATCGTTTCCCACTACTATGGCCCCCTAACTCTCAATAAGGAAACTTAGTTCATTGATTTGTATCCACCCTCACCAAACTTAGTCATTATTCATTTTATTTATTATTTATTATGATTGCGAAAATAAAATCAAACTCATACATGATAATAAAATAACATGATATTCATTTGGAAAAATAGTTTTTTCACTTATTACAACCATAAAATAAAGAAATAAATAAAACAAACAATGAAAACTACTATTCTAAAAATCAGGATCTTCTACATCTGATCCTTCATCTATCATATCATCATCCAATTCTTCATAATCCTCATTGTCATGTGCATCAAAATGTCCTCTAGGAAGGTTTGTGAAAATCCTATGTTTTTGTAGTGCACCAAATTTTTTTTTTTTAGATTATTTAAATTTTTGTGATTTATTTGATTTAAATGTTAAGTGTGATGAATTGTTTTATTTAAGTGTTGTTATTTTATTTAGTTGATTATTTTTTTTATTTGATTGTTTATTATTTTATTTAATTGTTAGAATTGTTTGGTTAATTAATTTAATAAGTGAATAATTGTGTAACATGTTATTTTACTATTAGTGTTACATTTTAATTAAGTGTGACAATTGGGGTAATTATGTGAGTTATGGTGGAATGCACTAAGGTGCATGATAGATAGTAATGCACCCTAGTGATTTAGTGTGTGCTAGTGCATGGTAGCATGGTGCACATGTGTAGATTTTCTAGACATTTTATATTTCCTTATTTTAGATTTTATTTCAGTTGATTTATTTATTTATAAAAAAAAAAAAGGGAAGAAGAGTGTTTGGGCGTGTGACCTAGTGGGAAAGGAATGATTTCTTTTAAGTAATAAAAATCAAAAATTGAAGACAATAGTTATTTTGGGGATTGGCATGATCATTTTTATTCCTTTATATCTATTTAAATAAAGAGAAATTAAGAGAAAATAAATGGAAAAAGGAAACTTACCTTATTGTGTTGGGGAGGCTTTATGAGAGGATTATGATAAAGGGGAAATGAAAAAGGAGAAGAGCCATTTGCTCTTGTGTGGCTGCCGTGACCTAGAGAGAGAGAGAGAGAGTGGCGTGTAGAGAGAGAGAGAGAGAGAGAGGAAGAAAGAAAGAAAGAAAGAAGGAAGGAGAAGGTGAAGAGGAACCCCTCTTAGAGTATGTCCTCTTGTTTTTCTTATTTGTATAATCTCTTTTATTGATAATATGTTATTGACTTGTGTTATTGTTGTGTGTTTGGGTTCTTTCTTCTCCTCATGGTGGTTTTCCAATAAAAACCCTAGGCTTGAACAAGGGTGTGGAGTTTGGGTATTGATCTTATTGTGTTCTTGATTTTACAATCAAGAGAGGTAATGGACTTTTCTTAGCCTTTATATTGTTTTTGGTGGGTTGTCTATGAGGTTTTGATGATGATGCTAATGGTTGATTTTTTGGTAGGATTGGTGTATATGATTTGTATATTGTGAGAGTATGATTTGTGTTAAAAGGGTTGTGATGTTGATTTTGCTATGCATAAAAAAAAATTGTGATAATCTATGAATGCATGCATGGAGATTTCGGCCAAGGCATACCTAAGTATGTTCTTGATATTTTTGTGATGTTGAGTGAACTTCAATATAGTAGATCCATGTTTTAGGACCTATGTATTATGGGTAAGTTGATAATTGGCAATCTTGATATTTTGATCCATGAAATTTTGATAGATGCATGTTATATTGTGAATGATTAAATTATAAGAAGCATGAAAATCATGATAGAAACATGTTAGGATAATATAAGGTATATGTGAATATGGTGCTTATGAGTTATTATATGTTATTGTCATTGTTAGTGTTTTGTTGGTTTTCAATGGAATAGAAAAAAAAATGGTTTTAAAAGAATTCATGTGAATATGTTAGTGATATTAGAATCATGCATATTATAAGAGTATGATGAGATTTTAAACATGTATGATTTTATGTAATTTTTGGGACAAAAGTTGAGTTTTATGAGGAATTAAGCTTGCTGTTTTTTTTGTAAATAATTGGGTAAAAGTTGATAAAAAGATGAGTTGCATGCATAAGTAATGTTCTTGATGTTATGTTAATTTTTATGAAATTAAAAAGGGGATTTTAAGTCTCATGTTATGATATTTTACTTAATTAATTACCTACAGATTTTTTATTGATTTTTTTAGAAAATATGAGCTTTTAAATTGATTATGGTGATTTTTAATGATAAAAAACAATTGCTGGAATTTTTGAAATAAAATATGAAGTAAATGTCACTAAAATGAATTTGATAAGTTTTTGGAATAATTTATTTTTCCTAAGTTATGGTAATATTGAAAAATTGTATTTTTAATGGTATGAATGCATATTTTGACAAGTTATGATTTTTCCTTTATTTAGATTGAGAAAAATATTTAGATTCTATTTATTTGTGATTTTTGAGAAAATAAATAGTGGCTGAAAGTTTGATTTAAAAAGGTCAAAAATTGTTATTTAATTGTCACATATGGATTTTGTCACATAAAAACTAAGTCTTAAATAATTTAAATAAAAATATATTTTCCACACTTAAAAATATATTTTTCTCACCTCATTTATGTAAAACAATGATAAAATATATTTTTAAAAGAAACATATTAAAAATAGGCATTTTAATTAAATCCAAACTTTTTGGTTAATTCTTTGTAATTTGAGATTAATTAAGGGAGATGTCACATATTTTATTTTTGAGCTAAAATAAAATAATTTTATAAAATAAAATAAAGTTTTGAGAAATTTAATCAACTTAGAAATTTATAAGAAAAATAAAGCATGTAAAATGTCTATTGATTTTCAAACAATAAAAGCAAGAAATGTAGAATTATCGTTTTTGAAAACGTCTTTATTACGCAATGTTCCCACGTATGCATATTACATGCAAATCAACTTTTACGTCCAAAATCATGATTATTATTCAACTATGTGATTTTTATAAAACAATCATGTTAGTAAAATGGGTAGAACGAGCATTATTCTTTTTGGCGATAATTGCATGTTTAGTGTAACTATTATCATGAGTGCATGGCCCATGCACACATGAGTTGTATGGAAGGGAAAAATAGTAATTTTATGAACCTAAGAAATGTTATTTTGATTAAGATATAGGCTCGTTGAAAGATTGTGAAATTCTTAGCTTGGACCTGAGGTAAGGAAGTTAGATAGATTCTATGATTTTATGCTATGAATGGTAAGGTTGTTATATGAATGAACTGTTATGAAATTATGAATGCCATAATGTAATGATATGTTGAATGTGATATGTGTATGGATGTTAGATACATCAAACAGAATACGATGTTAGATACATCAAACAGATTACGATGTCAGATACATCGAACGAGTTACTAAGGACATTGAGACGTGACTCCTAGGGCAGACACGCCGAGGTTATTCAAGGACCAGTGATCTCCTGTTTACCTCATACGGTGACATGGACAACTAGCGTTCCATGCTCATCATGTATGCTGTATGTTTATGATATGATTGTTATACCCAGATTTCGAGCCATAGCAAATATGACCTCGAAAGCTGAGTTCGCATTAAATGGTCTCGTAAGGGTTAGGGTATGCTCTACGATTGTAAATCGGAGCCTGCAAAGTATGATACAGACCTCGAATACGGTGACCTCGAAATGATCTCGATCTCGAAAGATAGCTCTGGGAGCCCCTCATCTTCAGGAACAACCTCGGAACAGAGATCTCGAGCTCGATATGCTATCTCGAAAGCAATGTTAGCTCGGGAGATGTCAGTGGCTCGCACAATGACGTGAAACCTTAGATGCTGAAGCCTTGGAGATACGCTATGATCACTTTGATATCTACAGGTATTGTAGATACGGGATGTAATCCTCATTTATTGATGTAAATCCCCAAGAATCGTTGGGATATTATTTAGTCAGTTATGCGTTTCCTGATCTTTGGGGAACGTTTCCTTATATATCTGATTATTGGCATTTAAAGCCATTTATTTTTATTCACAAAAGAGTAACTACCCAAAATATGTGGGATAGTATTCTGCATCCTTCTCTATAAACAGAGAGGTCATGCACCATTGTAAAGGACCGAATTTCTGATTCTTGAGAGAAAACTCTGGAGAATTCATGCTAAAGAATTGCTCAGAGATAATCTTGAGATTAATAACAGAGACTCGTGGACTAGGCAAATTTAACTGCTGAACCACGTAAAAACCGTGTGTCTGATTCGTTTGTTTGTTTTAGCTATTGTCTTTAATTGTTTTACATGCGCTCTTCTTTTATCTGTTGACGAAAAACGGCGTCAACAGTTTGGTGCTTTCATTGAGAGCCTCAAGCATCCATCCCAGAGAGATTCATGGCTACAAACAATCAGAACACTCCTGAAGAAAATTACCCAAGGCATCCTGGAAAACAACCGATGGCGAACCCGGACGCTGAAGAAAGGAGTGGGTCCTCCGATTCCCGGGGACCACCTCCACAACCAAGGGATGAGGACATGTATTATAACCCTGAGCGTTATGTCCCTATTGTAGAATTGGAGAATCGGCAGCTGAAACAACTTCTGGAAGATGCCAACAAACGTAACGAGGAGTTGACTAGGATAGCCGCGGAAGCACAGGTGGCTCAACCCCCGCTTCCGCGCGAAGACCAAGTCCCTCCTCCAAGGGACGTGCACGTTCCTCCCCGGAGGCCCCGTGGGCGTCCACGAAAAAATGCTACCACAAGGAGGCCAGCACAACCTCCAGAACCAACAGAGCCATCTGCTCCTTCTAGGCCTCAGAGGGGTACCCGAGCTAGGGTCCCGCCTAATCCACCTGTGGAAGTGCCTGCAGGAACTGAGAATAACCGAGCTCCTGCCGAGGCTCGGACTCAGGTTCCTAGTAGCGCACTGAACGCAACTGGCCCATCTCGGGCAAATTCTGGACCCTCTAGGTCGAGGCAAGGAAGACAACCACCGTCACCTATACGGTTTCCTCCGTCTCCCATAAGATATCCTTCACCTCCCCTCAGGAACGCTCAACCTGGTCGAGATCAGGATCAAGGGCATACAGGGGAGAGACAAGGAGACAGGGAGACGTTCTAGGGGCGGAAAGGCGCGCCATCCGAGAGAAGTCAGACGTCCCGATCTCGCACTGCAGAGACGAGGCGACGTAGAAAGGATCCACCACGAAATGACCGACCGATGAGTTTCACCAGTGATGAGTCCGGAGAAACTAGGTCTGTCAGTAAACACGACCGGGGTCGTAAAAATACAGGAAATCACAAGAGCCATCCCGACCTGCACAATCATCTGAATCAGAGCAGGGGAAAGGGAGATCAGACAAACCCGGATCTTAGGAATCATCTGAACAGGCGTAGAGATCCCTCACGGAGACGCGAGCCTGGGATCGCGATTAACGACTGTCAATTCCAAACACCGCCTAAGGACCCAGTACAAGAAAGGATCGATCAGCTCGAAAAAGCCTTTAGGCTTTTGAAGAATGAACGAGGGAACGGTCGATATGAGGACTCTGATGAGGAGCTCGAGCCATTTGCTCCCAATATTTCTAACACTCAGTTCCCCCAAGGGTTTCGGATTCCTCACGTCCCAGCGTTTGAAGGAAAAACCGACCCATGCAGCCATCTGAGTACATTCAACACTATCATGAGAGCTAGTAACGTGGGTTACGAGCTCAGATGTATGTTGTTTCCGACATCATTGGCCGGGCCTGCCAAGAGTTGGTTCGAGAAGTACAAGAGACATTCTATAACTTCGTGGGATCAATTGTCTAGAGACTTCAAGAAGCAGTTCCGGGCTATGGTGGGAGTCAGACCCGAAGCATCCACTTTGACTAACGTCCGACAACAACCGGGCGAAACACTAAAGAGCTACCTAACAAGATTTAATCTAGAGGTCGCCCGAGCTCGAGACGTGGATGACAGTGGACATTTGATGGCCATTCGAGCTGGTGTTTTGCCCGGGAGTGCCCTTTGGGATGACATGCAAGGAAAACCGGTGAGGTCGATAACCGAGTTTAACAGACGGGCGCAGAGATTTGTCAATGTAGAGGAGGCGAGGTCAACACTCAAGGCGACCTCGCAGACCGAAACTACAACGATAAACATTAACTCCGCCTCAACCTCGGTTGACCCAGCAGCTACGCAGCTTACCTCGGAGAATCCCTCCAAGAGGAAAAAGAGCGAGGGAAATAATCCCGAGGTTGATGGAGGAAAGAAGAAAAAAGGAGAAAGGTATTTCTCCGTATATAAAGTGCACACCGAGCTCAACGAGTCTCGGGAAAACATATACCTGGCTAATGAAAACCAGGTCCCCTTCAGGCGTCCGGACCCTATGAGGAATCAAAAGTCCAAGAGGGACTCCAGCAAGTATTGTCGATTTCATAGGGATACCGGCCACACAACTGATGAGTGCCGACAGCTGAAGGACGAGATCGAAGGATTGATCTCGAGAGGTTATTTCCGGCAGTATGTCAAAAACCAGAATACTGGACAAGCTACTACTAGCCAGAGAGTAGCCGCGCTTCCGACAGCACAGAATAATAACTCCCGATCTCGGGATGAGGACAGGCCTCCGCCGATAGATGGAGAGGACGTAATAACCATCTCGGGAGGTCCTCATCTCGCAGGAGGGGGCAGAAATGCTCAAAAACGATATGTGAATGAGCTGAAGACAGGGGACGGGTCTCCATATGAACCCGAACCAAGGGCACCAAAAAGCCAAAGGGTTGAAACTCAGCCTATAACCTTCACCGAGGAGGATGCCTCCCACGTCCAGTTCCCTCATCATGATCCACTCGTCATCACCCTACAGCTTGCCAACAAAAGAGTGCGCCGAGTTCTCATAGACAATGGGAGCTCAGTTAACATTCTTTATAAAGCAACCCTAGAAAAAATGGGACTCTCCCTTCGTGACCTGAAGGCCTGTGCAACCACTTTGTACGGCTTTTCTGGAGAAGGAACCGCCTGTATGGGGTCCATTGAACTCCCTGTGACCTCGGGAGACTATCCAGTCTCGGTAACCAAGATGATGGAGTACGTGGTGGTAGAGTTACCATCTGCCTACAATGTACTGCTCGGGAGACCCGCCCTGGTCAGGCTGGGGGCAGTTTCATCTGTAAGACATCTAGCCCTTAAGTTCCCAACTCCAAGCGGGGTCGGAACATTGAAAGGAGATCAATTGGCAGGAAGGGAGTGCTACAGCATTTCCTTAAGGGGAAAGAAACAAACAAGCGCGCAAGCACTCGTTGTCATACAGAATAAAGATGGGACAGTTTTAGAAATTGATGAGGAGATCGATCCAAGGATTGAAGAGAAGGTTGACCTCCAACCTTTGGAGGAGCTCGAAGAGGTTCAGCTCGATGAATCTGATCCCTCAAAAAAGGTGAAGGTCGGGAAACACCTCCAAGACGAATCAAAATAGCAATTAATTTGTTTTCTGAAGAAAAACCAGGATGTCTTCGCGTGGTCCCACTCTGACATGGTGGGAATAAGCCCTAATGTAGCGAGCCACGCATTGAATATAGACAAAAGCTTTCCCCCAAAGCAGCAAAAGCGAAGGCAGCTGGATGAAGACAGAAAGAAAGCACTAAAGGAGGAGGTGGACAGGCTGAAAGCAAATAATTTTATAAGGGACGCTTTTTACCCTGATTGGGTGGCCAATCCAATGTTGGTCCCGAAACCCAATGGGACATGGAGGACGTGCATTGACTACTCGGACCTCAACAAGGCCTGCCCGAAAGACTGTTTTCCCCTGCTGAGAATTGATCAGCTCGTGGATGCCACGGCGGGGCATGGTCTGATGTCGTTCATGGATGCCTATTCTGGATATAACCAGATTCCCATGCATGCCCCCGACCAAGAGCATACGAGCTTCATTACAGATAAAGGGCTCTACTGCTACAATGTCATGCCATTCGGACTCAAGAATGTCGGAGCCACGTACCAGCGGCTCGTAAACATGATGTTCTCAGAGAAAATAGGGAACAACATGGAAGTTTATGTTGACGACATGCTTGTAAAGTCTCAACTTAACAAGAACCATGTTGATGACCTCGAAGAGTGCTTTGGCGTGCTCAGAAAGTACAACATGAAGTTGAATCCTCAGAAGTGCACTTTTGGGGTGTCTTCAGGAAAATTTCTGGGTTTCATTGTCAATTCTCGTGGAATCGAGGCTAATCCCGACAAGATAAAGGCCCTCATCGATATGCCTTCGCCTCAGAAGCATAAAGATGTTCAAAGCCTGACTGGCAGGATGGCAGCTCTGAGCAGGTTCATCTCGAAGTCAACAGACCACGGTCTCCCATTCTTCAACTTATTGAAAGGAAGTAAGAAGTTCGAATGGACAGATGAGTGCGAGCTAGCCTTTCAGGAGCTCAAAAAGCACCTAGCCGAACCGCCCATCCTATCAAAGCCTGAGACGGGAGAAGTACTGTTCCTGTACCTCTCAACTACCGAACACGCGATAAGCGCGGTGCTCGTCCGAGAGGAAGAGAGAACACAGAAACCCGTCTACTATATCAGTAAAAGATTACTGGGGGCAGAGTCAAGGTATCCACTGATGGAGAAGCTCGCCCTCAGTCTGATCCACTCATCTCGAAAGCTCCGCCCTTACTTTCAGGCACATCCTATCCATGTATTAACAGATCAACCACTAAGGCAAGTCTTGTCTAAACCAGAGGCGTCTGGTCGACTCCTAAAGTGGGCTATTGAACTCGGACAATTCGAGATCACCTACCATCCGAGGACGACCATCAAGGCACAAGCGTTGGCGGATTTCATAGTGGAGTGCACCGGCATCGCTGATGACGAGGTAACAACCACGGCCCACGAGCTGTGGAAACTTTACATCGACGGGTCGTCAAATGAAAATGGAGCAGGGGCAGGAGTTATTTTGATCACTCCTGCAGGGAGAAAATTTCACTCTGCATTAAGGTTCGGCTTTAAAGCATCTAATAATGAGGCTGAGTACGAGGCTTTACTGGCGAGACTACGAATAGCAAAGGAACTCAAGGCCAGAGCTATACATTGTTACAGCGACTCTCAGCTCGTAGTTAATCAAATCTTGGGAGAGTATCAGGCTCGCGGCACAAAAATGGCAGCTTATCTGGAGAAGGCAAAGTGCGCATTGGAGTTTTTTGAGTTTTATGCAATCGAACAGGTTCCCCGAGAACAAAACTCAAACGCAGATGCCTTAGCTCGCCTCGCCACCTCTGCCGAAAATGAGGAGCTGAATGTTGTGCCCGTAGAGCACTTGTCAGCACCCAGCATTACTGAGCCAGACAAGGACGATGTGTGCATGATCGAGACAGAACCGACCTGGATGAGCCCGATCGTTGAATACCTCGAAAATGGAATTCTTCCAAAAGATCGAAGTCAGGCTCGGAAACTAATGTATCAACTTCCTCGTTACACCATCCTAGATGGAAGACTATACAGAAGAGGGTATTCCATGCCATTGCTCAGATGCGTGACTCCCCCCGAGGCAAAGAAGATTATTGAAGAAATTCATGAAGGGTTCTGCGGAGATCATACCGGGGGGCACAGCCTATCCAAGAAGATTATACGCCAAGGATATTTCTGGCCAACCATTAGAACGGATTCTTTCGAGTTCGTGAAAAAGTACGACAAGTGCCAGAGATTCGCCACGATACCCCGAGCTCCACCTTCCGAACTAACCATGTTGACGTCCCCATGGCCTTTTGCGGTATGGGGCATCGACCTCATAGGCTCACTCCCAACTGGCAAAGGAGGAGTAAAGTATGCTGTGGTCGCGGTTGATTACTTCACAAAATGGACAGAGGCTGAACCACTAGCGACCATAACTTCAAAGAAGATCCTAGATTTCGTGGTAAAGAACATCGTATGCCGATATGGAGTGCCAAGAAAGATTGTGTCTGACAACGGAACCCAGTTTGACTGCGACTTATTTACCAACTTTTGTAACAAGAACGGTATAATCAAGAGCTTTTCGTCAGTGGCTCACCCTCAGGCGAACGGTCAGGTTGAAGCCGTTAATAAAACTCTCAAGAGTTCCTTGAAGAAAAAGTTGGAAGAAGCGAAGGGACGATGGCCTGAGGAATTACCCCAAGTCCTTTGGGGATATAGAACTACAGCTCGGACATCAACTGGACATACCCCATTTTCTCTAGCATACGGCTGCGAGGCAATGTTGCCCATTGAGGTCAAAATTCCAACAATTCGAACCCAGATTTACGACCAAAGTTCCAATCATACTTAGCTCGAAGAAACCCTAGACTTGATTGAAGAAAAAAGGGAGGAGGCTCAGCTGAGACATGCTGCTTACCAGCAACGATCAACAAGATATTTCAATAAAAGGGTTCGAAGTCGAAAGTTCGGAGTAGGAGATCTGGTATTGAGACGCGTATTCTTAGCAACCCGAGATTCAGCAGCAGGAGTACTCGGGCCAAACTGGGAAGGACCATACCAGATAGAATCAGTCATCCGCCCTGGCGTATACAAACTTGCGAGATTAGATGAGAGCCTCATACCACGAGCATGGAATGGCGAACACCTTAGACCATATTATCAATAGTGTAGGAAGTGTCGCCCGTAACCATGATTTTCTGTACTTAGTTTGTTTTTGAATTTCAAATAAAGGGTCTACTTTGTTTCACATGTAATTTATTTTTATTTTTGCAATCTCTCTTAATTTAATAACCTATGGTCACACTCATAGGATATTAAGGGGGCATCATTGGTATACATACCTCCAAATAAAAAAAATAAAAAAAGTATTTGGATATAACCAAATACGCGAGCTTAGATAGTTCGGACTTAACCGAGCGAGCTTAGATAGTTCGGACTTAACCGAGTTATCAAAAACAAAAAAGTATTTGGACATAACCAAATACGTGAGCTTAGATAGTTCGGACTTAACCGAGCGAGCCTAGATATTTCGGACTTAACCGAGTTATCAAAAACATTAAGTATTTGGAAATAACCAAGTACACGGGCTTAGATAGTTCGGACATTACCGAACTACCAAAAACCAAATAAAAAAAAGTATTTGGATATAACCAAATACGCGAGCTCGGGAAGCAGAAGGTCTTTTGACAAGCTGGGTAGAAGGCATTTGACCCGCCACAGGAGGTTGGGATTCGACCACGGCAGCGATACCAGTCTGCGAGGCCGGCGCCACCACAGAGACGACGGCCTGCGAGGGTGGTATTGTCGTGGGGGCGTTAGTCTGGCCAGTCGACGCAGCAGCAGAGCTCGAAGCCGGCGGAGGAGGAGGAGGCGTTTTCCTAGATCTCTTGGAGCTTTTCCCAGGCTGACTGGTTGTCAGTCCCCTTGCACTGGGGCGCTTGCTCCTCTTGGCACCCGCATTGTCGATGAGGGCATCGAGGTCGGAGTCCATATTTCCTGCACAAGTCATCACAGTGAGTCAGTAAAAGAAATACAACTTACTTCAACACTATATATGGAATGGTGAAAGAAAAAACCTAACTGGAACTTTCCCCCGAGCTTGAGCTTGGGGACCATGAAATTCCCCCGTCTTCAGAAGAGGCGGGGGGAGGGCCTTCCCTATAAGTTGGTGATAACCTCGAAAGGTCCCTATAGTCATTGGTCCCATACTGCACAGCTATCCCATTCCACATCTCGTCCGTGGTATACATAGTGTCGTATTTCCCGAGCCCACTGTCAAACCTATGGACACAGTCATCTACCCAACTCCATATGTAGAAGTGGTATCTATCCTGTGGGCACGAGACTAGTCTATTGGGCCTGTGTTTTAATAAAGTGGGGGACCACATTCGCGAAGTAGGAAGGGTTTTACCTCCATCGGAGTCCGAGCTCGAGGCTTCGTCATTGGCCTCATTTCCCGACCGAGGACTTCTCGAGCGAATTGGGAGAGATGCTTTCTTTTCCCTCCTCGGAGGAAGGATGCCTGTGAACAGAGGCACTTCCTCCCAGCGTTCGTATTTTTTACTGGACCAGTCAGAGGTTGACTGGCCCTGTCCCAACAAGCCACAAGCTCGAAGCTTGTCCTCATGTAGCAGAAATGAGAGAGACCTCCTGCCATAAGGGAGTCGGAGCAGGCTCTCTCTGTGCTCCTTCATTGTCTCGTCGGGGGTGGGACGCTGAAAGTTAGCTGAAAGGCGAGATACACTTCAACTAAACATGGATTCAAGGGCTAAAGATTCGAGCTCAAAAATAGAAAGTAATGAGAATACTTACGAATTCGCCTAAACGAACGATGTCGAGACAGGAACAGACCGTCTGTCCAGAAGAAAGCCCTCTTGAAGTCAGGGGGATGGTTCGGAAGGTCTTCAAAGATTTTTGTCTCTTTGGGGTAGCTCGAAAGATAGTAGAAACCATCTCCTCCCCGAGCTCGGGAGGGATTACTCTTCAAGCAAAAGAGATATAAAATCTCTTGGGGTGAAGGTCCTGTCCACCCCTGCTCGTGAAACAAGGACCTCAGGGCAGACAGCACCCTGTATGAATTGGTGTTGAGTTGGAATGGAGCCAACCCAACGAAATCGATAAAGTCCCTGAAAAAGGACTTCAGGGGCAGCAAAGCTCCTGCCTTTAGGTGTTCCTGGCTCCAGGCCGCGTATTTCACACTGGAATCGCGGCCCCCAGGAGCGAAGCAGCTCCGTTCATGCCTTGTCGGAGCTCAACACTTCAGTGTGTCTAGCGAGCTAAGGCCATGAATGGCCAGGATGTCAGTTATCTGGTCGGAGGTGGTAACCGAGCTCTGGTAGAATTCGGCTTCAAACATCTCCCTCCTAGGTTGCGAAGATGAAGGCTCCGCCATTAGGGAAAACTGGAGTTCCCCCGGGTGGTATGCTACCGTGACTTTTAACGCGGGGTCGAGGGGAACTGGCCTAGGTCCGGGGTTCGGCTCCTGATAGATGGCTTCTCGGAGAACCCTTCTCTTCTTTTCGATGACCTCGTCTATCTGGCGACGATAGTGGGCTCGAATGTCTTCTTGCTCCCGTGCGATCTCGTATTCTTTAATCCGACGCTGGTTCCGGGCAAAGATCGATTCCGGGCTCGGAGATTTGGGCTCGTAAGGAATTGCTCGTAGTGACCCCCACCGTCTTTCCGAATTCTGTGACATTTAACGAGAAAGAAAAAATGGTGAGGGCCATGCATGCAAGGATCACGAGCTCGACAGAATGAGCTCGGAGATTTAAGGACAAGAAACTAAGAATTTAGACCATCACTAAGGGGTCAGAGCGCGTGTTCCACAGGGAAGAAAAAGAACGTGGATGATTTTTTTTGAAAATCCCGAAGTTCAAGGGAAAGAAAGGTGGCGGTTAGCCAGGAAAGGGCTTTTTCGGGTTTCGTGTAATTGTCAAGAATAAGGGTTTTTACCCGAAAACTTGGTGTACAAGAAACATAGCCTAAAATTTTCAAAACCCAGAAAGTTGAATCAAAACCCAGAAAGTTGAAACCACATTCAAACGTCGAATCTGGATATAAACCAGAGACGAACTTCCAGAGTGAAAATCCAGAAAACCTAAAAACCTATCGGTTCAAACCCTCCTATCGCATCATGCTAAGAACGTAAACTAACATACACAGCAAGCACAGTATAAAAGGAACAACAAAAATGGCGTACTTACACAGTGATGGGGAGTGCAGCGAAATCGTCGAGTGGAGAAGAGGTTGCAAGAAAGAACTCACTGACTCGTACAAACCAGGATTCTTTTGTTTCTTCGGCCTGGAAAACATGCAATGAACATAAACTGTGGTAAGAGGTTTAGGGAGTGTTTTTCTTTTTTCTGGTCTGTGATGAGCAAATGTGAAGAAGACGAAGAGGGAGTCTTGTATAAGTAGGTGGGAAAACTGAATTAATCAGGAGCGTTGATTAAAATCCTCAACAGATCGAATGGAGGGGAGTCGATGATAAGATGGCGCCGAAAAGCTGTCAGACGAACGATCGTGGGCATGTTCTCAAGGTACTCAAGTACCTAAAGTGAGCAATACCCATCTGGCACGTGTCCGTTTTTAAGAGTGTGACGGTATGGTTCCCGAAAAGAGTAGTTCAAAAGTTTCCTTCTCTTAGGATTCGAACAAATACTTTTGAGGGGGCAAAATGTTATACCCAGATTTCGAGCTATAGCAAATATGACCTCGAAAGCTGAGTTCGCATTAAATGGTCTCGTAAGGGTTAGGGTATGCTCTACGATTGTAAATCGGAGCCTGCAAAGTATGATACAGACCTCGAATACGGTGACCTCGAAATGATCTCGATCTCGAAAGATAGCTCTGAGAGCCCCTCATCTTCAGGAACAACCTCGGAGCAGAGATCTCGAGCTCGATATGCTATCTCGAAAGCAATGTTAGCTCGGGAGATGTCAGTGGCTCGCACAATGACGTGAAACCTTAGATGCTGAAGCCTTGGAGATACGCTATGATCACTTTGAATATCTACAGGTATTGTAGATACGGGATGTAATCCTCATTTATTGATGTAAATCCCCAAGAATCGTTGGGATATTATTTAGTCAGTTATGCATTTCCTGATCTTTGGGGAACGTTTCCTTATATATCTGATTATTGGCATTTAAAGCCATTTATTTTTATTCACAAAAGAGTAACTACCCAAAATATGTGGGATAGTATTCTGCATCCTTCTCTATAAATAGAGAGGTCATGCACCATTGTAAAGGACCGAATTTCTGATTCTTGAGAGAAAACTCTGGAGAATTCATGCTAAAGAATTGCTCAGCGATAATCTTGAGATTAATAACAGAGACTCGTGGACTAGGCAAATTTAACTGCTGAACCACGTAAAAACCGTGTGTCTGATTCGTTTGTTTGTTTTAGCTATTGTCTTTAATTGTTTTACGTGCTCTCTTCTTTCATCATGGGGTGTATGGCGTGGGGTAATCCTATGGACGATAAAACGATCAACGTAGAACGCCATTTAAATTATGTTTTGTTTTTAAGGGACTTTCCTAAATTATCAGTGGGACTCTGTTATTTAATTTATTTGTTTTCTTTGAACTTTGCATAAAAACCTATGTTTTATTTTAAACTTGTGGCGCCAACTTGCATGGTTTTAAATAAGTCCCCCTGAGACTTTAATAATGGATGGTATTCTTTTATAAACTATGTTATGCGAATGTTTTGTAAGTATTAGTCTAGGGCGTTCTTTACAGTTTTTGCTCATTGCTAAACTGAAATTCGTATTTTGAAGTGAACCTAATTAGAAGAAAGTAACATCGCATTGCTGCTGGTAGTTCATCCTCATCATCAATTTTTTCCCATATTTCCTCTAAGGCTGCTATTACAGGATGAAAATCTTTAAACAATCTAATTACTAATACATATTGTTCCGTTGCTCTCATCATGATTTGCTTAAATTCTTGAAGATGACCTATCTCTCTGTGGAACAAAAGCAATCTCCGAGTGATTCTCTCTAGTGTTCCTATGGTGTTTCTTGGTTCTCTTATTCTCTTTAAAGCCTTAATGGCTCGTATATCCTCGTAAGTTAATGCTTCGTTCATACTTAACTGAAAACATAAATACTAAAATTGTTAGCTATACACAAAAGCAAAATAACTATAACTTAAATACTTACTTGGCGGTCAGATTCGGAGCTTTGAGTGTGTGTATCGAGGAGAACTTCATGCAAAAGAATCGTTGCTCTGATACCAACTGTAATGACCCAACTACTCTAGACTTTGGACCATTAATGAAAACTACACATAGACCCTAATCTCTAATAGAACTTACAAGTGAAAAGATCATAACTTTATTAAAACTTATTAAAACTTGTAAAAACAAATGTTAAACTTACATAAAATCTCAAGTAGGATATGGGATCCCATTGTTTTAAAAACAAAACATAACATAATGGTAATTAAAAAGAGATTACATATATAAGTGTGAAAAAATACACATAAAACCATATGTAAAGACTTCATCCTCGAATCGAAACTCTCGGTTCTTTGAATCCATTCCGCCTCAATACACATTCCCCAAGCATCCAAGAACCTTCCCCGCCACAAAAGCTATTTTCCTGCACAAATAAACATAAAAGGAGTGAGCCTAATGCCCAGCAAGGAAAATCTAACACATAGACCATATACACAATTTCATAAAGAAACATAAAACATATCATAACACTTATGTCACATACATGCTATAATGGCCATTATTACTTGGGGTTCCATAAACTGAACAAGTCATATGCCCATTAAATTAGTGGGGCTTGCTAGCTAAGCAAGTCATATGCCCATAATCTATTTGGGGCTTGTTAGTTGTATAGGTCATATGCCCAAGTCTACAAACATACTTAACATAGCATATTACATAACACATAATCATAAGATAGCATATAAAATCATATAACACATAAATCCTATCCTATTTTCCTTACCAAAATATCTGGGATATGAGAACTGATTTGGGACCTTGGAACACTCCTAAAAACCATTTATAATAGGGTGAGTATATTGAAGAAAAGGGATGAAAGTGATGAAGGAACTATACTATCAAAATATACTTACCAAAAACCTTGTGCTCAAGAACTTAGATTTCCTAACCAAGAATAGGAATAAGTTTAGAATACTGAGTAGAAGACTATGAGAACTTTAAAGAAAATAATACAGAAAATGACTAGAGTTTGGGATACCTTGAGTACTTCTATGACCAATCTAAACCTTGAACCGAAATGTGAATAGAACCTTACTTCCCAAGTGTTTGGTAAGCTTATAAAGATCAAGCTTATAATTCCCAACCCAAGTGTTTAGACTCTCACACCAACCTAGCAACTTGTAGCCTCTGAACTTAGCTTAATAGATGAATAAATGGCTGGGTACTAGGTCCTATTTATAGAGTTTAGGAATGAAAAGATCTTCATTTAACTTGAATAAAAATAATGGCTTTTTAAGTGAAAATCATTTGAATTATCGTTCAACAGAGACTGAAGACTCGTTCAGAAAGATGCTGGACTTATCAAGATGTAGAGTCCAAGAACTTTACTTAGCTAGTTAGACACTAGTAGTAATAGTAATAGCTAGTAGTAGTTATAGTATTGTTATTACTGTGGATTTTGGTTCAAGCCGGGATTTAGTTGGAAACTCCTAGCAATAGTTATGGATTTTATAAGTTTAACCTATAGTTTAAGAATATTAATTTTAACATAAGGTTTGGTTAATATTGCTGGTTATTAATATGATGATTATTATAACATAAGGTTTAGATAAAGCCAATAAGAATATGACACTTGTCATATGCATTGTTATTAAGGAATTATTATTTAAATGATAAAATAAGGGAAATATAAGACTTAGTCTTGATCAAAATCATTTAGGAGCATGATATTTATTTAGATATTCAGATATTTAGACTCACAATTTTATTTATTTGTGGACTAGGTTATTTAGATAATTAAATAGATCTTTTTTTTCGTAACTTTAGGGTACTGTAACTTACAACATATTTTTGATAAGTTATGAATTTCGAAAAATAGTATTTCTAAAAAGTTGTAGATAATTTAATTAGCTTTCTAACGGTATAAAGATATTTTAAATTGGAGTTCTACAGCTCCAGATATGTTGATTTTACTGCAGATTAGTTTAAAGTTACGAGATTTGAAGATTTTTATTCCTTAGGATTCTAATTTAAATTTAAATTTGGATTATAATCAGAAGATTTTTATTCTTTAAGATTATATTTTAAATTTAAATTTAAATTTGAATTTGAATTATAATTAGAAGATTTTTATTCCTAAAACTCTATAAATATGAACTAGCACCAAGCATTTTTTTTTTTCATTCATTCATCAAGCTAAGTTCAGAGGGTGCAAGTTGCTAGGTTATTGTGAGAGTGTAAACACTTGGGTTGGGGATTATAAGCTTTGTCATTCTAAGCTTATTAGACACTTGGGAAGTAAGGTTCATAGAGTAATATTTCGGTTTCGAGGTGTAGTTCGGTCATAGCAATTTCAAAGGTATTCCTATTCTTAGTTCCTTTTCTGTATTGTTTCATTAGCTCTTATAGTTTTTCTCTACTCAATTCCTAACCCAATCTTCTTTATTCTTGGTTAGGCATCTAAGTTCTTCGAACTTGAGATTTCTTGTTGGTAAGTATCTTCTCGATGGTTTAGTTCATTCCTCTTCATCTCTTTCTTTTAGAAAACTCACATCTCTATTAATGGTTTTTAGGAGTGTTCCAAAATCCTGACCTTGTTCTCATCATCCCGGTATTTTGGTAAGGAAAATAGGCTAGATCTTGTATGTTTGTATGATATGTTATGTTATGTTTAATATGTTATGATAAGTTTATGTTTTTATATGTTATGTTATGTTATGATTTACCCTACCTCAAATATTAGACAGGGGACGTAGATGGGTTATCATACATTACATGTGATCTAACCTACCTCAAATATTAGACAGGGGACGTAGATGGTTTATCACATGTCATAATGGCCATTATTAGTATAGTCTTATATAGTATATGTTATGATATGTTTTTAGTATAGGTTATGATATGTTGTGATATGATTTTATGTGTATGTTTATGTTGATTAGTAGTTTTTCCTTGCTGGGCATTAGGCTCACTCCTTTTCTTTTAGTGTGATGCAGGAAAATGGATGCAGAGGCGGAAGGATTCTTGGAAGCTTGGTGTGTGTATGGAGGTGAATGGAGTGGATGGGCTGCGTGTCGATTCGTGGACAACGTTTTTTTTTAGTTTCTTTAAAATTATGTTTTTATGTTTTTTTTTTCCGCATGTAGCTTTGTAAACAATTTTATTTAAAGTTATGTTTTATTTTAAAAAAATGAGCTCATTTATGTGTTACAAATATTGTTTCTTTAAGGTTTTCAATAAAGTTATGAATTTTCTTATATATGTTCATTTCAAAGTTGAGTTTATGTTTAGTATGTTTAATGATCTAAGTTTCATAGATAGTTGGGTCGTTACAGTTGGTATCAGAGCAACGGTCCATTTTTCATGAAATTCTCCTTGATACACACGCTCAAGCTCCGAATCTAACCGCCAATGTAAGTATTTATGTTTTAGTTATTATGTTTATGTGTTATAGCTAATGTTTTAGTCTTATGTTTTCAGTTAAGATATGGATGGAGCTTTATCATATAACGATATCCGAGCCATTAAAGCCTTAAAAAGGATTAGAGAACCAAGAAATACCATAGGAATATTGGAGAGAATCACTCGAAGATTTCTTTTATTCCATAATCAAATAGTTCATCTCCGAGAAACTAAGCAAATAATGATGAGAGCTACGTAGCAATATATTTTAGTAATTAGGCTTTTTAGAGATTTTCCTTTTGTAATTGCTGCTTTGGAAGAAATATGGGAGACAATGGGTGTTGAGAATGAAGTACCACCGGCTATGAGATATTATTTTCTCATAATAAGGTTTACATCTAAGATGGAATTCCAATTCACACAAGAACAAAAGAATAGAATTTTTACCAATCTTCCAAGAGGAATTTTTGAGGCTCACGAAAATGATGATTATGAAGAGATAGATGATGACATGTTAGATGAAGGATCTGATGTAGAAGATCCCGATTTTTAGAAAAGATTAGTTTATTTATTTATTTTATTGTTTTGCATTTATGATTGTACTTAGTGAAAACTGTTTTTCCAAATTAATATTATTGTTATTTTGATGCCATGTATGAGTTTGATTTTTTTTTTGCAATCATAATAAATTTAATAAATAATGACTAAGTTCGGTGAGGGTGGATACAAATCAATGAACCAGGTTCTCTATATTGAGAGATAGGGGGCCATAGTAGTGGGAACGATTTTACTGATCCCAGCCCTCCCTCAGTATGGTTAACTTTGGAACAACGATGAGTTTCGAGCCTGAGAATTAGGTCATATAGGATAATTAGAAACACACTTAGAAAATAATAAAGATGGCTTATTTTTCTAAGTTTAGAAACACACCCTAATTATAAAGAAGGCTTATATAATTCTTTTCATAAGAAGTCATAATTAATAGGTCCGAGTTATGTTTGCTTAGATTAAGTTTTGCTTTAGAGCCTATTAAGGTAAGTTCTAACATGTTTTTCTCAACTGTTAGAACTCTGCTGAAGATGTCGCTCCGAAGATCTGCTCGCACCAATGGCAATGTCCCCAACGTCACCCCTGAGATGAATGAAGCCCCTCCAATTCGCAGAAGGGGAAGGCGTCCAAATGCCAACCGGAATGCGCCGCCACCGCCACCGCCGCCGGTTGACAACACTGCGGAAGTTGCCAGACTACGACGGCAAGTTGAGGAATTACTGCAACAACAGCGACAGTAGGCTCAGCCTCAGCCTCCGCCTCCGCCGCAACCACAGCCACAACAAATGGCCCCAGTACCCCATCAAGTTGGTCCATATGGGGGATGGCCAATGGCGAACTATGCGCCATACCCAGCTCAACATGTGGAGCCTATCTATGAGCGGTTTCGTAAGCAGCACGCTCCAAATTTTGAAGGGACAACTGACCCCTTCGAGGCGGAAGAGTGGCTCAGAAATGTGGAGCCGATCCTTGTGCACATGAACCTCGGCAACGCGAACCACATATCTTGTGTTTCGTCTCTACTCAAGAAGGATGCAAGAATATGGTGGGACCTAGTATAGTAGACTCACGATGTTGTCACTATGACTTGGACCAGATTTGTGGAGCTGTTCCACAAAAAGTACTACAATTCAGCTGTCATTGCTTCAAGGGTCGAGGAATTTGCTAGTCTAAAGCAAGGCAATTTGACGGTAGCAGAGTATGCTCGGCAGTTCGACCGATTAGCTAAGTTTGCATCTGAGATGGTTCCAACTGATTTTCTGAAGGTGAACAAGTTCGTTAGAGGACTTCGACCAAAGATCGAGCTAGGGGTTAAGCTAGCAAACCCGGGGAATACTACTTATGCCGATGTTATAGAAACGGCAATAGAAGTGGAAAGGCTTCAAGCAAACGTTAGTAAAGAGGAGGCTAGTAAGCCTGAGCCTAAGCAGCAGGGTCAACCCCAGAATGGTCGGAACAACAACCACAACAACAGCAACCAGCAGTCCAACAACAATAACGGTCAGAAAAGAAGGCATTCTGACAACAAGCAGTTCGACAACGATAAGAGGGCACAGACGAACAATGGAGGAAATAGGCCGGGTTATGTAGAGTACCCGCAATGTGCTAAGTGCCAAAAGAAACATCCGGGTGAGTGCCGCGCAAACACCAAGGGATGCTACAACTGTGGTCAGGAAGGGCACCGGAAGAAGGACTGTCCTCAGCTCAAGTCAGAGGGGAAAAAGGAAGATAAGATGGTTCCTGCCAGAGTTTTTGCTCTCACCCAAGGAGAAGCTAATGCTAGCAATAAAGTAGTTACAGGTCAGGTTTCTATTCTCCATAATAAGTGTTATGTATTATTTGATTCGAGAGCCACTCATTCGTATATCTCGTTAAGAATGATAGAGAAATTAGACAAACCTTGTGAAAAATTTAGAACTAGGTTTGTAATAGAATTACCTTCGGGTGAAGTAGTCTTATCATCACGGGTAGTACGAGGCGTACCAATCATAATAGAGGATGTAGAACTAGAAGGAGACCTGATAGAACTAGAGATTAAAGACTTCGACGTGATATTGGGAATGGACTGGCTAGCAAGACACGGCGCAACCATCGACTACAAACGTAAGCAAGTAATGTTCGAGACTCCTGACGGTCAGAGGCTATGTTTTATGGGAAAGGTTTCAGGTTTACACACACCGCTTATTTCGTCGCTTAAAGCTCAGAAGATGATAGAAAAAGGATGTCAAGCATTCTTAGCTAGTGTTACGGATGTGGTAAAGGAAACACCACTAAAGGTCGGAGATGTACGTATTGTAAGAGAATTTCCAGAGGTATTTCCTGACAACTTGCCAGGATTACCACCAACGCGGGAAATTGACTTCACAATCAAGCTAGTACCGGGCACCGAGCCTATCTCCAAGGCACCATACCGGATGGCACCTACCGAACTCAGGGAGTTAAAGACGCAGCTACAAGAACTTCTAGACTTGGGTTTCATCAGACCGAGCCATTCACCATGGGGAGCACCAGTTTTGTTTGTGAAGAAAAAGGACGGAAGTATGCGGATGTGCATAGATTACCGCGAGCTGAATAAGGTGACGATTAAGAATAAATACCCGCTACCCCGGATTGATGACTTGTTTGATCAACTTCGAGGTGCGACCGTGTTTTCAAAGATTTACTTACGGTCCAGGTATCATCAGCTCAAGGTACGAGAAGAAGACATTTCTAAGACAGCCTTTAGAACTCGTTATGGGCATTACGAGTTTTTAGTCATGTCTTTCGGTCTTACCAATGCTCCAGCCGCATTCATGGATTCAATGAATAGGGTCTTTAAGGACTACTTGGATAAGTTCGTTGTAGTATTCATTGACGATATCTTGGTGTACTTAAAGAACGAAGTCGAGCACGAGAAACATTTAAGGTTAATTTTATTACGACTAAAGGAGCATCAGCTTTACGCCAAGTTCAAGAAGTACGAATTTTGGCTTTCCCAAGTAGCATTTCTTGGCCACATAGTATCGAAGGACGGGATTGCTGTAGATCCATCTAAAGTAGAGGCTGTGAAGGATTGGCCAAGACCAAAGAATGCGTCAGAAGTAAGAAGCTTTCTTGGATTAGCAGGCTATTATCGGAGGTTTGTTGAAGGTTTTTCCAAGATAGCCACTCCTCTCACCAACCTGACTCGAAAGCAGCAGAGGTTCAACTGGAATGATAAGTGTGAAGAAAGTTTCCAGTTGCTTAAAGATAAGCTATGCTCAGCACCAGTACTTTGTGTACCGACACCCAATGACAAGTTTGTAGTCTATTGCGATGCGTCGAAGCAAGGGTTGGGTTGTGTGCTGATGCAGAATGACAAGGTGATAGCCTACGCCTCAAGACAATTGAAGGAGTACGAGCAACGCTATCCAACTCACGATATGGAGTTGGCAGCGGTGGTCTTTGCGTTAAAAATCTGGCGCCACTATCTTTATGGAGAACGGTGTGAGATCTATACGGACCACAAAAGCCTAAAGTATTTCTTCACTCAGAAGGAGCTCAACATGAGGCAGCGTAGGTGGTTAGAGCTAGTGAAAGATTATGATTGCGAAATTTTATACCACCCAGGAAAGGAAAACGTAGTTGCTGATGCGCTAAGTAGAAAGAATTATGGAAGTCTAGCAGCGTTAGCTGGAATAGAAAAGCCGCTACAGCATGAGCTGATCAATGCTGGAATAGAAGTAGTCATTGGTAAACTAGCTAACTTGTCCATTCAGTCAAGTCTGTTGGAAGATATACAGAATGGGCAAGTTCATGATGACACGTTAGTAACACATATAGATGCAGTTAGAGAAGGGAAGGCTACGGATTTCTCAATAACAAGTCAAGGGTTATTAAGATATAAGGATCGGGTATGCGTGCCAAATGATCAAGGGATTAAGGTGAAGATTCTAGAAGAAGTGCACAATACCCCATACTCAGTTCACCCAGGGTCGACCAAGATGACTCACGACATTATGGCAATGTATTGGTGGCCAGGAATGAAGAAGGATATAGCAGAGTACGTGTCTAAATGTTTGGTGTGCCAGCAAGTGAAAGCAGAACATCAGCGGCCTGCAGGCTTATTGCAACCACTCAGCATTCCAGAATGGAAATGGGACGACATAGCAATGGATTTCGTGACGGGTTTTCCTCGCATGAATAAGCAACACGACTCGGCTTGGGTAGTAATAGATAGATTAACCAAGTCAGCTCATTTTCTACCTGTCAAGACGTCATACACGGCTGAGCAATACGCAGATATTTATGTTCAAGAGATAGTAAGACTGCATGGAATCCCCAAGACAATAGTGTCCGATAGAGGATCGGTGTTTATATCGAGATTTTGGAGAAGCTTGCAGCAAGCTATGGGTACCAAGTTAAGTCTTAGTACATCATTTCATCCTCAAACAGACGGTCAGTCTGAGCGTACCATACAGATTTTAGAAGACATGTTGCGCGCTTGTGTACTTGATTTTGGAGGATCATGGAGTAAGTATTTGCCACTGATAGAGTTCTCCTACAACAATAGCTACCAGTCAACGATCGGGATGGCACCTTACGAGCTACTTTATGGAAGGAGGTGTCGATCGCCACTACATTGGGATGAGGTAGGAGAAAGGCAACTACTTGGACCCGAAGCTGTTAAAGAATCTCAGGATGCAGTGGCGCTGATTAGACAGCGTATGCTCGCTGCTCAGAGTCGTCAGAAAAGTTATGCGGATGCCAAGCGACGTGATGTGGAATTCAAAGTCGGAGATCAAGTTTTCTTAAGAATATCTCCTATATAAGGTGTGAAGCGGTTCGGGAAGAAAGGCAAGCTTAGTCCCAGGTTTATAGGTCCTTTTGAGATATTGGACAAAGTGGGAGCTGTTGCATATAGATTAGCCCTACCGCCAGCTTTAGCAGACAATCACAATGTGTTCCACATCTCAATGCTGCGTAGATATGTGTCAGACCCATCTCACGTCCTCAAGTATGATACGATAGCACTCCAGAAAGACTTGAGTTACGAGGAACAACCGGTTAGCATCCTAGATAGAGGGATGAAAGAATTACGGTCTAAGAGTATTCCGATAGTCAAGGTCCTATGGAGAAATAGTTCTGAACGAGAGGCAACGTGGGAGTTGGACGAGGACATGCAAGCTCGGTATCCAGAATTATTTGGTATGTAAATTTCGAGGACGAAATTCTTTTTAGTAGGGGAGAACTGTAGAGTCCAAGAACTTTACTTAGCTAGTTAGACACTAGTAGTAATAGTAATAGCTAGTAGTAGTTATAGTATTGTTATTACTGTGGATTTTGGTTCAAGCCGGGATTTAGTTGGAAACTCCTAGCAATAGTTATGGATTTTATAAGTTTAACCTATAGTTTAAGAATATTAATTTTAACATAAGGTTTGGTTAATATTGCTGGTTATTAATATGATGATTATTATAACCTAAGGTTTAGATAAAGCCAATAAGAATATGACACTTGTCATATGCATTGCTATTAAGGAATTATTATTTAAATGATAAAATAAGGGAAATATAAGACTTAGTCTTCATGAAAATCTGTTAGGAGCATGATATTTATTTACATATTCAGATATTTAGACTCACAATTTTATTTATTTGTGGACTAGGTTATTTAGATAATTAAATAGATCTTTTTTTTTCGTAACTTTAGGGTACTGTAACTTACAACCTATTTTTGACACAGTTAAGTTATAAATTTCGAAAAATAGTATTTCTAAACAGTTATAGATAATTTAATTAGCTTTCTAACGGTATAAAGATATTTTAAATCGGAGTTCTACATCTCCAGATATGGTTATTTTACTGTAGATTAGTTTAAAGTTACGAGATTTGAAGATTTTTATTCCTTAGGATTCTAATTTAAATTTAAATTTGGATTATAATCAGAAGATTTTTATTCTTTAAGATTATATTTTAAATTTAAATTTAAATTTGAATTTGAATTATAATTAGAAGATTTTTATTCCTAGAACTCTATAAATAGGAACTAGCACCAAGCATTTTTTTTTTCATTCATTCATCAAGCTAAGTTCAGAGGGTGCAAGTTGCTAGGTTATTGTGAGAGTGTAAACACTTGGGTTGGGGATTATAAGCTTTGTCATTCTAAGCTTATTAGACACTTGGGAAGTAAGGTTCATAGAGTAATATTTCGGTTTCGAGGTGTAGTTCGGTCATAGCAATTTCAAAGGTATTCCTATTCTTAGTTCCTTTTCTGTATTGTTTCATTAGTTCTTATAGTTTTTCTCTACTCAATTCCTAACCCAATCTTCTCTATTCTTGGTTAGGCATCTAAGTTCTTCGAACTTGAGATTTCTTGTTGGTAAGTATCTTCTCGATGGTTTAGTTCATTCCTCTTCATCTCTTTCTTTTAGAAAACTCACATCTCTATTAATGGTTTTTAGGAGTGTTCCGAAATCCTGACCTTGTTCTCATCATCCCGGTATTTTGGTAAGGAAAATAGGCTAGATCTTGTATGTTTGTATGATATGTTATGTTATGTTTAATATGTTATGATAAGTTTATGTTTTTATATGTTATGTTATGTTATGTTATGATTTACCCTACCTCAAATATTAGACAGGGGACGTAGATGGGTTATCATACATTACATGTGATCTAACCTACCTCAAATATTAGACAGGGGACGTAGATGGTTTATCACATGTCATAATGGCCATTATTAGTATAGTCTTATATAGTATATGTTATGATATGTTTTTAGTATAGGTTATGATATGTTGTGATATGATTTTATGTGTATGTTTATGTTGATTAGTAGTTTTTCCTTGCTGGGCATTAGGCTCACTCCTTTTCTTTTAGTGTGATGCAGGAAAATGGATGCAGAGGCGGAAGGATTCTTGGAAGCTTGGTGTGTGTATGGAGGTGAATGGAGTGGATGGGCTGCGTGTCGATTCGAGGACAACGTTTTTTTTTAGTTTCTTTAAAATTATGTTTTTATGTTTTTTTTTCCGCATGTAGCTTTGTAAACAATTTTATTTAAAGTTATGTTTTATTTTTAAAAAATGAGCTCATTTATGTGTTACAAATATTGTTTCTTTAAGGTTTTCAATAAAGTTATGAATTTTCTTATGTATGTTCATTTCAAAGTTGAGTTTATGTTTAGTAGGTTTAATGATCTAAGTTTCATAGATAGTTGGGTCGTTACACAAGAGGTTAAGGATTTGAATGAGAACGTTTTTGAAAACTTTCAAAAATTCACTGAAGGAGGCAATATATCGCCCCCTGTAGGCGATATATCGTTTGGGCCAGTATGCCCGAGGCAATCGTGCAATGTTTCGTGTTTTTCGTATCTTCGTGCTGCGATATATCGCCCCTCATAGTTGCGATATATCGGCATACGCTGAATATTTAAACACGAAATTACACATTTTTAGCTTAATTTGAATTGAGTAAACAGCCTTGACTAAGCCCTCTAACGTTTTCAAAGCTGCTGACTAACCCTAAGATATTCAAATTTTAACCTTAATAAATTTATTCCTCAAAATACTTAATCATTATTAAACATACACTTGACATGTGCTACTATCTTATTGGGTATTATCTAAACCTTATAATATAATAAATATTACCCTCAATATCAGTCATATTAATCAAACCTTAGGTTAAAATTAATATTCTTAAACTATAGGTTAAACTTAGAAAATCTACAAGTGTTACTATGAGTGTCCAAATAAATCCCGGTCTGAACCAAAAATCCACAGTCATAAAGATAATACTATTATTACTATTATACTACTATCTAACTTAACTAAGTAAAGTTCTTTGGACTCTACACAAACCATAAGCAACAACACATATTGTATATTAGTTGAAAATCTCAATCTAATTTAATAAAGTTAGTTCATTAAGGCATTTTCACAAACATGTTGCTTGCATTATTATAAAGATTGTAAAAAAAATTAATAAACATAAAAAATAGTATAGCAAAGTGTAATAGATTATACAAAAGTTTAATACAAGAAATAGATACTCACTGTCATTTTAATCTAAGGTACCTAATATAATCAACTCAGTCATATATACATATATAACAGCTGAAAGAAAACAGATGAAAAAACAAAAACAAAAAAGGTTAGAAATGTACCTTGGCGTGGCAGTAGGAGTGGCTATCCTTTTGTTGTTTTGCTTCTTTTCAATTCCTTGGTAACTGTATTATGGGTTCAATACTATATTATTAATATTGTAATTAGGGGAATTGAAAAAGAGGGGAGTGCGAGAATGATAGAAGCTATTATATATATATATATATATCTTCTATATAAAAAAGGATGTAGATAACGGCAATTAATAGTTTTAACGAAGTTATTTTAAAATTTCGTCAATTCTAACAGATTTAAGTAAACTGGCGTTACCTTTAATGATTTTATTTTAATTGAATTTAAAACATAATAAACGTGTACACAATTTTTTGGATTAACGGAGTTATTTTAAAATTCTGGCAATTTTAACAGATTTTAATAAACTGATGTTAACTTAACGGTTTCATTTTAATTGAATAAAAAATATGGTAAATGTGTACGCATTTTTTTGGGTTAACGTGCTTAAACACTATTATTTTAGTTAACGAGATAAACATCTATTAACCAATTAGAAAAAATCTTGAACTTTATATTTTTATTTGGAATTTCAAACTTTAACGTTTTTATTTAAAATGTTGAAAAATTGATCCCTTCAATAGTGCCCTATTTTCTAGGCTTTGATTTTTTTTTAATTTGAAAAAAAAAAACATCAGTTAAGATAGTCATAGTGTTTTTGTTGAGATCTTTTCACAAAAATATCATGTTAAAATTTTTTCAAAAATAATATCTAATTTAATAGTAGTCTTATATAAGAGTGACATATAAGAGTTACATATGAATTGTAGACCTTCTCTCCAAAACAGTATCCATTCTCTCCAAACCAGTAGCCATTCTGAGTACATTGTAGGCTGAGTTCAACCACAAAACATAATCAAGGTGAATCATTTTTTGTTCACACAAAATTAAGTGTCAAATTCTTATTTATGTACATAAATCATAGATTTACTAACCATTTTTTTATCTAATCAGGTGGTCAATCTACGCAAATTCCAAGGTAAATCGACACACAAAAATAAGTCAACTTCAACAAAACACAAGGTAGCATCTTATACAAATTCATTTATGATTTACTATATCCATCTTATAGACACAAATTTAAGTCTCAAATTCTTTATAACCATACATCATTAATTTACTAACCATTTTTTCTCAAATAATTACATTTCAAATTTTTTATAAACATTCATCATAGATTTCCTAACCATTTTTTTTCTAAAATCAAGTTGTCAATCTACAAAAAGTTCCAAGGTAAATAGACACACAAAAGTAATTTAAGTTCAATAAAACACAAGGTAGCATCTTATACAAATTCAGTTATGATTTACTTTATTAATCCTATAAAAATTCAGTTATTAATTACTATATTATATTATGCTATGTGAGTAAAAATATTTTAGATGTTTTTAGTTTATGAATTTAGTGAGTTTAAAATAGTAACACTAGAGAAATAAAACCATTAATTGCTATGCTAATAAATGTAAAATAATAAAACAATAAAATAGTAGATAGAGATAACTATGAAAGAAACCTGCAACCATCTACAAGATTTTAGCAGGATTGATTAGATTAACTATCAACATTAAATAATACTCAAACAAATAATGCTAACCATGCATAAATAAAATACTTAGATGTAGGGCTTCGGATTGTTTAAATCTAATTTTATTAAAAAAATCCCTTGAGCCATTAAAAAAGAAAACAAAAAAAATTTAAAACTTATACTTCCATATGAAAAGTAGCACATTAATATTTAATATAATCTTTTAACCCACCCCATATAATGAAATTCATTCTTTTAACCCACCCCGTATATGAAATTCATTTTTTTAACCCACCCCTAGAAAACAAAAGTACAAACACATTTCAAAGAAATATATACCACATAAACATAAATCAATCATCTCAAAAACATTAACATAAACATAAAAGTATTGTTTAAGAAAAAATCATTTTTGACATTGTAATATACTAGATAAAAAAAATATAAACGAAAATGCATATAGAACATTCCAACAACTTGTCAATTCCTACTAAATCACAAAACTATTTATTAATTACACTCCACAAAACCAAACAAACCTAACAATATAGTCAAATAAAAATCAACATCCACATAATTATAGTCCTGCAAACACATGAATAAATAAACAACAGGAAATTCGGTGTCGCTGATGCTCACCTCTTCAATTTCTTCCATGGGCTCCAGTGCGCGATCCTCCCCTATCCGCAAGTCCAGCTTGTCTTCTTCCCAGACAATCTGTTTTGCCGAGGGAGGTGGCGGGACTGGATCGACATTTTCCTTCTCAAGAGGTTCTTCGTGGACCATATAAATAGGTCAAGCAGATACGTGGAAACACTTCCGGGCGCTCTTCTGGTCTCCCCAGACTGTTCCTACTCCTCCGTTGTCGTAGGGGAGCTTCATGCAGAGGTGGCGGATGGAAGTGATAACCCCGAAGTCGACCAGTGCGGGCCAACCAAAGATGATGTTGTACGTGGTGGGGCAGTCAACCACTACAAATGTACAAAATTTGAACAAGCCTTGGATCTCGTTCCCCAGTGTTACGGGCAACTAGATTTTTCCCATCGGGAGTATCAAATCTCCATAGAACCCATAGATCTGGGTTGGGTATGTGGCCAGATCTACCTCAGTCAAGCCAATCGCGATGAACGCTGGCTTGAACAAAATGTGGACGGAGCTTCCGTCGTCCAACAATACTCAGGACACCATCTTGTTAGCTATTTGGGCATCAATGACCAGAGGATCATGATGCGGGAAATGGACATTGCGGGCGTCGTCTTCCGTGAAGGTGATGGGGAGGTTCATCAACTTCAGGCATTGAGCCGGTGCTTGGACCAAGGCACATACCTCTTGGTCGTGGTCAAGCTCTCTCAGGTAGAGCTTTTGATCATTCTGAGACGGTCCTCCCAGATGTGGCCCATCCGAGATGGTGGCTACGTGACCATCTACTCGCGAGGGCACGATTCCGGAAGGATAGGGAATTCCAAGTCTGGGCGCTTGCACAGTCGGGGCCCCCGGAGGGACATGTGCTCACAGGACGGTCGCGTATCCTCCGTGGGGAGGCGGGTACGCTCTAGGTGCACTCGGGATCTTGGATTTTCCGGGGACTACTGGCAATCCCAAAACACCCACGGGCATCCTGACCCACTGGTGGAGATATCCCAGCTTGATCAAATTCTCAATTTCGTCCTTCAACTGCCGATACTCTTCGGCCATGTGGCCCACCTCCTAATGGTATGCGCACCTTTTGCTAGTATCCCCTGGATTCTTTCCCCCTTTGAACATGGGGGCGGGTTTTCGGTAATGAACCGTCCTCTCTATGGCCAGGTATATATTTTCCCTGGTATCCACTAAATTGATGTATTCTGAATATTGGGGCTCGTAGCCCCTCTTGCCCTTCTTAGAGGGCTCAGACCAGTTTTGTCCTTTCCCGGATCTCTTTCCCCTGGAGGGGTTCACACTTGTCTCAGTCCCCCCTATCTGGGACGGCTGGGCCCCTCCGGGAGTAGCACTATATCTGACTGGCGCCACCCCGTAACCAGGCAAGGGGGTAGATTGGGTCGGGGCGTATCCGGAAGATGTAGAACCGTAGAGTGTAGGTGCGAAAAAAGTCATTTCAGGCGTACCAGCCAATCCTGGAGCTATCGGGGGCGTTAGATACTGCGGGGCCGAATACTACATCCCATACCCCAGAAATGTTTGGGCACTTGGCTGGAGAGTCGGCTGCCATCCGAATGCCTGGATTCGGGGCTCCTCCCAGTTGATAAAGCCTTGTGCCTTCCTTATGAATTCTTTGAGGGTGGCCACCTTACTGCGCTGCATGTCATCCAAGAGGGGAGACCCAGCCCGGATCCCGGATTGTAGGGCCACCAGGCAATGCCCATCATCCACCTTGGTTTTTGAGGCTTCCTCTGTGAAATTCTGGATATAGGCCCTCAGAGTCTCCGTGGGAAGCTGTTTAATGTTAGGAGGGCGCTAATTTGCATATCCATCGTCATGGCGGCCACAAACTATTTGTGGAATGACGACTATAGTCCAGACCAGGACTGGATGGATCCTGGCTTTGAGCCTCTTCCACCATTCCTTCGCTGTTCCATCTAAAGTAATTGAAAAGAAGAGGCACTTGCCGTTGTCGCAGACGTGGGCTACTGTCATTAACCGATTGTAGCGCGATAGACGGTCTATGGGGTCGGTGTTCCCAGTGTAAGCGAGTAGATTCAGAATTTTGAACCCTTTGGGGAGCACCACATCCAGGATGTGTTTGGCGCAGGGTTCCTTTTCCTCTTATTCGGAGTCGGAATCTCCTCCCTCTTTCTTGCGGACCAGGCGATCCGTGACCTTTTTTAAGGCAGCCAATTGTTCCATGAACTGTCTGGTCGTACTATCATCTAGGGGAACCCTCTCGTTCCTTCTGTCGTTGAGATTATTTCTCAAATCGCCTCCTTAAGGGCAGATCTTTTCCTTGCGGGCCCGCTCCTTTCGAGCGTTCAGCCCGTCGCGTAGGTCTACTCGGGACGTGTCGTCCCCTATGCTAAGGGCGCTTGGCTTGTCATCATGTTGGCATCCTCGGTGATCTTTATTCACGGAGGCACTTGGACAGAAAAGTTGTTCCTGTCCAGTCTGCCTAGGGGCAGCCCGGGGCCTGGTACCCTGCGGGAGCATCCCTTGCAGATTGATCGGATGATCCCGTCCTGGGATGGGATGCACCTTCTCTCTCCTAGGGAGCGGGCAGGGGTTGGGCCCTGTTTTCTGAATGGGAGGATTTTTCCTCTAGGGTTTTCTTTTCCCTCGGGGTTGGTTGCTTTGGCCTTCCCTTTTTCTTGAGCCAGGTTAGGCGAGCCCTGTTTAGGATCTTGTCCTTGAGGAGGAATCGACCTCGTATTTTCGGACACGTTATTCCTAGCCTGCGGGGCAGGCGGTTGTGTTCCTGGAGGCGGAACCACTGAAGGACTGGCCGCCAACCCTTGGGTGGCAATGAAAGCTTGCAGGGCCAGGAGGGATTCTTGCATCCGTCGAGTGGCTTCTTTTTTTTTTCAACAATCCTGGCTCTTGTCCAAGACTTGTTGTCTTAGTTTCGTCACCTCCAGGTCCTCCTGGTCAGGGTCTACTTCTTATGGGATCGCTGGATCCTCAGCTTCAAGATCATGGTATTCCACCTCATTTCCCTCCTCTTCCTCGTAGTAATCTTCCTCATAATCCGCCCCACCTTCATCGTTCTGTGACTCGTCAGGCTGGGGCATCTGATAAGGTGCGTCCTCAGGTTGGTTCTGAGGAAGAGGTTGACTGGGCAGTGGCTCTCCATTGCCTTGTTCTTGGTTAGCAGGGTTCAAGATCAACTCAAGCTTTCTTCAATGTCTCAATGAAAGCATCAAAATGTTTACCGAGTTTTTCGGAAACTAGAATTATCAAAGATAAGAGAGCTTAGAAAGTAATAAATAGAGATTATCGTACAAGGATTTTATGTGGTTGGGGCGTTAAAAAGCCTTAGTCCACGAGTCAATTGTATTATAGCTTTTTAGGAGCTTAAGTAATGAACTCTTTGAATTTGAGTAGAGTGTATGCTTCTCAAAGAAGAATTCGATCATTTTCCCCAGTGCACCACTGTTCATATCTATAGGCAAGTGAGTGCACTAGGCTTGGGCCGGACTAATCCGGGCCCAATAAGGGTATAAACATTATTTGCTCTCTGATGGAGGTTTTATACAAAGGATTGTAATATATAAAATGCACTAATCAAGGCCCATTGGGCCAGCCCAAGCATAACCACACTATAAGACTAACGACAGAATGATGCTTCAGTCTGGGTGTCATGGGCTTCGAGGGAGATTCGGGGGACATGATCCGTCAGAGTAGTGGCAGTACAGTTCTGAACCGACGGCGTACATTCCGGATGTAACCCCTTTTGTAGGTTAACTATGGGAACATAGCTCCACACTTCTTCGGGTGATGTCAGTATCGGGGACACTTTATCTCGCCCAACCTGGCCACTAGGTCCAGGTCCGTTTACCTACATCCCTCTTCGTTTACCAGGGTCCCGGTTCATTTACCAAGACCTGGGTTCATCCACAGCCGTCCCGATCTAATTTCGGACATGGGGAACCACGCCTCTTCATTTCATCCCGAGAGGCACCAGATGACGCGGTCTGGGAGTATGCAACACGCTAACGCGATGGTCCTAGCTTCTATTTCGGGATGCCCTTTGGGCTTTACCGAGACTTGGGCCGCCAAAGTTTGTTCTGTCTTCATCTACTGGGCCTGATCTGGGCTTTAAGTCCCTGTAGGGCGGCCCACAGACTCAGAATGTGGATCCGTACACTTGGGGAGAAACGAGGATAACATATATATATATATATACTAGATACAAGCAACATGCAATATGCACGTTTGCTTAGTTTTATTTATTTTTATTAAATTTATATTAATGTCATATAAATTTCAAATAAATATCTTATTTTAATTAAATAATTTATTTATTTTTGTTTAAGTTTATGCTTGTTCTAGTTTTTTAATTTGGGAGTGACAACAAGAGATTATATATTATATGTTTAATGTAATATTAAATATTATACGTGGATTTAAAATTTAAGTTTCTTGCTAGTTTTAAAAAAATATATATTTGTTGTTAATTCATAGTAGATTATATTATATGTTTAATATGATATTAATATAATAAGTGAGTTTAAGTTTAATTAAATTTTATTTAAGTTATAAAACGAATAATTTTATTATTTTTAAATAATTATCATTATAAAATATCTCAAAAAAATCATATTTTAATTTGTTTAATTATTTATTATTTTAAAATAATTATCATTGTACAATATCTCAAAAATATCCTACTTTAAGATGTTTAATTATTTATTAATTTTTTTCATTATAAAATATCTCAAAAATATATTTTTTTAATTATTTATTTTATTTTATTTAAGTTTAAGTATTTACAAACTACAGTTAAATATAAGAATATTCTGTTAAAGTTAACATTAAAAAAATAAAAAATCGTTAAAACCAAGAATTTTCGTTATCTACACACTTTTGTTTTGAGTAGTTGAGTTGCCTTGGAAAATGTATAGGGACTTAGAATGAATGTAATATTAAATTCTTGAGTACAAAATAGTTCACTTTACCCTTAAAATACATATGTGGTTCACACAAATTATTAACTTTACCCCCTTAAAATTTTAACAAAACATAAAAAAGAAATTAGATTCTCATTCTCACATTTACTTTATCCCATACCAAATATGTCATTATTATATAAAAAAGATATATAGGGTTTTTAGGAGTAAGACTATTTTAGTAATTGTATTGTTAAAATTGTAAAAAAAAATAATAATAAAAAAATAAATATTACTCAAATATAAAGATGTTATATTCCTAAAGGTGGTTAAGCATAAGGATATATAACTCAAAAACCCCTCTATCTTTACTGAAAATATTAACGATTTCAGCATCGTCGAGTGGAAAATAATATTGCCGAAATTATGCAGGTTTTTTTATATCGTAATTTCTCTCTGACTCGTGTAGAGAAGCATCCTTTTTTATTTCTATCTTTCTATCTTATAAATATTTGAGTATAGCTGCGTTTGTCTTATGCAAATAAATCCATACCATCAATTATAACTCAATCACAACGCCGCGCGCTACTTAATTCTTTCAAATTGGCAGTCAAATCTGTAAAACTCATGCTGTTCAGAATTGACAAATTCTTTTATTTAATATCTTAGGCGGCGGCTGCTAGGGGCACGTCGGTGCACCTTTTCTTGTTTTTGGTATCTAAATAATTTTAAGTGTAAATTTTTTATAATTGGTAATCTTTTAACTATTGAGATAATATGTAATAAAAAATATAGATCAAGCATCTTACTTTTTACGCACCTAAAAAAAGCAATCATGACTTCAATAAACAATTTTGAATCTTATTTTTATCATTCGTAAATTATTCTCCATTCCTTGAAAATTTGTACAATGATAACTACAATATATAATAATTGCATCGAAAATTATCCAATTACCAAAAACAATAATAAAATGCACCCTAACCTCCACATATATCTTATTCCTTTTCCTTTTGGATCAACTTATTCTCACATTTTTCTAATTTTTTTCTTTTTATATTCTAAAAAATATATATAAATAATATATTTTTTAAATATTTAAATAAAATAAAAATTAAAAAAAAATATATATAAAAACTAGTTAAAGAAATAATTTATTTCTAAAAAATTATACATTATTTTTTAAAAAAAATTATGAAAACAAGATAAAATAAAATTATTGAAACTAACAAAAAAAAAGAATTTAAAGAATGTCATAAAAATATTGAGAAAAAGTATTAAAACTAATTTTAAAAATTAATGGGTGCACAAAAAATGTTTTTAATAACACCAACAATGTGTTATCAAAACATACTATAACACTTTTTGATGTGTTAAGACCAACTATGTTATCGTAGGTCAGGGTACTTTACATAACACTTTATCATTGTTATACATATGTGTTATTATACTGTCAAGGATAACACACTTTTCTGTGTTATTTTAATAAATAGATAAGTGTTTAATTATATTATTTATAGTCGATTATATAAGACATTTCAATACTTATAAATTTGTGTTATACTACACTTTACTATAACACATTTTTTGTGTTATATAATGAAGTTTGCATAACAAAATTCTTTACTTATAAAAAGTGTTATTGTAATAGATTTTATAACACATTTTTCATATTATTTTAATATTTAGATAAATTTAAATTCTCATTATATATTCATTTATATAACACTAATTTATTCTATTATATTTTTATTTTTTATTTATATAATTAAAATTACATTTCTAATATATACTAGCATCATCAAATGAACTTAATTTTCAAATAACAAAAAGTAAACGCATTCAACATTGTATTAACAATCCACAAATTAGTTTAAAACATTCAACATTGTATTAACAAATCCAAAAATTAGTTTACAACATTCGACACTGTCATCAACAACAAAATGTTCTTTAAGTATTCAAGTAGTCTTAAATATTCAACATATTCTACTACTTTCAGCACAAAGCCTTCAAAATTAAGTATCCTTTTCTATTTCGCTTGTCACATCTGCAAAAATAAACAAAGAAATATTTTATTGTTATTATCTAGCATCACAAATTACTTCAAGAAAAATGCTATGGAAATTACCATTTTCACTTTAACAGCCACCAAATCACCATTTTCTTTCAAATATCATCAAACAAAAAAGGATAGGGGTCCCTGAAAATGGAGGGATCAAAGGCAGGAATGGACCAATTTCAATTCAAGCTGAGATATATGAATTCACACCCTCCTTTCACCTAGTTAAGGTAAGCAAGTCCACTGGTATTTGGTATAGAAACCAAATGGAGAAAATCATAAACTTGAAGTACTATCAGGTATTTGGTATGACTCAATAAATTAAAATAGTGGGTGCCACAGAACCAATAAAAAACCCTTGATAGAATCTAATCATTTGCTTAGGAAATTATGCAAGAGAAAAAAATAGAAGTTCTAGAATTAAAATTGGTAGTGTTAGTTCAAAACAGAAAGACAAAAAAATCCAAATAATTAACCACATTTTGAACCTAGAAACATTTCAATGCCTCCTGTGCAACACCATATACAATACATTATGCTCCGTTCTAGAAAAAAATAGAAGTTCTAGAATTAAAATTGGTAGTGTTAGTTCAAAACAGAATGACAAAAAAATCCAAATAATTAACCACATTTTGAACCTAGAAACACTCCAATGCCTCCTGTGCAACACAAGGCCATAAAAGAATAATGCTCATTTTACATACTTTGCATGCATGATCTTTCTATAAAAACCACATGATTGAATAATAGACATAATTTTGGATGTAAAAGTGAATTTGCATGTAACATGCATACGTGAGAACATTGCGTAATTGTGGTGTTTAAAAACGATAGTTATACACGTCCTACTTCTATCGTTTTAAAATTAATAGACTTGTAACATGCTTTGCTTACCATTATTTATTTTCTTAAAATTTCTAGGTTGATTAAATCTTTCAAAACATTATTTTTATTTTATAAAATAATTTTATTTAGCTAAAAAAATATGTGATAAATCCATTTATTATTTTCAAATTACAAAGAAATAACAAAAGCTTGGAATTTATTTAAAATACTTATGATTACCATGTTTCCTTAGAAAAATCAATTTTAATATTGGCTAATTGTGTTACATAAATGATGTGAGAAAAATATATTTTATTTGAATTATTTTAAGACTTAGTTTTTATCACTACACCAAACACCCATTACCATAACACATCATTATAATACTATTTAAAAAGAGTTATTGTATATATAAAGTTAATGACTAAAGTCACACGCGACAAGGTAAAAAAAAAGCAGCAAGAGAAAAAAAAGGAGGCAAATTTTCCTTCTCATTTTCCCCATCTCGGACCGAAGTCCTCGTCTCTTTCTCTCTCTATCTCAGTCTTCATCTCTTTCTCATTTTCCCTACTGAAGAATTCATCTCTTTCTCTCTGTCAACCATCTCTCTGTCTCATTTTCCCTAGCTCGGACCAAACCATCTCTTTCTCTCTGTCTCATTTTCCCTAGCTCGGACCAAACCATTGAAACAGGTGTGGTCTGAATTCCATCTTCGATATTGGAGGAGACCATGATAGCAGCAGTGATGTTCAGTCACAGATAGAAAGGGCCTTTTCAGATGGGGGACACTCCCGCTTACAAGTAGTACGTCGCCGACTTACTCACTGGAGTTTCCACCGTCGCCATTGGCCATCCCTTTGACACCGTAAAGGTAATCTCTCATCTTATTCTCGTTGGATTGTGTGAAATTTTCATGGGTTTAGCTTGTAATTTAACATATTTTTGTTTGATTGTACTCTTAGTGAAATTGATACCCAGTTGCCCAATCGACTCAATCTCTTTTAACTGCCACTTGATCTTAATTTGGGGACCTATTTTTATATTGTCCAATAGGGGATAATATATTCGGATTTGATGCCACTGATGCTGCTAAGTCTCTAAATGCTGTGTTTGCCCCTGCAATAGCATCCAACATCCCATTCTTAAAGTGCCCCTGCAATAGCATCCAACATCCCATGCTCTGTCGGTACACGCAACTTGGTGTGCTTGCTACACGGAACTTGGTGTCGTTTGCGACACGGTGGTGTCGGTACTTGGACTGTGGTTGTGTGGATTATTGGGTTAGAAGCATTTGGAATACTGATTTGGTACATGTAACTGAGATAGCATTTCCATTTGGGTTGTTGTTGCTTGTTTTGATCAATCACTGCCACTAACATATAAAGCCAGAGCTTTTAAGATGATATATTATGTCCATTGTAATAAGTCTTTGAATTCGAGCTTGTTTACCAGATTAAGATCCTATAACGCTAGGTGGGTACCCTTTGGTATTGTTTTTTAATCCCACTTCTGATCAAGCGACTTGACCATCTTTTTTAATTGAATTTGATTGTTCAATAGCCGAGTTGGTTAATGGTTCATAAAAACTTATACTCAATCGAACCATCAGTTGGACTCAAGATTCACATTGCTAGACATGAAGTGCTTTTTTTTTTTCTTGAGAATGATTTATGTTTGTTCATTTTCTTAATTGCATAACCTTGTTCATATACCGCTGTATCTTTTATGGGGTAGGTCTATGGGCATGGAGTCCAAATCAGTTGCAGACTTAATAGAAGCTTCCTCAGGGGTTCATTTTTCTGGATTTCACATGAACGGTCTGCAGGAAAGGCATTCAAATGTGGACCAACCAACAACCTGTGCTACAGATAACATTCTTATGCAACCTTTTGTCATAGGTAAAGTTGGATTGGAAAACTACATTGTTACGACATTCTTCTTTTTAATTTTTTTTTAATATATATCACGAATATGCCTTTAAACTTGGATTGGAACACGTACAAGCAGCCAATACTTCACTTTTCTTTACTAAATAGATATCATCCTAAGTTGAGGGAAAAATTATGCTGTGGTTAGGGATGGACCTACACAATGACCAGGATGGGAAATAGTCCCCCTACAAAAGATTTGTATATATATATATATATATATTTTATATATCTTCCCAAAAGTTCACCTTCTTATCTATGTGGTTCTTAAAATTTTTATTGTTTCCACTCTTAGCTTTTTTAAAAATTCATTATTTTGTTTCTTTGGTAGCCTCTTGTATTTCTATATGCTATACTATGGTCTTGGCGCATAAGGTTTTCGTTCTTTTAGGAAGAAGAATTGTTGGAAGAAGCTTGTTCTTCTGTAGTCTCTTCTAGATATCACATTATTATTTGCATGGCAGGGGTTGCTGGTGGAGCAACATCTGGTAAGACTACAGTTTGTGATATGATTATACAGCAGCCTCATGACCAGCGTGTTGTTCTTGTTAACCAGGTAATCTCATCATGAAAATTTTCATGATTTGTATGATTCTAGGCTTCTGGTTTTCTCAACTTGAATATAATTGATTTGAAACATACTCATTGATTTATTTGCTTGTAAGAAATTTAATTATATTTATGAGCTGAAATTGGTAACACTCAGCTCAAGGGTTAAAATAGTTTTGTGTTGATTCTTAAGTTGATTTTTCTTTTGGCACATTTTTGGGTACTTGTGGATTTTCTGGTTTATGATGGTAAGTTTAACTAAATTGAAATCCATATTTCTGATGTTTATTTGTTTCATAAATTTTCTAATATTTATGTCATTTTATGCTTGAGGTAAAATCTAGGAAGCTTTTATTTATAAAAATATCCGTGTATATGTGTTGCACATCATTCTTATAATACTTTTGTTTATGCTTTCTCAGGATTCTTTTTACCATGATTTGACACCAGAAGAACATGCAAGAGTACATGAATACAATTTTGATCATCCTGGTGAGGGAATTTTTGTTTTAGTCACATTATATTTTTTCTAGGATTATATAGTGTTTGACTGCATTTAAACCAAGCAATGAGGTTTGTGCTATTAAACTTTATGTAATTTAGTGTCCATTTGTACACAGTTTCTAATACCTGTATCTTGCTAAAAATTCACAAAAATATAGTATATTTTTAGCCATTTAGTGGGGCACATTAGAATTGGTTTCTAATACCATATTTCTCCTATATGGTGCATGCTGTCTCTTTCATGTCTTTTGATGTAAAATTGCTTTTATTGTCAGATGCATTTGATAATGAGAAACTTTTAGCTTCTATGGATAAGTTGAGGAATGGGCAAGCAGTAGATATTCCAAACTATGACTTCAAGAGTTACAAAAACAATGTCTTCCCGCCTAGAAGGGTAACTTTTGTTTTCTTAACATGTTGGTCTAATGAATTGCCTCTTGTTTTCTTATACTTGTCTTACCAAAGAGAAGTTATAGGAGAATTAAAGTTATTCAGTAATTACAGTATGTGCATGCTTGCAATTATCATTATGTTTCTTATCTCTATTAGAATTCTGAATTAGAGGACCCTTACTTCAACAATACGGCGGCATATGCTGTGCAGGTAAACCCTTCAGATGTGATAATTTTGGAAGGCATTCTCATTTTTCATGATCCCCGTGTTCGAGAGTTGATGAGTATGAAGATATTTGTCGATACAGGTCATTTATTTTCTTTTTTATCATTTAGGCTACTTGATGTTCTTACTCTGTATTTCTGATGCTTTTCATTAGTTACTACTACAAATATGTGGTCTTGAGATGCTTATCTGACTATTTTTTTTTCTAATTTTTTCAGTATTATACCATTACATTTGAGATTCAATTAATATAATGATTTCGTTTATAGTTTCTGCATTAACTATGGGATGTCGTGATATGTCACTTTATAGTGTTACTAAGTTGAGGCACTTCACATTGAAAAAATTTCAGTGCAGATGCTGATGTTCGTTTAGCAAGGAGGATAAGGCGTGACACAGTAGAGAAAAACAGGGATATTGGTACAGTTCTTGATCAGGTTAGCAACTATTCATGTAATTTTGTAATCATTATTCTTATTGCCAAGAGATTATATCTTTGAATTTGTGGGCCTCAATTAAGTTTAAAGTATCAATGAATATACCTCAGGAGATGAAACTGCAACTCTGGTGGTAATTATGTTTTGTTACTTGTTAGTAGCTAGAAATGTCAAAGTGTTGTTTTTGAAAGTGATCTTTGTGACGGATGGTGTGCTCTTATTATTTGATTAACTCTTGTTGTTTAATCATTTATGTCATTCCCTTTCGCAAAATCTCCACTCGATAGGGTTGAGGGTTCACTATTAGTCTCTGGTACTTGATCATATGAAAATGAGAGAATAATCTGATGAAAGTAGGCTACATTTTTCACCATTTCATTTTCTTAAAATGTTTTTGTTTAAATGCAGTACTCAAAGTTTGTGAAGCCTGCATTTGATGACTTTATTCTTCCTACAAAAAAATATGCTGACATCATTATTCCTCGCGGAGGAGATAATCACGTGGCTATTGATGTTATTGTAAAACACATCCATACAAAGCTTGGCCAACATGACTTGTGTAAAATATATCCTAATTTATACGTTAGACATTCAACTTTTCAGGTATCTGGCAAGCTTCATTCTCTGTTATTAATGTAATTTCAGCAACTTTCTATGGCACTAATTACCGGTTGACTCATGCAGATACGGGGCATGCATACCCTCATACGTGATTCACAAACAACGAAGCATGATTTTGTATTTTATTCTGATCGGTTGATTCGTTTGGTGAGTATTTGTTTCTTTGAATATAAAGTTTATTTATGGTTTTGCATTTTGAGAATGGGATTAGTCAATGAGTAATGATCTTGAAATTATTACCAGGTCGTTGAGCATGGTCTGGGACATCTGCCATTTACAGAAAAATAGGTGGTCACTCCAACTGGTAAGCTGACAGTCAAATGGAATTTTTTAGTTCTTTGTCCCTTTCAGTTTTCTGTTTTCATTTTTAATGGGTTCCTTCAGCTTATATGTGAAAAATTACTTATCATATTGTAACTTTTCCTTTTTTCTTTTTTTAAACAGGAAAATTTTTAGCATATGAGTAACATTAGCTTATTGTCTGAATGTGAGGGCATTAACTGTTTAGCCTCAACAATTAAGTGCCACTACTCATATTAGAAAAGCAAAGCATTATGTTGTCAGAACTACAAATCTCTAAAAAGGAAAATCTAATATTAACTGTCCTAATATGACAGTTTAGGACCCATGCTTCATATGCATGTTTGCTGTTCAAAGACTAAAGTTAGTTTATGCTGTATAGATGATACCTTCATTATTTTGTTTTCTTTTTCTAATTTTGATTTCGCTAAGAGAGTCCAATTTCTTGAAACTGTAATTGCTGATAGCTAATTTACATCTCCTGTCTTTCGCAGACTCCGTGTATACTGGTGTAGATTTCTGTAAGAGATTATGTGGTGTGTCTATAATCAGGATGTAATTTCGTAAAGCAATTGTGGCATGTGTTTTTTGTCAGTTTTTCATATAAATTTTATATTTGGAAGCAAACTCTAGAGGATTTCTATTCTTGGGCCAAAAAATAAGATTCAAAGATGTAATTTTTCACAATGTACTAATTCGATATATTCTCATTGCACACTTATTCTTGTCATTACAGCGGTGAGAGTATGGAGAATGCTCTGAGAGCATGTTGTAAGGGAATCAAGATTGGGAAAATTCTAATCCACAGAGAAGGAGACAATGGCCAGCAGGTTTTGATTCCCTCTATGATTGTCTTTCCTTTTTTAATCAACGTATTTCTATGATTCCATTTTTTAATCAACCTCTATGATAAACTATTGGTGTTCCAGATGTTGTTCAAAGAGGTGTACAACCAGATCAGATTATTTTCACAGATGTTGCCATGAAGGGTGAACATATCAAGCGCAGTGCTTTAGCAGATTTATTCTTAGACACGTAAGCATGCTTAATACTTTTTTTTCTATTTTTTTATTATTCAAGTGTATTTATCTTAGTACAATATAATATGTAACTTTATTTTGACATTTGATGTTGCTATTGCTGATTGATTTTGCTATTGCTGTTTTGTTTCTTTATATTTTTTGGTGGTGTGTGCTCTGTAGCATTGCATTTAGTTAGCTTAATATTTAGCTCATATTTTCTTGAGTCGTTGCACCAGAATTCCCTTAATCAAGAGCCATATTCTGTCAGAAGTGAATCATGTCTTGTTAACAGAATGATTTTTCAACTGGTTACAGGTCTTTCCCAGAGCTTGGACAGCAATTTTGATTTCTTTAGAAAATAGTTGCATGTGGAACCTTCGAATAAACAATCTAAACTCGTGGTGTCTAGGCCAGGAAACGTACATTAGTGTTGTAAACTCTGAGTTTGTGAAAAGAATTGGAGAAGCAGCAGAAAGTAAGTTCAATTCAATGTCATTTTCTGGTTTTAGATATGTAACACGCATTTTATTGATTTTTCCTCTTTTTTATTTCTATTTAATGTGATAAACATTTCCAATTAATTTCAATCACATGAAAATGATGATTTTTTTGGACATTTGAGTTGGAATATGTTTCTTTATGTTAAGTTTGAACCATTAATGAATATAGTTTTATTTTGTCTCTCCATCTTTTTACTGTCAATTCTAAGTGCATTTTGTTTACTGTCATTGTAGTGGAATTGTTACTCTCTAATACATTCACTCTCTATATTTATAGCATATGTACTTTACTGGTTAGTGGTTACAAATCGTTTTGGAGATAAAATAATTAACTTTTGTCTACCCTTTAAGCCCAATACCTTGATCAATTGTGTATTTGTCCATTACTGTACAATTCTGTCTACAAAGACAGCAGTTATTCTTTGGGAAAAGCTATCCTGGCTACTAAAACAGACATGCTGCATAATAGCTTTTTGTTTGGTTGTTTATTCTAGGTGTCAATATCTCTATTTGTGTTTGGGTTTGGATTGTGTTAAAGGGATTGTCAATATCTCTCTTGATATTGCAAAATAGTATTTGATTCATAACTAGAAGGGATCCTTCTCTGACAATGATTTTGGTCCAGAACTGTTGGTTAATAAAACTTCCAAGTTTAGGCTGTTGTGTTTTCTCTCTCTGTTTTTTTTTTTGGCAGTGGCTTCGATCATAAAGCACACTCTGCTACTGATTTTTGTAGCTTAGTTTATTGTGGTGTTCTATTTGTGTTGCTCTTTTATGAGTTTCTTATGGCTTGTTGGACTTAGTCTAAATACATAGTCATGCTCTTTATTTAATAGCTCAAACTATTTCAGACTAATGAATTGGCACAACCATTTATGCTCTTTATTGCATCTTTTTTAGTAAGCCTAATCACAGGTTTGCCTTGAACACATATAATATGAGTGTCATCTAGATTCTAGGCCATTGGATCTTATATATATCTTACATCATGCAGTTATGTTTATATGCACACAAGCATATATAGTGCTCTTTATTATTGTTATGGTTGGAATAGTATGGTACATATATAAATTTTGTTTAACTTCTCTATCGTTTCTTTCCTCTCTTTCACACATATACATGAACACATGGTGGGGCTGTATCATTGGGACACCCATTAGGATGCAATGGAGCTCGTATCTTGGTCACATTGTTAGGGGTAATCTATAAGCTTCCCTTCTCTTGCAATGCATACCTAGTTTGACATTCTAATATCATTTATATAGTTCTCTGGTTTTGTTTACATGTTTTCTTAATGATCTAAAGTCATAGTTCGTGGTCATATCTATAAGCTTATGCTTTCTACATATACTCATGTGAAGTGATCTCGTGTTTGTCATTTATTCTTTTAAATTTATGTTGAGAGTTTAGCTGTGGAATAAAAGAGACATTGGTAACTATGCTCTCTCTGATATATTTTACTTGGAATTTCTGAAATAAGAATAATGTTGTTGTAGGTATTGAGACATAAAAAGGGAAAGTACGGGGTTGGTGTCATATGCAACGGTGGCGGGGGAGCTTCTTCACTTGTTCTTGAGCTCATGTAAGACCTGTAATTGTTTTTGAGCTTATCTTGATTGAATTCTCCTAATCGGCTAGCCAGCTTATAAATAAAGCTAATTGGCTAACCCAATTGTACTCATCACTTGGTTCATTTTCAATAATAAGAATCAATTTCTCATCATGATTCATATCAATAGAATAGCAAAACTTGTTGCTTATTCTTGCATTGTTGAGAGGAAATGATATTATATTATCATGGGTTTAGCTTAGACTACATATATTCAATAGGACTCAACTTTACCAAACTAGCAAATGCTAATCTATTTTGTGCGACTTCAGTTAATTGTTTCTTTTGCTCACCTGTCATAACCTGATGAAACCAAAAAAGGAAAAAATTGCTAGTATTTCCTTTATATCTTATGTGGAGACTTGGAAATTATGGTTTTTGACACTCTTAAGTAAAAGGCTCATTTCCGAGTAGTTTCGAAGTATAATGGTTTTTGTTTGCTTTGGTGTAGTTGTGAATCCATTATTTTGTATGTGGTGTCCTTTTTTGAATATAATTTCCATAGCATTTTTCTTGAAGTAATTTGTGATGCTAGATAATAACAATAAAATATTTCTTTGTTTATTTTGCAGATGTGACAAGTGAAGTATAAAAGGATACTTAAGACTCCTTGAAAGTAGTAACTTTGTTTATTTATTTGTGTTGAAAGTAGTAACTTTTAGAATCCTTGAATACTTAAATAATATTTTGTTGTTGATGACTGTTGTGAAAATTGTATACGCAAGTGCACGCAATCGTCAAACAAGTAATAAAGTGATAAGTAAGATCGTCTCCACAGGGATTGCAAGTCAAATTTAATGTAAAACCAATTATTTAATAATTTGGAATTTTAAGAAAATAAATAGATTGGATGTTGTAAACTAAAATAAAATGATTAAACTTGAATCAAGATTAAAATATTGCTACAAACGCTGGAAAATTAACTGCAAGAAAAAGTATTTAAGGAATGATAGATTTGAATAGCTAAATACCCCCTATGTTTTATCTGCCCAGTTGTTACAGCATTACTTCAACAAAACGCACAGAGTTAACTAGAATTCCTTACAAGCCCATGAGATTTTTCCAAAACTCATGAAATAAGTTCTATCATCTAACCCAATATATTCCTATATTAAATCAGATTCACGAACATAATTTAAGCATCAATTCTCAAAGTTATGCAAGGTAGTAAAATATCCCTATTCTACTTAGTAAGAACAACCTAGAAAATGGGTGTTCTCTTGCATCATTCAAGTACCAACTACTAGATTTAACCTTTCCAGTATTAAATCTAGCTTAATAATCTGCCATTGTTGGCCAAACAACAACAAACAATAATCATGAACAACACTTGAATGATCAATGGTGAATTTACGTAAATATACATTCAAACTTGAAATACGTGAAAAAGGGGACTTTAACCATTCAAGTCTCAAAAGTTTAGCTCATAATAAATTGTGAAAAAATTACAAAATTGAAAGAGAGAGAAAGATAGAAATAAAAACCCAATTTAGAGTTGTCACAAGACTCTAAGTTTTTCTTCCAAATTCCTCTTCTTCTTCCTTTGAAAATTTGCCAATCTCAAAATTAAAGTGCAAAACTAAAACCCTAAATAACACTCAAATAAACTTTCTCTTCTTTTTTCTTTTTTTTTTCTTTTTCTTCATTGTTCTCTTTTTCTCTGGTTGCTTTTTGTCGGCGTCCCCTCTGTAGCAGCCGCCCCTTCTTTTCCTTTGATGATATATATATATATATATCATATGCATATGATACCCTTGGTTGCAATGCCCAAGGCTAATCACGTGGCCCATTTGCTTTCCTTCATCACATATATACACATATATGATGTAAGGTCTCATTTTGTCAATTCCCTTTTCCAAAGCCCAATACGTGATGGCCCATCTTTTATCTCTTTTTTTTTCTTTTTCTTTCTTCTTTCTTTTGATTTAAAGATATCTCAAATAAAGTCCATTAGACATGAGCCCAATCCAATTGGAAATGTATCCAATTAAAATAACCACTAATCAATTTGGGCTTTTGGTGAGTACATAGACTTTGAATGAAGCATCAATTGTTCTTTAATCTCCTTTAATTTCAATATTTCCATTTAAGCTCCTAAAATTACACAAAATTGAGATTAATAATTATAGATAGGAAACTAAATAATGTCAAAATTAATATTTATTAAAAACTAAATAAAACTAATTAAAAATCACTAAATTTAACTAAAAATACTTGAGAACAAAACTATTTTAATGCACAAAAAGAGTTAAATAACTCTATTTTTATAGAGTTATCAATGACAGTGTTGAATGTTTTAAACTAAATTGTGGATTGTTAATTTAATGTTAAATGTTCTTACTTTTTGTTATTTGAAAATCAAGTTCATTTGATGATGCTAGTATATATTAGAAGTCTAATTTTAATTATATAAAAAAAATTAAAATATAATAGAATAAATTAGTGTTATATAAATAAAATATATAATTAGAATTTAAACATATCTAAATATAACAATAATACGAAAATTGAGTTATAATATCTATTACAATAACACTTTTTATGCAAAGAATTATGTTATGCAAACTTCATTATATAACACAAATAATGTGTTATACTAAAGTATAGCATAACACAAAAAATGTGTTATACTAAAGTGTAGTATAACACAAAAATGTGTTATATAATCGACTATAAATAACATAATTAAACACTTATCTATATATTAAAATAACATAGAAATTGTGTTATCGTTGACAGTACAATAACACATATGTATAACACTGATAAAGTGTTATGTAAAGTATCCTAACCTACGATAACATAGTCAGTCTGAATACATCAGAAAGTGTTATCGTATGTTTTGATAACACATTTTCGGTGTTATTAAAAGCATTTTTTCTTGTAGATTATGTAACATAAATTCATAAGTGACAATTAATTAATCATTTTAAACCTTTTAAACTAAACTTTCAGCTACCATTTATTTCTTTAAAAATCACAAATAAATTGAATTCAATATTTCCCTTAATCAAAATAAAGAAAAATCATAACTACTAAAATATACACTCATACCATGTTAAAAATATCATTTTTAATATTACCACAATTTAGGGTATTAATTTTATTTCAAATACTAATCAAATTCATTTTATTGAAACACACTTCACATTTTTTTTACAAAAATTCCAGCAATCATATTTATTATTAAAAATCACCATATTGAATTTAAAACCTCATATTTTTCTAAAAATATAATAAAAATTCTGTAGGTATTTATTTGAGTAAAATATCATTTTATTGTGACTTAAAATACCCTTTTTAATTTCATAAAATCAACATAGCATTAAGGACATTACTTATGCAGGCAAATCATTTTTTCACCAAACTTTTACACAATTATTTACAAAAATCAGCAAGCATAATTACTCATGAAATTCATCTTTTATCTCATGGCTCTCAAAAATTTCACATAAAATCATACATGTCCAAAATCCTATATCATGCTCTTATTATACAAATAATTCTAAGAATATCACTAACACATATTCATATGCAACCTTATAAAACTTTTTTCTATTTCAATGAATTAATACATGAATCCAACAGACAATAACAACAACATACATTAATACATAAACACCATTATTCATATATGCCTTTATATTAAACCTAACATGTTTCTATCATTATTTTCATGCATCTTATAATTTATTCTTTCACAATATCATATGCATCCTATAAAAATTTCATGGATCAAAATATCAAGATTTCCAATTATCATTTTATCCAAATTACATAGGTCCTAAAACATGGATCTAATATATTGAAAATCACAAAACATAAAACAAAATATAAAGATGATCCTTAGGTATACCTAGGCCGAAATCCCCATATTTGCATTCATAAATTACCACTAATCATTATACATAGAAAATCAACATCAAAAACCTTTTATACATTAAACCATAATACCCTTCATGCAAATCAAACAACTCACTATCAATAAGATATCAAGAACACAAAGTACCTATTTTCCTACCCAAAACACAAATCCCTTTTAACCATAATACCTCTAAGATTTTACTCATGAAAACTAATAATCACAAAAATTTAGGGGATTTCAATACCTCTATTGATAGAAATCAAGAATCCAATCTAGATGCACCTCCTTGCTCAAACCCTAGGGGTTGTATATTTTGAATAATCAAGATGGAGAAGAAGATGAACAAAATTTAGAGACAACCCAATCACAATACTAGATTAATCATAAGGAAAAACAATCGAAAACCTTACCCTAGCTTGAACCCTTCTTCTTCTTCTTCTTCCTTTCTTCTTCTTCTCCTTCTCTCTAGAAATGGCAGCCCACTTCTCTCTAGCACGCCACTCCCTCTCTCTCTATCCTCTCTCTAAGCCACGGCCAAATGGCCCTTTTTTCTTCATGTCCCCTTTTAACTCCTATTTTTCCCATAAAGCCATCACCAAATTTGATGCTAATTTCCCTAATTCACTCATCCAATTAAGCCTAAAATCCTTTATAATAAAGATTGATTTATTTGAATTAAAATGGTCAAATTTTCCCTTACCCAATATGTGCTAAAATTCCCCAAAATCATCTCTTAATTGATTGAAAAATATAAAGGAAATAAACCATTTCCTTTTCCTACCCAAACCGTCCATCACTTCCCATTTCCCCTTTTTATTTTTTTTATTTTTTTCTCTTTTATTTATTTTAAATTACTCAATTATATCAAATAAATGGAAATTATAAAATGTGTAGAAAATCCACACATGTGCATCTTATTACCATGTACTTGCACACACTAAATCACTAGGGTGCATCACTATCTACCATGCACCTTAGTGCATTCAACCAAATCTCACATAATCACATTTTTTTAAAAATAAAATAAATACATATTATTTAACAAGTAATTTCATAAAAATATTCTACAAACAATTCTAACAATTAAATAAAATAACAAACAATCAAGTAAAACAAACAACAACTAAATAAAATAAACAACATTTAAATAAAATAATTCATCACACTTAACACTTAAATAAAATAAATCACAAAATTTTAATAATCTTACAAGAAAATTTGGTGCACAACCGCCACACTTGCAGTTTTCACCATCGCCAATAATTTTGGAAACTCTATAAGAGGGGGTTAGAAGAACATTGTTGATTGTTTGTCGAAGCTCAAAAGGCTTAAGCTCCTTCCCCAATCTGTCATCGAGTAGAAGTCTTCGTTTCCCACTGCGTCTAGCTTAGTATAGTGTTGGATTAAAAATCCTATTATGGGCACATATGTATTAATGTATGATGTTATTATAAAGTTTGATACAAAAATAAAGTGACCAATTATGTTATAAGTATCATAGGTATTAAAATGTCATGGAAATAATGTGTAGATACCACAAGTTGTATTTATAATTTGATGAGGGGGCAAATTATAAATATCCAAAATTGATTTAATAATTAGTTTATTATTTAAATAGGTAGTGGTCCCCAAGAAACGTATTCTTTCGTATTCTCTTCTTCCCCATCACAGAGAAATACACAGAGAGAGAAACTGATTTTCTTGGAAGATCAATTGCCTTGATTCAATCTCCATCATTCTTGTTGCAATCTCCATCAATGGCTTCAGGTTAGTGCTTCCGCTATTATGTTCATTTTTTTTCGTTAATTTAGCAAAGGTTTTATAGAAATATGTTTTAGGGTTTATCATTTATTCACTTTTAGTAACACGATTAAGTTCTGGGAAATTGGGTTAAATACTACTGTTGAATACTGTGTTACTGTAAGTGTAATTTTATAATCCTAACAAGTGGTACCAGAGCCACCTTTGCTAGATTATTGAAGATTTGATGTTTTTGTTCAAAGAAATTTGGAGATTTTCTGAAGAAAATTATTAAAGATTTGATTTTGTCGATCAAAATTCTGTTTACCTTTTTGTTTACGATTAAGTTTAAGTTTTTTTATTTTATATATATAGTTATATATTTATATATATAAAGACTGAATCGTAAAAAATAAAAATAAAAAAAAACTGATTTCTGTTTAACGTTTAACAGTTTTTTTTTTTTTTTACATGAATATATATATGTATATACGAAATAAAAAAAACATACATAATGTTTTTTTTGTTATGTTTGTTAGAACATATATATATTGAATTTTATTTTTATTTTATTATATATATATAATAAAATTAATAATACACTAACAATTAAATTTATATTTGGTTTTGGTTTTGGATTTTATCAAAAATATCTATAATTTAAATTAATTAATTTAAATAAAATATCACCAAAGTGATCTCTTTTGTGTAGATTAATTTAATTAAAATATCTAGATAGTTATGTGTATGCAATTCATGCATTTATTAGTTGACCCAAAGGTAAGTTAATATTTGGCAGAGTTTCATGCATATTTGTAGTGTTAAATATGTAACAATTATAAGGTTTTTTATGTAAGTATTATGTTTATCCAAAGATTGACATATTGTTTAACATGATTTATTGTTAATATTTGATTGCTACAACAAGAGTACCGCTTACAATTAATATTACTGTCTAAAGACTTGATATTAATGTTGTGTTTGGTATCTTGAGATGGGATTAACCATTAACCATTATTTGAATTTGTTTGTTTTATATGGATTCTTATGTGGGCTTGTTTTGTTATTTTGTATATTATGTTCAGCTAGTTTATCTAACCCTGCCACAATAACTGCCAACATTAACTCTATTCCCATGCTTAATGGGACAAATTTCAAGGATTGGAAAGGGAAATTACTTGTAAATCTTGGTTGCATGGAATTAGGTTATGCATTAAGGCAAGAACAACCTTCACCTCTCACTGCAGAAAGCACTCCTGACGAAAAATTGGATTTTGAGAGGTGGGACCGTTCTAATTGCATGAGTCTAATGATCATGCAACAATGTATTCTAGAAGCCTTTAGGGGCACTGAAACTGAAGAGATCACTAAGGCCAAGGATTTCCTCAATGCAATTGAGAAACGTTTCGCTAGAAACGATAAGGTTGAAATGACTTCACTTCTGGCTTCATTGATGTCCATGAAGTATAAGGGTCGAGGAAATGTGAGGGAGTACATTATGGAAATGTACCAAATTGCTTCAAAACTTAAGGCATTAAAGATCGAGCTCTCTGAGGATTTGCTTGTTCTTATGGTTTTGGTATCTCTTCCTGCACATTTTAATCAGTTCAAAGTCAGTTATAACTGTCAAAGGGAGAAATGGACTCTAAACGAGCTCATTTCTCATTGTGTGCGAGAGGAAGAAAGGTTGAAGCAAGATAAAACTGAAAGGGCTCACTTGGCCAGTGCCTCTAAGGATAAGGGCAAGAAAAGAAAGCATGAGAATGAAGTTGCTAAGGGTCTAGTGCAAAAGAAACAACATAAGGAGCCAACAGGTTGTTTCTTTTGTGGCAAGACTGGACATGTGAAGAAGGAATGTACAAAATATCACGCATGGCGTGAAAAGAAAGGTATGTTTCTTACTTTGGTCTGCTCTGAGGTTAATTTATCTTTAGTACCTAGAAACACTTGGTGGATAGATTCTGGTGCTACTACTCACATAAGTGTTTCTATGTAGGGTTGCCTGAGCTACCGAAAGCCAAGTGATGGTGAAAGACACATCTTTGTGGGCGATGGACAATCGGTAGAAGTTGAAGCTATTGGGCATTTTAGGTTGTTATTAGGAACTGGTTTTTATTTTGATTTAAAAGACACTTTTGTTGTACCGTCTTTTAGACGGAATTTAGTTTCTGTTTCATTATTGGACATATTTGGATATTGTTGTTCTTTTGGAAACAATCAATTTAGTTTGTCTTTAAATACAAATGTTGTTGGAACTGGTTACTTGAATGCTTATGACAACCTTTATTTGCTAGAAACAATTGCATCCTATAATGAAACCTTGCATGTGGAATCACGTGGTACTAAACGCAAATTAAATAAGGAAAATTCAGCGTCATTATGGCATAAGCGCTTAGGTAATATCTCAAAAGGTAGAGTTGAGCGTCTTGTGGAAGATGGCATTTTAGAGTCTCTTGACTTCACAAACTTTGATGTTTGTGTCAATTGTATCAAGGGAAAACAGACCAAAACTAAGAGATTAGGTGCCAACAGATCTACAGATGTCTTAGAATTGATTCATACAGATATTTGTGGGCCATTCCCTACAGCATCATGGAATGGTCAACAATATTTCATATCATTCATAGACGATTACTCATGTTATGGGTACCTATATATCATTCATGAAAAGTCATAGTCTCTGGATGTGTTCAAAGCTTATAAAGTTGAAGTTTAGAATCAACTCAACAAAAGGATTAAAAACGTCAGAACCGATCGTGGTGGTGAGTACTACGGTAGATATGATGGCTCAGGCAAACAACGTCCCAGATGATTGCAAAATTCCTAGAGGAATGCGGTATTGTCCCACAGTACACCATACCAGGATCACCTAGCATGAATGGTGTAGTTGAAAGACTCAATAGGACTCTTAAGGATATGGTAAGGAGCATGATTGTTCATTCTACCTTACCTGAGTCTCTCTAGGGAGAAGCATTAAAGACAGCAGCTTACATTCTAAACAGAGTACCAACTAAAGCAGTTGCAAAAACACCTTATGAGCTTTGGACAGGCCGAAAGCCTAGTTTAAAGCACTTTCACATTTGGGGATGTTCAGCTAAGGCAAGGCCTTATAGGCCACATGAAAAGAAATTGGACTCCAAAACAGTGAGCAGCTACTTTATTGGTTATTCTGATCGATCTAGGGGCTATAAGTTTTATGATCCCACACTTAAAAATATTTTTGAGACGGGTACTGCAACATTTTTCGAGGATGTTGAGTTTGGGGGGAGAAATAAGGTGAGAGATATTTCTTTTGAAGAGGAATTGGATTCAAACCCAATTTCTGCTATCACTTTTGACAATATTCAGGTTCCTACACCTATCATTGATCAGAAAGTGAATATGGAACCTCAACAAACCCCAAATGAAAATGAGGTAATTGCTCCAGAAGAACAAACTCAACAACCTCAAGAACTGGTGTCATTAAGGAGGTCCGTGAGAGAAAGAAGAAGTGCTATTTTAGATGATTATATTGTATTTCTCCAAGAACATGAGGATGACAATGGATTGGTGAAAGATGACCCAATCAACTTTCATCAGGCCATAAAAATTTCTAACTCTCAAAAGTGGATGGATGCCATGAATGAGGAGTACAAGTCCATGCAAGACAATAAAGTTTGGGAACTTGTCCCATTACCGGAAGGTGCAAAACCAATTGGTTGTAAATGGATATTTAAAACCAAGAGGGATGTAAATGGTAATGTAGAGAGGTATAAAGCACGTCTTGTAGCAAAAGGCTATACTAAAAAAGAAGGCATCGATTTTACAGAGACTTTCTCACCAGTTTCATCGAAAGACTCTTTTAAGACAATTATGGCACTTGTTGCTCATCTCGATCTTGAGTTACATCAGATGGATGTTAAGACAGCATTTCTCAATGGCGACATTGATGAGACAATTTATATGGTGCAACCAGAAAACTTTGTGTCAGGAGACCCAAAGAACATGGTTTGCAAATTGACAAAATCTATCTATGGACTCAAGAAAACTTCTCGCCAATGGTATCACAAGTTTCATCAAGTAATTATCTCATTCGGTTTTGAGATGAATGTTGTTGATGATTGTGTATATCATAAGTTCAGTGGGAGTAAATATATATTCTTGGTTCTATATGTCGATGACATATTGCTTGCCACTAATGATATAGGCTTATTGCATGAAACCACGAGATTTCTATCTAAGCATTTTGAGATGAAAGATCTTGGCGATGCTTCTTTTGTATTAGGAATTCAGATACATCAAGACCGTTCTCGGGGTATTCTTGGATTATCACACAAAGGCTATATCGATAAAGTGCTTAAAAGATTTGGCATGCAAGATTGTAGACCAGGTGATACCTCTGTTGCTAAAGGAGACAAATTCAGTCTTAGTCAATGCCCTAAATTTAACCTTGAAATTCAAGAAATGCAAAAGATTCCGTATGCATCAGCTGTTGGGAGTCTAATGTATGCTCAAGTATGTACGTGTCCAGATATAGCGTATATTGTTGGCATGTTAGGTAGATATTTAAGCAATCCTGGTATGGACCATTGGATAGCAGCCAAGAGGGTTATGAGATATCTCCAGAGAACAAAACATTATATGCTCACATATGGGAAATCAGATCGTTTGGAGGTTGTAGGGTATTCTTATTCTGATTTCGCTGGGTGCCAAGATAGCAGAAAGTCTACATCAGGTTATATTTATCTGTTAGCTGGAGGAGCTATATCCTGGAAAAGTGTCAAACAAACACTTGTAGCTTCTTCCACAATGGCGGCAGAATTTGTAGCATGCTATGAGGCATAAAATCATGGAATATGGCTACGTAACTTTGTCACTGGGCTGCGCATTTTGGAGAATGTAGAAAGACGACTCAAGTTATTTTGTGACAATAATTCAGCAGTGTTGTATTCCAACAACAATAGGAGCTCATCAAAGTCAAAGCATATTGACATAAAGTTCCTAGTTGTGAAAGAGAGAGTACAGAGTGGACGGATATCCATAGAGCACATTGGGACAAACTCCATGATAGCGGATCCACTCACAAAGGGATTGCCACCCAAGGTCTTTCATGGGCATACTGCTCATATGGGTGTTGTATTGTTTGAGGATATCATGATTTAGTGGGAGTTTGTATTTTATTTGCTTTATATTTGCTTCAGACATTTATGTATTTAGTTATTTTCTGATCAGAATGAAGTATTCAGTTTATTCACTCTGTTTTTTGTCATGTTTGATTCTGACCTCACTAAAGTTTAAGTAGGACCAGTTGGAAATAGGCATGTTTGGTTCACATGGCATGTAATTTCCATGCTACACATCCATGATTGATCTATGTCATTTGACTGTATTTGTATATGTGACCATTGATGGGTTTAGTCATGATTAATATGACAAAGACCGCTTTGATCCTATATGGATATGGCTGATGGACAAGATTGTTAAAGAATATCTTTATATGATAGCAAATTTTGAGCTCATAAAGTTATACATTTATAAGGAAACATATGTTGCCCAAGTGGGAAATTGTTAGATTAAAAATCCTATTATGGGCACATATGTATTAATGTATACTGCTATTATAAAGTTTGATACAAAAATAAAGTGACCAATTATGTTATAAGTATCATAGGTATTAAAATGTCATGGAAATAATGTGTAGATACCATAAGTTGTATTTATAATTTGATGAGGGGGCAAATTATAAATATCCAAAATTGATTTAATAATCAGTTTATTATTTAAATAGGTAGTGATCCCCAAGAAACGTATTATTTCGTATTCTCTTCTTCCCCATCACAGAGAAATACACAGAGAGAGAAACTGATTTTCTTGGAAGATCAGTTGCCTTGATTCAATCTCCATCAATGACTTCAGGTTAGTGCTTCCGCTATTATGTTCATTTTTTTTCTTTAATTTAGCAAAGGTTTTATAGAAACATGTTTTAGGGTTTATCATTTATTCACTATTAGTAACACGATTAAGTTCTGGGAAATTGGGTTAAATACTACTGTTGAATACTGTGTTACTGTAAGTGTAATTTTATAATCCTAACATATAGTTCTTAAAACTGTGGACCCTACACTTCCCCTCAATAGTATTCGCACTCTGAACATCATGGTGATCGGAGAGAAAGACCTCTTTAGAGCCATGGAACTGAATGACGGCGAGATTTGAGAATGGTTTAAAATTATGTCAATTTCTATATAAAGTTTAAATTTCTTTTTAAAGATTAATTATGATAAAATAATAACTAAATTAATAAAAATGACCTCTTGTTGACTTGCTATACCATGTCACCATATTGCCACATCATCATAATTATTAGTACTCATTTTTGGGTAGCAACCATTGAGAAGTCTTCCATTTATATATATCATATAAAACTCATAAAATTGTCATTCTAATAATTTCTCATTATCACATAATAAGACAATTATATAAAATGCTAGCATATTACCCAATAATCTACTAGATTATTTACACAATATGTTAATTAATCACATATAGCAACAACTCAAGATGTTGAATTATCTTCTAATCTAACTACTATATTTGCAAAAGCAAATGATACTAGAAAACAATGAATCTCATTTATAAAATTTTATTCTTTCTCATTTCTATCACTATATGAAAGTCATTAAATCTCCTAAGAAAACCAAAGAAGAACATTACCTTATCTTACCATCTTTTCAAAGTTGGATCCTCACAAGATCTCTATGGATTCTCCTTCCATTGAAAAGGAAAATAAGCTTTTGATTGTTAGAGAATATATCATATTGTTCAATGGAAATGGTAATACCAAAATGCAACTCTATGCAAAAAATACAATAAACAAGGTAATATTTAAACAAGTGTTACAACTCTATTGCTCAAAATACAAGTAAATAGAAAGATGTAGAAGAAGAAGATTACAAACTCAAAACAATGATTATACAAATAAAATAAAGACAACAAAATCAAAAGAATGAAAAAAACAAGAATAAGAACACAAACTCTCACACAACCAAAGTGTAGAGTAGTGGGGATCACCAACTTGAACAAGGTTCAAAACCTTTGTCCAAAAGCTTATTTCCCCCTATTCTCTAAGCACTAAGGAATCTCTCAAGGAAATAGCTCTATGGAATTATCAAGCCTCTATGGTGTATTTTCCAGCCAAGTGCTTTGTGGATAGAAAATGGTGTGTCATACAAGTGAGCATTAGGCTCCTATTTATAGAGTTTTGAGACACCCTTTGAATTTCAAATTCCATCAACCCCCATGGTTGTTACCAATGATTAATTGGATGTCTATGGAATTAAAATAGATATTTGGGAGTTACTTTGCAGTTGAAAATGTTCAAAATTGGATAAAACCAATGTTTGGAAAATGCTGTCAGCCACTCCGACTGCGGCCTGAAAAACACTAGTCGCGACCCACGACATTTTTTTGCCTCTTGGGTCGCAACCTGATAAACACTGGCTGCCAATTTTCCATATTTTTCAAAACATTCCGAATTCATTCCCACTTGATTTTGTAACTTCCATACACATTATGCGAGTTAAAATCACATCTCTAACAACCATATCTCTTATGGCTTTGAGAAATTCAAATCAAAATGTGTAATATCAAATCTACACTTTATTGGATAATGTTTGGGAGTTAAAAATTTGTAACTGTTTTTGTAACTCCAAAATATGTCACATTTGGGCACATACATGTGTCCAATTTTATGACTCTCAATAATATATTACAATGTGTGACAAATCACATTATGCCACATTATTTAATGTAACATTATATTATTTAAAATAATATAACATAAATATCATAAATTAAAAGCAATAAAATCAAGGATATTGTTTTTCATATAACCGAAAATAAACACAATAAATAAAAAATATTTGTCAAATCTTAAATTTCCAAATATAGATTTTACAATAGTGTTTAATTGTTATACTACTTCTTAACTACTTCAAAGCAGTCTTTCTAATTTAAATTTAAACAAGTGCTACCTTCACTTGTTTTTAATTAATTTAATTATTATGTATACTTTTGTTATAGATATTTGGTTTTATTATATATGTACATATATACTTACTTTAGTTATAGATATTTGTTGTTATTATTTATGAACATTATGACAATTATAACAAGTCTAAATAATAAGCACCCAAAAAATGAGAAAATACCCCATTTAAAACAACAAAGAAGCACAAATAGAATATATCGTGAGTTTAATTTAATAAGATATTCTAATAGAATATTAACGAGTTTAATTTAATAAGATATTTCAATTCTAATATTATTAATATACCGTGGGTTTTTTTGTTATTATTTTTACAATTTTAGATTGTTGTTGAAATATCTCATATTATGATTTTAATTAATATATGTCATGTTATTATTTAAATTAATAATATTATATATAAATATTTCTTTCTTTGCAGATTGTTACCATACAATTTATTTAACAATATACGTGTTATAAGAATGTTAGATTCTTAAAACATGTTAGGTTAAATAAATAATATTATATATATTGTTAAAAATATACGTGTTTACTTTTTTTTTAATTAATTTAAATACACATTAGTTTAAATATAAATAAGATATTTAAAAAATGTTATTATTTAAATTAATAAAATTATTTATAAATATCTCTTCATGATTTTATATATATTCTAAACATTTTCTTTTAATCTCACAATCCACATTAGTTAACGTTTTCTTTGTTTTTTTAATAACACTTTCTCTATTAACATCCTCTCTTCATGACAATTTCTCTCTCAACCCATTCAATTTCAATTTTCATAATGCAATATTATTTTCTTTCCGACTTAAACAATAATAGAGATGATAGAATGATTACTGTTGAACGAAAAAAAAGGAGCAACAAATTATTATTACAGTTATAAATATTTCCTTTATAAATTGTTTAAAACCTGAAAGGAATATTTAGTTATTAAAATAATAATAATATATATAAAAAAAAGGATGAGTCAGTCAAGATGAAAGAGCAAATAAAATAGATATTTTCTCCACTTCCACCACTTTTGCGTTGAGTGAGTTTTTATTAAAAATAAAAATAATAAAATAAAATACTCTATAAAAAGGTAGAGAGCAGAATAGTTACTGAATTTTTTTTGGAGGTTTTGGACAACAAAAAAACACTGCATATTCTAAAGTCTTCCTTCAAGCTTTACAAGGGTAAGTGAAGATTCATAAAAATGATATATATCTTCTTCTTTTGACTCTTTTATTTTTAATCTATGGTGATTAAGAGTCATTCTAATCCCCTTTGATTCACTAGACTTCAGAAAATAAGTTGATGTGATATATAATCAAAGGGGAAATGAAAAGACTAATATTTTTATATTGCCAATTTCATCATGAATTCTTATATTTTTTGTAAAGAACGCCCTAAACTAATACTTACAAAATAGTGGCATAACATAGCTTATAAAAGAATACCATCCATTATTAAAGTCTCAGGGGGACTTATTAAAAATCATGCAAGTTGGCGCCATAAGTTTAAAATAAAACATAGGTTTTTATGCAGAGTTCAAAGAAAACCAATTAAGTTAAATAACAGAGTCCCACTGATAATTTAGGAAAAAGTCCCTTAAAACAAAACATAATTTAAATGGCGTTCTACGTTGATCGTTTTATCGTCCATAGGATTGCCCCACGCCATACACCCCATGATGAAGAACTCCTCACGTCACCACGCGTGCCATAGAGAAATCCTATTTGCTACCTGGAAGGAAAGTAAGGGGGTGAGCTAAAAGCCTAGTAAGGAAGTACAAGCAAATAAGCAAGTAAGAAAAACAACAAACAACCAAATACTAACGTTCATCTAAAAACATTATGGTATATCATAACATAATCGTAACATTTCATCATAACATAACATAAATGTGACATATCAACATATCATAACATAAATGTGACATATCAACATATCATAACATAAATGTGACATATCAACATATCATAACATAAATGTGACATATCAACATATCATAACATAAATGTGACATATCATCATATCACAACATACAGCATACATGATGAGCATGGAACGCTAGTTGTCCATGTCACCCTATGAGGTAAACAGGAGATCACTGGTCCTTGAATAACCTCGGCGCGTCCGCCCTAGGAGTCACGTCTCAATGTCCTTAGTAACTCGTTCGATGTATCTGGCATCGAAATCTGTTTGATGTATCTAACATCGTATTCTGTTTGATGTATCTAACATCCATACACATATCACATTCAACAGATCATCACATTAAGGCATTCATAATTTCATAACAGTTCATTCATATAACAGCCTTACCATTCATAGCATAAAATCATAAAATCTATCTAACTTCCTTACCTCAGGTCCAAGCTAAGAATTTCACAATCTTTTCAACGAGCCTATATCATAATCAAAATAACGTTTCTTAGGTTCATAAAATTACTATTTTGCCCTTCCATACAACTCATGTGTGCATGGGCCATGCATTCATGAATACAGTTACACTAAAACATGCAATTATCGCCAAAAGAATAATGCTCGTTCTACCCATTTTACTAACATGATTGCTTTATAAAAATTACATAGTTGAATAATAATCATGATTTTGGACGTAAAAGTTGATTTGCATGTAACATGCATACGTGGGAACGTTGCGTAATAAAGACGTTTTTCAAAAACGATAATTCTACATTTCTTGCTTTTATTGTTTGAAAAGCAATAGACATATTACATGCTTTATTTTTCTTAAAATTTCTAAGTTGATTAAATTTCTCAAAAATTTTATTTTATTTTATAAATTTATTTTATTTTAGCTCAAAATAAAATATGTGACATTTTCATTAAATAAATATTAATTTACCAAAAATTAACCAACAAGCTTGGATTTAATTAAAATACCTATTTTTAACATGTTTCTTTAGAAAAATATATTTTATTATTGTGTTACAAAAATGATGTGAAAAATATATTTTAAGTGTGGAAAAATACATTTTGATTTAATTTATTTAAGACTTAGTTTCTAAGTAGTAAAAACCCATATGTGACAATTTAATAACAATTGTTAACCTTTTTAAAACAAACTTTCAGCCACTATTTATTTTATTCAAAAATCACAAATAAATAGAGTTTAAATATTTTTCTCAATCAAAATAAAGAAAAATCATTATTTATCAAAATATGCATTCATACCATTAAAATATCATTTTTCAATATTACCATAACTTAGGAAAAATAATTTATTCCAAGAATTAATCAAATTCATTTTTAGTGAAACTTACTTCACATTTTATTACAAAATTCCAGCAACCATTTTTTTATCATTAAAATCACCATATTCAATTTTACAAACTAATTTTTTCTTGAAATTCAATAAAAATTCTGTAGGAAATTAATTGAGTAAAATATCATAACATGAGACTTAAAATCCTCTTTTAATTTCATAAAAATTAACATATTCATCAAGAACATTATTTATGCATGCAACTCATCTTTTTATCAACTTTTACCCAATTATTTGAAAAAAAACAGCAAGCTTAATTCTTTGTAAAACTCAACCTTTGTCTCAAAAATTACATAAAATCATTCATGCCTATAATCTCATTATGCTCTTATAATATGCATGATTCTACTAACATAATCACATGAATCCTTTTAAAATCATTTGTTGCAATTCTATGAAAACCAACAAAACCCTTTTCAATAAAAATAGCATATAGTAAATTTATACCATATTCACATATGCCTTATTTTAACCTAGCATATTTCTATCATTATTTTCATGCATCTCATAATTTAATCATTCAAAATATAACATGCATCTAACAAAATTTCATGATCAAAATATCAAGATTACCACTTATTCTCTTACCCATATATCATAGATCCTAAAACATGGATCAAACATATTGTAAATCACACAACATATCAAGAACACCCTTGGGTGTACCTAGGCCGAAATCACCTTACAAGTGTTCATAGATTATAACAATTTTTTTATGCATAGCAAAATCAACATCACAACCCTTAAACACAAATCATGCCCTCACAAAAATCCAAATCCTATACATCAATCCTACCCAAATTCAACCATTAGCACCATTAGCAAAACTTCATATACAACCCACCAAAAACAATATAAGGCTAAGGAAAAGACCATTACCTCTCTTGATTGTAGAATCAAGAACACAAAAGATCAATACCACAAACTCCACACCCTTGTTCAAGCCTAGGGTTTTTATGGGAAAGCCACCATGAAGAGAAGGAAAGACCCAAACACACACAAGAAAATAACACAATCAAAATCATATTATCAAATAAAAAGATTATGTAAAAGAGAAAACAAGAAGACATACTCTAGGGGGTTCCTCTTCACTTTCTTCTTCCTTCTTCCTTTCTTTCTTTCTTCCTCTCTCTCTCTCTCTCTCTCTACACGCCACTCTCTCTCTCTCTCTCTAGGTCACGGCAGCCACACACACACACACAAGAGCAATGGCTCTTCTCTCCTTTCTTAGCCCCTTTATCACAAATCCTCTCATAAAGTCTCCCCAAACAATATTAAGGTAAGTTTCCATTTCTCTCTTATTTTCCTTGATTTTTCTTTATTTCAAAAATATACAAAGAGATAAGATATGATCATGCCTATCCCCAAATGATCATGGTCTTCAAGTCTTGATTTTTTTTTACCATTTTAAGGAAATATTCCATTCCCACTAGGTCACACGCCCACTCCTCATTTCCCTTTTCTTTTCTTCTTTTTTTTTTTATAAATAAATTACTCAATTAAATCTAAAATAAGGAAACCTAAAATGTGTAGAAAATCTACACATGTGCACCATGCTACCATGCACTAGCACACACTAAATTACTAGGGTGCATTACTATCTATCATGCACCTTAGTGCATTCCACCATAGCTCACATAAATACCTCATTTGTCACACTTAAATAAAATGTAACACTAATAGTAAGATAACATGTTACACAATTAATCACTTATTAAATTAATTAACCAAAACATTTCTAACAATTAAATAAAATAACAAACAATCAAATAAAACAAATAAACAATTAAATAAAATAACAATACTTAAATAAAACAATTCATCACACTTAACATTTAAATCAAATAAAGCACAAAATTTAAATAATCTAAAAAAATTTTTTTAGTGCACTACATTTCTCTTTGATGCATTAGACTTCAGAAAATAAGTCAACATGTGATACATTATCAAAGATAAAAATATGAATTTTTCATAGTGTTATGCTGCTTGATTTATTGTAAATCTTCATGGCTTCTGTTACACCTAGATTTCGAGCTATGTTAAATATGACCTCGAAAGTTGGATTCACAAATAAGTGGACTCATAAGATGGGAAATATGCTCCAGGATTAAATATCGAGCCTGCGGGACATAGACGACCTCGAATATGGTGACCTCGGAATGATCATGATCTCGAAAGGTAGCTCCGGAGACGCATCCATCCTCAGGGATGACTTCGGATCGGGGGTCCCGAGCTCGACGCACATATAATCTCGAGAGCCACGTGACCTCGGGAGGTGTCTCTAGTTCGAAGGATGACGAGAAACCTGGAAAGCTAAAGCCTTGGAGATACCTGATAACCACCTTGAATATATATAAGTGATGTCTATACGAAATGTAATCCTCATTTATTATTGTAAATCCCCTAGAATCGTGGGATATTATTTGGTCAGTTATACGTCCCGTGGTCTTCAGGGGACGTTTCCTTTTATATCTGATTATAGGCATTTAAAGCCATTTATTTGATTTACACAAAAAGAGTAACTACCCAAAATATGTGGGATAGTATTCTTCGATCTTCTCTATAAATAGAGAGGCCATGCACCATTGTAAAGGACCGAAATTCTGAACCTTGAGAGAAAACTCTGAAGAATTCATGTTGAAGAATCTTTCAGAGATAATCTTGAGTTTCATAACAGAGACTCGTGGACTAGGCAGATTTAACTGCTGAACCACGTAAAAATCGTGTGTTTGTATTGTTTTATTTCAATTGGCCATCATCAGTTATTGTTTATGTGCTCTTCTTTCATTGTTTGACGAAAAACAGCGTCAGCAGTTTGGTGCTTTCATTGAGAGCCTTAAGCATTCATCCCTGAGAAAGTCATGGCCACAAACAATCAGAACACCCCTAAGGAAAATTACCCAAGACGTCCTGGAAAACAACCAATAGAGAACCCGGATGCTGAAGAGAGAAGTGGGTCCTCTGATTCCCGGGAACCACCTCCTCCACCAAGAGATGAGGATATGTACTACAATCTTGAGCGGTACGTTCCTATTGTGGAGCTTGAAAACCGACAACTGAAGCAGCTGTTGGCAGAAGCCAACAAACGGAATGAGGAGTTGACAAGGATAGCCGCAGAGGCGCAGGTGGCTCAGCCCCCGCCTCCGCGCGAAAACCAAGCCCCTCCTCCAAGGGACGTACATGTTCCTCCCCGGAGGCCCCGCGGGCGTCTGCGAAAGGATGCTGCCACAAGGAGGCCGACTCAACCTCCGGCACCAGCAGAGCCATCCGCTCCACCTAGGCCCCAGAGGAGTACTCGAACTCGGGCCCCGGCTAACCCGCCTAGAAGTGCCTGCAGGAACTGAAAATAACCGAACCCCTACAGAGGCTCAGACTCAGGTACCTAGGAGCGCACCGAATGCAACTGACCCATCTCGGGCAAATTCTGGACCCTCTAGGCCGCGACAAGGGTGGCAGCCACCGTCGCCTATACGGTTCCCTCCGTCACCCATAAGATATCCTTCGCCCCCACACAGAAACGCTCAACCTGTTCGAGATCAGGATCAAGGGCGTGCGGGGGAAAGACAAGGAAACAGAGAGACTTTCCAGGAGCGGAGAGGCGCTCCATCTGAGAGAAGTCAGACGTCTCGGTCTCGCACTGCGGAGATGAGGCGACGTGGAAAGAATCCATCGCGAAATAACCGAGCAATGAGTTTCACCAGTGATGAGTCCGGAGAGACCAGGTCCGTCAGTAAACACGACCGAGGTCGTAAGAATACTGGAAGTCACAAGAATCATCTCGACCTGCGAAATCATCTGAATCAGAGTCGGGGGAATGAAGATCAAACAAATCCGGACCTGATGGATCGCTTGAATAAGCGTAGAGATCCCTTGCGAAGACGCGAGCCTGGAATCACTATCAATGACAGTCAATTCTAGACAGCACCTCCTACTAACCCCGTCCAAGAAAGAATCGATCAACTCGAAAGAGCCTTTAGGCTTTTAAAGAATGAACGAGGAAATGGTCGATATGAGGACTCTGATGAGGAGCTCGAGCCGTTTGCTCCCCATATTTCTGACACTCAATTTCCTCAAGGTTTTCGGATTCCTCACGTCCCTACGTTTGAAGGAAAGACCGACCCGTGTAGTCACCTGAGCACGTTCAACACTATCATGAGAGCCAGTAACGTGGGTTACGAGCTCAGGTGCATGTTGTTTCCAACATCATTGGCAGGACCTCCCAAAAGTTGGTTCGAAAAGTATAAGAGACACTCAATAACCTCATGGGAGCAGTTGTCTAAAGACTTTAAGAAGCAGTTCAGAGCAATGGTAGGGGTCAGACCAGAAGCATCCACCTTAACTAACGTCCGGCAGCAACCGGGCGAAACATTGAAGAGTTACTTAACAAGATTTAATCTGGAAGTAGCCCGAGCTCGGGATGTGGATGACAGTGGACACCTCATGGCTATCCGAGCTGGCGTATTACCGGGAAGTGCCCTTTGGGACGACATGAATGGGAAACCGGTAAGGTCAATAACCGAGTTTAACAGATGAGCGCAGAGGTTTGTCAATGTAGAGGAAGCGAGGTCGACGCACAAAGCGACCTCCCAGTCCGAAACTACAACGATAAACATCAACTCTGCCTCAACCTCGGCGGACCCAGCGGCACCAAAGCCTACCTCGGAGAACCCCTCCAAGAGGAAAAAGAACGAAGGAAGTAACCCCGAAGCTGAGGGAGGAAAGAAAAAGAAAGGGGAGAGGTATTTCTCCATGTATAAGGTATACACCGAGCTCAATGAGTCTCGGGAAAACATATATCTAGCTAATGAAAACCAGGTCCCCTTTAGGCATCCGGACCCGATGAGAAATCAAAAATCCAAGAGGGATTCCAGTAAATATTGTTGGTTCCACAGAGACACCGGACATACAACCAATGAATGTCGACAACTGAAGGACGAGATCGAAGGGTTGATCTTGAGAGGTTACTTCTGGAATTATGTCAAAAACCAGAATATTGTTCAGGCGGTCGCGAGCCAGAGAGTAGCCGCGCCTCCGACCACACAAAATAATAACTCCCGATCTCAGGAAGAAGATAGGCCCCCGCCGATAGATGGAGAGGATGTAATAACCATCTCGGGAGGGCCTCATCTCGCAGGAGGGGGCAGGAATGCCCAAAAGAGGTATGTTAACGAGTTGAAGACAGGAGACGGGTCTCCTTATGAACCCGAACCCAGGGTACCAAAAAGCCAGAGGATTGAAACGCAACCAATAACCTTCACCGAGGAAGACGCCTCCCATGTTCAATTCCCTCATCATGATCCGCTGGTTATTACTCTTCAGTTGGCCAATAAAAGGGTCCATCGAGTTCTCATAGATAATGGGAGCTCAGTCAACATCCTCTATAAAGCAACCCTCGAGAAGATGGGACTCTCCCTTCGCGACCTGAAAGCATGTGCAACTACTTTGTACGGCTTTTCGGGAGAAGGAACCGCCTGTATGGGATCCATAGAGCTCCCCATAACCTTGGGAGACTATCCAGTCTCGGTGACCAAGATAATGGAGTTCGTAGTAGTAGATTTACCATCTGCCTACAATGTGCTGCTCGGGAGACCCGCCCTGGTCGGGCTGGGGGCAGTTTCATCAGTAAGGCATCTGGCCCTTAAGTTCCCGACCCCTAGCGGAGTCGGGACGTTGAAAGGAGACCAATTGGTAGGGAGGGAATGCTATAGCATCTCCATGAGAGGAAAGAAACAAACGAACGCTCAAGCACTCGTCATCATACAAAACAAAGACAGAACGGTCTTAGAGATTGACGAAGAGATCGATCCGAGGATTGAGGAGAAGTTTGACCTCGAACCTTTAGAGGAGCTCGAAGAGGTTCAGCTCGAGGAAGCTGATCCCTTGAAGAAGGTGAAGGTCGGAAAACACCTCCAAGACGAGGCCAAATAGCAATTAATCTATTTTTTGAAGAAAAACCAGGATGTCTTCGCATGGTCGCACTCAGACATGGTGGGGATAAGCACGAATGTAGCAAGCCACGCACTAAACATAGACAAAAGCTTTCCCCTGAAGCAACAAAAGCGAAGACAACTGGATGAAGACAGAAAGAAGGCGTTAAAAGAGGAGGTTCACAGGTTAAAGGCAAACCAATTCATTAGGGATGCCTTTTACCCTGACTAGGTAGCCAATCTGGTGTTGGTCCCAAAGCCCAATGGGACGTGGAGAACCTGTATTGACTACTCAGATATCAACAAAGCTTGCCCAAAAGACTGTTTTCCGTTACCAAGGATTGACCAGCTCGTAGATGCCACGACGGGGCATGGCCTGATGTCGTTCATGGATGCCTATTCTGGATATAACCAGATTCCCATGCATGCCCCCGACCAAGAACACACGAGCTTCATCACAGATAAAGGGCTATATTGCTATAATGTCATGCCATTTGGGCTCAAGAATGCTGGAGCCACATACCAGCGGCTCGTAAACATGATGTTTTCAGAGCAAATAGGGAACAACATGGAGGTTTATGTTGATGACATGCTTGTAAAGTCTCAACTCAATAAGAACCATGTTGATGACCTCGAAGAGTGTTTCGGCGTGCTCAGAAAGTATAACATGAAGCCAAATCCTCAGAAGTGCACTTTTGGGGTATCTTCAGGAAAATTCCAGGGCTTTATTGTGAACTCTCGAGGAATCGAGGCTAACCCCGACAAGATCAAGGCCCTGATTGACATGCCCTCACCTCGAAGGCACAAAGATGTCCAAAGTTTGACTGGCAGGATGGCAGCCCTAAGCAGATTCATCTCGAAATCTACAGATCGTGGTCTTCCATTTTTCAACTTACTGAGAGGAGGTAAGAAATTTGAATGGACAGAGGAGTGCGAGCTGGCCTTTCAGGAACTCAAAAAGCACCTTGCGGAATCACCCATCCTGTCAAAACCTAAAACGGGAGAAATACTGTACCTATACCTTTCAACTACCGAACACGCGATAAGTGCGGTGCTAGTCCGAGAAGAAGAGAGGGTGTAAAAACCCGTTTATTACATCAGTAAAAGATTACTGGGGGCAGAGTCAAGGTACCCATTGATGGAGAAACTCGCGCTCAGTCTAATTCATTCATCCCGTAAGCTCCGCCCCTACTTTCAGGCACATCCCATCCATGTACTGACTGATCAACCACTTAGGCAAGTCCTGTCTAAACCAGAAGCTTTAGGTCGGCTTCTTAAATGGGCTGTTGAGCTCGGACAGTTCGAGATCACCTATCACCCGAGAACGACCATTAAGGCACAAGCATTGGCGGACTTTATAGTGGAATGTACTGGTATAGCCGACGATGAGGTAATAACCACGGCCCAAGAGCTGTGGAAACTTTACGTCGACGGCTCGTCAAATGAAAATGGAGCGGGGGCAGGGGTCATTTTAGTTACCCCCGCAGGAAGCAGATTTCATTCTGCCCTAAGATTTGACTTCAAAGCGTCAAATAATGAGGCCGAATACGAGGCTTTACTCGCAGGACTTCGTATAGCTAAGGAGCTCAAAGCTAAAGCTATACATTGCTACAGTGACTCCCAGCTAGTGGTTAATCAAATCTTGGGTGAATACCAGGCTCGCGGCACGAGAATGGCAGCTTATTGGGAGAAGGCAAAATCAGCGTTAGAGTGTTTCGAATTCTATGCCATCGAACAGGTTCCCTGCGAGCAGAATTCACACGCAGATGCCTTAGCTCGACTCGCTACGTCCGCCGAAAAGGAAGAGATGAATGTTGTACCCATAGAACACCTATCAACTCCTAGCATTAACGAGCCAGAAGAGGAAGATGTGTGTATAATCGAAACAGAGCCGACCTGGATGACCCCGATAATTGATTATCTCGAAAATGGAATTCTTCCAAAAGATCGGAACCAAGCTCGAAAGTTGATGTACCAACTTCCCCGTTACACAATCTTGGATGGAAGGCTGTACCGAAGGGGATATTCCATGCCGTTACTCAGGTGCGTAACCCCTCCTGAAGCTAAGAAAGTCATTGAAGAAATTCATGAAGGGTTCTGCGGAGATCACACTAGGGGGCACAGCCTGTCCAAGAAGATCATACGCCAGGGATATTTCTGGCCAACCATTAAAGCGGATTCTTTTGAGTATGTGAAGAAATGCGAAAAATGCCAGAGATTCGCCACGATATCTCGAGCCCCACCATCCGAGCTGACCATGTTGACATCCCCATGGCCTTTTGGGGTATGGGGCTTCGACCTCATAGGCTCTCTCCCGACTTGCAATGGCGGAGTGAAATATGCTGTAGTCGCCGTGGATTACTTCACAAAATGGACGGAGGCTGAACCGTTGGCAACTATAACCTCAAAGAAGATCCTTGATTTCATTGTAGATCGTATAAAAAAAAGGATGAGTCAGTCAAGATGAAAGAGCAAATAAAGGAGATATTTTCTCCACTTCCACCACTTTTGCGTTGAGTGAGTTTTTATTAAAAATAAAAATAATAAAATAAAATACTCTATAAAATGGTAGAGAGCAGAACAGTTACTGAATTTTTTTTGGAGGTTTTGGACAAAAAAAAAACACTGCATATTCTAAAGTCTTCCTTCAAGCTTTACAAGGGTAAGTGAAGATTCATAAAAGTGATCTATATCTTCTTCTTTTGACTCTTTTATTTTTAATCTATGGTGATTAAGAGTCATTCTAATCCCCTTTGATTCACTAGACTTCAGAAAATAAGTTGATGTGATATATAATAAAAGGGGAAATGAAAAGACTAATATTTTTATGTTGCCAATTTCATCATGAATTCTTATATTTCTCTTTGATGCATTAGACTTCAAAAAATAAGTCAACATGTGATACATTATCAAAGATAAAAATATGAATTTTTCATAGTGTTATGCTGCTTGATTTATTGTAAATCTTCATGGTTTCTGTTACACCCAGATTTCGAGCTATGTTAAATATGACCTCGAAAGTTGGATTCGAAAACAAGTGGACTCATAAGATTGGAAATATGCTCCAGGATTAAATATCGAGCCTGCAGGACATAGACGACCTCGAATATGGTGACCTCGGAGTGATCATGATCTCGAAAGGTAGCTCCGGAGACGCATCCATCCTCAGGGATGACTTCGGATCGGGGGTCCTGAGCTCGACGCACATATAATCTCGAGAGCCACGTGACCTCGGGAGGTTTCTCTAGTTCGAAAGATGACGAGAAACCTGGAAAGCTAAAGCCTTAGAGATACTTGATAACCACCTTGAATATATATAAGTGATGTCTATACGAAATGTAATCCTCATTTATTATTGTAAATCCCCTAGAATCGTGGGATATTATTTGGTCAGTAATACGTCCCCTGGTCTTTAGGGGGCGTTTCCTTTTATATCTGATTATAGACATTTAAAGCCATTTATTTGATTTACACAAAAAGAGTAACTACCCAAACTATGTGGGATAGTATTCTTCGATCTTCTCTATAAATAGAGAGGCCATGCACCATTGTAAAGGATCGAAATTCTGAACCTTGAGAGAAAACTCTGAAGAATTCATGCTGAAGAATCTTTCAGAGATAATCTTGAGTTTAATAACAGAGACTCGTGGACTAGGCAGATTTAACTGCTGAACCACGTAAAAATCGTGTGTTTGTATTGTTTTATTTCAATTGGCCATTATCAGTTATTGTTTATGTGCTCTTCTTTCATTGTTTGATGAAAAACGGCATCAACAGCTTCCTTTTGGTTCACTAAACTTCATAAAATAAGTCAATATGTGGTACATAACCAAAGGAAAGAATAGGAAATTTAAAGAAATTGTTATGCTGCCAAAATTATCACTAAGTGTGGGTTTTAATGAAAAATAATAAGAGCAAGATAGAAAACTTGGTTGAATATCTCATACCTCACTGAAATTGCAAATAATCAAAGTATTTGTCTAAGCATTGCTGGGATTGGCTAGTCAATTTCCTGGTCAAGTTAAAAAGAGATAATATCACTAAAGTTTGAATGAATATTGACATATATGTGTATAGTTGTACACCAAAACAAATAAATGAAAACTGGAAGGTCTAATAGCACGAAAATTGGTTGAATACTGACATATGTTTGCAAATAAATCAGTTCATAATTTATATATATATAGTTCAAAATGCCTCCAATGGTTGGGATCTTTATCATGGTGGTTTCTGACTTCTAATCAGGCGATTGCTGATATATATATACATATATAAATGGCTGGTCTTGCATACCATATATACAAATAAACAAATGATTTACATGCATATGCATATGTTATAAATGCATTTTTGTCTTATACGACCAGTAAAAAAAAAACTATAATGATAAACAAAGCAAAAGCAAAGTTTGTATTCTTCAGTGCTTTTCAAAATGAGTCATGACCCAGTATTCGGTCGACCATATATACATATATATGTTGAGCTTGAAAATATATATGTGTACAACTTACCAGATGATTAGAAACATTCAGAGCTTCTTGTCTCTTACTCATGCGCATGCGTATCGAATTTGAAACAAATCCAAAAGTCCCAAGTCAAACCGACTAAAGCAAAAGTAAATAAATATCAGCTGTAAACAAAACAAAATAAAACAAAAATTTATTTTAAGTTTTGCGATTAGTCTGATATGTGAGCCAAACCCAATATATATGTATATATTTAATTAAATTGGGAAGAATATAACATGTATATGTATATACATATAAAATCAAAAAAATTGAGATGTATTATGCATATGAAAAAATATATTTAAAAGGGGCTTACCGTGAGTATAACAAAGCTGTGTGTATGCTCTATCGAAGAATGACAGCTTATCATATAATTCTCACTTTATCTCTGTAAAGCCACTAAATAGACCCAGAGATATAATTAATAATCAAATAATATATAATAAAAATATCTTGAATTTGAAACCAAATTTAAATTCAAATTTTAAGATATTTTTATTATTTGATGAATTCAAAACATAAAACAGTCAGATTTTATCTCAAAATTTTAAATTCAAATTTAAAAAGAAAAAAAATAAATTTTGAATTTTAAAATAATGATATTACCTGATATAAAATTTTAGATTATTCCCCAAAAATCTTGGAATAACCAATTAAAATTTTGATTTTTAATAATCTCTTTATATATAAAATAAATTATTGATAAAAAAATATATATATAAAGAGATTTTAAGACATAAAATTGTCGCCAAAATGATAAAATTCTAAAACCATGTGAAATGGTATGAAATTTCAAAATCCCAAATGAGCTCATCAAAATCAATTCAAATGATGAAGTATCTCTCCAAAATTTCAAAGAGGCCGTTAACCTCACAAAATCTCAAAATGGTAATTTTACCTCAAAATTAAAAGTTCACTAAAATTCAAAGCCATAATAAATGGTATCCCAAAAAGAGGTCATTCACCTCTTAATTATCAAAGCATCATAAAATCTTTGAAAATATACCGAAACTACGTTTGACTTGATTCCTAAAAAAGGATACGTAGGCAACTTAGTTGCTAAGACTAAGTGTAGTCGCCAATACAACAAAATAGTATAAAAACACAAATCTCATAATTCCATAAAAGGTCACCCACCTAAGAATTTTTCCAAATTTTCAAATGGCAAAGAATTCCTGAAAATGGTCATATACCGGAATTCTTATATTCAAATTCTAAAATATCTCAATCCGAACTACAAGTGGCTTGATCCTTCACAGAGAAGGTATGTAGGCAACTCAGTTAGCCAAAAATACTGAGTTCAGCTGCAATTCCAAATTCATCCCAGTTCTCCCTAAATTATTTCAAATTATTTAATATCATCGTAATTGGAATCAAAGGGTATTTCCTTTAAATAAAAGGATTGTAATTAAGAGGTTATTCTTATAATCTCGGATGGGTCGAACTTAAATAAATAAAATCTTATGCTATAAATTTGGCATAGGTGAAATTGTGTTTCGCATTTATTTTTTTTATTTTCTAAATATGAAATTTTTGCTTAACATAATTTTTGGCATGCCCGGTGGGACACATTCTCCTTTTCATCGCTAACTATGATGACTATTCTGAACTTTAAAATTTTGGTGCTAATTTTGTTTTCCCTTTTCAGGAAAAAGTGGCACCACAGGTGAAAGTTTACTTCCACAAGTTACCAACGACCTCTTTTAACCAAGGAGAGAAAAAGAATCGCTTCCTGGCGGCATTCTCTATTGATCGGGTACCCATTTCATGTAGTGTGCCCAAACCTGTAGAGGATGTGAAGAAAGTTACACCAGCTAGAAAGGTTGGAAAAGGAAAAGTTGTGAAAGATGTCTCTAAGACTCAGCAAGCCTTGAGAGGTAAAGCTACGAAAGGCTTTAAAAAAAGGCAAACCTGGTCAATGAAAAGGTCAATTTCAAAGGCTGTTAAGGCAAAAAGGAAGCCAACAACGAATGGTTGTCCCATAACTACCCAGAGGGATGGGGCCAGCAATGTATCATGATTGGTTCTATCCCAATTTTCTTGCCCACTGTTGCTTCAGTGATGGTTATTTCCGCAAAGGAAACCGAAGCAACATCGGCGTCTCAAACTCTGAGAGGCAGGAAGGCAGCGAGAGGCAGGAAGGGGACAACAACATCACCCTCACCAAATCCTCTTGAAACACGGGAATTCATAAAGGGATATGCCGATCAAGCCTTCGATCGTGATACCTGTCAACCGCCAAAGCCAATAGGGGGCATCTGTTGAGAACAACGAACACCCTTTATTACGTCTAAGATTAGATGAGGGGTATATGACGCCTTTCGCCCTCTCAAAGAAGGCTAGAAGTGACAATGTACGGGTTCCCAAAGCAAACCCTAATCCGTTCTTAAAAGAACATGGTGAATGGATGTTCATTCAGGGATATTGACCAACAAGAGTCACTTCAAATGTCGAGCCTACATCCTATACGGGACCTGTAACTCGATCGAGAGCCCGTGCCATGCGTTCAATTCCCGTTCAGGAATCGACGAACCCCCTTGTTCAAGAAGTTCAGGAAGAAGGGAGTTGCACATCTAAACACTCTCTAGAAGACACTCCCTTTGTCGAACAGAGTAAGGGGATGTTCGATGACTTCATTACTCAGTTTGAAGCACTAACCATTGGCAATGACAAAAATATTCCAGTTTTAGTAACTGTTATATTATTTTATAATATAATGTAAAATTATATTATATTATAATATAATGTTTTAGATTAAATAAATGTGACAAAGTGTGTCACATATTGTAACATATAATAGAGAGTTACAATATTTAGATATATGAGATATATCCAAATAATGTAACATATTTGGTGTTACAAATTTGTAACCTCCAAATATTACCCTTTATTGTGTAAATTGTTGTTACACAATATTGAGATGAATTTCATAAAAGCCATATGTGATATGGCTGTTAGAGATATGATTTTAACCCCAATAATGTGTTTTGGGAGTTACAAAATCATTTAGGAGGGTTTGGAACCGTTTGGAAAAATAGCACAATTTTTGTGTTGAATTTGGTTAGTGGCCGCGGCCTGTGGGTCAGAGACAAGTGGCCGCGGCCACAGGCCAAAAACTGACCAAATTTTCAGTTTTTTCAATCTTTGTTGAACGGCTCAAAAAACCCAAATAACTCCCAAATCTCTTTTTTAATTCCATATTAATCCAATTAAACATTGGTAACAGCCATGGGGGTTGGTGGAATTTGAAATTCAAAGGGTGTCTCTAAACTCTATAAATAGGAGCCTATAGCTCACTTGTAAGACACAACTTTTCTATCCACTAGAGCACTTGGCTAGAAACACCTTGAGGCTTGATAATTCCAGAAAGCTTTTCCAATATCTGAGAGAGATCCCTTAGTGCTTGAGTTAGGGGGAAATAAGCTTTAAACCTTGTTCAAGTTGGTGATCCCCAATCCTCTTCACTTAGGTTGTGTAAGTGAGAGTTTGACTGTGTTTCTGTTCTTCTTTTTATTCTATTGCTTTTCTTCTTATTCTCTTGTTCTATTTACTTGTATATTTTGTTTAAGAGTTGTAATCTTTTCATTTGATCTAAACACTTTATTTTACTTGTAATCTTTTGCTTAGAGTTGTATTCTTCTCACTATTCTCCTATTCATCATCATCTTCTTCCTTTCTTTAGTTTATTTGTATTTTCAGTTATAGAGTTGTAACCTTATTTAATCAATCTATATTTACTTGTATTATTATTGCATAGAGTTGTAATATAATAATCATTTCCATTGAGGCAAAACAATATTGTCCTAACAGTAACTGGGGCAATCAGTAGTGAAGAGAAGATCCTGGAACATCAAAGACTACTGGCTGAGAGGGATGAAGAAGTAGCTCGACTCTCAACGCAATTAGCTCATCAAGCCAACGTGAGATAAAAAGAGAGTGAGATCGAGAAAAATTCTTCGTCTTCAGCACCACCCGTAGGCAATACACAACCATCACCGTCTAGTGTGCAACCACCACTAGCCGGTGTTCAACCTCAACAAGATCTAAAGACTCTTATCATGGAGAGTATTTGAGAATACCAGGCTGCAACAAGTATGCTGATTCTAGGATATCATAAGCCATACTCGGCTTACTATGACCAAATCATGTTTCCACCAAACTATGTCAGACAAAAGTTCGAAAAGTTTGATGGAATTAACGGTTCTCCCCATGAGCATTTGGCATATTTTACTTCTGCATGTGGTAAATCTGCCCAATCAGATGCACTGTTGATTAGACAATTCGTGCAATCACTAAAAGAGGCAGCGTTCACCTGGTACACTCAATTTCCCCCAGGATCCATAAATACATGGGACGACATGCAAAAAGCCTTTCTGGCATAGTTTGTGAGTTCAAAAAAGACCATAAGCATCCATGACCTGGTGGAAACGAAGCAACGAGCTAGTGAAAATGCTAACGAATTCATAACGAGATGGAGAAATCTTAACCTCCAATGTCCAGAAAGGTTATCAGAACAAGTTGCGGTTTCGATGTGTGCCCAAAACCTTAACCCTGAAGTGGCAACCTTCGTGGGCACAGCAGAGCCCAAAACTTTCAATGAGCTTGTCTCGAAGGCATGTAACGTTGAAATACAAATTGCTCGGCAAAAGGGTGGCAAACCCTTACCGAGATTCGAAAACAAAAAGCCATTAAAGAAGGGAGAATCAATGGCCACTTTTATCAATACCAGCAACAATAAAGATAAAGGGAAGGCACGAGAGCCACAAAAGAAATTAACTCTCAAAGAAAGGAAAGAAGTCAAATATTCATTTGACGATGATGACGTTGACCAAATTTTCGACGAGTTGTTAAAGGCTAAAGCAATAAGACTTCCTGAGCCTAAACGACTCAACGAAGTTGATATAACAAATGACCCAAATTATTGCCGGTATCATCGAATTGTGAGCCATCCACTGACGGATTGCTACATCCTCAAAAACATTATTGAAGGCATGATCAAGAGAAAAGAAATTGAAATTGACTCTTCTCTTGGAAAAGCGGCGAAAAATACGACTTCCTTAACGGAGAATGACCAAATACCAAACGATCCCACACAAAAGGACGCAATTTCTATGGAATTTGAAGTTGATAAGGAAGTTACAATAGTTCAAGCTCACTCAGATATGTCGAAGCCAGGAAATCCAAATATTCCTACTTTTTATGAGCTCATGACAGAGCCCAATTTAGAAATTTGGGGTGATTGGTATGATAGTGAAGAGGATTCGGAAAGTACATGGCAAGCATGTACTCGAAGAAAACCTACAAAAATTAAAAGTCCATCTCGGAAACCATCTGGAAACTCTAGAGTCAAATTCTGGATTACACCAGAAACAAAGAATCACAAGAATAAGAGAAGGACTGGAAAGAAAAAAATTGCTTTAAAAAGAAATGAACTTGAACAACCAAAACGAAATCTAGTAACTCTGGAGGAGTTTTTACCAAAAGAGTTACGGGAAAAGGCAATTGTTGGTGACGACTGTGTGTCAGATTGCTGCATGACTTTACTAGTAGAAGACGGTCCTGAATCTACCTTGTCCGAAAGTGAAAAAGAGGTAGATGAAATCACCTTGCAAGATATGCAGCGGAAAATTGTTGAAAAAAAGGCAAAAGAAGCGAAAGAGCTTGAAAAGGCCAAACAAGACCTTCAAAAGCCTTCATCTTCGACCAACAAAGAATTCGCTAATGACGGTCGAAGAGACAAAAGAACTGGTGAAAATGAAATGACGCGAGAAAAATATGATATATTGGCTCATCTAAAGCGCATCCCTGCTCTCTTGAGCATTTATGATGCACTGTAAATGTCTCCTGAGCATAGAAATGCACTTGTTGTTGCATTAACAAGTCCTGAATTTTATACGGAGAAGATAGAGCCAATAAAACCTACATCACTCGAGATGCATACCTCTTGTATGGCATGCATAACCTTTGATGATAAAGACTGTCAGTTGGGATCCGCCTTGCATAATCGACCTCTCTACGTGACGAGTATGGCTGCTAATGTTCACGTGAGCCGCATCATGTTGGATTGTGGATCATCTGTGAATGTACTCCCCTTAAAAACCTTGAGAGATGTTGGTTTACACCCACGTCAATTGTCTCCATCATCATTGACAATTCAAGGTTTTAACCAAGTTGGAGAAAAAGTAAGGGGAAGTATCACGTTGAAAGTTGAAATAGGCGAACTTTATTCTGAAGCCTTATTTCATGCCATTGATTCAGACACATCCTATAATGTGTTGTTAGGGCGACCTTGGCTTCATGAATATGGGGTCATTCCTTCAACACTTCACCAATGCTTTAAGTTTTGCAAGGAAGGCAAAGTTAGAAGTGTTAATGCAGACCCAAATCCCTTTTACGGGGAACAGGTGAATTACGCTGATGCAAAATTTTACAAGTCGGCTAATGTCACGATTTTGAAAGAAAAACTTGAGGAGGGAAAATGTCATGAAAGCTCAACCTCACAAAAATCCCTGCAAGTTAAGCAACTATCCCCTGTGAAATCTCCTCAGCCTAAAGAGGAGGACTTGAAGGTATCTAATAAAAACGAACCTTCAAGTACATCCCTAAAAGTCAACGAGGAGTGGGGAAAAAGCTTTGACGCCGATAGAAGATTTGATGACAGCCCTTATGACGAGCTTTACTTTACCGCTAAGGAAAATTGATCAGTCACTACCCAAGGGTAAAATGCAAATTTCAATTACTTTTGGTGAAAATAGCAGGAAAAATAAAAGGGTTGTTACTCTTAATAAAAAATCTTCAACTTCTGTAACTCCGAAAGCCTTCAAAGTGGAAAAGTAAAAGTTCCATGTCAAGAAGGAAAAAGGAATCACAATCTATCAAAATAGTGATTGTTTAAAAGCTTCTTTTGAACCAGACGAGTTAACAGAAGAAGAACAAAAAATGTTTCGCAATGACGATGTACCCACACCTTCCCCGCGGGTGTCGGTGTTTGACAGACTTGAAGCAAGCACATCCACCCCACGAGTGTCAGCATTGGAAGGGCTTGTGTTTCCCAAGTGCTCCACAGCCAAAGAGAACTAAAAAGCAAAAGCAGTGGGTGCCAAAACAAAAGAAACCCTTTAGAATTACTATTCTTCAGGGGCATGAAACACAAGAAGATGAAGAAAATATTGCTAAAGTCAATTACCTCTCTTTTGAAGAAAGTTTGACCATAGAAGAGGAAGGCTCGAGCTCAAACCCTTCGGAAGATTTTATAGACATTTTTCAACAAGCACCTCAAGAATTCGAAGACGGAGGACAAGAAACAGTGGATGATTTAATAGAGATCAACCTTGGAACCGAGGACGATCCAAAGCCTATATTTGTCAGTGCTTTATTAACCGAAGAAGAATTACCACAGTACAAACAAGTCCTTCGTGAAAACAAAGATGTATTTGCTTGAGGGTATCAAGACATGCCAGGGTTGGATCAAAAGGTTGTTGTACATAGGTTGGCAGTATCGAAAGACGCTACCCCTGTTAAACAATCTCAAAGAAGAATTCGACCACAGCTACTTCCCAAAATTGAGGCAGAAATTGACAAGTTAAGAAATTGCTGGTTTATTCGGGAAGTTAAGTATCCCATTTGGCTCGCAAACATTGTCATTGTGATGAAGAAAAATGGGCAACTCCGCATATGTGTGGATTACCGAGATCTTAATCGGGCTTGCCCAAAAGATGAATTCCCACTCCCCATCACTGAGTTATTGGTAGATGTTACCACTGGTTTCGATGCCTTATCATTCATGGATGGGTTTTCTGGGTACAACCAAATCAAGATGGCACCTAAAGATGAAGAGCTCACTGCTTTTCGGACACCAAAAGGCATATTTTGCTATACAGTTATGCCATTTGGCCTCAAGAATGCAGGGGCAACCTACCAAAGAGCAATGGCCACAATTTTTGAAGACATGATGCACAATACTGTTGAATGTTATGTTGATGATTTAGTGGTCAAAACAAAAGAAAGGGCAAATCATCTTGATGATTTAAAATGAGTCTTTGATAGGCTCAGGCAACACAATCTCAAGATGAACCCTTTAAAATGTGCATTTAGGGTAACGTCAGGAAAGTTCCTCGGGTTTATCGTCAGACATCGAGGAATTGAAATCGACCCTGCAAAAATCAAGGCAATTTTGGAAATGCCTCCCCCACATAATTTACGTCAACTACGTGGACTACAAGGAAGACTTGCATATATCCGAAGGTTCATCTCAAACTTGTCTGGTAGATGTCAACCTTTTTCGAGATTGATGCAGAAAAATGTTCCATTCATTTGGGATGGGGCATGCCAAAATGCTTTTGAAAGTATTAAGAAATACCTGTTACACCCACCATTGTTGAGAGCTCCAATCTTAGGAAAGCCATTGATATTATATATCACCTCACTCGACCGCTCCTTGGGAGCCTTGCTGGCGCAAAACAATGAGGAGGGAAAAGAAGTGGCTCTTTACTACCTAAGTAGAACTTTAATAGGGGTAGAACAAAACTACCCTCCAATCGAGAAAGTGTGCTTGGCCTTAATTTTTGCCGTCACAAAATTACGGCATTATTTACTCTCACACCCTGTGACTTTAATGTCAAAAGCTGACCCTTTAAGATATATTCTATCAAAGCCCGTGTTGTCTGCACTACAACAAATTTGATATACAATGACTCCCTACAATGTCTTACACCATTGGTGTAAGACATTAAAACTTATCAGGGGTTTTCAATGTCTAATGGTGTAAGACATTGAAAGTGTATATTAATGGCTATAATTGGAAGACATTAAAAATGGTGGAAGACATTGGAAATAGGCTGGGGTAGTGTTTATGGGTACATCCAACGTCTCCCACTAGGAGACGTGGGACACGTGGCATGTTGGATGTGCATGGGAGTACATCCAACGTCTCCCACTGGGAGACGTGGGACACGTGGCATGTCTCCCAGTGGGAGACGTTGGATGTAGTCCCAAGCACATCCAATGTCTCCCACTGGGAGACGTGCCACGTGTCCCACGTCTCCCAGTGGGAGACGTTGGATGTCTCCCTTTTATAAAAGCCATCTTCTTCCTCTTCCTCACAATTACACCAACCCGAGAGCATGCACAAACCAGAGAGACGAATTGGGGCTGCGATTTTAGGGTTCTAAGGTAAGTTTTTATTTTATTTTATTGATTTTTAGTTAATTATTTTGCAAATAAATCTTAGGTTTTGCATTAGGATGAGTAATATACATGATTTTGTGTTAGTTTTACATTTTTATGCATTTTTTTATATACATTGTAGAATTTTGTGGTTTTTCCATGGAAGTTTTTAAGGATTTATGTCTTTTTAGTTTTTTTTTAATTTAACCTATCACATTGTATAGATTTCATTAGAGTATATATGTTCAGGATTTTTTTAAATTTTTATCATTTTTTATTTTGAAATTTATATATATTTTTGTATATTTGATTTTTTTTTAAATTGTAACTATTTTGTTATATATATATAGTTATGTTAAAATAAATTTATTAAATAATTTATAAAATATAAATATATGAAAATTTTTATGTTTTTGTTTATTATTAAGTTTTTAGGTTATGAAATTTTATATAGATTTTTTGTTGAGGTTATAATTAGTGGCACATTGGGATTTTTTTTATTTGTTTACCAATATCATTTACTATTATTAGATATTTAGTGATATTTGTTTAGTAATGTTTAACATATTAATTAATTTAATTTCATAGGTTGTGATTTTTGTGGTGAGATTTTAGAGAGTATTTTGCATCAAAATTCCTATATCAATCACACATTTGAGGTAATTAAGTTTCTAAAATTACAATAATACGTTATATATTGCTAGATATTTAGTGATGTTTTATTTATTATTTATTAATTTTATTTTATTGGTTTGTGGATTTAATAGCGAATTTGATTACTAAGTGAAGTAATTTTACTAGCTTTTGGATTAAAGATTGCAAGATGTACATATATATTCTCTTACTTCTACTTTTAATATTATTAAACAAATGTTAGAGGAGTTTGAATATCTTAAATATTCATCCATAGTGAAGTAGGTTCTGAGATTAAAATTGTGTGCTGCGGTGATAACGGAAGGTTGAGAACTTGTGTGTATTAGTGAAGTAGGTTCTGAGAAATTTAACTGTGTGCTGCGGAGCTATAAGGAAGAAACTTATTGTATGTTGTTTGAATTGCTTGTTTTGCTATTCACATGCAGATGGTTAGGTCACTATTATAGGGGAAATGCTGCCCGATTTTATCTAGGATAATAAACAATTAGTTTTATATACACATTCTATAAGGAAGAAACTTATTGTATGTTGTTTGAATTGTTTGTTTTGATATTCACATGCAGATGGTTAGGTCACTATTATAGGGGAAATGCTGCCCGATTTTATCTAGGATAATAAAAAATAAGTTTTATATAGACATACAACTTTATCACGTGCTTATTTAGTGTTGTTTCTTTTCTTTTCCATAGACATAGGAGAATATATGGATAAACAGTGAATGTCAGCGAATAGGTTATCTGCGGAATATAGGAACGAGGTCGATTTGTTCTTAAGGTTTTGTTCGGAAAATGTGAAAAACCCAAATTTTACTTATTGTCCATGTCTTAAGTGTGGAAATGTTAAAAAGATGGATCTTAAAAAGATTAAAGAACACTTATATTTCAATGGGATCGACAAGAGTTACACAATTTGGTATTACCATGGGGAGATAGCTCCGATTGCTCCAACTCTGCCAAGTAGACCAAAAGGAGTGAGGAGGAATATAGTGGAGGAGAACTGGGATCCATTAGATGAAATGATTGACGACGCACATTATGGATCAGGAGTAGACCCAAATAAGTTTGAGATACTCCTTAATGATGCCGAGAAACCAATTTACCCTGGTTGTACAAGATTTACAAAATTATCTGCGCTTCTTAGGCTGTACAATCTAAACGCTAAACATGGCTGGAGTGATAAAAGCAATACTGAGTTATTTGGTTTCTTGAAGGAGTTATTGCCTGAAGATAATGAAATTCCAATTTCATTTTATGAGGCAAAGAAGACGTTATGCTCATTAGGCATGCAGTACGAAAAAATTAATGCATGTCCTAATGATTGCATATTATATCGAAATAGTTTTGCAGACGCAAAATCGTGTCCTACTTGTGGTGAGTCACAATGGCAAAAGAAAAGAAATGGTGATGATGTCAAGGAAGGAGTACCTGCCAAAGTTTTGTGGTACCTTCCGCCAATTCCTCGTTTCATCCGATTGTTTAGAAATGCCGAACATGCTAAAATTTTGTCGTGGCATGCTAATGAAAGAATAAAGGATGGTAAATTAAGACATCCAGCTGACACCCTTGCTTGGAAGAGAGTTGATTTGAAGTGGCCTTCTTTTGGAAATGAATCTCGTAATATTCGTCTAGGTCTTTCGACTGACGGGTTTAATCCACATGCATCCCTTAGCAGTAAGTATAGTTGTTGGCCTGTTATGCTTGTTATTTACAATCTAACCCCATGGTTGTGTATGAAGAGAAAGTTTACGATTTTGACCTTGTTGATATCAGGACCTAAACAACCTGGTAATGATATTGACGTCTATCTAGCTCCTCTTATAGATGACTTGAAAACTTTGTGGGATGAAGGGGTTAAGGTTTATGATGCGTATAGGAAGGAAGAATTTAATCTTAGAGCGGTCTTATTGTGGACAATTAATGACTTTCCTGCTTATGGAAATTTATCTGGGTTTAGTGTGAAAGGATATAAAGCTTGCCCCATTGTAAAGAACGCCCTAGACTAATACTTACAAAACATTCGCATAACATAGTTTATAAAAGAATACCATTCATTATCAAAGTCTCAGGGGGACTTGTTTAAAACCATGCAAGTTGGCGCTATAAGTTTTAAAATAAAACATAGATTTTTATGCAAAGTTAAAAGAAACCAAAAATTAAATAACTGAGTCCCACTGATAATTTAGGAAAGTCTCTTAAAAACAAAACATAATTTAAATGGCGTTCTACGTTGATCATTTTTCCGTCCATAGGATTACCCCACGCCATACACCCCATGATGATAGAACTCCTCACGTCACCACGCGTGCCATAAAGAAATCCTATTTGCTACCTGGAAGGAAAGTAAGGTGGTGAGCTAAAAGCCCAGTAAGGAAGTACAAACAAATAAGCAAGTAAGAATACAACAAAAACAAACACTAACGTTCATCTAAAATATCATGGTATAACATAACATAATCGTAACATATCATCATATCACAAACATGCAGCATACATGATGAGCATGGATCGCTAGTTGTCCATGTCACCCTATGAGGTAAACAGGAGATCACTGGTCCTTGAATAACCTCGGCGCGTCCGCCCTAGGAGTTACGTCTCAATGTCCTTAGTAACTCGTTCGATGTATTTAACATCGTAATCTATTTGATGTATCTAACATCGTAATCTGTTTGATGTATCTAACATCGTAACTGGTTTGATGTATCTAACATCCATACACATATCACATTCAACATATCATCACATTATGGCATTCATAATTCATAACAATTCATTCATACAACAGTCTTACCATTTATAGCATAAAATCATAGAATCTATCTAACTTCCTTGCCTCAGGTCCAAGCTAAGAAATCTCACAATCTTTCAACGAGCCTATAACATAATCAAAATAACATTTCTTAGGCCCATAAAATTACTATTTTGCCCTTCCACACAACTCACGTGTGCATGGGCCATGTACACATAATAACCGTTACACATAACATGCAATTATTCTTAACTACACATAAAGCCATGAAAAGAATAATGCTCATTTTACCCATTTTACTAGCATGATCGTTTTATAAAAACCACATAGTTGAATAATAAACATAATTTTGGACGTAAAAGTGGAGTTGCATGTAACATGCATACGTGGGAACATTGCATAATAGAGACGTTTTCAAAAACGATAATTCTATACTTCTTACTTTTATTGTTTTAAAATCAATAGACTTATTACATGCTTTATTTTTCTTAAAATTTCTAAGTTGATTAAATTTCTCAAAACATTATTTTATTTTATAAAATTATTTTATTTTAGCTCAAAAATAAAATATGTGACAAATTTCATTCATTAATCTCAAATTACAAAGAATTAACCAAAAAGCTTGGATTTAATTAAAATGCCTATTTTTAATATGTTTCTTTAGAAAAATAAATTTTATCATTGTGTTACATAAATGAGGTGAGAAAAATATATTTTTAAGTGTGGAAAATATATTTTTATTTAAATTATTTAAGACTTAGTTTTATGTAACAAAAATCCATATGTGACAATTAAATAACAATTTTTAACCTTTTTAAAACAAACTTTCAGCCACCATTTATTTTCTTCAAAAATCACAATTAAATAGAATCTAAATATTTTTCTCAATCAAAACAAAGGAAAAATCAAAATCTCGTGGAGTCTTGCTACTTCACCCATTTTTTGTTAAGGTACTCAACTATTTTGAGCTGGCACCCCTCCAACTGTCTCCTAACTCTTGGGTTGTGCTTAGTTGTTTATACATATTATACAAGCAAGTTCACTCTAGGGGTCCTTCCATGAGTGAGGTCCACCATCTTTATACCCTTAGGGCGAACCCAAAAGCCCCCGGCTTCTATCAGCTCCAGAAAGTTGTGGCTCTTACAGAGTATCCCCTCGTGGAGGGTTCCATTTCCAATAGGGGCTCATGGAAGAGTGACTTTTTCTTCACCAGCAGCGTGTCCACTCAAGATATGCATTTTAACACTTCAAGTAAGCTTATTCCCACCTTGGGTGCATATATAAAAAAAATTTCTTTACCCCATTTTCTGGTTTATCTAACTATGGTTATTTCTTTTTCTAGACCACAGGCCTCGAAGGGGTTGTCGGCCCTACCTTGAGTTCAACGGCCCACGATCGAGTAGCGAAGATCCTGGGTGTGTCTTCCACAAGTGACTTATTAACTCCTTCGAATTAGGATTGTAATTATGCAAGGTTTTTTTATTTTTCTCTAAGGAAAATATGTAAGGTGGGATTTTTTTTGTGCATCAAGAGGTAAAAGTCTCACTCTTTTCTAAGAGAATAACTTAGGTGGAAAAATATCATCATTAGATTTAAATAAACTAACACATTCGTTTAAATATAAATAAAATATTTATGGTACTCTCTAACAAATTTTCAAACCATTCTATTGATTTTTCCTTTAATCTAATTTTTTAATTTATTTTTATTAATAATTATAATTATTATAATAATTATATTTAAATTTAAACATAAATAAGATATTAATTCTTTTATTTATAATGCCCAAATCCTTCTTATGCATTATTTACTGTAGTTTACATATGTTTATCGTAGAGCAACAAGCCTCAAATGTACTAGTTATTGGTCATTGTTATAAACGCTTTCTTCTTCACTTCTTCTCTTCTTTTTTTATTGATAATTCTTTCTTAATTATTAAATTTCAACACTAACAATATGCCACTTCATGTGGTATTGTACAAGATTCTTATCATTAATCTATAAATATAAAGTAATAATAAAGACACTTAAATATAATTTTCGAGTGTCATATCATTACTTATATTAATAAATAGAAGAAAATCTCACTTATAGGTAGTCTCTCCATACTTTATATCCCAAACTGCGTTTTTCTCTCTATATCCAAAACTAAACTAGCACAACCAACCCTACGTACATATGGAATCCTCCAGATATATATCCATATACCACATACAAAAAGGTATAAAAATATAAAATAGTCGTAAATATATGTAATGACAATTGGAATAATTTGAAGTTCTTAACAGACGAGATGTTTGCATTTCAGTGGTGATGGTTCTAAAGAAACAACAACAAAGTTCGCATTCAGGTACTAATAAGATTTTGTACAAATTACTTTTATTCTTTGCTTAAATATAATTTTTATAATTAAGAAAATATTTCATCAAATTTCGTAATATGCCTAAAAAAAATTGTAGCATTTAGTAATTCCCACTTGTATAGTTTCTATGTTGAATGACACTATTTTTTTATTATTGTTTTTCATATTTTTACCCATTTTCTGCTTTTTTTAGGGAACATAGTACATGCAATTGATTTATGGAATTATAAAAGATTGTGGTCACTTAAGCAATGTTCCACAACAAATTTCTCTATTGTAATATCAACTTTCATCTTTAGCTCGACACGAAAGGATTCAAAAATTAAAACTCAAGAGATATGTCTTAAATGTCCAATGTCATACAATAAAGGATGACTTACCTATCATTCAAAAAACCATATGCAAACATGCATGGTTGAAGTGAAAAATTCAAATTATCCAATATAAATACAAACAGGATTTAAATCAGAGAATCACCTAACCCTTCAAGTTGTGAAATGTTTCATAAAATATATTAAGTTGGACAACAATAGAAGTGACATTGGATTGCTTCTATCAAACTTTAAGTTATTCTCCATAATAATTTTTTTATTCCTACTTACAATTAAAACAAAACATTATCTCTATTATAAATATATGTATATTAATATATGTTTGTAATATGTTTCAGGTGGGAATCTCCTTCAATCACATGGTACAACTACAAATGAAAATAATAAATCATTACATATTGATCAAAACAATAAAAAAAGAGAAACGTCTACTTCATACAGGTACATTAATATTTACACCTTGAGTTTTGTTACTTATTGTTAATGCTTCTAATATTAGAAATTAATAACTTATTCTTTGTTTTTGGAATTATAAAATTATGCAGTTGAACATGGACCACTAAAAATAGTGTGCTTCTCTTATAATAAAAACATACATGACTCCACATACTTCTTACCAGATGGTGCAAGCTCAAATAATGGTACCTCTTTACATAAAACTACGTGTAGAATTAATGATAATATTAGTATATTTAGGAATATTTATGTAGCATATGTTTTATTGGTAATATAGCAATCATTCAGTCCAATGATGAGGATGCAAACTAAGAAATTGAAAAGCTCAAACAACAAGTTACAGTTAATGGACTTAATCCTGTCCAGTTCAAAGATAAAAGAGGTATTGTAATACTTTTCTTACCATATTCATTTGGGCGAAATTACATGATTTATTTGTTAATATATTATTATTTGTTCAATTGACACCTCATTATAAAAACCTTGGAGTTTTGGAATCTCTTCATACACATGTCAATATTGTGGTGCCATTTTATGGTATGAGGAACAAACAAAGAAAACACAAAAGGTCTCACATCCCAAATTCACATTTTGTTGTCTGGAAGGACGTGTGTAGATACCATTATTGAAAGAAGGACTTCATTTACTTAAATTTCTTCTAGGACTGGAATCTAGACAAAAATGGTTTAAATTTCAAAAAAAATATAAGAGCTTATAACTCCATGTTTGCATTCACATCAATGGGTGGCCGAGTTGATGCGTTTATCAATCAATCAACAAATCCTTATGTTTTTCGGATGAGTGGTCATAATTATCATCACATTAGTTCTTTGTTGCCAGAAGTTGGGAAAAAACAACAGTTTGCTCAACTATATATATATATATATATGATGCTAAAAATGAGATAGGAAACCGAATTGACACACTACTAAGACACGGGAGGAAGATAGAGATTGAACATGAAATCGTTCATGAATTATCTCATATGTTGGATCAACATAGTAATTTGGTCAAATCCTTTAGTATGGAAAGGGATAGATTCAAAGCACAACCAGAATAAAAGTTTCGTTTGCAACTCCTAAGTAGCAGGACAACAGATGGTCGTCAATATAATATGCCAACATCATTAGAAGTAGCAGGCTTGATAGTTGATGATTTCACAGAAGCGAACTTCGAACGTGACGTTATTGTAGAGCACCGAACTAAAGGACTTCAGAGAATCACAAATTTGCATCCAAGTTTCATGTCTATGACGTCCCCATTAATATACCCTTACGGCGAAGATGAATATAGACTTGGCATACCTTTGAGAGACGTAACTAAAAGCCCTTTCAATAAGAAAAATTAAGTTGATGGTGAGGCAACATTATTTCTTTAGGCTACAGAAAAGATTAAATGAGGGTCATACTCTTCTTCGATCTAGTAGACTACTGCAACAATATATAGTTGATTCTTACATGGCAATGGAAGAAGAAAGATTTTGTTGGATACGAAATAACCAAAAAAAACTCAGATCAGACATTTTCTCTGGTTTAATGGACGTTGTTCATCGTGGTGATTCAGATTGCTCAAAAGTGGGGAAATAAATTATTTTACCTTTGTCACACATTGGGGGACCACGATATAGAGCACAAAATTATCATGATGCTATGACAATTTTCAAATGGGCAAGACATCTTGATTTATTTCTTACTTTCACTTACAACCCAAAGTGGCCAAAAATAAATGACATGATCCATTTAATAGGCCAAAAAGATGATAACAATCGGGTCGATATCATATGTAGAGTATTTGAGATAAAGTTATTCCAACTAATGCACGATCTAGAAAGAGAACAACCATTTGGAAAGATAATCGCATGTAAGTTCTTTTCACATTTGTATACACAACAAACTGAACTCAATTGTTTAAGAAAAATGTTTTTAGCAGCAATGATTTTATAATTCTCACCAAAATTTCTAAATTTTAAGTTTTTCTCCATGTTGTCACACGTATATACATAATTGAGTTCCAAATAAGAGGGTTGCCTCATGCACACATACTACTTTTCTTGCACTCGACATTGAAAAATCATTAAACATACCATATTGATAATATAATAAGTGTGGAAATCCCAAACTTAAATGTTGATCCTGATGGTTATAATGCCATCAATAAATTTATGATTCATGGTGTTATCCCTCAAAAATACGAGGATGATGTGGCCAATGAGAATGCGACACATGACATCACAAATCAGGAAAAAAATGACAAAGTATTGAGAAAAGACTGACGGGCAAAAAAGATAGGTCCAGGACCTATGGGGAAGTCGACCAAGCCTAAACCCCGTAGGGGTGGTTGGTCTGACCCCTACCCGTAGTGGTGGATGACCTAACCTCTACCCTAGAGGCGGTCGGCCCCAGTCTGTCCAAGAAAGTGGTCGGCCCGACCCCTACCCAAGGGGTGGTCGGCCCCAGTATGCCCAAGGATCCCTAGGGGTGGTCAGCCTGACCCAACCCTTAGGGTGGTCGGCCTGACATGCTCAAGAACCACCTGGGTGGTCGGTCCACCCTATTCTTCATGGGGCGGTCGGTCCACTCTATTCTTCATGGGGTGGTCGACTCAAACCCCCAAGTACACTTAACTGAGAAATACTCACTCTCATTCAAACAGAAGATCAACAGGCCTAGCATCCAAGCTTGGGTCGTCGAACCTAGCACCTAAGTCTCACATACCAATAGAGACTTAACATCTTCCTAGTGGTTTCTATCGTGCATTATCCACCATGATCTAGAGAAACAACGAAAAGACCCACGATCTCATAATCATGGGGAGGTGGACATGTATCTCCACTACCTGATAATCGTGTAGCAAACGATGATCTCCAGTACTATTGATCATGTAATAGCCCCCGGGTACTATAAATAAAGGACTCAAGGCTTCATAAAGGGGACCTTTTTTTTTCCCTTGGATCGCTTTTGCTTGAATTTTGGAGATCTAAAGAACATTTGGGGAGAAATTCTGGGCAAGTTAGAACGAGTGAATACTTTGGGTCAATAGTGTAATGGTCGAGTGATTCAATACTAAATGCTAAGTGGATTAGGTTATTATTGTTCATCAGAACAGGGCTGAACCACTTTAAAATTTCTGTGTGTTTACTTAAGATAATCGTACTCTGTCGTTTATTCTATTTATTTTGTTCAAAAGGTGTCGTATACTGTACATACGACCGTTGGCCAATTTCATAGGTCAACATTTTGATGCTTTCATTGAGAGTACGAATTCAAGAAACACACTTTCATCATTTTTACGATGCCTCCAAAATCCAGTCAAACCAAGAAGACTGCTCCTAGGGATTCCACCACCCAAGATCCCATAGATCCTGTTAAGGAACCTCAGGTGGAGGTTGGAGATCAACTAGATGCAGAAGATCCACAAGACGCTCATCAGGAGGAGATGGCGCAATTTCTGGTGAGGCAGGAGGCCTTTGCTGTAGAAATCGCCCTTCATAGGACAACTATGGAACGACAACGGCGTGAGATAGATGAGCAGGTCCAGAGAATGATCCAGAGGGTGCAAGAAGCTGACTAGAGACACCAATAGGCTACTGTGTCTTAGAGGCGGCTAATCAATTAGCCCGAGCTAACGCTGAAGCTGCTGCTCAGGCAGTGAGGGAGGCTCAGGCCAAAGCAATAGGAATGCGAGACAACAGTAACAGAGTCCCAGGGGAGGAGTAAGACTCCAAGGACACTCTCAGAACCACTTTCCCAGAGACATGATGAAGACGCATTGTCCAAGACTGCCTCCTCCATGACTAATAAGAATAACACTTCATCTCGGATTAGGAGTATTACCAACCCGAAGGCCCCCTCCCAGGGGGATCGACAAAACACAGGAGGTGAGGGTCAAACATCTGAGAGGCGTGACAAGAATGGAAATGGCCGCTCAAAATGTCAAAGTCATGTAGGAGGAGAGGCTTGGGGGTAAGGTCGCACTGATAGGGGCAAGGCAGACATACCACCCCTACACCCTCAGTCTCGGAAGGGATAGGAACTGATGGATAACACCAATACTGTGTTTGATAGGTTGGGGAAAGATGTGCAACCTCAAGATTTAAGGGAGGTCATCAACAAGAGGACCAGCGCTCAGGAGGGGATACCAGGGACATTTACCAAATCTGGAGCAGCAATCCCACTAGCAGTACAGGCTCAAATAGATGCACTTGTTATGGCTGTTCATGGTCTAATAAAGAAACCTTCCAATATCGAGCTAGCACATAGAAGTGGGAGTCCCTTCAGTGCTAATAACCAAGCTGCTCAACCACCACCAGAATAGATGACCCCGAAACTCCCAACATACATTGGGAAGGAGGACCCAGTACGACATATTGGGAAGTTCAAGGATCAGATGGAGCTACTCGGTGTGGAGCATGATTATAGGTGCAGAGTATTCCCTACCACTCTCTCTGACTCGACTCAAGAATGGTATTAGAAATTCAAACCTAGATCCATCACTTCCTGGGAGCAGTTCAGGAAGGAATTCTGCAAGGTCTTTAGTGCCAGGCAGATTCAACCAGTTTATGACAATCAGTTAGCTAACATCAAGCAAGGGAAAAACGAATCCTTGAAAGACTACATTCGAAGATTCATGAGAGAGGGAAACCGAGCGTCCACGGTAGGAGATGAAGGAAAGTTCGTTGCCATCTTGGTAGGAATAATTTGTCGTAGTCCCTTGTGGGATAGTATACACAGGAACCCTATCAATTCCTTGCCAGAATTCCTAGACCGAGTCGACAAATACATGAAGCTAGATGATGCTATTATGAAGGAAGAAAAAGGCATAAACTATCTAACCACTGTCAAGGCGGATAAAAACTGCGCAAACCCTCAGGGTCGCAGTTGGGGCAACAGAAAGAAGAGACATACCTCAGGGACCAGCATGGTGGAGAAAAGAAAGCTAAGTCAGCACCCGCTTACAAACAAGCTAAGCATCAACTCTACCAGCCTAGGTTCACCAATTATACCATCCTAGCCACATTAGAAGCAGAGATTTACTTGGCAAAATACCAGAAGGTACCATACCGAAAGCCACCACCCTTGCATTCAGAAGGAAAGAAGGACAAGAATAAGTTTTGTCATTTCCATAATGATTATGGGCACGACACAAACTAGTGCAAACAATTGAAGGATGAGATAGATTTTCTTCTCCGATCAAGAAAAATCTCGAGGTACCAAGGCAAGACCAAAGCCCCAAGCAAGAATCCAAAATTTCGAAGGCAGAGGAGTCCACCACTAGAGCTAGCAGCTGTAGACTTCACACTGGATACAAATGTTGAGGGACCCACATAGCAGGCAATAGTAACAATGCTCGTGAGTGATATGCAAGGACCCTCAGACATGAGGTAGGGGAGTCTTCCCAATGTATGGTAGTCGAGGAGCGGTCTCCAAAAAATCCAAAGTATGAAAGTGAAACTCTCACATTTACAGAGGATGACGCCATGCACGTGAGGTACCCCCACAATGACCCTCTGGTCCTTACCATTCAAATCGCCAATGCCCGGGTGAAGAGATGCTTGGTGGATACGAGAAGCTCAGTAGATATAAACTACAAATCATCCCTCGAGAAGATGAAGCTCACGGTCAAGGACTTGACACCGTGTTCCCAAGTGATATATAGGTTCATGGGAGAATGCCTATCACCAGCAAGAACTATCAAACTACCAGTCATGGTGGGGGATTCACCCAGGCATGAGACTGTGATGACAGAGTTCTTGGTGGTAGATTGCTCATCAACTTATAATGTAGTGCTCGGGAGACCCCTCCTGATGAAATTACACGTCACTACAACAATTTTGACTATATGTTACATTAAAATATAACATAAATGAAGAAGTGTTATTAATGTGTAAGTGAAAAAAAAGGAGAATTAATTATTTTTTAACAAGTCGTGTATGTGTTAGGCGCCAAATGAAAAAGAAATTAGGCGCCATGTGAAACTTTTGGTCTAATCCCTCATCTGCTCTCATTGAATCCCTAAACCCTAAACTACCCAAACCAGCTCCCTAAATCAGTGTCGCCTCCTCTTCCTCTCTCTCTCTCACTTATTTTCCTCAGCCCTCTCTCTCTCATGCGAGTCGCTGAAATGCACCATGATTGTGCCAGCTTGCCCGTCATTCTTTCTCTCTGATATCTCTCCCGCTGGACCTCTATTTTTCTGTGAGGTATTTTTTTTTGTTTTTTTAGCATTTAGATTTCAATTAATATCATATAATCAATGTATATATATTCAGTTTATTTGAGTCGAATGCCATTTCAATAGACACCAATTTCTCAGCATAGAGAGAGAGAGAGAGAGCGAGAGAAGGAGTCGCACACAGAGATGGCGGGTCAGATTGTTAAAGCGAGGAGGGATGGAGGCATGCATGACGTGCCCTCTTTGTAATAAGCTCTTGAGTGAAGCTACTACCATCTCTCTCTGCCTCCACACGAGTATGTTCCTTCTCTCGACTCTTTCTCTCGTCAATTCTTCTTTTCTCTCAAGTTTTTCGATGATTTTTGTGATCTGGGTTTGCTTTGTTTTTGCGTTTTGTGTGTCTGGGTTCTTCATGTTTCTGTGATTTTTTTGATCTGGGTTTTCAGCTATTATGGAATTTGTTTCCAATTTCTCGTCGAATCGTTGTGTTATTGATTTTCATTGCACGACCTGTTTGTTAATTTCAATTCCGTATGTGTAATTTTTCTTCTTTGCATTTTGAGTTGCTCCTTTTTTGTTTTGGTGTGTGATTGCTCTAATACGGAAATTTTAACGAGGTGAATGAGGCATTGATTGAGTTACACAACGTGACACAGACTTTTGCTAGAAATATTCAGCATTCCTTTTCAGATTCTGATCTTTGAGTTCTAATGGATACACTGAAGGCAGTGTACTCTCCCTTTGAATCATTTTAACAAAGGTAAGCAATCATAAACTTTTTTGCACTTCCACATTCTTCTAAAATATATAGGTTTTTTTTTTTGAAAACTTTTTTCTGTTATTTTTTCTTCGTTATATACTAGATTCTGTAAATGTTATAGTCATTTTTTTATTAATGATTGAATATGTATATAAGGTATGGACAGATGGAGCGGGCAATCCTTTCTTCTGAAATTGCTGTGGTGGATCTCAGGGGAGCTGTTACTCGTGGTGTGGGTGCCCAGGGGATTGAACTTAGTGAAATAGTTCATAGAATGGAGGAATCTATTCCCCATATCATTGTACTTCTTGAGGCAGCTGTAGAAAGGTGTATCAACTTTACTGGTGGTTCTGAGGCAGATGAACTAATTCTTGCTCTTGATGACATAATGTTACAATGTATCTCTGCTTTACAAGAGACACTAAGATCATTAAGAGTAGTCTGTGGAGTAAATCATGATGGTGTTGGTTCAAAGAAAGAGATGGGACCAGACAAGAGAGATGGCAACATTGCACGAAAAGTTTAATTGATTTCAAATGAGGAGGAATGGTCCATTGTTCAAGGGGCTTTGCAGATCCTCACAGTTTCAGATTGTTTAACTAGCAGGTCCTCTATTTTTGAAGCTTCCTTGAGAGCTACTCTTGCTAGATTAAGCACGACTTTGTCTCTGTCAGTATTTGGTTCAAGTGTGGACCAAAGCCCATCACATGTTGGTGATGACAGTAATGGAGAAGCATCTGTGGGTGGAAGGGCTGCCTTGGATGTGGCAGCAGTGTGACTTATTGACATTCCTGAGAAGGCCCGGAAGCTCTTTAACCTTTTAAGTCAGGTACATGATACCAATATTTCAATTTCAGAGGCATATTAGCTTTTAATGACTGAAAAAAGATTTTGTCACATTCCTTGCTGGAACTTCTTGTGGGGTAAGGAGATGATGCTCACAAGTTTTACCTTTTGTTATGTAGTCTAAAGATCCCAGGTTTCATGCACTTCCCTTGGCATCTCAAAGAGACACAGCATTTGCTGACACAGTAAATGAACTTGTATATCTGAATTATTCATTTAGTATGGAAATTTTTGAATCCGAATTATTCATTAGTATTTTTATTGTTTTTTGTTCTGTATATCTGATCTATTTAGTCTCTATTGATCTTGCTCCTCTTAGTATAGTATATTTATTTATATGATAGATGTTTTTGATCTGAATGTGTTATACTCTCATGTTACTCGACGTTATGGTGAATATCTGGCATTTAACTTGCAAGACTGAAGCTTTTTTAGTTGTTGCGTTATGAGCTTATGCCTCCCACCAAGCAATTTAGTGCAGTTTTTGATCCCTTGAAGCACACCACAACACCCTCCCTTTTTCTTTCTCTCTGCCTCAGCCCTCAGGCGACAAGCAAGAACAAGGGCCCAGATGTGGTTCTCTTTTTTTCTCTATCTTCCTCTCCATGCGTGTCCATTCTCAGGTGAAGTTTTATTTTTAGCTACATATATATATAACTAATTAACCTATGTATACATATGTTTGTTTGACTAATTAACCTTAGTTTTTGAACATAAATTTCAATGTTAAGGTCTACCAATTGAATGATGATGGAAAATGGGATGATCAAGGTTGGGCATGTCACTCCTGACAATTTGGAGGTTTGTTCTTTTCCTTGATCCATTCTTATGCACATTTAGTGTTACAAATTTTACAAACCCTTTCAAATAGAGTTTTTTGGTGGTTGCTATATATTGTTTGTATTATGACTGAATGTGAATATCATTTAGTCATTATTACACAACGAAGAGAAGAGCTTGGTTTTTTTTTTTTTTTTTGTGATGGCATTACTTTTGCATTTTGTTAGTGCATATGGAATTTTTTGAAAGCAAGAAGGTATTTTTTGAAAACATCTTTGGTGCATTTTGCTACTGGTTTAATGGCTTAGAATCTGCTGTGATGTTATAAATACCTGGCAGATCTCAATCTGTCTCCTCAACTCAAAGTTCTGGTTTTGAACCTCTTCAACTATCAAAGCTCTTTCTAGCCATGACCTATCAAAAAAGTAAGGGCTTGAATTCTAGCCACGACCTGTCAAAATGCAAACGCCTCCATTAGTCTTATTTGAAGTACACTCATAATATTTGAAAATATCTCATGAAAGACCATAACTCACCTTGTGCTCAAGAATATTTTCAGTGATAGACTTTTTCATCCATTTTTTCAACCTCGTTCTTGAGCTGGAAAGGAAATAACAACACAAAAAAACTAACTTCAGACACAATTTGTTAAAATACTGAATTTATTGTATGTGAAACTCAAGTGAATATAGTAGGCTGGTAGAAATTTCTTCGGTACCTCTTCTACTGCCTTATCTTTAAGAGTTTCGGTTGCTCTCAGTGACTTTATTTCACCGTGAGCAACCCCCAACTCCCTTTCCTTTTCTGCAAAATGATGGAAAAAAAATAGTATCACTATAAATGCATCTCGGTGTACTTACAGGATTATATGAACTCATTATTAACTTGTTAAAACAGTAAAATACAAATATAATGATAATACATATTGATATACATTACTGTATTCTCTTAATGGCAGCAAGTTGTTTGACAACTTTGATTTTATTTGCACTGTATTCTCTTTTCATATTTATAGCTTTGGTAAGTTATATTTTATATGATAGTTATGGGATTGGCTTTGCATTCACTTGTTATATTATTTATTTATTTTAGTTTTCATCTTGCAGTTGTTCCCAAGCTTTGTTTGAATCTTCATTTTTTTTTTCTATTATGCTTATTTATATTTGGATTTCTGAATTTTGTTTTTTTCATGTTGATTATAGTAAGTAATGATTTGGATTCACACAACCGTAGTTGCTGATATATTAATTAAGATGTGGATTCCCTTGTAATTCTTTTTGGAATTAAGATATGGATGAATATGAATCTTATGGCCTTTATAGAATAATGCATTTGATAATGTTTTTTCGATTTTTCTCAAGCTCCCTTGGGTATATTACTTAATTCTGTAGTAGGATATGATCTTATTCTTAATAGTGCCTACCCTAAAGTGAGAAGCTTTTTCACTAACCTCACGAAGACATGCTCCAGAGTGGAGCTCTTTCTCCGCCTCACGAAGTCACGCTCCAGAGTGGAGCTTCTCTGCCTCACAAAGTCATGCTCCGGAGTGGAGCTTCTCTGCCTCACGAGCTCTTTCTCTGCCTCAAGAAGTCACGCCTCACGAAGTCACGCCTCACGAAGTCACGCCTCACGAAGTCACGCCTTCCAAAGATTTATCTCTGCCTCACGCCCACTATCTCAGGTTCGTTTCTCTCCTCGGCTTACATCTTTTTTAAGGAACGATGCCATATGATTCATCCCTGATAATACAAATTGTTGGATAAATGTTGTAGTTGATTTGCTTACTTTTGCTCCTCTCCTTTTCTTTTTCATAGCTGTAGTTGATTTGATAAAAACCCATCTTTGATAGAAACTAGATTGATATGTAATTTTACAATATTTTAAGTCAAGAGAAACAGCTATGAAGATTATAAGATATTGTTATGTTCAATGGTTTAGCTTTAAACCAAAGTATTTTAAAAATTCTCATATACTTAGCCTTTAAAAATCATCATCTTTTCAATTAGTTAACTACCCACTTCAGGAATATGATATAACCACTTTAATCTCTAGCTTATGATGATAATGATGACGGAAATAAAATAAAGAGAAAATAGACAAACTGGGGTTTAGGTGTAAAGTACAATTTAGTGGGGTTGTTTTGTTTTTAACATGGAATGATAATATAGCATCATAGATAACCAAGAACACCTACACATCTGATCATAAAATGAATTTTATTCATAACTATGTACATGAGAAATACCAACTGCATTGGGACAGCTTCAAGCTCTTACTTTTCTCAACTTGATGACTTGAGAAACCGTGTACAGCTGAGCAGTGTTGCTCTGCCATCCGTTAGTTTTTATACATTTATCAATGCACATAATGGGTATTGTCTTCGATTTTTTTTTTTGGTTCAACATTATCTTTCTGTTTTAGTAAAAAAAAATTTCTCAATTTCTTGTCTTCGGGTTTTTCTTTTTCTAGTTTAAACTGTTCAACTATATCCCCTGACGGGTCATTGGTTGCTGCTGGATTTTCAGATTCATCGTTGAAGGTTTGTTCTTGATTACATTTTCGTTACATGTGACATGTCAATTGTTTGTGTTTTCTACTAAATTTGGTACACATTGTGCAGATTTGGGATATGGCAAAGGTTGGGCAACAGGCTGTTGGTTGTAAGTCAATCCTTTGTTTCTACTGTGTTGAGATATTCTTGCACATAAATCAAAGTTAAAAAAAAGATATGCACATGTTTTACACTGTAAGTTTTCTTTGTTTAATTACATATGCACCTATATCTATAGAATTTATAACATTTAAATTCTTTTCTTTCTTTGTTTAAGATATATTTATTGTTAAATCTTATTTGTGTATATCCTAAAACTAAAAAGTAAACAAAGGAACAAAATAGATCTAAACTTGTCTAGAAATATCTGGTTTATCACTTCATAATGATGCTGATTTCAGCTAAATTCTCCAAGACCTATCATTTGAATGTTGTTTTGATTTAGTTTGAGATTGAGTTTGAAGAAAAATAATACAGTTCTGGTTTTTTCTTCTGTTTATCTGGATTTATGGCTTGATAGAGATGATAATGGGTTTTAAGTCTCAAATACAGTAGTTTTAAGGAAAAACTGAAGTTTAGGTTTATATTTTTGCATTGAATAGTATTTTTATTTTTTTCTATGAAGTTTCAGGAAAGATAAATAATATTTAAATTTGTGATCAACTTATTTATTTCTAGTTGGCCAAATTCTTAGACAATTCATAGTTTGTGGTTTGATTTTTAATTTGAAGATATGTATATATATGCTCATGCTTGCTGATTTTTGTTGATTTTGATGTTTGTGGTTATTTTTTATTTAAGATATATATTGGTTTCTTTAACTTTTATTGTGCTTGAATGCATTTTTAATTGAAATCAGAAGTAATTAACTAGCCATTGATTCTCATGGTCTTCTAAAGTAGCATCTTTCTGATTATAATGTAATGTTATGAGAATACTATCATTTATTATTCATTTTTAGAATACTTTTGACAATAAATTTATTGATGTGGAAGAAATTGCTTGCTTTTGGGTGCATAATATAAATTACAAATGACTTAGACACTTAGCTATGCTTATTTCTATATGTTTTGTAGGTGCACCAGTGGCTGTGAGGTTTGATGGTGGCAGGGCTTGGAATGGCGAGGTGTAGGCTCGATGGTACGTATCTCTTCTCAATCTCTCTCTCTCTCTCTCTTCTTCTGATTTTGTTTTCCCTCATAGAGAGGAAGGATCCTATGCCATTTGTTCTGATCAATTTCAGGTGATTCAATTGTATAAAGTTGTTTCTGTTGTTTTTCAGTTTTGGGAGAGCCTTGTTTTCTGTTATGTTATTGGTCTCTGGTGTCGTGGTTCATCTTTAACTTATTTCTGAGTATGGTATTTTGATTGCTGTTTGATAATGGTATTTTGGACCATAAGACGTCTTGTCAAAAGTTTTATTATAGTTTTTTCATTAAAAAAATCTGATTTATTAAGTATTAATTTCAAGTCTATGTGTCCATGTCACAATGTAAAATTTACTTTGCAGTTGATATTTGAGTTTTTTGATTCTCTTTTAATGTCTGCCATTGCATGTCACATTTCCTTGTTTTAAAAAATAAAATAAAATATTGTCCAGGGATTTGTATGAAAGTTAAATAGCTTGGGAATTTGAGTAAGAAAATGTCCTTGTGAAATTTATCTGTGGTGCATTGATAAGTTTTAGATAACTGCTATGGCCAACTCTGTTACACAAATGTTAATGTTAGTTTACAAGTGAAGTTGCACTAGTGGCCAACTCATCAATTTTTTTCTTGAGAGAAAGGTCAATCTTTATACTCCAACAAAGGATCAACCGAATAATTTATTAGTTGTCTAACATGAGTGACTCTCCTCCACATAATTTAATAATAAATAAACAATAAAAATTCATGTAGGCTTCCCTCACAAAACATTGACATGATATTGCATTCTCTCAAAATCTTTTAACAACTTGAGCCAACCAAGTTCATTGAGTGATTGGATTATATTTCTTATGAGAATAGTTTCATTCTTGTTAGCAAGCAGTTTTATATTTGCTGCTTATCTTTCTCTATTTATTTTTCAGAGAGTTTGAACAAGTTCCCTCGAAGGACTAGTACACCATCTGGGGTTCACAGTCAAGCACAACAAGCTGAAGAACAGCTACAACATCAGCAACAGCAGCAGCAACAATAGCATCATCCAAACTATAGTTTGAAGTAAAAAATGTTCAAGATTATAAAACTTTATTATGTTAAGCTTTCAAATTTAAGTTAGAACTAAGATCTCATGAAGTATACGCATTCATGGTTTGAATTAGTTATTGTTTAATGTAATACTTATGGTTTATCAATCTATTGAGAATTACATTTTATGATTAATTTTGATTTTGTTTATCAAAATATAATAATGAAAATCTTTTAATTAAAAAAAACCATATAAGTATACTTATCAAAAAATAATTTAAAATATATTATCCACACTAAAGTAACAAAATTTTATTACTATATGTTATGATTTAAAAACATATTATAAGCGTAAAAAATCGTTATGGTTTATATAATATAACAAACTAAAAATGTTATCAAAATAATCAAATGTAACAGTTGAAAAGTGTTATGAAAAAAGTATAAGATTAAACTTCAAATTTATAACCAAAAACTCTATCTAAATGTTATTATTTGAATATTATAGCAACTAAAAATGTGTTATTGAATAGTTTAAGATAACATTGAACATAACATTCAAATACTGTAATAGGAAAGACAAGACTTTAAATAACAGGGGCTATGTTAGCATTTTCAGAAGTGTTATCAATAGTCCCAGTTAGCAGTTTTTAAGTGTTATGAATACTATTTTTTCTTGTAGTGCGTACAGGGTAAGGAGTCGTACAGGGTAACCAAAGGGAGGCATGAGAATGCTATAATGCGCCAGTAGTCAAGGCAAAGAAAGGACCATGTGTAAACAACATGACAGTAACCTGCTGCCAAGAGAATGAAGGAACCGATGAGGTTGTCAACATGGAAGTTGACGTTGAATGAAACACTCTACTGGAGCTCGGAGCTCCTTTTAACGAAAATTTATTGTTATAGCAAATTTCCCAAAGCGAGGGAAACAACATCGATCCTCGCTTTGGGGATGACGTCATGGGAGCAGGACCAGTCGAAGATCTTGACGAAGTCCTACTAGATGAGGAGGACCCGACTAGAGTAATCAAAGTCGGGAATGAGTTAAAGGTGGAAATTAAAGCACAGTTGGTGGAATTTTTGAAGAAGAACCAAGACGTCTTTGTCTGGTCACATAAGGACATGGTTATAATTTCTCCATCCGTGATAAGTCATGTCCTCAATATAGACAAGAAGTACCCACTAGTGCAACAAAAAATGAGACTACTTGGCAAAGACCGATCTCAAGCCTTGAAGGAGGAGGTCGAGCGACTCAAGGAAAACTGTTTCATAAGGGAGGCCTACTACCCTGATTGGGTATCAAACCTCGTGTTGGTTCCAAAACCAAAAGAGAAGTGGAGAACATGCATGGACTTCACAGATCTGAACAAGGCCTGTCCAAAAGACTGCTTCACACCACCCAGAATAGACCAGCTGGTCGATACAACGGCAAGACATGAAATACTATCATTCATGGATGTGTATTCTAGGTATAACCAAATAAGTATGCACCCTCCCAACGAGGAACATACCAACTTCCGGACAGACAAGGGATTGTACTATTATAAGGTGATACCATTCGGCTTGAAGAATGTAGGAGCCACCTACCAGCGTTTAGTGAATGGTATGTTCCAAGACTTGATCGGCAAAAATATGGAGGTATACGCTGATGACATGTTGGTCAAGTCCAAAGAAGCTGGAGGGCATGTTCAATACTTTGAGGAATGCTTAGAAAGTATAGCATGAAGTTAAACCCTCTCAAGTGCTCGTTTGGAGTTGGTTTTGGTAAGTTTCTCGAATACATAGTCAATTCATGTGGAATCGAGGCTAACCCCGAGAAGATCAAAGCATTGATAGACATGAAGTCACCTACCAAAATCAAAGAAGTGAAAAGCTTAACTGGGAGAGTAGTTGCCCTCAGTAGGTTCATATCAAAGTCTACAGACAAGTGTGTCCCTTTCTTTAACTTACTGATGGGCAGCAAGAAGATCCAATGGACTGAGGAATGTGAGGAAGCTTTCCAAGCTCTGAAGGAGCACCTTGCCCAACCTCCCGTCCTAGTGAAGCCAATATATGGTGAAGTACTATTCATCTATTTGGCAATCACCGAGCATGCAATCAGTGCTGCTTTGGTAAAGGAAGAGAACATGGTACAAAACCCTATATACTATATCAGTAAAAGGCTAGTAGGTGCAGATTCTAGGTATCCCCCTCTTGAAAAGCTAGCCTACTGTTTAGTAATCGCCTCTCGAAAGTTGCGTCCATATTTCCAAGCTCACTCGATCTGAGTCCTGACCGATTAACCACTGAGACAGGTTCTCCAGAAACCAGAGGCCTCGGGATGATTACTCAAGTGGGCAGTGGAACTAGGACAGTTTGATATCACTTATCATTCAAGGACAGCAATAAAAGGACAAGCATTGGCATACTTCATAGTCAAAGGCACCAACCTTGAAGGCTCTTCCTACCAATCGGAGAATGGAGATACTCTTGTATGGAAGCTATATGTTGATGGAGCATCCAATGAGCAAAACTCAGTTGTAGGAATCATATTGATCACTCCGGAGAATCATCAAATCCATTGCACTCTCAGATTTGGATTCAATGCTTCAGACAACACTTATCTCCGGTTGTACATGCACAATCCTTGGAGATATTAAATGATTCCTAGCTAGTGGTGTACCAAGTGTTGGGGGAGTATCAAGCGAAGGGACTTAGGATGGTGCAATACCTGAACAAGGTGAAGGACGTGTTGACACAGTTCAAGGGATATTCGATTACACAAGTCACGAGGGAGCATAATGCCAATGCTGATGCCTTAGCAAAGCTTGCCAGTACCAAAGATGCAGACACCTGAATGTCGTTCCCACCAAATCCTTGGCGGAAAGATGCATAGCTGAGCAGGAGGCAAATTTATTATTTTCGAATTATCTTTATAACAACCATTTTGCTTCAATGAATGAATAAATTTAATTTCTTAAGTTTCACTTAATTCTTTAAATTTCTTTCAACGAGGGACTTGTCCTGTAGACCTGTCAACCCCATCGAATCATGTTCGATTTTGGTCCTTAAGGGACCTATCGACCAATAAGATCCAAACAACAGACTGGTGCGAGGACCTTGTTGCCAAATTATAGATCATGTTCGATCTTGGTTCTTGAGGAGCCTATCGACCCATACGATCCACACGAGAGACAGGTCCTAGGACCTTGTCGCCAAAATATGGATCATGTTCGATCTTGGTTCTTGAGGAGCATATCGACCCATACGATCCAAATGAGAGACAAGTCCTAGGACCTTGTCGCCAAATTATGGATCATGTTCGATCTTGGTTCTTGAGGAACCTATCGACCCATACGATCCAAACGAGAGACTGGTCTGAGGACCTTGTCGCCAAGCTATTTGATCAAGTTCGATCCTGGTTCTTGAGGAACCTATCAACCCACATGATCTACAAGAGAGACAGCTCCTAGGACCTTGTAACCAAATTAATGGATCATGTTCGATCTTGGTTCTTGAGGAGCCTATCGACCCATAAGATCCAAATGAGAGACTAGTCCGAGGACCTTGTCGCCAAACTATTTGATCATGATTGATCCTGGCTCTTGATGAACCTATCGACCCACACGATCAATAAGAGAGACAGGTCCTAGGAGCTTGTCGCCAAATGAATGGATCATGCTCGATCTTGGTTCTTGAGGAACCTATCGACCCATAAGATCCAAATGAGAGACTGGTCTGAGGAACTTGTTGCTAAAATTTTTGATCACGCTCGATCCTGGTTCTTGAGGAATCTATCGACCCATACGATCAACAAAAGAGACTGGTCCAAGGACCAGTCGCCATCATCAAAACATAATCGAATTTGGTCCTTGAGGTACTGATCGATAATTTGATCTAAGACTCGTTACAGGCTCGATTAGCCCATCTAGACTCGATTGGTCCAACTTAGACACTTCTGTCTAGAATCATTATAATGAGTACACGAGAGATTACGTAGATCATGATTGACACTTGCTACACAATATGCATCCATATATAGGTATCATCACTACTAAGTATGAAATCATCACCCAACTACCAATGGGGGACAAGCATTTGCTGCTTGCATCATTGGGTGAAAAGGATAATACTATGTGTCTAAATGCTCGAAGCAAGGCATGGTCAAGTAGCAAGTGACCAAGGCTTTTAAACCCATGATCACTTGGGGGCATATAGTACTTACCGATCGGGGTATACACGAGCAATGAGGGCGTGACCTTAAGTACTAAGCAAGCTTAAGTTTTTCTAGGACATTTGTTCAACATATGTTCCGAAAGTGCAAAAAAAGAAAACAAAAACAAAAAAGTCTTCGGAAGGGAGATTCCTAGCCATGTCCCTTATGGGGTGGTTGGCCTATCACCCATGGGGTGGTCGACCTGACCATTTTGTTCATGGTACTTGGTGAAGTATCGTACTACTCACATTACCATGGTTGTTATCATGAAAAACATAAAGGAGTAAGGTTAGTATGGCACATGAAATATGTGTTCAGAGTATGCTGATACCTAAACCAATGAGGGTTGTGAGCTGATATACTTAGTAAGCATTGGAAATAAAAAAATTCAATCAATACACTGAGTACTCATAACAAAAAAGCATAAAGGCATAAAATGTCATATGAAAAATTGTCAAGTACAAGGTGCCCCACTAATGGCATAGAAGGAAAGACAGATTAAAAGACCAAAAGAAGACTAACTAGGGCGATGAGTATCATCTGAAACACCACCCTGAGCCTCGACAGCCTTACGAGCCAGACACTTCCTAAGCTCCTTTGCTCGCGTGTTCTCGGGAAGAAAATCTAAGTTCAGATTTTTGTTGGACTTCCAGATCAAGTAAAAGCAAGAGAAAGTTGTCTCTGAATACTCCTCTCGACCCTTGTGCCGGGCAGCTTTGACCTCTTGCTCTTTCTTGACCAGAGTGTCCTTCCACAATTGGTACATGTCAGCAATCAGCTTATCTTTCTCGGCTAAAGACTGTTGGAGCTGATCGGCAATTTTTCCCTCCATCAAGGTTATCCTGAGGGGGTGCTTGGTATGGGGTAAAGTAAATGTGGGAATAGGTATCTAAATCCCTTCCTATGTTTGGTTCAAACTTTAAGGGGGTAAAGTTAATAATTTGTGTGGGCCCTACATATATTTTAAGGGTAAAGTGAACCCTTGTGTACACAAGAGTTTCATATTACCTCCATCCTAAGCCCATCTACACTTTCCTAGGCAACTCAACTACTCAAAACAAACACCCCCTGAGAGTCAACTTGGTCACTTCCTTCTGTTTGAGCTCCACAGTACTATAGAGGGTGTTGATCTCTTCATCATTTGAGGCAATGTCAGCATTCCTAGAGCCAAGAACTCGCCTAAGGTCCAGCACCTCATGGCGGACAGCTTCAAGCTCAGAATGAAAGTTGGACCAAAATAATCTGCCACACCCCGGAAGTATGGATGAAGAGGAAGTAGGGCACCAGACTTGATGGCAGAGCGTGTCCGTCGGAACCTATGAATAGAGCGCTCCTAAGGATGAGTAGCCTGGTGATGAGAGCCCTCGATATGTTCTCTCTGAGAAGAAGAGTGATGGGGAACCCGACTGGTATCCCGATGCAAACAGCATTGCAAGGAATCTCGCTGACTGGGCAGACTCTACTGAGAAGAATGACTTTGCTGGGATGTGCCCCGAGAGCCACAGGAAGTACTATGCTGAGAAGAGATTTGAGAAGAGTCAGGCAAAGAACCTTGGGTGATGTGCTGGACAATAAGAAGATTATCTTTAAAAGTTGGCCGAGATGTCTGTTTTACTCTCGCCATTGGGCTATACCTTTTCAAGAAGTCTTCCTCACTGAACAAATATAAAGCAGAGCGAGGGAGAATCTTTTTCACCCTTTCCAAGAAATCCTGGGGAGTACGCTCACTTACTGACTTGTCTGATGAAGAGGAGATGGACATCTGCAATAGAAGAAAAATGAAGATTAAAGTTAGTAAATGAGCATAATGAAGCCAATAGCTGGGGGCATATCCATGAACCAAGGAGTAAATATGAAGAAATCAGGAGTAAAATTCTATATAGGGGGTCGGCCTAGTGAGCCTAAGCCTGGGCCGACCACCATGAATCTATCAAATTACGAAGCATGAAAAATGGGGCATAGGTGGTCGGCCTACCACCTTAGGCCGACCACCCCAGGGATGCAAGCCTCAGAAAAGTGCCAGAGGACCGTTCAAGTCTCCAGAAAAAATTAATTTTTATAGTACAAGGAAGGCCCCCAAAAAGATCAATTGAGATGAAAAAATTATTTTTAGGGTCCCCGGTGGTCGGCCTATACTTGGGCCGACCACCCTGGATCCCTGAAAATCGCCTAAGGCAAGAGAAAGGAGGTACTCGGCCCATGAATCTCTAGGGGTGGTCGACCTAACCTTAATTCTAGGCCTGGAAATCGCCTAAGGGAAGGGAAAGGGAGTACTCGACCCATGAAGCTCTAGGGGTGGTCAGCCTAACCCTAATTCTAGGCCTGGAAATCGCCTAAGGGAAGGGAAAGGGAGTACATTCCTCAAAAATTCAAAGTGTTTCTTATAAATCTAAGCGCATTTAAATTAAAGGATGTGAGAATTAGTAGAAAGCACTTACCAAAGATCTAAGTTTGATGAGGAACTGGAGAAATTAGACTTGGATCTTGTTTAGAAGTGACGCATAGAGTAGGAATGAGAGGAGAAGACCTACATATAACCTCTCACGTAGACAAGATATTTTTAGGAATTCAAATTTCCTTGAAAAATATCTATATTTTTAGGAATTTAAAATTCCTTGAAAAATATTTATATTTTTAGGAAATCAAATTCCTTGAATAACTATCTTATATTTTTAGGAATTAAAATTCCCTGAAAAATATTTTTTATTTTTAGGAAATAATATCCTTGAAAAATATATTATATTTTTAGGACTTTAAAACTCCTTGAAAAATATGTTATATTTTTAGGATTTCGAATTTCCTTGAAAAATATATTAGATTTTTAGGAAATTAATTTACCTTGAAAAACCTAATTATTTTTAGGAATGACTAATTATCCCTGAAAAATTAGTGTTGAGAAAATTATCGATAGTTAAAAAAGTACTATGTAATGTCCCGAGGGACTTGAATATTTAAGTACTGCTATGGCATGTTTCTCGGGCCAGGATCAAGTTTACCGTAAATGTTGAAAACATTACAATAAACTTGGGGGGGGGGGGGGGGGGGGGCAAATGTTATCCCTCAAAAATACGAGGATGACGTGGAAAATTAGAATGCGACACGTGACATCAAAAATCAGGGAAAAAATGACAAAGTATTGAGAAAAGACCGACGGGCAAAAAAAATAGGTCCAGGACCTATGGGGAAGTCGACCAAGCCTAAACCCCCTAGGGGTGGTGGGCCTGACCCCTACCCCTAGGGGTGATTGGCCTAAGCAGGCCCAAGAGCCCTAGGGGTGGTCGGCCTAACCTCTACCCCAGGGGTGGTCGACCCCAGTGTTTCCAAGAGAGTGGTCGTCCTGACCCCTACCCCAGGGGTGGTCGACCTGACATGCTCAAGAACCAACTGGGTGGTTGGCCCACCCTATTCTTCATAGGGTGGTTAGCTCAAACCCCCAAGTACACTTCACTGAGAAATACTCACTCTCGTTCAAACAGAAGATCAATAGGCCTAGCACCCAAAAGGTCACAGGCCTAGCACCCAGATGATCAACAGGTCCAGCACCCAGAAGGTCACAGGCCTAGCACCCAAGCTCGGGTCGTTGGACCTAGCACCTAAGTCTCACAAACCAACAGAGACTTAACATCTTCCCAGAGGTTTCTATCGTGCATTATCCACCACGATCTAGAGAAACAACGAGAAGACCCACAATCTCATAGTCATGGGGAGGTGGACACGTATCTCCACTACCTGATAATTGTGTACCAAACCATGATCTCCTGTAACGTCTCAAATTCGCTATTAAGGCTTTAGGGCCTTGACTAGTGTGCCTGGAGGGCATAATGGGAATTATGTATGATTTTTATGATTAAGATGCATGATTATGATTTTAAGCATGTTATATGACTATGTGAATTATGTTATGTGATAATTATGATGTGTGAAGTGTACCACGTGGGTGCTGCGATATCAATGTGATGCACGTGCCGGGACGGTCCTAGAAAACTAGATAATGGTAATTGGTGATTGGGTAACCTGCGTAACTGTTAGTAACCATAGAGAGTAACAGGTTTTATTGGGAAAGTGGTAGAATTGCAAAGCTGATGAAAGGACTGGTATGCCCTTGAGGTTTAGTTAGGAAGGGGTATTAGTGGAAGGGTAGATTAGTCATTTGGTAGGATAAATGACCATTAGCTGAAGGGAAAAGATCATATACGTATAACACTTGGAGAAATGGGTTTATGCTGAAATTGGAGACCTAGAGGAAGAGCAAAACTAAGAAGAAGAAGGGAGAAGCCGATTTTAGCTTTTGGAAGAAGAATTAAGGGTGATTGAAGTTGTCAAGCAAGCTTAGATCAAGAATACTCAGAGGTAAGATTTTGATTATGATATATCTAAGTTCTAAATCTGAAATTTTAGATAATGAATGTGAATTGAGGCAAGTTGGTGGCTGGTTTTGTGTGAATTCAGAATTGGGAAATCAAGGGGGAAGGAGGTTTAGAGCTGGAGGTTGGACTCACCACTCAAGGTAAGGTTTCTGTGTGATTATTAGGCTTGTTTTCGTTAAGGTTTAGGGAGTTTGGAGTGTGGTTTGTGTTTGAGTTCAAGTTGTTCTTAATTCTCTGGTTTGAGTTACAAAGCATGAAACTCAAGAGTGAATCTTGGGAATAGTTGTGTGAATGGGCTTGAGTATGATGTTTCTAGGTTGCTGTGGGGTTTATTAAGGTTCTAGAGTTGGTTTTGGGACTTAGGATGGAGTTTGGGGTGATTTGGAGTGAGTTAGGCTCGGGAAAAACGCGAAGGAAAACCCAGAATTCTGGCCCTGCGAAGGCGTGCCGCGGCACAGTTTTTGCGTGCCGCGGCGTGGGGCCCCTGACTTGCTGGGTGCCGCGGCACAAGGCCAATTTCAGGACATCAATTTTGGCAATTTTAGGCATTTGCTCCGAGGGTTCGGGGGATGTCTCCGGGGTATGGTTTTAAGGTTTTGGGGGTCCCGAGAGTGTGGATTAGGTTCCAGGAAGGTAGCTTTGTATTGATTAGTGACAAAGGATGTTTCATTTGTGTTGTGATTAGGACTTTGGAGAGGCTCGTGGTAGAGGACCGTGCTCGCGGCTCCGTGGCATCGGAAACCAATGAATTGAAAGGTAAGAAAGCTGCACCTGAGTATGTGGTTAGGTTGGGACTAAGTGCTCCCTATGTATGTATGCACTGTTATGTGAATATGAATAATCATGTGGACACGATGGGACTAAGAGCTCCCTATATTTGTATATCATGTCGTGTGATGGTATTATTATGCCATAGGACATGCGATTACCGGCCTAAGGGTGTCAGAATCAATATTTGCGCATTGAGGCGCGGCTCGGCCACTGGGAGCTGAGGCAGCTTATTTATCACTGAGCTTGGTTAAGCTGGCCAGAGTCAATGAGTATTACACTGGGGGCGGCCCTAATGAGCCGAAGACAGTGTGTTAAATAGAGGGTGCGACTAAGGGCGCCAACCCTGAATGTTATTTGATGGATATGACAATCTATTGGTTATGAACGTGAACATTGTGCTATGAATATAATTGATTGACTGTCTGGATGACAAACTGTTATTACTGATTGGATAAATGTTATGAAATGTTGAATTCTTGGTTGAGCATTGTGAAATATTTGATAAGTGTTGCTGATCTTGCTATGTTATTATGCTTTCTTGCTGGGCCTTGGCTCACGGGTGCTACGTGGTGCAGGTAAAGGCAAGGGCAAGCTGGACCAAGCCCGAGGTGGAGAGCTCCAAGGTGGAATGTACATAGCTAGCTGCTCGATCACCACGATCGAGGAGTGGACCAGGACAGGGACTACCTAATTGCTTGTTTTGCCTTAATATGGCTGGTTATTGTATCTGAGTCTTACAACTTCTATAAACGATCTTTAAACTGGTTTTTATTTGGGATCCTGTGTAACCAGATAATGTTTCTTAATGAAAAATGTGGCTTTTGATACCAAAACGCTTTTAACCCTAGTTCCTTTGTAGCTTCTGAAACATGATTTTAATTAAATGACTTGATTAGCAAGTCTGGCACTTTTTTAAACACACAGTGTAACGGTCTTGGCTATCCAGGGCGTTACATCTCCGGTACTATTGATCATGTAACAGCCCCTGGGTACTATAAATAAAAGACCCAGGGCTTCATAAAGGGGACTTTTTTTTCCCTTGGATCGCTTTTGCTGGAATTTTGGAGATCTAAAGATCATTTGGGGAGAAATTCTGGGAAGTTAGATCGAGTGAATACTTTGGGTCAATAGTGTAATTGTCGAGTGATTCAATACTAAAAGCTAAGTGGATTAGGTTATTACTTCTCATCAGAACAGGGCTGAACCATTATAAAATCTCTGTGTGTTTACTTAAGATAATCATACTCTGTCGTTTATTCTATTTATTTCGTTCAAAAGGTGTCGTATACTGTACATATGACCGTCGGCCAATTTCACCGGTCAACACATGGACCTTGTGGAAAACTCAATTCAAATTCTCCATGTATGATGCAAGACAGGTGCACAAAACATTTTCCAAAAGAATTCAACGATCAAACGACCATCAACACTGATGACTTTCCAGCCTACAAAAGGAGAAATACAAGTATTCATGTCGAAAAGAAATGTGTCATTTTAGATAATCGATATATAGTCCCTTATCACAGAAATTTGATTGTCAAATTTGATGCACATAATAATTTCGAGGTTTGCAATTACTCTAGATCAGTCAAATACCTTTTCAAATATGTTCATAAAGGGTCTGACAGAACTACTGCAACAATGGATTCTATTGACACTGCCGAAGAAATAGATGAGATCAAAACATATTTGGATTGTAGATATATCTAGAAAATTGTATGTTGATGGATAATATTCCAATTTGAAATACATTACAGACAGGCAACAGTCAAAAGATTACCATTCCATTTGCATGGAGAGCACACAGCAATATTCGAAGAAAACAAATAAGTTGAAAATGTTGTTTGCATACTTGGAATAGAAAAAACAAAGTTCACTGAATGGTTGGAGGCAAACAAGAATTATGATGATGCTTGAGAGCTAACTTATTTAGATTTCCTTATAAGTTGGGTATGGAATTCAAAGGAGAAAACATGGATTAGGAGAAAAAATGGCTTGGCAATTGGAACAATTTACTTCGCACATCCTTCGACTACAGAACGCTTCTATATGAGAATGTTGCTCAATTTTGTCAAAGGAAGCACTTCGTATGAAAGATTAGAACAGTAAATGGGGTGACATATCCTCTGTTTAAGTCGCATGCTATGCTTTGGGATTATTAAATGATGATAAAGAGTGGATAGATTGCTTGACTGAAGCTATAATTTGGGCAACTGCAAAGGAATTAAGACATCTTTTTATCACGATACTCATTCACTGTCAGGTTTCTGATGCATCACAACTTTGGAAATCTAATTATATTGCATTGTCAGAAGACATAACTTCATTGCAAAGGAAGAGATTCAGAATGAATGATCTTAAGTTAACTAAACAACAAGTTGAAGCATACACATTGTTCGAGATTGAAAGTATCATGCTGAAGATGGGAAAAAGTTTGAAAGATATAGATGGAATGCCCCTGCCTAATCCATCTTTGATAAGAGACTCGGGTAATAGTTTGCTCAATGAAGAGCTTGATTATGACCGAGATCAATTAAAGATATTGCACAAGAAATCATTTGCTACTCTATATCCTTGCCAAAAATTAGTTTATGAGGCAATAGTACATTCAGTATAGAATGAGCAAGGAAATTTATTTTTTATCAACGTACATGGTGCTACTGGTAAATTTTTTTTTGTTGAATACAATTACTACAAAGCTCAGATCACAATAAAAAATAGTCTTGCCTGTAGCAACTTCAGGCATAGTTGCTTTGTTATTACCTAATGGTAGGACAACTCATTCATGATTTCATATTCCCTTGAATGTTACAGCAGAGTCGACTTGTGAAATTCAACAAGGCCCCCTACTAGCTGGACTTCTTGTGAAAACTTCTTTGATCATTTGGGATGAAGCACCTATAGAAAATAAGTTCTGCTTTGAAGCTTTGGATAAGACCTTAAGAGATATTCTAAGAACAAGGTTTGAAAATAGCTCTAACAAACCTTTTGGAGGAGTCACAATAATATGTGGTGGTGATTTCTGACAAATATGACTAGTTGTCTCGAAAGGTACAAGAGCTGATATTGTTGATGCTTCTCTTATCTCATCATATTTATGGCGATCATTTTTCAAAATATATGTGCCCAACAAAAATATGAGGCTCTATAATGGAAGCCTGACTGGTTCTGAGGCTACTAAAATAGCTTCTTTTGATTAATGGATGTTGTAGAATGGAGATGCTTCTTTATATGATGACATTGATAGACAATTAATTAAACTTCCTTCTGATATCTCAATAAATCCATCTCAAGATCCAATGAAATCCATAGTTGAAGTTATCTACCCATAACTTTTGCAAAAGTACAACGATTCTGCATATTTGACAAAAAGAAAAAAACCGACACCAAAAAATGAAATGGTCCATGAACTAAATGAGATGATTATGAATATTATACCAGGTGAAGGGAGAACACATTTTAGCTCAGACAGTATATGCAAAGCAAGTGTAAAGACAAATGATGAAGATCTTTTGTATCCAGCTGAATTTTGCGTGGTTTGAAATTTAATGGCATCCCTAATCATGAGATGCCACTTAAGGAAGGTTCTCCTGTAATGCTCCTAAGAAATCTAAATCAAACAGAATGCCTATGTAATGGCACAAGATTGATTATCAGACATCTTGGTAAATGGTCCATTAGAAGCGACATCATTTCTGGAACAAATATTGGTGAAAATGTCACAATTCCAAGAATTATCATGTCTCCCAATGAATAAAGATGGTCATTCAAGCTTAGTAGACGACAACTTCCCTTGGCACCATGTGTTGCCATGACAATCAACAAAATCCAAGGAAAATCTCTTAAACATGTTGGCTTGTACCTACCTAAGCAAGTATTCACCCACAATCAATTAGATGTTGATGTGTCCCAAGTTACCACAAGAGAATAATTGATCATACTAATTGTTGATGATGAAGTGGGAGACCCAACCTTAATAAAAACTATTGTTTACAAAGAAGTATTTCAAAATACTCATTCATCAAAAGACTATTTATTCTAAAAAAATGATATGGTCTCCTTATTCATGTTCTCACTTCAAATTCTTACCTTATAAGGTATAAATTTTACAGTTGTATAATTTATTAAAAAAATAAATTCTCCATTCTTGTAGTTGTACATAGTTCAATTATATCTTTAGAAATTATATATATATATATATATTGAATAGGCATGTAAATGGGGCGAGTCTGCCCCGCCCCACCCCGCAAACACTTTGCCCTGCCTTGCCCTGCCCCGCCCCAATTAGTTTCTTGGAGCGGGGCAGATCTGCCCTGTGCCATTTTCCCCATTTATTTTTTTTAAGAAATATTAAATTATAATTTTAGAATTCTCCCTAAGTCTAAATATTGTTTTTTATTGCAATCCTTATTTTTTACACTTCGTATCAACTACACCCTCAAATATTTTATTTTGTTTTTTTCTTTTAAAATTCAAAAATAAATACAAGAATAAAGATGTATTATATAAAACATATTTTTCAATATTTACAATTCTTTTATAGAGTAGTTATTGAATAAAAAATTATATAAATATTACACCTAATGTTTATTTAGAAATAAAGATATTCTAAACCACATATAAATTGTCAATTTTATGTACTATGCATGTATATAAGTAGCATGAGAGAATTGAGTTAGAGTATAGAAAAAAAAAGTTTTCAGGGCAAGGGGCCCCCCCACCTCAAATTCTCCCCCGTTTTTACCTGGGCAAAGACGCCCCGTTGGGTCGGGGCCCCACCCCGCCTCACCGCCCCATTTTTCCATGCCTAATATTAGGGGTGCACAAAAAAATCGTTAATCTGCCCCACCCGCCCAACCCATCAAAACCCACCCTCTTTGAACCCACCCATGAAAAAACCCTCTGAAATTGGGTTGGGTTGAACCCAACCCACCACGAGATGAGCTGGGTATGGATTGCAATAATATAAGGAGGGTTCAACCAGCACCCGCTATTTTTTTTATTTTTAATTTTTGTATATACATTTATAGTAATAATATAAATCTAAAAATACAACTCATAAATGGTTCATTAAAAATTATAAAGTTTGTGACCCTTTTAATATGTTTGATGGAGATATTAGATTTTGGGATGTGAATCGTTGTATTCCTTATATTTACACACACACACACATATACATACATATATATATATATATATATATTTATGGTAGCCCAAAGATTTAACATTTTCTAATGAAAGCTTTCGTTGCTATGAGATTAATGGTGGTAACTTACGAATTGAATATAAAAACTTATTTAGGAAAAATAGATGAAAAAAGAAATAGTGCTACTTGTATTGATGGTTTAATATTAGTGAATTTTTTCATAACAAAACTCAAATTGTTGAAATTATTAATGTGTGGATTGATGATTTTAATACCATTTATAATTTTTATGATTTAGATAATCATTAGAATTTTATTTTGTAAAGTTTAAGATTCAAGGTTGAGATACGATAATATTTTATCAAGTTATTATTCATAATGATATTGATGAGTAATGATAATATAAATTTGAACTTTATGGTTTACAATTTTTTGTTTTTTTTAAATATCATTAGTTTATAATTTTGAACTTTAAAATAGCTTAACCCACCCATAAAACCACATAAAACTGCCCATAAAAAACCGCACACTTGTTGGACAATGTTGACGCGATTTTTCGCCAACAGTGTATAAAGAAATAATAAGGTTGATTAGTGATTAGTAATAAACCATAACGAAAGATGAAATGAATTCACAAGAACACGAATCTTTTACATGGTTCAGTGGTTAAAATCCACCTAGTCCACGAGTCTATATTATTGTTGTTTCTCTCTCTATTTTGGCAGAGTTTTAGTATTACAGAATAATGATCCCCTTCCCTGTCCAATATTCCTAGTATTTATAGAGAAATTCTATGGACAGTTTTGGGTAACAACGTGAGTCAATCACGGATTTACATATTTATTACATTTAAACACATATACTTCCCATTTATAATGGGATATTATTTTATCATAAAGTAAATGTTCTCCCAATATCTGGGACATTAAATATGACAGCATGGTCATAAATAACCATATAATGGGACCCGAGTCTTTGGGGATCTGCGAGTACGCAATATATTTGAGTTACCACGAGCTGGATATCTCTCTGAGCACATACTTCGACAGCTGTTTGAACATCATGAGCTTGCGCTTCACAACCTCTGTATCCCTAATCCATATGACCACTGTGAAAATCGAGCTACCTACGTGGATAATAAATGGATACTTTGGTTATTTTTCCGTATATTTTATTTCCCCACTGTACCCGAGCTGAGTGAAGGACTCGTGCTAAAATCAGGGTGCAACATTTGCCCCCCATGTCCCTCCTCGTGTTTCATGTAGTCATTTTCTGACCTATACAGTAGGGACTTTTAGACTTCTGTTGCATTAAACCATGCATGTCCACTACTCGAGTTTTGGACACGTGGTATACCGTAATTGGCGTCTGTTCGAGTTTGCCATTTTGTCACCTTTTTGGTGCCGTTTTGTCTATTTAACCATGGCCCTTGGATCTTGTACTAACCCAATTGGATAGCCTAGATTAATTTACGCGATTTACGTATAAATGGGATGGGAAAATTTCAGACTTCACCACCTTTCATTCAAAATTTCTCCTCTTTCGCACTCTCGAAACTTCCTCCTTTTCCAGAAATCCCCAAAACTCATTCACTGTACCCCGTTACTCAGGAGTTTGCGAAGACATTTCCTCTAAAAAATCTTACATCTTACCGTTGAAGAACATACTGTAAGTACCTCTGATATCTTGGTTTGGAAAAAAAAAATTACTGGTCTTTTGTTCTTCACCATGCTCATCCGTAATATTCACTGTAGTCACTATTAAGCTATTTCTAAATGTTGTTAGCGAATAGGCTTGGACTTAGGTTCAATGGGTAGGTCCTAAAATAACTCTAGAAATAACACATGCATAAAACTAGGAAATTTTTGGGTAAATCTGGGTAATTTCGATGGTGAACCAATTTAAAGAATACCCATCGGGATAAAGGAGATGAAGGGTTTTTAGGGTTCAAACCAGATTGCTTAGGGGTCACGCTTCTTGGGCGGTTTTGCACTAAACCGCTTCCCAAGGACAGTAGTGGTTTGACAGTCTGACACAGAATCCCCAAATATCAGGGGACTGTTAGGAAACCGAGGCGTGTATCTTAGGGTATCGCGTGGCATCACGTGATAGGGCTGAGGCTAACCTCAGCTCGTATAATGCAAGTAAACTTTCCCCCCTTCGTATTTCTGCATCAGTCTATAAATCCTCTTAGGTCGCGTACTAACTAGGTCGTTCTATCCGTTAGGCGATCAGATAGCTCCCAAGAAAAATGCACCCAAGAAGAACGCACCCAGCTCGTCCGCTTAGCAAAAGAACAAGGGTAAACAAATCGCCCCAGAATCCCCCATTCCCCACTTCGGTCTGGTGGTGGAGAAGGGGGTAGTGGTTGACCCCAACGCCTACTTCGAGGCTGAAAAAATTATATCCAAGATTATGACCCAGGGGAGGGTAAACAAAATCATGTTGAGCCACAACATTGAGGTCGGGACCGGAACTCTCCTAGCCCGACCTTCATTCGAAGGGGAACAAAGCTGCTCCCCTCTCCAAGAAGACTTCGCAGCTTGGAGCGATGAACATTTGAAGGCGGTGGCCTTCCTTCCCTTGGACCAATATTTTGCTGACTTCCTGAAATACGTGAAGTTGGCACCATTTCAGCTCCCCCCAAAATTTTATAGGCTTTTGGCAGGGTTGAAATACTTATTTTTGAAACATGAGTGGGAGGTCCCCACTTCGGTAGATATATTATACTTCTTCTTCCTTAAAGCCAGGCCAGAATAGAGAGGGCGAGGTGACGGTTTCTACTATCTCACAAGATTTCTCAACTCTGCTCTCGTCATCGAGCTTCCCAGCCATCCCAACGACTACAAAGACCTGTTCTTTATGTTGAATGGGTTTCGGAATTGCGAACACAAATACTTCAACCATCCTCGTAAGTTCCTTACTTCATTACTTTAGCTCATGAAATTTTATGCCTTTCAAGATATTTCTTTTATACATGTATTAAATGAATTTGTCTCTCGTGTAGCCATATTCGCGAGGACTGGGAAGTCCGTGACCCTTGGGGGTCAATATGAAAATCTATTTGGGCTTCCACCCAGTGAGAAAGACTACCGCCAGGTCGTGAATGACGTCACGATGCTGGCATGTAAATTGATTGGCGAAGGTTAAACATTGGCCTTAAGGACCCGCGCTACCTATCCGGTGATCCTGGAGCTCCCGTCCTCTTAAGAGGAGGCCTTGCTGGCCACCGAAGGTGAGGAAGAGGAAGAGGACAAGGTGCCTCTTGTGCGAAAAAGGCAGGTTCCCGAGGCTGTTCGGGAACCTGATTTAGAACGAGTTGTGTCAGGGGTTGTTGCCTCTAAAGGGAACTAGATAGGGTTGTTGCCGATTTTAGCTAGTTCGGTTTAACCAAAATCAACTCGTCCATCGTCATCCTCATAAACCAGACCGTAATATAACCCTGCTCCAATGTGTAGACCACCTAGTGGTGCGTCATGATAGTAGCTACCCTAATGGCACAGTTGTTGTTGACAACACTTTAAACTTTAGGTCTGCCATTTTCGAGGAGTATGGAACCAACCACAGGACCTGGCCTTCTCTGCTCCAGGGCGCCTTTGCCCCTGGATTTAGGTAGTAAGTAGATGAGTCCAGCTCTGAGGAAGAACCTGAGCCTGGACCTCTTAGGATCCAAGAAATACTAGTCGTAGACTCTCCCCCTCCTCCAGTAGTCCCATGGTCGGAGGTCGTGATAATAGACTCCTCCCCCAGCCCGAAGGGTAGGATCTTTACTTATTTTCTTTCTTTGTGTTTTTGACAACTTTAATCGTGAAGTAATCCCCTTTTATTCTTTTCAAGCGAGGAGATGGAACAACTCAGAGCTCCTGAACTCCGAACTTCCTTCCAGGCAAAGAATACCACCTCGGGCCCCATTGTGAAGAGGCCTAGGTTTACAAAGAAGGCCCCTCCAGCAGTAGGGAACACTTCAAAGTCCCCTACTAAGGGGAAAGGCACAAGTTCAACAGCTCCGGTGCCTTCTGCTGCCGATAGGAGGGTTCTTCCTCCTCCTCCTCTGTCCTGGTTCGCGCCTCCCCAAGACCAAGTGATACAAAGTGTTCCTCCAGCCCCCACCATCCTAGCTCCTACCATTCGGATACCGGTAGATCCCCACGACCTGGAGAAAATCCACGAAGCCTTTTGAGGTATCATTTACAAGATGATGAGCCATATGTTGGGGCACGCCTAAAAAGCCAGTTTAAGGGATCTAAGGACCATCAAGGAGTGTAGCCCAGAGAACGTCATGGAGTCTGCTATGGGAATGAGCCTCACTGTAAGTTGTCTTCCCTTGATAAAAATCTTGTTCTTTTTTTTTTTTTTAAAACCAAGGGTATCTCTGAGTTGTTCTTTTTTATGTTGCAGTCTGCCCTGGCTCAATATCGCAGTATAGCCTGTGCTAGGGCTAGAAATGATGAGCTCAGGGCTGAACTAAACGCCGCCAACACAGCTCTGACAGCCGCTCAAGAAGCCGAGCAAGCTGATCAGAAGATCACACATGATGCCAAGGCTGCTTTGTCCCAAGAAAGCGAGCAGGCTGCAAAGGCTGTCTTGACTGCCCTCCACGCTCAGTTGGTGCAACTCCAGACTGAGGTGGGCGAGGTCAAAGCGAAGCTGCTCGAGGCCGAGAAAATCGCCAAAGAAGAAAAATTGGTGTCCTCATCATCCATGGAGGATATGTTGTACCATTGTTGGGCCTTTAACCAGGATGGGAACTTCTCTTTCATGGATGTCGGGTTTTGGGATCTGCTCCTTGAAAAATTCAAGGCTCGGCTTTTGCAAGAACCATCCGAGATTGGGGAGGCTTCCACAGCAGCCGAGGGGGATGGCGAGGAGGTTACATCCTCGGAGCAACATGCTGGGGTTCAGTGACACCCTTCTTTTAATTTGCTTGTAATTGCTCAAAAATATTTATTTATTTTTATTTTTTGTTTGTTAAATAATTGTCTTCTGGCTCAGTTCGAGGTTTTTTCTCCTCGGGAAAATTTTATTCGATATATATATCAAACTTTTTATCCATTTATCATTCCTTCCCTCTCATGATTATGACTCCTTATACTTGTACCTTCGAGATTTTAGGAATCGATTTTTAGATCGGGATAGACTTTTTGAGCTTGGTTATATCCAAGTTTTGTGTGTTGATTTTTATCATACCTGTTAAGAATCAGGCCTTGAACCCAGTCATACCCGGGGTTTTAAATAAGTTAAACTTAGTTTGTGTTAGGTTTATTGATAACTTGAGCTTTAAAATGCCCTTGATTTTAAATAATTTTCCCAACTTTCCAACTTTCGGACCTGGTTGTATCCAGGGTTTTAAATGATTAAAACTGAGTTCGTGCTAGGTTTATTGACATCTTAAGCTCTTAAAAAGCCGTCAAATAATCAATTTTCCAAGCTTCTATGTTTCAGACCTGGTTGTATCCAGGGTTTTAAGTAATTTAAACTTAGTTCATGATAGGTTTATTGACATCTGAGCTTTTAAAAAGCCGTTGAATACTCAATTTTTCAAGCTTCTAAGTTTTGGACTTAGTTGTATCTAGGGTTTTAAATAATTTAAACTTATCCAGCGATCTTAATCTGACCCACCTCGTGTTATATGCCCCCCAAGTAACCAGAATGTAGAAACTTTCTTGGTTGCTTTTACAAACATTAATACACGAGCTAATACAATCCTAATTAGAAAAATTATTTAATAATCCATCTATTATTTAATCAAATGGCTTTTATAACTAAGCCTTACATGGATGATGGTGCTTCTATTAATACTTTTTTAAATGCATGGCGTTCCAAGTCCGTGGGACTATCACCCCATTCAGCCGAGCTATCTTGAAGGTTCCTTCACGCAGAACCTCCACGATCTGATACGGTCCCTCCCAGTTCGGGCCTAAGACACCGTCCTTGGGATCCTTATTCACCAGAAAAACCCTTCACAAAACCAGGTCGCCCAATGCGAAACTACGCCTTTTGACTTTAGAATTAAATTAACGAGTGATTTTTTGTTGATAATGGGCGAGCTGTAACTGCGATTCCTCTCGTTTCTCATTAATCGGGTCGAGAGATGGGTTAAGTAATTCATCATTCCGTTCCTGGCGGAATGTCCTTTTCCTGTGAGTGGTTACCATGGCTTTGATTGGAAGGACGGCCTCGCTTCCAAAAGTTAAGGAGAAAGGAGTATGTCCCATGGAGGTCTTGTGAGAAGTTCGGTATGCCCAAAGTACTTGAGGGAGCTGTTCGGGCCATAATCCTTTGGCCTCGTCTAACCTCTTCTTAAGGCTTTCCTTTATGGTTTTATTCACGACCTCGACCTGTCCATTGGCCCGTGGATACGCTAGTGAGGAGAAACTCTTAATAACACTGTATTTTTCACAGAAGTCAGTGAAAAGATCACTGTCGAATTGTGTCCCATTGTCTGACACGATATTTTTAGGAAGCCCAAATCGACATACAATACTCTTTACCACAAAGTCCAGGACTCTCTTTGAAGTGATGGTTGCCAAAGGCTCGGCTTCTACCCACTTCGTGAAATAGTTGATTGCTACCACCACGTAACGAACTCCTCCCTTGCCCATAGGTAGGGACCCAATTAGGTTGATTCCCCATACCGCAAATGGCCACGGGGATGAGATCATCGTTAGCCCGACTAGAGCAGCTCGGGAAATTATGGCGAAGCGCTGGCATTTGTTGCATTTATGAACATACAAGATGGAGTCTTTTGTTAAAGTGGGGCAAAAATAGCCCTACCTCAGTATTTTCAGTGCTAGGTTTCACCCCCCAGCATGATCTCCACAAAAGCCTTCATGCACCTCTTGCAAAAAAAAAATAGCTTCCTCGGGCAAAACGCATCGTAGGAGAGGCAATGAATGACCCCATCGGTACAATGTCCCATCCACTATCACATATCTCGGAGCCTAATATAGTATTTTTCTTGCATTTTTTCTATCCTCAGGTAACCTTCCTATTGTGAGGAATTCCATCATGGGGGTCATCCAGGTCGGTCTTGTGTCGATCATCTCGACCTCTACCATTTTTTCTTTCACGTTCGGACTCTCCAAGAACTCTATTGGCACTACATTCAAGGTCTCAGCTTATTTTGTGGTGGCAAGCCTTGCCAAAGCGTCATCATTCGAATTTTGCTTGCGAGGTATATGTTCAATAGTAATGTACTCAAATTCGGATAGCTCCCCCTTCAGCTTAGCTAGGTAAGCCGCCATCTTGGTACCTCGAGCTTGATACTTTCCCAACACCTGATTAACAACGAGCTGAGAATCGCTATAGCATTGGATTGCCTTCGCTTTGAGCTCCTTCGCCACTCTTAGTCCAGCTAGTAAGGCCTCATATTCGGCTTCGTTGTTAGATGTTTCAAATTTGAATCTTAGAGCTGTATAGAATCGATGTCCTTCTGGGGAGATTAATATGATCCCAGCTCCTGATCCGTTCTCATTCGATGATCTGTCTACGAATATTTTCCACAACTCCTGCACTGGTTCCTTAAAAAACTCCTCTTGAAATCTAGTGCATTTAGCCACAAAATCAGCAAGGGCCTGACTTTTGATTGAGGTCCGTGGCACGTACAATATCTCGAACTGACTGAGTTCAACTGCCAATTTTAAAAGACGTCCTGACGTTTTAGGTTTCTACAACACCTGACTTAAAAGTTGGTCGGTCATGACGTTGATTGAATGGGACTGGAAATATGGACGAAGCTTCTTGGAAGCCAATATTAGATAGAATGCCATCTTTTCTATCAGTGGATACCATGATTTAGCTCCGAGAAGTCTCTTGATTATATAATACACTGGTTTTTGAACACGATCTTCTTCTCGAACTAACACGACACTGACTGCATTTTCTGACATGACTAAATAAAGGAATAGAGGTTCTCCAGACATAGGCTTAGACAATACTGGGGGCTCAATCAAGTGCGTTAATAGGTCAAGGAATGCCTACCCGCATTCCTCAATCCATTCAAATTTCTTGTTTCCTCTTACCAAGTTGTAGAATGGCAATCACTTGTCAGTGGATTTTGAAATAAAACGATTAAAAGCTGCTACCTTTCTAGTCAGGCTTTGAACTTCTTTACGCCACCTAGGCGAGGGCATTTCTAACAATGATTTGATTTTATCAAGATTCGCCTCTATCCCCCTCGTATAGACTATGAATCCTAGAACTTTTCCCGACGCTACGCCGAAAGTACACTTCTGAGGATTCAGCCTCATGTCATACCTCCTTAAGATTTCAAAACATTCTTTCAGATCAGATACATGGTTATCAAAAATCTTGGATTTGACAAGCATATCATCGACATACACTTCCATATTTCTCCCAATCTGATCAGCAAACATTTTGTTAACTAATTGCTGATATGTAGCTTCGGCATTCTTTAGCTCGAAGGGCATGAATTTATAACAATATACATTAGTTGGGGTCATGAAGCTAGTATGCTCTTCGTCCACAGGATTCATTGCGATTTGGTTATATCCAGAATACGCATCCATGAAGGACATGAGCTCGTGACCTACCGTGGCATCGACCAACTGATCAATCCTTGGCAGTGGATAAAATCCTTGGGACAAGCTTTGTTCAGGTCAAAGAAATAGATGCAGGCCCTCCATTTCCCGTTTGGCTTTGGGACAAGCACGGGATTGGCAACCCAGATCGGGTATTTTTCTTCACGAATAAACCCACACTTAGCAGTCGAGTTACTTCTTACTCCAGTGCTTTAACTTGGACTATTCCTAAACGCCTCTGTTTTTTGGATTTTGCAGGCACGTTCTTGTCCAAGTTTAGAGTGTGCATGATTACACTTGGGCTTATTCTCACCATGTCTTCATGTGACCAGGTGAAGATGTCCAGATTCTCTTGTAAGAAATTGATCAGCTCCTTCTTCCTTTCATCATCAAGATTTTTCCCAATCTTAACAACTCTTCAAGCTTCTTTGGGGTCTATACTTACTTCCTTAAGCTCCTAAATGGCCTGGAGCTCTGACCTGCCCTCGCCCATTCGTGGGTCAATGTCATCACGTGGGTCGATGCCGCTATCCTTTGCTTTTTGAGGTTCTTTCATCCCACAAGTAACTTCCACTTCTTGGGACTCCTCACCTCCATCTCTTATGGCCATAGCTTGCTGCTCGAGTTGTGATTTTCCCTTCATAGAAATGTTATAGCATTCCCCGGCAGCGAGCTGATCGCCTCTGACAATGCATATTCCCATAGCTGAGGGGAACTTGATTGCTAGGTGGCAGATAAAGGTTATTGCTTCAAATTCCATCAACGCAGGACGACCCAAAATCATATTTTATGCAGCTAGACAATCGATTACCATGAATTCAAGCAGCTTCGAGACAGTTCGTGCACTTTCTCCTAATGTTACCACTAATTTGATCGTTTCGATGGCAGTTGACCCTTCACCAGAAAACCCATATAGAATCATTGAGGTCGCCTTTAGATCGGTTACAAACAACCCCATTTTTTCCAAGGTGGACCTAAAAAGTAGATTCACAAAACTCTCGTTATCTACTAGTGTCCTCCGTACTCTCCGGTTGGCGAGCTGAGCAGTTATGACCAAAAGATTGTTATGTGGGAACTGGACGTGGCTAGCATCCTCTTCTGTAAACATGATTGATTGTTTTTCAAATCGTTGTTGTTTTGATAACTACTGTTCCGAGACGAACTCCACTCTGTTATGGGATTTCAGTTCATTAATGTACCTCTTCTAGGCACCTCTACTCGTGCCTGCCAGATGTGGTCCTCCCGAAATGGTGGCTATATCTCCCCCTATTATCGGAGGAAGGTCGTCCTGATTTGCTTGAGCTCCGACTTGATTCATTGGAGCTTCGGGAGCTGACGGAGGGTTTTTTCCAGTGGGCTGACTAGGGACCACTCGATTTCTGGCGTATTGGGCCAAAGGTCCCTCCCTCATGAGAGTCTCGATCTCATCCTTCAGCTGTCTACAGTCATCAGTGTTATGACCGATATTATTGTGAAATCGGCAAAACTTCGAAGGATGTCTCTTCACTCTTTGGTTTTTCAATGGTTCTGGCATCTTCCATGAAAGGCGAGTAGAATTGGCTAGGAAGATGCGCTCTCTAGTATCCGTGAGGTCGGTATAAGTTCCATAAACAAGTTTGAACTAGTCGCCCTCACCGTTTCCGTTCCTCTTATTATTTCCCCCTTGGTTATTATGGATAACGGTTTGAGTCATAGCTGCAAAATCCATTACTGCTCCAACGGGCTGGATAGGGATTTGGCTGGTTCCTACGATAGAAGCTCGAGCCTCTTCCAGGTTAATCCATATTTGAGCTCGTGCTAGGAACTCGTCCACACTGTTAACTCCTTTTCTCTGTAATTCCTGCCATAGGTCGCCTCCAACAAGGATTCTCGTCCTCATTTCCATGAGTTTGGAGCTGTCATCGGCATCTCTAGCTCGTGCAGAGACATTGACAAACCTACTTAGATATGCCTTCAATGTTTTGCCAGGTTGCTATATTACATTGGCTAATGAATTAGCATTAACCCGAGTTGTCTGGGAAGCCCGGAATGCTTTCTTGAAATCGGAAGAAAACTTCTTGCACGAGCTTATAGAGTGCCTCTTGTACTATTTAAACCACTGCCTGGCTGGCCCAATCAGAGTTGAAGGGAATAAAATACACCTTAGATCGAGCTCGACGTTTTGGGCCATCATTATGGTGTTAAACATCCCGAGGTGATCAGAGGGATCCCCATCTTCGTCAAACTTTGACAAGTATGGCATTCTGAAACCCATCGGATATGTGGCCGACGGAATATTTGGAGAGAAAGGCTCGAGCATCCTCTGAGTCATAATCGTCTTTATCTTTTCCAGATAGAAGCTTCTTCATTTGCTCCTCCATCAAAGCTAGCCTCTTGAGGGTTTGGTCTCTGGTCCCTAGGTTTTCTGGGTGCTGTTCAACATCTCCCATCCTATCATACGCATTTTATGGGTTGTTGTCCCTCCAAACTCGAGCTTGGTTTGGTGGGGCATTCCCACTATCACGTACTATGGAAGGACCTCCCTCTTGACGAGTATAACTAACACCTCATCTCGAGCTGAATTTCTTCTCTGCGAATTCAGGCGATCACGCAGGATCAGGCTGTGAATCATATTGAGGGCTTTGTGCCGAACTCATATGATTTCTCAGATCGCCCACGGACCTACCACTTTGACGAATTTTAGTCCAATAACTTCCATTTGCGAAGCTTACAGCTCGAGGTTGACGCCGAGGATCCGGACTCTCAACACCTGTCCGTGGGACATAGGTATGGGCAGACGGAGGAGGGTTTCTCCTACTGTCTCCATAAGCAGGAATATCTTGTGTAGGCCGAGGTGGTGATGGATGTCTAATAGGTGATGGGGGATGCCTTACTTGAGAGGAAATCCTTGTCCCATCAAGGTGAACTAAATTATCCCACCTCTGTTCAGCCCCATATTTCTAGCTCTCTACGCCTGACGATCCGATCGTGACGCATGAGGGTTTGCTGGAACATTATGTCTCTATGAGCCTATCTTAGCCCCTCCTCGTGGGTTGCCATGGGTATTCCTAGGCACTTGTGAAGGAGGCACCGAACTTGGGGTTGCGGTTCTAACTGATCGACTGACATGCTAATGACCCCTATGAGGGCCACTAGGTTGAGCATTTTGGCGATCTCACACTATAGGCACAGAACTTGGGATGGCAATTCTGACTGACCGATTTGGTTTGGATCGGTTATTCCTGTTGGACTTATGAGACCTACTTTGCCTCTTTCCAACATTATCATCGGTTGCAAGAAGGGGTAACCGAGCCAAAACCTCCTCAACTTTCCTGTTTGCCTTAGCAAGATGGCTTCTTAACTGCATATTTTCCAACTCAACTGCCATTAAGTAGTCTGGCATTGGATTTGGTGGCAATGATGCCGAACTCCCAGTATTGCTGTGACCCGCTGGTTGCTTTCCCAGACGTTGCTGGACTTCAGGGCCATGCTCATTTAAAATAGCGGTATGATGGGCCTCCTGCCCACCAGGCTGTTCTATCTCATTGTCGTGCATGGAGCGAGTGAGCACCATGATGAGATTTGACTGGGATTTTGATGAAAGCACTAATTTCCCTTTCAATGAAAGCACCAAACTATTGACGTGGTTTTTTTCCAACGGTGTACAAAGAAATAATAAGGTTGATTAGTGCTTAGTAATAAACCATAACGAAAGATGAAATAAATTCACAAGAACACAAATCTTTTACGTGGTTCAGTGGTTAAAATCCACCTAGTCCACGAGTCTATATTATTGTTGTTTCTCTCTCTATTTTGGCAGAGTTTTAGTATTACAGAATAATGGTCCCCTTACCTGTCCAATATTCCCAGTATTTAAATTTTATGGACAGGTTTGGGTAACCGCGTGAGTCAATCACGAATTTACATACTTATTACATTTAAACACATATACTTCCCATTTATAATGGGATATGATTTGATCATAAAGTAAATGTTCTCCTAATATCTGGGACATTAAATATGACAGCCTGGTCATAAATAACCGTATTATGGGACCCGAGTCCTTAGGGATCCGCAGGTACGCAATATATTTGAGTTACCACGAGCTGGATATCTCTCCGAGCTCGTACTTCAACAGCTGTTTGAACATCATGAGCTCGCGCTTCACAACCTCCGTATTCCTAATCTATATGACCACTGTGCAAACCAAGCTACCTACGTGGATAATAGATGGATACATTGGTTATTTTTCCATATATTTTATTCGTCCGTTGTAGCAGAGCTGAGTGAATGACTCGTGCTCAAATCAGGGTGCAACAGACAATTATGGGTTGCATTTTTCAAAATCGCCAAATAAAAAAAACCGCACAAACTGCCCAAAACCCGCCCAATTCGCCCGCCATGCACCCCTACCTAATATTGAAGCTACATGTGTTTATATTATTGTAAATTACAATATCAACTTCATTACACAACCATAGTAGTAAAAAATAAATATGAGTATTAACTAATTTCAATATTATTTCTTACCTTATTTGTTTCACAACTCATCTAATCAATATAATACTACATATGATTTCTTTTCTTTTTTTTCCCAAATCGTGAATTACATCAAGTCATTTATTTATTTACTAAATATAATATTAATTGTTAATGTGAAAATGTTAACAACACCTTAAGTTATAATTTCCCCACCATAAAAATATAAAAATCCAAAAAATTTTACAAAAAAACCAAAATCTATCTTCTAAAAAATAGTTGTAATATTAAATCCTCGCGCGGTTATATTGCCTAGTTAATTTTAAAGAAACAATTATAACTTAAATAATTAGTTAATGTACTTATTTTAAATAATTTAAAGCCATATAAAAATACTGATAAAAAAATAAAATCATTTAGTTTATTAAACTTGAGAGCAATCCAGCCATTATGATAAATTTGTGGACAAATTCAAGAGAATTTTTATTTTTTTTAATAATTTCCACCAAGGTACTAGGTGAGAGCTAAACTAGTAAAAGACTCATGCATTCTTGGATATGCCTAACCAAAACTTGCGCCCTCAACGAGGTTCTACCAGTGAAATTGTTGCATCATCAATGGAATAAAGTGCTCCTCCCGCTCTGCATATACAACAATCTTTATTCATCTCACCACTTTCGTTAATGGAGAATGCAGGTTTTCTAGGACTAATGATGGCCGCAGCTTCGTTCTTGAGCAAGGATTCAACCTCCAACATGGATGGCCTATCAACTGGATTTTCCTGCACGCAGAGTAGAGCTACGTGCATGCATCTTTTTATTTTACAAGTTGAAGAAGAGTCATCTAGTGTTTGATCAATAATTTGTGCTCCTTGACCTTCTTTCCACAGAGTATATGCCTGAAATAGTATAGATTTGATCCATGTATAGTCACATTTTTATTCCAATCACAACATTGACAAGACATAAAAGTAGAAAGAAATAAACATACATATTCCAAAAGGTTTAAATTTTCATTCAGGCCAAATGCACTAGTATTTTTCTTGCCACTTATGATTTGGAGAAGCAGAACACCGAAGCTATAAACATCGTATTTCATTGAATATATGCCTCTCTTGATGTACTCAGGGGGTACATAGCCACTGGATATTGCATAGAGGTAAGGGGAATGGTTGGTCAGCATTACGAATTAGCACAAACACACAATACATGCTATAAAGTACTCACATTGGGTTACTTACTATGTTCCAACAATCCGACTAGTAATTGCTTCAAATTCATCTTTTCTGAACATTCTGGCCAAACCAAAGTCTGAAATCTTCGGGTTCATTTGATTATCCAACAAAATGTTGCTAGCTTTTACATCCCGGTGTATTATAGGATGATTTGAATATTCTTGGAGATATAGAAGACCTTGTGTAATTCCTTCAATGATGCAGACACGTTTCTTCCAATCTAAAAGATGCTTTTTGGTAGGATCTGCATCAGCCATTAGTTCTATGGTCACTGGTTTGATTAATTAACATGAGTCAAACAAAAGAAATAGCTTTCAAAAAGATTTTAATGATTAGAGAAGACAGAAACTTCAAGAGAAATTGGACAGGTTTAGGCTAGTTTCGTCAAATTCATACCGAAGAGGTAGTGATTCAAGCTATTGTTCGGCATGTGTTCATAGATGAGCATCTTCTCTTCCCTCTCTATGCAATATCCCAGCACTCTAACAAGGTTTACATGTTGAAGGTTAGCAGTCAGCTTAACTTCATTCTCAAACTCTTCAATACCTTTATTTTGGTCTGAGAAGTTATTTGTAGCTGTCTTGACAGTTGAGTAACTAAATACTTGCAGATTAGAGGCATCCCTGTCTCGATGTTCAGGAGCTAATCTGATTTTTAGTTTATAAAATGACCTTGTAATGATATTTAAAATCCCTACAGCCAAACAAGCAAGATGGGAAACAATTTAAATACCTGCTAATAAAGTTCATTTCGACGAAAGTACTAGCAGTCTTTCAACATCAAACACAGCTTGATAAATATTACCTGTTGAATTGAGTGCTCTTCTCTGTAATAAACACAAGATGGCGACCAGCAAAAGAATAATCATAGTTGTTGTGATCAGAACAATGGTCAATAGTCGTTGCTTCTTTCGTTGCCCATCTCCATCTCCCTCTTGAGCTATCAAAGTAGTTGATTCTATAAATTATAATATACCACAAAGTTCTTCAAGTAAAAGTTTTCCACATCTAAACAAAAATAATGCAATAACCCCTTCAAGTCATTAAGTAAATGAGGAATTCCAGTAAAGCTCTTACAACAATAAATGAATTACTACAATTCTCTGCAGGTGGAAATTTCAAGGGAAGAGGTAAATAACCAACCCTGTTTCAAAATCTGTAATAGGTAAAATAACTACAACACCATTCTTACTAGATGGCCTACAAAGGTAAAAATGGACTAGAAGATCAAAGTCGAATTCACCTACCTGCTTTAGAGAGAACCCAATTGTTGTCGTTTCCTATATGGAACACAAAATAGCCCATAAGATTCATCTTCTTTGCATATGAAACTTTAGCCTTGATAGCCTCAACATCATCAAAGTTAATCGAGTTTTGCCTTAGTTTGCAAAAGTTGACCACATAAGTATCATTGTACACAAGACTGTACACCATACCCATTACTTTCTATGTACCACTTTACAAAGTTATAGAACAGAGACCCGTCTAAGGTGATTCCTGGACCTGTTGATCGAGCCCCAATAGGATTGTTGTTTGGGTTCGCAAGGGTCCATGCGTAACCAAGGTAAGGCAATCCCAAGACCAGTTTGCTGGCAGGAAATCCTCTGTTCAACCACTCGTGAATTCCACTATTGGTATTAATAATTTTGTTCAACGGATCATATAAAGCAGCATGAGGGTAAGAGACATTTGACGTAGTTGGCGTATAGTAGTTGTACAACTTAAGATGCACCCAATCCAAGTTCTTCTTCATAGCGTCAATCGGGTAACTCACTGAGTTCAAACTCGGAATGATATGACTCACCATGACCAATAGCAACTTGGACTGGCTCTTGTTTCTTGACTCAGAATCTATGGCAGCTCGCCACTCTTCCAAAAGGGTTCTCAAAATTGTCATCTCCGAGCTCGAACTTGGTTGCACACTATAAAGGTCTAGCCCATCAAACCCATTAAGCCTAGCTGTTCTTATTGAAGATTCGATAAAGGATTTTCTAAAGGAAGAGTTGGTTAGCGTTGAGAGAAAGTTTAAACCTTGTTCTTCACCAACCCAGATGGACAAAATGGTTTTTACAGATGGGTTTTTAAGCTTGACAAGATTGGTGAAGGTAGAAAAATTTTCTGAACTAGAGGAATTAATATGGAGCTGGTATGAGGAAACATTTACAGACACAAAACCAAAGATTAAGTGGGTGAAAAGGGCAGAGTTGATGTCTGAAACAGGGAGCTCTGTTCGAGTAACGTAATAACCGACTTGTAACCATGATTTTGAGATCGAACATTGATTAACAAACAAGAAAAAGAAAAGGAGACTAACGAGTTTGGAATCCATTGGAGAATGATGTAGCAATCTGGAACTATGGCAAGATCTTTTCATATGTTGGAATCATGCATTAGCCATCATTTTCAGCTATATTTGAGATTCCGTGTGAAAACTGAAAAGAGTATCTGGTTTCCGAAAAAGAAGGATAGACTACTTTTCAATATCGTGAAATCAAATTGTATTTCACTGTTCAATCGGATTTCTAATATAGACACGAAGTAGTAAAAAATGTTGATTTCAGGAAAGACTTTGTGAGGCAGAAATCTCTTGCCTGTGACGTATTTGATATAGAATATTGGAGTATGTCCGTCCGCTTGGAGTAAGTTAAGTAATATCAGTAACTAATTAATAACTAATTAATTAATTTATAGATGTAGCTCGTGATTTTTGTGAGTGTATAGCAACTTTTAGTTGGCATTTGATACACACCAGTGAACTAACTTGAAAAAAAAGAAGTTGAGTTACGCATGGTGTAATAAAATATTTCAGCTCCGAATAGTGAGTAAAGACACAATGCGATTTTAAAATATACTTAGAAAAATTGCTACCATCTTAAATAATTGAGCTACGATAAATAAATAAGTTTAAGAATATAGACTCATTAATAAAAATATGAGTAACTTTACTAATTAATAAATAATTTTTAGATAAAATTTCGTAATTTTTATCATAAAAATAATATTTATGGGCAAATTCATTCGTTACCAATTAAATTTTAGATGAAATATCATAATTCTTGTCATAGAAAAAATTAGGGGTGCACACGGGTCGAATTTTCGGGTTTCGGGCTCATCGGGTTCGGGTTTTGCGGGTTTCGGGTTAAGAAAAATGGTACCGAAACCGATCCGAAATTTTCGGGTTTTTTCGGGTTCGGGTTCGGGTTCACTCGGGTTTGGGTTCGGGTGTAATTTCGGGTTTTCTGGGCCATTTGTGATTTTGGGCCGAAAATCACAGATTTGCAAAAATGCCATTTTTTTACACTTTTTTTTCAAAAATACCATTTTTTTTTCAAATATACCATTTTTTTTAGATTTCAGGTTTGATTTTGGGTTGGGCTGAGCCTATTGGGTTTTGGGCCGAAAAGCTAAAATTTGCAAAAATACCATTTTTTACACTTTTTTTCAAAAATACCATTTTTTCGGATTTCGGGTTTGAACCCGAACCCGAGGCTAACAAATTTTCGAACCCGACCCGACTTTTGTCGGGTTCGGGTCGGATTTCACCCGATTTTGACGGGTTTTCCCAAAAAACGGGTTTTCGGGCTGCGGGTCGGGCGGGTTTGCGGGTTTTTCGGGTTTTTCGGGTCAAATGTTCACCCCTAAAAAAAATTATTGATTTCAGTCACAATTTTCTAATGAACACCTAACCAATAATTAATAAAAGGAATCGATTAGTATTTAATGTTTTGACAACGGATTCAATTTGACTTGGTTGTTAACCTTGGTAATTGGTATTCACATTAATACGTTGTTTACTTGCATAGTTGCATGTCAATTTTCAAAGGTAATATTTATTTGTAATATTTATTTCTATATAGCATGACCACACGATCAATTCAAACAGGTATTTCAAAACCTATGGTTTTTTCATTGTAATCTTTGGAGGATTTCTTTTACATAACAATAGTTTAACTAAAATTTTGGATGAAAAAGTAAAAAAGACTAATAGATGCAAAATTGTTGAGAGGATAGAAATTTAAATAAAAAAGAAAATAAATTGAGACTGGAGACCTATATATAAAAGACCAATTAGGCTAAAAAAAATTTGCTGTACATAAGTTTAGCTTATATTGAGAAGCTCCAAATGTTACACTGCTGCAGATTTTTACTATGAGCAGAAGAGGATTATCAAGGGATAAAAAAACATTACAAGAGAATGTAAACCCTCCATTAAAAAAAAAAAAAAAAAAAGAATATAAGCCGATTTTTCTTAAAAAAAAAGAAAAGATAATAAGCCGAAAAAGCCCAAGCCAATATGCACAAACAATTAGACACGTGCCATAATCCAACAAAATGATGAAACCAAAGTTTTTTTTTCTTTTCTTTTCTTTTTTTTCAGCAGAAACCCAAGTTGTTTTCAATGAAAGGAATTGGAGTTGAAAATTGAATGTTCAATACATATCCTGTCGGCTCAAACAGTGATGAAGAATATTACAAGTCAGACTTTGAAGAATTTACTTGGCTTTTCGCTCAAGATATTGATCTTACCATATATTTGAAATTTTTGAACTTTTGAATAAAGAGACATAGTACAGAAAGGATCTTATGCCCAAGTGAGGCCTTTGTAATAAGTGGTTGAAGTCTAAAATGTAACTTTTTAGAGATTTTTTCATACGTATACAATACCAAAGAAGAAAAAAAATTATCTTTTATACGCTAAGAACAGTTTTTTTTTACTTTTACTATGCAATTCTTTTTTTTTTACAATCTCTTCTTTGGCACTCAAATCTCGAAACTAATTGGAGAACGATGGGTTTACTATAACTTACTCATGCAATTAAGCACAAGACAAGACGTCATGTATACTATATATACTAGGTAGAAACAGCGTGACATGTACAACATTTACTTATTAATTTTAAAATTGTAAACATACTTATTATATTATATATAATAAAATGAATTATATTTATATAATATTTATATATATATATATATAAATATTTATATCAATAATCTCTACATATATAATATCTAAACACAACATTGATATAGATATATATTGTTAGAGTTAGTTTAGTGGTTATCTTTTAGTTAGTATTCTGTTAGGATCATTTCTGTTACAATTCTGTTATGTTAATTGTTGTTATTGTAATCATCACAGAGTATAAATAAACGATCCAAAGCTCTATTTTATTGATGAGCTCATTCATTCAATTTCACTCTAATTTCTCATTTTCTCTCTAAACACTCTGTTCTTACATGGTATCATACCCATGGCCGATCCTGATGATCCTCGTCCCAATGCTCCCAATCGCCCACCTCAAGCTCCGATCGATCAATCGGCTGCCGCTCCTCAATTTCAGATCCAAAACAATCTTCTTCCGTTGAATATTCGACTGGATCGCCACAATTACACATGCTGGCGATCATTGATACTTCCCTCTGTTCGTGCGCATGGACTTGATGGCATTCTTCTTGGTACCACTCCAAGACCAGATCCTCTTCTCCCAGGTACCAACACGATCAACCCTGTCTTGTGATGCTTTACTTATGAGTTGGCTCATGAATTCTCTCTCTGAGGCAATGCTTGGACATGTTCTTCATTGTGAATCGGCTGCCGAGATCTGGACTGTCTTCGCCAGCCTCTTCGCCACTCAATCCAAGGCTAGACAGCTTCAACTTCGACTTGCAATCCAAAACACAAAGAAAGGCTCCATGAGCATAGATGAGTACATCTTGAAGATGAAGAATCTTGCTGATTCTTTAGTAGCTGCAGGTCACAAACTCTCAGATCAAGAACTGGCCATGTATATTCTTGGAGGAGTTGGCCATGAGTACGAAGCAGTGGTTGTCTTGCTCACTACAAGAGCTGATGCTTTAACTCTTCAAGAAGTTCAATACATACTTCAGAATCAAAAAATGCACATTGAACAATCCACACCACAAATTCTGAATCAGATTCAAGCCAATTATTCTCAGTTCAACAAACCTTCCTCGGCTTCGAATCAAAACCACTCCACGGGCAGAGGACAATACAATGGTCGTGGAAATTCTCAAGGTCGAGGTTCCCAATCTGGAGGTCGAGGCTTCTACAATGGACGCGGTCGCGGCTCCCGACCCGTTTGTCAAATATGTGACAAGATAGGCCATCTTGCTTACAAATGCTATCATCGTTACGATACAGACAATCAAGGAAACTCATCTTCATCTTAGAATAGTGGCCCTAATCCTCAAGCTCTTCTGTCTGACTCCACAACAAATTCAGAAGATAATAAGCCGGTATGTGGACAGTGGAGCCACCCATCACATTACATCTGATGCTCAAACTCTTAACAACACAACCGACTACAAAGGCAAAGCCAAGATCACAGTTGGTAATGGATCTACTATCCCAATTTCTCATATTGGATCCAATATAATTTCTACTAATAATCCTCAAAAACAGTTAATGTTAAATGATGTGTTACTTGCCCCTGCTATTGCTAAAAATTTATTGAGCATCTCTAAATTCACCACAGATAATAACATCATTTTACTCTTTGACTCTCATGCATGTCTCATTAAGGACAAGATTACGGGCCAAGTACTTCTTCGGGGCTCTCTTAAGCATGGATTGTACCATCTAGATCTCTCACAAGCTAGAGCACCTCAACTCCCCAACCACAACAAAGACTCATATCCCCACCCAACTGCTTTCAATTGTACAAAGAATAAAGATGGTGTCTTTACTGAAGCGTAAATTTGGCATCATTGGCTTGGTCATGCCTCACCACGCATATTAAGAAATGTACTGTCTAGTATTCAGTCTAAAGCTAAATGTACTTTCCTTCCTTTTTGCCAAGCTTGTCAATATGGCAAATTGCATAGTATGCATTTTAGTAGTTATGTACCCAAAACTACTTCAGTGTTTGAATTAGTGCACACAGATGTATGGGGGCCATCCTTTTATCAATCAATGGAAGGTTTCAAGTATTATGTCAGCTTTATTGATGATTTTTCCAAGTTTACATGGATTTATCCTATAAAAGTAAAATCTGAAGTCAACCTTATTTTTATACAGTTTAAAGCATATGTTGAGCTTCAATTCAATACCAAAATTAAAGCAGTACAATCAGATTGGGGAGGTGAATTTTGACCATTAAAATCTATACTTGATCCTCTTGGAATCAATTTTAGACATCCATGTCCACGTACACATCAGCAACAAGGTCGAGCCGAGAGAAAGCATCGTCATGTGGTGGATATGGGACTCTCTTTTCTTGCTCAAGCAAATATGCCACTTTCACATTGGTGGGATGCCTTCATGTCAGCCACATATACAATCAATAGACTCCCCACCCCTGTGTTACAATTCAGAACACCATATGAGGTACTATTTCATCAACAACCTGATTATTCATTCTTGAAAACTTTTGGCTGCTCCTGTTACCCTCTCTTAAGGCTATACAACACCCATAAACTTGCCTTCAGAACAACTCATTGCATCTTTATAGGGTACAACCCCAGCCACAAGGGGTACAGATGCTTACACCCCTCAGGTCGAATATACATAGCTCGAACAGTTAAGTTCAATGAAACCAGTTTCCCCTATCACACCTTATTCCCTACCAAACCAAATATACCAATTTCACCACCTCAAATAACATAAGGGGCCTTTGTCATACCTCCCACCCCACTAAATGTACCTTCCTCAAACAATACATGTCATGACCAAGCAACATCTTCCTCAGCGGTATCTGTACCTCAGTCTCCAGCTACTTCTGCTATAGAATCAAACAGCACCACCACGGCTCCAGCCTCTCCATTACCTCATGCAGCAGCTCATGAACCAGAAGCTTCATTTCTTCCTATGGCTAACATTCAGGTTGAACTCCCCAATGCTCCCCCACCACTTGTTGTCAATTTACATCCCATGACTACTAGAGCCAAGGCTGGAATTTATAAGCCAAAAGCTCTAACAGTGACCTCTAACATTAGTCTTGAGCCCAAATCAGTCAAGGCCGCACTTGAAGATCCTCTATGGCTCAATGCTATGCAAAAAGAATTCATATCTCTCATCAAGAACAAGACTTGGACTCTTGTTCCATTTACACCAGATATGACAATCATAGACAACAAGTGGGTCTATCGCATCAAGTACAACTCTGATGGCTCCATTGAACGCTACAAAGCCAGACTGGTTGCCAAAGGTTTTCAACAAACCCCTGGCTGTGACTACTTTGAAACCTTTAGTCCAGTTGTCAAGCCATCAATAATTCGGGTAATCTTCTCTTTGGCTATCTCTCATAACTGGCCAATTCAGCAAGTTGACATTAACAATGCCTTTCTCAATGGGGACTTACAAGAGTGTGTCTTTATGGCTCAACCAGCTGGTTTTCGAAGCTCTGAATTTCCTAACCATGTTTGCAAATTGAACAAAGCCATTTATGGCTTGAAACAAGCCTCTCAGGCATGGTATGATAAGCTCAAACACTCTCTTCTACAATGGGGTTTTCAAAATTCAAAGGCTGACACTTCCTTGTTCTTCACAAGGAAAAATGGTAAACTCACTTTAATCCTTATCTATGTCGATGACATACGCATAACTGGGGCTGACTCTGCCTTCATCAATCAAGTCATATCCCAGCTGCATCTTCATTTTGCATTGAAGAATCTAGGACCTGTGCACTACTTTCTGGGCTTTGAAGTTACTCAAAATTCAACTGGAATTTATCTCACACAAGCTAGGTATGCAGCTAATCTTCTCACCAAAACAAATATGGCCACAACTGCCGCAACACCAACACCAATGTGTCCCCACACCAAACTTTCAGCTGCTAGTGGCATCCCCTTGGCAAATCCTACAATCTATAGAAGTGTTATTGGAGCTCTTCAGTACCTCACATTGACTCGCCCCGACATTGCTTTTGCTGTCAAAAAACTCTTACAATTTCTCAAGGCTCCCACAACTAAGCATTGGTCTGCCTGCAAGCGTCTTCTTCGCTATTTGGTTGGCACTATCGATTATGGCCTCCACTTCAAACCAGCTGAGTCTCTTCATCTTGTAGCTTATATTGATGTTGATTGGGCGGGTTCACTTGATGACAGGAGATCTACCTCAGGTTACTGCGTATACTTAGGAGGTCATCTCATCATGTGGAGCTCTTGCAAGAAAACTGTTGTAGCTCGCTCCAGTACCGAGTCTGAGTATCGTGCCATTGCTCTTGCCACAACAGAGATAATTTGGCTTCAATCATTCTTTCAAGAACTTGGTATTCAACTTCCATCATGTCCCATTCTGTGGTGCGACAATCTTGGAGACACTTCTCTTGCCTCCAATCCTGTATTTCACCAACGAACCAAGCATATAGAGGTTGATCTGCACTTCATTCGGGACAGAGTTCTTGCCCAACAACTCGACATTCGACGTGTCTCCTCAGCACATCAAACTGCCGATATACTAACAAAACCACTACCACAACCCCAGTATGAATTGTTTAGAACCAAGTTAACACTTAGAGAGCCAAGTGTAACTTGAGGGGGGTGTTAGAGTTAGTTTAGTGGTTATCTTTTAGTTAGTATTCTGTTAGGATCCTTTCTGTTACAATTCTGTTATGTTAATTCTTGTTATTGTAATCATCACAGAGTATAAATAAACGATCCAAAGCTCTCTTTTATTGATGAGCTCATTCATTCAATTTCACTCTAATTTCTCATTTTCTCTCTAAACACTCTGTTCTTATATATATTTACATGGCTACATGACATATATATAAATTACAATAATATTTAAAAAGAAATCAATAATAGAAATAAAACAATAATAGAAAAAATCATGGTGTAGAGTAGTATACATACATCAATTATTTTTATAATTTCTAATGCATTTGACAATGTCCTTTGGTGAATTTGATGAAGAAAAAGAGCTCAAATCACTTGATAAAACAAACTATCACACAAATTTATAAGATAAAAAAAATGATACGTATGGTTTTATTATCACTACAAGAAATACACTCTTTAGTGGTGACATTATCAGTGGTGAGAAAGTTTGGTCACCGCTGATATCAGACCATTTAATTTTTTTGATTAAAAATATTATTATCGGCGACATTTTTACTATTGTCGCCGCTAATATATTCAAAATACCTTGAAAAAGAAGTGGGAAATTTTCCACCAACGTTAATATATATGGGTATTAATCACCGCTAATAGTCGCCACGTTGATTAAAAAATTATCAACGGCGACACGTGTCGCCTGTCGCCGCTAGTAGTCGCCACTAGGCATAGGCATTTTCGTCAATGGGTCGACCAAGGTTATAACATCCCAACCCTAAAACTAAAATGTTTGTGCCAACCAAGCCTATCCATCTCTCTCTACTCTCTCCTCTTTACAATAAGAATTACGCAGCACCAGCAGAGGCAGGCGGGGACGCAGCTTCAGGCGTAGAGGCAGCTTCGGTCGAAGCTCTCCAGTTAGCCTCAGTCGTGACTCTCAGACTCAGCTCCAGGCGGCAAGAGAAGGGCTCCTGTGCTTGACGCAGCTCCTGGCTTGGTGACTCCCATGGCTTCAATCTCCAACCGGTCTCAGTCATCGGTATCTTTCTTCTCCTTTAAATATATATATATTCTGTATATATTCTATTACATCTTATTAATTATTTATATATATATAATATAAAAATACATATATCTTATTCATATATATGTAAAAAAAAAGTTATTCATTTAATTTCTTGCAGTAGGAAAATAGAATCCGATTGGCAATTTAAAAGTTTCTATGATGACAAACTTTTTCTATTTTCTGTCATTTGATTTGATTTTGTAATATTGTTAATTGTATTTTATATGATTGCTAAATTATGCTATGTTTGTATATTATTTATATTCTATATGTTATGTTATATACTCTATTAGTTGATATTGGTTGATAATTTTTTTGTATTTTATATTTTGTGTGTGTGTGGTAGATTTTGTTGATAATTGTTTTTTTTTCTTTAATAAATTTATTAATGTTTGTTTCTTTAATTGTAGAGGTCGGACAAAGAGGTAAAGGGGAAGACCTAGACAATTATTGATTGATAAATTCAGCCTTTTTTCACTTAAACTTTTTTAATATCTTTAGTACTTATGTTTAATATGTTTCTTATGATTTATGTTTGATAGTTTGATTGAATATATGTTTACAAATTTTTAAATTTCTTAATTAGGTTGAAGGGTCAAAGTATATGTGTGTGTGACCGTGTGTGTGTGTATCTGTATGTGTATGTGTGTGTTTATATATATATATGTATATGTGTGTATAAATAAGTATATAGATATACATGTGTGTGGGTGTGTGTGGTGTATATGTATATGTGTGTGAGTTGTATATATATATTTGTTTCATTCGTGTTATGATTTCTTTTTACTAACTTTCTTTTCTATTTAGGAGAAAATAAATTGGTGTAATTTTTGGAACCTTTTCTTTTGGAGCATTTTATTAATTGGTATGTGTCTCTTATTATTGTTGTTGTTATTATTATTATTATTTACTATTCATCCATAGTGAGTAGTAGGTTCTGTGAAATTTTTGTGTGTTGCGGAGATATAAGGAAGAAACTTATAATGTGTTGTTTGAAATTTTTTTTTTTAACTGAATACAAGTGGATAGGTCATTAGTATAGGGGAGATGCTGCCCAATTTTTTTTATAGATTTATAGGGTCGAGGGTCGGGATAGAGTCTTTATAGGGTCGTGGGTCAGAATTGGGTATTTATAGGGTCGTGGGTCGGGGGTCCGGATAGGGTTCATTGGGTTGGGATAAGGTCAGGGGTCAGGAAAGGGTTGGAGGTCGCGATAGGGTCTTTATAGGGTCGGGATAGGGCTCATAGGGTCTTTAAAGGGTCAAGATAAGGTTCATAGGGTTGGGGGTCGGGATAGGGTTCATAGGGTCGGGGGTCGGGATAGGGTCTTCATAAGGTCAGGGGTCAGGATAGGGCCGGGATATGGTTCATAGGGTCGGGATAGGGTCTTTATAGGGTTGGGATATGGTTCATAGGGTCGGGATAATGTCGGGGGTTGGGATATGATCTTTATAGTGTCGGGGGTCGGGATAGGGTCGAGGGTCGGGATATGGTCTTTATAGGGCCGGGATAGGGTTATAGGGTCGGGATAGGGTTCATAGGGATGGGGGTCGGGATAGGGTCTTTATATGGTCGGGATAGGATTCATAGGTCGGGACATGGTCTTTATAGGGTCGGGATAGGGTTCATAGGGTCGGGATAATGTCGGTGGTTGGGATAGGATCTTTATCGTGTTGGGGTCGGGATAGGGTCTTTATAGGGTCAGGATAGGGTCGAGGGGTTGAGAAATGGTCTTTATAGGGTCGGGATAAGGTTCATAGGGTCGAGATAAGGTCTTTATTGGGTCATGATAGGTTTCATAGGGTCGGGGTAATGTCAGGGATCGGGATAGGGTCAGGATAGGGTCAGGGGTCGGGATAGGATATGATGGTTATTATTATTATTATTATTTCTAATAACATTTTTTTTTATTATTTCTAATAACAAAAAGTCATAGGCATAGACCTAGTGGATGTCTTGGGGATAGTAATCTGAGTCAATGTATTCATCTAGTACTCCTCGTTTTTTCATGATATTTCTTCAAATATCTTGAAAAAGTGGGGAGTAATAGATGTCTTACTATCTCCAAGGGATCCACAAGGTCGGGATAGGAGTATTAGATATAATTTTGTTGATAATTTTATTTTATTTCATTTTAACTTTTTTTATAATAGAAAATAAAATTGTTAAACATGTTCACCGACCAAGTCAACTAATTGACTTAATTAATATTTTATAATTGTATGTTCTTATATTTACCGTAGATGGCGATTGATAAGAGTTAGACGAAATTTAGAAACTGTGCCTGTGATGCTCATTGGATTGGTCTCCAAAATTTCATGAATATGGCGTCACAACACAAAGATTGGGATGGGAGAATAAGATGTCCTTGCATCAGATGCGTGAATCTTAGACTGCAAACTTTTGATGTCGTTCAGGCACATATATTTGATCAGGGTTTCCAACAGAGCTATGAGTAGTGGATTTACCATGGGGAAGTCGAGGAAGAAGTTGATGATGAAGGTGTGGATGAGAATGAGTCTGTAGATGAGATACGAGACGTCATTGACGATTTCCTTTTACCGAACAATGCAGAAGAAGCTAACAGTGGAATGGGTCAGTACTATGACGAGTTATTCGATAAAATTGAAGTTGAGTTGTATCCAGGTTGTGATTGGATATCATCACTGAACTTTTTAGCTAAGTTGATGCACTTGAAAGTGAGGGGGAAGATATCGAACAACACATTTGATGAATTGTTGAAGTTATTAAAGTTTGCATTTCCAAAGGAAAACAAAATTCTAGCATCCCACTACGAGGTTAAAAAAACTGAGTAAATTAGGGTTGAGATACCAATCAATACATGTGTATAGATATGATTGTTGCTTATTTTATAATGAGCATGCATCTAAAGATTTATGTTCGGTGCGCGGGAGTAGCAGGTGGATACATGAGAAGAATAAAGGGAAAAATATTCTGCATAAAGTGATGCGTTATTTTCTGTTGATTCCCCGATTAAAAAGATTGTATAGTTCAAGGCATAAAGCAGAAGAGATGCTATGGCATCATACTTGGAGATCGAAAGAAGATGGGATGATGCGTCATCCGGTTGATGGGTTAGCATGGAAGGATTTTGACGCCAAACATCATGATTTTTCAAGAGATCCTAGAAATGTTCGTTTGGGCTTGACTGCCATTGGGTTTAATCCATTTGGAAACATGAGTTTATAGTACCACATGTGGCCTATTGTGTTAACGAGCTATAATCTGCCACCGTGGCTTTGTATGAAGGACCATTATTTCATGCTAACTCTTCTTATTCCTAGGCCAAAATCACCAGGTAAGGACATGGATGTATTTTTGAGGCCATTGGTAGAAAAGTTGAAAGAGTTGTGGACTATCGAGGTGGAAACTAGGGATGGTAGAAACAAAAACATGTTCAAGGTGCGTGCAACCCTTTTGTGGATGGTGAACGATTTTCCTGCTCGAAGTAGTTTGTCTGGATGGAGTGGTCAGGGTGACAAGGCTTGTCCTACATGCAATGAAGACACATCCTCTATCCGAGTGATTGGTAAGACATCTTATGTTGGTCATAGACTACTCTTGTCCAGTAATCATCGGTGGAGAAAGGATACTCAATTTGATGGAAAAGTTGAGAGAAGAATTCAACCAAGAAAGTTTACTTGTCAAGCTATCTTAGATCAAGTTAATGCCCTACCACCTCAAGTCCCGAGGAAACATGAGAGATTTGGAGGTTTGAAATGAAAAAGAGGTGCGGAGGATAGTAATTGGAGGAAAAAAAGCATATTTTATGAACTTGACTACTAGAGTAGGAACAAGTTAAAACACAACATAGATGTTATGCATGTTGAGAAGAATGTATGTGACAGTGTCCTTGATACTTTCTTGGATATCGATAAGTGCAAAGATACTACTAATGCAAGACATGATCTGAAGAATATGGGAGTTAGGGATGCATTGTTGATATATGAAGATTAGAATAAAAAGTTAATGGAACCACATGCTCCTTACTTGTTGAATCTTGAAGATAGGCGAGAATTTCTTCAATTAATAAAAGATGTTAAACTGCTAGATGGTTTTTGTTCGAACTTGAAGAAGAAAGTGACTGATAATGACTAAAATATCATTGGGTTGAAGTCACACGACTGTCATGTGATAATGCAACAATTACTTCCAGTGAGTATCCATAAGTTTCTACCAGAATCTATATCAAGCACCATAATGGAACTATGCAATTTCTTCAAACAATTATGTTCACGGACCTTGAATGTAAATGATATGGAGAAAGCTCAAAGGGAGGTCATTCACATCTTGAGGGTCCATAGCTCGTCATGAAGGGTCCATAGCTGAACGATATGTGGTAGATGCAGCTTTAACATTTTGTTCCATGTATTTCAAAGGAGTGGAAACCAAATTTAATCGCCAGATCAAAATACGGATAAAGTTTTTGTTCCACGTCACCTTTTAGTGTTTCAATCTCAATGTCGTCCATTGAGTAAGGGATTTCAAGTGCCTCTCGACGAAAAGACTGGGAATATAGCTGAGTGGTTCGTACTGGAGAATTTTTCAGAAATTGAAGTCTATATGGAGTAGGTTAATTTAACTATCTTTATTTTTTTATGTTGTTTTTAATGTAACATATTTCAATTGTAATGGTAACACTATGTTAATCAACAGCGAACACCTTCGTGAGATCAAACAGAGGGATCCATTGGGCGATCATAACCTTTTGCACAAAAAAGGGTTTCGTTCCTAGTTTCACGATAAGGTAATCTATAACTAGGACATTCTTTGTTGTTAGATTGAAATATAAATTTCTTATTATAATATGTTTTGCTATATTTAGATAAATGACTTACACCCGCTCTGGTCATTAGAGAATGGGGATGAGTTGCTAGCTTTAGCATCTAGGTCTGATATTTTGGCGTACTCCTATCAAGCATGTATAGTGAATGGGGTTCGATATGTTACACACAATTGAGATCAAAATTGTATTACGCAAAATAATGGAGTGTGTGTTGTTGGGATAGAAGGTTTTAACTATTATGGACAACTTGAAGAGATATTGGAGGTATCTTATACTGGTGTATATTCAATGGTATTGTTTCAATGTAAATGGTTCAACACGGACCTAAAAAAAAAAAAAGCAATTATTGAAAATTATGTCACCAATATAAATTTGAGCGACGAATGGTATAAAGATGAATCGTACATACTTGCTATCCAAGCTAAACAAGTTTTCTATCTCAATGATTTACTTAGAGGTCGAGCTTGGAAAGTTATTGAAGAAGTGAATCATAGGCAAGTTTTGGATATTCTGGACAGTTCTGATCAGATTGCTGATATTGATGTTGTACATGACACAAACTCATCCAATTTTGTATTGACTATTGAGCTCGGGGAGTTGGTTGTTCAACAATCTAATCAACCAGCAACATTCATAGGCAACATCGCTCGACCTTATTCAACTACTCAAGATACTGATGATTTTATTATTGATAATGAAGAAGAAGTCGAAGACATAGAAGAAGCAGATGACGAGGATCATTTACTTGTTGACCTTAGTGATGATGATAACACCAATCATGTGTTCACCTATAGGTGTTAATTTGATTAGTGATGATAGTGATTATTGTACTTAGTTCTCGTATCTGTATAAGAAAAACTTTATATTTAAATAATTATATATAAAAAATGTTGAACAATTTATGGATTTGTAATGTTGTGGATGTTTTGGAATTTTATGTGGTCATTACAACTATATATCATAAAATAATATATATCTGATATTCATACTAACAATCAAATTTGGTCATATTTAGTTTAAAGATGTCAGCAAGCTTAGTGTTTTGATTAGTGTGTCAGGATGGCATAATTGGATATATGTGTGAAATTAATTGATTAAATGTGTGACTACGTGGCATACATGATTTATATGATAACGTGAATATATATATATATGCATGTTTATGAGTATTAAATATGCATGTGGATTCGTTCCTGTTACATAGGGCATATTTGTAATTTTGGCTCGTTGATGGCATGAATGTGATTATATGTGTTAAATTAGTGAGACCATATTATTATGTGGATATATTTGTAGTATTTGGCTCAAGGTGATCTTGGTGAGCGGATTAGCGGAATAGTCACAACAGGGTCTAATACCCGACTCGGGGTGAGCCTAGGGATATTTTGGGAAAGTTAACATATATTTGGGATTTATCGGGTAACATGTAATTATTTGGGGATTAATTGGGTGTGCCAGGATTAGCTGGGAATCCATAGGGCTCAAAAATGGTGGCAATAGACGGTTTTGCCCATGGTGGTGTTAGAAAGGCTAAGGATAAGTTTAAGGGTATTTTTGTCTTTTGTGTTAAAGGATAAACCTAAGGAAGACACTAGAAGCCACTTAGTTTGTTTTCCCTAAAGTCTCTCAGCTCTATCTCTCGTTATCTCTCCTCTTCTTTGTGCCTCGGTGGTTTGATCTTTTGGGAAGGAAAGAGCTTGGGAATTTGTGGATTCAAGCTGGAATTGGAGCAAGGAACAACTTAGGGTCGTGATTCATAGCTAGGGTAAGTTTTAAACCATGATTTAATCAAGTTCTTGGTCTAGTTTCTTGAGTGTTTTGGGTGTTGAGCTCAAGGGATTAAGGTTGAGTTGAGATCAAGTTTTTGGGTAAATTTTTTAGGTTTGTGTACTGCTCTAAGTGTGGTAAAGATGTTTTGGGGGTCAATTTCGGGTCTAGTTGTTGTTTAGGATGGATTTTTGGTGAATTGGGTTAAGGAAAACCTAGGAAAAGCCCCAGAATTTCTGGGCTTTGGGCCCGAGCTGTGGCCCTGTTCTTAAGGCGATGCAACCTATGTGGGCGAGGAGGTTGGGGGCCTCTGAGGTTTTTCCCAGGCATCGTGTCGCGACGCAAGCAGGGCGTACCGCAACCCGTGTTCCCCAAGAGAGAGTCGCGATGCTCTCTAACTTATAGCACGCCACGTGTTGGAAAAAGCTTATACAGGATCTTTATTTATTTTCATGTATATCTAATATTAAACAAATTAATACGAGATAGCCTAAAACATGTTTCTAAAATTGAATACAAAGAGAAACAAATAATATAATACTTACAGTATACGCAGCGGAATTAAGAGTCCTTCCTTCAGTTTCTCTAACTCTTGTATCCTTTCTGTCGCAGAGTATTATCAAGAAACTGAACCGATCTTCTATTTTCTTCACGATCTTCCAATGTATCATTAGAACCACCTAGACTAGTGTGGGCAATTCTCAACACATGAGATAGATATAGAGAGAAGAAGAGAAAATAACAAAGAGGCTTAGAAAAGGACTTGTGTTTAGAGAGAATCTAAAACTATTAGAAATCTGACTTGTGACCTATCTGTCGTCTCTAAAATCTTCTCTCTAAGCACTCCTTTTATAGACTCAATTAGGCCATTTAATTTAATTAAAAAATCAATAAAATAACAGCCATTTTGAAGCCCTAGGTCGAAATTATCATGGGCTATAGGCCCGTGAAATTTCCCATTTGATTATAAGCCCATTGGACTTAAAATCAAGGCCTGTATTATTTTCTATTGATTTAATTAATCAAATCCTTTATCAAATTAATTATTTATAATTTGAACCTTGATTTAAACTTATTTATTAATTTAGATACCAATTTATCTTAATTAATAAATCTGCCATAATTTCTCTTTTCTTCTCAAAATTACACAACTCTGTGAAACTATCCAAAATTGACCTGGTCAACTTTGATAATTCTAATTGATGATTAAATCAATTAATTGAGACTATCTAGATGATTTTATCCAAGGTACAATGGGGACCATGGGCCTATGAAATCAAGCTCCAATAAGTTATCATAAATTTAACAAATAAATTTACTAACTTATTAATTCCTCGTGACTCCACTATAGACTTGGAATTGCACTCTTGAATTCATAGAACGCTCTATAAAAAATATAGATACGCTATTAATTATCCATTGTTACAACCATAATTGTCACTCAATCCTCTATAGACGGTCTACAATGAGATAGGACTAAAATATCGTTTTACCCCTCATTGTATTTTATCCTTAAAACACTTAGTTCCTTGTAAATGATATTTCAGTAAACTAATTTAATTACTGAAATGAGATCTCTATCATTTATCACCTTGAACCAAACTAAAAGGAAACCATCGTTTCACTTCTTCATCAGAAGCTATAGATGTTCATATCTATGATTAACACTCTCACTCAATTATACTACCGAGTTCCCAAGATGTAAGTATGGGTTAGTCCGTAGGGTAAGCTGGTAACGAACAAGTCAAAGAACTCAAATAATACAATCAGTTAGAATACTAACCACTCAGAATTAAGATTGAATTGACCTATGGTCAACTATATGATATGACTAGAATAGATAATAACGGTATGTTTACTTATCTTATCAACTGTCAATATCGGTCCTGTCCGATGTAACAAATACATCCGATCTTATCTACTTTGCTAATGTTCTGGAAAGAACATAACACTGTAATGTGTAAGTAGATCATATCGTAGATTGGCAAGTCAGTGTAAATCTGGTGCACTGACTAATCTTAGGACTAACTTATTTTGAACATATAATCATATTTATATTCCACTGTGATTACGTCACTATAAATAAGATTAGCTATATGCTCGGGATTTAATAGAAGTTTATATTAAAAAAATAATCATGAAAATAAAACATGTGAGCAAAGTGATTGACCAAGTCAAAAAATGATTTCTATTCTTTTATTGATAATAAAATGAGATTACAAAGAATTTGGGTTTTAATTAGGGCATAAAACCCCAACACCACGTCCCTTAGGGGCTCAGCCGCAAAATAGGGATTAAGGGATAGAACAAGGTTTTAAGCTCGGGAACCCAAATTTAAGGGCTTGGGAAGGATCCTACTGCTTAGTTTAGAAGGATTCGAAGTCCCGAAGGCTAGTATGTTATTCTAAAGCTTTTAACTGGTTTGGGTTTTAATGGTTATCCCTTATCGATGTGTGACTAGGGTTTTCGTTAAGGCTCAAGATTAAGGATCGTGCTTGGGACTGTCTCACACCTTCAGCTTGGGACTCGAGGTAAGAAAATTTCACTCGAGTTGCAAATGGGGCTTAGACCCTTGTTAACGAGTATGTTATGGTTGTGAATATATCTATATATGAGAATATCTTGATAGGCATGCATGTATAGGTTTCCTATGATTGCTTGATGTGCAATGCATATTTGTGATTATATCTATTTTGAAGGTTGACCCAAGGATGCCGATAGCAAGCATGCGGAACGCAGCCCGACCTAAGCATGCCGAGGTCGGCTATAAAACCAAAGGAATCAGCCTAAGGGTGTCGGGCCTGAATATTATATAATAAGCAGAAGTGTTGTTTGCACTTAACTAATCTATTGATTGATGTGAATGGTCTATGCGTTTGTTTGAGTTGAACATTACTATTAAGCTTATTGCTTATATTATGTTATTGATTGAAATAATTGATCCAAGTTTACTATGCATATATTGGTTCTTGTTTGTACATGTTGAATTAAGTTTTCTTGCTGAGCCTTGGCTCACAAGTGCTATGTGGTGCAGGTAAGGGAAAGGGAAAGCTAGACCAGCCGTGAGTTGGAGAGCTTTAGGGGCAATGTGTACATCAGCAGTTGCTCAACCGCCACAGCCAAGGGATTGACAAGAACTAGAGCCAAATTGTATTTTGTCACTTAGGCTGGCTTAAGTTGTAATTGTTTTTAAGGTTGTAATTGCCTTGTAAACACCTTTTTGGGATCCCGTGTACAAACTCTTACATTTTAATGAAAAACAACTATTCTACGATCAAAATCTTTTAACCCTAATCTGATAATTGACCTTAGTAACACATTTATGTCCAAACGACTTGATTAGAAAGTCTTGCACTATTAAAAATACACAGTATAATGGTCTTGGCTATCTATGACGTTACAATGGTGGTGGTCAAGATCCACTGAATCCTACTATGATCCCTTCTAGTTGTGAGTCAAGTATTTTAAAATTTATTTCTATTAGACCTTATTATACAACATGCTAAATTATATGATGCACGTATTTAAAACAATATAGTAGCTCTAGCAAAGAAAAAAATTCGTGGGCCTGCTACTAGGAAAAATTTAGATGACAGAAGGCGAGAACATGGACATCCACTCCCCATAGTGATTGGCCCTATCACATACAAGGTGGTAGGAACAGAACATGCTGCTTTTGTCCACCTTTGGGGCACCCAAGTCACATCAACGGTTCTAGGAAACTACAAGGATTGGACGAGTGTCCCAAAAAAGTATTAAGGACAATGTCATTAGTAAAGTAAAGGTAAATTTTTTAGAATTTAGTTTAATAATAATTGTATTATAATTCCAGCATTATTAACATGTTTTCTCTTGATTGTAGCACATCTATCAAATAGATGGGCAGCCAGATTATACCACCCTCATTAACAGTATCGATGTTAAGATGGTTGAGAAATATCGAGACTGGAAAACTAAGTGGCACACCCACTTCAAAAAGTTCTACAAAGGACCAAATGATTGGGACGAGGTCCTAAAGAATCCACCCAAAGATGTCAACGCCGATGAGTGGAAACAAATTTATGAGTTTTTCAGGAGTCCAGAGTTTATTGCGCGCTCAGTGAAGAACAAAATAAACTGAGACCAAATGAAGTACTCTACAACACAAGGCACAAAATCATTAACGGCCACTCGTCACGAAAAATTAAGTGAAAATATTAACTTAATTAAGCTATGTGAATTTATAAGTTCTCTAATATTCTTATTTTCTTTATTAGTTGAACCCAAACCTCATTGAGGAATGGAAGGAGTATCACTGGACAAAAAAGAATGAGAATTTTGTCAACGAGGATGCTGAACGAGTTTCTGGAAGTTTAACTTTATTATCAATTCAAATAATTATAACTTTCTTTTGTATTATAATATTTTTTTAAACAGGTTAAGTTGAAGTCAACTCTTGAATCTGAGACTCAACAAACAGTTGAATCTGGTACCGATGATTCTTCCTCAGTCAATCAAATGAAATATATTAAGTCAAGTTCTTGGTGAAAGGTGGGGTCACCAGCGAGGAGTTGGCCGCAAATTAAAGGGAAAATCGTTAACTCATCCCTCTCAAAACACTTAGTCTCAGGCACCATCTTAACAGTCGACTGAGGAAATACGTTAATTGGTTGATATTGTGAAAGTCATGAATGAGCAGCTTCAGTACGTGCATTAGCAGCTTCCACCTGAAAAACGTCTGACAACAAACGTGGAGATACAAAATACATATCAGTGGTTTTTCAAGAAGTATGTAGGCTCATCTTCTGAAACTTAGACACAACACACATCTAAAGCTTCAGTTTCTTAGCCTTCACCAGGCCATCCCGAAACGTCTACACCAACTTTTCCATCTCAACCTTCGGCCCAACCATATATGTATCAATGGTCGATGCCTCCGTACCCTCAGGCTTATCATCCTCATACGAGCGGACCTTCGTCCTAACCCCCGCCTCCTCATATGAGTGGATCGTTGTGTCAACCTCTGCCCTATCCTTATCCTTATCCATACATATATGGACTTGAAGGATCATCGTTACCTCCACAATATCCATGGTCGATGCCTCCGCACACACCACAGGCACAACAACCACCGTAGGCACCAGAAGAAGGGGACAATACAGAGGACGCCGAAGGTTGAAATGTTTTATATATTATTGTATTAAATAATAACTTTTAATTAATATATTATTGTATGGATATTTAATTTTGATAATATTGTATTAGTTGTGTAATTTGAATAAATTATTAATTTTATGCATATTTAATTTTAATATTATTATTTTTATGCATATTTAATTTTGATATTATAAATTGAAAAATATTATTTAAATATTTTATTTTATTAATTAATTTTATTATTTTAATTATATAAAAGTATTAGGGGCAACATTTGTCGCTGCTAATAATATGACAGTCGTCGCTAATATTATATTATTAGGGGCGAAATATGATATAGGAATCACGATTATTAGGGGTGACTTTCGATTTATTAAGGGCAAAACTGTTGCCACTAATACTAATTACTAGGGGCGACCTTTAGTTGCCGCTAATAATTGACATTAGCGTCAAAATATTAGCTGTGACACGTCAGCGGCAACATGTCGCCGCTAATGACTGTCAGTCGCGACTTTGGGTATTATTAGGGACGACAGATGTCATATTTTGTTTAATATAATATTTAATTAAAAAATATCATATTTTAATTAATTAATTAATTTTTGTTTAAGTTTATGTTTGCTCTAGTTTTTGAATTTGGCAATGACAAGAAGAGATTATATATTATATGTTTAATATAATATTAATATTATACGTGGATTTTAAATTTAAGTTTGTTGCTAGTTGATGGTAGATTATATTTTATTATATGTTTAATATGATATTATTCTAATAGGTGAAGTTTAAGTTTAATTTTAATTAAATATTATTATTTTAAATAATTATCATTGTAAAATATCTAAAAAATATAAATTTGTTTAATTAAATAATTATTTTATTTTATACAAGTTTAAGTCATGTTTACAATCTACCGTTGATTATAAGAATATTTTGTTAAATATAAGAATATTTCGTTAAAGTTAACAGAAAAAAATAAAAAACTGTTAAAACCAAGAATTTTCGTTATCTACACACTTTTTATATAGAAGAGATATATAGATGTTGGGAAAACTTATACAGGATCTCTATTTATATTCATGCAGATATAATATTAAACAAATTAATATGAGATAACCTAGAACATGTTTCTAAAATTGAATTCAAAGAGAAACAATGATAAGAATACTTACAGTATACGTAGCAGAATGAATGAGTCATTCCTTCAGTTTCTCTAACCCTTGTATCCTTTCTGTCGTAGAGTATTATCAAGAAACTGAACCGATCTTCAATTTTCTTCATAGTCTTCCAAAGTATCCTTAGAATCACCTAGACTAGAGTGGGAAATTCTCAACACATGAGATAGATACAGAGAGAAGAAGAGTAAATAACAAAGAGGCTTAGAAAATGACTTGTGTTTAGAGAGAATCTAAAACCTATCAGAAAATCTGACTTCTGAACTTATGAACTTATGTTTTGACTTCTCTCTAAGCACTCCTTTTATAGACTCAATTAGGCCATTTAATTTAATTAAAAAATCAATAAAATAATATCCAATTTGAAGTCATAGGTCGAAATTATCATGGACATTAGGCCTGTGAAATTTCTCATTTGATTATAAGCCCATTGGACTTAAAATCAATGCATGTATTATTTTCTATTGATTTAATTAATTAAATAATTATTTAGATCCTTTACCAATTTAATTATTTATAATTTGAACCTTGATTTAAACTTATTTATTAATTTAGATACCAATTTATCTTAATTAATAAATCTGCCATAATTTCTCTTCTCTTCTCAAAATTACATAACTCTGTGAAACTATCCAAAATTGAACTGGTCAACTTTGATAATTCTAATTGATAATTAAATCAATTAATTGAGACTATCTAGATGATTTTATCCAAGGTACGATGGGGACCATGGGCCTATGAAATCAAGCTCCAATAAGTTATCATAAATCTAACAAATAAATTTACTAACTTATTAATTCCTCGTGACTCCACTGTAGACTCAGAATTGCACTCTTGAATTCATAGAACCCTCTATAAAAAATATAGATACGCTATTAATTATCCATTGTTACGACCATAATTGTCACTCAATCCTCTATAGACGGTTTACAATGAGAAATGACTAAAATACTGTTTTACCCCTCATTGTATTTTATCCTTAAAACACTTAGTTCCTTGTAAATGATTTTTCAGTAAACTAATTTAATTACTGAAATAAGATCTCTATCATTTAATTCCTTGAACCAAACTAAAAGGAAACCATCGTTTCACTTCTTCATCAGAAGCTATAGATGTTCATATCTATGATTAACACTCCCACTCAATTATACTACCGAGTTCCCAAGATGTAAGTATGGGCTAGTCCGTAGGGTAAGCTGGTAACGAACAAGTCAAAGAACTCAAATAATACAATCAGTTAGAATACTAACTATTATATTTTAATATAATGTTTGATTGATTAAATAAGTGTTACAAAAAGTGATTATTTAATCTAGTGGGGGAATGTTATATTATTTCATATAATATAATATTAGATTAAATAATGTGACAAAATGTGATTTGTCACACAAATGTGATTTGTCACACCTTGTAACATATTATTGAGAGTCACAAAATTGGACACATGTGTGTGTCCAAATGTGACATATTTTGGAGTTACAAAATCAGTTACAAATTTGTAACTCCCAAATATTACCCAATAATGTGTATATTATATGTTACACATTTGAGATTGGATTTCATAAAGCCATATGAGAAATGGCTGATAGAGATGTGATTTTAACTCCCATATTTTGTATGGAAGTTACAAAATCAAGTGGGAATAAATTGGAACGTTTTGGAAAAAACTCAAAAAATTGGTTGCTGAAACTGACCAAGGGCCGCGGCGCTAGTGGTTGACAGATTCATACTAAGTCGGTTTTTATCCAATTTTGAACGTTTCTAACAGCCAAGTAACTCCCAAATCTCTATTTTAATTCCATAAAACACCCAATTTATCATTGGTAACAGCCATGGGGGTTGGTGGAATTTGAAATTCAAAGGGGTATCTCAAACTCTATAAATAGGAGCCTAATGCTCACTTGTAAGACACACAATTTTTTCATCCACAAAGCACTTGGCTGAAAAATACACCTTGAGGCTTGATAATTCCAGAGAGCTATTTCCTAGAGAGATCCCTTAGTGCTTAGAGAATAGGGGGAAATAAGCTTCTGGACAATGGTCTTGAACCTTGTTCAAGTTGGTGATCCCCACTACTCTACACTTTGGTTGTGTGAGAGTTTGTTTGTGTTTTTTATTCTTTTGTTCTTCTTGTTCTTCTTATTTACATGTATTGTTATAGTATTGAGTTTGTAATCTTCTTCTTCTACATTCTTTTTATTTACTTGTATTTTGAGCAATTGAGTTGTAATACTTATTTAATAAATATTATCTTGTCCATTGTATTTTTGCATAGAGTTGTAATTGGTTTTTCCATATTTCCTTTGAGCAATATATATATATTCTCTAACACTAACCACTCAGAATTGAGATTGAATTGACCTAGGGTCAACTATATGATATGACTAGAATAGATAATAACGATATGTTTACTTATCTTATCAACTGTCAATATCGGTCCTGTCTGATGTAACAAATACATCCGATATTATCTACTTTTCTAATGTTCTGGAAAGAACATAACATTGTAATGTGTAAGTAGATCATATCGTAGATTGGCAAGTCTGTGTAAATCCTGTGCACTGACTAATCTTAGGACTAACTTATTTTGAACATATAATCATATTTATATTCCACTGGGATTACGTCACTATAAATACGATTAGCTATATGCTCAGGATTTAATAGAAGTTTATATTAAACAAATAATGATGAAAATAAAACATGTGAGCAAAGTGATTGACCAAGTCAAAAAATGATTTCTATTCTTTTATTGATAATAAAATGAGGTTACAAATAATTTGGATTTTAATTAGGGCATAAAACCCCAACAATAGAAATATTGCTACTTGATGACAAATGAACAATTTGGAGTGGGACTACTTAAATTGGTCAAAGAGTGTGTGAAAGAGGTAGGACATACAAGTGGAGAGGTGCATATTTACGAGTGTTGGCATGTGCTCATGATATCTGAAATCTCTTCAACTCAATTTTTAAATTACTGATTTTGAGGTATTTTGTCCTCAGATTTATTACTTTCCATTTATAAGCATTATTAGTGACTTGCATAATAAACGTTTGTTAAAATGTCACAAGTCAAGTGACTAATCATGGGAAAAAAGTACTTGTTTGTGTGCAGGGAGAGTGTTAAAACGAATGTTTCACTAAAAGGCGAAGGGAGAAAGAAATCATGCAAGTGGCGAAGTACAGACAGAGGCTTCAGCCTCTGCACAGAGATAATCAGTTCACAACAACTCGGGAGAAGTCGGTCATATTTGGCAAGAAGTGGAACTTGGGTTGGACACGTGTATCAATGACAATAAGTCTTTTCTAATTTTTCTTCCGTTCTTTTGCTTTAAATAACAGTTTTCTCTTGTAGCAAAGGGAGACTTTTTCTGGTCTTTTCAATAATGTTACTCTGTCAAAATATAGATTGAGAACTAACTTAAGCATCAAAGAGTTTTCTTCCAGGTACCCACTATTGGCTCTTGTCAAAGATTGTTCTTGCTAAAGATCGATCACCGAAGAATCTTCTTCCATAAGTTGATTGAGTCAACGTGGAGTTAAAGACAGAGAATGGAAGAGTAAAGACATATAAAGAGAATCACACCCAAAGCTTCCATTTTAGGAAACTCCACGTGCTCAAGAAAATTGACCCGAACAGTTGGTGTTGTCTATGGGAAAGCGACATAACTTCTTGATATTTTTGTCTTCTTCAACCTTTTTTTCACAAGAAAGGTTTAAGACACACGAAGAAAGAAGTTAAAATCAATTCCACCAAGAAAAGAAGGAGCGGAAAAGCAAACGAGAGATCCATCGGCACAAAAAGATTTCTCATATGAAATCCATAAGTAGATGGAGTATATGAAGATAGTCCAAATGCGTGCAGATGAAACGTACAAGGAAATGACAACTCAACACGAGCGCATAATGGCAGACCTCGCCAAAAAGCAAGACCAAATGGCTGAAGAAATGGCTTGAAGGCAGGATAAGATGGTCGAGGAAATGACTTGCTTAAGGAAGGAGGCCGACACCAACAATAGAAAGAAAAAGAACAAGAGAGAAGATGAGGTTACCCCTCAAAAAAATCAAATTGTAGAAGAACAGAGAGAAAGTAACAATGAAGGAGTAGAAAAAGATGGTGAAAGCGACGCCGAAGAGCCTCACAACAAAGAAAAAGAAAACAATGATGGATCGGAAAACAAGAAGACCGAAGCTACCATACCTCAAAAGCCAATGAGGCAAGAACCCAGCCTGAAGGTACTCAATGATAGGAAAGAGCAGATGATGAAAGAAGTCCTCGAAAAGATGGCGGGTAGCCAATCCCCAAGCATAGTAGAGTGGGCCTCGGTGGCCATTAGAGGTATCTACAAGTTTTTGTTTGTAGATTGGATTGCCAACAAACCAAAGCCTAAAGACTTTCATTCTTTCGAACATTATGTTGTTTGATGGGAACTCAGATTCTGTTGACCATATCTTACAATTCTAGCAAAAGATGGCCATGAAGACTGAAAACGAGGCGATTCACTACAAAGTGTTCCCTAATATCCTGACTTGGTCAGCTCGGTTGTGGTTTAGACAGCTTAAACCACAATCCATTAACTCATTTCAGGAGTTGGGAGGTCAATTGTGCTTCAATATGGAGGTCACATAGAGACACAAAAGATGATGGATGTTCTGTACGCAATCAAGCAGGGGATTAGTGAACATCCTAAAGATTACCTGAAGAGATACATGAAGTTGGTTCATCAGATAAACGATGTGGATAAAAGGAAGACAACTAGGCTTTTTTGAGAGAGCTTGCAGAAATGGTCGTTTCTGTGTGAGCAACTCTATTTGTTAACACATATTATTATTTTGTAAAGATATGTTCGAAATTTGTTAATTTGCTAACCCAAGTTGCTAGTTTATGGTTTTATATATATTAAGGTACTATCTGTTTCAAGTTTGCTAACACTTATTATGACTTTGTAAAGATTTGTTACATGTTTGTTAATAGTAGTTTTTACGTTTTATCTATTTTCTTTTTATTATTGATTTTTTTTCTTGTTATTTTTCTCAGGTTGTGGACTAATTTATCATATTTGAAGATCACTATAAAGCTAGAGTGACTTTTCATTGTGGTTTTGAAAATATTAAGGCTATTACTAAAAAATTGACTAACTCGCAGAAGACTAGTTTTGGTCTTTTTCCCAATATTAATTCCTTTGTCAATTAAGCTAAAGTAGTACACTATGTATTGTTGAGGGAGGTTAATAACAAACTAAACGTAAATGAGACATGGTCTGTCTATCTTCTGTTTAAGACAGAGCAATTTATCAGGACTTTTAAGTATAGCAACACAAAGAGATAGATGTACTGTATAGAATATGGATTGTATTGTACTAGGATAAGATGAAAGAAAGAACTTCTGACAATCTTTGTTAAAATATAGAAGTTCAACATTCATCAATCGAAAGAACTTCTTGTAATCTTTGTTAACATATAGAAGTTCAACATTCATCAATCGATGGTCGTTTGAGACTTGACCTCGATCTTGATGTGAGTAATAAACTCATATTTGTACTTTTCTGACTTTTGACTTATCAGGTAAGGTTAAATATTCCTACAATTGAATTCTTATATCTTAGAGTCACAGAACTACACATGCCTGGGAACATACTTTATATATATGGAATATGCTTCTTACTTAAATGAACGCAAATTAATTGTTCCTTTTAGTGTTGATTCAAGGCTTGAACATAGAGCGCTCAATTTCTGTTAGTGCCAGAAATTTCGTTCTGTAATTAAATTATAGAATAATGTTCACTGGAGGATCAATGTAACTAATTGATAAAGACATAATTAGAAAGGTTAACAGACATTAAAAGGAAATTTTTGTCCCCGTACTAGCTCTAATTCTGTCCTCGTACTAGCTCGATAACATAAAGGTAGGATTTTGGTATTAAAAGGAAATAATTAAAAATAATAAGTATTGTTTTTAATCTCACAAATTAATATTATTTGTGAAATAATATTTAAGATATTATTTATCAAATAATATTTAATGGCAAAATAAAATTATTTTAATAATTTTGTGAAATTAATTTTTATTGAAAATAAATTTATTCATATTTAATTTTGTGGTATAATTGTATACTACATAACATAATATGATAAAGACGCAACAAATAACATTTTATAGAGATAAAATACCAAATGGCCCAAAGCCCTGCAGTTGGCGCCAATGAGATTAGGGTTATGTCTTCTTTTGATTGTTCTATAATTAGAACATAACATCAAGAAAGAAGACAAACAAAAGATGCAATTTCACGTTATGTTCCAAGAGAGAAAAATAGAGAACTTTGTTCTCTCTGTTCTGTGATAAGAACACTCTATCATTTATTGAGATTCAAAAGTGTATTCTTGTGTATCCTACCAAATAGCATAGATGTCCACATGTCTCCTTCTTTTTGTACGAGCCATAGTATGGAAGATGGTTGGTTAGGAGGCAAAGACGCTATTTTATCTACACGTGTTCTACATCTAGAAAATGTATTTGTAATAATTTTATATTTTATTCAGATTCATGTCGCATGAGAAATATCTAATTCTAGTTATGGTTCCTAGAGTGATTCGTTCTTATGCTTCAATAAATTGTTATTAACGCATTGAAGTGTTATCTCATTCTTCCACTACACTGTCAATCATATGATAACAAATCAACAAAGACTCCATAGACCCCACTCTATCATGGAAGCACATGGTCCCAATTTGTTTTCAACAAACATTAGATATTACACTTACTACAAACCAACAAAACACTCAGCCCCAAAAGCTTTCGATTTTTTCTCATGTATCTACCACCCAATTCAAAGAAAATCACCTTAAAATACTGCAAAAGAAAGTGTAAGAAAAGGTACCATTTACTAAAAAAGAACACCTCTTAAAATAGCTAGAAAAAAATAAAGAATGAAGATGAAGAATTAATTGTTCTGAAGCACATGGTCGTTAGATGTGTTGGGAAAACTTATACAAGATCTTTATTTATTTTCATGTAGATATAATATTAAACAAATTAATATGAGATAACCTAGAACATGTTTCTAAAATTGAATTCAAAGAGAAACAAAGATAAGAATACTTACAGTATATGCAGCGGAATGAAAGAGTCCTTCATTCAGTTTCTCTAACTCTTGTATCCTTTCTGTCGCAGAATATTACCAAGAAACTACACCGTTTTTCTAATTTCTTCACAGTCTTCCAATGTATCCTTACAATCACCTAGACTAGTGTGGGAAATTCTCAACACATGAGATAGATACAGAGAGAAGAAGAGAAAATAACGAAGAGGCTTAGAAAAGGACTTGTGTTTAGCGAGAATCTAAAACTATCAGAAAACCAGTGATTAAACTTCTCTGTCGTCTTTTTTGACTTCTCTCTAAGCACTACTTTTATAGACTCAATTAGGCCATTTAATTTAATTAAAAAATCAATAAAATAATAGCCAATTTGAAGCTCTAGGTCGAAATTATCATGGGCTTTAGGCCCGTAAAATTTCTCATTTGATTATAAGCCCATTTGACTTAAAATCAAGGCATGTATTATTTTCTATTGATTTAATTAATTAAAAAATTATTTAAATAATTTATCAAATTAATTATTTATAATTTAAACCTTGATTTAAACTTATTTATTAATTTAGATACAAATTTATCTTAATTAATAAATATGCCCTAATTTATCTTTTCTTCTAAAAAATACATAACTCTGTGAAACTATCCAAAATTTACCTGGTCAACTTTGATAATTCTAATTGATAATTAAATCAATTAAGTGAGACTATCTAGATGATTTTATCCAAGGTACAATGGGGACCATGGGCCTATGAAATCAAGCTCCAATAAGTTATCATAAATCTAACAAATAAATTTACTAACTTATTAATTCCTCGTGACTCCACTGTAGACTTAGAATTGCACTCTTGAATTCATAAAACGCTCTATAACAAATATAGATACGCTATTAATTATCCATTGTTACAACCATAATTGTCACTCAATCCTCTATAGATGGTCTACAATGAGATAGGACTAGAATACTGTTTTACCCCTCATTGTATTTTATCCTTAAAACACTTTGTTCCTTGTAAATTATATTTCAGTAAACTAATTTAATTACTGAAATGAGATCTCTATCATTTAACACCTTGAACCAAACTAAAAGGAAACCATCTTTTCACTTCTTCATCAGAAGCTATAGATGTTTATATCTATGATTAACACTCCCACTCAATTATACTACCGATTTCCCAAGATGTAAGTATGGGCTAGTCCATAGGGTAAGATGGTAACGAACAAGTCAAAGAACTCAAATAATACAATCAGTTAGAATACTAACCACTCAGAATTGAGATTGAATTGACCTAGGGTCAACTATATGATATGACTAGAATAGGTAATAACGATATGTTTACTTATCTTATCAACTGTCAATATCGGTCCTGTCCGATGTAACAAATACATCCGATATTATCTACTTTTCTAATGTTCTGGAAAGAACATAACATTGTAATGTGTAAGTAGATCATATCGTAGATTGGCAAGTCAGTGTAAATCATGTGCACTGACTAATCTTAGGACTAACTTATTTTGAACATATAATCTTATTTATATTCCACTATGATTAAGTCACTTTAAATAAGATTAGCTATATGCTCGGGATTTAATAGAAGTTTATATTAAACAAATAATCTTGAAAATAAAACATGTGAACAAAGTGATTGACTAAGGCAAAAAATGATTTCTATTCTTTTATTGATAATAAAATGAGATTACAAAAAATTTGGGATTTAATTAGGGCATAAAACCCCAACAAACTCCCACTTGTACTAATTGAAACTAATGCCTTAATTCTACTAATCCCATTTCCTTGATATGCTTATCAAATGTAGCTTCTGGTAGTGTCTTTGTAAATGGATCCGCAAAATTGTCTTCAGTTGCAATCTTCATAACCTTCACATGTCCCCTGGCCACATATTCTCGAAAAATGTGATACTTCCTTTCTATATGCTTACTCCTCTTATGACTTCGAGGTTCTTTCGAGTTGGCTATCGCTCCTATATTGTCACAAAACAACACAAGCGGTTTATCCATGTTTGGAATAACACAAAGATCCGAATAGAACTTCTTTAGCCAGACTATTTCCTTAGCTGCTTCTGACGCGGCTATGTACTCAGCCTCCATGGTGGAATCTGAGATTGCAGACTGTTTTACGCTTCTCCAAGTCACAACTCCACCCCCAAGAGTAAACACCATTCCAGAAGTAGACTTCTTGTCATCGACATCAGTCTGAAAATCTGAATCGGTGTAGCCTATAGGGTTTAGAACACCACCCTTTTAGACTAACATATAATCCCTAGTCTGTCTCAAATATTTCAGGATATGCTTAACTGCTATCCAATGTTTCGGTCCTGGGTTTGACTGATACCTGCTCATACTCCCACTGCATAGCAGATATCTGGTCTAGTACACAACATGACATACATCAGACTTCCAATTACAGATGCGTAAGGAACTTTTCTCATTGCATCTTCCTCTTCAGGAGTCTGGGGAGACTGCTTCTTTGAAAGATGAATTCCATGGCGGAAGGTAGACGCCCTTTCTTGGAATTTGTCATTGAGAAACGTTCAAGCTCTTTGTCTATGTAAGCTGCTTGAGATAGAGCTAAGAGTCTATTCTTTCTATCCTTGATGATCTGGATACCTAGAACACAACTGGCTTCACCCAAATCCTTCCTCTGGAATTGAGTGCTCAGCCAATTCTTCACATCTGATAATTTCTTAACATTGTTTCCAATGAGTAAGATATCATCTACATAAAGAACCAGGAATACCACTATTTGATTTGCCTTCAGTTGGTAAACACAGGGCTCATCAATATTTTGTGCAAAGCCCTAGGTTTTGATTATTTCATCAAACCTAAGATTCTAGGAACGAGAAGCTTGCTTAAGTCCATAGATTGACCTATTCAACTTGCAAAATTTTCCTTCTTGTCCAGCTACTTTAAATCCTTCTGGCTGATCCATATAAATGACTTCGTCAAACTTTCCATTAAGAAAAGTTGTCTTGACGTCCATTTGCCAGATCTCATAGTCGAGAGCGGCTGCTATGGATAGGAGGATGCGAATGGACTTGAGCATGGCTACCGGACTAAAAGTTTCCTTATAGTCCGCGCCTTCTCTTTGGGTATAACCCTTTGCCACTATTCGAGCTTTATAAATCTTGATATTTCCATCAACACCTCGTTTCTTCTTATAGATCCACTTGCACCCAATGGCCCTAAAGTCACAAGGTGCTTCCACAAGATCCCATACGGAATTTGAGTACATGGACTCCATTTCCTGTTTCATGGCTTCGAGTCATAGTTCCTTTTCAGGGCTAGCCATTGCTTGTTTGAAAGACAACAGATCATCATCACTAGTGTCACCAACAACCATATTGGTTTCACCATCCAAACCATAGCGAACTGGGTTCCTAGAAACCCTCCCACTACGACGAGGCTCTGTGACTATTTGCTCAGGAACAGTGGTACTTTCTTCATTTCAATCGACTTGCGTCGGTTGGACATGAAGAGTGGGAATTTCATCATCAACTCGCGTTGATGACGATGAAACATTGGTTGGAGTCAAATCTTTAACCATCTCCTCTAAAACTAATTTTCTGCGAAGTTTGAAGTTTTCGACATAGTCATTTTCCAGAAAAGTAGCATTTGTAGAAGTAGACAATTTCTTTTCTGAATGACTATAGAAAAGTCCACCCCGAGTACCTTTAGGATATCCAGCAAACATGAAACTTCAGTTCGCGGTTTTAGATTTCCCTCCTTTTTCCTCAGGACGTGAGCGGGACACCCCCAGATTCTATAATGGCGTAAACTTGGTTCACGACCATTCCAGTGTTCTAAAGGTGTTTTGGGGATTGATTTTGAAGGCACGGCATTGAGAATGTCGTTTGTGGTTTCAATTGCATGTCCCCAGAACGAAGTTGGTAGAGTTGAATAACTAAGCATGCATCTAACCATTTCCAATAAAGTTCTGTTCCGGCGTTCCGCTACACCATTTTGTTGCGGAGTACCTAGGGTAGTAAGTTGTGATAAAATCCCAAGTTCAGTTAAATGATCTTGGAACTACATATCCAAATATTCTCCACCCCTATCAGATCTCAAGATCTTTAATGTTTTACCTAATTGGTTCTGAGCCATTGCTAGGTTTTCTTGAAACTTTGAAAATGTTTATGATTTCCTATGCATTTGGTAAAGACATGAGTATCTAGAGTAATCGTCAATGAATGTGAAGAAATACTCTAAACCACCCCTGGCTTGTACATTCAAAGGTCCACAAACATTTGAATTAATAAGTACAAGTGGTTCTTTGGCCCTATCACCCTTTGCAGAGAATGGACGCTTGGTTAGTTTTCCTTCTAGACAAGATTCACAGACAGGTAATTCACCTAAGGTGAGTTCCCTCAAAGGTCCATCCTTTGTAAGTCTTTGAATCCTATCATAGCCAATGTGACCTAGTCTAAAGTGCCATAAATACATCATATTATTGTTATCGGTCTTTTGACGTTTATTGGTCCTAGGTTTAGCAACTTTGAATAAATCATTGTTAAGGGCGAGGGGTTCGTTAGGTTGCAGAATATAAAGCCCGTTTTCCAAACATGCAATACACAATTGTGATCCATTGAAGGAAATAGATATATTAGAACTTGTGAAAGTCATAACAAATTGTTCTAATTGCAACATGGAAACTGAAATTAAATTTCGACTAAAATCCGGAATAAAAAATACATATTTTAAAATTAAGTATTTATTTCCGAACTTCAGACGAGTTATTCCTCTAGCTTGGACCTTAACGAACGCTCCGTTCCCAACTCTAAGCTTTAAGCCGCCTTCGTCCACTTCCTCCCATGATTCAAGAAGCTGTAAAGAGTTACAAACATGGTTGGTAGATCCAGAATCAATAATCCAAACAGATTTATCATTCTCTAAACACATGTTTCTAAGATAAATGAACTATAATCATTACCTTTGTTTTTAGCTTTTAGAAACTTGGGGCAATCTCATTTCCAATGCCCCTTCTCTTTGCAGTGAAAACACTTATCTTTACCTTTCTTGTTTTTCTTGTTCTTGCCCTTGGACGTCTGTGCACTAGGTCGTGCACTCGTCTTTGCAGCCTTTGCAGGCTTGGGGTTGGTGTTTTGTCCACCTTTCCTCTTGTTTCTAGCTTTCGAAGACGAAGCTTGGTTAGCTTCAGCCTTAGCTAGATCAGCAGCAATAAAAGTAGTCTTATTTTCTCCTCCTTTACTAGGTCCACCCATGATAAACTAAAAAGTCTGAACCTCGTTCTTGAGCTGCGTCAGACCATAGTTGAGTTGATCACGAACATGCTGACATGGTGCTATTTGAGCATTCACGGTGTCATCACGTATGTGCGGAGATGGTGCTAACCAAGCATTTATGGTGCCATCACGAGCACGGACGGTGCCATCACGAACGTGCAGACACAATGCTTGTTCTGAGGATTTCTCACTCATGACGAACTCGGAGTTGTCACCAATCAACTCTATTTTGATATTCTGCTTCCAATTAAGGAAGTTTTCTCGAGTGAGTTTCTCCATCGAAAGTTGAGAAAGGAAGGGAGTAGACACAAACACTACTTAACTTAAAACTACAAATTACCAATAAAATATAAATCAATCACATTTGCTCAATAAAACTTCAATTCACACAAATTTCAAGAAATAACACAACATATACCAAAAATATGTAAGATAACAGAAAAAATACCAAAAACAATCATATCTCTATTTCTTTAGGTTTTTAACTAATCTATGATATCCTTGTCCCGGTTGGCGAGAGTAAAAAAAATACCACTAGTTAAATAGAGTTGTAAACTCATTTAATAATGGACACCACTATTAACAACCTACTATTCAATCAAAATAAGAAAACAAAATCTCTTATTTTATGAGCTAGACCCACGGTTTCGGTAATCATAGATTTAGTCCTAGTAGTCACCGTAGGCGTGAGTCTAGTAGAATTTGACCTATAATTATCTATCTTTCAAAATCTAACCTTGTCAAAATAACTAATGAACACCTTCCGTAGGGGGATGAATCAAAGCGCCTTGAGGTCTCATTAAGCTATTGACTATGTTAAACCAAGAGTGGAGATCGAATAAAATTCTTAAAATAAACTCATTATTAAATTAAAAAAATAGTATTTTTATTATTTATTTTTAGAAAATTAATGACTATGGTTTTCCAAAAAAAATTAAACAGATTAAAATTTTTAAAACCAAAAGTCCTATAATTTCTTATTAATTCTAAAGTGTCACATCGAAACAAATCCAATTAATTTAGAATTAATTTGTTGCTAATCAATATTTAGGTTTAAGTAATATAATGAACCTATACAATTAAGTCCAACTCAGGTAAATGAGCCTTAACAATTGGGCTTGTATGGAGGGGGGCTGAGTCAAGTTTGTCGTTCCCACTACAAAGGCCCCTATCTTTCATACGAGGTCCAAAATACAGGAATTTAAACCTTCGTTTTATTAATTATTATTAATTGATTAGGCCCACTATAGTCATGCAAAGCAAATGGGCCTTCACAAGTGAAATCACTCACAAGAGAGGAATTTAAACTTTACATTTTCTAATGGGCCCAAATAAAACCTATCATTTTATGAATATTTTATTTGGTAAAAATCATATATCTAACAAACATATGGGCCACTATATGCATCTAAGTCCAATTGCAAAAATACCACATATAGTGCAAACAAACATGTTATAATTGGATGGGCCTAATCATGTTACTATATGAGCAATTCTATGAATTTATACAAAAATAGCACAATTTATTTCATTTGCAAAAATACCACAATTAATTATCTAGAATTTATCAAAAAATTCGATCTAATAAAATTTTTACAAAAAATAAGTCAATTCAAATGAAATTTATCAACAATTAATAGTAGTTAATTTAAATTTCATTTATCAACAATCAACTTGGTTTAGGTTAATTTGAAAAAAAATACTAATTTAATTTAAATAGGATTTATCAACAATTAACCAAAGTTAATTTTAATCCCATTTATTAAAAAAAATATTTTATTAATTGGCTGAAAAAATTGATATTTTCAAATTTAAAACAATTTTAAATTTTAAAATCAATATTTTGTGTTGTTACAACTATTATCTAATATTTTAACCATTTAAAAAAATAAAATATAAATAGTTATAACAACACTAAAATATCTTAAAACAGTTAATCAAATTCAAATATCCATAAAAATATATAACTAAAAATATTTAAATTTCAAATAATTTAAATATTTAAAAAAACTATAGAATAAACAGATATTTATATTTTCAAATAAATATTTAATAAAAATATCAAGAATTTAAAAGAAAATATCTTAAATATCTGATATCTTAATTCTAATATTTTAATATTGTTGACGCGGTTCTTCGCCAACAAGTAATTAAGAGAAGAAGAGAAAGGGATTAGTACTAAATGTAGAACCGTATCAGATATGTGATCTTATAGACTGAAAGAGATGACTCAAGACACGTTTTTTAAGTGGTTCAAAGGTTAAAATCATTCTACTCCACTAGTCAATATTATTGATATATATTGGGTATTTGATAACAGAGTATTCCTTACAAGAGATCATCCAATCCCTTCTCAACTCCCAGGGTCTCCATATTTATAGGAGAAGGCACCTGGAAGTTGGCAAGAAGGTCATCCCGTGACCTTCTTACCCATCATGTCAATTCTGTGACATTCATGATTAATTCCTAAACATGACACATAAGTGTGGTAAAATCAATAGGTAAGGAGATAATGGGCCGCACGGCCCAACCCAGTCGTGGGTGTCTGAATACGCACGTTCCTGCTGCGTGTCCGAGAAGTCAGGGGCATATCAGACACGTGATATCTGATATATGCACGTTTACCTTGCGTGTGTTGACTTTACAAAGGGTCGTAGCCTCCATATCTAGCTCGTACCACGAGCTGCATACTTGACCCGATCTTCGCCCTTCAGAGTCCTTGCTCTAGTCTTGGCAATCTTGGCGAGCCCTTGGGCGTCTCCTCGAGCTAAGGAGGCACGACCTTATGACAGAAGCTCCGGTCTTGGGGACGTCCATGAAATAATCATGATTAGTCCGCAGCTCGGCTTGATAATCAGCCCGTGGGAAAATCAGGGCGTACAAATATATTAAAAGATTTAAAATTAAGTTGTTAGTCTATTTTTAAATTTGAATTTGAATCTTTGTAGAAAATATCTAATTATTTAAATCTCAACTAACAAAAAAATATTATTTTTTTAAAATACAATTTAAATGCAAAAATAAATCTGATATTTTTGGCTTTGATTATAAATAATTTATTTCCACAATTTTTAATTTTCTTTAATTTTCAAACAAAAAATTTTAGAAACAAAATGGATGAATAGTCCCGCGGGTACTGTTCATCGTGCAGGTGGCTGGGTGGCTAGGCGTGCACGCGCGGCAGCCAGTGCAAAAAAATTTCGATTTTTTTTTGTGTGCAATTTTTCTAACCAAAACTATTTTCTAATTAATTTTTAACATGTTTTACACAAAATAAATCATATATAAAAATTAATAGCATAGAAAACACAACAAAATAACTTAAAAATTACTAATAATCACATAAAATCAATATGCTTGATAAAAACATGAAATCCATCCAATTATTCAAACACATCAAATAATCCAATTTTTAACATGTTCATGCATGAAAATAAAGATTACCAAAGGCTCTGAGGCCAGTTGTTGGAAAAACTTATACAAGATCTTTATTTATTTTCATGTAGATCTAATATTAAATAAATTAATATGAGATAACCTAGAACATGTTTCTAAAATTGATATTCATATCTATGATTAACACTCCCACTCAATTATACTACCGAGTTCCCAAGATGTAAGTATGGGCTAGTCCGTAGGGTAAGCTGGTAACGAACAAGTCAAAGAACTCAAATAATACAATCAGTTAGAATACTAACCACTCAGAATTAAGATTGAATTGACCTATGGTCAACTATATGATATGGCTAGAATAGATAATAACGGTGTGTTTACTTATCTTATCAACTGTCAATATCGGTCATGGCCGATGTAACAAATACATCCGATCTTATCTAATTTGCTAATGTTTTGGAAAGAACATAACACTGTAATGTGTAAGTAGATCATATCGTAGATTGGCAAGTCAGTGTAAATCCTGTGGACTGACTAATCTTAGGACTAACTTATTTTGAACATATAATCATATTTATATTCCACTGTGATTACATCACTATAAATAAGATTAGTTATATGCTCGAGATTTAATTGATGTTTATATTAAACAAATAATCATGAAAATAAAACATGTGAGCAAAGTGATTGACCAAGTCAAAAAATGATTTCTATTCTTTTATTGATAATAAAATGAGATTACAAAGAATTTGGGTTTTAATTAGGTCATAAAACCCCGACAAGATGCTCTCACCACCAACCATCTCTTGAGTTCTTCGGTCATCGTTAACAATGGTGGTGGGGTATCCACTGGAGAAATCACTTGGGTCATAGGGTATCGACTGGAGAAATTTTTGGATCCTTGGTTTGATTGTGGCTTGACTTCTCTCAACTTGAAGTCGTTTTCTTAAAATTCTTTTGAACAGTCGATTCGACTTCTATTTTAATTTTTTTATTTTTATTTTCAAAGATCAATAGTGTTTTTAACATTTTATGTTTGATTTGTTTTGTTTTGAATATTAATTAAATATTTATTTCTCAGTTAGTTTTAATTGATTTATTAATTACCAATTTTTAAAATGATATATATATACATGTTAAATAAAAATTGGATATTTCATTAATTTTATGAGATTTTTTTTAATATTTGTTAGCTTTTAAACCAATCAACAAGTGCCACATGTACAAGTAGACATACTTAACAATTGAGGGACTATAGTTGCATAGAATGTGTAACGGTAGGGATTTTTGCTGCTAAAAAATTTACATAAGGATTTAAGTGTAACAAAATGAACTACATAGGATTTTATGCCGCAAATTTCCCAAAGAAAAATAAGAAGTAACCAAGAAGTAAACAAAAATAATAAGTATTTTTATGTGCTGCTGCTAATGCTAGTGCTTTGATAAGTTGTTTCCAATCTAAATATGTTACCGTAACATAACCTAATAATAAAGAGTATTTTAAATAAAGGAAAATATTAGTTTGCCCCCAATGTTTTTCCCGAATAATGGATCAATCCCTAGTTTTGTTAAATGAAAATTTGAACCCTTTATTTTACAAAACAGATTAAAATAGTATCGTGGACTCGATTTTTGTAAAACTATTTTTCAATAGGACCAAATTGCCCTAAGATTTTTTAGTTATTGAATTAATTAAATAAATAAAAATAAAATTTTAAATTTTAAATTTTAAAAAGAAAAAACATATTTTAATTAAATAAAAATTAAAAATAATTATAATAAAAAAAAATCAAATTACACCTAAACCTAAATTTAATCCTTAACTTATTATAACATTAGCCATATTTATTAAAATCTCCAAATAATGATAGCAAAATATGTTTTGGATTCATCCTTGAAAACCCACTTTTAAAACCTAGATCAAATCAAAACATGTGCACCCAGATTAAAAACCTAAAAAATTAATCAAAATGTATTTTTGAGTTGATCACTCAATCCCAAATTTAAGAATCAATACAACAACTTCTATCAAAAAATTCAAACTCCCAGACCATTAGAATAGATATTGCCCATGATTGGGTGAACAGAATCTCAAAGGCATATACAATACAAAATCCAAAATCATTTAGCAAAAAAAAAAATACTGATTTGAAATCAACTAAAACACCTAAATCTGAAACTCCATTACAGGATTCGACGAAAGGTTCCTGTTGGAGACATGCTCATTCTCACCAAGTCGAAGAACTAACCCCACAAATCAACGAGATGTTGAAGTTGCTCCTTGGATCTGATTGTTGTGGTGCCTAGAAGGCTGACAAGATCCAACCATCTCACCTCGCCCAGCGTCCAACTTAGATTTGCAGCTAGCGTTCAACCCCATTTACTCAAATCTATAGAAGAAGAAGAACTCCTCAAATTTAGCTGCCGTGGTGCCCAAAAGGCTGACGAGATCCCACATTCTAGCCTCCCCCAGTGTACAACTCAGATCATCTGCAACGTCCAACTCCACTGACTCGGATCTGTAGAACAAGAAGAACAAGAAGGAAAAGATGAAGATGAAAAAGGCATTAAAAAAAAAAGGAATAAAAATTATTTAGAATTTGGGTTTAGGTTTAAACATTAATGTTTTTTTGGAACAAATTTTTAATGTTTTTAGATAAGTAGGTTTTAGTTTTTTTTTTTAATTTTCTAATTTTTTTATTAATTTCTAATTAAGTAATATATTTTTGAATTGTTTTTATTTTAAAATCAATTTAAATTTATTTTCTATTTTAAAATCTATTTTTGATTATTTAATTAATTCAATAATATATAAAATATGGGCATTTTGGTCATATTGAAAAATAATTTGACCGAAATCAGACTTAGGGTCTGAATTGATCTGTTTTGAAAAACACAGGTTCCAAATTATTGAAGATTTGGCCTCATTACCTCCATCGGGTGAAATGTGAAATCTATATCGATCACAAGAACCTCAAGTATTTATTCAGGCAACGGGAATTGAACATGAGGCAAAGAAGGTGTTTAGAGTTAGTCAAAGATTAGGACTGCGAGATAATGTATCACCCCGGTAAGGCCAACATAGTAGCTGATACTCTTATCCACAGAGGTCCAGGAATGGTTTTTGCTTTACAACATATCTGGAAAGATTCTAGACGATATGGAACAAGCCGGTGTAGAAATGATCACAGGGCAACTTGCTAAGGTTACACTTCAATTTACCTTGTTAAAAAGAATCAAGGAAGGGAAAACTACAGATAAGATGTTAAGTGAACTGAAGCAAGATATTCAGAACTGGAATGCCAAAGACTACACTGTATCAGACACTGGGCTAATAAAATACGAGGACGTATTTGTGTGCCTCATAGCAAGGAACTTAAAAATGAGATTTTGGTGAAAGCCCATACTACACCATATTCAATTCACCCATGGACCACTAAAATGTATCATGATCTGAAGGCATTATATTGGTGGTCTGGAATGAAGAAAGATGTAGTGGATTATGTGACGAAATGCCTAACTTGTCAAAAGGTCAAGGCAGAACATTAAAGACAAGCGGGATTGCTACAACCATTGAATCTTCTGGAGTGGAAATGGGAAAAGATATCTATGGATTTTGTGACAGGGTTACCTAAGACCACGAAATAGAACGATGCAATTTGGGTAATAGTGGAAACAAAGTCCGCCCATTTTCTACCCGTACACATGACCTTTTCCATGGACCAATTTGTAGGACTTTATATGAACGAGATAGTACGATTGTATGGAACACCGTACTCCATTGTATGTGATCGAGAAACTCGGTTTACATCATGTTAATAAATTTGCGATACAGATGGATATTCAAAAAGTATTTGAAGATGCTCGATGTAGGATACTTCCTTCAACCTAGTCTAATGCATCCCAAGAATGATAATTTATATTTCAACCGGCTACGATCACCTCCTGTGAAATTTTTGTTAAGAAATTTTATGGGCAGTTCTATGCAGCTAGTATACACCCAATAGAGGCCAACCAGTTCATAGATTTAAGACAAAAGGATGACAAGCCTTTGAAAGAATACATACAAAGTTTCATGAGAGCAGCTGCTCAAGCCAAGTCTGTGGGTGATGAAGGGAAAATGTTGGCCATTATAGCAGGAGTCAAAATGCAATCATTTCTATGGAATATCCTACGAAAAAATGGAGTCAAAACTACCTAATAATTCCTGGATCAAGCAAATAAATTGTAACGCCCCAAAATCTCTAATAGAATTAGTGTATGGATTAGCGTGTTGGGAGGACACGCGAGTTGATTATGTGCTAATTAATTGAATTATGTCATCTATATGCTTATATGATTGAGTATGCATGATTATGTGTATTAAATGTGTTTAAAACCCGCTTTTCATATAAATGGGCATCTTTTGCATTTTTGGCCCGTTGAGGGTATATTTGTAATTTTATATGCAATGTGATTGAGACCACATTATTATGTGGATATATTTGTGATATTCGACATGAGTCAATCCTTTTGAGAAATTTAGCGAAAAAGTTACAATAGGGATTTATACCCGGCTCGGGGTGAGCCAGAAGTATTTTGGTAATTTTGTGTATTTTTGGAATTAATGGAATATATTTGAGGAAAATATTAGTATTTGGAAGATTAGTAGATTAATTGGGAAGTTTTAAGTATAACTTGAGGCTTAGTGGGAATTGGTGCTAAATGACCATTTTGCCCTTGTGGGGCTTTAAGGAAAAGGTTAATGGATAGGGGTATATTGGTCATTTGACCAAGGGATTAGTGGAAGGAAACTAAGTGGCTGGGCAGCCAAGGATTCATGTTTTCCTTAGTCTCTCTCTCTCTCTCTTGGTCTTTCTGAAATCACTCTTAGGAAGAACACTTAAATTGGAGAGGAACTCTTAAAATTATGAAATAATCTTTGAGGAATTGAGCTGCAAAGTGAGAAGGTTAGGTGTAGCGCACTAATTTTTTATTATTAATTTTTAAGTGTTAGGAAATTATTATTTTAATTTTTTGAATGGTTTGGTAGAAATTATGTGAATTTAATTTTGTAATTTGTTTTATTTAATTATTCTATTTTAAGAGTCTTCTTGAGATTTGATTGTGTGCACCAAGGTGCATGGTTAGCAGAAATGCACCCTAGCACTTGTGTGTGCGCATGTGCATGGTGAGCATGCAATAGTTTTTCCCATGCATTATTTTCTTTTTATTATTTTAGTGATTCTCTAATTTTATTTCATTAATTAAGAAGAAAAAGAAAAGGAAAAAAATAGAGAGAGTGGCGTGAGAAGAGTGGGAAAGGGAGAGATTTCTTTTCCCATTAAGTTTTGAAAATTTAAATAAATTAAATTAGATGTATTTTAGCTATTTTGGGTAAGGAAAATCACTAATTAATTGTGAGGATATTTTTTATTGGTTTTCTTTGATATGGTGAGTAAATGAAAATGTGGAAAAAGGAAAAGAAAATGAGAGTGAGGGAGAGTGTGGACGACAGCCACAAGAAAAGGGAAAGGAAAATTGATTTTTCTAATTATTCTCTTTATGGGTCAAGGCCTTCATTGTCTTGATTTGGGAAAGGGATTTGATTAGTTTCCCTTTTAATTAGCCTTGATTATTAGACCTTAGGGTAAATAAAATAGCGAACAATGAGTATTGGAAACACATTTTGGCTAGCGTGCAAGAGGGGAAGAGAGAGAGAGAGAGCTCGAGAACTAGAGAGAGAAAGAAAGATAAAAAGAGAGAGAGAGTGTGAGTGTGTGCGTGGGAGAAGAAGAAGAAGAGAGGAAGGGCGGTTCCAATATAGGTTTGCATCCTTGTTTTCCCTAGTGATAGATTTTCTAATTCATCTCCTCACCTTCTTGATTATACTAAGTTTTCTTGTTGATGTTGTGTTTCTTTCTTGCTGTGGTTTCAAAATCCCTAGGGGGTGTGATCAAAGGTGGTAACCATTTTGGGTTTTGATTTCTATCAAAGGAGGTAGTTGATCCTTTGTTAGGAAAATATATATTTTCCTCAATGGAAATGGTAAGAAATTACAACTCTAGAAAAAATATTACAAATAAATATTGATTGATTAAATAAAGTGTTACAACTCTATGACTGAAAATACAAATATATAATAGAAGAAATAGAAGCAGAGAATATAGAACTACAACTCTAAGCAAAATGATACAAATAAAGTAAAAGTGTTTAAACAAAGGAAATAAAATGATTACAACTCTTAAGCAAAAGTACAAGTAAATAGAACAAGAAGAATATGAAGAAAAACAATAGTTGAAAATAAGAATAAGAACAAAACAATAAACTCTCACTCACACAACCAAAATGAAGAGTGTTGGGGATCACCAACTTGAACAAGGTTTGAAACCTTTGTCCAAAAGCTTATTTCCCCCTAACTCAAGCACTAAGGGATCTCTAATAGATTTTGGAAATGCTTTCTTGAATAATCAAGCCTCAAGGTGTTTTCTAGCCAAGTGCTCTAATGGATAGAAAAGTTGTGTCTTTCAAGTGAGTAATAGGCTCCTATTTATAGAGTTTAGAGACACCCTTTGAATTTCAAATTCCACCAACCCTCATGGCTGTTACCAATGATAAATTTGATGTTTATGGAATTAAAAGTTATATTTGGAAGTTATTTGGGTTTTTGGAGTTGTTCAACAAAGTTGGAAAAAACTGAAAATTTGGTCAGAAAAACCCTTGTGGCCGCGGCGTCCAGGGACATCAGTGACCGCGGCCATTGCTCTCTGTCCCATAGGCCGCGACCACTGACCAATTTCAACACATGAATTTGTGCTATTTTTCCAAACGGTTCCAAACCTTCCCAATTGATTTTGTAACCCCCAAAACACATTATTGGGGTTAAAATCATATCTTTAAAAGCCATTTCACATATGAATTTTATGAAATTCATCTCAATATTGTGTAACAACAAATTTACACAATAAATGGTAATATTTGGAAGTTACAAATTTGTAGCTGAATTTGTAACACCAAATATGTTACATATTTGGATATTTCTCATATATCTAAATATTATAACTCTCTATTATATGTTACAATATGTGACATTCTTTGTCACATTTATTTAATCTAAAACATTATATTATAAAATAATATAACATTCCCCCACTAGATTAAATAATTATCTATTGTAAAACTTATTTAATCAATCATTATATTTTAAAATATAACATATCCCCTACTTGATTAAATAAGAACTCTCTCGTATAGGAGTCATTGCATTGGTGCATAAAATAAAGTGTTTTTCAACTTGAACTTTATTATAGTGTAATTATCACAAAGTTTGTCGAAAATTTGGTTGCACTAGGCATTGAACCAATTTTCATGATAATAAATTGGTGATAACACACACACCTTTGCAATGTTCACTTGAGACCTCCATGTCTCGCTTTGCACCGTTAATGGCCAAGTGCACTTTCCATTCATGGACGTTCTTGAGAATACTCCCAATTCTCATGAGAGGCAGCACCACCCCTAGGTCCATATAGGTAGAATTCTTACAGTATTTTGTTACCAAAAATATTTGTCTTCATAAGACTGAAATCTATTAAAAAACCTTTCGGTTTTAACCCTCAACTTGGTAACTCACAAGTACTCAACATCTCAGATGGGACTTGTTTTGAGTACAACTAATATTCACTTGACTGACTTGTTGTTACCTATTGAACCTAACACTAGTTGAATAACTAGTGTTATGATAAGTTACCATCAATCGTGAATCTCTTTAGGGAGTTTATGTACCATCCCTCGTTAGTGGCCAGATTTTCACTTGTTCTCACATAGGATATTGAGATGACTCCTCTTTGAATCAATTCTCTTACATATCCATGTCTTAGACTAATGTGTCTAGATTTCCAATTATACACTCCGCTGTATGCTCTAGCCAATGTCGCTTGGCTATAACAATATATCGATATAGTGAATACATTCTCTTTGATTAGAGGTATCTCTATCAATAGATCCCTTAACCATTCGGCCTCTTTGCCAGTAGCAGCTAGAGCTATAAACTCTGCTTCCATAGTGGAATGAGATATACAGGTTTGTTTCTTGGAACCCCAAGAAATTGCACCCCACCAAGTGTAAATACCCAACCAGTTGTGGACAAGTTGTCCCCAAGATTAGATATACAGCTTGCATCTGTATATCCTTCTAAGATTGAAGGAAATTTGGAGTAGTGAAGGCTTAGTCCTTTGGTTTTCTTGAGATAACCTAGGACTCTTCCAATCGCCTTCCAGTGATCCACACTTGGATTACTTGTAAGCCTACTAAGTTTACTCACCACAAATGCTATATCAGGTCTAGTACATTGTGCAGCGTACATTAGACTCCCTATAGCACTAGCGTACTCCAATTGAGCCACCGCTCTTCCTTCATTCTTCTCCAGTTTTACACTATGATTGAATGGAGTATTGGCATCTTTAACCTTGAGATGGTTAAAATTGTGCAATACTTTCTCAATAAAGTGGGCTTGCCCCAACGCAAAACCCCCACTATGTTTCTTTACTTTGATACAAAGTATAGTGTCAACTTCTCCAAAATCTTTCATCTTGAAGGTTGATGAAAGAAACCTCTTCGTTTCTTCTATCCCTTTCATGATATCACTTAGAATAAGCATGTCATCCACATATAAGCAAACAATGATCACATATCCCTTACAAGTTTTAGAATACAAACACTTGTCTCCATTGTTATGTCTAAACCCATTAGACATAATGGCTTGATTAAATTTCTCATGCCATTGCTTAGGATCTTGTTTTAATCCATATAAGGATTTTACAAGTCTACATACTTTATGTTCATATTTTGGTAGGACAAACCCTTCGAGTTGTTCCATATAGACTTCCTCATTGAGGTCACCATTAAGGAATGTCGTTTTGACATCCATTTGATGAACATACAAGTTGTGTATAGAAGCTAAAGCGAACAATATTCTTATAGAAGTTGTTCTTGCAACAGGCGCATAGGTATCGAAATAATTGATACCCTCTTTTTGCCTAAAACCTTTAGCTACTAATCTAGCTTTAAAGGTTTGGATATTACTGTCAGTGTGGTATTTTCTCCTAAATACCCACTTACGCCCAATTGGCTTAGACCCCGGTGGGAGATCTACCAATTCCCAAGTGTTGTTGAAAAGAATGGAATCCATCTCATCATTAATAGATTCTTTCCAAAATGCATTATCTCTTGATTTCATAACTTCTCTATAAGTCTTAGGATCATCTTCAATGAGAAGTACAATAGGAATTTTCCTAATGACTTCCTTTGTATTTCTTTCTACCATGTAGAATGAAATTCATTGAGAATCTATGTCATCCACTACTAGACTTTTCTCCTTTTTAAGCCTTTGACTTCTTCTAAGTTCAAAGGGTTGCTTTACATTCTTTTGTGAATTCTCCTCTTGAGAATCAACTTTGGATGTAGAAGCTTGAGAATTGTTCTCATATAACAAATTCTCCTTTAGAGATGTTGAAGCTTGAGAATTGTTGTCACATAACATGTTCTAAAAAAAAATTAACTTCTCTAGATTCAATCACAATATTAGACTCTAAGTCTAATAGCCTATAAGCATTACTATTGTTGGCATAACCAACAAAACACACTTTATGGCTCTTGAACTTAACTTTGTTCTATTAGGTTCATTTTTCTTGCAATATGCAAGACACCCCCACACTTTGAAGTACCCTATGTTGCGTTTTCTTCCTTTCCATAACTCATATGAAAATTTCTCGAGCAAATAATAACTAATTTCATTTTTAGTTGTTTAAATAATCTTTAAATTACTTAAACAACTTTTGTGCATTTTCTAAGAGTCTCTTTGAGATTCTTTTGAAAACATCATTTTGACATCCAATGATTTTCTCATCAAAATCAATTTGAAGATGTCAATTTTTTTTAAACACTTAAATCAAAGAAAATAAACCCTCAATGATTTATTTAAACACTTTGATTTCTAATGCTTTGTCTTAAAATTATCTCCTTATTGAGATTAATTTAAACATATCACCATCTTTAACAAGAATGAATAAAATTCTCTTCAGCCTTATTCACTATTGGTATAAATATTCAAAATTGTTTCTCCAATTTTGTAATGTCACCTCATTGAGACATTGAATATTTGAGAATTATTGTCACTAAATAATTCTCAAATGTTTTCTCTTTTGACCACTGTTGACTACGATTTTGGCCAACGTCGACGTCAAAACTACAATAAACCTTCAATAGAAAAAATGACACTGATAATTTTTATAGTGCTTTAGCCCCAATATGTTGGTAATAGCCTAATCCACTTATTGTTGTGATTTATGGATCTACACTCAAGATCAGAAGAACCTGTGTCAACTGGTTTTCTTAAGTGTAAATGAAAAGAATACAATATTTCTCTCTGAATACAAATACTCTCTTAGGAAAATCAGAATTAGAATCCCCTCAATGATGCCATGAGCTCTGTATTTAAAGGCCCAGGATCGTATAAACCGAAATCCCTCATAATCGGGATATTTCTGTTACTCTCCCAATATTTAATTAATAATAACATTTAAATTACAACAATATGAGATTTCTTTGGGATAATATGAGAGATCCCCGCATAGGTATGACTAATTCTAACCGAAGCCGTTACTGGAATTTCGCTGCATAACAATGATCTGTCTAGTTAGCCAACTTCACTCCTTGAAGAAAGACTAGTCGGCCAAAACACTCGACTGGTCAGCCAAAACACTCGACTGGTCAGCCAAAGCAGATGACTGGTCGGCCACACACTTCACTGGTCGGCCAAACACTTCACTGGTCGACCAAAGCACTCGGCTGGTCGGCCAAGCACTTCACTGGTCGGCCAAGAAAGGTGACTGTTCAGTCAAAAGTCTTTACCGGTCAGACAGAAATTCTACCAGGTCGGACAGATCACTTCCAAACCAGATAAACAATTTCCATGCCAGTAATATCACCAGATTAATCTAAAACCTTTCTCCCAGCCATTTCTTGCCACTTGTCAATTTTATTGCCACATCATCGTTTTCAAATTTTGGGGATAACATTTGCCCCCCAAGTTTATTATATGATATACTCACATAATAAACTTTTTTTTTCTCCAACTGCTGATGGCATATAAAAAGAAACTGACTTTATACATTCTCTCACCTCTGCAAACAAACCACGACGTCTTACCAGACCACGACCATTGCAGTTAATTGCTCCCACTCGTTGGAGAGAGAATAGCCAAGAGAATTTCAAGAGTCTAAAGGTAAGTGAAAATTTGCACTCTTCCCTTTAAATAGACCCATAAGTGCTCACAATCCATAAGCAAAAAGGAAAAGACTCACAAACCTCCCAATTTTCATCTTGGCCGTAACCTTCCAAAACCTTTCCTCCTCTTGGCCGAAATCCTCCAAGAACTCTAAGAAGGGCTCCAATTTTCTTCAAGAAAATCCAAGGGTTCCTCAAGAAATCAACACCTATTCAAGAAATTTGGGTAAACTCTTCTTCCTCATCTCCATTTGTAGGCTTTTTTTTTCTTCTTAAAGCTTGATAAAACCCTTGTATGCCGAAACCCCCTTTAGAAAATACCCTTGGATTTGTGTATGAATCTTTGGTGAATGATGCATATTGTGGATATTTTGATGTAGTTTAGGCTATGGGTAAATCAATTTTGTCTCCAATTTCATGAAAATTTGAAGAAAAAAATTGATTTTTAACCCCAAATTGCATATTTGAGTTTATGGGTATTTGATGAGCAAATAAAATCCCTAAAATTTCATGAACTTTTCAAATCCCACATTTTGATATTGTTGTAGTGTACTATGAGTAAGAAAAATGTGTTTGTGTCCATGCCTTTTGAGATTTGTGGTCTTCTCGAAAATGATTTATTAGAAAGTATGCACATGGCCGATTGGTCATTACGAATTATTTGAACACTCAGACATGCCCTAAACTAATTGGGCATGCCTCCTCCTGCTCGGACATAAGGGCACAGCTACTCGGACATGCCCATGGCTGTTCGGATACTCATGTCACCCGAGTGGGTGCTCCTCCATGCGCTCGAACATACGCGCCAACCGATCGGGTACCACATGCCTCCTCTCGGGACATTTGCACCTTAGGCTCGGACTAGTGCCCCATCGATTGGACACCATGCAAACTACTTGGACTAGCCCAGCTGCTCGGGTACAACTACATCCGCTCAGATGGCACGCCACCGACCGAGCGCTACGCGGACCACCCAGAGGGCACGCCCAGCCAAACGGTCACCACACCATACACCAAAATATGCCACATCTCCGCTCGGACACCGCGCCCATCCGTTCGGGCATCACGCGGATCACTCGGAGGGCACGCCCATCCGCTCGGGCACATACACCCATCCGATCGGTCATGTGCATGCATCCGCTCGGACACATGAATGCCCCCAAGCCTTTGGGCTTGTAAAAAATGACCCATACACTTTAGGCATCAAGATTTATTTTCCCCTCATACACGTTTATTTTGGGGAGTAAAATATATTTTTACTACCCAGAAAAATATTTTCCGAGTAGTAAATAAATATTTTTCCTTTGATTGATTTATGTTTGTTTGGTTACTCACCTCCCCATACTTTTTTTTTGTAGATGTATCGCTTCGACTACAGGGGAGGTGACAACCATACAAATTCTGACACTTCAATTCCCCAATCAAACGACACTCCTCAAAGTAGCGACTCTTCGTCCAAATCCTAGTAGTCGCACCCCCGAAGATTGCCTTTGTCGCCTTAAAAATAACCTTCCCTAATCAGCCTTATATTTCCTTCACGAAGAACAGTTTCTCAACCAACAGCTTCAACATCCAGAAATGAGGGTGAAGAAATCCAATTGACTTCCCCAAGACCAAGATCCTCAAGTGGCTCGCAGAGTGATACAGAAGGTAGTGGAACGTAGTGAAGTCCAAACTACAGCTTCTTCAAGACCGCCTCGCAAAATACAAAAAACTAGCAAACCCCGTTGAAAGATCATCCAGAAATTTACAACCAAGATTCAACAATCAGCTGTTAAAAAACCAAGAAAAGACGAAGACGAAACACCCTCTTGGTTCACAGCCAAACCTTCCAAACTTAACTCCAGCATGTTCGATAAACACATTCAAGCTTCAGGTCTGAAAGGGGTAAACTTGATATGCCTGCGACCTCATCAGAGAGCCAACAAGCCTGGTGGACCTTACTGTGCCTGGTCTAGATACCATGTATTTGCAGGAGCTACTATTCCGCTGCACCCTTTCTTCCGGTCAGTAGCGGATTATTTCAATGTCTCCCCTTTCCAGATAGCTCCCAATGGGATTTAGGCATTATCTGCTTTATACATTCTATACTTCTTTCAAGGCTGGGATCCACCCACTCCTCATGAAGTGCACTACCTCTTCGACTTTAGGACCAACCCGAGCCACAAGAATACAGGTTTTTTTCACCTATTCCACAGTCATAAAGGGATCAAATACCTCCATGGTATTGCACATAAATCAAATACCAGAAAATACTATACAGAGTATTTTCTGACTTCAGATATTAAGGCCAATAACTTGGCCTTCACGCATACGGGTCCGTTCCACCAACCTCTGCCAACCAAGGAAATGTGTTCCCGAGCAGAAGAACTGGTTAACATGTCTACCGAGGAGAAAAATGTAATAGGGTTGGTCAACGTGGACAATCTTCAGATGGTGGGTATGTTACCAAGCAATCAAAACATCATAGGAGACAACACTACTGAAGAAGTGAACGTGATTGACCAGTCAAACGCTGACACTGAAGTAGTGACCGATCAGTTCTCTCCTGAACCATCTCCCTAATCTCATAGACCAGGCGACCTTATTATAAGGGAACCCCTTCCAGAGGACCAGCATAGATGTGTCATTCCTACACAGCCTGGGAAAGGAAAGAGCATTAAGCTCCATAGAGATTTCAGTTCATCATCTGAAGAACAATACGACTTTCTTGATCAAATTCTAAACTCAGGTTCAGTAACCATAGTTTGATGTTTTGTTATAAGTAACTTTCTTTGAGAATGGTTGTATGAAATCTGTAGAGTTGTCTGGTAGTAGTAAACTTTTTTATTTATCTACATATGGTTCTAATTTTTACTAACAAATCTTGTGCATCACTTTTTTGCACATTCAGATATGTTCAAGCAATTCAACACTACCTCTGCCCAAAAGAGGAAACCTAGGGAGGGAAGTAGGTCAAACCCTCCAAGAAAAGTTGCAAGGACAATATCGACCAGTCATGGGAGATTACCTAACCAGGCCATCACCATCCTGCAGCTGACTCCCTCATCTATTCCTCCTTCTGCTAGTTTAACACCTACTCCCTCGGCTGGCTTAAGTGAGTCCCTTCGCATCGCTGGTCACATTGGGAAGGAATTGCTTGACCAAACTCTACAGAATGCTTCAACAATTCAGACCTTTGAATCTTTGCCTCGGCTCAGTGTTGAAGTCGTTCTGCAAAGGGGTCTTGCCCAACTGATGAATGTAAGTATTTTATCATAAGACATCTCATTTTGTTATTAATTGTTTTTACTTGTAGTAACTCTCTGTTTCCACTGCAGTCGCTTATTACTATCAGTCATGCTCAACACCGAGCAGTAGACTACAAGGAATTGATCAAGGTCTTAAATGATCAGCTGGTGGAAGCCCAAGCCAAGATAGAAACTTTAACTTCATCCGATAGGGATCTTCGGTCCAAGGTCGAGCAGAAGGAGAAGACCATTGCCGAGCGGGATGGATCTCTAAGGGAGCTGGCCGATGAAAGCAAGAAACAAATTCAAACCAACAAGACGTTGGCTGATCAACTCGAGAAAATGACATGCGAGAACGAGGAGCTAAAGCGAGAGAAGGAAGCCGATCTTGCTCGCTATGAGGAGATTTGTTTCAACTGCTTCTACTAGGTATGGAAGTTGAACAAGCCCCTCAACCTCGACTTTCTCATAGAGGAGGCCAGGGCAGAAGAACTTGCCAAGTGCGAGGCAAAGGCCGCTGAGGAGGCAGCCAATCCTGCTGGTGTTACGCCCTTTTCTCCTACATTATCATTCCGACCAGAGGAAGTCAATGATGCCGAGGATGGTGTTGATCAACCTGTTAATAGTTTACCAAACCAGTGACCATAATTTTAGCTGACCAGGGAATCCCTTAGCTGACCTGTAAGCCTTTAGCCGACCAGAGGGCTCCTCATCTGACTAGTAGACACTTATCTTACTATCTTGTTATTATACTTTGCTCATATGATGAACACTTTACTTTTTAGACTTGAGTCATTTAAAAGTTTTATTCTGATAGATGCCTTACATTTTCATATGAGTACTTAGTTTTCTAACTTAGAAATTTTAAATATTTCGTAAGTCACTACTAAGTATGCTTTCTCACATTCTTATTGCTCTAACATTTTATGAGCATAGTGTTTTGTTTACACACGAATAGTTGTTCTTAACTTAAAATTTTGAAAAAAATTCCAAGTTACTTAAGCTTTGTAAAACAAGTTAGCTTAATGGCCTTTTTTGACTTAAAAAAAAACAAATATCTTTGCTCGTGTTCTTATTACTTGTGTTAAATTATATACCAGTATACCCTATGTGCCCCCCAAGTGATTGAGGGTTGAAAAATCCTTGATCACTTGCTACTTGACCGAATTTGTTCGAGCAGTTATTACTTGTGAAACACATCGAATATAAAGAGGATATTTCAGCAGTTAAACACTGCAAAAATATTCGACCATTTAAATGCTGGCAATTTATCTGATGGACACCGACCAGTTGAACACTGCCCGGTTTTTTCCTCTCAGAAAACTTCTTTTTTTAAAATGCACTGACAGTTGAACACTGCCAAAGTAAAAATAATCAACACATATGCAAAATGTGTAGCAAGATTCGACCGCGCTGCGCGTGATCTCTTTTATTACTCGTAAAAAAATAAGGACAAAGTGTGTCTAATTACGAGTCTCAAACAAAATAAAATTGTTCAAAAATAAAATGACTGGTTAGCAAATAACCAGTTCACAAAAAAACTTAAATAACAAGTTAAACACTTGAAACTAAGCTACTACTCTATAAGCAGTACTCATTGATAATATTTCCTTAAGTGCTCGCCATTCCAATAGTTTCTAATCAGCTCTCCATTTAATCGAGAAAGTTTGTAAGTGTCGGGTGGCAGGACTTGCTCAATCTGATACGGTCCCTCCCAATTTGGTCCTAGCACTCTAGCTGCTGGGTCTTTGACGAACACCTTTCTAAGGACCAAATCTTCGACCTGGAACTTCTGATCTCTAATTCTGGAATTAAAATAGCGGGCTACTTTTTGCTGATGGGCAGCAACTCTCAAGCTTGCTTTTTCTCATTTTTCTTCAACAAAATCCAAAGATTCAGCTAACAACGGGTGATTCTCCTCCTGGTCATACGTGGTTCTCTGATGAGATTGTGAGTCAACCTCGACAGGCAACATGGCTTCATATCCATATGCCAAGGAAAAAGGAGTATGACCAGTTGTTGTCCGGGCAGTAGTTCTGTATGACCAAAGGACCTCTGGTAATTCCTCCACCCAAGCACCCTTAGCTTGTTCTAGACGCTTTTTTAGAGTATCCTTCAAAGTCTTATTTACTGCTTCAACCTTCCCATTGGCTTGTGGATGAGCTACTGAGGAGAAACTTTTTGTAATGCCATGTCTAGCGCAGAAATCAATAAACAAGTCATTATCGAACTGAGTGCTGTTGTCAGAGACTATCTTTTTGGGAAGACCATAGCGACATATTATATTCTTAACCACAAAATCTAACACTTTCTTCGAGGTGATTGTTGCTAGTGGTTCAGCTTTAGTCCACTTGGTGAAATAATCCACAATAACTACTGCGAACTGCACTCCTCCTTTTCCTTTGGGTAGTCTCCCGATCAGATCAATTCCCCACACTGCAAAAGGCCATGGACTCTGCATCTGCTTCAAGACATTCGGAGGCGCCTGGGTACTTTAGCAAATCTCTGGCATTTATCACACTTCTTCACATACTCCATGGAATCCTCATTCATTGTAGGCCAGAAAAATCCTTGCCGCAAAATCTTTTTGGAGAGACTTTTCCCCCCAGCATGATCTCCGCAGAACCCTTTGTGCACCTCGGTCAGTAAGTTTTTCGACTGGTCGGGTGCTATGCATCTAAGCAGTGGCATAGAGTACCCTCTTCTATACAATACCCCATCCATCATAATATACCTAGCAGCTTGCCTCATAATCTTCTTGGCTTCATTACGATTATCTGGAAGGACTCCTTACTCAAGGTAAGTAATGATGGGTGTCATCCAAGTGTCAGCTAATGTGATGGGCATGGCTTCCTATTCATTAATACTCGGCTCTGCCAAGTATTCCACTGGTACTATGTTCAAAGTTTCAGCATCTTTTGCACCAGCCAATTTCGCTAAAGCGTCTGCATTGGAGTTATGCTCCTGTGGTACCAGCTTAATAGTATACTCCTTGAATTATGCTAGCAGGTCCTTGGTTTTATTCAGGTACGCCATCATGCGCAAACCTCTTGCTTGATATTCCCCTAAGACTTGGTAGACCACCAACTGGGCATCACTGTTTACTTCAACCGACCGGGCACGAACATCTCTAGCCAGGCGCAATCCTGCTAGGAGGGCTTCATACTCCGCCTCATTATTAGAAGCGTTAAATACGAACCTCAACGCGCAATGAATTTGGTACTTCTCCAGTGTGATAAATATAATTCTCGCTCCTGAATGATGTTCGTTTGATGACCCATCAACAAAAAGTTTCCAAGTAGGAAAGTCCTCTCTCTGTCCAGTCGCATTCTCTTGCCGGTAGGGAATATCAGGAATCCCAGTGTATTCAGCAATAAAATCCGCCAAAGCCTATCCTTTAATGGGAGACCTTGGTTGATATTTGATTTTTAATTGGCCCAATTCAACCGCCCATTTAAGTAAATGACCAGATGACTCTGGCTCTGTAAGACTTGGCGTAGGGGCTGGTCGATAAGTACTTTAATGGGATGTGCCTGGAAGTAGGGTTGCAATTTGCGAGATGCAATTACTAAACAATAGGCTAGCTTCTCGATCACGGGATACCTTGACTCCGCTCCTATCAACCGCTTGCTAACATAATATACTGAATGCTGCACCTTATCTTCTTCTCGCACTAGAGCAGCACTGACAGCATGCTCTGTGACTGCCAAGTAAACAAAAAGGTCCTCCCCATCTACTGGCTTTGAAATAACAGGAGGTTCAGCCAAGTGTTCCTTTATGTCTTGAAAAGCTTGCTCACATTCTTCCGTCCATTCGAATTTTTTGCTTCCTCTAAGCAAGTTAAAAACTGGGACACATTTTTCTATTGATTTTGAAATGAACCTACTTAGCGTAGCAATCCGCCCAGTCAAGCTTTGCACATCCTTAATCCTGGCTGGAGACTTCATTACTGCGAGCGCCTTTATCTTCTCCGGATTCGCTTCTATTCCTCACGAGTTAACAATAAACCCAAGAAATTTTCCAGAACTTACTTCGAACGAGCATTTGAGGGGGATCAACTTCATGCTGTACTTTCTCAGTACTGCAAAGCATTCCTCCAAATCTCGTACATGTCCTTCAGCTTCCTTTGACTTTACCAGCATATTGTCTACGTACACCTCCATGTTTTTGATGATTAAGTCACAAAACATGCCATTCACTAAACGCTGGTAGGTGGCTCCCACGTTCTTCAAGCCGAATGGCATGACCTTATAACAATACAACCCTATGTCTATTCGGAAACTGGTATGCTTCTCATCGGGAGGGTACATACTAATATGATTATACCCTGAGTAAGCGTCCATAAAAGACAAAGTTTCATGACCAGAGGTCACATCAACCAACTGGTCTATCCTTGGCAAAGGAAAACAGTCCTTAGGACATGCTTTATTCAGGTCGGTAAAGTCCACACAAGTCCTCCACTTCCCAATTGACTTGGGCACTAATACTGAGTTTGAATCCCAGGCGGGGTAATAAGCCTCTCTTATGAACCCGTTTTCCTTTAGTCGCTCTACCTCTTCTTTGAGAGCCTTTGCTCGCTCCTTGTCAAGCAATCTTCTCTTCTGCTGCACTGCTGGGTAGCTTTCATCCATGTTGAGCATGTGGCTAATCATAGTTGCTGAGATACCCACCATATCCTTGTGAGACCAGGCGAAGACATCTTGATTCCTCCACAAAAATTCTACCAGCTGTGCTTTTACTTCCAACTTCAACTTTTTTCCAACTTTAACCCCTCTGGTCAGGTCATTCTTATCTATTGAGACCTCCTCTAATTCTTCCATGGGTCCCACCTCACTATCGTAATCCCCAAAGCGAGGATCAAAATCCATTCCCTCGCTTTGGGCAATGCCCTATTTGGTGACTTCATCACTGGATGGGGCTTGTTGTTTATTGAAACCAAGAGTGCTTTCTTGGCCAACATCTTCTAACATTCTTTCCTGATCGGCTACAACCATAATCCTTTGTTGGTCGACATCCATATCCTCTACTTCTTCTCTACCTACACACACAATCATATTGTTTTCCTTAGCTCCCTTTCGCGCTTTAGCTACTGAAGAATTGTAACACTCTCTAGCTTCTCTTTGGTCTCCTCGGACACAACCTATTCCTACACTGGTCGAGAACTTCATAGAGAGGTGCCATATAGAGACTGTCGCATGCAAGGCCGTGAGTAGTGGTCGACCAATCACCACATTATAAGCTGACGAACAGTCGACTATCAAAAACTCCGTCATAACTGTTTCGTGCTTCGAAGCATCTCCCGTTGTGACTGGTAACTTGATCGTTCTGGCCGGTGACAAGCCTACTCCAGTCAATCCATAAATGACCTGAGAGCATGGCTTTAAGTCATTAATGGATAGTTTCATCCTTTCAAAAGATGACTTGTAAATGATGTTCACAGAGCTCCCCCTGTTGACCAGACATATCTTCACCTCCATGTTTGCTATTTGGACTGTAATGACTAGGGGGTCATTATGAGGATATCTCACATGCCACGCATCATCTTCAGTAAAAGTGAGAGACTCACTCTCATACCGTGGGTTCTTTGGAGGTCGCTCCTCTACAGTCATGACCTCAGACGTCAATGATGCGTCTAACTCATGTCGGAGCGTTCATCCAACTCATGTCTATCCCCAGCCAGATGTGGACCCCCACATATAGTGTCTAGAGTGAAGTCCACAAGCTCGGGTTGCAAGGGTGGAGACTGCTGTTGCTTAAACCCAGGATTGTTGTTACTTCCTTCTCCTGGGGTCTTTTCTACTCGATACTTTTTTAATTTTCCCGATTGGAAGAGAAACTTTATCTCGTCTTTGAGATGATTGCCTTCATTTGTGCCGTGACCATAATCTCCATGGAAATGACAGAACTTATTCAAGTCTCTCTTACTCATCTCCTTCCTGATGGGTGCAGGTTTCTGGTAGGGAACCTCTTGATGACTCGCCAGATATATTTCTGCTCGGCTGGACGAAAGAGTGGTGTAATTGGTGAACCGAGGTTCATACTTAGTTGGCTTGTCGTTTGGTCCCGACTTAGCCTTCTTTTCCTCATGGCATTCAGACCCGTTATTCCCACGTTTCTTCCCACCACTTTGTCCATTTCCACCATTCTTAGGAGGATCAGTTGATCCACCCAGATTATTTAGGCCTTTCTCTCCTTTCTCAATCGCATCATCCAATTTCATATACTTGTCCGCACGGTCAAGAAATTTTTGTAGTGTTGAAATTGGATTGCGATGAATACTGTCCCACAAAGGACTCTGATAGATTATACCTGAAGATATGGAAACCATCTTCCCCTCATCCCCCACTGCAGTTGCTCGGTTGGCTTCTCTCATGAACCTCTGTATGTAGTTTTTGAGAGATTCATCTTTCCCTTGTTTGATATCTGCCAAGTGATTGGCATAAACTGGAAGGGACCAAACAACGCTAAATTGCCTACACAATTCTTTCCTGAAACTCTCCCAAGAGGTAATGGAGTTCGGCTTGAATTTCCAATACCACTATTGGGTAGTATCAGACAATGTAGTGGGGAAAACTCTGCAGCGATAGTCATTGCTCACTCCGAGAAGCTCCATTTGGTCTTCAAACTTCCCAACATGCCTTATTGGGTCTGCCTTTTCTGTATAAACTGGCAGTACCGGTGCTTTATACTTTGCTGGCAGCTGGGCTGCTTTGATTCGAGCAAGAAATGGGCTACCACTCCTGTGGTCTACCGATTCGATTGCAGAAGGTCATTTCGACAAACCATGAACTACAACCGTTAGCGCATCAAGCTTGGCCTGGATGCCTGGGGCGATCGCTGGGGGCTCAAGGTCTGGACCGCCTAGTCGGGTGTTCCTATTCGGTGCACCATCAACAAGTATTTCTACTTGACTGGTAGTTCGGGTTGGATCTCACCCTTCGACCGGGATGGCCCTTCTTCTGTCGGCAATGACATCTCTTAAATCCTTCTGACAGGTACGTCTCCCCAATTGATCGAACACTGTGCTCTGAGTTTTTTCGGAAGGCTTACCGCGTGGGACATGCTCCTTCCCGCTGCGCTGCTGGTTGGGATGCAGTGGTGGCCTCCCTGTCTGTGTCGGGTAGTCTTTTCCTCCTTGTTGGTCGTTGCCATCCTTTTCCTTTGACTGGTCGATGTGATGACTATCAGCTTCATCATGACCATGCCCATCTTTGAAGTGCGAAGTTTCTTTACCTCGAGGAGTTCTGGTTTGTTCCTGCCCGGGTGGAGTCTTTTTACTGCCCGATCGGTGACTCCCGGATCTAGAAGTTTCTGATCAGTGGCTCCTAGAGGGGGTTCTAGAGTTCCCCCTTTGAGTTGAGGTAGTGCCAGATCGGACCCCATCATCTTCCCGACCAGGAGGGTTACTCCCGTTTCTATTCGGTCCCCGAGAATTGGGTCTGTCAGTGGTTTTTCGACCAGCATCTGTAGTCCTTTCTCCTTGGGTAACTACTCCTCGTGCTGCAGCTTGGGCATTGGCCTGGGTCAACTGCATAGCCACCTCTAGAGCGAGTGCAACCTCGTGGTGTCGCCTGTCGGCCTCCTCCTGTCGTCGCCTGATCTCTTTGCTCCTGGCGTCCATCTCCCGTCTTTGTTGTTCAAACGTAGCTTTCTGTCTAGTCATCTCTTCAGTGAATGACTCCTGCCGGGTGTTGAATTGCGCCATCTCCTCCTGGAAGGCCCCCATAGCTTCCTAGAGTTGTTCAACCTCTGGAGTCATCTCCTCAAGCAAGACCCTGGGCTCAGTCTCATGGTCTTGAGGGCCAGGACCTTCTATTCTAGCAGGCTCTTTAGATGAGCCTGGCTTCTTGGAGACCACATTGGTGTTCTTGGGACCATAATAATATGATAATTGTGTGTTTTTCCCTTCAGGCTCTCAATGAAAGCACCAAAATGTTGACCACAATTTTGGCCAACGACGAGTAGACGTCAAAACTACAATAAACCTTCAAGAGAAAAAACGACACTGATAATTTTTATAGTGGTTCAGCCACAATATGTTGGTAATAGCCTAATCCACTTAGAGTTGTGATTTATGGATCTACACTCAAGATCAGATGAACCTGTGTCAACTGATTTTCTTAAGTGTAAATGAAAAGAATACAATATTTCTCTCAGAATACAAATACTCTCTTAGGAAAATAAGAATTCGAATCCCCTCAATGATGCCATGAGCTCTGTATTTATAGGCCCGGGATCGTACAAACCGAAGTCCCTCATAATCGGGATATTTCTATTACTCTCCCAATATTTAATTAATAATAACATTTAAATTACAACAATATGCGATTTCTTTGGGATAACATGAGAGATTCTCGCGTAGGTACGACTAATTCTAGCCGAAGACATTACTAGAATTTCGCTGCATAACAATGATCTGTCTAGTCAGCCAACTTCACTCCTTGAAGAAAGGCTAGTCGGCCAAACCACTTGACTGGTCGGCCAAAACACTCGACTGGTCGGCCAAAGCAGATGACTAGTCGGCCACACACTTTACTAGTTGGCCACACACTTCACTGGTCGGCCAAACACTTCACTGGTCATCCAAAGCACTCGACTGGTCGGCCAAGCACTTCACTGGTCGGCCAAGACAGGTGACTGGTTAGTCAAAAATCTTTATCGGTCGGACATAAATTCTACCAGGTCGGACAGATCACTTCCAAACCAGATAAACAATTTCCATGCTAGTAATATCACCATATTAATCTAAAACCTTTGCCCCAGCCATTTCTTGCCACTTGTCACTTTTATTGCCACGTCATCGTTTTCAAATTTTGGGGATAACAACCACACTTTAGACTCCCAGCCTATAGGTCAATATGTCATCCCATAATTTTGGATCCCCTTAATCCTATTTTTCTTGCAATTGTAAGACACTTATCAAAAGATGTAGCCCCCTTAGGTTCATCTTTTATTATCTCATAAGTTGAGATGATCAACACTTATGTGAGAATTTTAATTTCTCAAATAATTCTCTTTATTTACCAAATAAATTGTAACTCATCACATCGCAATAATATAGGATAAAACATATATACACATATATATATTATTATCACTTCAATAATCATATTATATGGCACACCATAATAGTCTTGACAATTCTCAAGTATATATCAATATACTTTTATATATTAACATAATTATGTCTCAAAGAAATTTCACATAATTTGTCAGCATATATCCATCATATTAGCATGCATTTTGAATCTCATTATTATATTGTAAGTATATCACAAATATCATACAATAATTCACATATCTATTAATTCACAAAATCAATATATAGGCATGTCAAAATCTACCTAATTATCATGCTTTATAAATTCTCAAAAAATAATTTTCATGTCAAATGTATGTCTTACTATCTCACATATAGCATACACATAAGATTAACAATCACTAGATTATGTAGAGCTTCTCAAAAGTTGACTTCTAAGGATTACACATTAACTTTCACAAATAGATGTGTTCGCTATGTTCCAATGTATCTCATATTGTATTAACATGTTAACATCTACACAATTATTCATATATCAACATATGAAAACATACTAATACATGAAATAAAATCTCTTCACTATAATATAAAATAGTGTATACATTTACACTTACCTTGTCTTACCACCTAGTTCAATTCGATCCATCAAACATATCCAACCTCACTAGGTCTTCATTCATAATCTTACTGGTCTCACCTTCCATAGAAACAAACAAAGGGTCAAGCTTTTGAATGTTAGGAAAATATATATTTGCCTCAATGGAAATGGTAAGAAATTACAACTCTAGACAAAATAATACAAATAAATATTGATTGATTAAATAAAGTGTTACAGCTCTATGACTGAAAATACAAATAAATAATAGAAGAAATAGAAGAAGAGAATATAGAAATACAACTCTAAGCAAAAGGATACAAATAAAGTAAAAGTGTTTGAACAAAGGAAATACAAGGATTACAACTCCTAAACAAAAGTACAAGTAAATAGAACAAGAAGAATATGAAGAAAAACAATAGTTGAAAACAAGAATAAGAACAAAGAAATAAACTCTCACTCACACAACCAAAGTGAAGAGTGTTGGGGATCACCAACTTGAACAAGGTTTGAAACCTTTATCCAAAAGCTTATTTCCCCCTAACTCAAGCACTAAGGGATCTCTCACAGATTTTCGAAATGCTTTATGGAATAATCAAGCCTCAAGGTGTTTTCTAGCCAAGTGTTCTAATGGATAGAAAAGTTGTATCTTTCAAGTGAGCAATAGACTCCTATTTATAGAGTTTAGAGACACCCTTTGAATTTCAAATTCCACCAACCCCCATAGTTGTTACCAATGATAAATTGGATGTTTATGGAATTAAAAGTGAGATTTGGGGGTTATTTGGGATTTTGGAGTCGTTCAACAAAGTTGGAAAAAAACTGAAAATTTGGTAAGAAAACCCCTTGTGGCCGCGGCGGCCAGGGACATCAGTGGCCGCGGCCACTGACCAATTTCAGCACATGAATTTGTACTATTTTTCCAAACGGTTCCAAACCCTCCTAATTGATTTTGTAACCCACAAAACACATTATTGGGGTTAAAATCATATCTCTAATTGCCATTTCACATATGGCTTTTATGAAATTCATCTTAATATTGTGTAACAACAAATTTACACAATAAAGGGTAATATTTGGAAGTTACAAATTTGTAGTTGAATTGTAACACCAAATATGTTACATATTTGGATATTTCTCTAAAATCTAAATATTGTAACTCTCTATTATATGTTACAATATGTGACACTCTTTGTCACATTTATTTAGTCTAAAACATTATATTATAAAATAATATAATATAATATTACATTAGATTATAAAATAATATAACATCCTTAGCCTTATTGTTGTTGTTGTTATTTTGATTCTTGTTTATGCTATTGATTTAATGATGGTTGTTGTCTTGGTTATTATCTTATTATCTTCTTATATGTATTGATAATTGTTCTCCATGCCTTTTTTTTTTTCTTAAATCCATAGAAACATGAAAAGAGTTATGCATGTGGGTTTTATGTGAGTAGATCCTATAAATGAATTGCTACAGAGATGGATATCCTTGTAAGTGGCCTAGGCATGTGTGGCCTTGAGTATAGATGATGTATGAGTTTAATGAGATCTTATGTTTATCTTTCCATGATCATTTTGAATATAGTGATTTATGTAAAAGTATGCAAGGATGTTAATAGTTACATGATAGGGCTTAAGTTTTTGTTTGACCTATTTTTTATGTTAATGTTGTCTCTTAAATATTCTTGTAAAAATGCAAAAGAGATTTGAGATGTTTGATCATGTAGGTTTCGGCATAGGGTCACAATTGGTGTTTGATTGTTGATTATTATTTTAATTGATTTGTTCTATCAATTGTTTGTACTTTGGAATAGAAACATGGATTTAAGGTTTTGGCCTACGTGTTTTAAAATGAATAAAGAGAACCTTGGTTGCTCCTTGATGTTATTTTAAAAGTCATTTACTATGATATGTCTATTTGTAATATTTTTGAAGATAAGGCTAGGTGGATTTCAGCCTTATGGGTATGGCAGGGTTTATAGTGTTTTGATTTTTGTGTTGATTAATTGTCATGCTAAATTTTCATATTAAAATGCATAAAGTGTAAAACTATGTTAAGTTAATTGGTTAAATTATTGTAAATGATTTTAAGTATTTGTTATTATTCTAGGTGGATTTATGCTTATCGAATTTTGTTAGCTCTAAATTGGTATTTTGTGAATTAATTGGTAAGAAAGCAAGCTATGACTTAAAATGCTTATTTTAAAACCAAGACAACAAAAAGAGTGATTTTCATATGTTAATTAGGTATTTTCTTTAATCAAGTGCATGCAGATTTTTTTAAATGTTGTGATGGAAACTAAATATTTTATTGTTAAGAGGAAATTAATGTAATAAAATGGTTGCTAAATTTTTTAGTTTAATTGGGAGAAAATGTCTTTTAAATAAAATAAGTAAAACATGTGTTCAAATAAATTTAACCTTAGACTATGCATATGGTAAATGTAATTTTTCCACACTTTAAATATGTCTTTTCTCATTTATGTTTATGCAGTTTTTTTTTACTTATTCATAAAATAATTAAATAAAATTATTTTCTAAAGTTGATCAAGGAGTTCATTTAATAATTATAAATAACTACAAAAAATTTGTCACTTTCTCTTAATTGTTTAAATAACATATGAGATTATTATTTACGCAAATTAAAGCTAATATATAGTTTTTTTTTTGTAAATTAAATTTTTGAAAAAAACTTTATGAATGACAAATGTGTGGTTTAAAGGAAAAGTGTAGTATTAATTAAAGTAGCAACTTATTTTAAGCTTGCTGAATTTTGTGAAATTGACTAGAAAATAAAGGAACAAATAAATTCCAACTTCAACGCTAGTTTTAAGAACCGTCCCACGCATGCATCTTACATGCAAATTCACTTTTACGATCAATATATGTTATTTAATTAAATATATGGTTCCCAATTTGAAATCATTGAGAAATACTTATTAGAATTGACATTATTTTTTTATGAATCTATGTGACATTGTTGTATGAATAGAGTTGTGGTGCAACTTGTGCCACGTGTGCATGACCCATGCACACGTGAGGTATGTATGTTGGGCATGTGTAATCTTACTTGATATTAAGACGAACGATTGATTGTGATTTTAGGCTCGTTGTGAAGTACCCCACACTTTACTTTTGCTTGGACTTGAGGTAAGGAAGTTAGCTAGAATTTATATGAATTATGTTATGAAAAGTATGCACTGATATGATTGCAAGAATTATGGTGTTATGGAAAGTATGAGCTATGGTAAGCTAAAGTGTTATGAAAAGTATGAATTATTATGTTATGTTAAGATATGAGTTGTGTATGTCTGCTTGTATGTTGTATGAAAAACAGTAGGTTGTTAGCGTTCTGAACGCGACACAACAAAGGAGTTACTAAGGATATGACGTAACTCATAGGGCGGACGCGCTGAGGTTATTCGAAGACTTGAGATCCTGTTTACCTCATAGAGGAGGTCTTATCAGTTTATGCTTTTGTTGGTTACCTCATGATGTGACATGAACAATAGGGGTGTCGTGATTACATGATGTGTGATTCTAATTATGATTATGATTTATGAGTATGGATTTGATATGAATGTGAATGACTATGATATGTTTACAATATGTTTTTCCATGAATGAACGATACAAATATAGTCTTCTTGTGTTTTCATAAATATTGTTGCATTTGTTTTTACCTCCTTCTGGGCTTTTAGCTCAACCCCCTTACTTTCCCCCTTTCAGGTAGGCAGTAGGGTTTCTCCTTGGCACGCACAATGATGTGGGAGGTTTCGAAGTCTAGGCATGTGTGACGCGGGGTGTCCTATGAATGAATAATGATCAAGATGAGCACCAAGAATAATTAAGAACTTATGTTTTGGTTTATGATTCAAATTACGTTAGTGGGACTTATTATTTTATTTTATTTCCAAATATTGCATAAAGACACAACATTTTTATTTCAAACTATTGGGCCCAAATTGCATGTTTCATCAAGGCCCCACTGAACTTTTACTAAAATTTTCCTAAAATTGTATTGTTCTAATACATGTGAGTTGGGTGACGTTTTTATAAATAAATAAAATAGGGCGTTCTTTACATTAGGATCTTTGAGGCCATAACCAGCTAGGAATTCTAATTTAGAAGAGGTAAGTTTTTGGAATACATTTTACAGGAAGATAAACATTTTCATGTATGTTTTATATATTAAAAAAATTAACATATAAAACAACCTAGAAACGTGTTTCTAATGAATTTCATAGAGTAAATTAAATAATAATGTTTAAGAATCTTACTTTTACGCAGTGGATATTGAGACTCCTTCCTTCCCTCTCTCTAACTCTTGTTCCTTTCTGTCAGAGAGTTTTGACGAGAGAGTGAACTGGATATTCAAATTACATAGTCTTCAACAATTACCTTTGATAACCTAGACTAGGGTGGGCAATTCTCAACACATGAAATGGGAAAATTATAGAGAAGAAGTGGGCGACCATAATAGGTCTTTTGAGACTAGGGTTTTGCTTTTTCAAAACTTAAGATCTCAAAACCCTAGACCTAAGTACCTATTTATAGCATCATTTTGGGTTAATTTAATTTAATTAAAATAATAGCTTTAAAATACCCTATATAGCCGAATACTATAGTATTTGTCAAGCCTTGGGATTTTTTTCATTTTTAAATTCAAAGCATAAAAATCTTTAAATTCAAATACTATTATTTTCTATAATTATATAATAAAACAAAACCCTTATTCAATAATTAAATAAATATAATATAATATATAATATGTATATATATTATAAACTGATTTCTTTATAAACGAAATGTTATAAAGTTTTATTAAAACTTTATATACATACATATATATATAATTATATTTAAACAATAATTAATTAATTAGATTAGATTATTTATTCAAATTAACTAATTATACTTTGAAACTTGATTTGATACTATTTTCTATTTGACACCAATTTTTCATAACTAATAAATTTGCCCAAATTTCTCTTTTCTTCTTCTAAATTCCACATCTTAGTAAAATTGTCCAAAATTGACACAAAACAATTTTGACAATCCTAATTGATTATTAAATCAATTAATTGAGACTATCTATAAGATTTAATCAAATGCAATGTGGGGACCATGGACCCATGAATTCAAGCTCCAATAAGTTACCGTAAAATTATTATTGAATAATTTCACTACCTTATTAATTCCTCGTGACTCCATTAAAGACCCGAAATTGCACTCTTGAACTCATAGAACACTTTACACTTAAAGTAAATAAGTTATCCATTATTACAACCATAATTTTTCATTCAATCATCTATAGATGATCTACAACTGAGTCAGGTACAAATTACCATTTTACCCCTCATTGTATTTTATCCTTAAATACCATTAGTTCCTTGTAAGTGATATTTATGTGAATCTTTAATCACAGAAATGGGTACTCAATCATTTAACGCATTGAACCAAGCTATAAGGTGATCATCATTTCACTTCCTGCTATAAGATATAGATGTTCATATCTATGATTAACACTCCCACTCAATTATACTACCAAGTCCCCAAGATGTAAGTATGGGCTAGTCCTTAGGGCAAGCTGGTAACGAACAAATCAAATGACTTGAATAATACAATCAGTTAGAATACTAACCACTCTGAATTGAGAATGAATTGACCTATGGTCAACTTTCTAATATGACTATATTAGATAATAATGATACATTTACTTATCTATCTAAAGTCAATATTGTTCCAGTCTGATGTGACAAATACATCTTATCTTATCTACTTTGCTAATGTTTTGGAAAGAACATAACACTACAATTTATAAGTAGATCATATCGTAGATTGGCAAGTCAGTGCACTGACTAATCTTAGGACTAACTTATTTTTGAATATATAATCATATTTATATTCCACTATGATTAAGTCACTATAAATATTATTAGCTATATGCTCGGGTTTTAATATAAGTTTGTATGAAAAAAATAATCATGAACATAAAACATGTGAGCAAAGTGATTGACCAAGTCAAAAATGATTTCTACTCTTTTGTTGATAATAAAATGAGATTACAAAGAAATTTGGTTTTAATTAGGGCATAAAACCCCAACAAACTCCCAGTTGCACTAATTGAAACTAATTCCTTAATTCTACTAATCTCATTTCCTTGATATGTTTATCAAATGTAGCTTCTGGTAGTATCTTCGTAAACAGATCTGTAAGATTGTCTTCAGTTGCAATCTTCATAACCTTCACATATCCCATGCCCACATATTCTTGAATTATGTGATACTTCCTTTTTATATGCTTACTCCTCTTGTGACTTCGAGATTCTTTCGAATTTAATATCGCTCATGTGTTGTCACAAAACAACACGAGCAGTTTATTTATATCAGGAATAACAACAAGATCTGAATAGAACTTCTTTAGCCAGACTATTTCCTAGGTTCTTCAAATGCAGCTATGTACTCAACCTCCATGGAGGAATTTGAGATTGCAGATTGCTTTATGCTTCTCCATATCACAGGTCCACCCCCAAGAGTAAACACCATTCTAGAAGTAGACTTCCTGTCATTGACATCACTCTGGAAATATGAATTGGAGTAGCCTATAGGGTTCAGAACACCACCCTTGTAGACTAACATATAATCCTTAGTATGTCTTAAATACTTTAGGATATGATTAACTATTATCCAATGTTACGGTCTTCGGTTTGACTGATACCTGCTCACTACTCTAACTGTAGAGAAGTTATCTGGTCTAATACTCAACATTGCATACATCACACTTGCAACTGCAGATGCGTAAGGAACTTTTCTCATTGCATCTTCCTCTTCAGGAGTCTGGGGAGACTGCTTCTTTGAAAGATGAATTCCATGGCGTGACGGTAGATGTCCTTTCTTGGAATTTGTCATTGGGAAATGTTTATGCACTTTATCAATGCAAGTTGCTTGAAATATAGCTAAAAAGTTTGTTTTTTTCTATCCCTAATGATTTGGACACCCAGAACATAACTCGCTTCACCCAAATCCTTCATCTGGAATTGAGTGCTCAGCCAATTCGTTACATATGAGAATTTCTTAACATTGTTTCCAATGAGTAAGATATCATCTACATAAAGAACCAGGAATACCACTATTTTATTTGCCCCTAGTTGGTAAATACAAGGCTCATCAATATTTTGTTCAAAGCCATAAATTTTGATTATCTCATCAAACCAAAGATTCCAGGAATGAGAAGCTTGCTTAAGTTCATAAATGGACCTATTCAACTTGCAAACTTTTCCTTCTTGTCAAGCTGAATTAAATCCTTCTGTCTGATCCATATAAATGACTTTGTCAAGCTTCCCGTTAAGAAAAGTTATCTTGACGTCCATTTTCCAGATCTTTTAGTCGAGAGAAGTTGCTATGGATAGGAGGATGCGAATGGACTTGAGCATGGCTACCGGACTAAAAGTTTCCTCATAGTCCACACCTTCTCTTTGGGTATAACCCTTTGCCATTAATCAAGCTTTATAAGTTTCGTTCTTTCCATAAACACCTCGTTTCTTCTTGTAGATCCACTTGCACCCAATGGCCCTAAAGTCACTAGGTGCTTCCACAAGATCCCAGATGGAATTTGAGTACATGGACTCCATTTCTTGTTTCATGGCTTCGAGCCATAGTTCCTTTTCAAGGCTAGCCATTGCATATTTGAAAGATAATGGATCATCGTCACGAGTGTCACCAACAACCATATTGGTTTGTGGTAATTTCTTCATTTAAATCGACTTGCGTTGGTTGGACATGAAGAGTGGGAATTTCATCATCAACTTGGGTTGATGATGATGAACATTGGTTGGAGTCAATTCTTCAACTTTCTCCTCTAAAACTACTTTTCTGTGTGGTTTGAAATTTTGGACATAGTCATTTTCCAAAAAAGGAGCATTCATAGAAGTAAATACTTTCTTTTCTGAATGACTGTAGAGAAGTCCATCCCGAATTTCTTTAGGATAGCCAACAAACATGCAAACTTCAGTTCATGCTTCTAGCTTTCCATCCTTTTTCCTTAAGACGTGGGTCGGACACCCCCAGATTCTATAATGGCGTAAACTAGGTTCATGACCATTCCAATGTTCTAAAGGTGTTTTGGGGCTTGATTTGGACATCACAACATTTAGAATGGCATTCACAGTTTCAATTGCATGTCCCCAGAATGAAGTTGCAGAGAGTAATTAAGCATTCTTCTAATAATTTCTAATAAAGTTCTCTTCTGGCATTCTGCTACACCATTTTGTTGCGAAGTACTTGGGGCAGTAAGTTGAGATAAAATTCAAAGTTCAGTTAAATGATCTTGAAACTGCATATCCAAATATTCTTCACCCCTATCAGATCGCAAGATCTTTAATATTTTACATAATTGGTTCTGAGACATAGCTAGGAATGCCTAAAACTTTGAAAATGTTTCTGATTTCCTAATCATTAGGTAAAGATATGAGTATCTGGAGTAACGGTTAATGATAGTGACAAAATACTCAAAACCACCCCTGATTTTCACATTCAAGGGTCCATATATATATATATATATAGTCTCAAGCTATTTACATCAAAGCTAGCAAATTATTAACAACATGTAACCGAATAACAAATAGATAAAACAAAATAATAGATAGCTAAGCTTACATAACAAGACAAACTTGAATTGGATACATGTGATGGCCTTTGGCTACATCACACCTCACTTGTCACTTTTAACTGATGCGCACGCTGCTCTATTCGACCCTTCAAACAAGACAATGAATACAAATTCTAGTATCAATTCATGGATTGATAGGGGAATACATTCTTCAAATTTGTTTTGGCATTACCTTACCATGGATATGCTTGGAAACTAGTGAATCCTAACGAAAACAGCATTGGAGCACTAGCAAGTGGTCCAGCTATATGAGAAAATGGAATAAGATCCTATAAGGACATTAAATGTGACATTTAGAAACATAATAATTCTCAAGTAACATATAATGCTACTTATGTGGTGAATTATTTCTCTGTTGAATCAAATTGGACTGGGTTTGATGATGTTGAAGTTGTTAAATTAAAGGTTTCTTATGCCAAGAAGAAGAAGTTACTTGGCTACGTTGCATGGCATATAACAAACGATGACAATTGGGTGCTTTCTCTTGCAGGTGACAAACCACAATTCTCACTCACAAGATTTCTCAAATTTTCTGCAAAATGTTACTATATTTTCATTTAAACATAAAAAAAACTCAGAATCAATGGTATCAAAATCAGAATGATATCAAAAGATGATAGTAGAACAATGCAAAACCCTAATTAGTTGGCCACCTAACAAGATCTTACAAAATTCATAACATTCAAATAGAAGCAATTTAATATAAGGGAATAGAAGAAATAAAATCCATCAATGCATTCAAGATCTCATGTCTAGGGTTTTGAAATAACCCTCAGCTATAAAGAAAACTACTCCATAATCATATTCATATTCATACACATAAATATTCAATGAAAATTAAAGAGTTTTGAGAAGAAAGAAAAAAAATAGATTGAAGAATATTATTGCTGATGTCTTTTCTCCTCCTCTGCTGCTCTAACCTCTAAAATTTGCAATCCAAAGTTATTATAAAATTTAACCATAATCCCTTTTATAGCCCACCAAAAATTACATTTAAAATTGAAATTTTAAGAAAAAAATTGTCGCACGGCCGCGACCAGTGATTCCTGGTGGCCGTGACCACAGAACAAATTTTGCTTCCGTGCTTTTTCTTCGTAATCTTCAACTTTAGGCTCAGACCTCGGGTTTAGGAACTTCTAAAACACTTCAAACTTGTTCCAAACATTATTTTCTCGAGTCCTATCATTGTCCTAACCACAAAAATATATAAAATTCATCAATAATACCTTATAAAATATTTTGTGGCTTAAAAATCAAAGACTCATAAAACAAAGCTAAGAACACCTAAAAACACTTGAAATGAACATTATCTAAGTGCGAAAGGATAACAAATATAATATCCAAAACACCCTTATCAAATTCCCCCACATTTAAACTTTGCTAGTCCCTTAGCAAAACCACTAATAAAAGCTAAAAACTAAACAGATAAAACATAAGCAATGATTTTGTCAAAAGTATTAGTTATCTCAAAGATTGATCAACCAAATGAGTTATAAGAAAAATATGAATTCCACATTCCTCAGAATTTCAACTCAATGCCTAGTCACAACTTAAAACTTGATCTTAGTTATGATTATGCACAATTAAACAAACCAAAACACAAACATTTAAATCAACTACTACATGCCATAATATGTTTTAAAGTCTCATATATAATGATATTTTCATGAAAACATCCACTCCATAGACATTAACCAATTGTTCTCCACTAATGTAAACACACATAATCAAGAATCATAAGGTCTTTAAAAGCTTGTAATGTAAGGCTAAGGGTGAAGGTAGATGAAAAAGAATTATTTAAGCTTAAATCACACCATAGCCTATCTATTTTTTCTATTATCTAGATCTTCTCACAAACTTCCCATACAATTAAAAAATAATACATAATCTCTCTCTTTTTTTCTTTCCACATTGACCTTACTATTTTCCCCACACTTATACTTTTGCAATACTTTTTTTTCTTTCTTTTTCATATTTCTCAGTGCAGATTTTTTTCTATTGTTTTTTTCTTTTCAATTCAACTAATTGGAAGAAGTAGTAGATCATATACTTTCACATTATAATCCAACATGAAATTCTCTTATTTGGATTAAATTAATTGATTAATTCAAATAATTAATCCAAGGATGTATGTAAAACCACGTTTTAACAGATTGCGGAAATGCTTAAACAGATGTATGATATGTGTCAACAGAATTACTTAATCAGAAACGTAAAAATAAAGGACACACGAATTTTTACGTGGTATCAACAACCTTTGCAGGTTGTTACTAATCCACGAGGCCACGCCCAGAGAATGAAGTTTATTAGATAAGAATTATTCAAATTACAATCACCAATTGACTTATACAATCTTAAAGACTCCCTCTTTAAATTGTTGCAATCCCATCAATTTGACACTTCCTAATAACACTTCCAAATGACTCAGAAACTTGAACTCCCTTCAATTTCTGGTCCGTGCACTAATCCTCCCGAAGAGTGACTCACACTACAAGCTTCTCCCGAAGCTCTTAAACAAGGTGTCCTTGAGAGTTTTACCTGCAAAACAGTTAACAAACATATGCAAGAAAAACAGAAAACAAAACAAAGAGCTCTAGGACGAAAGCTCTCTACACATGAAAACGGCACTTCAACAAAATATGAAATCAATCTCTGAAGTGATAACCTAATCGTCTAGGTTAGAAGCTTTTATAGAAAAACAAAAGCATAAATAAGGAATATTCACCATTGATTACTTGATGCACAAGATAATTCTAAATAAGGTAAATATCCATCTGTTTTGACAAAACCGGATTCTGCTGAAACAAAAGATACCCAGACTTTCCTAACCGAGACAAAAAGAATAAATGACAAGAATATTTCCAAGATAATTCCAGATTTATTCTATATACGGAAAGAGACATTTACAGCAGAGAATATTACACAATAAACAGGTTTTAATCAATAAATACAATATTAATTTTGACTAAAACCAAAAATGCCAATAAACTAAAAATAGAAACAAATCCCTCAAAACCGGGATTTTACACAACAAACCAATGAAACTTCTCTTTCTTACAATCCATAACCCAACCCACCAAATCAAACAATCATATAAAACTATGGTGTAATGGGTCACAGAAATAGATAAAAATTTCAGGCTACAAAGGTTTAGATATTGGCTTATAGAACACTACTAGAAAAACACCAATTTAGGATACTTTTTTAGGGCACTCACCTAAATACGAGCCCTAAAAACTTATGCGTGTCCTAAAAGTTTAATTTTTTTTTTTAACAAACTCCTCCTAGACGTTTTAGGGCTCGCAAGACAAATATATCATAAAATAGAGTTTGGTGTAGTGGTTTTCTATCCATTTAGCTTACTATAGGTCCAAGGTTCGAATCTCAAGTTTACAATTTTTTTTTTTTAAAATAATATATCTAGAGTTAGCAAGTTTCGAACCCCCACCCTCCAAGTCAAGTTAAGTCTTTACCATTACACCAACACAGCTTATTGAACAAAAAAAGACTATTAAAATATTTCAATAGAAGTCCCAATTTATTTTTTATGCCTTGGACCCAAATAGCTTATCATAATAGACAAACTTTTTTTACAAAACCACAATGAGAAGAAAGGGAGAAGGGGCTCGGATTGTACGGCAGCAAGGGAGGCTCGGGCTGGTGGTCGATAGCGCAGGGGGCTCGAGGTCGGGCTGTATGGAGCAGGAGAGGCTCGGGCTGAGTTTGACAGCGGCTGGGAGTCGGAAGCTCGGCGGCGGCTAGGGGCTCGGGGAGTGGGCTCGACGGTGATTGGGGTTCTCGGGGATGGCTGGGCTCGACGATGTGGGGGTCTCAGAGGGTGGGATTGATGGCGCAAGGTCGAGGCTGGCTGGGCTCGATAGCGCGAGGGTTGGGGGTTTCTGGGCTGGTTCGATGGCAGCAGGGACCTCTAGACGGGGGCGGTGGTCTCGACAGGGGCTAGTTGCAGATATTTTTTTATTAATAATTATTTTTATTTATTTTATTGCATGTAAGTTTTTTTTTTTAGTTTTTAATGGACTGCTTTAATAATTAAAATAGTTCTGTTATTTATTTGGCTACCTGGGATTGTTTGATATGTTGTGTATGTAGGTTTTTAAAATTTGGGGATGTTCGATTTACAGTTGTTATGCTGCCGAAATTTATAGAAATTTGATGGATCTTTATTTAATCAATTTCTGTCAATTTTTTCAAAGTAATTATAGTAGTTATTGAAATAATTACAAATATCGATTACTAATCCAACGATTTAAGTTTACGGACTTTAGACATCATTATTAAAGGATTTTATGGTTTCTTTTTAACGTCCAAGGGACAGTTTTTGGATGGTAATTCTATAGTAAACATGAAACATTGGTTTGTTTGTACCCTTTGAAATTCTTTTGATAAAAAATGGGTATGTTTCTTTTTGTTTGTTCACCTTGTTTTTTGCTTGTAGGAAAGTTTATTAATTCTAACTTTATTCACAACTTCAAATTAAATTCATAGATGCTATAATAATGAATTATTTGTCAAATATAAAATAATAATAATTTTATATTATAATGTCATTTTTCATGTTTCAAGGATGATTTTAGAACAAAATTCATGGCAGTCAATCCTTACTTTGGAAAGACTATTGGTGACGAGGGTGAGTACATGGGCAAGAAGAAGAAAGATATGTATTTTGACAATGAATTTAGTGTTTTATTTTATTTGTGATTTTTATTAGAGTATAAGTTTTCTTTTTTGAGTGGTTAATTATTTACTTTGTAAATCTAGTTATATATATTCTTTTATTAGATTTGTAAATTGAATTTATAAATTTTGTTATTTTAATCTATAAGTTTTCAGATTTGTATATACATGTTTCATTTAAATCATAATTTTTAATTTAAAATAAAAATAAATAATTTTTTTAAAAATTGAAAATATTACTTTTAAGGGCACGCATTGCGAGCCCTAAAATTGTACATTTAAAGGCTCTCAACGCGAGCCCTAAAAGCATTTTTTGTAGTAGTGGACGAAAAAGATTAGTCATTATGGCTCAAAAATGGGAAACTAGGATATTCAATTTCATAGATAAGCTTGAAAGGCTCAAACAATCCAAAGAACATGTTTTAATTATCTTCCTAATCACGTGTACTTAGGATTTCACCTTAAACAATTAATCAATGGTTTCTAGAGTGGCCGAGACTATATATATAGATAATAGCATGCATAAATGTCTCCAAATACTATGTTTAAATCTAATTATACACACATTATGTTTAAAAATCAAAGATCAAGCTTAAGTAATAACCACACAAGAGTTTTCTAAGTCGGTTTACATTTCCTTCATCTGTTTCTTGAGGATTTCTGGAGTGAAGCTCAGAGGAGAGCTGGGATTAACTAAGCATCAAGGATCCTAACCTAGGATTGAGAAATTGGCAGAGGTTTAGCAAGGATTCATAAGCACTTGAGGTAAGACTTTAGAGTTCTTCAGTTTCTGTTTCTGGTTTTTGAGCTATGGTGTTTAAGTTGAATTGGATGGAACTTTAGGGAATTCAGGCCTAAGGCTGAGGAGGAGCAAGCCAAGGGAGTCTAGAGGCAACTTGTGGTTGAAATCCTATCAAAGGTATAAAGTCTAAACTCCAACTTTGTTGTTCAGCTGGTTTCTGCTGAGTTTTAGTGTTTAGGAGTGGCTATGGTGAATTTTGAGTTTGGGGATGCATGTGCTTGAGTTCTAGGTATTTGGGGTGCTTGGGATGAATGGAGTATGGTCATAAGGTTGTTTTTGAGGTTGGGGAAGATTTGGAAGAGTTTTGGTTGAGGTTGGTTCGAGGAAATCGCAGAAGGGAAAAACTGGTGTTGGCCAATCTGTGACAAGCGCTACAGCGCTAGCCTTTGGGCATTGTAGCACTAGACCAAGCTTGCTGATGGGGTTTTGCTTCTGTTTGTAGCGCTGTAGCGCTATCCTGCCTTCTGAAAGGGATTTTAGGGTTGTTTGCAAGGGTTTTTGACCTAGGGTTTGGGGTTTGATTCCACCACCTTGTTTGGTGGAACTAGGACTTCCCGGGGGCTCGGGATTGGCCCCGGGGCTGGGTTTTGGACTTGAGGATTGATGATAACTTTGGCCCATGATTGTGTTTAGGTGAGCGCTAGGGCTCGAGGGGGATCGTGCTCAAGGAGTCGAGGGATCAAAGCTAGTGAATTGAATGGTAAGAAAACTGCACCCGATTATATGTTTGTGATGGGACTAAGTGTTCCCAAGAATTGTATCGTGTCAATGATGGTATTACACCATGGGACATGTAAAAGCGGCCTAAGAGTGTCGTACATTATATTTGCGCACAGGGCGCGGCTCGGCCACTGGTAGCCGAGGACAGCTTGATATTCACTGAGCTCGGTTTAAGTAGGCCGGGGTCAGTGGGATAACAGAGGGAGCAGCTGAGAGCGCTAGCCCTAGTTATCATTTGTGCAGTGATATATGATATGAGTTGATATGTTTAGTATGTTGAATACTTGTTTATACTGGATGATTATATGATTGAGATTATGTGATGCATAATGAGATATTGACCTATATGTTCATTGCTTATGCTCTGTTGTTGTGTTTTCTTACTGGGCCTTGGCTCACGGGTGCTACGTGGAGCAGGTAAAGGCAAGGGAAGATTGGACCATTCCTGAGATGGAGGGCTGCGGGGTTGAATGTACATAACCAGCTGTTCGGTCACCACGGTCGAGGAGTGGATCAGGACAGGGATTACCTAACTGCTTGTTTTGCCTTAGTATGGATGGCTATTGTATCTGAATCTTATAACTTTTGTAAACGATCTTTAAACTTGTATTTTTGGGATTCCGTGTAAACAAATAATGTTTCTTAGTGAAAATGTGGCTTTTGAGACCAAAACATTTTAAACCCTAGTTCCTTACAATTTCGGTAGCACAATTTTAATTAAATGACTTGATTAGCAAGTTTGGCACTTTATAAACACACAGTGTAACGGTCTTGGCCATCCAGGGCGTTACAACTTGGTATCAGAGCGTCCTAGGTTTATGGGTCTTGAAGACTGGCTGGATATGTACAATCGCCGCGGGAGACAAGCTCAACTCAGGGTTTGGTAATTGTGTATACATGATTATGTGCTTAAATGATTTTAGTGAGATATGATTTTCGATATCTGTTTGATGAATAGGGAGCATGAGATACTGATAGGGCCTGGCCCTTGACTATTGCATGATGTTATTGAGGCATGCTTATTAGCACTGATGTGCATGTGAATGAATATTTGGATCAATTGTTATACTTTGGTTGTTTGTGAATGATTGGAGTTCCAGTGATGGATTATGAAAGGATTATTACCCTGTCATCATAGCCTAATTGCCGAGTCGTTGATTGGAGATTGACTTGAATAGTTATGCGTTCAAGGAAATCCACACGGCTAGCCGGCAGGTCTGGGGCTAGAGATGATGACCAGGGCCCGACCCCTTCGCCAGTCCCTGAGAACTGGCAATAGTTAATGGCTAACATGCAGGCTCGGCTTCAGAGCCAAGATGAACAAATTCGAATTCTGCAGTAGGCTCCATCTGGGAGTGTTGCCCCTGTTGTGCCACTGGCAATGGTACCTGTGGTACAGCCAGTTGATGTTGGGAATAAGTGGGAACCGTTGTATGAGCGGTTCAGAAAGCAACAGCCCCCGATCTTTGAGGGTGGACCAGATTCGCTGAAGGCTGAGCAGTGGATGACTATGATCACTACCATACTTGATTTTATGAGAGTGGAAGGATATGATAGGGTGGCCTGTGCCACTTATATGCTGAGGGAGGATGCCCGAATCTGGTGGGAGGTGGCATCACAGACTAAAGATGTTGCTGCATTGACTTGGGAAGGGTTTAAGGACCTGTTTAATCAGAAGTATTATAATGCTACCATCAGGGCAGCGAAAGTGAATGAGTTCGTGGGGCTGGTTCAGGGCAGTATGACAGTTACAGAATACGCCTTGAAGTTTGATAGACTCGCGAAGTTCGCACCAGATCTTGTGCCTACTGATGCAGCTAGGCAGGACAGATTTACCAGAGGGCTGAATGCTATGATAACCCGAGATGTAAGAATTGCCACAGTTCCTAGAGGGGACTACTTATGCCCAGGCTGTGGAGAAGGCTCTTACTGCTGAGGAAGTGCAGAATAAGATATGGAGGGAGAGTGCTGTGAGAAGAGAGGGTCGCAGGGCGGTGCCTCCATATTCTGGTTCTGGTAGGGGTCGTGGCCCCAGTGATTTGAAGAGGAAGTCTCCTGATGCTCCGATCACTCCTAGTCCTGATAGGAGAGGAAGGGGTACTCAGGGTGGCTGTTAGCGAGGCGGTGATTCATGGAGGACTTATCCAAAGTGCACGATGTGCAAGAGGCGCCATCCAGGCGAGTGTCGGGCCAAGGCCTACTATGTATGTGGGGTGGTGGGACACCTCAGGAAGGATTACCTGACAGCAAAGAAGGGAGAGACAAGAAAGGTGGACAGCTTGACTCTAGCTCGAGTGTTCACCCTGACGCAGGCAGAGGCCGAGGCTAGCCCCTCGGTAGTGACAGGTCAACTTTCTAGTGCTGGCATTCCTTTTACTGTGTTGATGGAATCTGGTGCTACGCATTCATTTGTATCTGATAAGGTGATTGATAGGCTGTGTAGACCTAGTGAGTATAGTGCTTCAGGGTTTGGAACTATATTGCCTACAGGAGAACTGGTAGTATCTAGGAGGTGGATTAGAGCATTGCCAGTGTTAGTTGATGGTAGGGAGTTATCAGTAGACTTGATTGAGTTGAGTATGGAGGGCTTTGATATGATTTTAGGTATGGATTGGCTGGTTAGATATGGAGCTACCATTGACTGTAGGAAGAAGATGGTAACTTTTGAGCCAGAGGGCGAGGATCCCTTTGTTTTTGTGGGAGCGGTGCATGGACCCCGCGTACCCAGGATATCGGCATTGAGAGCCAGAGACTTGTTACAGGGTGGTTGTATAGGTTTTCTGGCTAGTGTGGTGGATACCACCAGAGTTTCACCAGTAGGACCGGAGGAGACCAGATTGGTTTGCGAGTTCTTGGATGTGTTTCTTGAGGATTTGCCTGGGTTGCCGCCGCGTAGAGAGATTCAGTTTGTTATTGAGTTGGCACCAGGGACAGAGCCAGTGTCGAGGGCACCATATAGGATGGCACCGGTGGAACTAAAAGAATTAAAGATATAGCTGCAAGAGCTTCTGGATCTGGGGTTCATCAGACCTAGCTATTCGCCATGGGGTGCTCCAGTTTTGTTTGTTAAGAAGAAGGACGGGACTTTGAGGATGTGTATCGACTACCGAGAATTGAACAAGTTAACTATTAAGAATAAGTACCCCCAACCAAGGATTGATGACTTGTTCGATCAGCTGCAGGGTAAGACGGTGTTCTCAAAGATTGATCTTCGATCTGGTTATCACCAGCTGAGGATCAAGGATGAGGACATACCTAAGACGGCCTTCCGAACGCGGTATGGGCACTATGAGTTCTTGGTCATGTCTTTTGGTTTGACCAATGCCCCAGCAGCCTTTATGGATATAATGAACAGGGTGTTCAAGGATTTTCTGGATCAGTTCGTTATTGTCTTCATCGACGACATTTTGGTGTATTCCAGTTCGGAGGCAGAGCACGAGTTTCATCTTCGACAGGTTCTTCAGAGGTTGAGGGAGCATCAGTTGTACGCTAAGTTTAAGAAGTGTGAGTTCTGGTTACCTGAAGTGACATTCCTTGGACATATCGTGGGTGCAGATGGGATTAAGGTGGATCCATCTAAGATAGAGGCGGTTAGGGATTGGCCGAGGCCAAGGAACGCCTCGGAGGTGCGAAGTTTCCTTGGTTTAGCAGGTTACTACAGATGGTTTGTAGAGGGCTTCTCGAAGATAGCAGCACCGATGACATAATTGACAAGAAAGAATTTGAAGTTTATCTGGTCAGACAAGTGTGAAGACAGTTTCCAAGAGTTAAAGCGACGACTTATTACAGCGCCAGTGTTGAGTCTTCCTTCGGGGGAAGAGAAGTTTGTTGTCTACTGTGATGCATCAAGGTTGGGCTTAGGCTGTGTGTTGATGCAGAATGAGAAGGTTATAGCTTATGCATCACGGCAGCTAAAGGAGTATGAGCAGCGGTATCCTACCCATGACTTAGAGTTAGCAGCGGTGGTATTCGCACTGAAGATTTGGCGACATTATCTATATGGGGAGAAGTGCAAGGTATACACTAACCATAAGAGCCTGAAGTATTTCTTTACACAAAAGGACCTGAATATGAAACAGAGGCATTGGCTGGAACTGGTAAAGGATTATGATTGTATTATTCTTTACCATCCGTGGAAAGCCAATGTGGTGGCACATGCATTGAGCCGCAGAGGTCCAGGTCAGTTGTATAGTTCTATTCATATTTCAAGGAAGTTAGCTGATGAGATGGTTAGAGCAAGGATAGAGTTGGTGGTGGGCCGGTTGGCTAATATTACTTTGCAGTCGACCCTGCTAGAGCAGATCAGAGAAGGGCAGTTGGTAGACGCTCAGTTACAGAGGGTTAGAAAGGATGTCTTAGCGGGAGTAGCTAAGGATTATTCTGTTTCTAAGGTTGGTTTACTTCGGTATCAGGGACGGATTTGTGTTCCAGCTGATGAGGGGATCAGATGAGAGATACTAGATGAGTCTCATACGACGCCGTACTCACTTCATCCGGGTACCATGAAGATGTATCAGGATCTACGGACTTTGTATTGGTGGCCCGGGATGAAGAAGGATGTGGTAGAGTACGTTGCCAGATGTTTAACCTGTCAGCAAGTGAAAGCTGAGCATCAGCGACCAGCAGGGTTGCTTCAGCCTTTGGGTATTCCTGAATGGAAGTGGGAGGATATTACTATGGATTTTGTGGGAGGTTTACCCAGGACAGTAGGACTTCATGACTCGATGTGGGTGATAGTAAATAGATACACCAAGTCAGCCCATTTCCTTCCGGTGAGGTCGACATATACTATGGATCAGTACGCTGAGTTGTATGTGAGGGAGATCGTACGTCTCCATGGGGTTCCTAAGTCTATAGTGTCAGATCGGGATCCTATTTTCACTTCCAAGTTTTGGGGTGGTTTGCAGAAGGCTTTAGGGACTCAGCTGAAGTTCAGTACAACCTTTCATCCTCAGACTGATGGACAGTCTGAGAGGACAATCCAGGTATTGGAGGATATGCTCAGAGCATGTGTGATTTATTTTGAGGGTTCATGGAGTAAGTACCTTCCGTTGATTGAGTTCTCGTATAACAATAGCTATCAGTCAACGATTGGAGTGGCTCCCTATGAGATGTTATATGGGAGGAAGTGTAAATCACCCATTCATTGGGATGAGATGGGTGAGAGAAGATATTTGGGGCCAGATATGGTTCAGAAGACAAGTGAGGCCATAGAAAAGATCCGGGCTAGGATGCTCACATCTCAGAGTAGGCAGAAAAGCTACGCTGATCCTAAGCATAGGGATGTGGAGTTCCAAGTTGGGGACCATGTCTTTCTCCGAGTTTCACCATTGTGAGGGGTGAGGAGGTTTGGAAAGAAGGGCAAGTTAAGTCCTAGATTCATTGGACCATTCGAGATCCTGGAAAGGATTGGTCAGGTGGCTTACAGGTTAGCTTTGCTGCCATCGTTGTCTGGAGTTCATGACGTGTTCCATATCTCCATGCTTCGGAAGTATGTTCCGGATGTGACTCATGTGTTGAGGTATGAAGATTTGGAGTTACAAGCAGATTTGGCTTATGAAGAGCAACCAGTTCAGATCTTGGATCGGAAAGATAAAGTATTGCAGAACAAGACGATTCCTCTAGTTAAGGTGCTGTGGAGGAATAGTAAGGTCGAGGAGGCGACCTGGGAGCTTGAGACAGCGATGCGGGATCAGTATCCCGAGTTGTTCAGGTAAATTTCGAGGACAAAATTCCCATTAGGAGGGGATAGTTGTAACGACGCAAATTCACTAATAAGGCTTAAGGGCCTTGATTAGTGTGCCTGGAGGGCATAATGGGAATTATGTGTGGTTTTAATGATTAAGATGCATGATTATGATTTAAAGCATGTTATATGATTATTTGAATATTTGAGATGCATGACTATGTGTCTTAGTATGCATATAGGCCCTGATTAGGTTAGAAGGGCATAATCGTAATTTTGGCCATTATGGGCATAACTGCTTTGATATATGTGATAATTGTCGAGACCACATGATTGTGTTTAGGTGAGCGCTAGGGCACTAGTCGAGGGATCAAAGCTAGTGAATTGAAAGGTAAGAAAACTGCACCCGATTATATGTTTGTGACGGGACTAAGTGTTCCCGAGCATTGTATCATGTCAATGATGGTATTACGCCATGGGACATGTAAAAGTGGCTTAAGAGTGTCGTACATTATATTTGCGCACAGGGCGCGGCTCGGCCACTGGTAGCCGAGGACAGCTTGATATTCACTGAGCTCGGTTTAAGCAGGCCGAGGTCAGTGGGATAACGGAGGGAGCAGCCTAACAGCGCTAGCCCTAGTTATCATTTGTGCAGTGATATATGATATGAGTTGATATGTTTAGTATGTTGAATACTTGTTTATACTGGATGATTATATGATTGAGATTATGTGATGCAGTATGAGATATTGACCTATCTTTATATTGCTTATGCTTTGTTGTTGTGTTTTCTTACTGGGCCTTGGTTCACGAGTGCTACGTGGTGCAAGTAAAGGCAAGGGCAGATTGGACCATTCCTGAGATGGAGGGCTGCGGGGTTGAATGTACATAACCAGCTGTTCGATCACCACGGTCGAGGAGTGGATCAGAACAGGGATTACCTAACTGCTTGTTTTGCCTTAGTATGGCTGGCTATTGTATCTGAATCTTATAACTTTTGTAAACGATCTTTAAACTTGTATTTTTGGGATCCCGTGTAAACAAATAATGTTTCTTAGTGAAAATGTGGCTTTTGAGACCAAAACATTTTAAACCCTAGTTCCTTACAGTTTCAGTAGCACGATTTTAATTAAATGACTTGATTAGCAAGTCTGGCACTTTATAAACACACAGTGTAACGGTCTTAGCCATCCAGGGCGTTACACGTCCTCAGGCTCTTTCAGGGATTAAGGGCCACCAGCTCCACCAGTACATCTCCGATGACTCCTCTCCTCTAGAAAAGTACCTCACAGAGGCAGATCAAGTTGCTCACAAGTTAGATCCTAATTTTGTTCGATGGGAACAACAAGACAATCTTCTCTATTCTTGAGTTCCCTCTTTGATGACTGAAGGGATGCTCGCAAGAGTTGTTGGATCTGATACTTGTGCGAAGGTCTGGAAAGTCTTGGAGGTCTATTTTTCTACCCAAACCACAACCAAGATTGATCAATTTACGTATGAGCATCAAAATGTCAAGAAAGGTTCGTTGTCTCTTGATGAATACTTACTGAAAATCAATGTAACGACCCAAATTCACTAATAAGGCATAAGGGCCTTGATTAGTGTGCCGGGAGGGCATAACTGAATTATATGTGATTTAATGATTAAAAGCATGTTATATGATAATTTGAATGTCTGAGATGCATGACTATGTGTATTAGTATGCATGTAGGCCCTGACTAGGTTGGAAGGGCATATTCATAATTTTGGCCCATTGAGGGCATAACTGTATATATTTGTAATCTGTGACTCGAGGCGATCCTAGTGAGTGGTTTAGCGAAAAAGTCATGGTGGGGATTTATACCCGACTCGGGGCGAGCCTGGGGGTAATTATGGGAATGTAGAGAATATATTGGAGTTTATTTTGATATTGAGGAATATAATTGGTGATTAGTTAGGTGTCGGGAAGTAAGTGAAAAATATTAGAGATATTCGAGGAATTAGCGGGAATTGGGTGTAATGACCAAAATGCCCCTAGGTTGATTTAAAGGCTTAGGAATTATGGGAGGGAAAATTGGTCATTTGGCTTATAAGGGATAAGTATTATTGAGCTTAATACCTTAGTGGAATGTGTAGAAGGCAGTAGAGGTTTGAAGAAAAGAAAAGAAAAGGAAAGAAGGAAAAAGGAGATAGAAGTTTCTCTCTCTCGGTTTAGGTTTTTCCTCATTTCTTCAAGGAATTTGGAGCTGAACTCGGGGAGAGTCTGGGCAGGAGCTTGAGGCTAGGATCCTTGGCTTGGCTTGAGGAGTTAGCAAGAGTAGTCCATCCATTTGAGGTAAGGTTCAAGGTAGCTTTTCAGTTTCTAGTTCTTAGTATTGTTATGGATTTTGAGCTGAGTTTTGATGGGGAATTCTAGGGAGTTGAGGCTGAAGCTTTGAGGAGGTGAAGGCTAAGCTAGTGTGGAGGATAACCTAGGTTGAGCTCATCCATCAAAGGTAAGAAACTTTAGTTCAAGTTCTGTGATTTCAGTTGAGTTTTCAGATCTAGGATCAGCCATGGTGAATTCTGGGTTTTTGGGTGCATGTGATTGAATTTCTTGTGGTTGGGACTTATGGGATGAGTTGAGGATGTTGGGAGGCTTGTTTTGAAGTTTGGTTGAGGTTTGGTAGAGTTTTGGGAAGGTTTGGTTTGGGAAAGTTTGAAGGAGAAAAAGTTGTGATGGGCTGTGCTGTGACTAGCGCTACAGCGCTAGTCACTTGGCGCTACAACGCTAGGCCCTAAAGTTCCAGAGCCTTTTGGCTCTGCTTGTAGCGCTATAGCAATCTCCTTAGGGCGTTGTAGCGCTACCCTGTCTCCAGAAAGGGGTTTTGGGTTATTTCTAAGGGTTTTTGCCCGGGGGTTCGGGGTTTGATTCCACCACCCCGTTTGGTGGTATTAGGGCTTCCCGAGGGCTCGGGATTGGTCCCGAGGCTAGGTCTTGGATTTGAGTTTTGGTGATGATTCTGATCTATGGCTGTAACTAGGTGTACACTAGGGCTCAGATGGGATCATGCTTGAGGATCAAATTGAAGAAAGCTATTGAAATCTAAAGGTAAGAAAACTGCACCCGGTTATGTGTTTGTGATGGGACTAAGAGCTCCCTATATCTGTATAATGTCATAGATGGTATTATGCCATGGGACATGTGATAAATGGCCTAAGGGTGTCATAAATAATACTTGCACACAGGGCGCGACTCGACCACTGGTAGCTGAGGACAACTTAATATTCACTGAGCTCAGTTTAAGCGGGCCAGAGTCAGTGGGATAAATAGAGGGTGCGGCCTAAGGGCGCTAACCCTAGTTATCATATGTGAATTGATTGATGATATGAGATGATGTACTTGGTATGCTGAATACTTGAGCAACATGATTGTCTGGACTGTTGAGTATATGTTTATACTGTGTGAGTTGTCTGGTTGTTTGCTTAATGATTGTGCTTTGCTTTTGTGTTTTCTTGCTGGGCCTTGGCTCACGGGTGCTACGTAGTGTAGATAAAGGCAAGGGAAAGTTGGACCAATCTTGAGATGGAGAGCTACGAGCCTGAATGTATATAACCAGCTGATCGGCCGCCACGGTCGAGGAGTGGACCGGGACGAGAAAAGCTTATTTGTCTGTTTTGCCTTAGAATGGCTAACAGCTGTATCTTAATCCAAAATTTTTGTAAACAGCCTTTAAACTTTACTACTCTTGGGATCCCATGTAAAGAAAATGTTTTTTTTTTATAAGAAATGAAGCTTTTGAGGCCAAAATCTTTTAACCCTAGTTCAACTGTAGTTTCAATGACACGTTTCAAATTAAATGACTTGATTAGCAAGTCTTACACCTTTATAAACAAACAGTGTAATGGTCTTGGCTATCCAGGGCGTTACAATCAAAGCCCTTGTTGATAGGCTTGGATCCGTAGGCCATGTTATCTCTGTTAAGGAGCACATTGCATCCATTTTCAAAGGACTTCCATAAGACTATAACACCTTCATTATCTCTGTCAACTCTAACTGATTCGTACATTGTTGCCAAAATAGAGTCTTTACTCTTGTCTCAAGAGCATCGGTGTAGTGTCCCAGAATTTTTACTTAGCTAGATAGTAGTAGTAGTTAGTATAGTTTGTAGTATGTTAGTTTCTGTGGATTTTGGTTAAAGCCGGGGCTTAGTTAAAAACTCATAACAACAGTTATGGATTTTATAAGTTTAACCTATAGTATATAAATATTAATTATTACATAAGGTTTGATTAATATTGCTGGTCCTAGAAATATTATTTATTATAACCTAAGGTTTAGATAGAATTTATAAGAGCATGACACTTGTCATAATCATGTTTAATAAGGATTTAAGTATTTTTTATAAATAGATTAATTAAAGAAAAGATCTAGAAGCACTAGAACCTTCCAGCAACTTTTAGGATAGTATTTTTACTCAGTCAAAGATGTTTAATCAATTCAAAATATGATGAAAAAGTTCAAATATGTGTTTGATATATCAATGCATACCGATATATCGCAGCTATAGGGATCGATATATCACCTACGGAAGATACTGAAAACACGTCGACTTTGCACGAACGAACGAACGGGGCTCGGGAAAATGGTCTAGGCGATATATCGCCCAGGGTAGGCGATATCGCCCCTGGGAATACATTTTTGAATATTTGAGGATTTTCAATTTAAAAACAGCCTTAACCACTTGGACCTTCCTTTGAACGATTTTGACCGAGTTTTGGGCGTCTGTTGAACGAAAATTAAAATCTTTTTCATTTTATATTGATTTATTTATTCAAATTAAAAGGGGTTAGTTTCACTCCTTGAAATCTATAAATAGGACCTAGTACTCAACCATTTTCTTCATTCTTCAAGCATTCTTCAGAGCCTCCACGTTGCTAAGGTTACTATAGAGAGAAACACTTGGGTTTTGGGATAAAAAGCTTTTCCAATCTAAGCTTTTCTAAACACTTGGCAAGTGAGATATAGTGTTATTTCAGTTTTGAGGTATAGATCAAGTCATAAGATCATTCAAGGTATTCTTATCCTTTCATAGTTCTATAGTTTTCTTTTATTTTCTTTCAGATCATAACTCTTGTTTATAATTCTTGGTTAGGTGTTTAAGTTTCTTGAAACTTAAGGTTCCTTTCGGTAAGTTTCATCTTGGATGGTTTAGTTTTCTTTTCATCTCTTTTTCTTTAGAAACTCATGGTTTTACTATTGGTTTTAGGAGTGTTCCAGATCTCGTTCTTGTTCCCAAATATCCCAGTTTTTTGTAAGGAAAATAGGTTAGATTATATGTGTTTATATGTTTATGTTATGATATGTTTTATGCTATGATATGTATATGTATAAATATGTTGTAGTCCTTGGGCATATGACTTGCTTAGATAGAAAGCCCCAAGAATATGTTTTGTAGTCGCTTGGGCATATGACTTGCTTAGATAGCAAGCCCCAAGAATTTTTATCATTTTCATGGTTTAGAGTTATGATTTACCCTACCTCGATTAGTAGACAGAGGACCTAGATGGGTTATCATATACTACCTTGTGATCTAACCTACCTCAATTAGTAGACAGAAGACCTAGATAGTTTTATCACATGCCATGTAAATGAGTTAATGGCCATTAATATTGTAGTCCTATATGATATATGTTTTTATAGTCATATGTTTTATATTATATGTATATGATATAGTCTTATGTTTATGATTTATAATATATGTTGTTAGTAGATTTTCCTTGCTGGGCATTAGGCTCATTCCTTTATTTTTAGCATGATGCAGGAAAATGAATATGGAAGGTGGGATGGATTCGTGGCAGCTTGGCAAGTGTGTTGAGGATGAATGGATTGAATGGACTGCGTGAAGATTGAGGATGACGTTGTTTAAGTCTTTTAAATTATGTTTGATGTATTTCCGCAATTAGTATTTAAACAATTAAAGTTTATGTTTTGTGTTTTATAACAATGGCCCCGTGCCATATTTTATACCATATCACATTTTATATTTTTACCTTCTTTTGTATTTGGTACAATATTTTGGGTTTTAAATAAGTTGTGTTATTTCTTATGTATGTATTCAAATCAGTAGCTATGTCATAGTAGTTTTTAATGGTCCAAGGTCTTAGAAATAGTCGAGTTATTATAGTTGGTATCAGAGCCAGGTTCATATGCATGAATTTCTCCTTGATACACACGCACAAGCTCTGAATCTAACCGCCAATGTAAGTGTTTATGTTTATTATGCTTATGTTTATGTTATTAGCTAACGTTTTAGCCCTTATGTTTTCAATTAAGAATGGATGGAGCCTTGACCTATGAGGATATCCGAGCCATTAAGGCATTGAAAAGGATTAGAGAGCCAAAGAATGATGTAGGAGTGTTAGAAAGAATCACTAAGAGATTAATCTTATTCACAAGGAGATAGTCCACCTTCAGACTACTAAGCAAATTATGATGACAGCTACAGAGCAATATGTCCTATTAATTAGGCTTTTTAAAGATTTTCCTTCCATAATTTCAACATTATAAGAAATATGGGAGACTATAGATGATGATGATGATGATTTACCAGTAGCCATGAGATATTATTTTCTCACACTTAGGTTCACCTCTAAGTTGGAATTTCAATTCACTAATGAACAAAAGCATAGAATGTTTATGAATCTTCCCCGAGGAAATTTTGAGGCTCAAGATAATGATGATTATGAAGAAATAGATGATGACATGTTAGATGGAGGGTCAAATGTACAAGATCCTGATTTTTAGATTCACTAGTTATGTTAGTTTATTTATTTATTTATTATTTTTATATTTATGATTGTACTTAGTGAAAATATTTTTTCCAAATGAATATTATTGTTATTTTTGAATGACATGTATGAGTTTGATTTTTTTCTACAATCATAATAAATTTGGAATAAATAAATAATGACTGAGTTCGGTGAGGGTGGATACAAATCAATGAACCGGGTTCTATATTAAGAGTTTAGGGGGCCATAGTAGTGGGAACGATTTTACTGATCCCAGCCCTCCCTCAATATGGTTAACTTTGGAACAACAACGTGTTTCGAGCCTGAGAATTAAGTCATGTAGGATGATTAGAAACAAACTTTGAAAATAATAAAGATGGCTAATTTTCTAAGTATAGAAACACACCCTAATTATAAAGAAGGCTTACAAAAAATTTCATAACAAATCATAACAAATAGGTCCAAGTTATGTTTGCTTAGACTAAGTTTTTCCTTAGAGCCTATTAGGGTAAGTTCTACACGCTTTTTCTTGACCGTTAAAACTTTGCTGAAGATGTCGCTCAAAAGGTTTGCACGCACAGTCGGCAATGCATCCAGTGCCACCAATGAGACTAACGAAGCCTCTCCAGTCTGAAGAAAGGGAACGCGTGCTACTAATGCTACTGCTAACAGAAGTGCACCGCCTCTGGTTGATAACACCGCTGAGATTATCCAACTACGACAACAAGTGGATAAATTGATGCAGCAACAACGACAGTAGGCTTAGTTGTAGCCACAGACTCAGCCCCAGCCTCAGCCCCAACTGCAGCTTCAGCCAGCTGTTCAAGCACCCCAACAAGTACGTCTGTGTGGGAGATGGCCAATGGTGAACTATGCGACGTACCCAACTCAGTACATAGAACCAATCTACGAGCGGTTTCGTAAGAAACACACTCCAAACTTTGAAAGGACAACCAACCCTTTTGAGGTGGAAGAATGGCTCAGGAATGTAGATCCTATCCAAGCACACATGAATCTCGGCAACGCGGACCGCATATCCTGCGTTTCATCTCTATTAAAGAAGGATGCTAGCATATTGTGGGATTTAGTACAGCACACTCACGATGTTTCCACAATGACATGGACTAGATTTGTGGAGCTCTTTCATAAGAAGTACTACAACTCGGCAGCCATCGCTACAAGGGTAAAAGAGTTCACTAGTTTGAAGCAGGGCAACTTGACGGTAGCAGAGTATGCTCGATAGTTCGACCGACTAGCCAAGTTTGCACCAGAGTTGGACCCAACCGACTTTTTGAGGTCACCAAGGTCGTTAGAGGACTCAGACCAAAGATTGAGCTAAGAGTCAAACTAGAAAATCCTAGAACAACTTCTTACGCCGATGCTCTAGAAACGGCTATAGAAGTGGAAAGGCTTCAGGCGAATGTTAGTAAGGAGGAGGCCAGTAAGCCTGAACCTAAATAGTATAATCAACCACAGAATGGTCGGAACCACAACACCAACCATCAACATTGAAACAATAATTGTCAGAAGAGAAGGCATCCTGATAGTAAGCAATCTGACAATGACAAAAGAGCACGGACTAACAATGGAGGCAATAGGTCGAGTTAGGTAGAATACCCGCAGTGCTCCAAAAAGCAAAAGAAACATCCTGGTGAGTGCCGTGCAAACACCAAGGGATGTTACAATTGTGGCCAGGAAGGTCATCGGAAGAAGGAATGTCCACAACTTAAGCAAGAAGAAAAAAGGGTCAACAAGATGGTTCCAGCCAGAGTCTTTTCCTTGACCCAGGGAGAAACTGAAACTACTAACAAAGTGGTCACAGGTCAGATTCCTATCCTTGATAATATATGTTCAGTACTATTTGATTCAGGAGCAACACACTCATATATCTTGTTTAGACAAACCTTGTGAAAGATTTAGAACTAGGTTTGTGACAGAATTTCCTTCGGGTGAAGTAGTCCTATCATCACGGATAGTATGAGGCGTACCGATCAAAATTGAGGACGTGGAACTAGAAAGAGACCTGATAGAGCTAGAGATCAAAGACTTCGACGTAATACTAGCATGCATTGGCAAGCATGGCATGGCGCAACCATCGACTGTAGACGTAAGCAAGTGATGTTCGAGACTCCTGACAGTCAGAGACTATGTTTTATGGGAAAAGTATCAGGACTACGAACACCGCTTATTTCATCTCTCAAAGCTCAGAGGATGATATAAAAGGGATGTCACACATTCTTAGCCAGCATCACAGATTTGGTAAAGGAAAACCCATTAAAGGTTGGAGATGTTCGCATTATAAAATAATTCCCAAAAGTATTTCCTGACAACTTACCAGGGTTGCTGCCGACTCGGGAAATTGACTTCACAATCGAACTAGTTCTGAGAACCGAGCTTATCTCAAAAGAACCATACCGGATGGCACCGATTCTATTTGTGAAAAAGAAGGACGGAATGGCCTGATGAGTGAGTGTCTGTAACTTGACAGAAGAAAGTTTCCCAAAGAGGAGCCTAAAACAATTCAAACACAAATAAATATATATATATATATGTATACACATATTGATAAGCCTCTTGTTTTACGTAAGGCAGCCTGCACATTGCAAAACCAACAATAAATCACAGGGAGACTTCTCTTCTTCTTAATATTTTTTCTTTCTAATGTCACATAAATAAGAGTACACCATAAAGGATAACAAAATCACAAGACCAATGGAAATGTATTTTACCAAATGTTGCTTTTTCTTGGCAAGAATTTGCACTAGTTTGTATAATTTTTGAAGAACTTCCTCATTAACTCATCCACAACAACATATTTTAACTGTGATGGCAAATATCATAAAGTAAAATTTATATAAGAGGATTAGTTAAAGCCAAAGCTTTACAACCTTAATTAACAATCAAAATACCTTCAAGAGAGACTGCTTATTAGCTTTCCGAATGTGAATATTGGCAAGGAGAAGAATTAGATGTTCCCTCTAGTTGGCAACATTGCCTTACTGGTTAGAAAACACATTATGAAAATTTAGAGAAGCATCAAAATATGAGCAATGCAGAAGAAAGAGCACATAGTCCAACCATGGAAAACAGAAATCAGAAGTACTTGGCAAAAAATGCCTGAATGGCCAAGTAAAGTCATATCTCAACCTTTTTCTAGAGATTTTCTAGTCATAAGCTATCTCCTTTAACATCTATTTTGATGCTTCTCTGAATTGTCAACATTTGCATCCTCTACACTAAATCTGAGTTTGAAACCCATGATATCAGAATTTTTTTGAACCCAAAGTCTACACAATATCAGCTAAATAATGTAATTGAGATTACTAATTGCTACAAATATTCTTTTAAAACTAGTAAATATCCTTACGATGCAACGAGAACACAGAAATGTAAAAGCAGAATATATATAAACATACGAGATCGAGAACAGAAACTTACACACGGTGGCTTGCGGATACAGAGAGATTGATGACCGAAGGAGTGGTTGCAAGAACGATCTCACGGAGTTGAACAAGCCAATGTTATTTTGTTTTCTCAGTCTGGAAAACATGCAAGGACAAGACAATGTTTGGGTTCTGGTTTTTCTTTTTTCTCTCTGAAAGTTTGAAAATGAAAGTGAAGGAGAGGAGACGAGGCTATATGTAACGCCCTGGATAGCCAAGACCATTACACTATGTGTTTACAAATGTGTGAGACTTGCTGATAAAGGCATTTAGTTGGAAACGTGTTATAATAACTAAAGTTGTACTAGGGTTAAAAGATTTCGCTCTCAAAAGTTTCATTTCTTATAATCAAATTTTTTTATAGGGGATCCCATAAGTAGTAAAGTTAAAAGACAGTTTACAAAATTCCGAACAAAAGTACAGCTACTAGCCACTCTAAGGGAAAAATAGACATTTGGGTTCTCCCCGTCCTGTATCACTCCTCGGCCGTGGTGGCCGATCACCTGACTATGTACATTCAGCCCCAAAGCTCTCCAACTAAGTACTGGTCCACTTTGCTCTTGCCTTTACCTGCACCACGTAGCACCCGTGAGACAAGGCCCAGCAAGAAAACACAATAACAGAGCATAATCATCAAATAAGCAACCAGATAACTCATACAATATACTCATATACTCAACATTCCAGATATTCACATTAATCAAGTATTCAACATACTAAGCACATCATTTCATATCAATAATCAAATCACATATGATAACCAGGGTTAGCGCCCCTTAGGCTGCACCCTCTATTTATCCCACTGACTCCGGCCCGCTTAAACCGAGCGCAATGAATATTAAGTTGTCCTCAACTACCAGTGGCCGAGCCGCGCCCTGTGCACAAATATTGATTAAAGCACTCTTAGGCCGTTATAACATGTCCCATGGAATAATACCATCTATGACATTATCCAGATATAGGGAGCACTTAGTCCCAACACAATCACATAACCGGGTGCAGTTTTCTTACATTCATATTCCAATAGCTTTGTTCAGTTCAATCCTCAAGCACAATCCAGTCCGAGCCCTAGCGCACACCTAGTCACGTACATAAATTAATATCAACACCAAACTTAAACTCCAAAACCTAGCCTCGGGACCAATCCCGAGCCCTCAGGAAGCCCTAATTCCTTCGAACGGGGTGGTGGAATCAAACCCCGAACCCCCAGGCAAAAGCCCTAAGAAACAACCCAAAAACCCTCTTCTGGATACAGGGTAGCGCTACAGCGCCACAAAGTGGGCGCTGTAGCGCTACAAGCAGAACTAAAACCGCTAAGAAACCTAAGCCTAGCGCTGTAGAGCCCAAAGGCTAGCGCTACAGCACTAGTCACAGACCAGCAACACTCTGTTTTTTCCTTCTTTGATTTTCTCGAACCAAAACCCCTTGGAACCCTTCCAAACCTCATCTATAGTTCAAAGCAAGCCTACCAATCACTACATCTCACGCCAAATGGCCCAACAACCCAAAACTTAGCCACATGCACCTTTAAACAAGGAAAACAAGATTTGACTCCAAGACTCAAGAACTCAACCAGAATACTAGAACAGCCCAGAAATTCAAGTGTTCAAGCTCAGAATTTCTTACCTTAAATAGGGAATTCGATCTTGGGTTACCCTTAGTATCCCTCCAGCCTTTAGCTCCTCAATTATTCAAGCTTAACTCCCTAGAATTCTCATCCAAAACTCAATTCAAACACAACTTATCAAAACCAGAAAAACTCCGACTAAATTCTTTAAGCCTTACCTTAATTTGATGGTTAATCCCAGCTAACCTCTACAAATTCTTCAAGGATTAAGGTTCCAAAGCTTAGATGTTACTCCCACAGAATTTACAGCTTCAAATTCCTCTAGAAATGGTGAAGAGATGACCCAACCGAGAGAGAGAAAGTGATAGCTCCAAGTGTTCTGTTTTTCTTTCCTTCCTTCCTTCTTCTTTTCTTTTCCTTTAGCTTCTGAGTCTTTCTAAAGCTTCCACTAAATCCATAAAGCAGAATATAACCTATCCCTTAGTAATCCAAATGACCACATTGCCCTCCCAATAATAAGTAAACCTTTAAATCACTCTAAGGGCATTTTGGTCATTACTCCCAATTCCCGCTAATTCCTCAAGTGTCTTTAATATTTACTGCTTACTTCCCGACACCTAACTACTCAGCAATTATATTTCTCCATATCAAATAATCTCCAATATACTTCTCAAACACCCAGAAATACCCCCAGACTCACCCCGAGCCGGGTATAAATCCCCGCCGTGACTTTTCCGCTAAACCGCTCACTAGGATCGCCTTTAATCACAAGCTGCAGATATATCCACATAATAATGTGGTCTCAACAATTTATCACAAATATTTACATTTATGCCCTCAATGGGCCAAAATTACAAATATGCCCTTATAACCTAATCAGGGCCTACATGCATAGTAATACACATAGTCATGCATCACATATATCCAAACAATCATATAAGCATGCTTGTCACATAATCATGCATTTTCAACATTAATTCACATAACTTCCAATTGTGCCCTCCCAGCACACTAATCAAGGCCCGTAAGCCTTATTAGTAAATTTTGGGTCGTTACAACTATCCCCTCCTTATAATAATTTCGTCCTCAAAATTTATTCAAACACATCATATAGTAAACCTTGTACCTCTGACAATAATTCACAAGGTCCAACGCCCTTACTTTATTCCTCGTTAACATTCTTACGAGAGTAACAATCTTGTTCCACAAAATCTTGTCTAATAGCCATACTTTCGTTAATCCCCCGCTTGCACCACAATCCTGCTGACACTTCAGGGTCTGCTTAGTTCACAACGATCACTTCATTGTCTTATTCTTGATACCGGAAATTCCTATGAGTCATCACCCTTACCAGGGTGAAATTAATCTATAGGCCCCCGGCCTAACCCTTGGTACAACTTCAGAATTTATGTTGAATCAGGAGTCAGAACTCCCTTTTTTTCTAAACATCATACTTTTCCTTGTCTACACTTACATGGAGAGATACAAATCTCTCATCCCAGAACTGTGTGTTCCAAAATTTAACAATTTACAAATTCCTATATCCTTCCAGATAGGCAGACACTCCTGCCTTAAGAATTCCAACAACCTCTTTGGCTTTCCCCCTGAACCAATACTAAACCGTAGTATCCACTATCTTTCACTTCTTTACTTTCCCTAGTACTCCTTGCTTCTTTTTTTTTTTACCATGTCCTATGTCGTGTCACCTTAGCTGTACTCTAGTATTCATCACCGTGACTATCTTATCAATGATTACACCTTCCTTAATATCTCAAGTATTCGCATACTCAATGCTTAATTACTTAAAATAACCGTTAAGTTTTCTGGTTGTTGATCCATCTACAATCAACCAATAATTCCAAGTTCCCACTCTGTTCACTTCATTCCTTAGTTCCTTTCCAAAACTTGGAAAACTATAGGGTCTCATTTCAGTTCATTAACGTTCTACTCCATTACCAGTTCATCTGAACTAATTACATTAACTCATTCAGCTGGGTTAAAACTTTTCTCTGTCCAAACACCTTACTTATAGTCTAACACGGTCCATTCTTATGATTCACCACCATGTCACTTTACCCTCCAACATCCAAGAATACTAGATTCTGTTACCCGTTCAACCCTCCTGGTACAACATACCCTAGGAGGTGGAGTGATATCCATTCAGAATTCTCATCTCTACGCCAAACTCCCATCGGATCATTCACCCAATCTTGATATCTCAACTTGTAATACCTTATCAGGGTTCTTCCCTGTTTCCACCAAAGCCAGCACTTTGGATTCCATAGTCCAAAGAATACACACCCGTTCATCACCACATACTAACGCTATACCAATCTCAGTTGTTACCTTGTTCAATCCATTACAATATGTGGCGTTCTTTTTTACTAACACACACCTCCTAATTAAGAGATCTGCCTCCAATTAAATTTTTCCCGTTGTACAGTCGAGGATTTCTAACACCAACCACCCATCCATTACATTTCACTAAATCTGGGTCTCAAAGTTATCTTTCTTACAAATGACCAAACGCTCATTACCTTTCACTATGCATACACTGCCTACCTATTATTTCAAGTAAATTGACCATGTTCCCATTTTACCTCTCGCGAGGCTCGATCCATCCTCTCATCAGTCTGAGCGGGGCGTGCCCCCAACCTGTGATGCACCCCTCACAGTTTCATATCCTCATCAAAAGTTAGGTCCTTTATGTTGCAATTCTATATCCAACTATAACATGCATATTCATGCATCACCAGGCGCTAATTAATACTTACTCTGTCTTCTAAACTTCCGACCTAACACGATCCATTCAGTCTAACTTCAAGTTTTGTTGTTCCTCTAATTTCTGGTGTAGCTGTCTGCGAAGACACTTATGTAGTAGATGACGCGTTTACCGGTCTGGTTGTGCTCCCTATCCTTCAGATGTTCTTTAGTAGCTTCTCTATGGCTTCAGGTCAAATCTCTTCATACCTGTCCCCTCTTCTTCTTGTAGCATTATTCTGAATACCCTTGGCGATACCAAACTGACACTTCATGGAGCTTTACCTATGACCCTGCTTCTTTAGTACTAACATCATCAACGTAGTAGTTTTCTTCATTCTACTTCTAATTGGAGAGTAGCCCAGTATACTGCCAATATACCCTGAAGGAGACTAGTCCATAATGTTCGTATATCTTACACTTGTAGAGCTTACCTGAGTTACTAACACTTGAATCAATTAAGAACCGTTGTTACCAATGCATCACACCCTACCCGGTATAAGTTATGATTCCTGATATGTCTCTTTCCTTGATCCTCAGCTGGAGATAACCAGATCGTAGATCAATTCCTGAAGACATTACCCTATCTTGTAACCGGGCATTTAAACTCTTTCTCCTAAATAGACGATGCTAACAATTCCCGCAATACGATGCTCTATCTGACCCACCCCGAAGTCAAGCTTCTTCGACAACTTCAGTAATTCTTCCTGTCAAACCATCATCATCTTCCATAATGTCCCTGATACCGAACCTATCTGTACCCGAGTTCTGAAACGTACCCAAACCTTCCTATATACCTACTGGGCAGCTTAGTTTCCATTCAGTCCAACTGAAGTACTCCAAATGATATTCCCTACTATTCATGGTTGTTTCTTAACAAATTATCTCTCACTCTGACTCATGCCAAGGCTTCCATATGACGAACTCTATTGCTATCACCACAAACCTCTCTATTACTTGTGTCCCAATTCCTCTCCCAAACGTTTCTAATTCCTCTTAATATTTCCAGCCCCTCACAAAGTACCTTGAGGCATATTCTCTATGTCTGAATCTTTCTTGATACATTCTCAACACCGAACTCTTCCAGCTCGTTATATAACCAGAAACGTAAACTTTCCAATTAACCGATCAAATCCATGGAACTAGCCTCAACTTCAAATGTAACAAGGCATTCCAGTCTTCCATCCCCTAACCATGGGAAATCCATCCTAACATATCGAATCATTCCATGTAGAAGTCGTGCCCTCACCTGAAATCCTCCCAGGTGGCATATCCTGCCTTTGGTGCTTAATAAATAACTGCATTGGTTCCCATCACTATCCTGATGGCTATCTTGTCAATCAGATTCCCCCTTCCTGACAAAACCAAGAGCCATAGAGCTGTCAGGGGTTCTCTTGCTTGAATACCGTGAATCTGTCCTTACTAAACTCCACCAATGGAAGCACTGCCATCTGCAACTCTAGCACTCATGCTTTATACCCCATTTCACAGATCTTCAAATAACATGGCCCTCTCTGCTACCCAAATACAGATGATGAGTTCTTACATCGGAGCGGCCCACACGCTCTGGACTATTCCAGAGTTTAATCCTTAAATGGTTCATCATCATTTCCAACTACATCCACCTGTATCAATTTCCCAAAACGAATTACCCAGCTCACAAAGCTCATTGACATACACTGTTGTTACCTTATCATTCCAAATCAAGCTTATAAGCCTACCAGTCTCCGCAACTCAAACCATGTCTTTATAACCTCTTTTATCAATTCACCATCTGAGTTCTTTCCAACCCATCATGCCAATGTCTCGAACCGAGTACCGTTTTGGGGCATTCTTCTGCCACAAATACTTAACACAACCCCTTAATCATGACCTCTCATCTCCATATAACCAAGGATGGAATTAACTTTGCCCATCCGCTGACCAATTCCTAGGCAATCCAAACATTCCTCAAAACCAAGGGTTAACACCTTTTAGGCCTTCCATAAAATACCCTTATATGTCTATAATCTCACAATAAACCAACATTGATAGCCTCACTGTCAAAGCATACAAAACAGCTCTTTTCCCAGAGAAGTCCGTTGTTCTTCTACCTAGTCTCAACTATTAAACCCCACAGCTTACTCACATGCTAGCGATCATCTGCTGCAGCTTTCAGGGATAGATGGAGGTCTCCAACTCCAGCTATTATCTGCAATCCCCCTATAAAATGATGCCAAGTCCACTTAACCATTCTAGGCGCAAACCATTTGAGTTTATCCGCCACTGCTGACTAAACTCCTCAGCCCTGAGATTCATACTCTGAACCAATCCACAACTAAGTCCAAATAACCACGATTATCATGCACACATAAAGCATATTAAGCACAGATCCACAATACTATACATTTAGCTACCGAATTCTTATTACAACCAAGTATACTCACACTTTATCATTCTTCCTACAAGCCAATAAACAGATACGACATATGAATTCAATTTAGGCAGTTAACCACATACACTCAGTATGCAAACCATTATCCAAATGTTCATTCACATGCATTAGCAATGCTAATCAGCATGCTTCAATCTCATCATGCAATAGTCAAGGGCCAGGCCCTATCAGTATCTCATTCTCCCTATTAATCAAGCAGATATCAACAGTCATATTCCATTCTATTCATCTAAGCATATAACAATATACACCATTACCAAACCCTGAGTCGAGCTTGTCTTTCGCGGCGAATGTACATGTCCACCCAATCTTCTGGAACCCTTAAACCTAGGAAGCTTTGATACCAAGTTGTAACGCCCTGGATAGCCAAGACCGTTACACTATGTGTTTACAAATGTGCGAGACTTGCTAATCAAGTCATTTAGTTGGAAACGTGTTATAATAACCAAAGTTGTACTAGGGTTAAAAGATTTCGGTCTCAAAAGTTTCATTTCTTATAATCATACATTTTTACATGGGATCCCAAAAGTAGTAAAGTGAAAAGATAGTTTACTGAATTCTGAACAAAAGTACAGCTACTAGCCACTCTAAGGGAAAAATAGACATTTGGGTTCTCCCCACCCTGTATCACTCCTCGGTCGTGGCGGCCGATCAGCTGACTATGTACATTCAACCCCAAAGCTCTCCAACTCAAGACTGGTCCACTTTGCTCTTGCCTTTACCTGCACCATGTAGAACCCGTGAGCCAAGGCCCAGCAAGAAAACACAATAACAGAGCATAATCATCAAATAAGCAACCAGATAACTCATACAATATACTCATATACTCAACATTCTAGATATTCACATTAATCAAGTATTCAACATACTAAGTACATCATTTCATATCAATAATCAAATCACATATGATAACCAGGGTTAGCGCCCCTTAGGCTGCACCCTCTGTTTATCCCACTGACTCCGACCCGCTTAAACCGAGCTCAGTGAATATTAAGTTGTCCCTAGCTACCAGTGGCCAAGCCGCGCCCTGTGCGCAAATATTGATTACGACACTCTTAAGGCTGTTATCACATGTCCCATGGCATAATACCATCTATGACATTATACATATATAGGGAGCACTTAGTCCCAACACAATCACATAACCGGGTGCAGTTTTCTTACCTTCAGATTCCAATAGCTTTGTTCAGTTCAATCCTCAAGCACGATCCAGTCTGAGCCCTAGCGCACACCTAGTCACAGTCATAAATTAATATCAACACCAAACTTAAACTCCAAAACCTAGCCTCAGGACCAATCCCGAGCCCTCGGGAAGCCCTAATTCCTCCAAATGGGGTGGTGGAATAAAACCCCGAACCCCCGGGCAAAAGCCCTAAGAAATAACCCAAAAACCTCTTCTAGAAACAGGGTAGTGCTACTTCGCCACAAAGTGGGCGCTGTAGCGCTACAAGCAGAACTAAAAGTGTCAGGAAACCTAAGCCTAGCACTGTAGCACCCAAAGGCTAGCGCTACAGTGCTAGTCACTCACCAGCAACACCTTGTTTTTTCCTTCTTCGATTTTCTCGAACCAAAACTTCTTGGAACCCTTCCAAACCTCATCTATACTTCAAAGAAAGCCTACCAATCACTACAACTCATCCCAAATGGCCCAACAACCCAAAACTTAGCCACATGCACCTTTAAACAAGGAAGACAAGATTTGATTCCAAGACTCAAGAACTCAACCAGAAAACTAGAACATCCCAGAAATTCAAGTGTTCAAGCTCAGAATTTTTTACCTCAAATGGGGAATTCGATCTTGGGTTACCCTTAGTATCCCTCTAGCCTTTAGCTCCTCAATTATTCAAGCTTAACTCCGTAGAATTCCCATCCAAAACTCAATTCAAACACAACTCATCAAAACAAGAAAAACTCAGACTAAACTCAATAAGCCTTACCTTAATTTGATGGTTAATCCCAGCTAACCCTCTACAACTTCTTCAAGGATCAAGGTTCCAAAGCTTAGTTGTGACTCCCACAGAATTTATAGCTTCAAATTCCTCTAGAAATGGTGAAGAGATGACCCAACCGAGAGAGAGAAAGTGATAGCTCCAAGTGTTCTGTTTTTCTTTCCTTCCTTCCTTCTTCTTTTCTTTTCCTTTAGCTTTTGAGTCTTTCTACAACTTCCACTAAAGCCATAAATCAGAATATAACCTATCCCTTAGTAATCCAAATGACCACATTGCCCTCCCAATAATAAGTAAACCTTTAAATCACTCTAAGGGCATTTTGGTCATTACTCCCAATTCCCGCTAGTTCCTCAAGTGTCTTTAATATTTACCGCTTACTTCCCGATACCTAACTACTCTCCAATTATATTTCTCCATATCAAATAATCTCCAATATACTTCTCAAACACCCAGAAATACCCCCAGACTCACCCCGAGCCGGGTATAAATCCTTGCCGTGACTTTTCCGCTAAACCGCTCACTAGGATCGCCTTGAATCACAAGCTGCAGATATATCCACATACTAATGTGGTCTCAACAATTTATCACAAATATTTACATTTATGCCCTCAACGGACCAAAATTACAAATATTCCCTTATAACCTAATCAGGGCCTACATGCATACTAATACACATAGTCATGCATCACATATATCCAAATAATCATATAAGCATGCTTGTCATATAATCATGCATTTTCAACATTAATTCACATAACTTCCAATTGTGCCCTCCCGGCACACTAATCAAGGCCCTTAAGCCTTATTAGTAATTTTTGGGTCGTTACACTATATATATGTAAATCCTAAAAGGAGGTCAAAGGTCGGGCTAATCTGAGCCATTGGCCAGATTCAGTATCTCATCTGATGGACGGGTACAAACGTGATGATGGCGGCATAAAGTTGGCAGGCGAATAGACGTGGGCATGGCACAAAAGCACTCAAGTACTCTGATTGAGCAACCCCTAGCTGACGCGTGTCCACTCTTAAGCACTTTAGACGATACAATATCCAAGGAGGATAGTTCAAAATTTTCCTTCTCATAGGATTCGAATTGATACTTTTGAGGGGGAAAAATGTTACACCCAGATTTCGAGCATGGAAAATTATGATCCCGAAACCTAAGCTCGTTAGGTGTAAGCTCGAAATATGCACAATCCTCATGATCCTTCAGCTAGACAGTTTCGCTGTAAATGACAATCTCATGAGCTCGAATAGTATGTAGCTTCAAAGATGCTTCAAGCTTATGAGGTAAGCTTGCAACAACAAAGGGTTCAACACTTGTATACATTTCCTGGTGTATCTCTTGCCCTTAGACAAGATGATCCGAGCTCGAGAAGCATAAGCTCGAATATGATGACTCCATCAATGACTTGTTGGGAGCAAAGGCGAAGCAAGAATGACAAGCTCGTATCGATGAATAATCTCAAAGGCACAATAAGCCTAATATCTAAGCTAGTCGGTTACGTGTGAGTGTATTTATTGTTGTAAAATCCTTATGTTTAAGGGATATGATGTAATTAGCTATCCAATCCCACATTCTATGGGATATTATCATGCACGTAGAAAATAATGCATTAAGTGGCATTATATCATTTGATTCACAGAATATCTTCCCGAAATATGTGGGAATGAATTCTGAAACCTTCTCTATAAATAGAGAGGGAAACTCCCTTTGTAAAAGACGGAAATTTTGAGATCTTGAGAGAAAACTATGGGCAACTATTCTCTGAAAAGTTTCAAAAAGACTCCCAAGCACTTATAACACAGACTCGTGGACTAGGCAGATTTAACTACCGAACCACGTAAAAAGATCATGTTTTCATCTTCTTATTTCATTTCCTCTAATATATTCTTGTTTAATTGCTCTCCTTTTTAAGTTGACGAAAAATGGCGTATGTGGTATTCACTGATGCTTCTGGTACTGGTTTAGGAGGAGTTCTCATGTAAAATGGCAAGGTTGTTGCCTATGCTTCATATCAATTGAAGCCACGTGAGAAGAACTACCCTAGACATGACTTGGAACTTGCAGCAATGATTTTTGCCTTGAAAATTTGGAGATGTTACTTATATGGGGCAAAGTTTGAATTATATTCGGATCATAACACTACTACAAAAAAGGGCAATTGTGTTAGTCAAACGTGTTAGTCAACGCAGTTGACTGACGCTGTTGACAAGGAATTAACATTTGTGGCAGTCCACAAATGCGGGGGCATTTGCGTCAGTACGTATACTGGGGGCATTAAACGGGACCGTTTGCGTCAATGCCACTGTGTCGCTGTTAACGAGACCATTTGCATCAATGGGCCACTGACGCATTTGGCCTGTTAACAATATAACCCTCTTTGTCCTTCAGCCTAGCCATTGACCTAAAACTTAAAAAAAAAAATAGATGCACGATTTTGAAGAAATTCCAGCCGAGCCTCAATGAGTTTTCCCTCATTTTGGTGAGTTTTTCTCCTTTTTTTTTTTTCAATTTTAATGTAAAAATGATGATATATGTATATATGTTTATGAACCTGATACATAGTTTTTTTTTATAGATTTTGTATTTTTATAGATTATTGTTTGAAAACCCCTAAACTTTCTTGGTTTTTTGGGGTTTTCTACTTCAAGAACCCACATTGCTCAATTACCACAAGTGCAATTTTATTAATTTTTATGATTTAAATTTAATTTTTTTTATTTTTTTTTTATAAATTAACTATATTTCGAATTTTTTAATCTTTTGATATTTTTATATTAATGATTATGTAATTGTTTTAGGTTTAAACTTAGCATTTTAATATTTTATAATTTTTTTATTATAATTTCTTTATTTTTTTGTTAACTTTTTCAATTTTTTTTTAAATTTAATTTGATTTCGGATTTACTTATGTCAATGAGTATATATATATATATTAATGTATATATTTTGTATAAGTTCCACTTTATTAATTATTTAGTTTGAATATTTTGAGTAAATTTTTCTTTATATTTTGTTAACTTTTTAAATTTTGGTTTTAATTGTTTAAATATGTATATATTAAATTTTTTGTTTTCTTTAAGTTATATTTTATTATTGATTTAGTTAGGATATTTGTAGTAGATTTTTCTTTATGTGATTTGTTAACTTTTTAAAAAGAAAAATATTTTATTTCGGGTTTAAGTATTTAAATGACTACATATAACAAATTATTTGTTTATTTTTATATTTGAATAGGTATTTTGTTGACAACTTTGCTGGTGAGATCAAGCTTTGGAGGATTTTATATTAGAGGTAATATTTTAAACTTTAATCTATAATTAAGATATTGAACTTAGTGGAATGTAGAAATTATAAAATAGTGGAGATAGGTTCCGGGACTGTGTGCTGCGGTGATATAAGGTTGTAATTATGCATGTTTGATTGATTAATTGGTTTGTTGTATTTATGTGATGAATATATATATATTCATTTAAATTTTGGGAAATGTGATAGAAATAGGGGAAATGCTGCCCAATTTTTTTTAGATTTAGAAATATCTGAATTATGCATGTTTGATTGATTTGTTGAATACTTTTGTGTATATCATGTGTTGTATACATGCACGTTTTAAATTTGGGAAATGTGATAGAAATAGGGGAAATGCTGCCCAATTGTTTTTGGACATATTGTTTCCTTTTATTTACTTGTCAATTAGGTAATCCACGAACCTAATTGTTAATGTTTGTTGCTTTCTTTGTTTGTTTTTTTGTGTGTGGTTTGACAATGGATAGAGATTGGATGTCAGCGGATCGATTATCCGTGAAATATAGGAATGGAGTTGAGTTTTTCTTGCAATTTTGTGCAAGAAATACTCAATCTCCTAATAGTATTCTTTGTCCTTGTGTTAAGTGTGGTAACGTTGTAAGGATGCCAAATTTTAAAATAAAAGATCACTTATTTAAGAATGGAATAGACAAAATTTATAAAATATGATTTTTGCACAGAGAAAGAATGAAAGTCACTGATGAGGGACCATCTAAGAATAATATGTATTTTGATGTGGTTTATGAAGTTGATGATATTGCATAAATGATTGATGATACACAATATGAATCACATACGGATCCAATTAAATTTTAGTCAATCTTATAATATTCTGAGAAAATTATTTTCCCTAATTGTACAAGGTGCACTAAATTATCAGTACTACTTAGGTTGTATATAACTTAAAAGCAAAACATGGGTTGAGTGATAAGGGAATGACAGAGTTGTTAGCATTTTTAGGAGAATTATTACCAGAAGGTAATGAAATGTCTTCTTCATTTTATGAAGCAAAGAAGACATTGAGTTCGTTAGGCATGCAATATGAAAAAATACATGATTGTTCTAACGATTGCATCTTATATCGAAAGAGATTTGTTGATGCAATTGCATGCCCGGCATGTGGCGGTCTAGATGGCAAAAGAAAAAAATTAGATGCAATTAGAAAAGGTGTCCCTGCAAAGGGTTTATAGTATCTACCACCGATACCTCGTTTGGTTCGGTTGTACCAAAATGATGATCATGCTAAAAATTTAATTTGGTATGCCAAAGATAGAGTAAAGGATGGTAACTTAAGACATCCAGGTGAGTCGCCAGCTTGGAAAATAGTAGATGATAAATGTTCTGAATTTTGCAATGAACCGAGGAATATTTGTTTGGGTCTTTCTGCTAACGGAATTAATCCACACACTTCCCTTAGTAGTAAATATAGTTGTTAGCCTATAATGCTAGTCATATATAATCTACTGCCATGGTTGTGTATGAAGAGGAAGTTTACCATGTTGACCTTGTTGAAATCTGGCCCTAAACAACCTGGAAATGATACTGATGTATACCTAGCTCCTTTAATTGATGATTTGAGCACATTGTGGTATGAGGGGGTTAATGGTTACGATGCTTATAGGAAAGAAAATTTTAATCTTAAAGCAGTGTTGTTGTGGACTATTAATGATTTTCTAGCCTTAGGTAATCTTTCTGGATGTAGTGTGAAAGGGTACAAGGCATGTCCCATTTCTAAAGAGGGGACTCCTTCTAAATATTTAAAACATTCTAGAAAGATTTGTTATATAGGACACCGAAAGTTCTTATCCGAAGAACATAAATTTCAATGTTGGACAAATGCTTTCAATGGTAAACCTGAATTTGGAAAGGCTCCACCACCTTTACTTGGAGGACAATTGTTAACAAAGTTGAACAAAGTCCAATGCAAGTTCGGTAAGCTTAGAAATTATAAAAATAAGAGAAAAAATGTTAGACGTGAAAAAACAAAGGAGGTTGTAGATGGTGCGACAGGTTATTGGATGAAGAAATCTTTTTTTTTAGCTTGAATACTAGGAGCATTTGGTTTTGCGGCATAACATGGATATGATTCACATTGAGAAAAACGTGTCAAATAGCTTAATCAGTACATTGATGAATATTCCTGATCAGAGTAAGGATGGAATTAAAGCTCAGTTGGATTTAAAAGTAATGGGTATACGCAACAAGTTACAACTAGAGGTTGGTGAGAGACGAACCTATTTACCACCTGCGTGTTATACCCTGTCTAAGGAAGAAGAAAAAATTGTATGTCATTTTTTGTCGAATGTGAATGTGCAGGAAGGTTATTTTTCAAATATTTCTTCTCTGGTAGATATGAAAATTTTGAATTTAGTTTGAATGAAGTCTCATGATAATCATACACTACTTGAACATCAAAAACCAGTAGTTATCCGTTCTGTGTTACCCAAAAAAGTTAGATATGAAATTACCAAACTATGCTTCTTCTTTAAATATATTTGTTGTAAAGTGGTAGATGTGTCAAAGTTGGACAATCTTCAAACAAATCTCGCGATAACTATGTGCCAGTTGGAGCAGTATTTCTCATCTTCATTTTTTGACATAATGGTTCATTTAATAGTTCATTTGGTGAGAGAGGTAAAATTATGTGGACCAGTATATTTGAGATGGATGTACCCATTTGAACGGTATATGAAGGTTTTAAAAGGTTGTGTTAGAAATAGAAGTAGACTTGAGGGTTTCATAGTTGAATCCTACATCGTTGAAGAAGCAATAAAGTTATGCTCAGAATACTTATCAGGTGTTGTGAGCATTGGGATATGTTTTTCTAAAATTGAGTTTGAAATAAGTAAAGGCAGTAAAGGTGGTGTTGATTCTGAAGTAAATAAATCTGATAGAGATGAAGCACATTGCCTAGTCTTACAAAATATTGATGATGTTCAACCATACATCGAGTAAGTTCCTATACATATGCATGGTCAATCTTATTTTTCTCTTTCATTATATTGTCAATGAATGTAGTTTCTTGATATAAATAATTTTTCTTGAAGAGAACATTTCAATTGGATTAAGACCACTTATCCTAATAAGTCTCGGAATAAAAAATGGGTACAAGATGAACATTATCGAAATTTCAGTACTTGGTTCAAGAATGAGGTAAAATACTTGTGTTGTTCTTGTTTGAGTGTTATTGTATTTTAGTTGTTAGAATGTAATATACTTTGTTTTATTTTATTGTATTCTAGGTTCTGAATAACACCACAAACAAAGTGTTTGAAACACTAAAATTGATAGCATGAGGTCATTCAATGAGTGTAATTAAGTATCAATGCTATTATATTCACGGTACTCAATTCAACACCATGGATCGTGATAATATTAGAACGACAAAATAGTGGTGTTACTATTATCGCTCAGACTTTTCAAATATCTAGTTCCAAAGATAAAATTCCCATACAATGTTACATGACATTTTATGGGGTGATCAAAGAAATGTGGGAACTAGATTATGTGACTATTCAAATTCTTTTCTTCTTGTGTGATTGGGTGAAAAGTGATAACGGGGTCAAAACAGATGACTTAGGATTCACACTGATGGACTTAAACCGAATAGGACATAAATCTGACCGCTTTATAATGGCGTCACAAGCCAAGCAAGTATTTTATGTGAGTGATCCAGTAGATGCTCGATGGTCAGTTGTCCTAAAGTCAACCGAAAGATTATCTTATCAAAGAGTTTGGGAGCGACGATATTATACTTGATTAAGAAACATTTACAATTGTTTCATTGCCTATTGATGTCACCATTGATAATTATGATGACTATAGACACGAGAATGGTGAAGGGTTGTGGGTGGATAATTAAAGGTATATATATTAATTTTGTGATTTTGTTTTTATGTATTTTGTGAGGTTTATACCAGATAATATTTTTGTTTACTTAATTGCAGATTTATTAATTATGGGTCCATCATATGATGATGAAGGTGATCTGTTTGTTGATGATGATGGTAATGGTCTGAAGGGGATTAATCCTACCGCCCCAACATATACACAAGGAAAGAAGTATAGGAGCAAATCAACTTGTAGTGATGTATTCAAAGCAAGAAGTGAGGGTCGCAATTATGAGGTCGATTACAATCATTTTGGTCGAGTGATGGGAAAGGGGGGATCAAGGTGAACAACACCATTTGTCTTCTATCACGCACAATCCTTCCTTTAGATGTCGACAATTGGAAACAAATGTCGAAGGATAAAAAAGAGACTATATGGGTCAAATACAGGTAAGCTATAATATTAACTATTAAATTTATCCTAACAAATTAATCTATTGAAAAAAGTTTAATATTTTTGGGTTCGTTTGTGCAGACTACGTTCAAACTTCCAAATTCTTCTAAAATAGACGTCCTCAAAGAAGCAAGAAAAACAAGGAGAAAATGGAAAACAAGACTAACAAAAGATCTCATTTATGTATATAAGAATGTAGCTCCTGAGCTTCTTGCCAAGCCGCCATCAGACTACGTCGAGTATTACAAACCTGAAGATTGGAAAAAATTTGTTGCGAAAAGACTAACCCTAGATTGGGAAGAGATGAGGAAAAAAAACAAGATGCTCGGGCTCAGAACAAGTATCCACATCACTCAGGGTGTGGTGGTTATGCATTGGTAGAGCAACAAATGGTATAGGAATTGGGTCATGAGTTGACTGAATATGACAGATCTGAGATGTGGACACGGACACGGATGAACAAGAAAGGAGAAGTTATTGATGAAGAAGCCCGAGAGGTGGTAAAGAGGATTGTAATTTTTCTTCAATTTTTTTTAAATATTTTTAATGATTAATGTGTATGTTAAATTCTAATTGATTTACTAACTATGTATATAGGCGGATGTTGTACCCTAATTTTATCCCAAGTTCATTTACTCAGCTCTGGTACAGCTGGCGAATAAATATACGTAGAAATAACCAAGGGAATGATATCTGCATATTATCCACGTGGACAACACCAGTTTCATGTGGTCGCGCGTGGAGTTAGGTGTCCTGGGTTTAACTCGAGCTACAGACACAAAGGCTGTTGAAGCAAGAGCTTGGAGGAGATATCCAGCTCATGGTAGTTCTAGTATATTGCATATCTGCGGATCCCCAGAGATTCATGATCCCTTTATACGTATATTTATGACCAAGCTGTCATATTTAATATCCCAGATATTAGGAATAGATTTACCTTGTGATCAGATCATATCCCAACATAAATGGGAATTATTTGTATTAAATGTAATAATTATGCAAATGCGTGATTGACTCAAGCAGTTACCCAAACTTGTCCATGAAATTCCCTTATAAATACTGGGAATATTGGATGGAAAAAGGGACCATTATTCTGTAATACTGAAATTCTGCAAAAGTAGAGAGAAAAACAACAATAATATAGACTCATGGACTAGGTGGATTTTAACCACTGAACCACGTAAAAGTTTTGTGTTCTTGAGTGAAATCATTTATTTTTCATTACAGTTTATTAAGCACTAATCTACCTTATTATTTTTTAATACATTGTTGGCGAAAAACTGTCTCATCAGTTTGGTGCTTTCATTGAGAGAAAAAAAAGTATTTTATCAGTTGAATCTCATCATGGTGCTCACCCTCTCAATGCACGATAATGAGATAGAACAGCCTGGTAGGCAGGAGGCCCACCATTTTGATGTTTCGACCGAGCATGGCTCTGAAGTCCAGCAACATCCGGGAAAGCAACCGGCGGGTCACGGCGACATTGGGAGTTCAGCGTCATTACCACCAAATCCAAACCCAGACTATTTAACTGTCGTTGAGATGGAAAATATGCAGTTAAGAAGCTATCTTGCTAAGGCAAACAGGCAAATTGAGGAGGTTTTGGCTCGGTTACCCCCTCTTACAACCGACGTTAATTTCATAAAGAGACAAAGTGGGTCTCACAAGTCCCACAGGAATAACTTATCCAAACCAAGTCATTCAGTCAGAACTGCCACCAAAAGTTCTATGCCTACAGGGCGAGATCGCCAGAATGCTCAACCTAGTGGCCCCCATGGGGGTCATCAGCATGTCAGTCGATCAGTTAGAACCGCAACCCCAAGTTTGGTGCCTACTTCACAAGAACCTAGGCATGCCCATGGTAATCCACGAGGAGGGGCTGGGACAGGCTCATAGAGACAAAATGTTCCAGCAGACCTTCCTACATCGCGATCGAATCGTCGGGCGCAGAGAGCTAGAAATAATGGGGCAGAACAAAGGCAAGCTAATCTAGTTTGCCCTGATGGGACAAGGATTGCCTTCCTAATAAGGCATCCCCCGTCACCTATAAGACATCCGATGCCACCTTGTCTTTCATGGGACATTCCAGCTTATGGAGACAGCAGGAGAAATCCTCCTCCATCTGTCGATACCTACGTCCCACGGACACGTGTTGAAAATCCAGATCCTTGGCCCCAACCGCAAGCTGTAAGCTTCGCAAATAGGAGTTATTGGATCAAAATTCATTGTAGTGGTAGGTCTGAGGGCGACCTAAGAAATCAGTTGAGTTCAGCGCAAAGCCCTCAGTACGAGTCGCAACCTGATTTGCGTGATCGCCTGAATTCGCAGAGAAGGAATCCAGCTTGGAATGAAGATGTTAGTTACACTCGACAAGAGGGTAGTCCGTCCATAGTATGTGATAATGGGAATTCCCCAACAAACCAAGCTCAAGCTTGGAGGGACAATAACACATCAAATGCATACGATAGGCACTACTACAGATATAGGCTTTCTCTGCACTTTTTTTCTAGCATTAAATTAAAAACGCAGAGAAAAGGTTGAAATGAGTTTGAAACACGAAATGAGAAAAAAATAGACTTTTCTCCGCGGTTCCATAAAGAAAACCGCAGAGAAAAGTGGTACACTTTTCTCTGCGGTTTTCTATACAAAACCGCAGAGAAAATGGTACATTTCTCTGCGGTTTTGTTTATGGAACCGCAGAGAAAGCCTTTACCCTACATAAAACCCTCGACTCACAACCTTACTCATTCTTATAATTTCTTCCACTTTGGCAGACTCAAGAGGAACGGCGCAACCCCTCTTCCCCAGCCACGGTTAGTGCTCTTTTCACCTTTTTTTTAGTTTTTTTTTTCATTTTCTTCCATATTTAGGTTACAACTCATGTAAATATACATATATATTGATTTGTTTTGAAGTTTTAGGGAAAAAATGAAGATATATTGATTGAGTATAATGTGTTTTGAATGTATGTTTATAGGGTGATTTTCAAGCTTTTTTCCAATGTTTTTGAACGTTTGGGAAGGAATAAAAGTCATTTTTATTGTTCAAATCAGGTATTGATCACTAAAACTTGACTTTTTTTTTGTTTTTTTAATTATTTCGGTTTTTTGTTATTTTTATATTATTTATCTAGTTTTTATGTATTTTGATAATATTAATATTAATTATGTTTACTCTTTAAAATGTATTGTATTTGACATAATTTTTTATGAAATGTATATATATAATATAGAATATATATAAAATCATAAATGAAAATAATTACATATATCGAAATTGAAAAATAATTATTTTTTTATTAAAATGGCTTTCTCTGCGGTTGTATTAACAAAACCGCAGAGAAAAGTACCATTTTCTCTACGGTTGTGTTGAATAAACCGCGGAGAAAAGGGTACCTTTCTCCGCGGTTTTTTCAACACAACCGCAGAGAAAAGTGTGGCTTTTCTCCGCGGTTTTCATACCACTTTTCTCTGCGGTCGAATACACTGCGCTTTTCAATACTCTCGAAAACTGCAGTGTATTAAGTAAAAAAACCGCAGAGAAAGACCTTTTTTGTAGTAGTGAGGATCGGAGCTGTTGAACAACCCCCAGGTAACCTAGGGACCAGAGACCGGACCCTCGAGAGGCTAGCTCTGATGGAAGAGCAAATGAAGAAACTTTTATCTGGAAAAGACAAAGTCAATTGCGACTCAGAGGATGAGCTCGAGCCTTTCGCTCCAAATATTGCGGTGACCACATATCTGGTAGGCTTTAGAATGCCACACTTGTCAAAATTTGATGGAGATGGAGACCCGTCATATCACCTCAGAATGTTTAACACCGTGATGATGGCCCATAATGTCAGACTCGATTTAAGGTGTATTTTATTCCCTGCAACTCTGGTCGGGCCAGCCAGATAGTGGTTTAAGCAGTACGAGAGACATTCCATAAGATCGTGGAAGAAGTTTTCCTCCGAGTTCAAAAAAGCATTCTGAGCTTCACAAGCAGCTCAAGTTAAGGCTGATTCATTGGCCAATGTAAAGCAGCAACCTGGCGAAACATTGAAGGCATATATGAGTCAGTTTGCCAATGTTGCTGCACGAGCTAAGGATGTTGATGACAGCTCCAAGGTCATGGCACTGAGGATAGAAATCCTCGTCGGGGGTGACCTATGGCAAGAACTTCAAAGGAAATGAGTTAAGAATGTGGACGAATTCTTGGCCCGAGCTCAAGAGTGGATTAACCTAGAGGAGGAGCGAGCTTCTGTCGCAGGAACCAACCAAATCCTTGTCCAGCCCATTGGAACAGTAACGGATGTTGCAACTACGACTCAAACAGTTACCTAGAATAAAGAAGGGGGAAATAACAAGAGGAAGGGAAATGGCGAGGGCGACCAGAGCGGGACAAAGAAAAATAAGTGTGGGGAGAGATTCAAGCCTGTTTACGCCACGTACACTAACCTAATAGATACTAGGGAGCGCATCTTCGTGGAAAATTCTACTCGCCTTCCATAGAAGAAGCCAGAGCCGTAGAAGAACTAGAGGGCGAAGAGAGATCCTTCGAAGTTCTTTCGGTTCCATAATGATATCGGTCATTACACTAATGACTGTTGATAGCTGAAGGATGAGATTGAAACTCTCATTAGAGTGGGACCTTTGGCCCAGTACGTCCAAAATCGGGTGGTCCCTAATCAGCCTGCTGGACCAAACCCTCCGTCAGTCCCCGAAGCTCCAGTAAGTCAAACCGGAGCTTAAGTGAATTAGGACGATCCTCCTCTGATAATAGGGGGAGATATAGCCACCATTTTAGGAGGACCTCATCTGACAGGCACGAGCAAAGGGGCCCAGAAGAGGTACATTAACGAACTGAAATCCCATAATGGAGCGAAGTTCATTCTAGAACAACGATTGTCAAAACAAAAATGATTGGAAAAACAACCAATCATTTTTACAGACGAGGATGCTAGCCACATCCAATTTCCACATAACGATCCCTTGGTCATAACTGTTCAGCTCGCCAACCGGAGGGTCCAGAGGACACTAGTAGATAATAGGAGTTCTATGAATATACTTATTAGGTCCACCTTGGAAAAAATAGGGTTGTTTGTAGCAGAATTGAAGGCGACCTCAATGGCTCTATACGGGTTTTTTGGTGAAGGTTCAGTATCCATTGGGATGATCGAATTAGTTGTAACATTGGGAGAAGGTTCATGAACTGTCTCCAAGCTACTTGAGTTCGTGGTAATCAACTGTCCAGCTGCATACAATGAGATTTTGGGCCGACTTGCGTTGATGGCATTTGAAGCCATAACCTCTATCCACCACCTAGCAATAAAATTCCTCTCAGCTATGGGAATATGCACCATCAGAGGTGATTAACTCGCTGCTAGAGAATGCTATAGCATTTCTATGAAGGGAAAATCACAACCCGGGCAATAAGCTATGGTGATAAATGACGGAGGCGAGGAGTCCCGGGAAGTAGAAGTTACTTGTGGGACGGAAGAACCTCAGCAAAAAGAGGACAGTAACAACACCCAGCGCGATGACATTGACCCACGGATAGGCGAAGACAGGTCAGAACTCCAGGCTATAGAGGAGCTCAAGGAGGTAAACATTGACCCCAATGAAGCTTCAAGAGTCGTAAAGATTGGGAGGAATCTTAATGATAAAAGGAAGAAGGAGCTGATCAATTTCTTACAAGAGAATCTAGATGTTTTTGCATGGTCACATGAAGACATGGTGGGAATAAGACCGAGTTTAATCATGCACACTTTAAATTTGGATAAGAACGTGCCTGCAAAATCCCAAAAATGGAGACGCTTGGGAACTATCTGAGCTGAAGCTCTTGAGGAAGAAGTAGCTCGACTATTAAAGTGCAGGTTTATCCGTGAAGCAAAGTACCCGATCTGGGTCGCCAATCCCGTGCTGGTGCCAAAGTCAAACAGGAAATGGAGGACCTGCATCGACTTCTCCGGCCTGAACAAAGCTTGTCCCAAGGATTTCTTTCCACTACCAAGAATTGATCAATTGGTAGATGCCACGGCAGGTCACGAGCTCATGTCCTTCATGGATGTGTATTCTGGATATAACCAGATCGCGATGAATCCTACGGACCAGGAACATACTAGCTTCATGATCCCAAATAACATATATTGTTATAAAGTGATGCCTTTCGGGTTGAAGAATGTCGGAGCTACATATCAACGCTTAGTCAACAAAATGTTCACTAATCAGATCAGGAGAAGTGTGGAAGTGTATGTCGATGATATGCTCATCAAGTCAAAGACTTCTGATAACCATGTATCCAATCTAGAAGAATGTTTTGGAATCTTAAGGAGGTATGACATGAAGTTAAATCCTCAGAAGTGCACGTTCGGAGTGGCATCTTTAAAATTTATGGGTTTCATAGTCAACACGAGGGGAATAGATGTAAATCCCGAGAAAATTAGGTCATTAATAAAAATGCCCTCGCCCAAGTCGCGTAAAGAAGTTCAAAGCCTGAATAGAAAGGTGGCAGCTTTAAATCGTTTTATTTCAAAATCTACTGACAAGTGCCTGCCATTTTACAACTTGCTCAGTGGAAACAAAAAAATTGAGTGGACTAAAGAGTGCGAACATACATTACTTGACCTAAAAACACACCTGGCCAAGCCCCCAGTGTTATCAAAGCCTATGTTTGGAGAACCCCCGTTCCTTTATTTGGCCGTGACAGAAAATGCAGTCAGTGTCATGTTAGTCTGAGAAGAAGACCGTGCTCAAAAACTAGTATATTATATAAGCAAGAGACTTCTCGGAGTTGAATCATGATGTCCACTGATAGAGAAGCTCGCATTCTATCTGATATTGGCTTCCAGGAAGCTCCAGCCATATTTCCAGTCTCATTCAATCAACGTCATGACCGACCAACCTTTAAGGCAGGTATTGCAAAAACCTGAAACGCCAGGACGTCTTTTAAAATGGGCTATCGAGCTTAGCCAGTTTGAGATATTGTACGTGCCACGGACCTCGATAAAAAGTCAGGCCCTTGCTGATTTTGTGGCTGAATGCAGTGGATTTCAAGATGAGCTCTTGAAGGAACCCGTGGAGGAGTTATGGAAAATCTTCATGGATGGATCATCAAACAAGAATGGATCAGGAGCAGGGATCATCTTAATCTCCCCAAAAGGACATCGATTTCATACAGCTCTAAGATTCAGATTCGAAGCATCCAACAACGAAGCCGAATATGAGGCTTTACTAGCAGGGCTGAGAGTTGCAAGGGAGCTCAAGGCAAAAACCGTCCAATGCTATAGTGATTCTTAGCTCGTGATCAATCAGGTATTGGGAGAATACCAAGCTCGAGGTACGAAGATGGCGACCTACCTAGCTAAAGTGAAGGGAGAACTGTCAAAATTTGAGTACAATTCTGTTGAACAGATACCTCGCGAGAAAAATTCAAATGCTGACGCCTTGGCACGACTTGCCACCACAAAAGAAGCTGAGACATTGAATGTAGTGCCAGTGAAGTTCTTGGAGAATTCGAGTGTAACAAAAATGGTAGAAGTCGAAATGATCGACACAAGACCGACCTGGATGACTCCCATAATGGAATACCTCGCAACAAGAAGGCTACCTGACGATAGAAAGGATGCAAGAAAAATACTATATCAAGCTTCGCGGTATGTGATAGTGGATGGGACATTGTACCGACGTGGTCATTCATTGCCTCTCTTACGATGTGTTCTGCCCGAGGAAGCTAAACCCATTTTTCAAGAAGTGCACGAAGGTTTTTGTGGAGATCATGCTGGGGGAGAAAACCTAGCATCGAAAATACTAAGGCAGGGCTAGTTTTTGCCCACTCTAACAAAAGATTCAATCTCGTATGTCCAGAAGTGCAACAAATGCCAACATTTCGCCATAGTTTCTCGAGCTACTCCAGCTGAGCTAATGATGATCCCATCCCCGTGGCCATTCACGGTATGGGAAATCGACCTAATAGGGTCCCTACCTATGGGAAAGGGAGGAGTTCGTTACGCAGTGGTGGCGATCGACTATTTCACGAAGTTGGTAGAAGCCGAACCTCTAGCAACCAACACTTCAAAGAGAGTCCTACACTTCGTGGTGAAGAGTGTTATATGTCAATTTGGGCTTCCTAAAAAGACCGTGTCAAACAATGGGACACAATTCGACAGTGATCTCCTCACTGACTTCTGTGAAAAATACGACATTATTAAGAGTTTCTCCTTAGTAGCATATCTACAAGCCAATGGACAGGTCGAGGCTGTGAACAAAACCCTAAAGGTGAGCTTGAAGAAGAGGTTAGACGAGGCCAAAGGATTATGGCCCGAACAGCTCCCACAAGTACTTTGGGCCTACCGAACTTCTCATAGAACCTCCACGAGACATACTCCTTTTTCCTTAACTTTTGGAAGCGAGGTCGTCCTTCCAGTCGAAGCCATGGTAACCACTCATAGTCAAAGGACAGTCAACCAAGAGAAAAATGAGGGACTACTTAACGCATCCCTCGATCTAATTGAAGAAAAATGAGAAGAGTCACAGTTATAGCTCGCCCATTATCAACAAAAAATCACTCGCTATTTCAATTCTAAAGTTAAGACGCATAGATTTGGATTGGGCGACCAAGTTCTACGAAGGGTATTTCTAGCAAATAAAGATCCCAAGAATGGTGTTTTAGGCCCGAATTGAGAGGGACCATATCAGGTCGTTGAGGTTTTGCATGAAAGAACTTTCAAGATAGCTCAAATGAATGGGGAAGTAGTCCCACGGACCTGGAACGCCCTACATTTGAAAAAATATTATCAGTAGCACCACCATCAATGTAAGGCTTATTTATAAAATCCATTTTATTAAATAATACGTGGATTATTAAATAATTTTTAAGATTGTATGAGTTCGTGTGCTAGTGTTTGTAAAAGCAACCAAGAAAGTGTCTACATTCTGGTTACTTGGGGGGCATATAACCCAAGATTGGAAAAATTAAGCTTGCTTGATAAGTTTAAATCATTAAAATCCCTGGATACAACCAGGTCAAAAAATTAGAGGCTTGGAAAAATTGATTATTCGATGGCTTTTTAAGAGCTAGAGTTTTCAATAAACTTGGTGCGAACTAAGTTTAAATCATTTAAAATACTAGACGTAACCAGGACCGAAATTTAGAAGCTTGGAAATATTGATTATTCGACGGCTTTTTAAGAGCTCGAGCTTTCAATAAACCTAGCACGAACTAAGTTTAAATCATTTAAAACCTTGGACACAACCAGGTCTGAAACTTGGAAAGTTGGGAAAATTGTTTAATATCAAGGGCTTGTTCAAGCTCAAATTATCAATAAACCTAGCACGAACTAAGTTTAAATTATTAAAAACCCCGGATATAACTAGGTTCAAGGCCTGATTCTTAACAGGTATGATACAAATCAGCACACAAAACTTGGATATAACCAAGCTTGATAAATTCTATCCCGATCTAAAAATCAATCCCGAAAATATCGAATGTACAAGTCTAAGGATTCATAAACATGAGAGACAGTAAAGGAAAGATAAATGGATCAAAAAGTTAGATGTATATTGAAATAAAGCAAGAAAATTATCCCGAGGAGAAAAAACCTCGAACTGAGCCAGAAGGCAATTGTTTAATAAAATAAAAATGTTAAAAAATTACAAACAAATACAAAAGAGTTATCATTGAGCTCCATCAACTTGCCTCGCCGAGGTGACCTCCTTGCCATCTCCCTCTGCTACTTCGAAAGCCCCACCAGTCTCTGACGGTTCTTACAAGAGCCGAGCCTTGAATCTTGCAAGGTACGAATCCCACAGCTCGACTCCTATGAAAGAGAAGTTTCCATCCGGGTTGAAGACGCAGCAGTGGTACAACATCTTTTCCATTGCCAACGATGAGGCAGCCTTTTCTTCTTTTACTGCGGCCTCGGCCTCGAGCAGTTTTGTTTTGGCTTCATCAACCTCGGCTTAAAGTTATGCAGTTTGAGCTTGGAGGGCAGAAAATGCAGTCTTTGCAGCCTGCTCACTTTCTTGGGACAGGACGAGAGCAGTCTTGGCATCATGCTCATTCTTCTGAGCAACTGCCAAGGCAGCTTTAGCGGTCTGCTCGCCTTCTTGAGCGGTAGTCAGGGCGGTGTTGGCAGCGTTCAGATCGGCCCATAGCTCATAGTTTCTAGCCCTAGCACGGGCTATGCTGCGATACTGGGCCAGGATATACTGCAAAATAACAAAACAAGTCAGGGATATACCCGTGATCACAATAGAAAGAAATTTTTCACCAAGGAAAGACAACTTACAGTGAGGTTCATCCCCATAGCTGATTCCTCTGGGCTGCGCTCCTCAATGGTCCTTAGATCCCTCGAGCTAGCCTTATAGGCGTGCCCCACCATATGGCTCGCAGTCTCATAAATGATACCCGAAAGGCTTCAGGGATTTTCTCCAGATCCTGGGGATCTACTGGTATTCGGATGGTGGGAGCTAGGACGGTGGGGGATGGAGGCTCAGGTTGTATCACTTGAGCCTGTGGAGGCACGAAGCGAGGCGGAGGAGGAGGAAGTCACTTGGTAGTGACCGTAGCTGTCGGAGCTGACTCCCGAGTCGAGCTCGTCTCCTTATTTTTGGCAGGGGATTTTGAGGTGTTTCCCACTACAGGGGGCCTTCTTTGTAATCTTGGGCCTCTTCATGACGGGGCCCAAGCCGAGCTTCCTAGCTTAAAAAGCAGTTCAGAGGTCAGGAGCTCTGGGTTGTTCCATCTCTTCGCCTGAAAAGAACAAAAAGGAATTAGTTCACAAATAAAGTTGTCAGAAATATATATAAAGAAAGAAAATAAACAAAGATCCTACCCTCCAGGCTAGGGGAGGAGTCTATTAGCATGACCTCCGGCCTTGGAACTAATGGAGGAGAGGGGGATTCTACAACTAATATTTTTGGGATCCTAAGGGGTTCAGGTTCGGGTCCTTCCTCAGGGTTGGATTCCTCTACATACTGTCTAAATCCAGGGGCCAATGCACCTAGGAGCAGAGAAGGACAGGTCCTACGGTTGGTCCCATACTCTTCAAAAATGGCGGATCTAAAGTTTAAAGTGTTATCTACTACGACTGTGCCCTTAGGATAACTGTTGTCATGGTGTACAGGTGGTCTACGTACTAGAGCAGGGTTATATTTCAATCTGGGTTATAAGGATGGCGGTAGACGAGCTGATTTGGATTAAAACGAACTAACCTAAAATCAGCAACAACCCTATCTAAGTCCCTACAGGGGTATGGGTTACCTTGGCTGGAGGGGTCGACTGCTGCCCCTGACGCAACTCACTCTAGGTCGAGTTCCCAGACAGCATTGGGAGCCCACCCTTTTTGTACTAGAGGCACCTCTTCCTCTTCATCCTCCTCGCTCTCAATGGCTGGCAAGGCCTTTTGAGAGGATGGGAGCTCGGGGATTGCTGGAAGGATAGCCCAGGTCCTCAAGGCCAGTGTTTGGCCTTCGCCAATCAGCTGGCAGGCCATCATCGTGACGTCATTCACGACATGGTGGTAGTCCTTTTCATTGGGGGGGGGGGGAGCCCAGATAGCTTATCATATTGACCCCCGATGGTCACAGACTTTCCCATCCTCGCAAATATGGCTGCACGAGAAACAAATTCAGTTCAAAAAATATATATATATCTTAAGAGGAATAGAAAGTCACGAGCTAAATTCGCAAGGACAGAAGACTTACGAGGTCGGTTGAAGTAGCGGTGTTCGCAGTTCTGGAATCCATTCGACATAAAGAACAAGTCTTGGAAATCGTTTGGATGACTGTTGTAATGACCCAACTACTCTAGACTTTGGACCATTACTAATTTCTATACTAATCTTACGAAAACATGCATTTGAAATAACATATCTTTATTTCAAAACTATAAGGTAAAGGTTTAAAACTATATAAAATTCATAAGTAGGACATTGGGATCCCATTGTTTGAAACAAAACATAACCTTGACATAATGAAAACTTAATTAAAACTTATTACAACCAAATTGCTGAAAAATACATAGAAAACCATAATTAAAGAGACTTCATCCTTGAATCGAACTCTCGGTCCATTGATTCCATCCCGCCTCAATACACATCCCCAAGCTTCCAAGAACCTTTCCCGCCACCAAAGCTATTTTCCTGCACATATAAACATAAAGTAGTGAGCCTAATGCCCAGCAAGGAAAATCTAACACATAAATCGTATACATAAAATTCATATCAACATATACTAAAACATATCATAACATATGTCACATATACTATAATGGACATTATTACTTGGGGTCCCATAAACTAAACAAGGCATATGCCCATTAGATTTGTGGGGCTTGCTAGCTAAGCAAGTCATATGCCCATAAATTTATTGGGGCTTGTTAGTTGTACAGGTCATATGCCCAAGTCTACAAACATACAAAACACACAAATCATAAGTTAACATAACACATAAATTATAAGATAACATATGACATAACACATAATATCCTATCCTATTTTCCTTACCAAAAGTTCCGGGATATGAGAACAGGTTTGGGACTTTGGAACACTCCTAAAAACCATCAATGAAAGGGTGAGTATATTGAAGAAAAAGGAATGAAAATAATGAAAGAGCTATACCATCAAAAGATACTTACCAAGAACCTTATGTTCAAGATCTTAGATTTCCTATCCAAGAATAAAGAATAAAGTTAGGGTGCTGAGTAGAAAACTATAAGAACTTAAGGAAAACAATACCAAAATGAACTAGAGTTTGGAATACCTTGAATGCTTCTATGACCGATCTAAACCTTGAACCGAAATGTGCTATAAACCTTACTTCCCAAGTGTTTGGTAAGCTTATAATGATTAAGCTTATAATCCCCAACCCAAGTGTTTACACTCTCAAAAATAACCTAGCAGCTTGCAGCCTCTGAACTTAGCTTGATGAATGAATAAATGGTTGGGTACTAGGTCCTATTTATAGAGTTCAAGAATGAAAAGATCTTCATTTAACTTGAACAAAATAATGGCTTTTTAAGTGAAAAATATTTGAATTATCGTTCAGCAGAGGCTGAAGACTCGGTCAGAAAGATGCTGGACTTATCAAGAGGTTAAAGATTAAAATGAGAACGTTTTCAAAAACATTCAAAAATATACTAAAGGAGTCGATATATCACCCCTTGTAGGCAATATATCGCCTAGGCCAGCATGCCCGAGGCTTGTCGAAGTGACATTCCTTGGACATATTGTAGGTGCAGATGGGATTAAGGTGGATCCGTCTAAGATAGAGGCAGTTAGGGATTGGCCGAGGCCAAGGAATGCCTCGGAGGTACAGATTTTCCTTGGGTTAGCAGGTTACTACAGGCGGTTTGTAGAGGGATTCTCAAAGACAGCAGCACCGATGACAGAATTGACAAGAAAGAACTTGAGGTTTATCTGGTCGGATAAGTGTGAAGACAGTTTTCAGGAGTTGAAGCGACGACTTATTACAGCACCAGTGTTGAGTCTTCCTTCGGGGGAAGGAAAGTTTGTTGTCTATTGTGATGCATCGAGGTTGGGTTTAGGCTGTGTGTTGATGCAGAATGAGAAGGTCATAGCTTATGCATCGCGACAGCTGAAGGAGTATGAGCAGCGGTATCCTACTCATGACTTGGAGCTGGCAGCGATGGTCTTTGCACTGAAGATTTGGCGGCATTATCTTTATGGGGAGAAGTGCGAGGTATACACTGACCATAAGAGCCTGAAGTATTTCTTTACACAGAAAGACCTGAATATGAGACAGAGGCGTTGGCTGGAGTTGGTAAAGGACTATGATTGTGATATCCTCTATCATCTAGGGAAAGCCAATGTGGTGGTTGATGCATTGAGCCGCAGAGGTCCAGGTCAGTTGTATAGCTCTATTCAGATCTCAAGGGAGTTAGCTGATGAGATGGTTAGAGCGGGGATAGAATTGGTAGTGGGCCAATTGGCCAACATTACCCTGTAGTCGAACCTGCTAGAGCGGATCAGAGAAGGGCAGCTGATAGACACTCAGTTACAGGGGATTAGAGATGATGTCTTAGCGGGAGTAGCTAAGGACTATTCTGTTTCTGAGGTTGGTTTACTTCGGTATCAGGGACGAATTTTTGTTCCAGCTGATGAGGGGATCAGACGAGAGATATTAGATGAGGCTCATATGACGCCGTACTCACTTCATCCAGGTACCACGAAGATGTATCAGGATCTACGGACTTTGTATTGGTGGCCCGGAATGAAGAATAATGTGGTTGAGTACGTTGCCAGATGCCTAACCTGTCAGCAGGTGAAAGCTGAGCATCAGCGACCAGCAGGGTTGCTTCAGCCTTTGGGTATTCCTGAATGGAAGTGGGAGGATATTACTATGGATTTTGTGGGAGGTTTACCCAGGACAGTAGGACTTCATGATTTGGTGTGGGTGATAGTGGATAGATACACCAAATCAGCTCATTTTCTTCCAGTGAGGTCAACATATACTGTAGATCAATATGCTGAGTTGTATGTGAGGGAGATCGTACGTCTCCACGGGGTTCCTAAGTCTATAGTGTCAGACCGGGATCCTATTTTCACTTCTAAGTTTTGGGGTGGTTTGCAGAAAGCTTTGGGGACTCAGTTAAAGTTCAGTACAGCTTTTCATCCTCAGACTGATGGACAGTCTGAGAGGACGATCCAGGTATTGGAGGATATGCTCAGAGCCTGTGTGATTGATTTTGAGGGTTCATGGAGTAAGTACCTTCTGTTGATTGAGTTCTCGTACAATAATAGTTATCAGTCAACGATTGGAGTGGCTCCTTATGAGATGTTATATGGGAGGAAGTGTAGATCACCCATTCATTGGGATGAGATGGGTGAGAGGAGGTATTTGGGGCCAGATATGGTTCAGAAGACAAGTGAGGCCATAGAGAAGATCCAGGCTAGGATGCTCGCTTCACAGAGTAGACAGAAAAGCTACGCTGATCCTAAGCGTAGAGATGTGGAGTTCTAGGTTGGTGACCACGTCTTTCTTCGAGTTTCACCTCTGCGAGGGGTGAGGAGGTTTGGTAAGAAGGGCAAGCTAAGCCCTAGGTTCATTGGACCATTCGAGATCCTGGAAAGGATTGGTCAGGTGGCTTATAGGTTAGCTTTGCCGCCATCGTTGTCTGGAGTTCATGACGTGCTCCATGTCTCCATGCTTCGGAAGTGTGTCTCAGATGCGACTCATGTGTTGAGGCATGAAGATTTGGAGTTACAGGCAGATTTGGCTTATGAAGAGCAACCGGTTCAGATCTTGGATCGGAAAGATAAAGTATTGCGGAATAAGACAATTCCTCTGGTTAAGGTACTGTGGAGAAATGGTAAGGTCGAAGAGGCGACCTGGGAACTTGAGACTGCGATGCGGGATCAGTATCCTGAGTTGTTCAGGTAAATTTCGAGGACGAAATTCTTATTAGGAGGGGATAGTTGTAACGACCCAAATTCACTAATAAGGCTTAAGGGCCTTGATTAGTATGCCTGGAGGGCATAACGGAGATTATGTGTGGTTTTAATAATTTAGATGCATGATTATGATTTAAAGCATGTTATATGATTACTTGAGTATTTGAGATGCGTGACTATGTGTGTTAGTATGCATATAGGCCCAGATTAGGTTAGAAGGGCATAATCGTAATTTTGGCCATTATGGGCATAACTGCTTTGATATATGTGATAATTGTTGAGACCACATTATTATGTGGATATATCCGCGATCAGTGACTCGAGACGATCCTAGTGAGCAAAGTAGCGGAAAAGTCATAGCGAGGATTTATACCCGGCTCGGGGTGAGCTCAGGGGTATAAATGGGAATTTAGTGGATAAGCTGGAGATTATTATGACATTGAGGAATGTTATTGGTGATTAATTAGGTATCGGGAATTAAGCGGGAAATAATAGAGACACTCGAGGAAGTAGCGGGAATTGGGTAAAATGACTAAAATGCCCTTAAGTGGACTAAAGGATTAGAGTTAATAGGGAGGGGATAAAGGTCATTTGACTCTTCAGGATGGGTATTACTGAGGTTTTAAGTTAGTGGAATTTGTAGAATATCAAAGAAGTCTGAAAAAGAAGGGAAAAGAAAGAGGGAAAGCAAAGAGAGTTTCTCTAAGTCGGTTTACACTTTCCTTCACCTGTTTCTTGAGAATTTCTGGAGTAAAGCTTAGAGGAGAGCTGGGATAACTAAACATCAAGGATCTTGACCTAAGACTAAGGAATTGGCAGAGGTTTAGCAGGGTTTCACTAACACTTGAGGTAAGATTCTAGAGTTCATCCATTTCTGTTTCTGGTTTTTAAGTTGTGGTACTTGAGCTGAATTGAATGGAACTTTGGGGAAATTCAGGCTTAAGGCTGAGGAGTAGCAAGCCAAGGGAGCCTAGGGATAGCTTGTGGGCGAAATTCTATCAAAGGTATGAATTCTAAGCTCTAATTCTGATGTTCAGCTGGTTTATGTTGGGTTTTAGAGTTTGGAGGTGGCTATGGTGAATTTTGAGTTTGTGATTGCATGTGCTTGGGTGTTAGATGTTTAGGGTGCTTGGGATGAGTGGAGTGTGGTCATGAGGTTGTTTTTAAGTTTGGGTAAGAGTTGGAAGAGGTTTGGTTGAGGTTGGCTCGAGAAAATCGCACAAGGGAAATTTTGGTGTTGGGCTGTCTGTGACTAGCGCTACAGCGCTAGCCTTTGGGCGCTGTAGCGCTAGGCCATTTTGCTGGAAGGGTTTTGGCTTCTATCTGTAGCGCTATAGCGCCCTCCCAAGAGCGCTGTAGCGCTACCCTGCCTTCTGAAGGGGATTTTAGGGTAATTTGCAAGGGTTTTTGACCTAAGGTTTGGGGTTTGGTTCCACCACCTTGTTTGGTGGAACTAGGACATCCCGGGGGGCTCGGGATTGGCCCCGGGGCTAGGTTTTGAACTTGATGGTTGATGATGACTTTGGCCATGATTGTGTTTAGGTGAGCGCTAGGGCTCGAGTGGGATCGTGCTCAAGGTGTCGAGGGATCAAAGCTATTGAATTGAAAGGTAAGAAAATTGCACCTGGTTATATGATTGTGATGGGACTAAGTGCTCCCGAGAATTGTATCATGTCAATGTTGGTATCACGCCATGGGACATGTAAAAGCGGCCTAAGAGTGTCGTACATACTAATAGCGCACAGAGCGCGACTCGGCCACTGGGAGCCATGAACACTGGGATAACAGAGGGAGCAGCCTGTGAGCGCTAGCCCTGGTTATCGTTTATAAAATGTGCATGTTATGTGTTGATATACCTAGTATGTGGAATACTTGACTATATTGAATGGTTATTTGACTGAGGCTATGTGACGCAACGTGAGATATTGACTTGTCTGATAATTGCTTATGCTTTGTTGATATTGTGTTTTCTTGCTGGGCCTTGGCTCACGGGTGCTACGTGGTGCAGGTAAAGGCAAGGGCAAGTTGGACTAAGCCTGAGGTGGAGAGCTTCGAGGTGAAATGTACATAGCCAGCTGTTCGATCGCCACGATCGAGGAGTGGACCAGGACAGAGATTACCTAACCGCTTGTTTTGCCTTAGTATGGCTGGATATTGTACCTGAGTCTTGTAACTTTTGTAAATGATCTTTAAGCTTGTATTTTTGGGATCCCGTGTAAACAAATAGTGTTTCTTAATGAAAAATGTGACTTCTGAGACCAAAATGCTTTTAACCCTAGTTCCTTTGAAACTTCTGCAACACAATTTTAGTTAAATGACTTGATTAGCAAGTCTGGCACTTTATAAACACATAGTGTAACGGTCTTGGCTATCCAGGGCGTTACAGCACGTCAGCAGGAGAAAAAGTTAAACCAGTTGATGGTGCATATTGCATCTCAATATAGCGGTGCATTTGGATCATCAAATGCATCTGGTTCGGGTATAGGAGGAGTCTCAAACACACCACACGCACCATATGCCCCTCCGCCACCGACACAGGCAACATTTGCTCCTCCACCATCAACATGGACATCATATGCTCACCGACCACCCTCACAGGTACCATATGCTCCTCCACTACCGACACAAGCACCATGCGCTCCCCCACCACCACAGTCAAATTTTCCTGATGAGGTAATAGTTTCTTATTAATTCATTATTGCATATATATGATAAAGTCAAAATAAACTAGTTTATCGAAAAATCTAACATATTAATTGTAATGTAATAGATTAATTGTAAGTTGTGTCTTGGTTCGACACAAAATATAGTTGCAGAGGGGAAACTTTTAAGTACATGTTGCAGAGAAATACATAACGTTCAACTGCCTCCTGGAGATTATCGTGTGAGAGTTGAGGTAGCCATTCAAGAGAACGCTAGTTTACCGCATCCGCTTACAATGGAAGGCTATACATTAGTTGGACAAGCAGTCAGGTACGATGTTGGATGGCCATAACATTGGGTCCTTACTAATCAAAAAACGAAAGAGCCACTTGCGCCCTCTACTCAACAACCAAGACAATCAAAGAAAAGAATAGAGGCATTGACACAGGAGCCTACATAAGTGCCTGTGACAAAATGTTGAAGTGTTTGGTGAAGTTTATTGATAAATGGAAAGTTGACCGCATGGTAGAAATTCCAATTGTAGAAAGGGTATTTGGATTCCAAACTATCGCGTTATTAGGGATAGATGCACTACTACAAAATTGATATGGGACGATGGTTTTAAACCGTCGTATGGACTCTCATACGTCGGTTCTAATACAGTCGTCCCATGCAATGTCATGCCATGTAAAGCATGAAACAACAGTTTAAATAAAAGCGTCATCTCCCGTCATACATGAGACAATAGTTCCTCTACAAACGTTCTCTCTTGTAGTACATGAGACGACAGTTTATGTGTAAACGTCATCTACTACAGTAAATGAGATGACAGTTCCTACTCAAGCGTCATCCCCCTGCAGTACACGAGATGACAATTTATGTGTAAATATCGTCCCCTGCAATACATAAGACGACGTCCCATGTAGAATATGATCATTTTTTCATTTCTCTATTTTCAATACTATATTCATTCATAATTTCCTGTGTAATTACAACATAGTTCAAATAGAATCAATAGGCAGACAAAATCAATATAACTCAGTATGTTCAAAATCTAAAAATTGCAAGATCAAAATATAGACTTGGAATAACTATGTAAGTGCTAACTAAAAACTACAATTAGTATATTTTTTAATTCTGATTTCAAAAGTTACTTTAGTTATGACTCGTCCGCTCAACAAGCTTGGTTGCCTATTCATTTCGAATTTCATTAATTTCGCCAAGTGTATATGTATTTTTCCCACCACACTACAAAACACAAAATAAAAAACTAAATCAGAAATTAAATTCAATAAAATTGTAGTTCAATAATAATAAATACAGTTACATTACTAGTTAGCCATAACATGGGTGTCTCATTCAAGCAATAGTCATTCACCGTCCTTATGATATAAAAGTTGCACTCTACTGATAATGTTTGACTTAAATTAAATGAAAAGCAAAATATTCGAACATCTAACAGTATGTCCCCTGAACTTATAAAAAGTAAAAAACAAGAAACTTCATCTATGAATGATTTGATATTGAGAGGTGCCTTGTGGTGAAGATGATATCATTTACCTCTACAAGTTGTTTTTATGTCATTTAAACACCCTCTAGAAGTGTTTTTAAAAGTGGAGTAGCCCCAAATGAATCCTTAGATGTGTCAATCTTTGAAAAACTTTCTTTGACAACTGAAGAAGCTCGTCCCAAATTGTCTGCAACATCAAGTAGACTCTTTGCAAAATTCTGCAACAAGATTTCAAGCAATTTGTCAAGCTAAGACTTCAACAGGCGTACCAAACCTACTATTTTGAACAAGGAAACTTTAATGAGAAAATAAGATATATATGCAAATAAGCTTTGGTACCAAACCTGAATGGCAAATTTTTTCGAATTAAGTGTATTCTTTTCTTCCTGAATTAAGTGCTTTTACCAACTCCTTTTAGACCTGTCTGAATAATCCAGATATTTTATCTTTATGAATTTCATATTTTTAGGTTTAGCCGAAAACTGTAATATCTGTATGGATAGAAGTAAAAAAACATACCGAAATGAAACTTACGTTTCAAATTGGATCAAGGCATAGGATTTAAATTAGATCGAGGCGTAAGTTTCAAAATAGAACATAAAAATATATCACACCAAATTCATACATAATAAAAGAACACTCAAAAACACTCAAAGTTTCAAGATAAATAGAAGTTCTAAATTAGACAACCATAAAATTTAGTAACCTGGCCTAGTCCTTTAGTCCTGCGTCCAGTCTCTTAATTTAATAGTGTGGGGACTCGAGAGAGAATGGAGAGGATGAGTTTAGGGTTTTAATTTTGAAGTTTCAGTTTTAACTTTATCTCATTTAGGTTGTAGACCCAATAACACATAAACCCAATTTTTACTTAAAAATGTATAAATAACTGAGGCGTAAGCCTCATGAGTTTTGGTTCGTAAAGGCACTAAAACATACGCCTCAATGCACTGAGACATAGGTTTTAAAGAAAATCTGAGAAATGTAAGCCTCAATATGTTTTTTCTAGCGCCTCAGTTCGAAACGAGTTTTGAGGCCTAGGTTTCAAAAGCTTTTTAAAACCAAGGTAAGAACAGTACTACTACCTTAGAATTGATAGGCTCGGAAGGGCCTCGATTCTTATCCATAGCCCTGCTCTCCAGCATCCTTATCAAGCGCAACCCATCATTGTTGGCTAAAATCTTAATACCATTGTCATTTGTTGTGACTGCCAACAATGACCCTTCTTTGTTAAATCTCAATCTTGGACTAGCCTACAAATAAAAATAGACTAACTGTTACAGATCAACTCTTCTAAAGTGCTATAAAAAAAATGTGACAAACAGCAATACTAACAGGTAAACCCCCATCGGCATCGATAGCTGTCAACATGTTGGTACTGTCCATATCCCAGAACTTAATTTGAAATTCGTCACCAGCAACTAAAAACCGGTTTCTTGTTGTGTCCTGAAACTAGAATATGTACATTTGATAGCTCCTTCACTCTCATTCCACTCAACAAGATGAGATTCACCCTCCTTACTTGTTCCGCATGAGAAGAGCCTGCCACAAGAAGAATTTACATGCTATTGTAAAAACTCGAATTAAAATATATATATATATATATTTATATAAACACAGAATATGTTGGATCAAACAAATCCTTGGAAAATAAAAATAACAATCTATGCATTTTCCTTGTACATCTACATCATGAGAAAAAAATAAGCATAACGACTTTGAAATCAATAGTTGAACAGTTATATGAAAACCCCAGAAATAGAAAAATTGGATAAAGCAAATTACAATGCTCTTTCCAACAAAGCATATGTGCTCATCTATTGACTCTCGTAAGCTTTACCTAGTTCCATCTGCACTATATGCCATCATAGTGCACCATAGTCCAGGAGCATCATAATCCACTCTTGATCCCAAGCAATCATAAAGCCAAGCTTTAATTTTCCCATCAATAGCAGTTGAAAATATGAACTGCACGAGTAGTGTGTTAATTTTTACAGGAAGAATTTAGCTTTTGTAGTAAAATGAAAAATTGGATGTACTACTATGAAAAGCTACATATTAGAAGTAATAAATAGCTCCTAATTTGTTTGATAAGCTAAATAGCTCATAATGAGGATTTACAGGAGATATACCTGAATATTTTCTTTGTAATGAGGACAAACAGAATATACTGGAGCTTCATGACCTTCAAATATATAGAGTCTACGTCCAGATACAGCATCCCATACCTGTACAACAACATATACAAGTTATACTAAGATGCCTAAAGATTCTCTAAATATAAGACTAGTCAAGCGTGTGACAACCAATACCTTGATCATCTTATCATCTCCACATGTAACAATGCAATGTTGCTTGTTGGGATGGGCAAAGGCAATGTCATTAACTCCACCCACATGAGCATCAATCTGAAAATGAGACAATCAATATCCTACCATTGCCAATGAAGAAAGAGATAACAGGGAAAGGAATAAGATTTACCTCCAAATGTTGACGGAGTTCCCCAGTTGGATTGTAAGTATATATCTGGACAATGTGCTTTGAAAATGCAACACCTATACAATGTTAAATACAGCAAGGACCTATCAGTATTCTCCAACAAGAATACAAACAAAATAACATGCTGGCACTGAATAGAAAGGTTACACATACCAAGCATGAGCCCATCTGACCCCCAAACACAACGATTCACTGATATTCCAGCATCACTTAACAAAGCTGACTGAGGCAGAGAAAGAAAGTTGAAAGGAAAATCAGTTTAAAGAATCACCAGCTAATTCTTTTTCCTTCGGAAAAGTTACCACAATCGAATCCATAGCTATTAGGATGTGCTAATAGAAAAGTGCAAGGCGCAAGCAAATAAAATAACTATTTGACTGCATAAAAAGAAATATATATTTATTTTAATCAGAAATTCTAAAATAATGAGCAAAAAAGGTACCTGCAATGGCATCGAAGCAGATTGTATATCCCAAACCTTGAAGGGTTTATGTACCATCCTCTCCCGCGACCCAACTTCCCAAACGCTAATGTCACCAACATTTGTCCCAACTACAATGTAATGAAAAGTACAATAAAAAATTTTACAAAATTGTTTTCTTCAGCAAGACATTTAGTCACAAACCTAGCAGTATGGTTTGTTGCTGAGGATGAAAATCCATGCTCATAACATTAGATCCTTGACTAAGGGTCCGGACAAGATTTTTGGGAATGTCATCTTGTGAATAGACCCCAGAATGCATTACACCAGAGAATGATACCTGTAAAAAGCAGGTATGAGAATACTATGAGATTTTTTTTTTCTCACTCTTTCCCTCTCTTTCGATGGCTGTGAATGGGGGCGAAGACAAGATAACACATACAGCAACATAACGAAGATTTCTACACATATATATATACTAGATCCAAGCAACATGCAATGTAAGTTTGCTGAGTTTTATTTAAAAAAATTATTAATTATTTTTATTAAGTTTTCATGATTGTCATAAAAATTTTGAATAGATAAACAGTATAAAAGAATGGCATAAACATATTAAAAGAAGAGTTAAACCAAAACAATGCTTATGTTTTTTTTATAAATAATGTGGCAGTGTGAGAAGAAAAGAAAGAATACACTACAATTACAATGAAAGTTGTTGATAAGATATAGATATATATAGTAGATTTGATAATTGAACCTTGAACATAGAAATTACATAATATCCTCTTCCTAACCTCATCAAACTGTCCAGTACGAATGCGCTTAATCAAGTGCTCAGAGTCAGCTGATTGATAATCCATCCCCGTAACACCTGTAGGAGTCCTTGGGTGTTTCAAAAATGCAGCTACATGCGAAAAAAATGATGAAAGTTATATCAGATCTCAAAGTAAGTCAGCAATCCAGAAATCAAGTTAGATAATACATAACTATGGGAATGAAGTAACGATTCTTATTCATATGATAAAATTAGGTGGCATCATAACATACACACAGCCATTTGGCACAAAAAAGAATCTATACAAAGAAATTGTCTGACAGAATCAAACAATAAACAAAAAAGTGAACAATCAAGAATTGAGAACTAGCAAAATTACTCTCTCTAGAATAGGGTGGACGAACATTGAAACAAATTGTCGGAGAAAAAAATTCAATGGTTCTCCATTTCGATTTGGTGATTCTTTCAGTAGATACCGTTGACATTCTTACCTGCACTAGATTGTTGGACTAAACCAGGAGGTGGTGCTACCACAGCAGGATGAGACAAAGATGAATTAGAATTTGACATCCAACCAGCAATAGTACTAGGAGATGGGGACACAACCGGCTGAAATGGCTGCACAGAATAAAAAGAAACTTGAAGTGTTAGGAAATTGTTGCAAATTACTCCGGCAAAAAAAAACATTGAGGGAATACACTTACACCATGGGCACCAATAGGAGGAAATGCACCAGCCTTGGGAATCGGCCCCACAAGGTTGTTTGTTGGAGGAGGACGAGATCCATTAGTAGTTGGATTGCAAGAATGATCTGTAAAAAGTGTTTTTATATCAGGGTTTGGACGAGGATTCTTGCAAAGTTGATGCTGCCAGTTTAGACTGAAAAATTCTCACTAAATGAGATTCAAGTAAACAAAGCTTATGCAGAATATAACATTAGACAAAAGGAACAGTAATTTCATTGACTTGGACAATAATACAGAGCAATTTAATCATTTAAACCTGCGTTATAAGAGTTGATAGTTACACACAAATTAAATATATCAGTATATGCAAGAATCACCTCTGATTTATTAAAGTCCTTAGACGCGAACTTTTGAAGGCTGGGAATGTAAGTTTATCACGAAACAAAGGGTTCGCTTCAATTAACTTTTTAAGTTCTATAAGCATGATGTTTCGAGCTGATTTTGTGTCCCCATACTTGGAAAGCTGCTCATTCTGCCTGTTTATATGATACAAACAGCAAAAATAAATAAAAACCAAACAATCAATCATCGCAATTTTTTCAAATTTTTTCGAGTTCTCTACTTCACGTCGTGTCCTATCCATGACATTCTCCATTTCCGCATAGCTTCTGAGGACTTTATCTTGCATTTTCTCAATCTCTTTATGCTTCTGCTTCAAAAGCTCTTCCTTCTCAGCCACAAGTTTCACCAGATCATCTACACTCAAATCCTCGTCGGAATCTGAATCATAAAATGTTGTTCGTTTAGTTCTTCTCCTTGTTTTCACATTATTAGACATAGTAGACTGAGAATCTGATATAGAACCTGATTCTTTTGTCTGATCAGCAACATCACTCTGCTCAGAGGCGGCTTGACTGGAGACTTTAGCATCTCCATTATTCTCTGAATTACTCCCATGTTCTTTTTCAGAAGTCTCGGGGCACGCAAAAGAAGCAAAACCAAATCTTTGAAAGGGAGAAGAACTCAGATGGAATAGAGACACCTGGCCAGGAGCCAACTAAAGAAGAAGAAAAAACCCAAATACAATAAATTAGATAGCTTTAAAAAATTTCGGAACACAACTTAAATTTTGAAAGCACAACCCTTTAAACTTCAGCAAACACAATGGTTAGATACATAAGCTAATACAACGGTTAGATACATAAGTAAGATGAAAGTTAATAAGAACCTCAGCTATATAAGCTAAAGTTGTAAATATAACCATAAAACTATATTTAATTAAGCGAACACATTAAAACAAAAAATTAGAAACTAAAAATTTGTACTTCAGACATTACAGTAATCATGAAGCCTGCACATATACATATAATGTAACAATCTGAAAGAAGCCCAGAAAGCCAATCAAGTATTCCCCTCAAAATTTGTTATTGACATTAATCAGATAAAGGAACTAAATGAAGAAATTGTATGAAATTACTTTTGTCCTTATAGTAAGTGAAAGTTTCATAGCGTTAATTTCCAAGGAATAACGGAGAATAGTTTCAAAAGCTTACCATATAATATGTGCAATCTTATGCGTGGGGACCAAAACAAAACCATCTCGGTTATAATTCCAATTGTTATAATTCTTATATCACTATTATAAGCTGTATTCACGTGTTATAATTCCACTTGGTCACCCCCCAAAAAACCCAAATACATAAATTCAATCAAACAAGGAGAGCAAAAGACACCGCCACACCACCAACAAAACAAAAAGGAGGGGGCAAAAGAAGTAGACAACTTTAAGAACATCCATCAGCGACCATTTTTTTCTAAGGTTTGCATAAACCAGGGTTTATGTAGAATATTATAATTTACATGAAACTAAATATAGATATACAATTGTTATACATAAGCATTCATATTGCATAGTTTCGAAAAACATAGGGAAAGAAAAAGTTAGACTGGATGTATTCCCTTACTTTTCACACAACATAGATAAATTGATACTTCCGAATATGATATTTCAACGAAATATTATATCCAAAACTATAATATAGGGTCTATTCTCTCATAAAACGCAATAGTTATCTGAGTAATAGCATTTTAAAGGAAAAACTATTATATCATAACATATATGTTTACTCTAATAAAAATAACTTTTCATATAAATAAATATAGTAATAAACAGTCACCACTTTCCAATCTGGGATTCCACCTTCAGGAACCCAAATAGCATGGTCAAATTTGCAGCTATCTCCAAATTTACAGGTTCTTGTTTGCATATAGTGGACACAATCCTTCTCTCCTGGCCTTTGTGGATATATAGGCAAATTGCTTGCACTCTCGTATCTAAAGCGCTTGGCCAAAGCATTTGCAGAATACCTGTAATGACCTAACTACTCTAGACTTTTGGACCATTAACGAAACTATACATACAAATCCTTAATTAAACTTACATTTGCGAAAATACCATAAACTTTATTGGAAACTTGTAGAAATAAGAGTTACTTCCATAAAAATAAGCAGGATATGGGATCCCATTGTCTTTAAAACAAAACATAATTTAAAGTAAAAAGGAATTACATAGAAAGTGCGGAAAAATACATGTAAAACCATAAAAAAGTAAAACAAGACTACATCCTCAAAAAAATCGAACTCTCGACTCCTTGACTCCATTCACCATCGATACACAATCTCCAAGCATCCACGAACCTTACCGCCACTAATAGCTATTTACCTGCACATATAAACAAAAAGGAATGAGCCTAATGCCCAGCAAGGAAAATCTAACACATACTTCATATACATAAATTTCATAATAAACATAAAGACATAACATAATACTTATTACATACACATACTATAATGGCCATTATTACTTGGGGTCCCATAGACTAAACAAGTCATATGCCCATGAGATTAGTGGGGTCCTACTAGCTAAGTAGGTCATATGCCCATAATCTATTTGGGGTCTTGTTAGTCATATGGGTCATATGCCCAAGCCTACAAACATACATATCATAACACTTATCATAACATAAGAAACATAAGATAACATATAGAACATATAACATATGCATTTCTATCCTATTTTCCTTACCAAAGTTACCGGGATGTGAGGACAGAGTTGGGACTTTTGGAACACTCCTAAAACCATGTATAACAGGGTGAGTAGATTGAAGAAAAAGTAATGAAAAGAATGGAAGGAATGGAATGACTAAACCTTTGAGAAACATACTTACCAAAACTTATGTGCTCAAGAACTTAGATTTCCTAACCAAAATAAGAATGAGGTTAGAAGACTGAGTAGAAGACTATGAGAAAGAAAATAACATAAAACCAATGAACTAGAGTTTTGGGTTACCTTGAAGACTTGTAGACCAATCTAAACCTCGAACCGAAATACTATAGAACCTTACTTCCCAAAGTGTTTGATAAGCTTATAATGATCAAGCTTATGATTCCCCAGGTGTTTACACTCTCACACTCACATAGCACTTGCAGCCTCTGAACTTAGAGTAAAAGATGAATAATGGCTGGGTACTAGGTCCTATTTATAGAGTTTAGGAATGAAAGGATCTTAATTTAACTTGAATAAAAATAATAGCTTTTTAGGTGAAAATAATTTGAATAATCGTTCAGCAGAGGCTGAAGACTCGTTCAAAAAGATGCTGGACTTATCAAGAGGTTGAATGGCTGAAAGGAAAAAGAATTCAAAAACTTTTGAAATATACTGAAGGAGGCGATATATCGCCCCCTGTAGGCGATATATCGCCTGGGCCAGTATGCCCGAGGCAGTCGTGCATCGTCTCGTGTTTTCCGTATCTACGTGCTGCGATATATCGCCCCCTATAGCTACGATATATCGGCACACGCTGATTAATTAAACACGAAATTACACATTTTTAGCTAAGTTTGAATGGAGTAAACAGCCTTGACTAAGCCCTCAACGTATTCAAAGCTGCTGACTGACCTTAAAGCATTCAAACTTTTCCCTTATTAAATTAAATCCTCAAAATACTTAATCCTTAATCATCCATACATAACATGTGCTTAAAATCCTATTGGTTGTTATCTAAACCTTATAGTATAATAAATATTATCCTTAATATCAGTCATATAATCAAACCTTAGGTTAAACTTAATATTCTTAAACTATAGGTTAAACTTAGAAAATCTACAAGTACTACTATGAGTGTCCAAATAATTCCCGGTCTGAACCAAAAATCCACAGTTACAAAGATAATACTATACATAATATAATACTATTATCTAATTAGCTAAGTAAAGTTCTTGGACTCTACAATACCAAGCTTCTTGCCCCATTGTATTATGGGCACCCAAAACAGTTGGATGATACAGCGCTATAGTACATAGTAGACAAGTATACACAAAAAAAACCAAGGAAATATAATAGTTACTATATAGCTATAGTTAAAAAGTACTTAATAGAGAAGAACATACTTGGTTATACATACATAAACTCAAACTTTCTACAGAACTGTATGCAGAAAACATATAGTTGATAACTAGGTTTTAAATTTAGGAATTAAATAGCAAACAAAATAGAGAATCCACCCCCTTTTTACCTTTTTAATAAAAATATCTAGTTCTTTTCATATTAGTAAACATATATTGGCAATATATACTTGTTACTTTCCAGATTTCCCACATCCAGCACCCAAAATTTGAAAGTTGGCCACTCAAAATTTCTACACTTGCATTACCATCTCCAATAAGATAAATAAGAACGACCCTAAAGTGCTTAAAATCCTCTTTCATTCAATTTATAATTGCCAGTTCAGTACGTAAAAATCTTCCCATGATAAAGATGAATTGACATCAATACCACACACACAAAAACAAGCTTTAAAATAAAATCATAACAGAAAATATTAAGGGTCCAAGCTGTCTATCATGGATAATGATATAAAGCTTATACTTGAATTTGCTCCATAAAATAACTAGATATGGCTCGCTGAAATTAAGAAAAATAATGGCTACAAGACATTCTTGTGGAATCATAATACCGTCATAAAGATCTAGTTGGCATGGCCGAATACATTATTACATAGCCTTTTGTGGTTTTCTACATAGTATAGGAACAGCAATATATCATAAAAGGGAAACGATCATAAAACTTTTCCTCAACTTCAATTTTCAATCGAATTTAAAAGATACTTTACTTTTCTCCTCCAGGATCGGCAATATAAGAAAAAAGTACATTTTAGTATAATAAAATTAATTCAATGAATGAGAAATAAATGTTACGACAGTCTACAGAAAATCCTAGAGCCATCTTAAAAAACAAGGTCAAATCTCAACCAAACAACGATAACAAAACACAAGAGCTCCCAATGTGGTGCTTAAGAGCACCAATAGACAATTCTTGACAATCTAAACCCCCCTTCGAATGTGGTCCAAAGCAAAGAGTAATCGTCACTTAAATAGTCAAAACTAGCGAACACTGCAAACGAAGTCCGCTCTCAAATCAAAACTAAAGGCAAACAATCTCTTCATGAGTGAAGAGCGATAAAGACAGCAGATATTACGAAACTACCAAAAATCAAACGATTCATTTCCAAACGAGACAATGTACAAGAAATCCAAAACTGTCTGTTCTAATTCAAACAAAAAATGCTAAATATGCCATATTCAATCAAATCTTTAGTATTTAAACCAAAAAACTCAGTCCAGAGAGAGAAAGAAAAAAAGAAAATACCCAAAAGTCTTGTAGCTATCACTATGACGAAGATAGAGAAGCAGGTACAGGGCAGCGAGAAGAGCTTTACGCCGGAGATGGGTGGAGGGCTGCGATCGAACGGTCGGATTGAGAATTAGGTGCGAAGACGCCGGAGCTTTAGGCCGGAGATGGGTTGGACCACAAGCAGATTAGGGTTTACTCGTACGCAGGGAAGGATCTGTCGTCGCCGTCGTCACCTGGGCTGTCGCCGTTCTCCCTAGTTGTCGTCGATTGTTGGATTGTTGCTGGTCGCTGTTATGGCATAGGGTTGTGCTATTGTCTTGTGCACAAGAGAGGGTTTCTTTCATAATTAGTATTTTTATTCAATTTCTTTTTATATATTATATTTTATTAGTTTAAAAACATTATGGTTATAATTTAAAAGTACTGTTAATGGAAGTATATATAACTAATAGAAGTATGACTTTTTTTTAATTAATTTTTATCTTTTAGTATTATTAATATAATATTATTAAATAAGTTAACAATTAATATTAAATAACTCTTTTAAATTTATATTTGAATTATTAATTATTATTTATTTTTTATAAATATATTTGCATAATAGATTAAGTATATTTATTAATTCATATTAAAATATACAAATTTAATTAATGCCAAAAAAATTGGGTTGCATTGAGACAACGTTTCTATTAGAACCATCTTCTCGTGTTAAAGGTAGATACGTGACAACAGTCTCTATAGAACAGTCATCTCATGTAATCTTTGGTTTGAATGGCACGACAGTTTTAGATAGTCTGTCGTCTCATCTCTACTTTTAACATGAGACGACTATTCTACTAAAAATGTCGTCTCATGTGCGTCATCTAAGTACAATTTTCTAGTAGTGATGATATCCTTCACTTTTGCAAATATGAGATGATCAGATAGACTGAGCTAGCATTATATATGAGGTACAATGGTATTTATAATTTCTTAGTTTATTTAGTGTAACTTGAAATTTAATAGTTTATTGACTTTTTTAATTATATGTAGCTTGCTCGATGATTTAGTGTAAACGAAGGGGTTGAACCACATGTACACTTTCATGCATCCCTCTTTAGTGTCCACTAATGCAGGAACCAATGAAATACATGTTGAAAATCTCTTCGACTAGTTTCTATAGATGGAGCTAGAGATACAGTTTCTAATTTGTCCTTGGAACAACAAGTAAGTCAACTTAAATTTATATTCATATATTTTGTTTATTGATAAATATCTTACAGAAGTTTTTTTTATTGTAGCTATCATTGGATGTTAGTGTTAATTCGGCCATACAGTCATTCGGTAGCTTTTTTGGATCATGTAAACTCACATTTTCTTCCGAAAATCAAGGAGATAATTATCATGTAAGCTATACATATTACTTAATTAATTTATGATTTTATTCCAAACTCATATCTGGATAAATATTAATATTTTGTGTAGGGCATTGGATCAATATGATACACACCGAAGACAAAAAGAGTCAATCAATCTAAAAGTTTGTGTTCCTAAGGTAAGTAAATTATATTATTTATCGTATTAAAGTTTTTGACATATTTTTATTATAATAACTTGCTAAATATAATACTTAAATTTAGATAACTATGTTGTAATAGTGTCAAAACCAAACTGGGCCAATCGAGTTTGGCTATTACATTATGAAGTTTGCTAGAGAGTTGATTTCACAGCCTAGACCAAAGACCTACATGAAAATGAGGTATTTTTTTACCTTTTAATTTTAATTTAAACTATCATTCATGATTTTATCTGGATTATTTCTAACTTATTATTTTAAATATTTTCTAACTAGTTTACGAATATGACACCATATTCGGCTCAGGCAATCAACGAGATACGTGATGAGTGGACTGAATCAATTATGGCGTATCTCAGTTAGCAAATGAGGAAGTTGGTGAGGAAATTTTAGTTTAAGTAGGTTTAATACTTAGAAATTTAGAACACAAGAGTACCTATATACATAGATTAACTTTCAAATCAGAATTACTTTTGTAAATTTGATCACAAATGTTAACTTTAGATAAATGTTTAAAACATTTATACTGTTGTTTTTTTGTTTATACTGCTTTTTTTATGTTTCTACTCCTCTCTCTTTTTTTTTTTTTATCAAAATAGGCCAGGGAAATTGGCATAAACATTTGCAATTTCCCTGGTTAATACTTTATGTGACAGTTCCCAACTGACGCAAAAAAAATCTCATTTTTAACATTTGTGGCAATGCCTCATTGACGCAAATGCCAGTCTGGTTTGCATCATGGGATTCCGTGTCACATATAAAACTGACGCAAGAACTCAATTGTGTCAGTTAGAAAGTCACAAATGACCTTTTTTGTTGTAGTGTAAGAGTTTAAAGTATCTCTTTACTCAAAGAGACTTGAATTTGAGGCAAAGAAGATGGGTCAAGGTCATGGAAGATTATGATTTCACTTTGCAATATCATCCTGGAAAAACAAATGTGGTCGCTGATCCATTAAGTAGAAAACCCCATGGCACTTTGGCTTGTTTGGCTCTTGAGGATTGGGAAAGAATGATCACGGTGGGTGATTATGATTTGGAGTACTATGAAGGAAAAGATATTGCTTGTGTTTCAAATGTAGTGGTTACACCAGGGCTACTTTAGCAAGTTAATCAATGTCAGTGGCAAGATGAGAAATTGAGACTTATCTGGAATAGAATCTAAAACAGTGAGCAGTTAGATGGATGGACAGTAAATACCAAAGGATTCTTATACCATAAGGGAAGATTGGTAGTTGCAAATATCCTTGATCTTAGAGAGTCTGTTATGATGGAAGCTCATAGGTCTAAATTTGATGTACATCCTGGAAGAACAAAGATGTACCAAGACTTGAAAAGACAATACTAGTGGGAAGGTATGAAGAGAGATGTGACTAACTTTGTAGCTAAGTGTATGGTTTGCCAACAGGTTAAAGCTGAAGACCAGGGACCTTCAAGGTTGCTTCAACCTTTACCTATACCATAATGGAAGCGGGACAAGATCATAATGGACTTTGTGACGGGATTACCATTAACACCATTAAAGCATGACATTGTTTGGGTGATTGTCGATCGTTTGACCAAATCTTCTCATTTCATTCCAATTAGGAAGGATTATAAGGTTTCTAGACTAGCTCGACTTTATGTGGATAATATACTTCGACTGCATGGGTTGCCTTCTTGCATTGATTCTGATAGAGATCATCGATTTACATCAAGATTTTGGCGAGCATTGCAAAAAGCTTTTGTAACTGAACTTAACTTGAGCACTGTTCACCGCCCTCAGACAGATGGATAGTCTGAGAGGACCATCCAAACTTTGGAGGACATGCTTCGTTCTTGTATTTTGGGTTTTGGGGGTAGTTGGGGAGAACACTTGTCATTGGAGGAATTCACTTATAAAATAGCTACCAGGCCAGTAAAGGCATGACTCCTTATGAGACCTTATAAGGGATGCCATGCATATCACCTTTGTGTTGGACAGAGCCAGATGAGCATGTCACTATTGGACCTCAAATTATCGCTAGTACCACTGAGAAGATCAAAGACATCCAAGAGAGACTTAAGGTTGTTCAAAGTCATCAGAAGGGTTATGTCGATGTTCACCGGCAAGAAGTTGAGTTTGAGGTTGGTGACTATGTCTTCTTGAAAGTTACTCCTATGCGTGGTGTGACGAGATTTGGAGTGAAGGGTAAGCTAGCCCCGAGGTATATAGGACCTTTCGAGGTTATTGAGAGGGTTGGGGAGGTCGCTTATCGATTGAACTTACCAGCGCGGTTGGGGCATGTTCACAATATGTGTTCCATGTATCGATTTTGAGGAAGTATACTCCAGACCCATTGCACATCATTGAGTATGAGGCTATCCCTCTTCAAGAGGATGTGACATATGAAGAACAACCTATCAGAATCCTAGTGAAAGAGTTAAAGGTGCTAAGGAATAGAGAGATTCTAGAAGTCAATGTCTTCTAGTGGAACCATAGAGAAGACGAGGCTACTTGGGAGTTAGAGTCACTGATATATGAGAAGTATCCTCATTTGTTTAATTTTCAACTTGAGGTTGTACTTTGAAAATTTTGGGACGAAATTTCTCTAAGGAAGGAAGAATGTTAAGACTTGTTTTCTTTTAATATATTGAATAATATTTTATATGAAGGTGGGATCCACCAAGTAAATGAGACTAAGTCTCTATTTTTTTTCTTTTTTTTCTTCTTCCCTTCCCCAACTGCTCTCTCTCTCTCTTCCCTTTCTTTTTCTCTTCTCTTCTTTTTCTCTTCTCTCCATGACAACACACCACCGCAAAGACCCAACCACCGGCGACCACCATTTTCGACATGCGGTGGATCATTGGATTTGCCTTACTCCGGTGACCTCAACCACCAAGCGGCGTCACCCAACTCGCCGTCAACTGTTCAGAATCGCCAGTCAAAGTTTTGGTCCGTCAACTTTGTTTGTGGTTTCTGACCAACTCCGACCACCTCTCGATGAGTGGTTGGTGACTTTGGAACCAGTGTGGAGAGAGGAAAAAAACCCACTAAGTCATTCTAGTCAACTCGCTGTTTTTCTCCGGCGAGATTTTGGGTATCTTTGCCACTTTCCGGCGAGTCTGAGCAATTTTTGGACCGCTGGTTGGCTTGAACGTGATCTACTCATCAATGTAGTCATTTTAATATATGCCATGCCTACCTTCGTCAACGTTTCCGATACACCGCTCACTGCCGCCACCAACCGCTACTGTGCACCGCTTGGGTGACGTTCCAGAACTTAAAATTTTAAATATTGTCATATTATATGTCGTTGGACACAATTTTGAATAAGGAATGCAATCATGATAATCATTTTCTCATTTGATGCACGTAGGAAAAACGTAATATTAAAATTGGACTAAATCACTCTAGGATCATCGTTAAGCTTAGGAGCGTTGCTTTGGACTCAGATTGAAAATTATAAGGAGGTAGGGACTCATCTTTACTATTGGACTTATTTCACTCGTATTGAATTGCATTAAACATACTCCAATTTTGATATTTATAAAATGTTTGAAAATTTGAAAACTTAATCTGTATGTTTTCTAATCTGTTCTGAGGGCACTGAGTGCCAAATATATTTTTGTTCACTTACTTATGCAGGTTATGATTTTTGGATTTTATTCAAATATAGTCGTTATGCTGCCAAATTTTCTAAAATATAAAGGGAATATGTTTCTTTCTTTTCATGTTTACCTGCATTTGGTTATACTGATGAGAGCCATAGTGATCATGATTTGTGCATGTTGTTGTTTCCCGACCCAGTCTCTGTGTCATCATAGGTAGATCAAGTGTTCACTCACCTGTAGGTGTAAAGACCTAGCATTTGTATACATGAAGTGTTTTGAGCCTTTCCCTTGTGGGTGTTATCAAGTTTGGCTACCCGGTTTAGGATGTAGATTTTTCTATGGTGGGTAGGGATCTAGTGGACGGTGTGATGTGCACGTGTAGCTATGCTCTTATGATTATTTGTGGTTTCTCTCTATTTTGGTTTATACATGATGAGGCATGTTTTATTTTAAAAACTAACTATGCATGGGTTGTATTAAACTTTTGGGTCCTATGATATTATTTGTTTTCCTACTGCTCACCCCCTATATTTCTTCCATTCCAGGAACCCAGTGATGTGAATGTGGAAGGTAAATTAGCCTAGTTCTATTTAGTGCCACATCCTATCTTTTGAACCCCTATACATGTATATGATTTGGAACATAATGGTTTGTATATCTAAATTAGCTATGTAATAGTTGTGAATGAGAATTGGTGGATGCTAAGTATTATTTTTGGTGTTTTATGACCTATTAAATTTAACTATTTGGTAACTACATAATTGTGGGAATATTAATGTTCTATGTATAATGATATATGATAATGCTTTTATTACTAATATTTTTTATATATAATTATAGAAGTTATTTTATTATTTTGACTTATAATTATAGTATTATTTAATATGAACTCAATGATCATTTATAAAGACTATTTTTCTATCAATGGTCAAAATTTGACATTTGACCACTCAAGTTATAGATATTACAAATTTGCCACAACCTAGACTTATCATGTTGTGGCATGTATAATTTGCAATTTAAAATTACTTAATATCATACAATAATATATAATTAGTTGGTATATTTTATAATGTAATAACATAGATTATATAAGGAATATTGTTTTAACGAGTGTTAAATATTTTAGCAATATATTATTAATAAGGAATATTATATTTAATAATATTATTACTTTTCTTATAACAAATTTGTAGTTATTTTGTTATACTGATATATCATTGGAAAGGAGCTGGCGTCAAAACGCTAGTTCTTTTTCTAATATACCTAAGATAAACACGATAATATATATAAGGAATTTCGATCAGTTACCATTCTCAGTACATATATTGTCTCATAATTCCTTTAATTAATAAATCACCACTTATTACACCACTTCACATTGTTCATTTATTCATTATTTTAACGAGATTTCCTCGATATGGCTCCATATAATGCCACACTTTATTATATCCTTCTCCCATCATTAGGTTTCATGAGTAGTACTGATGCTCTGTTGATCCCATGTCTGCGATGCTGCAAAATCAAATCCCAAAACACCCCAATATTTAATCAAAACAATTTTCTTCAAATTTATACTTGAAATTAACAACTAACTATTAAGAAAATCTGTCTATTAGCAGTAAAAATCAACAAAGTAACATGACTACATAAACTGTTTTTTTTTCATTACTTAAAATCATGTGAAAGAGAGAATTTTATAAAAATTATAATAAATTAAAACCTGTTTGAGAAAGTCCCATATTGTTATCGCCTCCAACATGCCATGCAAAATAGCCACGTAGTCTCTTCTCTTTAATGTACCTAACCTTAGTTATAATACTTTGAGTATCATCATAACCAAACCAAGTCCTCCCAGAGTAACAGTAATCGCTTACCACTGCTGAGTTGAACACTGCGGTGGCCCTATTATTAGCTATGAACTCCTTGATCTGCTGATAAGTTTTTGCTCCGTTGTCCGGAAAAGCAGCTCCGGTCGTCGGGGCAAAGTAGCCATTGTTACTCGGGTTCAAAAGGGTCCATCCATACCCAATGAAAGGAAACCCCAGAACTATCTTGTTAACCGGGAAACCCGCCTGAATCCAAGCCCTGATGCCGTTGTCGGCATTTGCCGACCTTCCCGGATTGTACAGAGCTCCCGGAGGTCCGGTCACGCTCGACCAATCCGGCGCGTAGAAGTCGTACCCCATAACGTTGATCCAATCCAAGCTTCTCGCCAGGGCAGGGACGACGTATTCATCGCCGGTTTCATATCTAGAAGAGTAGAAAACCGCCGCCACGAGAAGTAGGGGCGGTCGTCCGGAGTTCCGGGCCTCTTCGGCGACAGCGGAGCGCCACTCGTCGACGAGATAGCCGAACTGGGTCATCTGGTCCGGGGTCGAAGGGTACTCCCAGTCGAGGTCGAGGCCAAGGAAGTTGTTGGACCTGGCCAGGCTTATCGAAGAATGTATGAAAGCTTGGCGGCGGTTCCAGTCCGAGGCCATGGCGGCGTAGACGGACTTGTCGGCCGCACCTCCGCCGATGGAGATGAGGGTTTTGACGGAGGGGTTTCGGCGTCGAACGGTGGAGGTGAAAGTTGAGAACTTTTGGGCATTTTGGGAAGGAATGAAGACTTGGTAGTTTTGGGGGTTCAGTTGAGCAAAAGCGCAGAAAAGTACTGTGAATAGGGAGGAGTCTATACTGGTGACCGAAAACTCACTCTCCGGGAACCAATACGCAGCTTTTACTGCCGTTTGGGCTGATGAGGTTCTGAGTTGGCGGAAAATGACAAAGAGGAAAATTGAGAAGAAGATAGTTTTGATTTTGGAAGGCATCGAAAGAAAGTAGAAGGATTACTACTTTTTGTATTTCCTATTTTGTATTTTGTACAAGATTTATACACTGGTAGGGTGTTCGTGGTGCGGGGGTTGCGGTTTTTCTCTAATTTTTTGGACCGCATCGTATCTGCGATTTGAACAATTTTGCAAATCGCAACCCGCACCGCATAGACCTTAAACCGCAAAAATGCGGTGTGGTGCGATGCAGTGTAGGCGGTTTATGCCCATCGCCAAATAATTTAACAATTAAATATTATAATTAAGAAAGATTCATAATAAATCTCATAACCATAAAGTGGTTAACAAAATAATTAAATGTACAACAAGCTAATAACAAAGAAAAAATGTAATATAAAAGTAATATTATTTTAATTAATGAAGAATATATTTATATTGAAGTAGAATATGTGTTAGCATCCTATGAAATATTATATTTTTTTTAGATAATGTGTATATTATATTATACTATATAAATATTTATGCATTAACTTTAAATGTAGTAAAATTGACAAAAAATAATATAAAAAAGTTAATACATATAATGATGCGGTGCAGTGTGGTTTTGAACAGCATTTATAAAATTTAAAAACGCAAACCGCACCGCGCGGTTTGGCAAAAATACAAACCGCAATCGCACCGCAAATGATTCTAAACCGCAAATTATGGTGCGGTATAGGCGGTTTTTGCGGTATGGGCAGTTTTATGAACACCTCTAGTAGCTGGAGAAGGAGTAGGCAAATGGCATTCGGCAATCCAATTTATCAAAATTGTTTATTTAGTGATTTAATTTAAATTTTAAAGCACATACATCCTTATTTTTTACTAAATGCTTAACTTTGTCCTTACACCTATTTTTAGTTTTAAAATAGGATTTATACTTTTTTTGAATAATTATTTTGTCTCATTACATATTTGTGGATTAATTGTTTTTTGGATTTATTTTCTAAAATAATTCAAATAAACATGATTTAAGTCAAATTTTGATGAAGAAAAAAATTAAATATAATAATACAGTTGTGAGAATAATTGTACCAGACTTATTAGAAAAATTAAGAAGAAGGTTGGTTTAATTTTGAAAGCCATCGAAGGATTCCTACTTTTTCTATTTTATATTTTGTTTCTTTGTATAGGATTTTATATACAATAGGTGGAGGGAGTAGGTAAATAGCACTTGACAATATTTAATGCTAAATCATTATTTTCAATAGTTAAGTATTCAGTTTAAATTTTAAAGTACATAAATCATTGTTTTCTACCAAATGCTAAACTTGAGCCCATCCACCTATTTTTTAGTTATAAAATAAACTTTATATTTTTACTCTATATTTTGTTTCCTTACTTGTTTGAATTTTATATTTTGATAAATTATTTTTTGGACCATATATTATGTAAAATAATTTAAATAAACTTATAAACTCAATTTTAATGAAGAAAAAATTGAATATAATAACATAGTTTTTTATTAGGCAAAAAGATTGTATTTTTATTTATTATTAAGAAATTAAGAAGAATATAGTTTTAATTTTGGAAGCCATCCAAAGAAAGTAGAAGGATTCCAACTTTTTGTATTTTGTTTATTTGAATAAGATTTATATACAATAGGTGGAGTATGAGTAGGCAAATAACAGCTGTTATGTAAAATAATTATGATTATGAAAGTTTTTGAAGAAAATATAGTTTGAATTTTTGAAGCCATCGTAAGAAAATAGGAGGATTCCTACTTTTTGTATTTTGTTCTTTGTATAAGATTTATATAGATTAGGTGGAGTAGGAGTAAGCAAATAACATTTGACAATCCAATTTATCAAAATTGTATACTCAAGTATTTAATTTAACTTAATTTTAAAGCACATAAATCCTTATTTTCTACTAAATGCTACAATGTCCTTCTACCTATTTTTAGTTTTAAAATAGAGATTATATTTTTGTGGATTGTGTGTTTTGTTTCATTATTTGTTTAGACTATGTGTTTTGATAAAAAAAAAATTTGGATCTTATGTTTTGTAAAATAGTTTAAATATACATTTAAATATAATTTTGCTAAAGATAAAGTTAAATATAATAATACAGTTATTAGATAGAATAATTGTATTTTTATTTTGAATTATTAAATTGATGAATTATTTGTGATTTTAGTTTAAAATACTTTGATCAAAAATAGATTTAATTAAGAATTTATTTAAACTATTTTATAAAATACAAAATAAAATAAATAATTTATTAAAACATAGAATCTAAATAAATAATTGAAAAATCAGATGTCTAAAAAAAAGTATACCGTTTAAAATAAAAATGTTAAGCCACTCATTTGTTGTACCTTTTCATAGGTATAATTGCCTACCCAAAATTGTTAAACATGAAACTATAATTATTATTGACATTGACGATTTTGACTATCACTCATATTTATTAGTCATCATAAATAAAAAGATTTTTTTTTTCTCTCTTGTGTTCTTATATGCTAAAAACATTTTTCCTGAATTAAAATCAGCTTGCAAGTAGTGGTGACTTCCATTACTCTTCTTCGAAGATGGAGAGGAGAAAAGATAAAGGAATTAACATTTTTTCTAAATAAATTAAAATATGTGCATGGACTAAAGTATATAGGTTTTAGTGGAAAATATAAATCTATCTATATGCTCTAAAACTTAAATTGGACACCTTAATGATAATACTTTTTATATTCTTGGAAGATTTTGCTTTGACTAGATCAAACAAATAAAATAATGAAATTTGGATGATTATATTTGCACCCAAAAATATATATTGACACCCATTAATTTTTAAAATTAGTTTTAATACTTTTTCTCAATATTTTTATGACATTCTTTAAAAAAAAATTTTTGTTAGTTTCAATAATTTTATTTTATCTTGTTTTCATATTTTTTTTTAAAAAATAATGTCTAATTTTTTAGAAATAAATTCTTTCTTTAACTAGTTTTTATATATTTTTTGTTTAAATTTTTATTTTATTTAAATATTTAAAATATATATTATTTATATATATTTTTTATAATATAAAAAGAAAAAAATTAGAAAAATGTGAGCATAAGTTGATAAAAATATATAAATATTTAATAAAAATAAAGTGTCTTAATTAAATTTTGGGAATCAAATATAATGCCCGGTTGAAAAAAAAGTGCAAGTAAATGACATTTTCCAAATATAGCAAACAAAATCCAAAAGGAAAAGGAATAAGATATACGTGAAGGTTAGGGTGCATTTTATTATTGTTTTTGGTAATTGGATAATTTTCGATGCAATTATTATATATTGTAGTTATCATTGTACAAATTTTCAAGGAATGGAGAATAATTTACAAATGATAAAAATAAGATTCAAAATAGTTTATTGAACTCATGATTGTTTTTTTTAGTTGAGTAAAAAGTAAGATGCTTGATCTATATTTTTTATTACATATTATCTCAATAGTTAAAATATTACCAATTATAAAAAAATTTACACTTAAAATTATTTAGATACCAAAAATAAGAAAAGGTGCACCGAGTGACCCTAGCAGCCGCCGCCTAAGATATTAAATAAAAGAATTTGTCAATTCTGAACAGCACGAGTTTTACAGATTTGACTGCTAATTTGAAAGAATTAAGTAGCGTCATCGTGATTGAGTTATAATGGATGATATGGATTTATTTGCATAGGACAAACGCAACTATACTCAAATATTTATAAGATGGAAAGATAGAAATAAAAAAGGATGTCTTCTCTACACGAGTCAGAGAGAAATTACGATTGAAAAAAACCTGCATAATTTCGGCAATATTATTTTCCACTCGACGATGTTGAAATCGTTAATATTTTCAGTAAAGATAGAGGGGCTAACCACCTTTAAGAATATAACATTTTTATATTTGAGTAATATTTATTTTTTTTATTATTATTTTTTTACAATTTTAACAATCCAATTACTAAAATAGCCCTATTCCTGAAAACCATATATATCTCTTCTATATAATAATGAGGTATTTGGTAGAGATAAAATAAATGTAGAAATGAGAATCTAATTTCCTTTTTATGTTTTGTTCAAATTTTAAAGGAGTAAAATTAATAATTTGTGTGAGCCACACATGTATTTTAAGAGTAAAGTGAACAATTTTATACACAAGAATTTAGTATTACATTCATTCTAAGTCTCTCTACATTTTCCAAGGCAACTCAACTACTCAAAACAAAAGTATGTAGATAACGAAAATGGTTTTAACGATTTTTTATTTTTTAATGTTAATTTTAACAGAATATTCTTATATTTAAGGGTAGTTTGTAAACACTTAAACTTAAATAAAATAAAATAAATAATTAAACAAAATTAAAAAAAAAAGATATTTTTGAGATATTTTATAATGATAAATATTTAAAAATAATAAATAATTAAACAACTTAAAGTAGGATATTTTTGAGATATTTTACAATGATAATTATTTTAAAATAATAAATAATTAAACAAATTAAAATATGATATTTTTGAGATATTTTATAATGATAATTATTTAAAAATATTAAAATTATATATTTTATAACTTAAATAAAATTTACTTAAACTTAAACTCACTTATTAAATTAATATCATATTAAACATATAATATAATCTACTGTGAATTAGCAACAATTTTTTTTTAAACTAGCAAGAAATTTAAATTTTAAATGCACGTATAATATTTAATATTACATTAAACATATAATATATAATCTCGTGTTGTCACTCCCAAATTAAAAAACTAGAACAAGCATAAACTTAAAGAAAAATAAATAAATTATTTAATTAAAATAAGATATTTATTTGAAATTTATATGACATTAATATAAATTTAATAAAAATAAATAAAACTAAGCAAACGTGCATATTGCATATTGCTTGTATCTAGTATATATATATATATATATATATGTTATCCCCGTTTCTCCCCAAGTGTACGGATCCACATTCTGAGTCTGTGGGCCGCCCTACAGGGACTTAAAGCCCAGATCAGGCCGAGTAGATGAAGACAGAACGAACTCTGGTGGCCCAAGTCTCGGTAACGCCCAAAGGGCATCCCGGAATAGAAGCTAGGACCATCGCGTTGGCGTGTTGCATACTCCCAGACTGCGTCCTCCGGTGCCTCTCGAGATACAATGAAGAGGCGCGGTTCCCCAAGTCCGAAATTAGACCGGGACGGCTGTGGATGAACCCGGGTCCTGGTAAACAAACGGGGACCCTGGTAAACGAAGAGGGATGTTGGTAAATGGACCTGGACCCGGTGGCCAGGTTGGGCGTGGTAAAGTGTCCCCAATACTGACATCACCCAAAGAAGTGTGGAGCTATGTCCCCATAGTTAACCTGCAGAAGAGGTTACATCGGGAATGTATGGCATCGGTTCAGAACTGTACTGCCACTACTCTGACGGATCCTGTCCCCCGAATCTCCCTCGAAGCCCACGACGCCCAGACTGAAGCAGCATTCTGTCGTTAGTCTTATAGTGTGGTTATGCTTGGGCTGGCCCAATGGGCCTTGATTAGTGCATTTTATATATTACAATCCTTTGTATTAAACCTCCATCAGAGCGCAAATAATGTTTATACCCTTATTGGGCCTGGATTAATCCGGCCCAAGCCCAGTGCACTCACTTGCCTATAAATATGAACAGTGGTGCACTGGGGAAAATGATCGAATTCTTCTCTAAGAAGCATACACTCTGCTCAAATTCAGAGAGTTCATTACTTAAGCTCCTAAAAAGCTATAATATAATTGACTCGTGGACTAAGGCTTTTTAACGCCCCAACCACGTAAAACTGCTTGTGCGATAATCTCTATTTATTACTTTCTAAGCTCTCTTATCTTTGATAATTCTAGTTTCTGAAAAACTCGGTAAACATTTTGATGCTTTCATTGAGAGATTGAAGAAAGCTTGAGTTGATCTTGAACATCTGCAACAATGGTGAACACAAGACACACCACTTCCGACCCTACTAACCAAGAACAAGGCAATGGAGAGCCACTGCCCAGTCAACCTCTTCCTCATAACCAACCTGAGGACACACCTTATCAGATGCCCCAGCCTGACGAGTCACATAAATATGAAGGTGGGGCGGATTATGAGGAAGATTACTACGAGGAAGAGGAGGGAAATAAGGGGGAATACCATGATCTCGAAGCTGAGGATCCAGTGATCCCAGAAGAAGTAGACCCCGACCAGGAGGACCTGAAGGTGACAAAACTAAGACAACAAGTCCTGGACAAGAGCCAGGATTGCTGAAAAAAAAGAAGCCACTCGACGGATGCAAGAATCCCTCCTGGCCCTGTAAGCTTTCATTGCCACCCAAGGGTTGGCGGCCAGTCCTCCAGTTGTTCCGCCTCCAGGAACACAACCGCCTGCCCCGCATGCTAGGAATAATGTGTCCGAAAATGCGAGGCCGATTCCTCCTCCATGACAAGATCCTGAACAGGGTTCTCCTAACCCGGCTCAAGAAAAAGGGAAGGCCAAAGCAGCCAACCTTGAGGGAAATGCAAACCCCCAGAGGAGAACTCCTACCGTTCAGAAAACAGGGGCCAACCCCCGCCCGCTCCGTAGGAGAACTCCTCCCGTTCAGAAAACGGGATCATCTGATCAATCCGCAAGGGATGCGCCCGCAGGGTACCAGGCCCCGGGCTGCCCCTAGGCAGACTGGACGGGAACAGCTTTTCCGCCCACGCGCCTCTGTGAATAAAGATCACTGAGGATGCCAACATGATGACAAGCCAAGCGCCCTTAGCACAGGGGACGACACGTCCCGGGTAGACCTGCGCGACGGGCTGAACGCTCGAAAGGAGCGGGCCCGCAATGAAAAGATATGCACTCGAGGAGGCGATTTGAGAAATAATCTCAACGACAGAAGGAACGAGAGGGTTCCCCTATATGATAGTACGACCAGACAGTTCATGGAACAACTGGCCGCCTTAAAAAAGGTCACGGATCGCCTGGTCCGCAAGAAAGAGGGAGGAGATTCCGACTCCGAAGAAGAGGAAAAGGAACCCTGCGCCAAACACATCCTGGATGTGGTGCTCCCCAAAGGGTTCAAAATGTTGAATCTACCCGCCTACACTGGGAACACCGACCCCAGAGACCATCTATCGCGCTACAATCGGTTAATGACCGTATCCCAAGTCTGCGACAACGGCAAGTGCCTCTTCTTTTCGATTACTTTAGATGGGCCTGCGGAGGAATGGTGGAAGAGGCTCAAAGTCAGGATCCATCTAGTCCTGGTCCGGACTACAGTCGTCGTTCCGTAAATATTTTGTGGGCGCCATGAGGATGGATATGCAAATCAGCGCCCTCGCTAACATTAAACAGCTTCCCAAGGAGACTCTGAGGGCCTATATCCAGAATTTCACAAAGGAAGCCTCAAACACCAAGGTGGACGATGGGAAACACTTAGTGGCCCTACAATCTGGGATCCAGGTTAGGTCTCCCCTCTGGGACGACATGCAGCGCAGTAAGGCGGCCACCCTTGAATAATTCATAAGGAGGGCACAAGGCTTTATCAACTGGGAGGAGTGCCGATTCCAGGCATTCAAATGGCAGTCGACTCTCCAGCCAAGTGCCCAAACCTTTCCGGGGTACGGGATGTAGTATCTGGCCCCACAGTATCTAACACCCCTGATAGCTCCAAGATCGGCTGGTACGCCTGAAATTACTTTTTTCGCACCTACGGTTCTACATCTTCCGGATACGCCCCGACCCAATCTACCTTCTTGCCCGGGTACGGGGTGGCGCCAGTCGGATACAGTGCTGCTCCCGGCGGGGCCCAGCCATCCCAGATGGGGGGGACTGAGACAAGTGTGAACCCCTCCCGGGGAAAGAGATCCGGGAAATGACAAAACTGGTCTGAACCCTCTAAGAAGGGCAAGAGGGGCTACGAGCCCCAATATTCAGAATACATCAATTTAGTGGATACCAGGGAAAATATATACCTGGCCATAGAGAGGACGATTCATTAACGGAGCCCGCCCCCATGTTCAAAGGGGGAAAGAATCCATGGGATACCAGCAAAAGGTGCATGTACCATAAGGAGGTGGGCCACACGACTGAAGAGTGTCGGCAGCTGAAGGACGAAATCAAGAATTTGATCAAGCTGGGACATCTCCACCAGTGGTTCAGGATGCCCGTGGATGTTTCGGGATTTCCAGTAGTCCCCGGACAATCCAAGATCCCGGGTGCACCTGGAGCGTACCCGCCTCCCCAGGGAGGATACGTGATGGGCCTGGGAGCACATGTCCCTCAAGGGGCCCCAACTATGCAAGCGCCCAGACCTGGAATTCCCTACCCTTCCTGAATCGCGCCCCCGTGAGTAGATGGTCACGTAGCCACCATCTCGGATGGGCCACATCTGGGAGGACCGTCTCGGAATGATCAAAAGCGCTACCAAAGTGAGCTTGACCATGACTAAGAGGTATGCGCCTTGGTCCAAGCACCGACTCAATCCCTGAAGTTGATGAACCTCCCCATCACCTTCACGGAAGACGATGCCCGCAGCGTCCATTTCCCGCATCATGATCCTCTGGTCATTGATGCCCAAATAGCTAACAAGATGGTGTCCCGAGTATTGGTGGACGATGGAAGCTCCATCAACATTTTGTTCAAGCCAGCGTTCATCGCGATTGGCTTGACTGAGGCAGATCTGGCCTCATGCCCAACCCAAATCTACGGGTTCTATGGAGATTCGATACTCCCGATGGGAAAAATCTAGTTGCCCGTAACACTGGGGAACGAGATCCAAGGCTCATTCAAATTTTGTACATTGGTAGTGATGGACTGCCCCATCGCGTACAACATCATCTTTGGTCGCCCCGCACTGGTCGACTTTGGGGCTATCACTTCCATCTGCCACCTTTGCATGAAGTTCCCCTCAGCGCCCGGAAGTGTTTCCACGTATCTGCCTGACCTATTTATATGGTCCGCGAAGAACCTCTTGAGGAGGAAAATGTCAATCCAGTCCCGCCACCTCCCTCGGCGAGATAGATTATCTGGGAAGAAGACGAGCTGGACTTGTGAATAGGGGAGGATCGCGCACTGGATCCCATGGAAGAAATTGAAGAGGTGTGCATCAGTGACACCGACCTGACCAAAGTAATCCAAGTTGGGAAGAACTTGAATGTAGAGGTCTGGGCCGCCATCGTCCCGCCAGGTGAAGGAGAACTAGGATGTCCTGGCCTGGTCTCATTCGGATATGACCGGGATCGACTGCATTATCATCTACCACGCCTTGAATATCGACAAGGATGCAACCCCGGTCCGGCAGAAACGGAGACCCCTGGGGGCGGAAAGGGCAGAAGCTCTCAAACTGGAAGTTGAAAAGTTATACTCGATCAACTTCATCAGAGAATCTTTATATCCCGTGTGTCTAGCCAATCTGGTGCTGGTACCTAAGCCGAATGGGACTTGGAGAACGTGCATCGACTTCACGGATCTCAACAAAGCTTGCCCTAAAGATTGTTTCCCGCTACCCCAGATCGACCTGATGGTGGACGCAACATCTGACTATGAAATCTTGAGCTTCATGGATGCCTACTAAGGCTACAACCAGATCTCTATGCATGTAGCTGACCAGGAACATACCAGCTTGCAAACCGACAAGGGGGTGTACTGCTACATCGTCATGCCTTTCAGACTTAAAAACGTCGGAGCCACGTATCAGCGGCTCGTCAACAGAATGTTCCAAGTCCAGCTAGGAAGAAACATGGAGGTCTACATCGACGACATACTGGTCAAGTCCAAGACCTCCGGAGGACACGTTGATGACCTGGCCGAAGCCTTCGCGATCATTCGAAGGTATGGGATGAAGTTGAATCCCAAAAAATGCACATTTGGCGTGGCATCTGGGAAGTTCCTAGGGTTCATAGTAAGCTACCGGGGAATAGAGGCCAACTTGGACAAAATCAAAGCACTAATTGACATGCCCTCACCACGGAAGCACAAAGATGTCCAGAGCCTGACAGGGCAGATAGCTGCCTTGAGCCGTTTTGTCTCAAAGGCCATGGACATGTGCATCCCATTCTTCAACGTCCTTCGAGGAAGCCAAATGTTCGAATGGTCGGCTGAATGCGAAGAGGCTTTCCAAAGACTAAAAGAACATCTGGCCCGATCGCCAATATTAGCAAAAACCGGTGGAGGGAGAACCGTTGTTGTAACGACCCCAAATTCGCTAATGAGGATTAAGGGCCTTGATTAGTGTGTCGGGAGGGCATAATTGGGTTAAATGTGATTTGAATGATTTTATTGATTTAAATGCATAATTATATGATTAAAATGCTTGTATGATTATATTGGTGTTAATGTGATATATATATGGTATTGTGAGAACCACATTATTATGTGGGTAGGTCTGCAGAGCACGACTCGAGGCGATCCTAGCGCTAGATAGCGGGGAAAAGTCACAACAGGGCTTAACAGTTGACTTTGGATAAGTCAGGGGTATTTTAGGTATCGAGTAGTTATTTAGACTATCGGGTTATGAAAATAAATATATGGAGATATATCTGAGGTTAGGAAGTCTAGGCGGGAATATTGGGGAATTTTACCGTTTTGCCCTCGGGGACGTTTCCGGCACCCCGAGCCTTGGGATTGACTTAACGGGATAAGAATAGGCTAAAGCTGAAGGAAAAGAGTAGAAAGAAATAAACCGACCCTTTTTCCTTCTCAGCTCTTTTCTTTCTCTCAAGGGAACTAAGAAGGAAACACAAGGAACACTAAGAATTTTGGAGAAATTGCTAGAATTTGAGCTGGGATTTTAGAAGAATTTAGAGGGGGATTAGAGGCTAGCTCAAGGATTATCCAGGGAACATTTATTCAAGGCTAAGGTAAGAATTAAACTATGTTTTGAAGTTAGGAACTTTGAGCTTTTGGCTGAGTAATGAGGTGATTGGGATATTGATGTTTAAGGTTGAATTGGAGCTGGAAAACTTGGGAATTAACAGGGATTCTGCTTAGGAAAGGAGTTCAGCTGAAGAGGTAAGTTATAATTCATGATTTAGAGGCTTAAATTCGAGTTTTGCATGGCTGGTTTTAGTGTTTGAAGTTCTTGAGTTTCAGAAATTGAAGATGAGATTTCTATGAGTTTAGGCTGGGTTTTTCTGTTGAATTATGTTGTAAAAATGTTGGGATTAGTTGTTGTTGAAACAGGGAACTTTGAGGTGATTTTGGGTAAGGTTTTAAGCTTGGAAATGGAGGGATTTCTGGGTTCGAAGGGAAGGGCGGCGGCTCTGTTCTAGAGCGCTGGGGCCTTAGGATGAAGATGAGCCAGGAGGGCTTGGCCAAGGGTGAGCGTCGCGGCGCCCAAGGCAAGGGCCGCGGCGCGTGTCTTCTTTTAGGCATGCCCTTGGTTCTGTTTTGAGGGCAGGGCTGCGGCTAGGCTTCAAGGGCCGCAGCCCTTAGATGCATACTTGAACATTTAGGGTTTCTAAGCATGGGAATCGAGTCTAGTGTGCTCGGGATCTATTTCACCACCGTGCTTGGTGGGATTTGATTTCCCGGAAGTTAGTTTGTACTTGAAAACCTATATTTAAATATTAATGGAACCCAATACCTTGGTTGTGATTAGGTGCTAAAGTGAGGGCTCGGGAAAGGATCATGCTCGAGGGACGTCACTCATAACTAATAAGCGAAGAAGTTAAAGGTAAGAAAACTGCACCTGGTTGAATACCTGTAATGGGACTAAGGATTCCCTATTGTGTATGCTTGAAAGGATGGTATTATGCCATGCAAGCTAATTAGTGAACCAACGGTCTAAGGGTGCCAAGGGTTACACTAGCGCACAGGGCGCGGCTTGGCCACTGGTAGCCAAGGACAGCTTAATATGCACTGAGCTCGGTTTAAGCGGGCCGGAGTCAGTGGGGGTAAATAGAGGGTGCGGCCTAAGTTGTTGGCCCTGATTATTATGTGATATGAATGTTATAAGTGATTGATTGCATCCATGATTCTGAATATATGCTGAATGATTAATATGGATTATTTGATGAGAGTTCATGCTTCGTGAATTTGCTATCTGTTATTGTTGTTTGTGTTGCACATCATGTTTTCTTGCTCGGCCTTGGCTCACGGGTGCTACGTGGTGTAGGTAAAGGCAAGGGCAAACTTGATCAGCCTTGATTTGGAGAGCTCTGTGAGCAGAATGTACATGGCCAGCTGCTCAGCCGCCACGGTTGAGGTTTAGGCAGGGACACGAGACCCAGAAATTGTTCATTTTGCCTTAGTATGGCTGACGGTTGCCTGTATTTTTGGGAGTCTGTAATCCAACTTTTAGACTCTATTTCTTTTGGGATCCCATGTATATAACTACTTAATTATATAAAATGAAACTTTTGAGATCAAAACCTTTTTAACCCTAGCTCATACATGTTTAGTGACACTTTTTTAAATTAATGACTTAATTAGCAAGTCTTGAACCTTTATAAGTACACAGTGTAGCGGTCTTGGCTATCCAGGGCGTTACAGTTGTACCTCTATTTGGCCGTGACCGAACACGCCATCAGTGCCGCGCTAGTACGGGAAGAAGGGAAGGCCCAAATCCTAGTCTATTACGTAAACAAAAGAGTTTTAGATGCGGAATCACGATACCCACTAATCGAAAAGTTGACATTTTGCCAACTAATCGCGTCCCAGAATCTTAGGCCTTATTTTCAGGCCCATGCCATAAGAGTACTGACCAGCCATCCCTTATGACAAATGTTGCAAAAACTCGAATCATCAGGAAGGCTCTTGAAGTGGTCCATGGAACTGAGTCAGTTTGACATTGCGTATGTCCTAAGAATATCAATCAAGGGGCAGGCCCTGGCCGACTTCATCGTGGAATGCTCCGGGATCACTAAAGAGGCTGATCCCGCCAATCCCACGGTACCCTTGTGGAAGGTTTTCATAGACAGAGCCTCGAATGAAAATGGAGCAGGAGCCGGAATCATGCTAGTGTCACCACAAGGACACCAGTTACAAAGCGCCCTACAATTCCAATTCAAGGCTTCGAACAACGAGGCGGGGCATGAGGCCATGTTGGCCAGATTGCGCCTAGCCTGGGAAGTAGGGCTGCAAGCCTGGAGATTTATAGCGACTCCCAATTGGCTGTCAGACAAATCTCGGGAGAATACCAAACAAAAGAGGAAAAGATGGCAGCTTATGTGACACGGACGCGAGAGATACTTCAATCTTTCAAGAAGCACTCCATCCGCCAGATCCCCAGGGAACAAAATGTTTTTGCAGACACGCTGACAAAATTGGCCACGAATGCGGAGACGAAACTCTTCGGGTTGGTCCCAATCAACCATCTCCTCGCACCGTGTATTCAAACACCCACAATGAACGCTATAGATCACTCTACGTCCTGGATGGAATCCATCATCCAATACATAACAACCGGGGAGCTGCCCACAGACAAGGCAGCAACCAGGAAGCTTCTATACCAGGCCCTTAGATATGTCATGATGGAAGAAAAAATCTATTGTAGAGGGCTGTTCATGCCATACCTTTGATGCGTATCTGAGACCGAAATGAGTGAAATCATGCACGAGGTGCATGAAGGTTTCTGTGGAGATCATACAGCCGGAATCAGCTTGTCCAAGAAAATCCTGCGACAAGGATATTTCTGGCCAAGCATGAAGAAAGACTGTGTTGATTACGTCCGCAAGTGCGAACAATGCCAAAGGTATGCGAAGATCCCACGAGCCCCTCCAACGGAAATAACTCTAATGATGAGTCCCTGACCCTTCGCGGTATGGGGCATTGACCTAGCAGGATCGCTCCTGACCGGAAAAGGTTGTGTGAAGTATGCTATTGTGGCCATCGACTACTACACCAAGTGGGTCGAAGCGGAACCCATGAAAACCATCACCTTGAAAAAGGCCCTGGACTTCGTCATCAACAGCATCGTGTGTCAGTACGGGCTCCTCTACAAGATCGTGTTCGACAACGGGAAGCAATTTGACAACATCCACTTCACTGACTTCTGTGAAAGGCATGTCATCATCAAAAGCTTCTCCGCGGTCGCCAGAACTCAAGCAAACGGGCAAAAAGAGGCCGTCAACAAGATCTTGAAGGAAACGCTGAAGAAAAAGCTTCGAGCCTGCAAAAGCAAGTGGCCAGAGGAGTTGTCCTGCGTACTATGGGCGTACTGGACCACCGAACAAACATCTACCGGACACACTCCTTACTCCATGGTATACAGATGCGAAGCCGTCATCCCAGTGTAAACAACTATCCCATCTCACAGGAGGGCACGTATGATCCCGCTCAGAACCATGCCTTGCTCCAGGAATCTTTAGACCTTATTGAAGAGATCCGGGAAGAATCCTAGGTTCAGTTGAAGATGTATCAAGGCAAGATCACTCGGCATTTTAACTCGAAAGTTAAGAGTAGAAGGTTTGAAACCGACGATCTAGTCCTAAGGAGAGTCTTCCCTACAACCCAAGATTCGGGAGTGGGGGTTCTGGGCCCAAACTGGGAAGGACCATACGAAATCCAACATGAAGTATGTCCGGAACGTACTGCTTAAGGCGACTCGACGGAACCGAAATCCCAAGGGCCTGGAACGCGGAACATCTCCGTAAGTATTATCAGTAGTTAGGAGAGCATGTTTCAGCTTTTAATTTTCCTTATAAACAATGTACGCCCCAGGGCGGTCTCTTGAATAATAAAAATGATGTGTACAAAACATCATAAAGAAATATTGTGAAACAATGAAAGTTCTCGTCCGTCTTCATAAAAAAGTGACCCAAGACTAGTCTTCACTCACTTAGGGGGGGGGGGGGTATATCCATTCATACGAGCAAGTCCAGGAACAAAAAAAAAACATGAAGCTAAATGCTCTTAGTTCAGACCGTACAAATGGATGGCAATGGAAACCCAACTCCTAACGAAAGGACACAAGGCTAACGCTTAGTCCCAACCTGGACCGACAAGGTCTCGGGGGTACAAACCCGAAAGGACGCAAGGCTAACGCCTAGTCCCAACCCAGACCAACAGGGTCCGGGAAGTACAAACACAACTCCTAACGAAAGGATGCAAGGCTAACGCCTAGTCCCAACCCAGATCGACAAGGTCTGGGGGGTACAAACCCAAAAGGACGCAAGGCCAATGCCTAGTCCCAACCCAAACCAACGCGGTCTGGGGGGTACAAACTGGATGGGATGCAAGGCACAAAAACCAGTCCCATCATGGACACAAAATGGTTTGGAAGGTTCATACCCAAATGGGACGCAAGCCACAAAGCCATGTCCCATCTCAGACTTGAATGGTCAACTAGTCCTTGATGTCCCAGGCCGTTGGAACCTGAACACCAAAATTAGGACAAACAAACTTGGTAGAAATTGCTAACTCCCTAGCGACCCAGGCCATTGGAGCCTGAGCAGCATGATTAAAGCAAGTTAAAAGAGAAAGTTAATTGAAATCTAGTCCTACAATGGTCCCCGCCGTTGGAACCAGGACTGGATACTCGACTCTTTCATACAACGGGAAAGCTTTTGCCGAAGGAAAATTAGATATATATATAAATTGTCTTGGACGCACCCGCATCCATAAAAGTGTTACAAAAAGAAATAAAAAAGGAGAAAGAACAACACAAAGAGAAAGACCCGGGCTTAGGCCTCCCCATGTCCTGATGCCTCCGGGTTGACCCCGCCTGCCTCTTCCTCGTCCAAGGGTTTTGTGTCAGATTTCTCCTTGGCCTCAAACTCGGCTCTTTTCACGGTGGGGTCGGGGTAAAGCAGGAGGTTCATCATGTTCTTGTCCTGAAGCCAGGCCATATAGATGGCCTCATCAAAGGTAGCCTCCAGCAAGGCGTCCGCTTGCTCTTTCCCTTGACGGGTCTCCCCATGCATCTTCACCTCCAGCTGAAGCAGATCATCTAATGTCTGGAGCCAAGTCTCAAGGGCGGTGATCTTCTCCCGGTTCTGGCGAGACTGGGATTCGGCTGCCTCCAGAAGAGCCTTAGACGACGCCTCAGAGCCCCGAACACGAAAAAGCTTCGCCTCGAGACTAGCCACCAGTTTTTTATACTTGGTTTCTTTTCGGGATGAAGTCTCTTCAATCTGGAACCGGGCCCGAGCAGCCTCTTCGCGGTCAACTGTGGCCTGAGCCACCTCCTTGGCCAGGGCTTCTTTAGCAACTTCCCGCTGGCTCACAGTCGCCTCTAGCTCCAGCTGGCCCGTCTCCAGTTTCATCGCCATCTCGGCCACCAAGTCAGAATTTTGATGGGCCAGTAAAGTGTCCTGGAATAAATTGAAGTTAAAAAGAATCTGTAGAACTAAAAATACAAAAGCAAAAGGAGATGTAAATAGATAACTTACAGTGGTGGCCTGGTGACGGATAGCCTGGGAGATGAATAGAGCATCTTGGTTGGCCATGGTGGCGTACCGTTTTAGCTGGAGGTTGGACATAGTAGCCTTAACCTGCTTCAACAAGTCCGCAGTCAATGGAGCTGTGTCCTGCCCCAATTTGGGACAAAACCCAGTCTCAGAAACAAGCCAATCCACGATCGGTTGGGAAACGCTAAAGGCTGTCGAACGCTCAGAGAACTCGACCTTGCGATGAATTGTCAAGGCCCAGTATACTTCCTACCTCTTTCCCCGACTGTTTCCCCATGTCTGGGACACCATCTTGGACCGCTCCTCCTGCAAGATCATCTCTCCCTCTTCAGGTAGGGCCAGATTGATGGGAAGCACAAGTGCTTCCGAAAGTTCCCAGGTGGAAAATTGACTTTCCCCAGAAGAATCCTCAGCCAAGAAAGAGTCTTTGGTCTTGGCCCTCTTCGCCCCCTTCGCGGACTCACCCACAGCCGAGTCCACGACTCTCTTCTCGGATCCCCAACTCGCCAGAGCTTCCTGCTCCAGGTCGATCACCGGAGGACGGATGGGGAGAGGTGGGACAGTTTTGGTGTGGACTGTCTTAGTGGAGAACACGATTGGGGCCTCCTCGACTGGGTTCAGCTCCAGCACTGAACCCCCGAGAATCGTGTCCAACGCCTTCTGCTTGGGCATGCCTTTGGCAGCTTTCTTAGCCAATGCCCTGGCCTTGGCAACCCGGGCCTCAAGGGCTTGCTTCATCTTCTCCACCAGGTTAGACATATCGGATTCTTCTTAAATGGATAAAAAGAAAGAAAGTTAGCAAAATATACGAGTCAGGATAAACGAAAGTAAAATCTAAGCTAAAAGTTTTCAGGGACGAACCCTTATCTAGAACTCGGACTTGATTCAATTCTCCTAAAGCGAAGGAATGAATTCGGTCTCCCATGTCATCCGGGTACAAGAAGTTGCCATATTGAAGGAACTCGAACGAGTTCATGAGAGTCTCCGAGTCTACAGTGATGGGGGATGAAGGTCTCATTTCTCCATCAGCCCCGAACAGGGGGCCTCGATAAACTAGTCTATCCCTAACTAAGTCCCCAAAATGGGGAGCATAAGTCAAAAGCAAAGGTGAATTACCTCGCCCTGATACACTAGCCCCGGGAGCCCCCGTGTTCGGTTGAGCCTCATCAAAAAGGGCTTCCAGCTCCTCGGAGGTGGCCCTCTCCTTTTGTTGAGCCTGTTCCTTCTTCCTTTTTGCCATGTCTGCCAGGGCCGCATCTTCCACTACCTTGATATGTTCGAGGGCCAGTTCCTCCCTCAAGGCTGGATCTTTCTCGCATTGTATCCCCTGAAGGCTAGGGGCCACGATCGTTTGGTTGGCCGCCAGCATCCCGACCACTCGAAGGTTTCCAGTGTTAATGTATCCCCCTATGTTCAGGTCCTCTGCGCTTAGCGTGGAGTAGAACTTCCTCCGATCAATGATCGACTGGGTGAGGGGAGTCTGGGCATATGGTCCTGTCATCCAGGGCGGTAAGTTGAAAGTGGGTAATAAAAATTGACAAACAAAATTAAACAAGGAAACGGGAAGTGACTTACCCACTCGCTGGAAGTCCAACGTCAGCGTGGGGTTCTTATGCAAGAGAAACCCGGATGTCATGAACTAATAGTGTCTAACATCTGGGGGGTGCTTCCATGAACTGGTGGGGGCAGCGTAATTGCCATGAGGATTCAATATGTAGAAGCCGTCCAGGGCCTTGTCCTTGACATTAAGCTGCGGCTCCAGCTTATAGAAGTACAACACCTCAGCGGGGGTCGGCTCCGGGATTTCCTTCGCCACGCAGAAAATGCGCCATCACGCAAGCAGTCGATAAGCTTAGGGCAAGAGCTGGAATGGCACAATCCCCATGAACTTGAGGAATTGCGCGAACTAGTCGTGAAGCGGGAGAGTGGCTCCCGCGCTGATGTGGCCCACGCTCCAAGCCCCAAATTCGCCCACGGCGGTGTGGGCTTTTTCTTCTTTTCTGGCTAGGCGGTTATAGAATAGTCCAGGAGTCGATTCCACGCCCAAATGTTTCTCCAGGGCATACAACATCCGATAGTTCCGGAATAGGTTCTTCACCCCATCCATCTCCCATCTGTTGCCACTGGGAGCCTTATGTCCTAATAGAGTGATAGGGGCTGCTTGAACATGTTCCTCTGGATGGAGGGTGACGCCGTATTTCATAGCTGATGATCTGAGAGTAAAAGCAAACAACCAAGCAGTTAGCACCAAAACCCAAAAAGGTTGGTTGAGGTACGGGGGCTCTCCTACGAACTGCTTGGAAGAGTCCCCTCCGGATAAAATCTGGGATCACCAAGGATCCGCAAAACCCTGATCGGGAACAAATAGGAAGGGTTCTTGCTATAAAGATTTCCTAAGCCGGCCTATTCCCGCTTGTCCAGGAACAACCCGAACCTGAGGGGATCCGGGACAACCCAGACAACTTTTTTTTTCTCTCCTACTCTAATGCACCCAGAGCCACCATAAGTGGAGGCACAAGCTCTAGCAACCTTATAGTTATAAAAGCAACATAACGATATGATAAACGCAAGGAAACAAAAGCAAAAAGTTAGGAAAGCTTACTGGAAAGGCTGGTCGTGAAGAATGGCGTATTTTCGGCGATAGTGATGGCAAATCATAGTCTTGAACAAGTGAAGGTGGCACAAAAGTTCGTCTAGTGGGCAAGCTGAGGTCGTCCTTTCAGGCAAGGGTGCGGAGATTAGACACGTTGGGAATAAACGATGGCGAAGGCGAAGTAGCTGACGGTAAATGTCGTCGGCGAGCTCGGACAAAAAAGGTCCTTTATGCGATTTCATTTTGAGAGGGTAAAGCTTTTAAATGAAAATCTAAGGGTATTTATAAGAACCAAAAGGTTGATTTTGATCTAACGGTTCGACGCGATCCCACCCATCGGATGGTCCTGGATTGTGCAGGGACATTAATTAGCCTACTCGAGTACCGGTTCACGGTTACCCAAAGGTGCGATCCGCGCTGCCCCGATCCAATGGCCCACGGGAAGAGGATCTTAAGGGTCATCCCATCCAACGATCATCTTTAACGCAAAGATATTAAAAAGGTTGTTCGTGCGGATGGGACGCTTCAAAATTCGCGCTGACGTATGACTGCCAACACGGTAACCAATAGAATGTTTTTTGACCCGTCAAATTCGAGTGCCATCGACACTCCAATTATAAGAGGACACGTATGCACATCATGATGAAGCTGAAAGAACAGGTGGCATCTAAACGACCTTGAAGTGAATGAACCGAGGCTTTGGTAAATAAACCCGGATCCTAGGAAACAGACCGAGCTTCTAAGATTCGATCAGGGACGCTAATATAGGCACTCACTACACAAGCTTTTGACAAGCAATTCCCCATGGCAGCGGACCCGTCGCCTTGGAAATGAACCGGGATGTATAGAACTGATCCGGGAAAGGAACAAGCCTCCACCACGCAAGCACAGATGAAGGCTTGGGGGGTAATTATTATCCCCGTTTCTCCCCAAGTGTACGGATCCACATTCTGAGTCTGTGGACCGCCCTACAAGGACTTAAAGCTCAGATCAGGCCCAGTAGACGAAGACGGAACGAACTTTGGTGGCCCAAGTATTGGTAAAGCCCAAAGAGCATCCCGGAATAGAAGCCAGGACCATCCCGTTGGCGTGTTGCATACTCCCGGACCGCGTCCTCCTGTGCCTCCCGGGATGCAATGAAGAGGTCGTGGTTCCCCCAGTCCGAAATTAGACCGAGACGACTGTGGATGAACCCGGGTCCTAGTAAACGAACTGGGACCCTGGTAAACAAAAAGGGATGTTGGTAAACGGACCTGGACCTGGTGGCCAGGTTGGGCGTGATAAAGTGTCCCCGATACTGACATCACCCCAAGAAGTGTGGAGCTGTGTCCCCATAGTTAACCTGCAAAAGAGGTTACATCGGGAATGTACGTTGTCGATTCAGAACTGTATTGCCACTACTCTGACGGATCCTGTCCCCCGAATCTCCCTCGAAGCCCATGACACCCAGATTGAAGCAGAATTCTGTCGTTAGTCTTATAGTGTGGTTATGCTTGGGTTGGCCCAATGGGCCTTGATTAGTGCATTTTATATATTACAATCCTTTGTATTAAACCTCCATCAGAGAGAAAATAATGTTTATACCCTTATTGGGCCTGGATTAATCCGGCCCAAGCCCAGTGCACTCACTTGCCTATAAATATGAACAGTGGTGCACTGGGGAAAAGGATCGAATTCTTCTATGAGAAGCATACACTCAGCTCAAATTCAGAGAGTTCATTACTTAAGCTCCTAAAAAGCTATAATACAATTGACTCGTGGACTAAGGTTCTTTAACGCCCCAACCACGTAAAACTCCTTGTGTGATAATCTCTATTTATTACTTTCTAAGCTCTCTTATCTTTGATAATTCTAGTTTCTGAAATACTTGGTAAACAATATATACTAGCAGAAAGCAACGTGCAATGCACGTTTGCTTAGTTGTATTGAGAAAATGTGTGAACTTAGTTTTATTATTTAACTTTCGTATTAAAATTTATTATTTAATCAAGGGTAGGTAACCATTTGTTACAATATATTTTTGTAAAGTATCATTTTGGTACCCTATATTTACATTATTAAATGTTGTGCGTATTCGATTGACCTATTTTGATGAGATTGACTAATTAGAAAACAAAATGAAACTGTCCATATTGTTTTAATGAATGTATTTGAAAACCTAACTAATTTTATATTAATTCCTTACCCCTACAAAGTCTTGGTATGTTTGTTTCATAGATTAGATCCTCTTGAACAACGTATGGATCCTATTTATAAAAAAAAATTAAAATGTTAAGAAAAAACGAATAGAAGGATGGTTGAATTAGACTACTGAGAAAAATAATTTAAGAAAAACATGTTGGATAAATACATTTATAGATGAATTTGCCTCTGAATGAATTAGCCCGGTGCCATCAAGATTTGGATAAAGAAAGACTTCACGAGACGATCCCTCTTCATTGATGTCAGTATGTGTATGAGAATTTCGTTGTCTCTTTGATACTCTTTGAAGAGGACTAACATGTTCAATATTGTTCGTATATTGAACACCAATATTTGAATGTTGAGTAATCAATATTTTCGTACGATCATTAACAAATGTGTCCAAATCATCGTTATTTGATGATTAAATATCATTTATACGAATTGAATTGGTTTTTAATGCTTTCTGTTTAGCATATTTCTCTCTTTGTTTTCTACAAATTTCTTCCTTTTTTTCTTCTGGAAGATCTTTATATGAAATTCTTCTTGGTGGTGGTTTGTCATGATCTTCAAAAAGGAAAAAATTTCAAATATAAAGTTCATAATTTTTTTTGTAGGTTTATAATTTTTTTTTTAAACTATTATTAATGAAATCCTACCATTTTCCATTATGTCAATGAATGTAGTATATATGTTTCAACTGCAAGATATATTTCTACAGGAAAAAAATAACAAATATATCATATCATAGTCTAGATTAAATAATTAAATATTAAAATATGTATTCAAATATACTAATTACCTAAATTTCCATATTCCAAGCAACTTCCAATTATTTATGTAATAATAATTAATTAATATTTTAATACTAACGTGGTAGCACTCAAAGTGTTGAAGGTGAATAGAGATGAGTGTAATTCTGAAAGTAAAATAATAATAATAATAATAATAATAATAATAATAATAAAGTTAAATTTTTAATGTAATTATTTTTTTATATAAGAATATGTTAATCCACCAAACTATGTTATATATATGGAAATTAATAACAATAATATTTATATATTTATTAAGATATACAATTTATATATTATGAATATTATTATTGATATATATCCAATTTGTTATCCAAAATAACATAATTATTAATATTATATGATGATAATAATATATTCCAAATTTTGTATACCTAGCTTATTTAATTTTAATTAATTTAAATATATATAAATACAAATTTTGTTTACCTATGTTATAAATTTTGGGTATAAATTTTTAGTTATTAATCTTTTGTAGTATACATTTTTGGTAGATTTTAACATCATTGGTGGTAAAAATTACACATTATTGGGCCAAACCCAAACTAATTAACTGAAGCCCAATAATCAAACCATACCTATCAAACCCTAGTATAAATATATATCTTTCTACCAAAACCCTTAACCTAATTTCACTTCTAAACCTAGCCGTCTCCCTCCCCTCTCCTTTGTGCTGTGCCTCCTCTTTCTTTATCGGCAAAGGAACCCACCAACACTCCACCAGCTCCACCCACCCACGGCCATCGACTCTTCCTTTTTTACTTGTGATGATGTAGTTGCCTTGACTTCGCTACTGAAGCGTTAGCTTCATCTCCCCTCTCCCAAATGCACTCAGCCCCTGTCATCCCTCCCTCACCATCTCCGACGACTCAAGCGCAAGTGTCCAAATCAACTAGGCCCATCTCGGCCTCCCTCGCGCATGACCCTGAAGCTAGGTGACCTGAACTTAGCCATCACAACCATGTGACCACCCTTGCGCCACCTCACCTCGCTTGTTCACACACCAAACCCAGACCAGAGCAGGTGTGATTTCTGCCTCTCTTCTTTTTTTTTTCACTTTTTATTTGTGTATTGTTGAAATAATTTTACAATTTCATTTTGCCTTAAAGTCTGACCCCTAAATCATTCAGTATCCCATTTGTTGTTATTAATGTCCTTATCTTTATTGCATTATTTGGGTTTCATGGTTTGGTGGTTCTTTTGGTCGGGTCCAACAATGAGTCTTCGTGCTAATGTTATGATGGGTTGGGTTCAAGATGTACTGAGTACTACAAGCAAGGTGCTCGATTTGCTAAATGGTAAGCCATTTATCTGTGTTTGTAGTTTAGTTTTGCTGCTTCTACGAGATGAGTATTTTATTTCCAAGTAGCAAAGAAGTTTATGCCTTTGTGTTTTGTTGTTGATATATAGGCAAATGGTTATTAGCATTCCTCGTGTTCTTCTCTGTGTATGAGTGTATATGTTGTATTGTTGGTTGATCTTCTTAGTTTCCATGGGGTTTCGAATTTATTCATGGGTTTTTCGTTTTATTGGAGGAAAATTGTGTTTGGATTGGATTTAGGTTTTGGGTCGAGAATTTTAGATGTTTTTTGTATTTAGTTTCTATTTCTTTGTTTGTAGTAGGTATTTTTTAAAAAAATTATGATTATGTTGTTTTTTGAGTCTTTGTCTACTGAATATGCTTAATTTGTGTTTTTGTGTCTTTTTAGAAGCAGTGAGCTGGGTCATGGCTTTAGATTGCAACGGCTAGGTTGTAGCTTGGAATGGTTTGGTAGAATTTTATTTGAGGTATATTATCAGTTTTTTTTTTGTTGTTTGTGTTTTATTTACTTTTAGGATTATATTTGATTGGACTTTCCTGTTGTTTATTTATTCGTGTGTTTGCAGGACTATAACCATGTGGATGTTGATTTTTATTTGACTATATTGTTATGTTTGTTTGGTTCTGTGGAGTGTAATTAATAAATAGTTTTGTAATTTAGTAGGAATTGACAAGTTGTTGGAATGTTCTATATGCATTTTCATTTATATTTTTTTTTATCTAGTATATCATAATGTCAAAAATGAGTTTTTTCTTAAACAATACTTTTATGTTTATGTTTATGTTTTTGAGATGGTTGATTTATGTTTATGTGGTATATATTTCTTTGAAATGTCTTTGTACTTTTGTTTTCTAGGGGTGGGTTAAAAAAATGAATTTCATATATGGGATGGGTTAAAAGAATTAATTTCATTATATGGGGTGGGTTAAAAGATTATATTAAATATTAATGTGCTATTTTTCATATGGAAGTATAAGTTTTAAATGTTTTTGGTTTTCTTTTTTAATGGCTCAAGGGAATTTTTTAATAAAATTATGTTATATTTAAACAATCCCAAGCCCTACATCTAAGTATTTTATTTATGCATGGTTAGCATTATTTGTTTGAGTATTATTTAATGTTGATAGTTAATCTAATCAATCCTAAAATCTTGTTGATGGTTGCAGGTTTCTTTCATAGTTCTCTCTATCTACTGTTTTATTGTTTTATTATTTTACATTTATTAGCATAGAAATTAATGGTTTTATTTCTCTAGTGTTACTATTTTAAACTCACTAAATTCATAAACTAAAAACATCTAAAATATTTTTACTCACATAACATAATATAATATAGTAATTAATAACTGAATTTGTATAGGATTAATAGAGTAAATCATAACTGAATTTGTATAAGATGCTACCTTGTGTTTTGTTGAACTTAAATTACTTTTGTGTGTCTATTTACCTTAGAACTTTTTGTAGATTGACAACCTGATTTTAGAAAAAAAATGGTTAGTAAATCTATGATGAATGTTTATAAAAAAATTTGAAACGTAATTATTTGAGAAAAAATGGTTAGTAAATTAATGATGTGTAAAGTCCAAGAACTTTACTTAGCTAGTTAGATAGTAGTATTATAGTATTTATATCATTATCTTTGTAACTGTGGATTTTTTGGTTCAGACCGGGAATTATTTGGACACTTATAGTAGTACTTATAGATTTTCTAAGTTTAACCTATAGTTTAAGAATATTAATGTTAACCTAAGGTTTGATTAATATAACTGATATTAAGAATAATATTTATTATACTATAAGGTTTAGATAAGGACCAATAGGATTTTAAGCACATGTTATGAATGGGTGATTAAGGATTAAGTATTTTGAGGATTTAATTTAATAAGGAGTAAAGTTTGAATGCTATAAGGTCAGTCAGCAGCTTTGAATACGTTGAGGGCTTAGTCAAGGCTGTTTACTCCATTCAAACTTAGCTAAAAATGTGTAATTTCGTGTTTAATTAATCAGCGTGTGCCGATATATCGCAGCACGTAGATACGGAAAACACGAGACGATGCATGACAGCCTCGGGCATACTGGCCCAGGCGATATATCGCCTCCTTCAACATATTTTGAAACATTTTGAATTCTTTTTCCTTTCAGCCATTCAACCTCTTGATAAGTCCAGCATCTTTTTGAACGAGTCTTCAGCCTCTGCTGAACGATTATTCAAATGATTTTCACCTAAAAAGCTATTATTTTTATTCAAGTAAAATTTAGATCCTTTCATTCCTAAACTCTATAAATAGGACCTAGTACCCAGCCATTATTCATCTTTTGCTCTAAGTTCAGAGGCTGCAAGTGCTAAGTGAGTGTGAGAGTGTAAACACCTGGGTTGGGGAATCATAAGCTTGATCACCATAAGCTTATCAAACACTTTGGGAAGTAAGGTTTTATAGTATTTCGGTTTGTGGTGTAGATTGGTCTTACAAGTCTTCAAGGTAACCCAAAACTCTAGTTCATTGGTTTTATGTTATTTTCTTTCTCATAGTCTTCTAACCTCATTCTTATTTTGGTTAGGAAATCTAAGAACTTGCTCATAAGTTTTGGTAAGTATGTTTCTCAAAGGTTTAGTCATTCCATTCCTTCCATTCTTTTCATTACTTTTTCTTCAATATACTCACCCTGTTATACATGGTTTTAGGAGTGTTCCAAAAGTCCCAACGCTGTCCTCTTATCCCGGTAACTTTGGTAAGGAAAATAGGATAGAATCTATATGTTTTATGCTTATGTTATCTTATGTTTTATGTTATGAAATATGTTATAAAATATGTTATGAATATGTATGATTGTAGGCTTGGGCATATGACCCATATGGCTAACAAGACCCCGAATAGATTATGGGCATATGACCTACTTAGCTAGTAGGACCCCACTAATCTCATGGGCATATGACTTGTTTAGTCTATGGGACCCCAAGTAATAATGCCCATTATAGTATGTGTATGTAATAAGTGTTATGTTATGTCTTTATGTTTATTATGAAATTTATGTACATGAAGTATGTGTTAGATTTTCCTTGCTGGGCATTAGGCTCATTCCTTTTTGTTTATATGTGTAGGAAAATAGCTATAGTGGTGGGAAAGATTCGTGGACGCTTAGAGAATGTGTATCGGTGGTGAATGGAGTCAAGGAGTCGAGAGTTCGATTGTTCGAGGATGTAGTCTTGTTTTACTTTTTTACGGTTTTACATGTATTTTTCCGCACTTTCTATGTAATTCCTTTTCACTTTAAATTATGTTTTGTTTTAAAGACAATGGGATCCCATATCCTGCTTATTTTTATGAAAGTAACTTTTATTTCTACAAGTTTCCAATAAAGTTTATGGTATTTTTGCAAATGTAAGTTTTAGAAAGGATTTGTATGTATAGTTTTGTTAATGGTCCAAAAGTCTAGAGTAGTGGGTCATTACATGATGTATGATTTTGAAGAATTTGAGACTTAATTTTGTGTCTATAAGATGGATATAGTAAATCATAAATGAATTTGTATAAGATGCTACCTTGTGTTTTGTTGAAGTTGAATTATTTTTGTGTGTCGATTTACCTTGGAATTTGCGTAGATTGACCATCTGATTAGATAAAAAAATGGTTAGTAAATCTATGATTTATGTACATAAATAAGAAATTGACACTTAATTTTGTGTGAACAAAAAAATGATTTACCTTGATTATATTTTCTGGTTGAACTCAGCCTACAATGTACTCAAAATGGATACTGTTTTGGAGAGAATGGATACTATTTTGGAGAGAAGTTCTACAATTCATATGTAACTCTTATATGTAACTGTTATATAAGACTACTATTAAATTAGATATTATTTTTGAAAAAATTTAAACTTGATATTTTTGTGAAAAGATCTCAACAAAAACACTGACTATATTAACTGATGTTTTTTTTTTCAAATTAAAAAAAAAATCAAGGCCTAGAAAATAGGGCACTATTGAAGGGATCAATTTTTCAACATTTTAAATAAAAGCGTTAAAGTTTGAAATTCCAAATAAAAATATCAAGTTCAAGATTTTTTCTAATTGGTTAATAGATGTTTATCTCGTTAACTAAAATAATAGTGTTTAAGCACGTTAACCCAAAAAAATGCGTACACGTTTACCATGTTTTTTATTCAATTAAAATGAAACCATTAAGTTAACATCAGTTTATTAAAATCTGTTAAAATTGCCAGAATTTTAAAATAACTCTGTTAATCCAAAAAATTGTGTACACGTTTATCATGTTTTTAATTCAATTAAAATAAAATCGTTAAAGTTAACGCCAGTTTACTTAAATCTGTTAAAATTGATGAAATTTTAAAATAACTCCGTTAAAACCAAGAATTGTCGTTATCTACACCCTTTTTATATAGAAGATATATATATATATATAATAGCTTCTATCATTCTCGCACTCCCCTTTTTTTCAATTCCCCTAATTACAATATTAATAACACAATATTGAACCCATAATACAATTACCAAAGAATTGAAAAGAAGCAAAACAACAAAATGATAGCCACTCCTACTGCCACGCCAAGGTACATTTCCAACTTTTTTGTTTTTGCCTTTTCATCTGTTTTCTTTCAGCTGTTATATATGTATATATGAATGAGTTGATTATATTAGGTTCCTTAGATTAAAATGACAACGAGTACCTATTTCTTGTATTAAACTTTTGTATAATCTATTACACTTTGCTATACTATTTATTATGCTTATTAATTTTTTTTACAATCTTTATAATAACGCAAACCATATGTTTGTGAAAATGCCTCAATGAAATAACTTTATTAAATTAGATTGAGATTTTCAACTAATATACAATATGTGTTGTTTCTTATGGTTTGATATTTAAAATGAATACTTACATTGCATTGATTAATTGTACTACTTCATTATTTTTTTTTTTTTTGTTAAAAAAACATATTGGATATGTGATGTAGAGTGTACATTTTAGCTTAGTTTGATAATTGATATATTAACAACCTTATTTTTATTGAATATTTCAGTCACGGTACATAATCACTTTAAGTCAATTTTCTTAGACCCATATATTTAAATAGATCTTATTATGATGTTTGAATAATGATATTTTAATGTAAATTTGCTTTCTATTAGCATTTTCAGGTGGATCGACTGTCCAATCACCCAAGCTCAACTCTTATACACTATATTTCCTAGATTCCATGGCACGAACGAAAGTACCAAGCATTAGAGATCCACAACAACCGATTCAATGACGGTTGATTATTCACGAATCTAGTCCGGAGTCGTCATGCTCAAAATCGTTGGATGCTAGTGTGCCACCAACACCTCCTGCAGACACAACAACGACTCAATTAGATAATGAGGGAAATTAAGTTAAATACATTTTTTCTATTCTTGCACTTTTTTATAGAATAGATAATATATTTAATTGAAATCAATTGGCTATAAATTTAGAGCACTAAAGGCATGATTTGAAAAATATTGGTTTAAAATGTAGAACTCAACTAGAATGAGTAGACCTCAAGTGGTTATGGTCGAGATTTTTAAAAATGCAATGAACTTTCAGTTTAGGGCTCGATTAGCATGACTTGAGATTTACAAAGTCTAATTGATAGCATAGAGCTCGATTAGTGAGTAGAGCTCGACCATACATAGTTGAGATTTCCAAAGTCTAATTAAAATTGTAGCATAGAGCTCGACAAGTGTGAGTAGAGCTCGACAAGTGTGAGTAGAGCTCGACTGATGTGAGTAGAGCTCGACCAAAGTGGAGATTTCCAAATTCTAATTTAAATTGTAGTATGGATCTTGACTGGTGTGAGTCGAGCAACACCATACATAGTCAAGATTTCCAAAGCCTAATTGAAATTGTACCATAGAGCTTGACTAGTGTGAGTAGAGCTCGACTGGAGTGAGTAAAGCTCGACTGCTGTTAGTAGAGCTCGACCATGCATAGTAGAGATTTCCAAAGTCTAATTTAAGTTGTAGTATAGAGCTCGACTGGTATGAGTAGAGCTCGACTGGTGTGAGTAGAGCTCGACTGGTGTGAGTAGAGCTCGACCATACATAGTCGAGATTTCCAAGATTTAGTAGAGCTCTACCAAACCTGGTCGAGATTTCCAAAATCTAAATGAAATTTTAGTGTAAAGCTCAACTAGAGTGAGTAGAGCTCAACTAACGTGTTTTATACTCTATTGATTAAAAAGTTATATTTTTCTTATACATAATTACTAGGTATATATTGATGAAGAGTCAGTGACATGTTATGAAGAACAATTAGAATCACATGTTGATGAACAATCAGAGTCTTCCTCTATGCCACGATAGAAAACACTCCAAGTAAGTTTTGTTTTGTAAAATATTTAAGTTTTTATGTTATTTAATATTGAGAAATATGATATTTAATTTATTGCAGATTGAAAAGATTCCTCAATTGAAGCCTATATTAGAGGTGAATGAACACTTTGAGTACAAGATAAGTGTAAAAAGTCAGATAGATAAGGTCACAAAACTTATCAATGATGTACTAAAGAATGACCCGACCAACTTACAATTGTTCAAGGAATCTTCGTTCGACCTCTTTCTTGATCTTTCTAAGAACTATGAACATTCAAGTCAAGTGAGGTTATTACTCATTCGGGAAGCAGACTGTGATAGAGATTCAGAGATGTGGTTTGTTTTCAATGGGGTATCGATCTAATTCTCATTGATGGAGTATGCATTAATATCTGGGCTAAAATGCTTAGAGTATCCAGAAGGTTGGGAAACTCAAGCTGAGTCAAATGCATTTAAAGATAGACACTTTCGTGGGAAAGAAATAGTTAGCATTGACGACGTGAAGGTAAAATTTACACAAATGTCCAACCCAAAGAAAAATAATAGAGTTTGAAGGAATGTAAATGTAAGGAGCAAGGAAATATTAAAGATGGCATCTCTCTTGTTTGTTTCTGCGACCTTAATGCATAGGAACAAAAGTTCTTCTAACATTGACTCATTATTATTTGGATTGGTTGATAATTTGAACATGTTCAACCAATACCCATGGGGGACTCATTCTTATGAGTATGCATTAAAGCAACTTTGGAAGGGACTAGAAGGAAAAGAAAAATCAGTGCATGAGAAAGCAAAGACGATGTCGTCATTCACCTATTCAGGCTTTGTTCTTCCGTTAGTAGTAAGAAAATTGCCCTTAGTAAAGTTGAAGAACATCCATTATTTTCGAAATCCTTACAATTTTTCTTACTTGCATGTGCAAACATTAGTATATGAATGTGTGCCGACAGTGGCAAGAAAGTATGTAGAGCTTCGAGTTGATATTTACAAATCAATGTCGAGAATTTGTCGATGGAGGACTACTTGGAAGCGTAAGAAACCTCCCTCTTATAGTGATGTACTAGGAGCTCTAGGTGATTCCAAGGTTAGCATCTAATTTATTTTTTGTTATTTAGTCTTCCTTTTAATATACATATATATTTTTATATTAATGATTTTTGTATTTAGGATATAAAAAGTATCCTTTCACCTACTGAACGGGAGAAGAGAATGCCACACATGCAAGGATTCATCCGTATCCCTGAACCAAAGTCAAACCACATGATGGATATATTGACTGTTGTGTTAGAGTTTGGAGGTACAATTAATTGGGTCGATGAAACTGATGGGCATGCGACTTGTTACAATGTTGGTGTTACAATTGAAGGCCAAGCTACTGAAGTTGGTAACAGAAATCATGTCCAATCTATGAGCGAAGCCACGAGAGATGATACTGATAGGCATGAGACTTACTACAATGTTGGTGTTACAAATGAAGGCCAAGCCACTAGTCAAGCTACAAAAGTTGGACTAGAAGAGAGTCAAGGTGACAAAGTTGACTGGTTTGCTCTCAAGGCTCACATAGATCAACAATTTTCATTGATAAGATCAGAAATTGCATTGTTGCCTTCAAAGATAATTTCCTTACTTCAACAACAGAATATCGTATCAATGCCCCAATGTGATGATGGTCATGGTGGCAACTGTACTAGTGATGATGATTACATGAGAACATACCATGAACAATTTCCTCATGTTGAAGAGCAACATCCTCAGGTTGATGACCAACCTCCTTTTGATAAAGAGCAACCTCCCCAAGTTGAAAAAAAAAATCCTCAGGTTGATGACCAACACCTCTTGATAAAGAGCAACCTCCCCAAGCTGAAGAGCACCCCCCCCCCCCCCCCCCCAAGTTGAAGAACACCCTCCAAAGAGGCCACTAAAGCGTTCACACTACATGAAATCACCATACACTGACCCTTTTCGTTGGACTAGATTGCGACAAGAAGATCATATCCAGTTTGATCCTTCAAGGGAGATTAATCCTGAAAAACAAAAGATGTTTGATGAACATTTAAGAAGTCAAAAAAGTATTGATTGTGGGCTTGGTTTATGAACTATAGACTATTTCCAGCGGATTATTAAAGACCATGAATGGCTATTTAGTGAGGTATGACATATGCTTTTATGATCCCTTATATCTAAGACTTAATTTTTTTTTCCACGTGTATAATGTTATTATTATTTTTTACAGCACATTGATGATGCTCTGTTTGGCATTAGAAAGCGACAACATGAGTATCAAGATTTGATTCCACAAGATGCAATCATTTTGGATGTAGCGTCCCTGAATTTTACTTAGCTAGATAGTAGTAGCTTAGTATTTTAGTTTTCATGGTTATTGGTTCAAGTCGAGATTTACTTGGAAACTCTTAGAAATAGTTATGGATTTTATAAGTTTAGCCTATGGTTTAGAATATTAATTATATCATAAGGTTTGATTAATGAATATAGTCCTAGGAATATTATTTATTATAACCTAAGGGTTAGATAGACTAAATAAGAACGCGACACTTGTCACATGTATGTTTATTAAATATTTAAGGTTTTTGGTGAATAAAAATAATCATGGATAAGTTTAGGAAGTCTATAAACTTCATTCAGCTGTTAGGATTACATTTTACTCAATCAAAGTGCTTTAAACAAACTTCAAGTATGTTGAAAGTGTGCAAAAACGTGTTTGAAATATTAGCGCATGTCGATATATCACAGCTATATGGGCTGATATATCGCCTATGATTTATACGGAAAATACGTTGACTTCGCATGAACGAAACCATGAAGGCTCGAGACATTGGTACAGGCGATATATCGGCTCCAATGACCACTTTTGAATTTTCATGGAATTCTGAACTAGAAACAACCCTCAACAACTTTGACTCCTTCCTGAACATTTTTGACTAAGTTCTAGGCATCTGTTGAGTGAAAGTCCATTTTTAATCATTTAATTATTCATTGAAATGGGAGTTAGTTTCACTCCTTGAACTCTATAAATAGGACCCTTCACTCAGCCATTTTATTCATCATTCAAGCACAGTTCAGAGCCTCCAAGCTGCTAAGTTCATTATAAAGAGAAACACTAGGGTTTTGGGGTTAAAAGCTTTCCAATCTAAGATTTTCTAAACACTTGGGAAGTAAGCTTTTGTGTGATTTCGGTGTTTGAGGTATAGATCGAAGCTCTAAGCTATCTAAGGTACCTTTAATCTTCAGGTTTAGTCCATTTCCATTCTTCTTATTCTTTCCTTTTATTTCAAAACCTAACTCGTTGTAATGGATTTTTGTTAGGTGTTTGATTTCTTTGAAAACTTAAGGTTTTTGGTAAGTCTTATTCTGATTGTTTAGATCTTCTCTTCAACTTCATTTCTTTAGAAACTTATGGATCTTATTATGTTTGGTTTTAAGAGTTTCCAATCCCGCTCTTGTCTCCAAAATTAGGTAGTTTAGTTTATGATCTAGTTTATGTGTTGTATGATCTAACATTTCAGGTACAATAAAAGGGTAAGTATGTCTGGACCTAAGGTGTTCAATGATGTATGACAAACCTATGTCTGGTAGGCTCGGTTTCCAAAACTTTATGACGAACCTAAGTTGATGTCCGGTGTATGGCAGACTTATGTCCGGGGATTTGTTGCCACCCATGTATAAGCACTTATCTTTTTATTATATTTGACTTGTTATTATGACTTATGACCCATAGTTACGATTACGATTATGATTTATGACTTAGGCTACGATATGACCAAGGGTTCTATGATGTTGTATGGTTAGTATAAATAAGTTTTTGTAATGACTTGTTGAAATTTATGATACGATTATATGACTAACTCTTGTTTGTATTTTCCTTACTGGGCTTAGAAGCTGACTCCTTATGATGTTGTTATGCAGAAAATTGATGATAGAAAGGCCGCTGGCGAGTGGGATCTAGGAGCTTCGTGATGTACTCGTAGCGACCATATAGTCGAGGAAGATCAAGCGGGCCTATTTTTTTTATTAAAGCATGTTTATTTTAACGTTTTATTTAAATGTTGCTCATTTTTATGTTAAAGAATATTTCTATTTTTGTAAAACCATGGATCCATATATTTATTTTCAAGTTTTTATTTAATAAAAGAACAATATTTATGATTATGATCCAACACAGTGTTCTCGATAATTTATGTGAAATTAGGGCGTTACAATCAACTTCAACTCTAACCCTAACATTATTGATGATGAGATAAGTCAATATATTTCAGGGGATCATCCGCATTTTTTGGGGAAAGAAATGGAAAGGCTCAAAAAAGTTGTATATGCCTTTAAACATAAGGGACCATCATTGTGTTGCAGTTAAAGTAGACTTACAAGCATTAGAGTTGATTGTTTATGACTGAAGTATTGGAGCAACCTCATAAAAAAAAATGGATGCTTTGATGTTGCCACTCCAAACGATGATTCTGACTATGCTTCGTGTATCTTCACAATTTGAAGACATAGCACAATGTGTTCACAAACCATGAACATATACACGCTTACTTAGTGTTCCACAAAATTCAAGGTAAGTATATTTATCTAAGTCTATATATACATGCTTTCTTAGTCTATATTTATTGCAATCTCAAATCTATTATTGATTTTAAACTTTTCTTATAACAGGGGAGATTGTGCAGTGTACACAATTAAGTTCATCGAGTTTGACATAGCTAGTTGTACTTTTGATCGTCTTTCAGATGACATGATACCATTCTACATAATGAAGATGGCAGTAGATATATTTTTGTCAAGATTGGGATCTTTAGTAATTTGTATATTTTAAAATGTTTGGCTAGTTTCAAGAATGACAATGTTTTAAAAACTTTATATGTAGTTGAAGATCATCATGAATTTCTCTAAATTTCTCAACCATATACTCATGTCAGTAGTAAACAAAATTACAATTTTGATAAATCTCGACCATATATAGTTGAGCTCTACTCATGTCAGTCGAGCCATATTGTAAAGGTTCTAAAAACTCAACCATGTATAGTCGAGTTCTACTCATGTCAGTTGAGTCATATTGTAAAAGTTCTCAAAACCTGACTAGGTATAATCGAGCTCTACTCATGTCAGTCGAGTCATTTTGTAAAGGTTCTACAAAACTCGACCATGTATAGTGGAGCTCTACTATAATCAGTCGAGCCATTTTGTAAAGGTTCTAAAAATCTCAACCATGGACAGTCGAGCTCTACTCAATACAGTCAAGCTCTATACAAATATTAATGCCACTTTTTCTTACTAATAAATAAAATTATCAATATACTTAAAAAATTAATTGTATAAAAATATTTTTATTTTCATAATTTTCCTAGACTAAATGTCACATTTATTAATTTCTTGTATAAAAATATTTGTATTTTCATAATTTTCCTAGACTAAATGTCACATTTATTAATATTCAGTTATTCTTATTAAAAATATTGATACGCCTACTATTTATTATAGATAAAGTACTGCATCTAATAAATGCAATAATGTTAATGTCACTTTTTTTACTAATAAATAAATTATCAATATACTTAAAAAAACTCTAGTATAAAAATATTTGTATTTTCATAATTTTCCTAGACTAAATGACACATTTATTAATTTCTTGTATAAAAGTATTTATATTTTCATAATTTTCCTAGACTAAATGTCACATTTATCGATTTCTTGTATAAAAATATTTGTATTTTCATAATTTTCCTAGAATAGATGTCACATTTATTAATTTCTTGTATAAAAAATATTTGTATTTTCATAATTTTCCTAGACTAAATGTCACATTTATTAATATTCAATTATTTTATTAAACATATTGACACGGTCGAGCTCTACTCACGACAATTGAGCTCAATGATGAAATTATTATTAGTTTTTCCAAATCTCGACTGTTGATAGTTGAGCTCTACTCATGTCAGTCGAGCTCTATGCTGGAATATTTATCTATCATTACAAAGCTCGACCATCCATGATCGAGCTCTACTCACGTCAGTTAAGCTCTATGTTGGAATATTTATCAATTTTTATAAAGATTGACCATCCATGGTCAAGCTCTACTGACGTCAGTTGAGCTCTATGATGAAGTTATTGTTAGTTTTTCCAAATCTCGATTGTTGACAGTTGAGCTCTACTCATGTTAGTCGAGCTCTATACTGGAATATTTATCTATCTTTACAAAGCTCGACCATCCATTGTCGAGCTCTACTGACGTCAGTTGAGCTCTATGATGAAGTTATTATTAGTCTTTCCAAATCTCGACCATTGACGGTTGAGCTCTACTCATGTCAGTCGCGTTCTATACTGGAATATTTATCAATCTTTGCAAAGGTTAACCATCCATGGTCGAGCTCTACTCATGGAAGTTGAGGTTCATCTCAAGTAAACACAAGAAAATTTAAATTAATTTAAATACAATGATATAAATTGACCATAGTAATTCAAAACAAGCATATGCATCAACAATTACAATTTAGATGTTGTGGCTTATAAGGGGCATTTTTTTGGGAGTGGCCAGGCTGCCCGCATAAACAACACCTTTTTATCCAGTTTTTGCCCTCGCCAACTGATGGGACTCTTTTCAATTTTTCTCTACCATGCTTGATTGGGACATTTGGAGGCAATACCTTTGGAAATACTTCAACTTCATTGATAACTCAATCTTCTTGTTGAGGGACTGGATAAATGGTATCGACATAAGCCAACGCCCAAGTTTCCAACTTATAATAATTAGAGCACAAATCATACACTTCTATTCCAGCTTGCTCATATGATGCTAATGCATGCACACATGGAAGTTGATCAAGGTCAAAGACATGACATGAGCATTGTCTTTGACCTAAATCAATTTTGGCATCATTTTCTTTACCTGTAACCTCATACTCAAATCAATTAAGTTGTTTCACATTCATTTCTGATGCTTTCTTGAATCTTTTACGAATAATATTCTCTGCCTTGGGAGTTAAAGGTGTACACTTTGTATTGATAGATGCCAAAATATTGCGGCGATTGTTGAACCACTCAGAGAATTTTGTTTGCATAGCCTCCAACAACGCAATGACGGGGTACTCTCTAGGTTCCCTCAGTTCTACATTAATAGATTCTGCACCATTCATAGTCATAATATTGTACCGACAACCTATAAAGTGAGATCTCGCCCATTTACTTATTGTGAGATTTGATTCTTCAAGATACTTCACTGCTATGGGATATCTATTCTTCAATTCATCATAGAGTTTGTTGAAGTCAGAAACTTTATAGGCATTGGTAGTTTCTTCGAATAATTTTATGACACCTTTAACTCTGACACGTGCTTTAATATTCTGAGATAGACATCACCTACAATGCCCATGTTGTGACTTCCTATAAATATTTGACACCCCATTGACGATGCTTTGATTTCTATCTGAAATAAAGACTAAATCACTATCATTTGGTATAAGTTCTTGTAACTTTGTAAGGAACCATGACCACGAAGCATCATTCTCTGAATCCACCACAACCCAAACAATAGGATATTGATGAAAATTACCATCTTGTGTTGTTGCAATGAGCATTACACCTTTGTAATTGGTCTTCAACCAACTCCCATTCAATGCAATAACCTTTCTCATGCAACGAAATCCTTTGATGCATGCTCCATATGCTAGGAAAACATATTTGAATTTAGAATCTTCATCCACCTCCAAATGTGTGATCGTACTTGGATTCATCTTTCAAACCATGTATAAGTAAGCTGGAAGATTTTGAAAACTTAATTCAAGTGAACCTCTAAGAAGGTTGTTTGCAATTTTTTCCCCTTCCAAGCTTTCCAATATGTTATTGGCATGTGATTGTTCTGCATAATCGTCATTATTGCTTTTGGCTTCGGTGTCTACTTTTTACCATCAAAACGTGACCTCACGACATTAGCAACTACTGTAGCACTTGCTTGACAATGCTTTCTTTTCTAGCTAATAAGGAAACAAGTGTGAGTGTTACAATAAGTTTGTATTGAGAAATGCTCTAAGTTGGTAACTTTTGATGCACACACTGCCCAATTGCATGACTTGTCAATGCATTTTGTCACATATAATGACTTGGTAGATTTATGAATTTCCATATTAAAGAAAGCCTTTATTGCAATATCGTTCAACTTAGTTTTTACCTCATCTTTGTTCATGAATTCTTGACCAATTGCCAAATCTGACCCATCTGGGAAACTAAATGTGTCTTCACTAGGGACTTGATTTTGTTCATCTTGGTGGTCCAACGAATCATAGTAGTTGAGTGGGTTAATGTGATTTGGAGTTGGAGATGATGATGCTGTCCTTTTTTTAAGAAGGTCCACAAGTTCACAACCTAGATTAACACCACTTTCGCCTGGTGCAGAAGCAGCATCATAAATATTATTTTCAAAGTAAAATTCACGGTCAAAGTAGTCATCTACTAAACTTTGTTCATTTTCTTTCATGCCACATTCAACTTCCATGTCACATATATCTTCTCTCTTAATGAGCTTCACACGTAGTGAAACTCTACGATTGTTCTCTCCACAATCCAAAAGATAAGTTGCAAGACATTCACCCCCTCGTAAAATGAGTGGTGGCATATTTTCCTCCGCAGTGATAGGTAAGTAGCTTATTTTCAATTTAATATCATTTTGATTCACCCCAATCTTCTTATACAATTTCTACAATAACATCTCAAAAGTAATATTGGACTCATCAACAATGATATATATAACTTACTTATTCATTGGTGACCATTTATACAACCCTTACTCATCCTTCCATTCCCCATCATGTTGAGCATAGATTACCACTTGAGTCATTCATGTAACCAGAATAGATTATTAACATTAGAAAATATATTTGATGTTAAAATTATAATTAATAAGTTTAAAATTAAAAATACGAATCTCAACCAAGTCTAGTTAGGCTCTACTAGTATCTCAACCCACTATAGTTGAGCAACAATTGAGCTCTACTAATATCCCAACCAGTTATAATTGAGCAATAGTTGAGCTCTACTAGTATCTTAACCAACTATAGTTGAGCAACAGTTGAGCTCTACTACTAAAATTAACATATCGATTGAATTTAATCTTTTTTTTACAAAGAATGTAATCTCTCGTTTTGACAAAAATGTTGATGGAACAATTTTATAGATTATAAATATAAATCCCAACCAAGTTCAGTTGAGCTCTACTAGGATCTCAACCAGCTATAGTAAAACAACAGTTTAGCTCTACCATTATCTCAAACATCTCTACCTAGTTGAGCTCGATTGTACCAAGGCAAGAACTAAGCAATATCATCTTTTTTATGGGTTTCACTTTGTAAAATCACTATTTTTAACTCAAAACCCACAAAATGGTAATGATATGGGTAGCATTATACTTTAATTGTTATTTTTAACACATATTTATGAAGAAACAAACTTGTAAGCAAACAAAATGCAAATATTTAGTTCTAACATTCAAATCAAGAAAGATTCAGAATTTAAAATACTAATCTCGACCAAGTCCAGTTAACCTCAACTACTATCTTAACCAGCAATAATTGAGCAACAGTTGAGCTCTACTAGTATCTCAACCATGTTTGGTCGAGCTCTACTATAACTGTCTTCTCGACTGAACATAGTCGAGCTCAACTGTACACAGTCGAGATCTACGTATCATCTTCTTCGCGAGTTTCATTTCGAAAAACGCCATTTTCAACTCAAAAACCACAAAATGGTTATAATATGGCTAACAAGGTACTTTTATTATTATTTTTATCACACATATATGAGAAAATAAACATCTAAGCAAACAAAATACAACTTTCTTTGTTTTCATATTCAAATCAAAAATAAAAAAATTAGGGATTCTCATTTACTTACCTTAATGTAATCACTTTTTTCCAACAATGTCACTGAAATCAGTATGTAAGTGCGTCACAAAACAATATTTCTATACATTTGTAGAGATTTGATAGGATTTGATGAGATTTTGAAGAAAAAATTGTGGATGGAGGAATGATGGGGGGCTGAACATGTTTTTGTTTTTATTTATTTTTTCAAATATGATTTTTTATTATTTTAATTAAAAACAAATATAAAAATAAAAGGACATTATTGGAATATAAAAGTTTCAATAAAGGAGGAGGTTAGTGTAGCTAAATTTTGAAAAATGAAGGCTACATAGCTAACATCAAAACTTTTTAAGGTTATTTAGCTCAAAAATCCAAAGATAGAGTCATCCGGGATAATTAAGCTATATAACCTTAAAAAGTTTTTCTATTAGCTTTGTAACCTCTATTTTTCAAATTTTAGCTGCACTAATCTCCTCCTTTAATGAAACTTTGCTATTCTAATAATGCCCCTTTTATTTTTATATTTAATTTTAATTAAAAGAAGAACAAAAATAAGATGTTCCAAAAAAAATCTGAAAAAAAAATAGGGTTGATCCTTTTCTTCTCCATCCACCATTTCTTCTTCAAAATCTCTCCAAATCTATAGAAAAATTATGTTGTGACACACTTACTTATCTATTTCAGTGACATTGTTAGAAAAAAGCAATTACATTAAGGTAAAGTAAGTGAAAAACCCTAACTTTTTAATTTTTTATTTGAATGTGAAAATAAAGAAAGTTGTATTTTATTGGCTTAGATGTTTGTTTTTTCATGTAAATGTGATTAAAAAAAACAATATAAGTACATTGTTAGCCATATTATAACCATTTTTTGGTTTTTGAGTTGAAAATGGCGATTTTCGAAGTGAAACTCACGAAGAAGATGATACGTAGATCTCGACTGTGTACAGTTGAGCTCGACTGTGCACAGTTGAGAGCACTCACGAAGAAGATGATACATAGATCTTGAATGTGCACAGTTGAGCTCGACTGTGCACAGTTGAGAGCTCCACTGTGCACAGTCGAGCTCAACAGTACACAATTGAGATTTGTGTATTATCTTATTTGTGAGTTTTACTTCGAAAATTTGACATTTTCAACTCAAAAACCAGAAAATGGTTATAGAATATGTACAGTTGAGCCCGATTGGGTTCAGTCGAGATGATAATTACAGTAGAGCTCGACCAAACATGGGTGAGATACTAGTTCGACTATGTACAGTTGAGCTCAACCAAACAAGGGTGCATGGTTGAGCTCAATTGTTGCTCAATTATTTATGGTTAAAATAATAGTTGAGCTCAACTGGACTTAGTCGACATTAGTATTTTAAAATTTGAATCTTTCTACATTTGAATGTTAGAACTAAATATTTGCATCATAAGTGTACAATCGTTGAAGGATCTGTTCCACCTTAACAACAATCTTGGCGACAATTTTAGCATCATAAGAGAGAAGATATATGTGATAGGGAAGTTGAACGTGGAATAAAAGAAAATGAACAAAGTTTAATAGATTATTACTTTGACCGTGAATTCTACATTGAAAATAATATTTGTGATGCTGCTTCTGCACCAGGCGAAAGTTGTGTTAATATAGATTATGAACCTATGGACCTTCTTAACAAAAGGACAGCATCATCATCTCCAACTCCAGATGACATTGACCCACTCAACTACTATGATCCACTACTATGATCCATCAGACCACCATGACTAACAAAATCAAGTCACTAGTGAAGACCCGTTTAGTTTCCCAGATGGATCAGATTTGGCAATTGGTCAAGAATTCAAGAACAAGGACGAGGTAAAAACTAAGTTGAATGATATAGCAATAAAGGCTTGCTTTGAGATGGAAATTAATAAATCTACCAAGTCATTATATGTGACAAAATGTATTGACAAGTCATGCAATTGGTCAATGCGTGCAGCAAAAGTTACCAACTCAGAGCGTTTCTCAATACGAACTTATTGTAACACTCACACTTGTTCCCTTATTAGTCGGAAAAGAAAGCATCGTCAAGCAACTACTGCAGTAGTTGCTAATGCTGTGAGGTTAGGTTTTGATGGCCAAAAAGAGACACTGAAGTCGAAAGATTGATAAATATTCCATTATAGAACTTGTCTGACATGAGTAGAGCTCGACCATGGATGGTTGAGCTTTGCAAAGATTGATAAATATTTCAGCATAGAGCTCTACTGATGTGAGTAGAGCTCAACTGTCAACGGTCAAGATTTGGAAGACTAATGATAATTTCATCATAGAAGTCAACTGACATGAGTAGAGCTTGACCATGGATTGTTGAGCTTTGAAAGGATTGATAAATATTTTAGCATAAAGCTCAACTGATGTGAGTAGAGCTCAACTGTTAACGATCGAGATTTGGAAAACTAATGATAATTTCATCTTAGAGCTCAACTGACATGAGTATAGCTCAACTATGGGTGATCTAGCTTGTGACAATGTATTTGATAAGAATAATTCAATCTTAATAAATGTGATAATTTTTTCTAGGAAAATTATGAAAATACAAATATTTTTTTACAATTAATTTATTAATTATATTCACAATTTTATTTATTAGTAAAATATTGGAAGGAACATTGTTGTATTCATTAAATGTGATAATTTATGTATAGTAGATAGGAGACGTGACAATGTGTTTGATAAGAATAATTGAATGTTAATAAATGTGACAATTTTGTCTAGGAAAATTATGAAAATACAAATATTTTTGTACAATTAATATATTAAGTATATTGACAATTTTATTTATTAGTAAAATATTGGCATGAACATTATTGTATTCATTAAATGCAATAATTTATGTATAGTAGATAGGAGACGTGACAATGTGCTTGATAAGAATAATTAAATGTTAATAAATGTGACAATTTTGTCTAGGAAAATTATGAAAATACAAATATTTTTGTACAATTAATATATTAAGTATATTGACAATTTATTTATTAGTAAAATATTGGCATGAACATTATTGTATTCATTAAATGTGATAATTTATGTATAGTAGATAGGAGACGTGACAATGTGTTTGATAAGAATAACTTAATCTTAACAAATGTGACAATTTAGTCTAGGAAAATTATGAAAATACAAATATTTTTTGTACAATTAATTTATTAATTATATTGACAATTTTATTTATTATTAAAATATTGGCATGAACATTATTGTATTAATTAAATGTGATAATTTATGTATATTAGATAGGAGACCTGACAATGTGTTTGATAAAAATAATTGAATCTTAATAAATGTCACAATTTTGTTTAGGAAAATTATGAAAATACAAATATTTTTGTACAATTAATATATTAGATATATTGAAAATTTTATTTATAAATGTGACAATTTTGTCTAGGAAAATTATGAAAATACAAATATCTTTGTACAATTAATATATTAAGTATATTGACAATTTTGTTTATTAGTAAAATATTGGCATGAACATTATTGTATTCATTAAATGTGATCATTTATGTATAGTAGATAGGAGACGTGACAATGTATGTTTGATAAGAATAATTGGATATTAATAAATGTGACAATTTAGTCTAGGAAAATTATGAAAATACAAATATTTTTTGTACAATTAATTTATTAATTATATTGACAATTTTATTTATTGGTAAAATATTGGCATGAACATTATTGTATTAATTAAATGCGATAATTTATATATAGTAGATAGGAGACGTGACAATGTGTTTGATAAGAATAATTGAATCTTAATAAATATGACAATGTGACTATACATGGTTGAGTTTGGTATAACCTTTATGATATGGCTCAACTAATATGAGTAGAGCTCGAATGATATGAGTAGAGCTCAACTATACATGGTTGAGTTTTGAGAGCCTTTACTGTATGGCTCGACTGACATGAGTAGAGCTCAACTATACATGGTTGAGTTTGGTAGAACCTTTACAATATGGCTCAACTAATATGAGTAGAGCTCGACTGATATTAGTAGAGCTCGACTATACATGGTTGAGTTTTGAGAGCCTTTACTATATGGCTCGATTGACATGAGTAGAGCTCAACTATACATGGTTGAGTTTGGTAGAACCTTTATTGTATGGCTCAACTAATATTAGTAGAGCTCGACTATACATGGTTGAGTTTTGAGAGCCTTTACTGTATGGCTCGACTGACATGAGTAGAGCTCAACTATACATGGTTGAGTTTGGTAGAACCTTTACAATATGACTCAACTGATATGAGTAGAGCTCGGCTATACATTTACATTCCTTCGACCTTTTTTATTTTGGTTTGGGTTGGACATTTGTGTAAATTTGGCCTTCACATCGTCAATGCTAACTATTGTTTTCCCATGAAAGTGTCTGTCTCTAAATGTGTTTGACTTAGCTTGACTTTTCCAACCTTCTGGATATTTTGATCATTTTAGCCCAGATATTAATGCATTCTCCACCAACGAGAATCAGTAATAACCACATCACTTGATTTGAATGTTCATAGTTCTTAAGTTCAAGAAAGTGGCCGAATGGAGATTCCTTGAACAATTTTAAGTTGGTTGGGTCATTCTTTAGTACATCATTGATATGTTTTGTGACATCATCCATCTTACTTTTTACACCTATCTTGCACTCAAAGTGTTCATTCTCCTCTAATATAGGCTTCAATCGAGGAATCTTTTCGATCTGCAATAAATTAAATATCATATTTCTCAATAATAAATAACATAAAAAATTAAATATATTACAAAATAAAACTTACTGAAAGTGTATTCTGTCGTGGCACAGAGGAAGTTCATCAACATGTGATTCTGATTGTTTCTCATAACATGTCACTGACTCTTCTTCATTATGTACCTAGTAATTAAATACAAGAGAAAGATAAAATTTTAATCAATAGAGTAAAACACATGTTAGACGAGCTCTACCCACTCCAGTTGAGAAAACCTATGAAAATTTCATTAAAATTTTGGAATCTCAACCATGTTTGGTAGAGCTCTACTTAAGCCTTGAAATCTCGACTATGTATGGTCGAGCTCTACTCACACCAGTCGAGCTCTACTCATACCAGTTGAGCTCTTTTCTACAACGAATTAGACTTTGGAAATCTCTACTATGTATGGTTGAGCTCCACTCACATCAGTAGAGTTTTACTCACACTAGTTGAGCTCTATGGTACAATTTCAATTATGTTTTGGAACTCTCGACTATTTATGGTATTTATTGACTCACACTAGTTGATCTCCATTCTACAATTTCAATTAGACTTTGGAAATATCCACTTTGTATGGTTGAGCTCCACTCTCATCGGTCGAGCTCTACTCTCATTGGTTGAGCTTTACTCACATCAGTCGAGCTCTATGCTATAATTTTAATTAGACTTTGGAAATCTTAACAATATATGGTCGAGCTCTACTCACCGATCAAGCTCTATGCTATCAATTAGACTTTGGAAATCTCAACTATATATGGTCGAGCTCTATTCTATCAATTAGACTTTGCGAATCTCAACTCAAGCTAGTCGAGCTCTAAATTGAAAGTTCATAGAATTTTTTAAAATTTCAACCATAACCCTTGAGCTCTACTTGTTTTGGTTGAGTTCTACATTTTAAACCAATATTTTTCAAATCATGCCTTTAGTGCTCTAAATTTACCTCATTATCTGACTGAGTCATTGTTGTGTTTGCTGCAGGTGTTGGTGGCACACTAGAATCCGACGATTTTGAGCACGACTCCGGACTAGATTCGTGAATAATCAACCGTTGTTGAATCGGTTATTGTGGATCTCTAATGCTTGGTACTTTCGTCTGTTCGATGGAATCCAAGAAATAGAGTGTATAAGAGTTGAGCTTGGGTAATTGGACAGTCGATCCACCTAAAAACGCTAATAGAAAGCAAATTTACATAAAAATATCATTACCCAAACACTATAATAAGATCTATTTGAATATATGAGTCTAAGGAAATTGACTTGAAGTGATTATGCACCATGACTGTAATCTTCAATAAAAACAAGATTGTTAACATATCAATTATAAAACTAAGCTAATATGTACACCCTTCATCACATATCCAATATATTTTTTTTAACAAAAAAAGATAATGAAGTAGTACAAACAATGTAAATATTCATTTCAAATATCAAACCATAAGCAACAGCACATATAGTATATGAGTTGAAAATCTCAATCTAATTTAATAAAGTTAGTTCATTGAGGCATTTTCACAAACATATGATTTGCATTCTTTAATATCATCAAGAATATATAAAGAAAAAAACAAATTTACCCACTAATAGCAAAACTCTAGCAAGAACAAAAATCAAAGTAGTTGTCTATCAAGTATTTTTAATCCACTCATAGAAACAAGTTGCAATTTGTTCTTATTTAAGATTTAAAATTACATACCTTTGTTTGAAGAAAAACTGAAGAAAAAAAATTGAAGAAGATAAATAGTGTGATCAAATAGCTAGACAAGCTTGGACTCTTAAAAAATACTAAGCTAGCTCAAATGGAGAGCACTTGAGTTAGTTGAGATAGAGAGAATGAGATGATCAGAGTTTGCTGACTTGTATAAAAGGAAGTGTCTCTGTTGTGTGAGATGCTCTCTGTATTGAAATGTTAAGTATAATATTAATATTACGTTTTAGAGTAGGGATATATTAGTAATTTTATTACTAAAATTGTAAAAAAAAAATTAATAAAAAGAAATATATATATATTTGAATCATAAGAGGGTTATATAGTTAAACTGTTCGGTGAAGAAGGTTATATAACTCAATACCCCGAGTCATCCGACACTCTTTCCAAAACAGTAGGTATTGGTTACAAACTGATCAATGTCTGTGTGCATATTTTAGTTGCACGTACCTCATATATTGTTAGGTTGACCTTATTTTTGGCAAGAGAATAAGAAAAATATTATTTTTTATATGATGGTATATATTATAATTATTTAAAATATTAAGTAAAAAAAATTAAATTTTTTGAATAATTTATTGTGACAAAAATAATGTTAAAAAATATGCTTTCCACATGTATTAAAAAACAGTAACGTGTTCAACAAACGATTTAAATCTTTTTTTTAGTAATGTAAATTACTCAAAATTTTCTAAAAATATACAAGATGTTCTAAATAAGTACAATATACAATGTCATAACAAAAAAAAATTGAAATTATACCTATCTATATGCCTAAAACACTAAGGGGTACCGACACACTAAAAAACATGGAATGCACCAAAGAAGTCCCATTTATTTATATAGGAAAGTTCTTTGGTCCTACCGGTGTGTTATGATTGGTTAAATGCATGGTTAAATTGGTTGGGCACAGAGAGGTGCAAAAACCATAACGATTTTACGAAAGTCAACATGAGTGGGTTGACTTTTGGTATAGACATTTATAAACAATCTTTTTGGGTCCAAAGTGTTTCTTTGGAGTATACAAGAGTACCCAAAAAGTTTGGGAGCATTTGAGGGTGTTTTGTGTAATGCCCTACTAATCCAGGACCGTTACAACATGCATTTTAAATAGTGTTTAATTAGTTAAACAAGTCATTTGGTCTTAAAAAGTGTAATTAAGACTAACTCAAGGATTAGGTATTAAAATTTTTGGTCAAACTATAATTGTTTCATTAAAAAGGTTTATCTCTGTACACGGGATCCTAGAAAGAGTTTATAAACTGATACATATACAAAATAATTACACAGGGCCATCCTAGGCGGCCAAATCAGGGTTCAACCCTAGTTCCAGCAAGTAATCTCGGCCATGGCGGTCGAGCAGACCGCATATGTACACTCCGCCCCTGAACCTTTCCAACTCATGTCTGCTCCAGCTTTTCTTTGCCCTTACCTGTAGCACGTAGCACCTGTGAGCCAAGGCTCAGCAAGAAAACATAAACATGCTCATAAACAATTATTCAAGAGACTACAGATCATAAATATCATCCATCCAATCCATTTAAGTGGCCATAGAGCCACACAGGTGCCCATCGCACTATTCCTTTTGGAACGGCTATAGGGCCAGCCAAGCATGAACCATGCTCTATATTCCAAGCGACAATAGAGCCATGCAAGCGTATATCATGCTTCTAGGTTGGCCCATCCATAACGGCCTGTATTCCGCACGTTATTGCCGACCACGGCTTATAAGCTGAGCTTTTCAATCAGATACAAACAGACAAGCATCTATCACTTAATACAGATATGAACAATGCAATTTAATCATGTTTAATCAAAACACTTCAAACATGGTTATAACCACGCTCAATAACTGGGGCTCAAGACTTATTCTCAGTCCAAGTATAGTTTTCTTACCTCAAGTCCTGAGCAAACTAGGTATCACGCCCTTGAGTGCGATCCTTTCCTCCAGAGCCTAGCGATACACCCCAGTCACAACCCTAATAAATAATATTCATCAAGAATTGAACCAGTAAAGGGTTTCATGACCAAACCCTAGCCCCCGGAACCTTAAATCCTACTAAACCGAGTAGTAGAATCATTCCCAAGCTCTTATGTTTGGGTTCCCATAACCCAAAACTTCATTTCCAATCTTTCCCCAATTAGTGTCGTGGCGGCCACCATTAAGGTCTATGGCGCCAAGCTAGGAAGAGAGTCCACCTAGATTTTCCCTCCAATTTGATTCATGGCGTTGCCCACTAACGGTCGCGACGCTAAGGCTATAACGACCCAAAATCACTAATAAGGCTTAAGGGCCTTGATTAGCGTGCCGGGATGGCATAATTGGTATATGTGTGATTAAATGACTAAATGCATGGTTATGTGGCATGCATGATTATATGATTATATGGATATGTGAAATTCATGTTTATGAGTATTAAATATGCATGTGGGCCCTGTTTAGCTTATAAGGGCATATTTGCAATTTTGGCTCGTTGAGGGCATAAATGTGATTATGTGTGATAAATTGTTGAGACCATATTATTATGTGGATATATTTGCAGCATATGGCTCGAGACAATCCAAGTGAGCGGATTGGCGAGATAGTCACGGCGGGGACTAATACCTGGCTCGGGGGGAGCCTGGGGGTATTTTCGAGAATTTAGAGGATATGTTGGGAATTATTAGATATTCAGTAAATAATTGGTAATTAATTGGATGATGGGATTAATTGGTAAATGTTAGGACCACTCAAGGAATTAGCAGGAACTGGGAGCAAAATGACTAAATTACCCTTTTAGTACCCTTGGAAGATTGGTAAGTTTGGAGGGGCAAAAGAGTCTTTTGTCTATCAAGGGATAAACTCAGAAGTTACTTGGGATTAAGGCAGAAAGAGGTAGAAACAACTCTGGCACTCTTTCTCTCATTCTCACGATTTCTCTCCCTCACTCTTGAAGAAGTTGAAGCTTTAAGACTTGGGAAATTGAAGGACCTTAGGCTTTGGATGGTATTCTTTGAAGGGAGACTGAAGGGAAAGGCTGATTCTAGGCTGGGAAGTCTTGGAGAATTGAAGTTATTTATCCAGAAGGTTCAGCTGGGAACTTAGAGGGATTAAGCGCAAGAATTGAAGGTGGAGGTTGAGGGTTTAATAGCTATTTGAGGTAAGCTTTAGACTCTTAATTTGTTGAAGTATTGGACTGTTAGGGTAGAATTTAGGCTAAGTAATTGGGTAATGAATTCTGCTAGAATGGGGGTACTAGCCTTAGTAATTGTTAGGAATTTCATGGTTTAAATATGTGGATTAAAGTCTTGAATTCGTAGCTAGTTTGATTGTGATTTGTGAGGTTTGTTTAGGTAAAAATTATGGGTTAAAGCCTTGTGGTTCTTGGCTGGGAAGAAGAAGAAAAAACCCAGATTTTCTAGGTTTGAAGAAGGCGCCGTGACCTAGCCCTGGGGCACTGCGGCGCGCGTGGCCTGATTGGCTTGGGGAGCTGTCTGAGATGGGGGCATGCCGCAACTTACTAAGCCAAGTCGCGACCCGCCTAGGGATTTTAGCCTTAGAATGGTTTCTAGAATTGGTAAGGCTCGGGGGTTCGAACCTAGGCGCTCGGGACAATTTCTATTACCCGGTTTAGTAGAAATTGAGGTCCCGGAGGCTGGTTTTATTTCCAAGTATTTATTTGGATTGGAAATTGATGGATACCCATTGGCCAATGTGACTAGGTTTACTGCCAAGGCTCGGGGTTGAGGATCATGCTTGGCACCATTCCATTATCTCCGATCGAAACTAAAGGTAAGAAAACTGCACCCTTGTGTGGCTGTGTTGGGACTGAGATTCCCTGTATTTGAATACAAATGTTGTATGATTGTGATATGCCATGTGAGCATGAAATAAACGACGTAAGAGAGCCGGGCTGATATTTTGCGCACAGGACGCGACTCGGCCACTCAGAGTTGGGGTCAGCTAGATAAACGCTAGACTCGGCCTAAACGAGCCAAAGTCAGTGGGTTAAACAGAGGGTGCGACCTAAGGGCATCGACCCTAAGTATTGTATGATGATTGTGATAAACTGTTGAATATAAATATGTTTACTGTTGTTAATCTAATGCTTATGGCTTGTTGAATATCTTGATGATTGACTTGTGATTCATTGACTGTCATCATTGATTATGTGCCTGCTATACTGTTATGGTTTTCTTCCTGGGCCTTGGCTCATGGGTGCTACGTGGTGTAGATAAAGGCAAGGGTAAGATGGATCAACCATGAGTTGGAGAGCTCTGTGGGCGAGGTGTACATTGTCAGCTGCTCGTCCGCCACGACCAAGAGATTGTACATGGACAAAAACCTAAAATGTGTATTTTTCCATTAGAGTGGCCTTGATTGTATATAACTTTTGGAAGTTTGTAAATTTTTCCTTTAAACCCTGTTTATGGGATCCCATGTACTAAACATTTATTTTAATGAAAATTATCCGTTTATGATCAAATTCTTTTAACCCTAACTTGATTATGACTTTAGGATCACATCTTTATTCAAATGAATTGATTAGCAAGTCTTGCTCTATTTTAAACACACAATGTAATGGTCTTGGTTATCCAGGGCGTTACAAAGGCGGTTCGAGGCACCTCCCAGCCTCGATGATGTTCAAGCGGGCCACGATGCTCTTTCTAAGCTCTACGACACCACCTCGAAACCCAGAAAATTTAGTGATTTTCAGAAATCGCAATTCTCCCAAACTCTACCCAAACTCGATTTCCACCCCCAATTTCAACAACCAAAATAGTCCAACAACACAAATACATAATAAACAGCAATCCAGAACCTTAAAACACCGCAAAACACAAAATTCACTAATTTTCCCCAAGAACACAAAAAGCAACAAAACTAACAAACTAAAAAAAAAACTTGGATTACCTCAGCCAATTAGAATTCCCATTGGGATTCCTAGCTTCTTGATAGTTCTCAGTCCTCCACAATAGCTTAATCCCCAATTCAAATCACTTCTAGGTTTGAATTCAAGGCTTTCTCTTCAAAATCAAATAAATCTCTAAAGAATAGAGAGAGAGAGAGAGGGGGGGGGGGGGGGGGAGACATCTGAGTTCATTAACTTAGCCTTGGCCTATTTTTCACATAATGATCCCGAAAAACCAAAATACCCCTGGCACAAAAATTTCTCTCAAATCCTCTCAAGAGTAAAAGGGTCATTCGCCACCGGTTTCCCACTAAACCTCAAATTTCACCCATAATTCCTAATTAACTCCACTAATCCCAAAATACCAATATTTCCCCAAGTATAACTCATATGATAATGACTCCCAATAACTCACAAAATTACCAAAATACCCCTTGGCTCACCCTGAGCCATGCATTTATTCCCGTTGTGACTTTACTGCTATTTTGCTTGAAAGGACAGAATTCTGCCGAATATCTCAAATTAATCCACATAATAATGTGGTCTCAATCACATAATTCACATATAATCCCAATTATACCCTCAGGGGGTCAAAATTACGAAAATGTCATTTTTACCATAAATGGGCCCACAAGCATATTTAATACACTAAACATGCGTAAGCAGTCATATCATAATATAACTCATATAATTCACGTAATAACATATATAATCACAATTAAATTATGTTAACACATAAAAATCCAATTGTGCCCTCTTTGCACACTAATCAAGGCACTAAGCCTTATTATAAATTTTGGGATGTTACATTTTGAGACAAGTTTTAGAGTTCCAAGTTAGAGGCATCTGCGATGCGTCGCCTCTTAGAGGCCATGCATCGCTCTGCCAAGAAATAATGGACCAGGCAACATGTCGCCTAGGATGTCCGTACAATTCTGTACAGTGACGTGTTTTGGCTCTGAAATTCAAAGTTAAATGCTCTAATCTCATTGGTTGAGTCTAATGATGTTCCTATACTATTTAAAGGGATGATTTGAGTTAACTATTGACTTGATCACCCAACTCTCTCTCTCTCTCTCTAGCTATAAAGATTACTAGTTTTCTCCAAGAAACTCATCAAACATTGCTTGACTTGTATGAGTTTTAAGGCCTGCTAAATCCCAAATCTCATTCTACTTTGTTGAAGCTTCATGAAATAAGGGAAGACTTGGAAAGGGATTGTGGAAAACAATATTATTATTGTGTATAAGGCTTAGAAGTTCCCCAAGTTTGAAGATTCAAGTTGCTCAATACAAAATGTTGTTTCTCTCTAACCATAATCTTGTATTTTGTCATTCTATTGTGTTTATGTTGTTAGTATTGACGATTAAATGTTCTTAAGTTCATCTTATAACCATTTCATCACTTAATCATTTATTTTTAAGATTTTCATTCATATCATGAATATAGTTTGTTGACCCAAGATTGGGCCAACTGACACGGAGTTAGAATACGCTTGATGTGAATGTAATTAATGAGAAGAACGTAATGACAAAAGTGAATAAGACACAGTATTTTATAGTGGTTCGGCCCCAGGATCTGGTAATGACCTACGTCCACGTAGACTGATATTGATATAAAAATCAGAAGAGTGATCAAAGAACTAGGGTTCAATGAGTTTCACTAATCTCTGAAAAACAATACAATCTTACTAGGAGAATTACTATAGTCTCAAATGATTCAAAAGCCAAAAGTCCCTCCCTTGAGCTATCTCTTGCTATTTATAGGCTCAAGGGGGATTACAAAATATTGTTACAGATATTCTCTCCTGAATCATCGGATACTCAGGAGATTGTGTGAGATAAATTCGGGATTTACAAAGATCTTCCCATTAATGTTGCCTTGTATGCGGAACTATCGACCAGCCTGGTCGCAGGCAAGACTGGGCCGCCTACTTCTTCCAATGCATCTTCTGGTCGATACTCTAGCAGAACGTTTCCAAGTGTCAGCCACGTGTCCAGGGATCACTTGCCACGTCACCAATGCAAATTTATTGGATAACATTTGCCCCCCAAGTTTATTTACCACGAGTAGTAAATAAACTTTTGAACGAACGACTCTTCGGTAACCCCACCTGACGTGTCAGAACCCTACGTGTGTTCTTGAAAAAAGTAACCCACTTCTGTCTAATCATGTCCTTTCGGTTCCCTAGAAATGATTTCGACGGCCATCCCGCTTCCCCATACTTTGAAAAAGGGAAACTAATGATTACACTTTTTAATGCCAGAGACAAACTTATATAAGACCTTCGAAGTCTTCTTTTTCTTTTTATGCACGCCACTGTTTTTGCAAGAAACCCTAAAAACCAGAGTTTTAAACTTCCCTGGAGACCGTTCTCCTGCACTTCCAAGACTCAGACCGAGAGCTCCTTGATCTCCGAAGACCTTTTTCTCCACCTTCACGATCACTTTCTTGGTAAGTTTTCGAAATCCCATGCTTCAAATTTTTCGTGGTGCATGCTGTTTGAGTTTATCTGTTTCTGGTTTGAGGTACTTGCAGACAGAATGTTTTGTAGGCAAAACAGAGTTACGAGTTAGTTTAAAATTCAGGATCATGCTTTTTAGGACGTAAAATCGAAGTAAAAATTCGATCTTTAGGCTAGTTGAAAAATAAATTTTTCCCGCCCTAAGGGGAGTTGAAAAAGCTTTTTCAGAAAAACTTTTTACTTTCACCCTTTGATCCGTTTTTCAAACTGTTCGTGTAGAAAAATTTAGCTTTTTGTTAGAATGCTGTTGTATAGAAGCTTAACTTTTATACTCGACCAACGTTATTATAAAAAGCCTTTAAAAGTTCTCTATCCTCACCTCCCCATTCTTCTGTATGCAGACTTTAATGCCAGATTTGTGGGGAGGTGAAAGGCCCATTGACGACGACCTTCTCGCCCAGCTGCTCGAGGGAGAAGAACAACCGGCTGACCGTGTCCACGAGATCCCTTTTTCACGATCCTCTTCCAGACCCCATCATTCTCCTCCAATGGCCCGTTCCAAGTCTTCTGGCAAGAAAAGACCTGAGTCTGAAAACAACCCAAATTCTCCTGCCCGGCCTGATTCGCAGGCTAGGGCTCCCTCGACCAATGGTCGAGAAAATCTTGTTCCTGACCCTAATATCCAAACTAGGGCCCGCCCTCGCCATCAGAATCTGCCTGATGTCGAGTGGTATACTTCCCCGGCCAGTTCAGTGACCCTTCAGATGGTTGCTAACTGCTTCAGGAAATTCCCTCTCACAGGGGTTTCCATTATACGTCCTGCCGCAGACCAGAGGGTTAACCTCCCAGAGGTGCAAACAGCGCCTAGTCCCGGTATCACATTGAGGCGGGAGCTTATCTCCCTCTTCATCCTTTCTATGAGGGGGTGGCAAACTATTTCGGTGTTGCCCCCTTCCAAATCACTCCAAACGGATATAGAATGCTGGCCGCACTCTATATCCTGTATAAACTTAAGAAATGGCCAGAGCCTACGCCTCATGAGGTCAACTACCTTTTTGACCTCAAATCTAACCCACAGCACCACGGGACGGGTTTCTTCCACTTTTGCCACCAAGAGACCAACCGGACGTTCCTGAGTGACACCACCCATATATCAAACGTGGGGCATTACCATAAGGAGTATTTCCTTACTCCGGACATAACCAGCAACAACTTGGCCTTCACTCGAGGAGGTAAGTGCTAGTCTTCGACTGGTCGATACTTTTCATTGAGGTATTCCCTTTGTTACCTCTTTTCTGTTGTATAATAACTTTTCATCTGCCTCTTGTCTTATTATTTTCCTGTGTTTACTTGCATGCAAATATGGCCACTCCCAATATCTTCGACATGTACCAGCCCGAGGAGGAAGAGGAGGTTCCCCAACTCCAGCGGAGGTCCAAGACGAGAACTGGTGAATCCAGCCGAGGTCCTCCAGCCAAGAAGGGTCGAACAGAAGACCCTCCTCAGGACACACCAACTGGGAAAACTCATGCACATCCACCAGCTCCTACTGAGAAGCAGACCCCTCTTGCCCTGCCAAATCCTCCGGCTGCGCCCGCCAGAGAGGAAATTACTCGTGAAGAAGCTCTCGGGGCCAAACTCATGAGCCGTGCCCTTCGATCAGCCAAGGATCGCCTTGAACGCATCGGTAAAAGTGACCGTGTCAAGGATGCAATGGTCGAGGCTGAAAACATGGGGGTCTACCAGATTCTGAACAGGACTCTGAACGAAATCTCCAGTGTGAGTACTTCTTCATTGCTTAAGCCTTAGTCTTTTATTCTTCATGTCAAGCTCTAACTTTTTCTTTTATTTATAGGCCTTGCTATTTGCTACCACTGCTCGCACCCGTGCCCAAGCCTCCATCGACCAGGCTCGGGAAAAGGCCATTGAAAGGTATCAGGTGAAGGCAGCCGAAGAGCTTTCGACTGCAGAGGCTAGGCACGCCAAGGAGTTGGAGGCAATGGTTTGAGAGAGGGACGCTGCGGTGACAAAACTGTCAGAGGCTGAAGCTGCAAAGGAAGCCACGATAAAGTTGAGGCAGCAATATCGAGATTCCAGCCAAACCCATCTTCGCGAAATCAAGCATTTGGAAGAGACACTCAAGTCCAAGGACGAGGCTATTGTCACTCTTGGAGGCAAGGTGAAGCAGCTGGAGCTTGACAACTCCAAAAATCTGGAAAAGTACAAGAGGACGACGCTCCGATGTTTCTACAACTTCTGGAAACATAATCAGGGTGCCGACTTTAGCTATCTTTCGGAGGAAGTTAGGACTGCCGAGTTGGCTCGCTGCACTGCCCAACTGGCCGAAGAGGAGGCAAGATTGAGGATCCCTGCCTCTCCAAGCATTGTTGGTGTAGAAGAAGAAGAAGTTGTCGAGGACGTGACCAACCAGGATGCTGCTTAGGACCCTCCGGCCCCAAATGCCTCTTAAACTTTTCCCTGATTTTTTCTTTCTTTTTGGCCACATGACCCACGGGTCGTGATGTAAAGACAATAGATTTTTGTTTTTAAACTTTGCTGCACGGGCACTAAATCTTTTTTCTTTTACTTGAACAATTACATCCAAGCAGCAATGCTTGCGGTGTAAAAGCCTAAATCTTGATGCTATGATATTATAACATTTGTCCGTATGACCGAACTTAGCATAGTACTTTGGCATGATTTCACAAATTATAAATTTTGAAAAATACTCTAAGTACCCTAGCATGCTTTCACTCATTTTGTTCATGTATTTACATACCTTGCGAGTATGCTTTCCTATCGATGTGCCTTATATGCCCCCCAAGTGATCGAGGAGCTTTAGGTCCTTGGTCACTTGCCTTGACCATGGCCTGTTCGAACATTCCTGTTCGTGTGAAAAATGATACTTGTAATACAGCAAAACAACACACGTAATGAACAAATACTTGTAAATTTAAATTCACAATGGTTGGCAAGAATGATTGGCTGCGCACAGTCCCTTATAATCTCGTATTAAAAATGGACTAAACATGTCTTTACGAGTGATTCTATAATAGAACCTTACATATACGAGCAGTTAGCCATACAACGTGGCTAACCCTTTTTGCATAACTTGTAAAAATTGAAATTTAATACAAGCCAGTCCTTTAAAAAGGATTGTTCACTGATAATACTTGCGCAGGTGTTCTCCATTCCAATAGCGTGGAACGAGAACTCTGTTTAAGCGTGCAAGTTTGTAGGTGCCTGGATGAAGGACTTCTTCAATCTGGTAAGGTCCTTCCCAATTAGGTCTGAGCACTCCAGCAGTAGGGTCGCGGGTATTTAAGAAAACTCGTCGTAACACCAAGTCACCGACGTTGAATTTTCTTTCTTTAACTTTGGAGTTAAACTACCGGGTGACTTTTTGCTGGTATGCAGCAACTCGGAGTTGAGATTTCTCTCGTATCTCATCGATTGAGTCTAGGGACTCCATCATTAGTTGGCTGTTCTGATCCTGGTCGTAAGTCAAACGTCGATGTGAGGGGGGATCTAACTCGACAGGTAACATAGCCTCATATCCATAGGCTAAGGAGAATGGAGTATGTCATGTCGCTGTTCGATGAGACGTTCTATACGACCAAAGGACTTCAGGCAGCTGCTCTGGCCACGCTCCTTTAGCTTCTTCAAGCCTTTTCTTCAGGGTGTGTTTAAGAGTTTTGTTTACGGCTTTGACCTACCCGTTTGCTTGGGGGTGTGCAACTGAAGAAAATCTTTTAATGACTCCATGCCTTTTGCAGAAATCGGTAAATAAGTCGCTGTCAAATTGGGTCCCATTGTCTGACACTATCTTCCTGGGCAAACCGTATCGACATACAATGTTCTTGACGATGAAGTCAAGAACTTTCTTGGTCGTGATGGTTGCGAGTGGTTTAGCTTCGGCCCATTTGGTGAAGTAATCAACTGCCACAACTGCGTACTTTACTCCGCCTTTCCCTGTAGGCAGGGATCCAATCAAATCTATCCCCCATACTGCAAAAGGCCATGGGCTCTGCATCTGCTTCAGTTCGTTTGGAGCTGCTTGTGGAATCTTGGAGAACTTTTGACATTTGTCGCATCTTCGTACATACTCCATCGAATCCTCGTTCATCGTTGGCTAGAAGTAGCCTTGCCTTAGAATCTTTTTTGCCAAACTTTGCTTCCCAGTGTGATCTCCGCAGAAGCCTTCATGCACCTCTTTCATGAGTTCCTTAGCCTTTACTGGTGTAATGCACCTGAGTAGTGGCATTGAATATCCTCTTCGGTACATAACACCATCGACCAGTATGTACCTAGCGGCTCGCCTTTGTAGAGTTCTGGCTTTGTTTCTATCTGCTGGCAGCGTACCATTCGTCAGATACTCCGAATAAGGCGCCATCCATGTATCCTCCACGCGAATCTCCATATTGGCTTCGGCCGCTTCTATGCTTGGCTTACTCAGTCTTTCTACTGGAACTATGTTCAAGGTGTCAGCATCCTTTGCGCTTGCGAGTTTAGCCAAGGCGTCTGCATTTGAATTCTGGTCTCGCGGAATTTGCAGGAGGGTGTACTTCATGAACTGGGCTAGCAGGTCCTTTGTTTTATTCAAGTAAGCCATCATCTTTAAGCCTCGCGCTTGATATTCTCCTAGGACTTGATTCACCACCAGCTGTGAATCACTGTAGATATCAAGCGCTTTATGCTCATATCTTTTGCCATTCTCAATCCAGCGAGGAGTGCTTCATATTCTGCTTCGTTGTTTGATGCGGAGAAGTCGAACCTGATGGCGCAGTGAAATTGATGCCCTTCCGGCGTTATCAATATCACTCCCGCTCCAGCTTGGGATTCGTTTGATGAACCATCCGTGAATAGCTTCCACGAAGGAGTTTTGTCTTGAGGCATGGGCGATTCAGGCTGTTCGCACTGCTCACTGTCTGGGAGTTCGGTAAACTCCGCAATAAGATCGGCCAAGACTTGTCCCTTTACTGCTGCTCGCGGTGAATAAGTTATATCGAACTGCCCCAGTTCGACTGCCCATTTTAACAATCGCCCAGCCACCTCATGTTTTTGGAGGACTTGCCGAAGGAGCTGGTCGGTTAGAACTGTGATAGGATGGGCCTGGAAGTAAGGACGTAACTTCCTAGAGGCTAGAATTAAGCAATATGCTAACCTTTCGATTGGCGGATATCTTCATTCTGCACCGATCAACCTCTTGCTGACATAGTAGACTGCTTTCTGTACGCCTTCTTCCTCCCGTACAAGTACCACGCTAGCAGCAACTTCAGTAATCGCCAGATAAATAAACAAAGTTTCTCCTTCGATCGGTTTTGACAAGATGGGAGGTTGTGCCATATGAGCTTTCAAGGCCTGGAATGCTTGCTCGCAGTCTCCTGTCCATTCAAACTTCTTATTCCCCCTAAGTAGATTGAAAAAAGGAACACACTTGTCTGTCGATTTCGAAATGAATCTACTTAGGGCTGCGATCCTCCCGGTCAAACTTTGTACATCCTTGATCCTCTCCGGCGACTTCATGTCGATCAGGGCTTTTATCTTGTCGGGGTTGGCCTCGATTCCTCTTGAATTTACAATAAACCCCAGAAACTTCCCTGATCCAACTCCAAAGGAACATTTGAGGGGATTTTACTTCATCTGATATTTGTTTAACACATCAAAGCACTCTTGTAAATCCCTTACATGTCCTTCTGCCTTCTTAGACTTTACCAGCATGTCGTCCACGTATACCTCCATGTTTACACCGATTATCTCCTTAAACATGTGGTTGACTAGCCGTTGGTAAGTCGCACCTGCGTTTTTCAGTCCAAAGGGCATTACTCTGTAACAGTATAAGCCCGTATCGGTCCGAAAGCTGGTGTGATCCTCGTCAGGGGGATGCATGCTAATCTGGTTGTAGCCTGAATATGCATCCATGAACGAGAGGATCTCATGTCCTGCAGTTGCATCGACCAGCTGGTCGATCCTCGGGAGTGGGAAGAAGTCTTTTGGGCAAGCTTTATTGAGGTCTGTAAAATCCACACAGGTCCGCCACTTGCCATTAGGCTTGGGGACCAGCGCCAGATTGGAGACCCACGATGGATAAAACGCCACCCTGATGAACCCATTCTCCTTTAGCCTTTCGACTTCTTCTTTTAAGGCTCTTGATCTATCTTTATCGAGCAGCCTTCTCTTTTGTTGCACGGGTGGAAAGGTCTTATCTATGTTCAGGACATGGCTGATTACTGCAGGATCTATCCCAACCATGTCTTTATGCGATCAGGCAAAAACCTCCTGGTTCTTTCGCAAGAATTCCACTAGTGCGTGCTTCGTGGTAGGCTCTAAGTTTTTCCCAACCTTTATGATTCTGGTTGGGTCTTCTTTGTCGAGTTGGACCTCCTCCAGATCCTTGACAGGTCCAACATTTTCTTCAAAATCCCCAAAGCGAGGATCTAAATCTCCATCCTCCCTTTGGGCAACACCCTATTTGGTGACTTCATCACTGGATTAGGCTGGTGTGTCAACTGCCATCTGCAACCTATCAGAGGGAGTGCCCTTCTTTGCCTTTGTGATCGAGGCATTGTAGCATTCTCTGGCTTCTCTCTGGTTCCCCAGCACGCATCCTACCCCTGCGTCTGTTGGAAACTTCATGGCCAAGTGCCACATAGAGATGACGGCCCGTAGATCAACCAGTATAGGACTTCCAATGACGGCATTGTACGCCGAAGGACAATCAACCACTACAAAAGTGGTGAGTAATGTCCTTGTAGCAGGCACTGTACCTGTCGTCACTGGGAGTTTGATTAATCCTGTGGGGGCGAGTCCTTCCCCAGAGAAGCCGTATATCGTTTGGTTGCAAGGCTCCAAGTCCTTGACGGACAGTTTCATGCGTTCCAGAGAAGACTTATACAGGATATTCACTGAACTTCCTGTATCGACTAGCACTCTCTTCACCATCATGTTTGCCATCTGGATATCCACGACCAGCGGATCAGAATGTGGGAAACGGACATCATGGGCATCGCCATCAGAGAAGGTTATCTCACCTTCCTCTGACCGAGCCTTCTTAGGAGCACGGTCCTCCACATTCATCATCTCGATGTCCTGGTCGTGGCGCAGGGTTCGAGCATACCGTTCCCTAGCCTTTCCGTTACTTCCCGCGACATGTGGGCCTCCACAGATGGTTAATAATGTGCCAGTCACGGGGGCAGGCTGTAAAGGTGGCGAGCGTTGGCGCGTGGGCGCTTGCTCGTTGCTACCCGGAGCTTCTCGTTGGGAATTTCCCGAGGCCCGTACATATCTTCTCAAGTGTCCTTGTCTAATAAGGAACTCGATTTCGTCTTTCAACTGGTTGCATTCATTGGTGTCGTGTCCATAGTCGTTATGATAACGATAGAACTTGGTTGTGTCTCTCTTCGAAATTTCCTTCCGAATGGGACCAGGTTTCTTGTAAGGCACACTAGAACTTGTGGCCTGATAAACCTCTCCCTGAGACTCAACGAGGGCAGTGTAGTTAGTGAACCGAGGTTCATAACGATTACCCTTGGCTCGTTTATTGTCGGAGGTGGAAGGCTCACTGTGCGGCTGTTTTCCACCATTTTTACCATTGCCGTTCCCGTTGCCGTTGCCTTTGCCATTGGACCCATTGGCAGCTTTGGTGGGTTCGGCAGCCTTCTTGTCCTTGCCTGAGGGCTTTCCATCGTCGGCAATGGCATCTTCGAGCTTGATGTAACGATCATCTCGGTCCAAGAACTCCTAGGTGGTTCTAACCCCATCTTTACGAAGGCTCTTCTAGAGGGGCGAACGACGTTTTACTCCTGCAGTTATAGCCATCATTTTTCCTTCGTCTCTGACCGTTTTCGCTCCAGTTGCTGCTCGCATAAAACGCTGGATGTAATCCTTCAGCGATTCCCCATCTTGTTGGCAAATTTCCACCAACTGGTTTGCTTCAGTCGGATGCACATGACCTGCATAGAACTGTCCGTAGAACTCCCTTACGAACATTTCCCAGGAAACTATGCTTGCAGGAGGGAACTTAAAAAACCATTCCTGCGCTGCTTCAGAAAGTGTTGCAGGGAAGATCCTGCACCGAGCGTCTTTGGAAACTTTCTGAATGTCCATCTGAATTTCAAACTTGTTGACATGGGACACTGGGTCCCCATACCCATCAAAGTTTGGGAGTGTAGGCATTTTAAACTTGCTCGGGGTTTCGACATTAGCTATCCTTTGTACAAAAGGAGTGCCTTTCCTTCTATCGTGGTCGATGTAGGATGTCCTTCCCCCGACCAGCTGTTGCACTGCCTGGTTGAGGGCGTCTATCTGGGCCTGTACAGCGACAGGAATCGCTGTGGCCTCTGTTGCTGGGGGGACGTTCTCACCGTGACGCTCGCGGCGATCGTTGAGTATATCTCTCAGGTCCTCTTCTCTTCTCCGCTGCTCGCTACCCCCGAGCCGGTTGAAGACATTATTCTGTTTAGGTTGCCCCCCAACGTCCCGTCTGTTGGGCTGGTCATCTTGGGGTACCTGGCTCCTGCCCTTACCTCTTTCTTCATTCCTTCCACCAGCATTTCCCTTGCCTGAGTCGGCCTCATTATATCCGTGGCCGTCTCTGAACCTCGACTGGCTATGGTGGGATCGAATGTTCCCTCTATTCCTGTCTCTGGCAGAAACGCCCCGAGCGTTAGAGGGCGGCCTGCGCTGGTCGTGGTGTCCCCGTGCATTATCATGCCGTGGGGGACCCCGGACCGGAGAGCCTAACTCTGAGTCCCTCCTGTTACCAGGAGGATACTGACCTCTATTCGATAGGTTTGGCCCATCATCCCCATGGCGTCTAGGACTGCGAGGCTGATGCTCAGCCTTATTCTGCCTTTGTTTCGGGTAAGGATGGCAAAATGGGGCAGCGGGGCAGGGCGGGGCGGGGCCCCGACCCGACGGGGCATCTTTGCCCCGGTACAAACAGGGCGGAATTCGGGGCGGGGCGTCGCCCCGCCCCGCCCCGCTTCAATTTTTTTTTTCTTTTTATACTCTAACTCAATTCTCTCATGTTACTTATATACATAGTACGTAAAATTGACATTTTATTTGTGGTTTAGAATATTTTTAATTATATATAGACTAGAAAGAATTAAAATATTGAAAAATATGTTTTATATAATTCATCCTTATTCTTGTATTTATTTTGTAAATGTTAAAATAAAAAAACAAAATATAATATTTGATGGTGTAGTTGATACCAAGTGTAAAATATAAAGATTACAATAAAAAATAATATTTAGGCTTGGGGAAAATTCTAAAATTATAATTTAATGTTTCTTAAAAAAAAAAAAAGTTAAATGGGGCAAATGGGGTGGGGAAGACCCGCCCCGATTAAGCCGGGGCGGGGCGACCCGCCCCGCTCCAAGAAACTAATCGGGGCGGGGCGGGGCGGGGCAAAATTTTCGCGGGGCGGGGCGGGGCGGAAGCGGGGCGGGGCAGACCCGCCCCATTTACATCCCTAGTTTCGGGGGATTACCCCGAGCAGCTTGGGATGGTGGCTGTGCCTCAGGGTTCAGCGGGACATCGTCATGGGGCATCTGAGGCTGCTCGGGCCTTTGCGGACTTGAAGGCTGGATTGGTGGGCTAGGATTGGGACCCTTCTGAGGTGGCCCATTCACAGGTTGGTTAGGCTGCGAGGCAGGTGCGACCTGATTTCTAGCCAATAGCAAGGCTGCCTCAAGGGCTGCCATGGCTTCGCTCTGGCGGCGATCCACCTCCGCCTGTCTCTCGCTTAATTCCGCGCGCTGCCTATCAATCTCCTGCTACTGCCGCGCCATAACTTGAGCGGCAGTCTACTGACCGGCCCTCAGACTAGCCAGTTCTTCCTGCAACGCGCCCAGGGTACTTTTCAACGTTGCATCATCCATTTCCTCCTCCTCAAAATCTAGTTGCGGCTCATCCTCCGCCATGCTTGCAGGAGGAGGTGGCGGGTTCGAAGGTGCAGCGGCGGCCGCCTGTCCGATTTTCTTTCTAGCTTTCGCCATTAGTTTTCTCAACAACGATAAATCAAGCTCTCAATGAAAGCACCAGAGTGTTGACCCAAGATTTGGCCAACTGACACGGAGTCAGAATACACTTGATGTGAATGTAATTAATGAGAAGAACGTAATGACAAAAGTGAATAAGACAGTATTTTATAGTGGTTCGGCCCCAGGATCTGGTAATGACCTACGTCCACGTAGACTGATATTGATATAAAAATCAGAAGAGTGATCAAAGAACTAGGGTTCAATGAGTTTCACTAATCTCTGAAGAACAATACAATCTTACTAGGAGAATTACTATAGTCTCAAATGATTCAAAAGCCAAAAGTCCCTCTCTTGAGCTATCTCTTGCTATTTATAGGCTCAAGGGGGATTACAAAAGATTGTTACAGATATTCTCTCCTGAATCATCGGATGCTCAGGAGATTGTGTGAGATAAATTCGGGATTTACAAAGATCTTCCCATTAATGTTGCCTTGTATGCGGAACTATCGACTAGCCTGGTCGCAGGCAAGACTGGGCCGCCTACTTCTTCCAATGCGTCTTCTGGTCGATACTCTAGCAGAACATTTCCAGGTGTCAGCCACGTGTCCAGGGATCACTTGCCACGTCACCAATGCGAATTTATTGGATAACATAGTTCTTTGATGATCAAGATTTTCATTCATACTTTGAATAAGGTTCTTGATTAGCATCTAGGGTTTGTAATATTTAACTTTTCATATTATGCATTTTTGACTAAGAAAGTGTAAAACCATAAATTCCCAACAATCAAAATCTTTATTCTCTAATTACTTTCTTTTTGTATTTTGCATAATCTACAATGAGGAAAATGTGTTCGCCTTCTACTGCTTTCAAATCATTTCTTCAAGATTTAGTTTGCGTTGAACACACAACCTTGGAAGATCAAAGAAAACTCTATTTGGATATGCACTACATGAATACGAATATGGATTCACAGTCTTCGTCAACAAATGATCAGACAACTTAATGGGATTACATACTTAAGGAGATTGGTATTATAAAATTCTTTATTTCTAAATGTGTTGATTTCAAGAATTTGAATGAAATGTTTTTGCTACCATATTTTTGTGAGTTTTAGTTTACTGTTTATGCTAAGAGTACAATGGTGAATATTAACGAACTATTCAAGGGTTATTTCTATACTTGTTTTATTTATAAAGTTATTTATCATCATGTGAGATATGATAATTGTAAAATTGACCATAATGAGATTAGAGTTAATACAATTAATGATGAGATCTTTGTGACCTTAATTGAATTTATTGCATTCGATGAGGAATGTATGATAACCCTAAAAAGAATTTACATAGTTCATGCATGAGGTGATGAGACTAATGCAGCCTGAAGAGAAGGTGAACATGTTAATGCAATTGATGATGAGATCATTGCAAGAGAAAGTCAAGATACTAATGTCAATGCATTTGATGATGAGATCAATTCAAACCTAAGTAATGATACCAAGGCCAATGCATTTGATGTTGATATCATTGCAACCTTGAGTGAAGTTAATGCAACCCAAGGAAAGGTGCAAGGATGGTGGTATGATACTTGTCCCACCATTCATACAACCTATGATAAAACTTTTTCAAAACCTTTGAAAGTGCAAAGGAGAGACTTGAAGTCCAAATGGGAAATGAAAAGAGATCCAAGGTACTTGGAAGGGGCCTAACTAATATTTTTTATGTTCCCAATATGACTAGAAACATTGTGAGTGGAATTTTATTGAGTAAATACAGTGTCAAAATGAAGTTTGAATACGGTAAAATCATTTTGACTAAATTGGATACTTTTGTGGGAAAATGTTATACATGTGATGGAATGATCAAACTTTGTACTCTTGATAATGACAATAATTATAAGATATCTAATTCTTGTAATGTGATTAATTCTAGTTCTAGTACTTTGTGACATAATAGACTTGCTCATATATGTTATATAACACAATTAAGAGAATTGTTAAATGTTGATTAATTGTGATGTGAATGAACATGATATATGTGAATTATGTGTGTATATCTAAAATGGTAAAAAAAATATTTACCAAGTGTTGATTGATGTTCAAACTTGCTAGATTAATAAATAGTGATTTATGTGAATAAATGGCATGTTGACTAGAGGAGAATAATATATACTTCATAACTTTTATAGATTATTGCTCTAGGTATACTTATGTATATTTTCTTAAGAGTAAATATGAAACATTTAATGCATTTAAAATCTATAAAGCTGATGTAGAAAATCAAATAGAAAAGAAAATAAAGACTCTTAGAAGTGATAGAGACGTTGAATGCTTTTCAAATGATTTCAATGTATTTTGTGAACAACATAGCATTATATATGAATGCGCTTCTCCTTACACTCCACAAAAAAATGGGATAGAGTAAAGAAAGAATATGACTTATCTTGAGATGATTAACTCTATGCTTTTACATGTTAAATTGTGTTATAATTTGTGGGGTGAAGCTTTGCTTGCTGCATGTCATATATTGAATCAAATTCCTATTAAAAAGAACAACGTGTCTCCATATGTGTTATAGAGAGGAAAGAAGCCTAACCTAAGCTCTCTTAAAGTATGGGGTAGTTCCTTGCTTATTGCAAGATCACAAAGCCTAAAATGACAAAGTTGGGTCCAAGGGTCGTTAAGTGTGAATTTGTAAGGTATGCCTCAAATAGCAAGGCCTATAGGCTATTAGTCTTGGACTTTAATGTGATAATTGAATAAAGAGTAGGGGAGTTCTTTGGGAATATGTTATATTGTGCAAGCAACTCTCAAGAACCCACAGGTGTTGGAAAATCTCGTAAAGAGAAAGATCCAAAGGTTGATGAGCAACCAATATTGCCTCAGAGAACCCAAAAGCTTAAAGAGTTGGGATCAATTGAGAAATGTTCTTAAGTAGAGATACTCTGTGGTAAACTCAAAGAAGTCACAAGGAAATTTCCTATAATTCTTCAAGTTGAGGATGATCCTAAAACATACCAAGAAGAAATGTCTTTGAGAGACTTCATGTAACGTCCCAAATTTCCTAATAAGGCGTAGGGCCTTGATTATGGAGCCAGGATTGCAATTTATGGAAATTATATGTTATGTGATATATATATATATGTGTGTGTGAGTGTGTAATTATGTGATTATATGAGTTATATGATAATATGACTAGATATGCATGTTTAGGTGTATTAAATATGCACGTGGGCCCATTTCTTATAGAAGGGAAATTTTCATAATTTGGCCCGTTATAGGTATATTTGGCATATATGTGATATGTGTGAGACCACATTATTATGTGCATATATTTGGATTACTCGATACGAGACGATCCTAGGGAGCAAGTTAGCGGGAAAGTGACAGCAAGACCTAATACCCGACTCGGGGTAAGTCAAGGGTATTTTGGGTATCTAGTTCATTACCAGGTTAATTGGTAACGGGAATGAATATTCGAGGACATATTTGGTATTAGCGAGATTAGGAGGGAATTCTAGGAGTTTTGACCATTTTTCCCTCGAAGACGTTTTTGGTACCCCGAGCCTCGGGATTTACTTAGAGTTACTTAGAGCCTAAGTAACCTCACAATTACACAAAGCACCAAAGACAGAGGAAAAATATGTTCCCTTTACTCTCTCGGATGCACACTTCATCTTTCAAATTTCTTGAAATTTTTTTGCGGTTTAAGGAGAATCGAGGCTAGTTTAGGCTCGGGATTACTTGGGGAAAGACTCACCATCGATTGGGGAAACAAAGGTAATGATTTCAAGCCTAAAATCATTGTGCTTTCTGATTTTCAGTTGATTTTTTGGAGTTTATAAAACTCAACTTTGATTTTTGGATTTGAAGGGGTTTTGGCCAAGCTTTTGCTTGGGTTTGAGCTACTGAATTGTTTGGGGGCTTTACTTTTGAGTTTTAGCTATGTTTGGGTAGGTTTTTGGAGGGATTTGGCTTAAAGAAAACAAAGAAAAAACTGGGTTTTCATGTTGATTTGTGACCCTCTTCTTGGGGTGTCGCGACTCCCTTGAATGTTAGGAGAAGGAGGTGCCTTCGGGCCATTTCAGTCGTGACGCCTGCTAGGGAGCGCCACGGCGTGGGTTGAAGTAGAGGAGAGATTCGACTCTTTGACTTGGGGCGGGTCGCGGCTCCTTTGTTTTGAGCCGCGACGTTTAAAGGGTTTTGAGCCTTGGGAGGGTTTTTTAGTACGGGAACTCAAACCTAAGGGCTCGGGAATCGATCCTACTACAATGTTTAGTAGAATTCAATGCCTCGCAGGATAAGACTCGGTCCAGAAGCCTTTATTCGGTCATTTTGACATGATTATCTATTGGTTGTGACTAGGTTATCGCTAGGGGCTCGGGACCAGGGTCGTGCTCGAGGGTCGTTCTTAAGACACTTTGCACTCGGACCTAAGATAAGAAAACTGCATCCAGTGTGTGATATATATTATTAGGGCTTGGCCCGATTGTTGATTATAATTATGAATAGGGCTCAACCCCTGAGAATGAACGTGAATTAGGTTATGCTTGAATGCTCTGTGACTGGATAATTTTTTAATGAATGATTGCCTTGTTTGCATAGGTAGGGCTTGGCCCCATTAAGGCACATTGTTATTGATGTGTTTGTGCTTGATTGGTTAAGATACCATAATTTATATGTATGCATACTTGTATTGTCTGAAGTATGCTTATTTTTATCGGTATCTATATTTGTATCTGATAATCTGGTTATCTGAATGTTTGATTAAAGTCTCGACTTATTAGTCAAGGACGGCAATAGCGCGTTGCGCACTGGTCGAGAGGCTTAGGCCCAATAAGAGACGTACTATTATGTTGGCCGACCCTATGGTTGTTGGAAAATATAATGCTTGGCTAGCTCTATGGCTAGTTACTCAAAGCTAAGGGCAAGGGCCCCAGGTGACTCTATGGTCACAAAGCTAGGGCATAGGGCCCCAGATTGACTCTATGGTCATCTATTAAGGGCAGTGGGCCCCAACATGATGCCATGATCATTTATTTGTAATTGTATGCATGTATGAGTAGGTTATTACTGTTGGGCATGCTAGATATGTACTTGGAATCTGTATTTATAGTTCACGTACATGTTTAAGTTTTTTTGCTGAGCCTTGGCTCACGGGTGCTATGTGGTGCAGGTAAGGGAAAAGGGAAGCTTGACCAACCATGAGTTGGAGAGCTTCGGTGGCGGCATGTATATATGTGGCTGCTCATCCACCATGACCGAGAATATCTCAGAGGAACTAGGGTTGTATCCCTTATTTTTCCACTTAGGGCGGTTGGTTGTAACTTTTGACTTATGTATACCCTTTTAAACACATGTTTGTAATATTTTTGGGATCTCATGTATGTATGAAATTTTTAAATGAAAAGTCAATGTTCCTTGACCAAATTTTTTAACCCTAACCCTTGACATTAACCTTAGTAACATGTTTATAATCAAACAAATTGATTAGCAAGTCAAAGACTATTTAAAGTACACAGTGTAACAATCCTGGATTAGGAGGATGTTACGCTCCACTTTTTGGAATGAGGTAATAAATGGATTCAATTATGTAAAATCACACATGGGAATTGGTAGACCTTCCACAAGGTTAAAAAACAATTGGGTGCCAGTGGGTATTTCAAGGGAAATATCACACCGATGACACATACAAACCTTCAAAGCTAGATGAGTAGGTAAAAATTTTAAACAAAAGGAAGGAATTGATTATTTTGACACGTATGCACCAGTTACTAAGACAACTACAATAAGAGTTTTATTTGCCTCATCATCAATATATAACCTTTATGTTCATCAAATGGATGTCGAAATGATATTCCTAAATGGAGATCTCGATGAGGAGACCTATATTGAACAACCAGAGGGTTTTTTTCTAAGGATAAATGAGCATAAAGTGTGTAGGCTTGTTAAATCATTATATAGTTTAAAACAAGCACCAAAACAATGGCATGAGAAGTTTGATACAGCTATGTTTCAGATGGATTTAAACGCAATAATGTAGACAAGTGCTTATACTCTAAGACTTGTGATGGCTATGTTATCTTGGTGTGTCTATATATTGATGATTGTTGATTTTGAGTAATGAGATGAGAGACATAGTAGAAATAAAGAGGTTTCTATTTTCCACTTTCTAGATGAAGGAACTTTGAGAGGTCGATACCTTCTTTGGTATAAAAGTGAGAAGAAATATTGGGGGTTATGCCTTAAGTCAAGCTCACTTTGTTGAGAAAGTGATTGACAAGTTTAGTAATCTCAAAATCAAAGAGGCGAATAAACCATTTGATTCAAGCATAAAACTTGAAAAGAACAATGGCAGAGTGATGAGCAAACTAAGTATGTTTACTAGCAATTCAAGTATAGAACATTGGAAGGCAATTGAGAGAATTCTAGGGTAACTAGAGAGGACCAATGTAAATGTGGAAATTTTTCCTTGTGAATTCTATTCACGAGTGAAGCTCTATACTACGAGACATCCTAAAAGGGCGTCACATGATGGTGATAAGGGCGTCACATGATGGTGAGGGAGTTGGGATAAGAGAGTCACCCTCACTAGGCGAGGGCCTTCGGCCGCTTGCCAATCCAAACTTCACCCTCGCTATGCGAGGGTCCCTACCTGGTTGTCCGCGTACACCCCGTTCCATTAGGCATCACGCCTCGCCTGCACTCGGGAGAAGAAGGTCAGCCTCGCTACGCGAGGTGCCCTCGCTATGCGAGGTTGAGGCTTTGTTGTGGCATCCGTTCCCATAGCCTCGCGATGCCTGCACCCGAGGGGAGGAGAGGCAGCCTCGCTATGTGAGGGACCCTCGCTATGCAAGGGTGCTGCCTTGTTGCGGCACCCGTACCCCGAGCCATGCCTACACCCGAGGGAGAAGGGCCAGCCTCGCTATACGAGGGTGTGGCCTTGCCACGACGCCCATGCTACGAGCCTCGTGTCCATGTGACCTGCATAAGCTGGCCCTGACCCCTGGCGCCTTGGCTTCTTAGGACACGCATAGGTTGAAGCCTCCTTGACATAGGCACGGGGACAACTTGGAGGAACCTTATTGATATTCCAAATGAACATGGGGCATTGAACGGGGATTGATGAGGATGACCGAGTACGGAACACGTGCGCTGATACGGGGCGTACGGTTGTGAAGAACAGAGGCACGACCCTGTGATCTGCATCTGAGGAGTAGTGGCGGTACGGACCTGTACGAAGAGTAGTGGTGCCACTTGGACACCCCCGACCATACGCCAGAGCCGACAGTACTATGTCCTAGGCCATAACTCTGACACCATCAGGGTAGACACCACTACGCCCTGAGCCACTACACTATCAGAGTACCTGTGTACGTCCCTGTCGTCTGGGACTTGTTTGTATCCAGGGCCAATAGAGCCCCCCTATAAATAGGCTCCAACCCCTCAGGCTAAGGGGTTGGAAAAACTGGGTGTATGAAAGAGATTTAAGAAATATATGTTTCTGGTTTTCATTGTTGCCTGAGTTTTCTTCTGTTGATTAGAGTTCTTCCTATCTGATTCAAAGCTTTCTATAGTATAGAGATTGAAATTTTCTAACCATCAATCGTTGACGAGTTCTTACCGTCAACAACGAAGAAGCTAGATCTCCAATATTTTCTAAGATACTTGAGGGATACTATGACGCAAGTTGGATATCGACTGTGGGAGACAATTTCTCCACCATCGGTTAGGTGTTATGCTCAAAAGAGGAGTGGTTTCTTAAGGGCCCAAATAAGCAAACATACATTTCACTGAACCATGGAGAATGAGTCTATAGCTCTAGCGGTAAATGGCAAAGAAGCCAAGTGGCTTAGGGTTTTCATGAGGAATATCCCAATGGTGATAAACAAGCCACATTAGCTAGAGCTTACAATGACATATATATATAATGAGAAGTCTAGACATATAAGTCTAAGACGTGAGTATGTGAGACAATCGATTCGAGGAGGAATAATATCAATCTCATATATTAAGACAAGTGAGAACTTAGCAGATCAATTTACAAAATCTCTTGTAAAGAGGTTAGTAAGTTCCACTTCAAAATGAATGATGCTGAAACTCCTAGAATAATATATTCATCAATGATGGAAACCCAACTCCAAACTTGTATACATCAAGGCCATGTGTTTAATGTGTAAGAACAAGTCATTGAGTGAATAGTTTCAACACTAACATAGTCGTGAGTTCCATCCAAGAATGGTTAGTATTGGTTGCTACTGAGTGAGGGTTAAGCCTAGGGCTTTTAATGAAGTTCAGTTGTGTGCAACAAACATCTCTAAAGGTAGCAAATATGTTGTAAGAAATTAACCTATGTGCACTCAGGGAAAGAGTTCATTGGGTAAGAACTTCACATCTCTTAGGGAAAGATATTCATATATTCTCATGATTAATAACTTTTAGAAATCAAGTCATTTAAAAACATTTTTTAAATATAGACAATAAGATATTTATGAGATTAGGAGTTCTCATCCAACCATGCCTAGCATTATAATTTTTTTTTAATACAATCTAATTTTACTAGAAATACAGTTCCGTAAGAGTAATTATTAGAACACACTCGAATATATTACAAACTCAAATTATACATGGGATAATATATATCATTATTTTTAGCTACTTAATTTAAAATAATGAGTCCTACATGAAAATATTTAAATGGCCAAAATCCATAACTCATCATAATATGTAATCCAATTCGTGAGCCACCATTGAGTTCTCGTGGATTATGCTGCCTTTGACAAAGACCACCTGTGTTGGAGCTATGATCCTTGGGAGGAAGTCCCTTAATCGGTTGACCAATATTTTGGAGATGACCTTGTAGGAGACATTACAAAGGGCAATGGACCTTTACTCATTAACACTGGTGGGACACTTCTTTGGTATAAGAACTAGATTTGTTTCATTGATGTAGTTCGGCAGTTCACTAGTTCTGAAAAAGTGTCGAACCATTTTGATAATGGATTCAATGACCGCATTCCAATGATGGATATAGAATGATGGTGGCATACCATCCTTCCCTGGCGCTTTGTCTCTTCCTAACGTTCTCAAAGTGGTTGAGATTTCTTGATGGTCACATCACAAATTAACGAACCAATAAATAAAGGACAAAACTACATGTATTGATTATATCAATGGACTACAAAAGAAAATTCTGTAAATATAATTCTATAAATATTTAGATTGCAATTCCATATTTATAGTGGAGTAATCATAGAATTAATAAATAAGATTATTAGATTAAAGTGTTTAATTGATAATCTGGTTTATTAGAGCCTCTTATTATAGGTCCATGGTCCCTAGATCGCCTCTGTCCTACACTATCAAGGATGAGGATGTCAAAAGAATGGTTTGTAGAGAGAAGGGTTAAATTGCAAATGAATTAATTTTCCAGAGCAAGGAAATAATTATGTGATAGTTATGGGCAATTGATTAATTATTTATTTAACTCTATATTTTTTATTTTGAAAAACTATATGTTAAAATAAATTGTAATCATGTGTGGATTAATATATAGAGAGATTAATAATTATCTTATTCGTAATAAAATATTTATTTATTTATTTCAAAACTGATATTTTAAGACAAAGTTAATTTTGAATTGATTGATATTTATTTGAGATAAATATGTTATCTTAAATATTAATTAAACAAACAAATGAGAAAATTAGGGATAACCCTAATAGTGGCACACGACACACTCACTATGCGGTGAGTGTGTGGCGCCATTCAAGGATTGAAATATCCCTGGGATTTTGAATTTTAATTTTATTTGTTTATTTAATTATTCTTTTTAAATATGATTTAAATTAAATAATTAAATAGGTTATAACTGATAAGTTTTATTTTAAATAAAATAAAGATTAATTAATTATCTTTATAAAACTGAAAGAGCGATACTTTCAGGAGGAAGAATTTTTTAGAGATCAAAGTTGTTTGACTCTCAGACTCTCTCCCAGAAAAAGAAAGCGATCGATTTTTCTAAACCTGAAAATCTATTTACAACACCCTCTCTCTTATCAAACCTCTCTAGATCTCATGTACTGAATACATCTAGAGAGTTCTTAATCAACATTTTGATTCCTACGTGCCCACACACATCCTTGTGTGTTTTGAAGATTGATCTGAAAGATCAAGGTGTGAGCTTTCAAAATAAGGATAGGAAGATCGTTGATTTGTACAAAAAGATTCGTAGACTCTTGATTGGCTACAAGAGGTAATATATAATCTATTTGTGTATGATTTAATATATCTATATATGTATGATCCTCAGTAGTTTTAATAATTTTTTAAAAAAGACACATTCCGCTATGTATCTTCATTTTTCATATTTAATACCAATAATTGGTACCAGAGTAGTCTATATATATATATATTAAATGTTGTGTGAGTTTCTTGCATTTGTTATCTGTATGTTGATATATATATATATTGAATGAATAAATATGTTTTTCGAATATATGGTTGAATGATGGATCGTTAATTATATAGTGCTATTGGTGTAACGCCCTACTTCCTTAGAGCCGTTACTAAGTGAGTTTAAAATGTGCATTCAACTCGCTAATCGAGATTTTAGGTCAAAAAGTGTAATTAAATCATAAACAAAGTTATAAACTTTGAAAATAATTCCATTTACTGAAATCATAAAGTGTTTAACAATTGGGATCCCAAATACTGTTTAGAAATATTTACAACATATAAGTACAAACTAGGTCGACTAGACGTCAAAATCTAGGTTTTAATACAATCATCTCTCAAAACCACTGGTTGTGGCAGCCAGGCAGGCCAAACATGTACGCGCCGCTTCACGCTCTTGGTACTCATGGTTGGTCGATTTTCCCCTTGCCCTTACCTGCACCACAGAGCACCCGTGAGCCGAAGCCCAGCAAGAAAATCCTCACAAGCAGAAAATATATGCATAACAAACACTTAGCATATAAACAGGCCATCAATAGGCTAAACACATACGGCCATGCCGTCCCAAGCGCTTTACCAGGCCCTGGGTTTGCGGTCCACACAGTGAGGATATCCCAGGTATCCCATAGGGTCTTGCCCTGGGAACTCGCACTCCACGTGCTCAATGCTGCTCCTGGCCCCTTGCCGCACTCGGCCTTCCACTCCACGTGCCTAACGCCGTTCTCGGCCCCTTGCCGTTCCCGGCCCCCGTTGACCTCGGCCTGCGCCGTTCCCGGCCCTTGCCGAACATTTACACAAATTGCATTAATAGCATCATAAAACATACACTGAACATTAACAAATTCAATCCAAGGGATATGCTCTGCAATTAAAAACATATTGGGCTCTGCCCTGCATACAAGCTCTATGGGAATAGTGGTTTTCTTACCTGCGTCCCGAGCTCTCCGAGCACCGATATCCCGAGCACAGTCCCCAAACTTGATCCTCGCCGAAACCCTAGTCACAACGCATTAAAAATATTCATTCATCAAGTTCTAATCCAATAATTAGTCTCAAACCATAATTATAATCTCCGGGGCTTTGAATTCTATCAATCTGGGTGATAAAATCCGTCCCGAGCCTAAACTATTGAGTTCCCGAGCCTAAAGCCCCTCTAGAACCCAAAAATACCTTAAGTGCCGCAGATCTAGGGACCCATGTCACGGCCCCCAGCTCAACCCGAGGTCTTGCCTCATAATTGCCCACACGCGCTGCGACCCTTACTGAAGGGCACCGCGGCTTGCCTCCAATTCCTGACGCCCCAAGATCAAGGGGGCTGCAGCTCAGCGTGAATAGAGCCGCGACCTTAACCCTCGAACCCAGAAAATCACCATGTTTTTACCTCAAAAATCAATCCAATTTTACCCAAAATCAAGCTAACAATTCCAGATAATCATCACAAAGGTTCTAGCCCAGAGTCAGCATCAAAACCTATCTAAAACCTGCTACAAAAACTCAGCTAAACACCAATGAACAGATCAAATTCTACTCACATCTCACATGCATTTCCTAAGAAAAAAGTAGAAATCAACCATAATTCTCAAAGTTAGAGCTTACCCTTGCTGAGTTATGATTTAGAATTGATCCCCTAAATTCCCAACTTTAATTCCTCAAGCTCCAAGCCCTGGTTTTCTGGTTAGAGTCTCCCAAGCTCTTCTCCAATTCTTAGTTCTTGACTGTTTTCTTTTCCTAGCTTGTTTCCTTGAGTTGTCTTAGAAATTAAAGGGGAGAGAGAATAGAAGCTATCTTCAGCTGAGAAGGAGAAGTGAATGTCGATTTCTAAGTTTCTAAAAACTTCCTAGACTTTGTTTTATTTAACTTAGGCTTTAAGACTACCTCAAGGCTTGGGGTGCCAAAAACGTCCCCAAGGGCCAAATGGTAAATTTCCCCAATATTCCCTCCTAAACATTCTAACCTCAAATATATCTCCAAATATTTATTTCCACAACCCGATAACCCAATAATACATGTAATACCCAAAATACCCCTCGACTCGCCCTGATTCGGATTCTCAACCCCATTGTGACTTTCTGGCTAATTGCTCCCTAGAACTGTCTCGGATCGTGCTACACAGTTATCACATACATATCATATTTATCACATTTATGCCCTGAACGGGCTAAAATCACCAACATAACCCTAAAATCCAAACAGGGCCCACATGCATATTCAATTCAACTAAACATGCATCTCTATCACACATTCACATAAATTCACATATTATAACCATAATCACCCATTACCCTCCAAGCACGCTAATCAAGGCCCTAAGCCTTATTAGCAAATTTGAGTCGTTACAATTGGATTAGGATTTGAATTTCTAGATCTTGTGTAAGCCATAAGGGCATAAGATTTTCGTAAAATTTATTTATGAAATTGAGATCTGAAAATTTTGTACACAAGAAAAAGGAAGACTCAAGCCACCAACCACCAAGCCTGTGGCCCAAGCCCTAGCCAGACACACTAGTCGAGTCTATGCTCCCCGCAGCTTCTATGCACCTGCGTCAGGCGCTCCGTGCACCAACACCCAAGCCCACGCCATCGCCAAGCTACCTCTGCCCCTTGTGCACCACATGCGCACCAAGATTTAGGCACACCCGCACCTCCCTGTGTGCCCAGCCCTTCGCCTACCCATGCTCGCCCATGATCCCAAGCCATGCCCCTTGCGGCTAAGGCATGCCGAGCCCTATTGGCTCTCCTAGCCATCGACCCTAATGATCTAGGGCACCAATCTTTGTGCCCAAACTAGAACCTATTTTTATGATATTAATTTTTTATTTAATTAATTTTTTAATTGTTTGAATTTAAAAGATTAATTATCTCATTTTATTTTTGTTAGAAAAATAAAATATCTTATCTTAAGTTTAAATAATTTTTAGAATTTGATTCTTTAATTATTTAAATTCAACTAGTTGTCCGTATTTTTTCATAGCCAACACATGGTAGTCCCCAGTGGCTGGCTACGGGGTATGCATGCATACTCGGGGCATGCTATTTCCCGAGGCTTGTAGTCGGAGAAAGGTCCTAGTTTAGAACATGTCTGGGGAGGACGGTAGGTGCCTTAGTGAGTTGGTTGCCGAGTTTCAACCTCGAAGACAGAGTTTCTCTAGATCGAACAGTTAAGGCAAGAGGTTGTGTCTAGATTGCCTCCCAGGCCCGAGGCTCTGGTTCTTGGACTTGGGAGGTGGAGCAACGTGTCAATGACAGCGGGTTCTCAGAGTCAGAAGATTGTCTAACAACATTTGTGGGCGATTTGTCAAGAGGGTTGTCAAGGTACGACTCAAAAATTTGCATGCCCACTACGCCACCTGACACGGAAATGCGTGCAACATGCCCTGACAGTTGCATGGGCATGTTCCCCGTAAAGTGGTTACCTTTCTGCAATGTGCCCCGCAAGTCCCGCTTGGGCCGTAGCCTCTGATTGTAGCCAATTATGGGAGGAATGTGCTTTAGTTCAGTGTAATTAGCATTAATGACCCCAACCACTATAAATAGGGCTAGAAGTCTCATTGTAAAGGGTTTGATTTTTATTAAGAAATACTTGCACTCATAGCAATCTAAATGCTGCCTAAGAAGATACTATGGAAGATTGCAACCTCAAGCTTGCAATCTCTCTAATACGAAAGACCTATGGACTAGGGTTCTTTTATAACCTAAACCATGTAAGCATCTGTGATCATATAGCTATTTCTTTAACCTCTTTCATAAACGTTGATAGTGAAAAAGGCAGTCAACATTTTGGTGCTTTCATTGAGAGCTTGAGGAAAGCATTTGAAACACTCGCGATCATGTTGACTCTACAAAGAAATGTTACAGATGAAGTGTCCCCTACCGCCGGATTTGAAGGGGGAGAGCCCAGTAGGTAACCACCTCAGGACGTGCCTGAGATGGCGGAGGACTACGATGAATATGCTTAGTTCGATGGCGAGGACAATGATGTCGACCGGGAGTATTATAAGGATGAATATCCTCAGCCCATGGAGGCAAAAGAGACGCCAAAAGTAGTGGTGCTCTGCGAGCCGGTGGCTAACCAGCAACAGAAGCTTGACACTCAAGAGGGTAACATCATTTCTCTTCATGAGATGGTGCTTTCCATGAAGGCTACTCTTGCAGCCCAAGGGTTGCGAGAGGACCCCCACGGCAACACACCAGATGGGCACCCAACAGGTGTGACACCGATGCATCTTGTTGGAGTGCCACTTGTCAACATAGCTGAGGTGCTACCAGAGCACCTGGCTGCGGAGGTAGAAGATCCGCCAGCTGGGGTGCCCAAAGGGCACCCAGCAGGAGTTGGAGCCTCAGCGCCACCACAAGATCGTGGTAAAGGGAAGGCAAATGATGACCCCACCTCGAAACATAAGAGGGTCTGTCAAGAGCCCGAGGGCCACCCAGCGCCGCAAAAAGCTGTTAAGGGCAATGTGACAAGTGCCCGAGGACACCGCCATGCAGACAACGCCCATGGAGCTCGAGGCCATCCACCCTAACGCGCTCATACAGACTGCACGAGGCTAGGAGCTGGTATCCCTTAAGGACCTAACCAGCCCCACAGAAACCATCGCCTGAGGAATGCCCCATAGAATCAGATTTAGGGCATCAGTGCTTCGATAAACGAAAACGAGTCTGGCGGAGAAACAGAAGTGGCCGACCCGGAAGATAATGATGTTTTTCGAGGACAAACCGACCTCTGAGACAACCTCAATGCTTGGAGGTGTAATAAGGTTGGAGTACATGAGCATGCTGATAGAGGCCTGTCAGACCTCTGAGACAATCTCAATGCTCGAAGACAGGATTGCCTGGCGCAAAGAATCAACAAGGAATGTGACCCGCTCCGGGCCGAATAAAAAAGTCTGAAGCAGATAATGCTTCAAATGGCCAGGTGACAAGGCCACGAGTCTTGTGCTCCTCACCCCGTCGTGGCCCCACTACCTCTGGGATTCAATATGTCAAACATACCTGGGATCCCACAGACCATCTGTCCAAATTTAACAGGTTAATGTCGGTGCATCGTGTCTTCGACGACGTTCCATGTGTTCCCCCTCACCCTGATGAGACCAGTAGATGAATGGTTTAAGAAGCTCGGACCTGGGTCCATTCAGACATGGAAACATTTATCATCCACCTTCTGGAGACAATTCATAGGAGTACAGAAGGTGAGCTTTGAGGTCAATGCCTTGGACAATATCAAGCAAGGTTCGTTTAAGACCCTCAAGGCTTACATCAAACGTCTAAAAGAGGGAGCAGAAAGAACCAAGAGGGTTGATGATAGCCAACAGTTGATGGCGTTGCAGCCTGGCATCCGCGCGGAATCCCCACTCTGGGATGATCTCCAGTGAAGGGGATGCCGACATCTCGATGACTTCATTTGTTGAGCTCAAGAATACATTAGCTGGGAAGACGCCCAGATTGGGGCATTCAGAGTGTCCGCCCTTTTTCCTGCCTCAGGCCATGCTCCTGGACCTTCGACATCAGGAATCCAATACTCCCCCTATGCTCACTTTCAACAGGGGTCATTAGGAGCCCAACCTGGCCAAGGCACCGCCCCTTCTGGCTATAGCACTATGGCAACTCTAGGATTTGGTGTGTCTTCGACTGGGTTTGGGGAAGCACCCACTGGATACAACACTTTTCATCTTGCATTCAGTGTTGGAGTTGTCGCCCCATCCCAGCCGACTGAATCCAGTCGAGCTCTCAGTGGCATGAGTTGTGGAGGAAAGGGCAAGGGTCGCAAACCCAGGGGAAGCGGGATCATACAGCCCGAGAATGGAGCCACGTCAGGCGAGAAGTATGTCTCACAGTACTTCGAATATAATGATTTGGTGGACTCCCGAGAAAACATCTTCGTGGCCACGACTTAGCATGTACACTATAGGAAGTTGCAGCCCATCTGGAGAGACAGGGATAGGCGGGACCCTGGAAAATTCTACTATTTCCACAATGACATAGGGCATCACAGTAATGAGTGTCGCCAGCTCAAGGACGAGATTAAGAATCTTATCAAGCTGGGACACCTCTATCAGTATGCTAAGGGTGCCCCGCATCAAACACAACCACTCGTAGTTGGGGCGACGGTCCCACCTGACGTTCCTCAGGTCCCGACCATGACTCCGATTGGTCCCTTGCATCCAACAGCCCAAGGACCTCCTCTAGTAAAAGGGTGGGTCAGAACCATATCAGGAGGGCCTCACCTAAGGGGCACCTCATGAAGCTCACATAACAGATATACGCGAGCTTTGAACTAGGACAATGAGGTAATGAATTTTACCCAATTACCTGTCCAAATTCCACGAATGACTGACCAAGTCATAACATTCTCTGAAGACGACGCTAGGAGAGTGCATTTTCCACATCATGATCTGTTGGTGATTGAAATCCAAGTCTCCAACAAGATGGTGGCTCGGATTCTGGTAGATACGGGAGTTCAGTGAATATCCTGTTTCGATCAGCCTTTGAGAAGATAGAACTGACTACAGTAGACTTATCCCCATGTGCCTCGACGTTTTATGGGTTCTTGGGAGAGGCCCTCATCTCGAAGGGACAGATGAAGCACCCGGTAATTCTTGGAGAAGTACCTTGCCAAGCTTTTAAGTACTGCACATTCATGGGGGTGGATTGTCTCTCGGCATACAATTCCATTTTGGGACAACCAACACTAGTGGAGTTCGGAGCCGTCACTTCCATCTGCCATCTGTGCATGAAATTCCCCACGGATGCGGGAATTGGAACCGTCCGCGATGACCAAAAGGAGACAGGACAATACTATAATGTCTCCCTCAAGGCTCCCGTAATGATGGTAAGAGAAGAAGTTCCCGAGATCTTCAAACCCCAGGCGGTGCAAGTTGTGCAGGACTCGAGGCCTGACGATTTATACCCAAGGGTTCAAGAGGAGAGGTCCATCAAACCCATAGAGGAGGTGGTTCTAGATACCTCCACCTCCGACCGGAAGGGAAAAGTCGGGGGAGACTTGAAGCCAGAAATTCGAGAACCGTTAGTGGTCTTCCTCTTGGAAAACCAATATGTGTTTGCATGGTTACATTCTGACATGACTGGTATTGATCCCAATGTCATATGCCATGCCTTGAATGCTGACCCAGGCTTTGCCCCCATCCAGCAGAAGCAACAGACGTTCGATCAAACCCAGAAAGAGGCCCTCAAGGGTGAGGTAGACAAGCTCATCTCCAATGGCTTTATCTGAGAAGCTCAATACCCCAGATGGCTGTCCAATCCTGTCCTTGTGCAAAAGCTGAATGGCACTTGGAGGACATGCATATACTTTTCAGACCTTAATAAGGCATGTCCAAAGGACTGTTTTACACTCCCTAAGATAGATCAAATGGTCGATGCCACCTCCGTTTACGAGTTGCTATCGTTTATGGACACATACTCAGAATATAACCAAATATCCATGCATGCCGCTGATCACGAGCACACTAGCTTTCAGACCAAAAAGGGCGTATATTGTTACATCGTAATGTCATTCGGGCTGAAGAACGCTGGTGCTACTTACCAAAGGCTGGTTAATAGAATGTTTAAGAACCAATTGGGGTGGAACATGGAGGTCTACGTGGATGACATGTTGGTTACGTCCCGGACCACCCCAGATCATGTAAGAGACCTGGCTGAGGTCTTCGCGGTGCTCCGTCGATTCGGGATGAAGCTCCCAAATGTGCACTTTTGGGGTGGCTTCCGGCAAATTCTTAGGCTTCATTGTAAGCGCTCGGGGGATCGAGGCGAACCCCAAAAAAATTAAGGCGTTAATTGAAATGCCTTCTCCCTAGAAGCATAAGGATGTTTAGAACCTGACAGGGAGGATCGCATCCTTGAGCCATTTTGTCTCCAAGGCAATAGATAAGTGCGTCCCTTTCTTCAACATTCTCCAAGGGGTCAGAGATTTGCATGGATAGAGAAGTGCGAACAGGCGTTCCAACAGCTCAAGGCGCACATGGAAAACCCTCTGATACTATCCAAGCCAGTAGATGGAGAGCCCCTCCTACTTTACATGGCTATGTTGGAGGACGTCGCTAGTGTCGCGCTGGTTAGGGAGGAAAGTCGCGTTCAGCACTCCGTCTATTACATCAGCAAGAGGCTCCTCAGAGCGGAGTCTAGGTATCAGTTGATGGAGAAGTTAACTTTTGGCTTGATGGTGGCCTCTCGGAAGCTAAGACCTTACTTCTAGGAACACTCAATTAAGGTCCTAACCAACCACCCGCTCAGACAGGTCCTTCAGAAGCCCAAGTCGTCAGGGAGGCTCTTGAAATGGTTGGTGGAATTAAGTTAGTTAAACATCACCTTTCTCCTAAGTACGACCTTAACAGGACAGGCACTTGCTGACTTCATCACCGAGTGTACTGAGAATCAAGAGAAATCCGAGTACACCCCAGTCGTCGGACCTGTGTGGAAGTTGTTCGTAGATGGATCTTCAAATGAGAATGGTGTAGGGGCGGGACTCATTTTGGTCTCCCTCGAGGGGCATAGAGTAAATAGCGCTCTTCGCTTCAGATTTAGTGCCTCTAATAACGAGGCTGAATACGAAGCCTTAATCACTGGACTTCGCGTGGCACTAGAACTCAAGGCTGAAGGGTTCGAGATATTTAGTGATTTCCAGTTTGTGGTGAACCAAATTCTCAGAGAATAACAAGCCCGGGGCACAAAAATGGCAGCATACTTGGCAAAGGCTCAAAAAATGTTGTACAACTTTCGAAAGTTCACTATTCGGCAAGTGCCGATGGAGCAAAATTCCAATGCAGACACCCAGGAAAAATTGGCCACAACCAAAGACGCCGAATTAATCAGCCTAGTCCCCATCAATTACTTAGATTCCTCGAGTATCGTGGCTCCAGACGAAGTAGAAACATTGCAACCTCAAGATGAGTGGATGAAGCCGATAATTAAATAGCTCGTCTCTGGGGAATTGCCCCAGAACAAGAAGGCTGCCCGGAAGCTACTGTACCAAGCGCCGAGATATAAAGTCATGGATAATAGGCTTTACAGATGAGGCTATTCATTGCCCCTGCTTTGGTGTGTGTTGAAGCAGGAGGCCAGTTCAGTACCGCAGGAGGTACATGATGGTTTCTGCCGATCACGCCTGGGGGCAAAGCCTTTCCAAGAAGATATTAAGACAAGGATATTTCTGGCCCACCATGAATGGAGATGCGATGGATTATGTTAAAAGACGCGACAAGTGCCAGCGTTTCTCCAACGTCCCCCGAGCACCTCCAAATGAGCATACTCAAATGACCAGCCCATGGCCTTTTGCCGTTTGGGGGATCGACCTCATTGGATCTCTTCCTACAGGGAAATGAGGGGTGAAATATGCCATAGTGGTTGTTGACTACATCACGAAGTGGGTTGAGGCCAAACCGCTCGCTACCATTACCTCCAAAAAGGCCTTGGACTTCGTCGTTAAGAATATCGTTTGCCGGTATGGGCTTCCGAGGAAGATAGTCTCTGACAACGGATTAGAGTTTGAGAGTGAAGTATTCACTGACTTCTGCCAACGACATGGTGTCATCAAGAGCTTCTCTTCCGAAGCCCATCCACAGGCTGACGACCAGGTGGAGGCAGTGAACAGGACGCTTAAGTCCACTCTGAAGAAAAGGCTGGAGTAGGCAAAATGAGCTTGGCCCGAGGAGTTTCCCAACACTGCCCAGACCTCCACCAGCCGTTCTCCCTTCTCGCTGGCCTATGGGTATTAGGCTATGCTCCCAGTGGAAGCAGCAATCTCCACACACTTACAGGATACGTATGATCCGACCATGAACCATGCCTTACATCAGGAGTCCCTGGACCTCGCGGAGGAGCTACGCAAAGCTTCTCAGCTACGAGTTGCGTCCTACCAGGAGAAGGTGGTTAGGTATTTCAACTCCAAAGTGGAAGACAAAAAATTTGGGGTTAGATACCTGGTGTTATGAAGAGTCTTCTTAGCCACCCGGAATCCAGGTGCAGGAGTGCTCGGGCCCAACTGGGAGGGCCCGTACCAAGTCGAGAGCGTTATATGTCCATGTACATATACTTATTCTCCACGCCTGGAATGCCAAGCATCTTCACTGGTATTACCAGTAGCAACTGCAAGAAACATTTTTTTTTTTGTTTTCTGTAAAACACTCTGTAGCCTTCAGGCACATATAATGGAGACCGAGTATGTAGTAAATCATGGTAAGAAGTTTTTTTATTTTTCCTATGTCTTTTTCTTTAGTTTCCGTTATATTTTTATTAATGATGTGTTAAGAGCATCCGCGTCCAAACAAGTGTCCGCAGACCAGTCTTCGATCACTTGGGGGGCAGGGAGTTAGGGTAACACTACACTGCACAAGGGACATCCTAGGACCTAAACTTGTATGGCGAAGAGGAGTAAGCATAATGTTGCCAACCCAAGAGTGGAAAGTCTCAGGAATCTAACCAAGTCTAGCCTAGAAGGTAGCTTTTTTTGGGTAGAACTACGCTTAGCACCTAAGAGCTAGATAGCCCAAGTAGTGCGAGAATATACTGGTCATCTCCCGCGGACATGGTGCCCGAGGAGTTCTGACCATGTCTATTGATCTCGAGATGCGAATGGAATGTCGAGTACCCATACTTGGCCTCAAGAGATCCGCGATATGGGGAGCTTGGCTAGTCGACGAGCAGAGCACCCTTAGTATCGATGTATCCCATATCTAGAAAAGCCAGGATAACAGTCAGGAATTTAGGTTACCTCCCGAGGATAGCGTGTGCTCGGAGAGTAATAATCAAATCCTAATATGTACAATACGCAGGCGGCCTATGCCTGGGCCTCGCCATAACCTCACCTCCCGAGAACACATCCTAGGAGATAGGTATGCACTTGGGGGCAGTGTCGAAACTCTCGCCTCCTCGAGTAGTGCACACTCGGGGCCAGTTGTTTTCACACTCCCGAATCCCTAAAAGCTTGAATCTTTGGGGCATAGGGCCGGCGTACGGTAAATCCTGTGTCAAAGTCACTTCTAAGACTATGGGCCTACCAGAGAGTAAACGCGGGACATGTTTAAAATAATTTGAGTTCTTATTCTCATGACATTCGTGTTACATTTTAATTTATAGAACCATGTCTAAAATAATATGAGTTCTTGTTCTCGTGACATTCGTGTTACGTTTGAATTTATAGAAGCATGTCTAAAATAATTTGTGTTCTTGTTCTTGTGACATTCGTGTAACATTTAAATTTATAGAACCATGTTTAAAATAATTTGAGTTCTTGTTCTCATGACATTCGTGTTATGTTCGAATTCTTATAACCATGTTTAAAATAATTTGAGTTCTTGTTCTCGTGACATTCGTGTTACGTTTGAATTTATAGAACCATGTTTAAAACAACGATCGAGTTCTTGTTCTCATGACATTAGTGTTACGTTGAATTTATAGAACCAAAGGTCTAAATCAGTTTGAGTGCTTGTTCTTGTGACATTCTAGGTTACGGAAGATTCACAAAACCAAGCCAAACAAAAAACAAGGCAAGCTACATAATTCTTAGTTGGGTAAATAGTTACAACTATGTTCGGGGGCTCGAGCAACAGTTTGTCTATACCCCAAAAAGCCTATGGCACACAGGCCTAAATGCAAAAACTACAAGTGATCTTCGAGAACCTTCGCCACTAGTTCAATGATCGGACCACCACTGGGGGCACCCCTTGCCTGGACCGTCTCGGCAACTGAGGTTGCCTTGGTTGGTTGAGTGGCCTTGGTAGATGGGGTTGCTTCAGCCGTTGGGACCACTGGGGTTGCCTTGGCATCTTGGATAGCTCGCATGCGCTTTGTGAAGAGGATTTTATACTTCTCGGGCTCCCCAGTGAACTCCAAGTTCATATCCTGGTATTGGTTCCAAGCCATATAGAAGGCGTCCTCGGCAATGGACTCGGTCTCTTGTTTGAGCTTCTCCACCTAGCTCCTAGAAGACCTATCCATCTCCATGGCTTGGAGGGCCTTTCTCTCATCTAGCTCAGCCCGAACGATAGCCTCCTTAACTTGCTCCTAGAGCTGAGAATTCTCCAAGGCAACTCAGGTGATCTTAGCAGTAGCCTTCTTGGTTTCCTCCTGGGCTCGGTGCATGCCATCCATGGTCGCATGCTTTTCCCTTTCGGCCCTCTGTAAATCCTCGGAGATTTTTTGGAGAGCCGCCTCAAGCTCTCGAGAGCATTTTCGCTCGGCCTCGAGGGTTGTGGTTGTTAGAGCAAGCTCCTCCCGAGAACCCTTAGTCTTCTCCTTGAGGCAGGCGATCTTATATTGGGACCTTTGGATTTCATATGATTTCTCCATCATAATGTCTTCCAGGCGCTGGTAGGCTAAGGAAAACTCCAATAGGACAAATGCGTTAGCTTAATAACATCTGGTTTAATCGAATCCAAGAGCATGAATGATTTAACTTACCCGGATTGAGGCATACCAGCATGTGGCCACGAGAGATGCCTCATTACTATCGCCAAGCTGAGAGAAGCTTCGGGCAGTCAACTTGCACATAGTGGAGCTGACCCCCGGAAGGAGTTTGACGACAAGAGGAGTTACTATGTCCCCTAGCTTGTCAGAGAATAGGGTCTCCAACTCAGCTCATCCGATCAGAGGGATGATGGGTCTTTCTCGGGTTGGTTTGAGTTGCCGGAGGGCCTTGACTGTCTCGTGCAAGGCTGTGGTGCCTTCTTCCAGTGTTGCTTCAAAGTGTTGAAGCAATCTGTTGTACTACTCCAAAAAATCCCTCTCGTACCTCTCAGGGTATACTTAGAGACGGACTCGGGGTGGCATCGCCTCCTTCTCCAAGTTGGGGACTGATTCTTGTTTGGGATCTAGCACCTCCTCCAGTTTTGTCTCTTGTACCACCTCGTCTGAATCGAGCTAAGAGGAGATCTTTACCACTGAAGGCGTGGTAGCTGCAAGGGGCTCCTCGGGGGGGGGGGGGGGTGTGTGGAAATTCTTTGCCTTTTGGCTGAAGGGGAAGGATTGGGTTATTCCCGAGGGCATGACCCCTCTCCTGCCGAAGAGCTGGGGGTCGCTCCCATTCTTAGGGCAGACCGAGCAATGTCCGCCAATCCCATATGATCTGCAGGAGCAAGGCAATCGGTTACCATGCATACTATACAAGGACAATACAACAAAATAAGCTGCTCGGAGGCTCACCGTGAGCTAAGCCTCGGTGCAAGAAGTGAGGGTGTTCTATCCTATTCCTTGCCTCGCAGCTAATATTGGTGCCATAATAGCAAAACCAGCTTAAGGTCAAGGATGTCACTCAATTTAAGGGTATGAACCCGCGGGAGGCAGGTTGCCTCCAATGGTGGTGGAGATGTGCATCTACAACATCTTGGTAGTCTTGGAATTCTTCCCTAGTCCAACGCCGATGTGAGATTTGACCACAACAGAGGAGGGCTAGAGAAGCCCAAACATGACCAGGGCTTATCCTATCACCTACTCGAGCAGCAAATGATAGAACGAGAGGTGAGTTACCTGAGTTCAGGTGGGAAGCTTCCATCCCTGCTTGAAGTTCTTCCTCAAGCTTCTGGTCTTCTTGGGCCTAATCTATGGCTCGAGCGTTCACCAACCTTTCTTCGTTAGTCGCTTGTGGAATGCCTTCTTGGCCAGCCCCTCTACATAGTTGATATGGCGGGACGCTAGCTCCCGAGACTTTTTGGATTGGCAGTATTTAGTCAGCTCCAGGTTTCTTATCCGCTGCTCGACGCTAAGGAGCCCCGACCTACTGAGATTCAGCTCCGTCACCAAGATGCTCAGGTCCAAGTCTTGGTTGGGAAGAGCCCTCATCGCTTCGAGATGATCCTTGAAGAGCTGAACGAATGGGGTTCGACAAAAAGGACCTATTTAAAAGTAAATTGCTAAGTTTTGAATACAGAGGCCCTAGCGAAGCAAAGAATAATTGTGTTCGGAAGGATACTCACCTACTCGGGCAAAGTTGAGAATTAAAGTTGGGTTACTGCGGGTCGGGAAGTCGTCTGTGAAGAAAAATGCATCCTTGTAATCCTGAGCATGATTCTCATTGTGATGGGGAGCCTAGTAGTTGAGCGATGAAGCGGGGTACTTCACCAGAGAGTAGTATCCATCTCGCTTGGATCCCTTCTTCCATGGGTTGGTCCTTAGACTGTATAAATACAGAATCTCTGCTGGTTACGGCTCCATCCATTTCTATCTTCAGAACAAAACATACATCCCCGCAAGTACTCTATAGACATTGGGGGAGAGTTGGAAGGTGGCTATTCCCACGTACTTCAGAAAGTTGACGAAGTACTGCTTGAGGGGTAAGGTAGCCCCTACCATCAGGTGGGCCTGGCTCTAAGCAACCAGGCCGTAGACACTGCGGTGCGCCCGCTCGGACTCCTGGAAAAGGCGGATGAGGCATTTGTCCCCGATTGAGTAATACCTCATGATTGCCTCCAGGGCCTCGAGTTGCCAGAGCAGTGTGCGGTAGTCTTCCGCCTTGAATGGCTTACCCTCATATGTTTGCGACGGGTGTGGAACGGGGGCTTTGTTGACCTCCTCCACGGTGAGCCCCGAATCCTCACACCTGAGAGGCCTCATTGCCACCTGGAGGTCAGGGCTCGGGCCCCCATCCATGCATTGCCCTCGGAGGTATTTCACGCACAGGCCATTTCTGAGAGTTCCTGGCCAGATAGGCAAAATTCGTGCTTGTGCACTTGGTGAATTTCCTCGGACATCTGAGACAAAAAGCCAAGTAGTTAACATTCTAACCGAAGGAAAAGTGACCAAAACACAAATGTCTCTAAGTATACTGCTCGAAACGAAAAGAAGAGTTTTGGGGATACAAGGCATCCCCAGCAGCTAACTACAGGCCGGGGAAGATAAACCTATCAGAATCTGGAAAATTCCCAGATTTCGGCCACAAATCCAGAAGAGCGAAGTTGATAGAAAAGTCATGAAGGTCATTTCGAGAGAACCCAATGTCAAAATATGCCTAAAATGACTTATGAAGACGAAGAACAACTCTGGAATCCTACATTATTGCTATTCCTAAACGTATATAAAAAACACCGAATACACACCAAAGAAAATGGATTAAAGATGCTTACCTGAGATAAAATGGAGATAGGTGCTGAGGCAAGTTCTCACTTTGAAGTACTGCTTGTTGTCTGACCAAAAATAAGAAGACTCACGCCAGTTGTCCAGAACTCCGGGAAGGGATTGAAGACAAGAGAGAAGAGGGTGCGTTGAGAGGTTTCATGATTTTCGAATAGTTGTAATAAGTGACTGAAGGTTTTTCTTTTTTCTGGGTTTTTTATACCCAGTAAAACATAACAGAGAGGCAGCGCTCCCATGACCGTTGGACGACAAATTTGCTAAAATAATCCAACGGCCAAGTTTCAAAAGGCGTAGATCGCAATCATTGTTTTTTTTGGATATGACACCTTGGGTTCATAATAGATGCTTGGGATATCGAGACGGTCCCTAATTAAATGCACGGACTGATGGGCCCAGTAATGGGGTGTGGACACGTGGGTCTACTTTTAAGAGTGGCATCAGCGGAAGTCCAAATGCTTACTATCTAAGGACCCCTCAAAACCTCCCTCAATTTGACGTCTCCACTGTCCAAGGATGAATAGAGACTTGGGGGGCAAATGTTGTCCGTATTTTTTCAAAGTCGACACGTGGTAGTCCCCAATGGCTAGCTACGGGGTATGCGGACATACTCGGGGCATGTTATTTCACGAGGTCTGTAGTCAGAGAAAGGTCCTAGTTTAGAACATTTGCGGGGGGGATGGTAGGTGCCTTAGTGAGTCGGTCGTCGAGTTTCAACCTCGGAGACAGAGTTTCTCAAGATTGGACAGGTAAGGCAAGAGGTTGTGTCTCGATTGTCTCCCAGGCCCGAGGCTCTGGTTCTCCCACCTAGGAGGTGGAGCAACGTGTCAATGGCTGCGGGTTCTCAGAGTCAAGAGATTGTCTGACTCCATTTGTGGGTGATCTGTCAATAGGGTTGTGAAGGTATGACTCGACAAATCGCATTCCCACTACACTGCCTAACACGAAAATGCGTGCAACATTCCCTGACAGTCCTAGAGGCATGTTCCCCGTAAAGTGGTTACCTTTCTGCAATGGGCCCCGCAAGACCTGCTAGGGATGTAGCCTCTGATTGCAGCCCAATGCATTGAAATGCATTAATCCCTCAATTATGGGAGGAATGTGCTTTAGTGCTGTGTGATTAGCATTAATGACCCCACCCACTATAAATAGGGCTATAAGTCTCATTGTAAAGGGTTCAGTTTTATTAAGAAATACTTGTACTCAGAGTAATCTAAATGCTGCCTGAGAAGATACTATGGAAGCTTGCCACCTCAAGCTTGCAATCTCTCTAATACAAAAGACTCGTGGACTAGGGTTCATATAGCTATTTCTTAATCCTCTTTCATAAACATTGATAGCGAAAAAGGCAGTCAAAACAACTAAATTAAAAAGATGAAAAATGGTTATTTAATTAAAAGTTAGTTTTAATTAAATAAATTAGTTAGAAAGTTAGATTCTAATTAATTAGTTGGCCTAACAAATTCCTAAGAATTATAAAGAAAGCCTAAAAGAGAGGAGAAACATTATTGGAGTCTTCCAAACAACTAAAGGCATATTTTATAAATTTATTTCTATTTTTTCAAAGGGTTGTAAAATTAGAAATACCCAATAGTACTCGATTCATCATTTATTTTTTATTTATTTAAATAAATGTTTGATTAATCACATGATCATGCATTAATCAATTACATGTCATTCATGAAACCCCACATAATTTTCATTAATTATGCATCTTTTAGAAACATGATTATTTAGGATTGTCCTAATTGTTTATGTGAATTGTTTTTGAGAAATAAATTGCATGTAAAATACTAAGTATTAAATTAGTTAAAGCTTGGTAAGCCACACCGTAATAAAGGTAATACTTTTTTAGGGCCTCGAGGCGCCTTTGTTTCCGTCCCCCTAAGGAAGGTTTCTAGACATATTAATACCAAGGTTGGCTTCTTACGAAGATAGGAATGGGTGATGTATTTCAGGCTTGACCGGCCCTATGGCGGCACTCTCTAAGTTAAGTCATGAATTTTGAAATAATGGGTTACACTTACAAATATGAAATTAACCTTTTGCAGTGGATAATTACATCTTGACCAAACTAGCAGTACATTATTTTTAAAAAAGAAAACAAAGAGTTATTTTAAGTTTTAAATAATAAAGATAAGATTGTCTTATAAGCTATCTGAATTTAACTTAGCTGACCCTAAGGCGACACTTTATTTGTTGGGTAGTTTTATCGTGGAATAGTCAATGCTAGTTTATGTGTTTTAATTGTTGCATTCATGCATCATATTTACTTTCCAAATTATTGATATTTTTTTCAAATAGTAATATTATTATATTTTTATTTTCTGTCATAAAATGTTTCCACCCAATTACTTTCCCATTATTTGCCCGTTCATGCATGAAATGATTGATGATCATATAAGCAAAGTTAAACTAACTGAAGAGGATGAAGGAGGATAGATAAATTCAACTTTATTCATTTTCTAGCCAAAAAGCTAAAACATATTTTTAATGAATGATGACCTCCTCCTATGCCATCATGGGATGCAAGGAAAGAGGAACATGAGAAATTTGCTGATTGGATGAGATCAAATCACATGGAAAGATTTTATATTCTTAGCACCATGGAAGAAAAGCTAAGGAAAAGTTCAAAGATATTGAATACACTCGTGATATGTGGGATGTTGTCTATGAGGATATACAGAGAATACCACATTCGCGAAAAAGGTAAATATGATCTGCCTTTACCTTGACCAATCAAGGGGAACCTGCAGATGGAGATAAAAATACTAGAAAGAAGAGAGAGAAAGCGTCTAGTTCAATGAAGCGTTGAAGAAAGTCGTTTTATTTCAAAGTTCTTTAGTTTAATTAAAAGGAAAATTTTATTGTTGTTTGAACAATGTTTTAGTTTGTTTCTTTTAGTATTTTGAATTTTATTGCATGTATTAACCTTAGAATATTTTATTTATAATATAATTTTTCTTAATTTTTCTTTAGACATGCAATTAAAAGTTCAGACTTTAAACGCTTTCATTAACTGAATGGTCGTTAAATAACTCATAATTATCTAAAGTAGCAAAACAGCAAGGAAACAAAAGACAAAAGTTTCAAATGAGGACGACACATATATTTGGCTTTTTAGACTTGGTCATATAGGACAAGATAGAATAATCCGATTAACAAAAGATGGATCTTTGAGAGAACTAAGAGTTGCCACTCTTCCGGTTTGTACAACGTTTCTCAAAGCATGGCAATAAAGTAAAAGAATCTTTGGGTCTTGTACACAGCGATGTGTGTGGTCCATTCAATGTACAAGAAATAGGTGGGTATGAGTACTTCGTCACCTTTATTAACGATTACTCTAGATATGGTCATACTTAATGCTTAGGAAATCTGAAACCTTTGGTAAGTTTCAAGAGTTCAAAGCTGAGGCTGAGAAGCAATTATGTAAGACTCTTAAAACACTTCAATTAGAATGAGGTGGTAAATATTTGGATTTAGAATTCAAAGATTTCATGCTGGAGCATGGTATTCTATCAAACCTCACAACACCTAGAGCGCCACAACAAAATGGCGTTTCAGAAAGAAGAATTAGGACCTTGTTGGACATGGTCATGTCTATGTTAAGCTATTCTTCACTTCCTCTCTCATTATGGGGAAATGCACTTCAAACGATGACTTACATTTTTAATGTGGTCCCATCTAAGTCCATAAGCAGAAAACCACTGGAATTGTGGAATAGAAACAAACCTAGTTTACACTATTTCCACATTTTAGGCTGTCCTGCTCATTTTTTTACACCTAAATCAGGGGAACTTCATTCAAGGTTTGAAGTATGAATTTTCGTGGGCTATGCTCCAGAAACAAGAGGCGAGTACTTCTATAGTCCCATGACCAAAAGTTGTTTGTTTCAACAAATGCGACATTCCTTGAACACGACTATATGAATAACTATAAACCTCAGAGCAAAGTAATTTTGGAGGAACTCATAGCTGATAAGATTCCATCACCTTCATCATCATCATTAAATGATAAATGACAAACTGAGGAAACCACTATTCCTGAAAAGGAAACCCCAGTGCAACGTCATAGTGACAGGATTGTGGGACAACCTGCTCACTACGAACATGAGGCACATGTCCTTATTTCTAATACAGCCAAGGACGATCCATTAACCTTTAAAGAGGCAATGGATGATCCTGAAAAGGAGAAATGGCAAGAATCCATGAACCAAGAAATGGAATCTATGTATTCTAATTATGTCTTTGAACTTGTAGACCCACTTGAAGATGTCAAGCCCAGTGGATGCAAATGGATACACAAGAAGAAAAGAGGTGTAGATGGGACAATTGAGACTTTCAAAGCAAGGCTAGTAGCAAAAGGTTACACTCAGAGAGAAGGTGTTGAGTATGAAGAAACATTTTCTCCTCTGGCCATGCTGAAAACCATTTGTATCCTCTTATCCATAGTTGTCACGTATGATTATGAGATATGGCACATGGACTTCAAGATAGCCTTCCGGGATGGCTATCTTAATGAAAGTATTTATATGGTACAACCACAAGGGTTCATTAAGAATGGGGAAGATCAAAAGGTGTGTAAGTTGCAAAAATCCATTTATGGATTAAAGCAAGCATCTAGGTCTTGGAATATCACCTTTGATAAAATAATATAACATATGGCTTCGAACAAAATGTCGACGAAGTATGTGTATATAAATATATCAAAGGAAAAGTGACGGTTTTCCTAATTCTTTACGTGGATGACATTCTCCTAATTGGAAATGATGTACAAACACTATCAAACGTAAAGTGGTTAGTCGAAAAGTTCCAAATGAAAGATTTGGGCGAGGCGAGCTATGTTATGAGGATCCAAATCCTAAAGGGATAGGAAGTACAAGCTCTTGGCACTTTCTCAAGCTGATTATATAGATAAGGTGCTTGAAAGGTTCTCTATGGAGAATTCCATGAAATGTCAGTTACCGACCAGACATGGAATTACTCTTTCCAAAGAGCAATGTCCACAGACACCTCAGGAGGAAGAGGACATGAGAAACTATCCCTTTGCTTCAGCAGTTGGGAGTCTTATGTATGCTATGTAGTGTACTATGCCCAACATATTCTACGTATTAGGGATTGTGAGTTGTTATCAATAAAATCCTCATTTGGAATAGTGGATTGCAGTAAATTACATTCTCAAGTATCTTAGAAAAACGAGAAATTATATGCTTGTTGTTATCCCCAAAATTGGCATATCTAACGTGGCACTAATCCTGAACATGTGGCATTATGGTTTAGACACATGGAATTAGGCCGGGCAGGCTGGTCGGCGTATGCTCGCATAATATATAATAGCTACTGCTCAGTAGGACCACCAGAAAACCTGCTGGTCGGTATGATAGACATATAAAGCTCGTCAGTGGAAAGCAGTTACACTCACCACACACCTAACAGCCTGAAAACTCGATCAAAGCTCCTAAAGAATAGGGCAACAACTGCATGCGATAATATAGGGATATTTTTCCATCAGTTACGCTTGGGCGCAAACCTTGGGCCATGAGATTGGTATAAGTACAAACCCTCCACCACCGTCGAGGGGGTTGACAAAAATTTGCTTACTGACTAGCACTAGAAATATACCGAGCAGCCTGATTTCTTACTTAGCAGCGATTCTGCCTTATTATATTGTCTTTTACACATAGAAATCCACTTGTAATCCCTTGTGATCTTGTGTAAACCTTTGAGATTAATAAAAACCCAAGAGGAAGTAGGTCATTACCATTTCTTGGGGCCAAACCTCTATAATTTCTAGTGTCTTTTATTATTTATTTCTCATCATCATTTGGTTCTTGGTTTATTTATTGTTCATTGATTATCTCATGTTGGGGTTTCATGCCCTAATTAAAACTCAATTTCTTTGCAATCACATTTATTATCAATAAAAGAATAGAAATCAATTTTTATCTTTGTCAAACAATTTGCTCACAAATTTTATTTTCATGGTTATTTGTTTAATATAAAATTCTATTTAATCCGAAGCATATAGCTAATCGTATTTATAGTGACGTAATCACAGTGGAATATAAATGTGATTATATGTTCAAACATAAGTTAGTCCTAAGATTAGTCATTGCACAGGATTTACACTGACTTGCTAATCTACAATATGATCTACTTACACATTGTAGTGTTATGTTCTTTCAAGAACATTAGCAAAGTAGATAAGATTGGATGTATTTGTTACAATGGATTGGACCAATATTGACAGTAGATAGGATAAGTAAACATATCATTATTATCTATTCTAGTCATATCTTATAGTTAACCATAGGTCAATTCAATCTCAATTCTGAGTTGTTGGTATTCTAACTAATTGTATTATTTGAGTTCTTTGACTTGTTTGTTACCAGCTTACCTTACGGACTAGCCTATACTTTCATCTTGCGAACTCGGTAGTATAATTGAGTGGGAGTGTTAATCATAGATATGAGCATCTATAGCTTCTGATGAAGAAGTAAAACAATGCTTTCCTTTTAGTTTGTTTCAAGGTTCTAAATGATATAGATCTCATTTCAATAATTTATATTAGTTTAATGAAATATCATTTACAAGGAACTAAGTGTTTTAAGGATAAAATGCAATGAGGGGTAAAACGGTATTTTTTGTCCCATCTCATTGTAGACCGTCTATAGAGGATTGAGTGACAATTATGGTTATAACAATGGATAATTAATTACGTACCTATATTGGTTATAGAGCGTTCTATGAATTCAAGAATGCAATTCTAAGTCGTTACTGGAGTCATGAGAGATTGATAAGTTAGTAAATTTATTTGTTAAATTTATGATAAATTAATGGAGCTTGATTTCATAGGCCCATAGTCTCCACTGTACCTTGGATAAAATCATCTAGATAGTCTCAATTAATTTTTTTAATTATCAAAGTTGACCAGGTCAATTTTGGATAGTTTCATAGAGTTATACTATTTAGAGAAGAAAATAGATTTTATGGCATATTTATTAATTAAGACAAAGTGGTAGGTCTAAATTAATAAATAATTTTAAATCAAGGTTCAAATTATAAATAATTATTTAATTAATTAATCAATAGAAAATAATACATGCATTGATTTTAAGTCCAACAGGCTTATAATTAAATGGGAAATTTGACGGGCCTAAAGCCCATAATAATTTCGACCTATTAATTTATTGATATTTTAATTAAATAAATTACCTAATTGATCCTATAAAAGGAATGCTAAGTGAGAGTTTAAATTAGACGATTTGACAGATGAACAAAAGAACAAAACATCTAGTTTTGATGCTTTAGGTTTTCAGATTCTCTCTACAACAAAAAAATCTTTTTCTAAGCCTCTAAATTCTCTTCTCTTCTTCTCTTTGTATCTATCTCATGTGTTGAGAATTGACCACTTTAGTCTAGGTGATTCTAAGGATACTTTGGAAGGTTGTGAAGAAATTTGAAGGTCGGTTCAGTTTCTTGGTGATATCCTGCGATAGAAAGGATACAAGTGTTAGAGAAACTGAAGGAATGACTAATACTTCCCGCTGTGTATAATGTAAGTGTTCTTATCATTATCTCTGTTTAAATTAAATTATAGAAACATGTTCTAGGTTTTCTTATATTAATTTGTTTAATATTAGATTTACATGAGAATAAACAAGATCCTGTATAAGTTTTCCCAACATCTTATTGAAAGCTCTCGAATTAATTATTTTAACTTTGCGTTAGTTGGCCAAAAAGTTTGTCAACATTCTAGTGCTTTCATTCAGAGCAAAGACAATCACATTTGGATTCTGTTGCAGCAAAGATGGTGGTTTCAACAAGAAGATCAAGCCAAGAGCCACCAGAGCCTGAAGCTGAATCTTCTCACCGAGTTTCGTCGATGAGCAATCTGAATGGGCAGTGAAATGATTTGCCACACATGAACCCACCTGGTGCCGGGGGGCAAATCGCTGGGCCTACTGCACCCGGACGTGGGACTGCAACCTCTGCAGGAATCACCCACGCAGTAACTTCAGGTGGAGCTGTAGCAAGAGGTACCGACCAACCAAGACCGAGAGCTTGAGGTACTTAACGGTTTGAACCCCATGTAGATATCGAAGGACTCGATCCTGAGATCAAACAGATGAGGGAAGTCATGGGCCAGATGCAAGATAAGCTTGCCACCTTGAACAAGGGGTGGGCTACTGCAGGCAATTAACGAGGCTTTCGAGAAGTAATGGAGAGATTTCCAAGAATGGATGGATCGGCATTCCCGGGAGATGCTGGCCCACCAAGAAGATATGAAACACTGAACAAGGGAGGCTACTGAATCCATCTGCAATAGCAACAGATTTAGGTTATGGGGACTTTAGCTAGAACTATTTCTCACAACAAACAACATCCTCATGTTTTTTGTTTTGGTGATGGAGTCATGAATGGGCTAGAGGCTTGACCTCAGAATGGGAATCAGGGTCTAACCAGGTGTCACCGATCTGGTCGGGGCGCCCAAGCCAATAAATACATGTATCCATTACCAAATGATAAACAGGTCCTTCCAAGGCACTACATGTGACAGGATCGATCAAGAAAATTTCAGCCGAGATCTCAAGGAAGTGGCCGTGAAAGGAATTTTGATGCTGCATGACAAGATGGCAACCCCCGAGCACCAGCGCCGAATAGAAGTGATCAACCCTAAAACAACCAGCAATAACTTGGTCGGTATAGACAGCCCCATAAGTATCAACCAAGATCCAGAAGGGAGGAGCTAGAGGTTAGTAGTGCGTACAGACCCCACTATGCCGATGGATATGACCATGATGAGGCAGCTTGAAGGACCGTTTGTCCCACATGGGTAAGATGTCCTGATCAACCAACCACCCTGAGGTGGAGGGTTCCAGGGAGTACCTTCAGTTCTAGGACAAGCAAATAGCAAAAATTCTAGGGGAAGGCCTCGGCCAAACTCCGTATTCAACCGAATGGGCCCCATGGGAGGTGAAGACCTCTAAGATGCTCTTAATCGCAACAGGGAAAACCAGGACTCGAATAACATAGATCTGCCTGAGCTTGTTCTGGAGTCGAGAATGGATGAGGTCTGCAATGCAGCCCAACCACAGGCAGCTGTAGACCCAAACATCCAGGCCCAGTTAGATCTATTAACGTGATTGGTAAGGGACCAGGCAGCTCCCAAGTTAACGGATATTGAAATGGTGAGGCAGGGAGGTTCCCCGTTTTCAGAATGCATTAACCAGCTACCCATACCAGTCAAATTCAAGATGCCAACATGGAAGATGTACGTTGGACAGGAAGACCCAATGTCCCATGTTCACAACTTTGATCTACAAACTAATCTCTAGGGATTTCGGGATGATGCTAGGTGCAGGATCTTCCTGGCCACCCTATAAAAAACCGCCCAACAGTGGTTCTTGAAGCTGCAGCCAGGGTCGATTACATCATGTGATGGATTTGTACGCATATTCTATTCCTAATTTTCTTTGGCAATGCCCCTTCCAGCCGAGCCGAATGACCTGGTGGACATAAAACAAAGAGACGATGAACCTTTAAAGGACTAAATTCAAAATTTTATGTAGGAGGCCACCAGGGTGAAATCCCCGAGCGATGATGGTAGATTGATAGCCATCAACTCAGGAATCAAAGTAAAAAAGCCCATTTTGGAGCAGCTTGAAGATGAAGTCTACACGTACCACCCAGGAGTTCCTTAATCGGGCAGAAGAGTTTATTAAGCTTGAGGAAGCTGAACGAAGGGTAGATAATCCAACTCAAGCAGTTGCTTGGCAGGGGAAAACAAAAGTTGGGAACACCACTATCACAGTAGGAGAAAGTAAAAATGGGGCCAAAAATGACAAACGCGATAATGGAGCTGGAAGTAGTAATAATCAAAATGATAGTAAGAAGCCTAAAACTACTGAGCAGCGCAAACTGTGAGAATATGTTCATAAGTTTACTACTTACTTCATCCTGATGGAGTCCCAATCACATGTTTTCAATGCTACCCAGATGGTCGTACCATAAGAAAAGACGCTAGTAGATGAGATATGACGAAATTTTGTAGATTTCACAATGACTATGGTCATGAAACCAATGAATGTAACCACCTAAAAAGGAGGAGATAGAATTCCTCATTCGGGAGAATAACGCCCATTTGAAGAGGTTTCTACGACGAAGTTCCGACAAACATCCTCAGAAACAGTTTCCACAATAGTACCAAAATAACCAACCTCTTCTACCACCACCAGTTGCTGGTCGGCTGCTTATGATCTGTGGAGGACCAAAATTGGCTGGTAATATCAGCAAGACATGGGAAAAATACGTTTGTTCCCTTAGGCATGAGCAGGAGGATGATGTACCGGCTTTCCAGGAGCGTGCGCCCAAGCTTCACTATGAGTGTGAGCCCATCGTATTCAACGAGGAAGACAAAAGTCACGTACATCATCTACATAATGAGACTTTGGTAGTAGAAGTCTAGATCGCCAACATGATTGTGTCCCGAACAATGATCGATCATGGATCATCCGCCAACATTTGGTTCTAAAGTACCTTGGAGAGAACGAACTTAAGAATCAGAGATCTAGAACCATGCGAGCAATTACTATATGGATTTACACAGAACAACATGGCCCCAACAGGAAGCATAAAGCTGCCCTTGACAGTAGGGACAACACCTAAAAGCAACACTATAATGGATTTGTTCATTGTAATCGACATCCCTTCTCTATATAATGCCATGATTGGGTGACCAGCCCTGTATGACCTCTGAGCAGTCACTTCAGTCTTTCTTCTGCTTGTTAAGTTCCCAACTCGGGCTGGTGTCTTAAAGGAAATCAACTAGTTGCCAGGGAGTGTTATAACTCCTAAGTAAAAAAGGCAGGAAAGGAAGTCTGTACCTCGCAGCCTGCAGGTCCCAGTAACCAGAAATAGGATGCAGCCCAAAGCAGGGGGGGATATAGACCCCCGTTTTGGGGATATTGACACAAGGATGGGCCCAGTCAAAGAATTAGAAGAAGCCCCACATGACCCAAAGCACCCGACCATGTTTGTCAAGGTGGGGAAAGGGTTGTCTTAAGCATAAGAATCACTTTGATCCAATTCCTTCGTGACAACCAAGATGTTTTCGCCTAGCCCCATGATGATATGGTTGGGATCTCTCCAAGTGTTATAAACCATGCCCTTAATATCAATGCTGACCACTTTAAGCCCGAACAACAGAAAATGAGGTTACTTGATAAAACAAGGGCTAAGGCATTGAAAGAGGAGGGGGAGAAGCTTCAAAGTAACAATTTCATTAAGGGGGCCTTTTACCCAGTATGGGTGTCCAAACCTGTGTTGGTACCGAAGCCCAATGACAAATGGAGGGTGTGCATAGACTTCACATATTTGAATAAATCATGTCCAAAAGACTGCTTCTCACTTCCAAGAATTGACCAAATGGTGGATGCTACATCCGGGCACAAAATTTTAACATTTATGGATGCTTACTCTGGGTACAACCAGATAAGCATGCATCCACCCAACCAGGAACACACCAGCTTCTGCACAGATGTAGGGCTATACTGCTATAGAGCATGCCATTCAACCTGAAAAATGATGCAGCCACATATCAATGGTTGGTAAATTGTATCTTTAGAGATCAAATTGGAAATAATATGGAGGTTTATGCTGACGATAATTTAGTAAAGTCCAAAAAGGTTGGGGGGCACATCGACGACTTGGAGGAATGTTTCAACATTCTAAGGCAATACAAGATGAGACTGAACCCCCTCAAATTCTCCTTTGGTGTAGGGTCGAGTAAGTTTTTGGGGTTTATAGTGAACTCTAGAGAAATAGAAGCAAACCCCAAGAAAATAAAAACACTGTTGGATATGCACTCACCAGCCAAGTTCAAAGAGGTGCAAAGCCTGACAGGGCGTATAGCAGAACTGGGTAGGTTTGTATCCCAGACTACTGATAAGTACATTCCATTCTTTAACATCCTCAGGGGAACTAAGAAATTTGAATGGACCGAAGAGTGTGAACAGGTGTTCCAACCTTTAAAGTAGCAGCTGGCATAACCCCCCATCCTTTCAAAGCCACTGGAAGGCGAAGAACTGTGCATATACCTAGCAGTAACGGAACACATTATCAGCGTAGTCTTGGTCAGAGAGGAAGACACAGTTCAACACCCAGTCTCTATGTTAGTAAAAGAATGATCGGGGCAGAGAACATATATCCTTTAATTAAAAAATTGACTTACTGCCTGCTCTTGCCTTCCAAAATACTCCGTCCATACTTTCAAGCTCATCCCATCAAGGTCCTTACCAACCAACCACTGCACCAAGTCCTGCAGAAGACAGACACCTCTGGTCGGCTGCTCAATAGGCTATAGAGCTGGGGCAGTATGAGATCACCTACCAGCCCTGAACATCAATTAAAGGTCAGGCTCTAGCAGACTTTGTAGGTGAGTGTGCATGAGAACCAAAATCGGACAAGGAGATGGCCAAGCAGCCATGAGAATCTAGACAACCGCCAAGTATTAGCATTGAGCAGGGTACCAATCAAGTACCAGAACTTAGTACCCTGCACAGTTCTGAGAATGAAGTACAAGTGTGGAAATTGCATGTCGATGACTCATCCACCGAACAACTATCTAGAGTCGGCCTCACACTTATAACGCCCAAGGGGCAATGCTTCCATTGCGTACTCCGCTTTGGTTTTAATGCATCTAATAATGAAGTCGAGTATGAATCACTATTCACAGACCTGAGGTTAGTGAAAGAAGTGAAGGCTGAATTCTTTGACATATACATTGATTCACAACTTGTTGTCAATCAGGTCCACGGTGAGTATACTACTCGGGGTGAAAAAATGATGGCCTATCTTAGAAAAATCAAGGAGTTCCTTGCTTAATTAAAAAAATACACCATCCAGCAGATACCAAGGGAACAGAACACCACAGCGGATGCACAAGCTAGACTGGCCAGTAGTGTTATAGTGGACAAGGCCAACCTAGTCCCTATTGAGTACCTGGCCGAACCCAGTATCAACCTGCTAGAGCCAGTCCTTCTGATATACAAGACTCCATCCTGGAAGATCCCAATTGTAGCTTAAAGCACGGAACCATGCTTAGCAAACGTAATGAGTCTAAAATCTGATGAGGAAAGCTGCTCGATACTTAATCCTGGATGGGGTTATGTACAGAAGGGGTTTTTCCATGCCATTGTTGAGATGTGTCAACCAAACAGAGTTAGGACGGCTGTTGGAGGAGCTACATTAGAGTTTTTTTGGAAATCATGCTCGGGGGCAAAGTCTATATAAAATGATTCTAAGGCAGGGCTACTTATGGTCAACTATGAATGAAGATGCCTTTGCATATGTTTTAATATGTGACAAGTGTCAAAGGTTTTCCAAAATACCCCGAACTGCCCCAAATGAGCTTACTTAGATGCAAAGTCCATGGCCCTTTGCCATTTTGGGAATTGACCTAATTGGTCAGTTACCAAAGGGAAATGGGGGAGTACAGTATGTAGTAGTAGCAGTTGATTATTTCACCAAGTGGGCGGAAGCCGAGCCACTGACAACAATCACTTACAAAAAAATACTGGACTTCGTGGTGAAAAATATAGTCTATAGGTTTTGTCTGCCCCAGAAGATAGAGTCCGATATTGGTAGCCAGTTTGACAGCTAGTTGTTCACTGATTTCTGTGCCAGGCATGGCATCACAAAATTTTGTAAATGCTCTAAATGACGTGTTTTTTCAAGTCTAATTATATTGGTTAGACATAATGACGGTGCCTAGACTATATAAGGGTCAAAAATAGTGTTTTGAGAGACTTGATCACTCTCTCCAATCTCTCTCTACTCTCTCTCTCTCTCTAGCTCCAAGAATCTCTAAGTTTTCTTCAAGAACTATCCAAGAAAGTGCTTGACTTTGAGAGTTGAAGGCTTGTTCAATCTCAATCCCCATTCCCTAAAGAAAAGGCCTTAAGCATCAATGGTGGTTAGGAAATAGAGTATTAGCCTTGGTTTATGTTTGGTATGCTTAAGTGATTTTGTCAAAGTGGTGATCTTTCCTAAGGTTTTGAAGCTTCATCAAAGTTGAAAAACACCATTGTTCTACTTGGGTTTGCATGTTCTTTCTCAATCTTTTTTAAGTCTCTGTCAATCTAAATATTATGTAGATTCTATTTTTTGTGGTGGTGTTATCTCACTCTCTCCCAACATTCTAATACTCTATAATTTAAGATAGCATATCATGGAAGAATCTAACTCTCTTTCGGCATTGAAATTCATAACTCAAAACTTTGTTAGATTAGATAGATTTGATGGGACTAACTTTGTTCGTTGGCAAGACAAGATTAGATTCTTGCTCACTAATTTGAAAGTTTTCTATATCTTGGTTAAAGACCTAAAGGCCTTGGAAGAGCCCAAGGAAGATGATACACAAGAAGTTGTCAAAGAAAGGAAAAAGCGCGAAGAAGATGAGTTGATTTGTAGGGGTCACATCCTCAATGCAATCTCAGATAGGTTATACGATCTCTACACCAATACCAAGACCACCAAGGAAATTTTGGAGGCCTTGGAAAAGAAGTACAAAGTAGAAGAGCAAGGTACTAAGAAATTCCTTATTACTAAATATATGGAATTTAAATTTTATGATGATAAACCCCTTCTCCCTCAAATTCATGAGCTGCAAATTATTGTGAACAAATTGTCTACTCTTAAAATTGTATTTCAGGAACAATTTCTTGTGGGTACCATTATAGCCAAGTTACCTCCTTCATGGAAAGGCTATAGGAAAAAGATTCTCCATAAAAATGAAGAGATTTCTTTGGATGTAATTCTCAAACACTTGAGAATTGAGGAGGAATCTCGCTCTAGAGATATGAATGAAGAGAAGTCCGATGGAGAGACTTCTAAGGCCAATGTTATGGCAAACCCTCCTAACAAGGGCAAAGGAAATGTCAAGAACAAGGGCAAGGGTAAAAAACCCTTGGGGCCCAAGAAGAATGAAGGATAATTCAAAAGTTCGAAGGGACCTTGCTTTGTGTGTGGCAAGAATGGCCACTTTGTTAGAGATTGTAGGTTCAAGAGGAGCCATAACAATGAGGCAAGAGTCAAGTCAGCCCAAGATGAGCTACTGGCAACTCTAAGTGAGGTTAATTCCATTCATGCAAAGGTGAGTGGGTGGTGGTATGATACTTGTGCCACCATTCATATTACCTATGATATAACTCTATTCAAGACCTTTGAATCTTCAAATGAAGGGCATGAAATCCAAATGGGCAATGAGAAAAGGTCCAAGGTTGAAGGAAAGACAACCATTGACTTGTTCTTCACATCCGACAAGAAGGTTCTACTCAATAATATTTTGTATGTGCCGGAAATGAGTACAAACCTTGTGAGTGACGATTTACTTGGCAAACCGAGAATCAAGGTTCTGATAGATTCCGACAAGCTTATTTTATCTAAAGACAATATGTTTGTGGGAAAATGATATTGTAATGCCCTACTTCCTTAGAGACGTTACTAAGTGAGTTAAAAATGTGCCATTAGTACGCTAATCGAGGTTTTAGGTTAAAAGTGTGACTAAACTGTAACAAAACTCGTTTAAAGACACTAAGTATAAAACATTTGGTTATTCATTGAAATCTTAGAAAGTTTTATAGTTGGGATCCCAAAATACTGTTTAGAAAATACATTATAGATCAAAATATACATATGGTCGACTTAGGAGACAAAACAACGATTACAATACATTTCCCAAAAAATAACCCTAGTCGTGAAGGCCAGGCAGGCCAAACATGTACCCGTCACTCCACGCTCTCCGTACTCATAGTTGGTCAACCTTTCCTTTGCCCTTACTTGCACCATAGAGCACCCGTGAGCCGAATCCCAGCAAGAAAACTCAACACAAAACATATAACATATGCATAGCAGTTAACAACATACAACAAAACAACCAGCAGGCTAAACACATAGCGGCCAATGCTTTCCTAGGCGCTTTACTAGGCCCTGGGTTCACAGTCTTCACCAAGAGGGTGGCTGCAGCACCCTAGGAGGGTCTCACCCTAACATCTTGCACTCAGCGTGCTCACCACTGATCCCAGCCCCTTGCCGTACTCGGCTTCCTGCTGTTCTCGGCCTTCGTCATTCCTAGCCATCGCCGTTCACTCACAAATGTTCATCACATAGCACAATATCGACAGATATTTAAACACACTGAATATAAACATTAGGGCCATGCCCTGCAATAGAATCATTAGGGCTACACCCTGCAATACAAACAATAGGGCCACACCCTGCTCTACGGGTACAACAGTTTCCTTACCTGTGTCCCGAGCTATCTGAGCACTACAATCATGAGCGCAGTCCCCTAACCCAAGCCTTGTTGAAAACCTAGTCACAACGTATTCTTAATAAACATCCATCAAGTTATAAACCAATAAATAACTTCGGAATATAAATCTAGCCTCCGGGACCTTAGATTCTACCAAACCGGGTAGTAGGATCTTTCCCGAGCCTTAACATTTGAGTTCCCGAGCTAAAAACCTTCAAACAACCATTATATTACATTTGAGTCCTGACCTAGCCCCTTAAGGGTCGCAACGGGCTCAAGTCGGAGGCAAAATGCCTCTATATTTAGGGACACAGGTCGTGGCAAGCCTAGGCAAACATGGGCTTTCCAGCCTCTACGACACACACGGGCCACAGTGCCTGAAGAACAGGGCCGCGGCCCGAGCCCCAAAACCCAGAAAATCAACATTCTTCCTGCATTTTTCCTCGATCCTAAACCCTAATTTCATACCCCAAACATCAATTAAACATAGAATCAGGCCTAGACTTCCTTTCCACACAACTTAGACTTCATAACAATCTCATAAACAAATCATATACTCATCAAAACATAAAACCAAGTTGAATTCTACCTTTCGTGCATACTTAAAGCTATAGCAAGAATTCTAACAGAAACAACCATCATCAATTCTTACCTCAATGATATCTCAAACCCTGAGCTAATTTCCCAAAATACCCCTAGGCTCCTCCCGACTGGGTATTCGACCCCGTTGTGACTATCTAGCTAAACTGCTCCCTAGGACCGTCTCGGATCATGCATCACAAATATATCACCACTCACTCGTGGTATCAATCATAATATACACAAATAAGAAATTTATGCCCTCAACGGGATAAAATTACAAATATGTCCCTAATAGCCAAAAAGGGCCCACATGCATATTTAATTTACCTAAACATGCATTTCTAATCACATAATCATCAAATTCATATCTTAACGTAATTAAATCAATTATTTCCCTCCCGACATGCTAATCAAGGCCCTAAGCCTTTTTAGTAAATTTGGGACGCTACAACTATCCCCTCCTTACAAATTTTTCATCCTCGACATTACCTGAATAACTCGGGATACCGATCCCGCATATCTGTCTCAAGTTCCCAAGTCGCCTCTTCCACTTTGTTGTTCCTCCACAACACCTTCACTAAGGCGATGGTATTTCTCCGCAAGACTTTATCCTTTCGGTCGAGAATCTGAACCAGCTTCTCTTCATACGATAAATCCTAATCCTGCTCCAAGTTCTCAAAACTCAACACGTGCGTAGAATCTGATACATACTTCCGGAGCAAGGATACATGAAACACATTGTAAACCCCTGATAGAGTTGGAGGCATCGCCAATCTGTAAGCTACTTCTTCAACCCGTTCCAGAATCTGAACGGGGCCAACAAACCTAGGGCTGAGCTTGCCCCGTACACCAAACTATTTGACCCCTCTCAAGGGAGAAACTCTAAGGAACACATGATCACCGACTTGAAACTCTACGCTCATGCGTCTCACACTACAACAAATACCCATTTTCATCACATAAGAATACAATAGTACTGAAAAAGTATTATGATATACTTATATATAAGTGGTAAAAGAAAAAAAATGGCAGTAATTTATTTTGGGAGCCCGCCTATAACTTATAAAAGTTATATTTTTTTCCTAGCTAATTCCTTTTTAATTACATTGTTCGAACTCCCACATTTTCTTCTTCGGCTACGGTGTCTCCAAAGTCAATCCCCTGCTTTGTTTCCAGTTGTTTGGCTTCAAATCTCCTCCATCCCTCAAATCTCCTCTCTCTCTGTCGTCTTTCTCTGTCTCTCATTCACTCCGTTTCCAGTCGTTCGACTACTCCGTTTTGCTCCCTTCTCTTCTCAACTCTCTGAACTCACTTTTCTCAAAAATATCAAACAAAAAAAAAACCCAACAAAAACAAAAAGAAAAAGTGAGAAGAAAAAAAAACACCCATCTTTCTCTCTTTTTTTTCTTCCTCTTTCTCTGTGTATGAAAAATCTTTGTATCTCTCAGAATTGGTGCAGAAATTTTTGCGTCTCTGATCCCAATATATACACACATACATATAATAAGGCTGAATATCCATAAAACCCTTCTTTGTTCTTCTCTCTCTCACTCTCCTTTGATTTTTTTTCTTCAAATTTGAAAAGGGTATGGTCCACTACTATAGTTTTGGTACTACTGAGTTCATAGCTAGGTGTACCAATGCAAGAATCAGGGCTGGGAATGATGAGTGGTGTTGGCAACATGAACATTAGTTTAGGCAGTGGTCTGAGCGGCGGCGGAGGCAGAGGTGGAGGCGGCGATGTTTCGATCTCCGGCAACCAAGACCATCACTTGAAGGTGGAGATCGTGACTCACCCTTTGTATGAACGGCTCTTGGCGGCTCACGTGTCTTGTCTGTGCGTGGCTACACCGATCGATCAGCTGCCGTTGATCGACACACAGCTTTCTCAGTCCCACCACTTGCTCCGCTCTTAGCTTCGCTTGCTCATTCTTCTAACCTTTCTGTAGTAAATCTGATGCCTTAAAGTCGATCTTGGAGCCTGCACAGAAGTTAGTACAATACACTACACAAAACGATAATCATAAAACAAATATTAAAACTCAAAACAGAAAACTAAAATCAACACAAGACACAGATTTATACTAGTTCAAGTCCAATAAATCAGGATGATTTATTGGCTCTAATCCAGTCTTGGAAACACCCTTTGTAATTCTTTATTGATCGAATAAAGAGGAGGCCAACACAGTCGAGTAGCTCATACAACAACAATGAAGAAATCTCTCTTCTAATCACACAAACCAGGCTTGCATATTCATCAACATATGCAGCCTATTACATAAACCTGAAACCCCTCTAAGCTTGCTCTTTCCTTAGCTCTCTCTTATTCACTCGATCAAGATCTCACTCTCTATTTCTTTATGTCTTGAAAAATGGCTCTGTATGTTTTTTTCTGACTTTACATTGATCCGAGAAGCCTCTATATATAGCCAAGACTTTAGTTGACTTAAACCGTTAAGTTAGTTAATGAACCAACTAGTCAAAGTCTAGCAATGACTTATAGGAACTCAAATCCCACAAATTCCTCCTAGTTCCTTTAAGTCATGACAGTCAAATAAGAGTGTTCCCAAAGTTGTCCTTTTCAGATCAAGCTCTTAAGTTGAGCAAGTTCAGGCAATGCCTAAACTTGCTTTCTGACAACCCCTTTGTTCCCATATCAGCTGGGTTTTCCTCAGTTCTTATTTTCTCCAATTCAATGGTTCCTTCTTCGATTTTCTCCCTGATCCAGTACAATCTAATGTCAATATGTTTGCTCTTTTCATGGTATACTGGATTCTTGCATAGGTGGATTGAGGATTGACTATCTGAATAGATGATAGTCGAGTGCTTGATCTGTTTGAGCTCCTGCATTATTTCATGGAGCCATACTGCTTCTTTAAACGCTTCTGTGGTGGCCATAAACTCTGCTTCTGTTGTAGATAAGGCCACTACTGATTGAAGCTGTGATTTCCAACATATGCAGCTATTGTTCATCATAAAAACATATGTAGTAGTTGATCTCCTTGTGTCTTTGTTTGAGGCATAGTCTGCATCAACAAAGCCTGTTAAATGCATTTCATCTTTAGTCTTCTCATAGACTAATCCCTAATTCCATGTACCCTTTAGGTACCTTAACAACCATTTAAGAGCTTTCCAATGCTCCAAACTCGGGTTTGCCATAAACCTGCTCAATATACTAAGTGAGTGAGCTAGATCAGGTCTAGTACTAACCATAATATACATTAGACAGCCAAGAGCCATTGCATAAGGGACATCCTTCATTTCTTCCATGAGTTCTATAGAGCTCAGACTTTGCTCTTTAGTGAGTGAAAACTGACCTCCTAAGGGAATTGAAGCACTTTTAGCATCTCCCATATTGAATTTCTGAATGACTTTCTTGATATAGCTTGATTGCTTTAAACTCATCTTCCCTTCAGCCTGATTTCTCCATATCTCAATGCATAAAATTTTCTGAACTGGCCCGAGCTCCTTCATTTCGAATTCTTTCTTCAACTTTCCCTTTACTCCATTAATTACAGCTTGATCTTTTCCCATATGTCATCTACATACAGCAATAAGAATACCATAGTAGACAATTCAAGGTTCTTGTAATATAGACAAGTGTCAAACATGGACCTGTTAAAACCGATTTGATGCATAAAAGAGTCAAATCGTTTGTTCCATTGTCTAGGGGACTGTTTGAGTCCATATAGAGACCTTTTCAGCTTGCATACCAATTTTCTATCTTCTTGTTCCATCTCAAATCCAGGTGGCTGATGCATGTAGATCTCTTCTTCTAGAAAACCATTAAGGAATGCAGTCTTCACATCTAGTTGCTCAATTTCCAGTTCCAGCTGTGTTGCAATTGAGAGCATTAATCGAATGGTCTTATACTTGACTACTGGGGAGAATATTTCAGTATAATCAACCCTTTCCACCTGAGTAAATCCTTTGGCAACCAACCTAGCCTTAAATCTTACTAGTTCTCCTTCATTTAAACCTTCTTTAACCTTAAAGATCCATCTGCATTGTGTAATCTTCTTGTTGGCAGGTTTGTCAACTAATTCCCAGGTGTTATTCTTCATTAATGAGTCTATCTCTTCTGTCATTGCTTGTTTCCACTGATTCCTGTATGATCCTGAAACAGCTTCTTCATAACTGTTAGGCTCGGGTATGTCACTGTGTTGAACAGCAGCTAGTGCATAGGCTATTAAATCTGCTTCTGCAAATCTGGCTGGGGGATGAATATCTCTTCTTGTTCTATCTCTAGCCAGTTGGTATGATGACAGATCTTCCTGTTCAATTATATTCTCGGGTTCCTCCTGGATTTCATGAATCACATCATGTTGATTGTTGTCATTTTGATCTCTTGGTTCAAGTTCAGTTTCTATTACTTCTTTCTCACCTGTTTTTCCTGCAACATCAAAAGACAAACTACCTTTCTCGGCTGTTAGTTTAAGCATATCATTCTCATTAAAAATCACATTTCTAGCAATAACAATTTTTGGTTTTCCTTGACTAGAAATGCAAATTCTATATCCCTTAGTTCCTATGGGGTATCCGAGAAAGATTCCTTTTATTGATCTTGGTTCAAGTTTGTCATTTGATTGGTGTACATAAGCTGTAGAACCAAATATTTTTAAATGATTCAGTTTAGGTGGTCTGCCATACCACATTTCATAAGGAGTTTTGAGACCAATGGATCTGTTTGAACTTCTATTAACTAGATATGTTGCAGTAGCTAGAGCTTCACCCCAGAAATTTTTACTCAAACCCGAGCTAAATAGCATACACCTCACTTTATTCAAAAGTGTTCTATTCATTCTTTCTGCTATGCCATTTTGTTCAGGTGTTCTTACAACAGTCCTATGTCTAGTAATTCCATTTTCTTTGCACAAATCATCAAAGTCAGTGTTAATGAACTCCAATCCATTATCAGTTCTAAGAGTTCCTATCTTAAGATCAGTTTGATTTTCAACTTGCATTTTCCACTCTTTAAATTTCTTTAAACATTCATCCTTAGTAGCTAACAAGTATGTCCATACACATCTGCTATAATCATCAATAATGGACAGAAAATAATGCTTGCTCGAGTGTGTAGGCACCTTATAAGGCCCCCACAAATCGGCATGAACATATTCCAATATCCTTTTGGTGTTATGTTTAGCTATTGAGAATTTGATTTTGTGTTGCTTTCCTAATACACATGCTTCACAAAATGGTAAATTACAAGTCTTTAAATTTTCGAGTATACCTTGTTTGTGCAATTCTTTCAATCCTTGTTCACTAATGTGCCCGAGCCTTTGATGCCACACATTCATGTCTTGCTCTTGGCTCTTAACAAAACTGGTCTCTGCAGCTGGAATTGTTTCTCCTTGCAGAATGTATAGACCATCAATTTTGTCACCTTTCATAACCACTAGTGATCCCTTTGTAACTCTTAGATTCCCTCCTATTGATTTTTAGTCGTACCCCTCATCTTCTAGTGCTCCAAGGGAGATTAAGTTACTCCTTAAATCTTGTATGTGTCTGACATTATTGAGTATCTTGACATCTCCATCAAAGTGCCTCAATGCTACTCTTCCAATGCCAACAACCCTACAAGAGAAATTATTCCCCATTAGTACTTTGCCACCATCAATGGATTTATATTCAAAAAATTACTCTCGGTTTGGACACATATGGTATGTGCAGCCTGAGTCTAATATCCTGTAACGACCCAATTTCGCTAATAAGGCTTAAGGGCCTTGATTAGCGTGCCAGGAGGGCATGATGGGATTTATGTGTGATTTGATGAGTTAAATGCATGATTATGATTTAAAGCATGTTATATGACTGTTTGTTTATCTGAGATGCATGACTATGTATATTAGTATGTATGTAGGCCCGGATCGTGTTAGAAGGGCATAATTGTAATTTTGGCCATGTTGGGCATAACTGCATGGATATGTGATGATTGTTGAGACCACATTGTGATGTGGATGTATCTGTGAATTGTGACTCGAGGCGATCCCAGTGAGCAGGCTAGCGGAAAGTCATGACGGGAATTTATACCAGGCTCGGGGCGAGCCTAGGGGTATAAGCAGGAATTTAGAGGATAGATTGAGATTAATTTTGATGATGGGGAATATTTATTTGGTGGTTTATCAGGTGTTGGAAAGCAACGGAAAAATATTAGAGACACTTGAGGATTAGCGGGAATTGGGTAAAATGACTAAAATGGCCCTGTTTGGACAAAAGGGCTTAGAGTTAATAGGGAGGGCACTTTGGTCATTTGGCTTTTAGAGATTGATTTATGAGGCTTTTTACACTTAGTGGGATTTATAGAGTAAGTGTGTTGGCTGTGGAGAGAAAGAAAGAAAAGAAAGAAAAAGGAAAGAAAGAAAAGAGGGAAAACAGAGGGGTTTTCCTCAAGGTTCGGTTTGTGCATTCTTTCACCATTCCTCTCCATTTTTCTTGGGGCAAAGCTCAGTGGAGAGCTAGGATAGGCTGAGCATCAAGAATCTTAAGGTTATACTTGAAGATTTGGCAAGGATTAGCAAGAACACATCAACTTTTGAGGTAAGTTTTTAGAGATTTCAGTTTAAGGGTTTTGATGGTTTGAGCTGTGTTTTGAGCTGAGTTGATGGGAATTTTATGGAATTTCTGGGCAAGCATTGAGGATGAACAAGCTAAGGAGGTCTAGGGTTGAATCAAGGTCGAAATTTGCATCAATGGTAAGAATTCTAAGCCTTTAACTTTGTTGTTGATTGAATTTCTGGGTTTAGGGTTGTTCATGGTGAATTTTGAGATTTGGGTTGAATGTGCTTGGGTTTTGAGTTCTTGGGATGCTTGGGATGAGTGTGTGGTGTTTATAAGCTTGATTTTGGGTTTGGAAAAGGTTTGGATAAGTTTGGGGTTGAATTGGTTGAAGGAAATCGCAAGATGCGATTTTTGAGTTCTGCTGGGCTGCAACTAGCGCTAGTCAGTGGGCGCTGTAGCGCTAGCCCCTGTTCTGGGGGGTGTGTTCTGCTTGTAGCGCTACAGCGCCCTCTTTAGAGCGCTGTAGCGCTGCACTGTTCACAGAAGGGGATTTTTGGGTTTTTGATGAGGGATTTTGACCTAGGGTTCGGGGCTCGATTCTGCCACTTTGTTTTGGGGATTTAGGACTTCCCGGGGGCTCAGGATTGGTCCCGAGGCTAGGTATTCGGACTTGGGGTTCGGTGTTGACTTTGACCTATGTTTTTCCCTAGGTGTGCGCTAAGGATCGAGTGGGATCGTGCTCAAGGAGTCAGGTGATCTAAGCTATCGAATTGAAAGGTAAGAAAACTATAACACCCGTAGGATGGGGCATGGGCCCATAGTGTGATTGCAGGGCACGGCCCTATATTGCATTACATGTTAGGGTGCAGATTTAAATGAATTGATATTTGTTTGAATGTTATTTTGAGAAATACTATATGTGTGATTATAGTGAAATGAATGGCTATGGCCGAGGGCGGCAAGGCCGAGAACGGTAGCGGGGCCGGAAGTAACACTTAGCACATGGGATGCTTATAGTCAGGGTAGGACCTAGGGGATACATGTGATATCCCTACGGTGAGGACATAGACCCCAGGCTTTGGTAAGGCTTCTGGGGCGGCATGGCCGTGTTTGCTTAGTCTAATGGTTGACTTGTTTATCTGTGGATTATCTGATATGATAAACTGTATAAATTGCATATGTTATGTTCTGCATGAGTTTTCTTGCTGGGCTTCGGCTCACGAGTGCTCTATGTTGCAGGTAAGGGCAATGACTGAGTCAACCAACCATGAGTACGGAGAGCGTGAAGCGACGCGTACATGTTTGGCCTGCCCGACTGCTTTGGTTGGGGGTTTATTCGAGAAATGGCTGTAATAACCTATGATTTTTATAACTAGTCAACTGTAAACTTATTTTAAGATGTAAATAGTTTTCAAACCTTATTTTGGGATCCCAAATGTTTAATACTAGAAGTTTTTAATGAAACGACGCATTTTCAAAGATTACAGCCTTAACTTTTTATTAGTCACACTTTTGTTTTAAAAACCTCGGTTAGCGAGTTCATTGCACTGTTTTGTCTTAAAACTCACTTGGTAACGACTCTAAGGTAGTAGGGCGTTACATATCCATTCTCTGTTGGAGTTCATTTCTGAGATTGAGAAGAGTTCTCCATCTGTGGAATAATTTTCTTGTTCCTCGGCCACTGCTGCAGTCTCCTTCTTCTTGCTAAAGTGATTATTCTTTTGTTCAGATCTGTTCTCATTTTGGTTTCTAAAAGCTCCTTGTTGCTCTTTGTATTTGTGACAATATCTCTGTAAATGGCCTGGTTTACCACAGAAATAACATTTTCTGGTTTCCCTTCCTCGAGATTTTGATCTTGAGTGAGAGTGGTGATGAGCATTCCTTGAGTTATTCCTTCTTGGTGACCTGCCTCTGGCTATCAGATATGCCTCATCTTTTCTTGACTCTTTTTCAAGTTGGAGTTCAAAATCCTTAGACTTTAAAGCTCCAAGAACATCTTCAAGAGAAATTACATCTCGGCCATACTTAATGGCAGCTTTAACTTCTTGGTATGCAATCGGTAGAGACCTCAATAGGATGATTGCTTGACTTTCTTCATCAACTTTGTGACTTATGTTTGAGAGACCAACAATGATCTCATTAAACCTGTCGATGTTCTCATCTAATGACAGTGAGGGTGTCATCCTGAATCCAAACAATCTTTCAAGAAGATTGATCTTGCTTGATATTGAAGGCTTCATGTACAACTCTTCCAACTTTTTCCAAAGATCCTTAGCAGTCTTCTCAGCAATCAATTTCCTTCTGACATTGTTGGAGAGATGCATGATGATTGTATAATATGCCATCTCCTCCATTTCAGCAATTTCTTCTGGTTTCTTCTCGGCCAGAAGCTTGTCATCTCCCAAAACCTTTGACACCTTTTGATGCACCAAAATCCCTTTAAGGCTTTCTCTCCACAATGCAAAATCCTCAGTTCCATCAAACTTTTCAAACTCGAATTTTGCCATGATCACTTCTGTGCAACAGTGATCTTCTCAACTAGTCTTTGCAGCAGAATCTTGAAGTTCTTGATGCCAGAATCTGTGTACAAGAACTTGGGCTCTGGTACCAATTGTAGTAAATCTGATGCCTTAAAGTCGATCTTGGAGCCTGCATATAAGTTAGTACAATACACTACACAAAACGATAATCATAAAACAAATATTAAAACTCAAAACAGAAAACTAAAATCAACACAAGACATAGATTTATACTAGTTCAAGTCCAATAAATCAGGATGATTTATTGGCTCTAATCCAGTCTTGGAAACACCCTTTGTAATTCTTTATTGATCGAATAAAAAGAAGGCAAACACAGTCGAGTAGCTCATACAACAACAATGAAGAAATCTCTCTTCTAATCACACAAACCAGGCTTGCATATTCATCAACATATGCAGCCTATTACATAAACCCGAAACCCCTCTAAGCTTGCTCTTTCCTTAGCTCTCTCTTATTCACTCGATCAAGATCTCACTCTCTATTTCTTTATGTCTTGAAAAATGGCTCTGTATGTTTTTTTCTAACTTTACATTGATCCGAGAAGCCTCTATATATAGCCAAGACTTTAGTTGACTTAAACCGTTAAGTTAGTTAATGAACCAACTAGTCAAAGTCTAGCAATGACTTATAGGAACTCAAATCCCACACTTTCCCACCATGACCGTCAAGCCCTCGATAATTTTTTGGTAAGTATATTTGCTTTTTCTGGTTTTAGATCTTATTCTGTTGGTAATTTCGTTTGTTTTCCTTTGCAACTAACTAAGCATATATATTTCATTTCCTAACATCTAAAACAAAACATGGATAATGGCAACTTAGGTTACTTGGGTCAGAGCATTTTTTATATGTTTGATATTTTTGTTATCAAGAATAAATCAAAATCACTCCATAAAAATCAATATGGGCTTGAATGGTAGTGAATTTCTATGAAATCTAGTTGATATTGGCGCTGGTTACTTTCATAGAATCTATATGACTAGTTTTATTGATGATTAAACATGCTAAAATGTTTTTAGTGTTTTGCACCTTTGTTTTAGTAGAATTCAGATAAACTTTAGTTTGTAACATTAATTTTTTAAGTACCGTGAGGAATAGAAAAGCATTCTATTTTGTGGACTATGGAAGAATTTGTGTGCATACAAAATGTTTGATATAATTCCTCAATGGCATTTTAAATTGTTATTAATCTAGGGCTAGCTAACAAGTTCAACACATTTGAAAAAATAATTTGAGTGTGGTATAATATATATTTTATTTTACAAATAACCAGGTTGATATGTTTGATAACACCATAGAAGATCTTTGAACTCATAAAATAGATCTTGAAATGAAAGTTAAAGAAGAGCTTATGCAAGCTGGTATGGTTTTTATGCTAGAGTTTTCACTAAAAACATTGATACTGCCAACTATTTGCAGATGAAGTACAAGATGTAGTTACAGTTTTGAAGAAACCAACATGGTTGTGGAAATCACAAAAGGTTAGATGCTCGTACACCTGTCTATAATTGTACACCTGTCTATAACTTTTGTGGAAATCACAAAAGTTCATACTCAAACCAAACTAATAACACTCTTATATAGTTAACTAATTGTTATACTTGTGCAGTATTCATTGTTACTAGTTAATTAATAACAACCTTATATATTTATATATAAATAAAACATTTGGTATATGTTTGATTATTGGTAGCATTAAAAAAGAAATTGAAAATGAATATTCAAAGCCCTTATTGTTATTGGCTTAGTTATGTATTGTATATTCTAAGTGTAGTTTCTTCTCCAATCATTGATATCCATTCCTTTAATTTTGACTTAATTAAACTGATTTCATTTACTTCTCTTGTAACCAATACTGAAGACAAACAAAACATATATAAGAGATAGTAGTGAGGGAGATAGGGAGTGAACTATATATTGATTCTGTATGGAGAAATCTGACTCGAGGCAAATCACCTCAAAATTAATTCCCAATAATTAGACCATTTTGAACTAATACTCTGTCCTTAATCCTTTTTCTTAGACAGAAAAGGTAGAAATGAAAGGTGTTTGCCTTTTTTTTTAATAATCAAAAGTAAACAACGGCTAGTTGTTATTTACTTTAGGAAAAGAGAGTTTCAAGCCAATTACAGAAACACAACACACATGAAATACATATAATCATTTATGCATATGAAATATATGAATAAACTTACAAATCCAAACTATACATCATATTTATATATTATATATCTCCAGGCATCCTCCACTAATTAATATATTGTAGTAATTTTTTGTCCTTGGAGAAAAAAGCCATGCATATATATATATATATATGAATAGCTAATTAATTAACAAAATTCAAATTGAGATAGTTGAGTGGGGGATCCAAGAGATAACATTTTTGAAGAAACTGTCACTCCCTTCTTCTCTAGCTATTTATTTAAATTTTGGTTGTAATAAGTTCTGAAGTATCCCAGTAAGTAGTAATGCCTTTGTAGTGGAAACTGCAACCTATCACAAAATCATAGAATGCATCTATGAAGGATTTTGACTTTACAGGTTGTATAGCCAAGAAAATATACTACTGAACCAAATGATATTGCAGAGGAACTAGAATTAAATACACAAGACACCATAAGAGAAATGTCAAACAGATGAAAATTCAGGAAAAGAATAGATAGACGGTCGCAAAATGGAAAATCTCTTAACCAAGAGTAATAACCAAAGAGTGAGACTTTTCTTTCTTTCCCTTATTAATATGTTATTCTAGAACTGAGTATCTAAACTTATAAAGTATGTGTTTACCAATTTCAGGATATTTAAAAGCACAATGTATTATATGTAAATACAAAAAGTATCAAAATATTTAGTGTCATGCCCTGAATTTAGATAATCAACAACAGACATAAGTTGCATCTAACAAGATATGGAATTTAATGTCATGCCCTGTTTTCTTTGTTGTACTTTATAATAACCCTTATTATTTGTATTGCGATACCCTGTATTTTAGTTTTCTTACTTACAATCTATGTTTCTTCATGTTTGTAAATCTTTATACTGAAAGTTTTAAGTTTTAATTGTCTTATTTTTATTTATTTTGACAAAAGAATAAGTATATCTTCTATTTGTTCGACTAGAACCCCAAAAACCATAAAGTTGAATTGAAGATTTGCACCTTGTATGCACCTTATTTATTATGGATACTAAGTTTTTCTTCATCTTCCACTCTCATCTCAGGTTTTATTTTTCTTTGATATTTTTTTATCTATATATTCATTATGGTATCAGCTTCTGATTCTTTTTCATGTTAATATTAGTTTTGGTAATATAACTTATTGGAACAATTTCCTTCTCTATTTTCTTTGTGGATAATCACGTTAGGTATTTATTTAATTATTGAATAGAATATATTTATTCCTTAATCTTTCAGAACAAATAGAGAGACCTCTCTCTCATTTCTCGACTGTACATGTATTTTTTCTCTTATTTTTCAACTTAAGTTCTATATTCTTATCATCTCTTTTCATTTTCATTAATTTTAAGCTTTTTTATGCTTGTTTTGTCTGTATTAAAACATTTATCTATCTCATTTTATGTTTGAATCCAAAATTCGCGTCATTTATTTTTTAATTTTTTGGGAAAACTCAACCTTTCTCATGTTTTTCCTCTCTCACATTTGGATCTTAATAGGAGTTGGTGGAGAGTAAATTTAAAAAAATTCTTTTGAATTTTTGGAAAATCCAGTTCTAAGCTGCTTTAAATGCTTTAAAGAGTTTTGGGTGAGAGAATTATCTGCATTTAAATTATTGTTATGATTTTTCTATTGAATGAGCTTTCTAAATAATTGATTTCTTACTATTAATTAATCAAGCTTTGTGCGCATACAGTAGAGAAAAATAGTACTTGTGAAACAATTATTGATTTAGATCATTTAAAAATTAATAGCCTATATGCTCAATTTTGTTGGTACATCTACATTTTTATGTTGGAATCAAGCCATGTGTGCTCTTCAAACCAAATCAACAAACAAAATATGTGAAATCGTAGTTTCAATTATCATTTTTATTTTTGAGAAACAATGGAGCAAACAAAGCATTCTATTGTCCAACTGCATATTTTCTTCTCTTTATAAACACTGCCCTTGTTTTTCTATAACATATAAATTCTAAAACATAATAAGTATCATTCTATAATCTGAATGTCAATATAATAGTTGATGAATCAGACAGATCAATTACACTGCCTTAACAAGTTTAGAAAACCCACATATATCCTTCACTAGCTGTACTAAAATATACTAAAATAGATTATTAACATTAAACATAAAGCGAATACAATAGGAAACACTAATTATCTAGTATATCATCGATGTTGCTTAGTTTATTCTTTATAAAAGGGATTTGATTTCTGTGTTCAATTAAATTGGGTCCTTGGCATTTTTAAGTTTGGTAATACATTATAAAGTTTGATAGAAATTTTTCTTTTTCTGGAAAAAATAAATCAGAGGGAATTTCCATTGCTTTTGTATTCGCATTTGTGATTGTCCTTGGCTTTGCTATTGAGAAGTGGGAATTTGGATAGAGTAATTGCAAAATATGTTAGTGCCTAATTTGCTACTTTGGTTTTCCTGATCATTTTTCAATTGTTATATTAGAATTAGGTGTTGTGTCATATTTTGAAAATATACAATTCATCTTATGCTAACGATGACAAGAGTTTCTTATTTGTTCCAGTTTCACTCCCATAACGAGCGGCCACGAGTTGCTGTGAATGTAAGAGTTGTTGTGATTCTAACGTTTGTAATTGCTGTGAATGTAAGTCTTCTACACTTGCAGTTTCAGTTTATATACATATATATAAATAATTCGTTAGTTTAGTTTTCTAAAATTCTTTTCCTTAGTCCCTATAATAATATGATAACCATATGTACCCAAAAATTAATTTATAAAAGATTTTTTTACTTATTGTATCATTTAATTTTAATTTTGTAATAATCTTTTAGGCATTGATTATATTCTTTAGGTTGTGGATCGAATTGGCAAGGAGCATTGCAAAGTTAATTAACTTTATTATTAATTGCAAGAGGTACGGAAGTATGTTCTCTTAACTCTGTTATTAATATCATACACATGTTAGAGGAGTTTGAATATCTTAAATATTCATTTGTAGAGAAGTAGGTACTGAGATGAAAATTGTGTGCTGCAGTGATAACGGAAGGTTGAAAACTTGTGTGTCTTAGAGAAGTAGATTCTGAAAAAAAAAATTGTGTGTTGCGGTGATATAAGGAAGAAAACTTATTGTGTGTTTTGTGAATTTTTTTACTTGGTATCATAATAAACTTTTAGTTAAAAGGTTTAGTTAAAATTTAAAAAAAACTCCATGTTTCACTTAAAAAGTGAACAAAAAAATCTAAAAATATTATGATGCTTTGTTCTTTGTATTTGATTTGAAAGCTTGTTTGTGGATCCCAAAAACAATATTAAAGCACTATTAATATTAAAGGACATAAATATTATATTCATACATGATTTATACTACTAAAGCAAGCCAACAATATCTGAGGACAAAATATCCTGGCAAAATACAAGGGAAATCTTGCATGTGTATGTATTCCCATTAAGGCTTGTGTTCAAACAGATTCACATAGCTCTGTCTTGATCTATAAGTCAGACAAAAGAAAAGTGTTCAACTGTTAAGACTTGCAACACAACAACATAATTCAGAAAGTTGTGTTGCCACTACTACAAAAAAGGTTTTTTAGGACTCGCGGGACCCGAGTCCTCTATTTGAAAGCCTTAAAAACTGAGGGTTTTTAGGACTTGCAACGCGAGTCCTAAAACATCTGGTTGAATGCCTTTAATTAAGTTTTTAGGACTCACAACGTGAGTCGTAAAAAATAGAGTTAAGTACAGTTAAGTAATTTTTTAGGACTCGCTTTGCATGTCCTTAAAAGTAATTTTTTAAAAAAAAAATACAGCTACAATTTTCATTTTGATTTAGAAAAAATATATCCCTGTTCAAAATGTATTATATATGTTAGATTTCTAAAATTTCAAAAGAAAATACAACAAAATATTTTTTTATTAATTACTCAAAAATATAATTTCAATATTTTTCTACTCGGCATACAAAATCATATTACATAATATTTTATACTACAATCAAATTCTATTATCACCAAATATTAAACAAGAAATGTATACAATGTTAGTGAAATATATTTTTTATTCTAAAAACATCAACTAGCAATGTTGTCTAGTATTGCGCCAAAGAAATGCATCATAATATCGGCCTGCACATTATAAAAAAGTTCTTTAATTAATAAAAAGTTTCTCCACTGGAAATAAAAAGTTCTTAAAATGTTGACCACTAGAAATAAAAAAAACAAGAGAGGTCCACACATAATTGATCAGTGTACATCTCTAGATCTACGGATAATGTATATCCAATTAATTTAGAGATCTATATAATAATTCAAACTTATAAATAAGTAGACACACACAACAATTATAAATATATATATATAATAGATTATTACCACCACCATATATTTCACAAACTTGTTCCTGAAAAAGAGAGAAAGAAATCATATTAATTATATAAGAAATGATGACTGAAGCCTGTAGAAACTGATATGTGCTCATAATGCAAATTAAGTCATAAAAAAGGAAATAAAAAGAATCGAGCCAAGGACAATTTTCTTGCTTGCTTCTTATAGAGTCCCTAAGTATAACCAATACATCTCATTGTATTCAACCAGTACAAGATTTCCAATAAAAGCACCAATTGAGGATCAAACTAAGTTTCATCATAACTATAAATTTATTACTAGCTACAGCTTGTTTCTGGGCAAACAATAAAAACTTGCACTTTAACTGTCATATAATGCATTAAATAACAACATGCAACATATAAATAAATAGTTGATATTATATATGGATAGATAACACACCTTATGTTTATAATTTTTCCAGAGTTTTGCTAGTGTTTTCCCTTTTTCTTGTAGACTGAATGATCATCAGAAGCTTCAATGGTTCCCAAAATCTGAAATTTTATTCCATAAGTAGTGATTTGATACATATAAGAGATATATATATATGTATATTAATTACTTCAAGTATTTAATACCTAAGAATATAGTCTGTTATAGTCTTATTGAACTAACTGATATCCTAAGAATAATAATGAGAGTAACGTGAAATAACTGATACCATAAAGGCATCAACGAATTAGAGTTATAAGAAGAGAGGAAGAAACATACCTCTGACCTTATCCGTTGAGAAAGTTGATATTTTAGAATATTAATTTCCTCTCTTTTTGAAGCATTTTTTTGAGTTCAACAACTTTCTCTAGAGTAGAAAAATTATGTGAAATAAACTTCCAGAGACACATTACAATATATTTTAAAATGTTAGTTTAATTGGAGAGTGAAAGAAGAGACCAGATATGGCATGAAAATCAGAAGCCTAAGTGATAATTTAAGATAAGCCACACATCTATTTCTAAATAGATCTACTACTGTTATCTATTATTCCATATATTAAGTTTAAGACGTTATAATAAAGCAACATATTCATCACTATATAAGCCAATTTTTTAATGACCGAGATATTGAGATGATCAAAAGCAATAGTGAATACTTTATATTTAATAAATTCCCACCATTTATTTTAGTGTTTGTTTTTGTTCTAGTTGAATTAGACATGTATAATTATTACATCCTTAGAGACATCAGTGTAAACAAACACGCTTTATGGTGGATCAGAGTACAGAATAAGAAAAATGTGTTGTTTGATTTGATGCTTTATTTTTCCAACTCTTGTGATGATAATAGAGGTATCACTCATAAACAATTATATAGGAAGCTCTTTTTCTCATCTGATATAATTACCTCTTTGTTAGATGTCACATCAGTGCCATTATCTTTCGCTCGAATTGCGATTTTGTCACTGCCATGGTTTCACTGATTCATCATCAATTGCTCTTCAAGATTCTTTATGGATTCCATGTAATCTTTCCTTCTACAAATACAAAAAATGAGGATTACAACAATTAAAACAACTATAGGCACTTATCATATCAGAAGTTCATGTATTAAAAAAAACAAGGAGACCTGAGCTACTTTTCTTGCCTATAAGAAATAATAAAATGAAAAGTCGTTAAGACTAATTAGCTTTTAAGAAAATTTAACACATGAAGGAACACACTTCAAGAGACAAATAAACATGCCAAATTTTTCAAAGGAACATGATGCTTCTGGATAATATTAACACATATTTACCTCCAAGGCTTCAGCATAATTCCTTTCAGTCTCAAAAATATGATTTTGTGCCTCTATGATTATTCTCTTAACTTCATCCTTAAATGCTTTCTGCTACCTTTCATGTTCCATAATAAGTTTACCTAATTGTATATCTAGCCTTTTGGATAGATATTTGTAATCAAATTCCTCCTTAAGTTGGTATAAACTGTGGAGAAAAAACTGCCTCAGTTTAAAGCATATGTCGCATTGGGGTCTTCCACTATGGAAATGCTATCATTTGCATGATCAAGAAGGTCCTGTATAGTCTCCATATAAAGCTACAAGCATATATGGAAAGAAAAAAAAACTAGGATCATTTGGAAAATATTACAAATTAATCAAAGCACAAAACAAGTTTGATTGTGTATGAAATCAAATATCTGACAACGAATATACATAAGATTATGACAATGTATTAAAAAATAAAAGAATTTGCCTCAAAATATAACAACCTGAAAATATGAAACCGACACAGAATCAATCTCTAGAGAAATATCTACTAAAATGTCCTCCATTGCGCGCACCATTATACCACGAGCAGCTGTGCCTTCTTCTCCAAGTCTTCCAAGAGTATATGTTTTACTTGTACCAATCTGCCTATATGCCTTGAATGTCCCATTATAACCATCTAGGACACTCTGGGAAAAGAGAATTACAAAGTTCCATGTTACTTAATGAAATATCTACAAAAATATAGTTTGTATTATAAAAGTGCTATGCCTAAGTACAACACTAATAATGAAAGAAAATTTGATGTAGATGCACCTCCACAACAGGTTTTTCCACAACTTCATAAACACGTTTTTGTGATGCAAACTCAGTTAGCACCTCATCAAACTCGAATGTATCAGAGTCTAATTTCAACCTTTTAAGCTGATAACAAAAGAAAAAGAATCTAATTTAGTTACAACAAGCATAAGAAAATAATGTCTGCAGATGGTTGGAAACTATTACCAAAAACACCATATATAGGAGTAGGGTACCTCTGACTATAACTCTACACAATCAGCAAAGTCAGCATCCGCCATCAATTCCTCTGAATTTCGGGGTCTTAATCTTACAGCAACTCGAACTCTTCCAGGAATTACATCCACATATAGAACAATAAAGTGGAACTAATTAAATTATAATTTTGACATTTTATTAAAGGTAATCACAATTTATCTTTGAATAAAGACAACTAGACAAGCAAGTACAAAAAGGGGACAGCCAATGGAAAAATTATGTGGACTAAAAAAAATACAATGATAATGTTGAGATATAAAAAAACGAGTAATTTTTTTTTTGTTGATAAAAATAATAATGTTGCTGTTGTGCCTGGTGCTTATTTATTTCGTCCTAACTATGCGATGCTTACTATATTAGAAGTTGTTGGTTCAACAGTTGCATGGCCTTCTCAAAAGGTTATTCCAAGAGGTATTTATTTGGTTATTTGATTATATAAATGCTGGTTCAACATTAATCGATATGCAATCCAAGATTGTGATAGTATAATTTGATTGATTTGATAAGGAAGATGAGAAAAAACAAAATGATAACGGGGCCAATTTGAATCAATATTATGCACCATTTAATCAAAGTTCTAAGGTCACTTGAGTATAGATAGTTGTAGTAATGTGTGTAATATACTAACTTGTTTATTATTCAAACTCAATTATCGTAAATTTGGTTATGTATCATGATATTATTGACTATTTTAGATGAATGATATGATATTTCATGACATCATTAGTTTTTCTTTTATGTTTTATTTACCAGATTCAACAAGTCAAGTGTAAAAAAAAATTTGATTTGGAAGGCTTGACATTTGGAAGATCATGAATTCCTACCTTTACTTTTGAATATGCAACTATTTAAGACTATTTTGTTGACTATTGTGAGATTTTTTTTTATGTTAATTAGGCAGTGTTGAATATCTTAAGACTTTTGCATTATTTTTTAGATAATCTTGAATGTATTTTGACACAATTATTTTGTTATATGTGTTATGAACAATATAATTGGTACTCAAAAATATATTTGTACAATGTTAAGGGTGTTTTTAGTATATTAAATGACGTGGGTTTGAATTAACGAAATAAAAAATAATTATAATGTACATGTTTATATAATAATAAGTCAAGCTTATCCAAATATTAGAATAATACAAAAAATGTGTTATTGTATCTTTTACAATAACACTGGTTTATAAGCATAAAATTATGTTATGCAAACTATTTTCTATAATGCAAAAAGTGTGTTATTATAAAGTGTATCATAACACTACTTTATAAGTACAAAAAAGTGTTATATAATCTACTTATAAATAGCATAATGAAATACTTATCTAACTATTAAAATAACACAACAAAAGTGTTATCGTAGGCTATACCATAACACATGTCTATAACTATGGAAAAGTATTATGCAAAGTGCTCCGACCTACTATAACACCGCTTTCCTTAACACATCAAAAAGTGTTATGGTGTATATTTGATAATACTTTTTCGATCTTATTGAAAGTATTTTTTCTTGTAGTGTCAAGTCTGAGTAACTCTTCTGCCGACTTTGGGAGGCGAGCATTCGAGCTCTAATCTTCTCAATCGCCTCATTGGTCCTCTGAACAACTTCAGGACCCAGATATCTCCTCTCACCTGTCTTATCCCAATGGATAGGTGATTTGCACTTTCTCCCATATAACATCTCATACGGAGCCACTCCGATAGTCTTCTGATAACTGCTATTGTACATAAACTCAATCAAAGGGAGATACTTACTCCAAGATCCCATAAAATCCAGCACACAGGCTCATAACATATCCTCCAGTATCTAAACCGTGCTTTCAAAATGTCCATCTGTCTGAGGATGATAAGCGGTACTAAACCGCAACTGTGAACCCATATCCTTTTGCAGTCTCTCCCAAAACTTGGAGGTGAAGGTTGGGTCCCTGTCGGATACTATCGATCTTGGTGCCCCATGCAGTCATACGATTTCCTTCGCATACAATTCAACATACTGCTCCATAGTATAAGTTGTCCTAACAGGCAAAAAGTGGGCGAACTTGGTATACCTATCCACAATCACCCACACTCAATCATGTTGTCCCACGGTCTTCGATAACCCAACCACGAAGTCCATGGTGATATCCTCAAATTTCCACCCTGAAATCTCTAGAGGTTGCAACATCCCCGCTAGCCTCTAATGTTCAGCCTTTACTAGCTGACAAGTCAAACACTTGGCCACATAATCCACCACATCCCTCTTCATCCCCAGCCACCAATACAGAGTGTTCAAATATTGACACATCTTCCTCTTACCTGGATGTAAAGAATGGGAGCGGTATGAGACTCATCTAAAATCTCTTCCCGGATACTGGAATCCATCAGAACACAAATTCGGCCTTTGTACTTCAGTAACCCCATCTCCAAAATAGAAAAGTCTTTAGTCGCTCCAGCTAAGACGCCCTCTTCGTGCTCTCTCAACTAGGAATCCTCCCCATGTGCCTCCTTAATCCTCTCAAGGAGTGTAGACTAAAGAGTGATGTTGGCTAACTGACCAACCACAAACTCTATACCTGGTCTAGTCATCTCTTCAGCTAACTTATCTGATATTGGCCTCGAACTAAACAACTGTCCTGGGCCCTTCCGACTCAGCACGTCGGCCACCACATTGGCTTTCCTAGGATGGTATAGAATATCACAATCATAATCATTTACCAATTCTAGCCAACATCTCTGTTGCATAATCAGATCCTTCTAAGTAAATAAGTACTTCAAACTCTTATGGTCGGTGTACATTTCGCACTTCTCGCCATATAAATAATATCTCAAAACCTTAAGTGAAAATACCACCACCGCCAATTCCAGATCATGTGTGGGATACTTTTGCTCATATTCCTTCAGTTGTCTCGATGCATAGGCTATTACCTTTATGGCTTGCATTAGTACACACCCCAAACCCTATCTGGAAGCATTGCATTAGACTACAAAGTTTTCATTGTCTGACGGTAGACTCAATACTAGAGCGGTGATTAGTCGCCGCTTCAATTCCTTGAAACTGTTCTCACATTTATCTGTCCATACATACTTAGTCTTCTTACGCGTCCATTCGGTCAATGGTGTGGCTATTCTGGAGAATCCCTCAACGAACTACCGATAGTACCATGCCAATCCCAAAAAGCTCCTAACCTCTGGTACACTACTCGGCCTAGGCCAATCCCTTACTGCCTTAATCTTACTTGGGTCAACCAGAATCCCTTCCTTACTAACAATATGGCCCAGAAATGTTACTTTCGGTAGCCAAAACTCACACTTGTTGAACGTAGCATATAACTTATGCTCTCTCAACCGTTGTAATACTAAGCGTAGATGTTGCTCATGCACTGTCTCTGATTGAGAGTACACCAGTATGTCACCAATGAATACGATCACAAACTTGTCCAGATAATCCTTGAAGACCCTATTCTTCAAGTCCATAAAGGTTGTTGGAGCGTTGGTTAATCTAAAGGACATAAACAGGAATTCATAGTGTCCATACCTCGTGCGGAAGGCAGTCTTTGGTATGTCCTCTTCTTTAATCCTTAACTGGTGGTAGCCTAACCGAAGATCAATCTTAGAGAACATTGTCTTCCCCTGTAGCTAGTCCAACAAGTCGTCGATCCTAGGTAGTGGGTACTTCTCCTTAATGGTCAACTTGTTCAGCTCTCTGTAGTCAATAAAAATCCTTAAGGATCCATCATTCTTCTTGAAAAACAACACTGGAGCACCCCATGGCGAAAAACTTGATCTGATGAATCCCAAATCTAGTAACTCTTGCAACTGAATCTTCAGTTCCTTCAACACTGTCGGAGACATTCTATAAGGTGTCCTAGATACTGGCTCCGCCCCTGGTGTCAACTCTATAATGAACTTGATCTCTCGGTGTGGCGGAAACCCTGGCAAGTCTATGGGGAACAAATCAAGAAACTCACATACCAGTTTGGTCTCACCCGGTCCAACTGACACAACTCTAGAGGTATCCACAATGTTTGCTAGGAATCCTATGCAACCCTCCTGCATCAGGTGTCTAGCCTTCAGTGCCGAAATCATAGGTACTCGTGGTCCACTTACTATCTCCACGAATACAAAGGGTACCTCCCCTTCCGATTCAAAGGTCATGATTCTGCACTTGCAATCAATCGTCGCCTCCTACTTTGATAACCAATCCAACCCTAGGATCATATCAAAGTCATCCATCACTAACTCAATCAGATCAACAGATAACTCCCTACTATCTATCTCTACTAGAAACACTCTAACCCATCTCCTAGAGACTACTAGTTCCCTAGTTGGCAACAAAGTCTGAAATCCCCTAGCATACAAATCACTAGGTCTACATAGCTTATCTATCACTCTAGCATAAATAAATGAATGAGTAACCTCTGAGTCAATCACTGCAGTAAAAGAAGAACCAGCACTAGAAATCTGACCTGTCACGACTGAGAGGCTAGCCTCAGCCTCAGTTTGGGTCAAGGTAAATACCCTAGTAGGAGTGAGACTATCCTTCTGTTACGACTCTTCCTTCTTGGCTTGTGGGAAATCCTTCCTCAAGCGACTTGTGCTCCCACAAGTAAAGCAGGCCCTGATCCCACACTCTCCCTGATGTCATCGTCTGTACCGAGGACACACTAGGAAACTCCTCCAGTTGTCTCCCCCATCCTGATGGCCACTGAAAACACCATGTGCCCTCCTATCCGAGCCAGGAGGAACAAAAGAGTCTGGGGCCTTTCTCTTCTACTCACTAGGGCCTTTACCCTGACTAGATCCAGTAAAAGGAGGCACCATCCTCTGAGCATCGCGCCTAGCAATGCCATCTCTCCATATATGATCCTCGGCCACCTCAGTTGTAAGGGCCTTGTCCACTACCTATGCATAAGTGGTAGTCCCCGAATCAAAAGTTATCTTGACGTCACGGGTGATCATGACATTCAATCCCCGCACAAATCGATCTCTTCATGCCATGTCAGTCGGCAAGAAATCTGGCGCAAACTTTCCTAACTGGTCAAACTTCAATGCGTAATCAGTAACCGTGATCTGGTTCTGAGTCAGGTTCGTAAACTGTAATGCCCCACGTCACTATGGCTGCTTTCTAGAATGACGACTGGCCCTACAAACCAACACGAGTCTTTCCAGCGTGCTTTGTCCTCACTCATACGCTTCCTGGGAAAACTTCCCAGGAGGTCACCCATCTTGAGATTACTCCAGCTCAAGCATGCTTAACTTTGGAGTTCTCAAGTGATGAGCTACCGAAAAGAAGATGCATCTTGTTGCCATAGGTAGTACCCATCAATCCATTTAAGCCCTCTTCAACTGTGTAGTCCCATACCTACATAGTCTTAGAATTATCACACTTGACCTTCCCCAGACGTTGTAGGATTGCACAGCTTACCCGGTCTTTCCCCCTATGGATCACGCGATACTAATTGTCACAATCATCCCCCTTAGAATTCCGACGTCCCCATCGGCCACACCTCCGGCTGGGTCAAGGCTCTGATACCATTTGTAATGCCCCACGTCACTATGGCTGCTTCCTGGAAAGACTCGTGTTGGTTTGTAGGGACAGTCGTCATTCCAGGAAGCAGCCATAGTGACGTGGGGTGTTACATAAACTTATCTACCTTCGCAGCTCAGACTGCGACACTGCAATACTTCCCATTGAAAATGTTTCTAAACTCTTCCCAAGTCATAAGTGCAATATTCCTTCTTTGAGACACCACATCCCACCAGATGCGGGCATTTTCTCTTAACATGTAGTTGGCACAAGCTACTCTCTCATTCCCTTCCACCCTTATGAAATCCAGGATGGAAGAAATCATGCTCATCCACTGCTTTTCCAGCAGTGGGTCTTTTCCACCCTCGAAGGTGGGAGGATGCTGCTTCTTGAACCCCTCACACAAAGGTTCCCATCTATTCTCGACAGTAGGCTGGGCTAGCACTGATGCCACAGCCTGTGGAACCTGTAACCCAATACCCTGGGGAGGGGCCTGTTGCCTTAATGCTTGAAGCTCTTCTTTTTTTCGGTGAAGTCTAGCTTCCATCTCAGCAAATAACTGTTGCCAATTCGGTGAGGCAGGTGGAAGGTCCTAATGCTGGTTGTTATCCTCGGCCCTATTGTCGTGGAGTCTGATTGATCGCTGAGGCATTACTACAATATGCCTGCAATCAATGACACCGCTTATCAGGCATGATAACAACATCCAAAATCACCTTCCAATTCATCAACCAATAACAACCAGCCAATCCACATATCACAGATAATGTACATTAATCGGGGGGCCACGCTCTAGCATCATGCATATGTCAACTCATTCATCATGCTCTATTTAACTATTGAGGCAAGTAGGGCACTTTAACAATCAATTAAGCATATAATTCATTAATTACTAACCAACCCTGAGTCAAGCTTGTCACTTGCAGTGAGCGTACATGTTCGGTCAATCTCCAGGAACCATAAACCTTGGCTCGCTCTAATACCAAGTTGTAATGCCCTACTTCCTTAGAGTCGTTACTAAGTGAGTTAAAAATGTGCCATTAGCTCGCTAATCGAGGTTTTAGGTTAATAGTGTGACTAAATTGTAACAAAACTCATTTAAAGACATTAAGTATAAAACATTTGGTTATTCATTGAAATCTTATAAAGTTTTACAGTTGGGATCCCAAAATACTATTTAGAAAATACATTACAAATAAAAATATACATATGGTCGACTTAGGCGACAAAACAACTATTACAGTACATTTTCCCAAAAAATAACTCTCGCTGTGGTGGCCAGGTAGGCCGAACATGTACCCGTCGCTCAACACTCTCCGTACTCATGGTTGGTCGACCTTTCCTCTGCCCTTACTCGCACCATAGAGCACCCGTGAGCCGAAGCCCAACAAGAAAACTCAACACAAAACATATAACATATGCATAGCAGTCAACAACATACAACAAAATAGCCAGCAGGCTAAACACATAGCGGCCAACGCCATCCCAGGTGCTTTACCAATCCCTGTGTTCGCGGTCTTCACCGAGAGGATGGCTCCAACTTTTGGGAAACTTATACAGGATCTTTATTTATTTTCATGTAGATCTAATATTAAACAAGTTAATATGAGACAACCTAGAACATGTTTCTAAAATTGAATTCAAAAAGAAATAATGATAAGAATACTAACATTATACACAGCGGAATAATATAGTCCTTCCTTCAGTTTCTCTAACCCTTGTATCCTTTCAGTCGCAGAGTATTTCCAAGAAACTGAACCGTTTTTCAATTTTCTTCATAGTCTTCCAAAGTATCCTTAGAATCACCTAGACTAGGGTGGGCTTAGAAAATGACTTGTGTTTAGAGAGAATCTAAAACCTATCAGAAAATCTGACTTGTGACTTTATGAACTTGTGTTTCTGACTTCTGCCTAAGCACTCATTTTATAGACTCAATTAGGCCATTTAATTTAATTAAAAAATCAATAAAATAATAGCCAATTTAAAGCCTAGGTCGAAATTATCATGGGCTTTAGGCCCGTGATATTTCCCATTTGATTATAAGCCCATTGGACTTATAATCATTGCCTGTATTATTTTCTATTGATTTAATTAATTAAATCCTTTATCAAATTAATTATTTATAATTTGAACCTTGATTTAAACTTATTTATTAATTTAGATAACAATTTATCTTAATTAATAAATCTGCCATGATTTCTCTTTTCTTCTAAAAAATACATAACTCTGTGAAACTATCCAAAATTGACCTGGTCAACTTTGATAATTCTAATTGATAATTAAATCAAATAATTGAAACTATCTAGATGATTTTATCCAAGGTACAATGGGGACCATGGTCCTATGAAATCATGCTCCAATAAGTTATCACAAATCTAACAAATAAATTTACTATAGACTCGGAATTGCACTCTTGATTTCATAAAACGCTCTATAACAAATATAGATGCGCTATTAATTATCCATTGTTACAACCATAATTGTCAATCAATCCTCTATAAACGGTCTACAATGGGATAGGACTAAAATACCATTTTACCCATCATTGTATTTTATCCTTAAAACACTTAGTTCCTTGTAAATGATATTTCAGTAAACTAATTTAATTACTGAAATGAGATCTCTATCATTTAACACCTTGAACCAAACTAAAAGGAAAGCATCATTTCACTTCTTCATCAGAAGCTATAGATGTTCATATCTATGATTAACACTTCCACTCAATTATACTACCGAGTTCCCAAGATATAAGTATGGGCTAGTCCGTAGGGTAAGCTGGTAACAAACAAGTCAAAGAACTCAAATAATACAATCAGTTAGAATACTAACCACTCAGAATTGAGATTGAATTGACCTAGGGTCAACTATATGATATGACTAGAATAGATAATAACGGTATGTTTACTTATCTTATCAACTGTCAATATCAGTCCTGTCCGATGTAACAAATACACATGATCTTATCTACTTTGCTAATGTTGTGGAAAGAACATAGCACTGCAATGTGTAAGTAGATCATATCGTAGATTAACAAGTCAGTGTAAATCCTGTTTACTGACTAATCTTAGGACTAACTTATTTTGAACATATAATCATATTTATATTCCACTGTGATTACATAACTATAAATAAGATTAGCTATATGCTCGGGATTTAATAAAAGTTTATATGAAACAAATAATCATGAAAATAAAACATGTGAGCAAAGTGATTGACCAAGTCAAAAAAATGATTTCTATTATTTTATTGATAATAAAATGAGATTACAAAGAAATTTGGTTTTAATTAGGGCATAAAACCCCAAAAAACTCATACTTGCACTAATTGAAACTAATGCCTTAATTCTACTAATCCCATTTCCTTGATATGCTTATCAAATGTAGCTTCTGACAGTGTCTTCGTAAACGAATCTGTAAGATTTTCTTCAAATGCAATCTCTATAACCTTCACATCTCCCATGCCTACATATTCTTGAATAATGTTATACTTCCTTTCTATATGTTTACTCCTCTTGTAACTACGAGGTTCTTTCGAGTTGGCTATCGCTCATGTATTGTCACAAAACAACACAAGCGGTTTATACACCAAGATCCAAATAGAACTTCTTTAACCAGACTATTTCCTTAGCTACTTCTGACACGGCGATGTACTCAACCTCCATGGTGGAATCTGAGATTGCAGAATGCTTTACGCTTCTCCAAATCACAGCTCCACCCCCAAGAGTAAACACCATTCCAGAAGTAAACTTCCTGTCACCGACATCAGTCTAAAAATCTGAATCGGTGTAGCCTACAGGGTTTAGAACACCACCTTTGTAGATTAACATATAATCCCTAGTTTTGCCTTAAATACTTCAGGATATGCTTAACTGCTATCCAATGTTCTGGTCCTGGGTTTGACTGATACCTGCACACTACTCCCATTGCATAGCAGATATCTAGTCTAGTACACAACATAGCATACATAAGACTTCCAACTACATATGTGCAAGGAACTTTTCTCATTGCATCTTCCTCTTCAGGAGTCAGGGGAGACTGCTTATTTGAAAGATGAATTCCGTGACAGGACGGTAAATGTCCTTTCTTGGAATTTGTCATTGAGAAACGTTCAAGCACTTTATCTATGTAAGCTACTTGAGATGGAGCTAAGAGTCTGTTCTTTTCTATCCCTGAAAATTCAGATACCTAGAACATAACTTGCTTCACCCAAATCCTTCATCTAGAATTGAGTGCTCAGCCAATTCTTCACATCTGATAATTTCTCAACATTGTTTCCAATGAGAAAGATATCATCTACATAAAGAACCAGGAATACCACTATATAATTTGCCTTCATTTGGTAAACACAAGGCTCATCAATATTTTGTTCAAAACCATAGGTTTGGATTATTTCATCAAACCTAAGGTTCCAGGAACGAGAAGCTTGCTTAAGTCCATAAATAAAGCTTTTCAACTTGCAAACTTTTCTTTCATGTCCAGCTACTTTAAATCCTTCTGGCTGATCCATATAAATGACTTCGTCAAGCTTTCCATTAAGAAAAGTTGTCTTGATTTCCATTTTCCAGATCTCAAAGTCGAGAACAGCTGCTATTGATAGGAGGATGCAAATGGACTTGAGCATGGCTACCAGACTAAAAGTCTCCTCATAGTCCACACCTTCTCTTTGGGTATAACCCTTTGCCACTAATAGAGCTTTATAAGTCTTGATATTTCCATCAATGCCCTTTGCACCTAATGGCCCTAAAGTTACTAGTTGCTTCAAAAAGATCCCAGACGAAATTTGAGTACATTGACTCTATTTCTTGTTTCATGGCTTCGAGCCATAGTTCCTTTTCAGGGCTAGTTATTGCCTATTTGAAAGACAATGGATCATCATCACTAGTGTCACCAACAACCATATTTGTTTCACCATCCAAACCATAGAGAACTGGGTTCTTAGAAACCCTCCCACTATGACGAGGCTCTGTGAATGTTTGCTCAGGAACAATGGTACTTTCTTCATTTAAATCGACTTGCGTCGGTTGGACATGAAGAGTGGGAATTTTATCATCAACTGACGTTGATGACGATGGAACAATTGATGGAGTCAATTCTTCAACCATCTCCTATAAAACTACTTTGTTGCATGGTTTGAAGTTTTGGACATAGTCACTTTCCAGAAAAGTTGTATTCGTAGAAGCAAACACTTTCTTTTCTAAATGACTATAGAAAAGTCCACCCCGAGTACCTTTAGGATAGCCAACAAACATGAAAAGTTCAGTTCACGGTTCTAGCTTTCCCTCCTTTTTCCTCAGGACGTGGGCGGGACACCCCTAGATTCTATAATGGCATAAACTAGGTTCACGACCATTCCAACATTCTAAAGTTGTTTTGGGGATTTATTTGGACGGCACGACAATGAGAATGTCGTTCGCAGTTTCGATTGCATGTCTCTAGAATGAAGTTGGTAGAGTTGAGTAACTAGGCATGCATCTAACCATTTCTAATAAAGTTCAGTTGCGGCGCTCCGCTACACCATTTTGTTGCGGAGTACCCGGGGAAGTAAGTTGTGATAAAATCCCAAGTTCAGTTAAATGATCTTGGAACTGCATATCAAAATATTTTCCACCCCTAGTAAATCACAAGATCTTTAACGTTTTACCTAATTGGTTCTAAGCCATCGCTAGGAATTCCTGAAACTTTGAAAATGTTTCTGATTTCCTATGCATTAGGTAAAGACATGAGTATCTAGAGTAATCGTCAATGAAAGTGACGAAATACTCAAAACCACCCCTGGCTTGTATATTCAAAGGTACACAAACATCTGAATGAACTTCTCCAAGTGATTCTTTGGCCCTATTATCCTTTGCAGAGAATGGACGCTTGGTCAATTTTCCTTCTAGACAAGATTCACAGACAGGTAATTCACCTAAGGTGAGTTCCCTCAAAGGCCCTTCCTTTGTAAGTCTTTGAATTCTATCATATCCAATGTGACCTAGTCTCAAATGCCATAACTACGCCATGTTATCATTTTCGATCTTTTGACGTTTATTGGTCCTAGGTTTAGCTAATTTGAATAAATCAGTGCTAAGAGCAAGGGGTTCGTTAGGTCGCAGAATATAAAGCTCGTTTTTCAAACATGCAATACACAATTGTGATCCATTGAAAGAAATAGATATATTAGAACTTATGAAAGTCATAACAAATTTTTCTAATTGCAACATGGAAACTAAAATTAATTTATACTAAAATCTGGAATAAAAAATACATCATTCAAATTTTTTTTTTTTCCGAACTTCAGACAAGCTCTTCCTCTAGCTTGGACCACAATGAACGCTTTTTTCCCAATTCTAAGCTTTAAGCCGCCTTCGTCCACTTCCTCCCACGATTCAAGAAGTTTTAAAGAATGACAAACATGGTTAGTAGATCCAGAATCAATAATCCAAACAGATTTATCATTCTCTAAAACACATGTTTCTAAGATAAATGAACTATAGTAATTACCTTTGTTTTTCGCTGCTAGAAACTTCGGGCAATCTTGTTTCCAATGCCCTTTCTCTTTGTAGTGAAAACACTTACCTTTTCCTTTCTCGTTCTTCCCCTTAGGCATCTGTGCATTTGGTTGTGCACTCATCTTTGCAACCTTTGCAAGCTTGGGGTTGTTGTTTTGTCCACCTTTCCTCTTGTTTCTATCTTTCAAAGACGAAGCTTGGTTAGCTTCAGTCTTAGCTGGATCAGCAACAACAGTACTAGTTGTCTTATTTTCTCTTCCCTTACTTGATCCACCCATGATAGACTCAAAAGTTTGAAGCTCGTTCATGAGCTGCGTCAGACCATAGTTGAGTTTATTCAACAAATAGTTGGTGGTGAACGACAAGAAAGCTGGAGAGAGACTGTTAAGGATTAAGCCGACTTAAGTTTCCTCATCTATTGTTGCTCCATGAAGTTCAACTTCCTGAAAGTAGTTTGTCATCTTGATCAGGTGATCACGAACATGTTGAGACTGTGCCATCTGAGCATTGGCATATTTCTTGGTGGCCTCAAAACGAGTCTGCGTTGAATTGGCACCAAACATGTCTTGGAGCTGATCCATGATTTCGTAGGCCATCTCGACATTCTCCATCTTTGTCTTGAGAGTGTCAACCATACTAGTCAACATGTAGTACCGTGCCTTGTTGCTAGCCGCCTTCCAATGCTCATACATGTCTCTCACAGACGTGGTAGCTCCTTCAGCTGGAACTTCTGGGGATTCCTTAGTCATTGTGAACTTGGAGTTGTCACCAATCAACACAATGTTGTTGTTTTGCTTCCATTTAAGGAAGTTTTCTCCAGTGAGTTTCTCCATCGAAAGTTGAGAAGGGATGAGACTAGACACAGCCATAATTATACTACAAATTATCAATAAAATAGAAATCAATCACTTTTGCTCAAATAAAACTCATATTCACACAAAATTTAAGAAATATCACAACATATACAAAAAAATATGTAAGATATGAGAAAAAAATACCAAAATAATCATCTCTTTATTTCTTTAGGGTTTTAACTAATCTATGATATCCTTGTCCCAGTTGGCGAGAGTCAAAAATACCATTAGTTAAATAAAGTTGTAAACTTATTTAATAATGGACACCATTATTAAAAACCTACTATTCGATCAAAATAAGAAAACAAAATCTCTTATTTTATGAGATAGACCCACGGTTTCGATAGTCAATAGATTTAGTCCTAGTAGTCACCGTAGGGTGAATCTAGTGGAATTTGACCTATAATTATCTATCTTTCGAAATCTACCATTGTCAAAATAACTAAAGAACACCTTCTGTAGGGGGAAGAATCAAAGCGTCTCGAGGCCCCATTAAGCTATTGACATTGTTAAACCAACGATGAAGATCGAATATAATTCTTAAAATAAGCTCATTATAAAATTAAAAATAATATTTTTATTATTTATTTTTAGAAAATCAATGACTATGGTTCTCCAAAAAAATTGAAAAGATTAAATTTTTAAAACCAAAGTCCTATAATTTCCTATTAATTCTAAAGTGTCACTTTGAAACAAATTCAATTAAATTAGAATTAATTTGTTGTTAATCAATATTTAGGTTTAACTATTATAATGAACCTATACAATTAAGTCCAACTCAGGTAAATGGGTCTTAACAATTGGGCTTGTATGGAGGAGGGTTGGGTCCAGTACGTCGTTTCCACTACAAAGGCCCCCATACTTCCATACAAGGTCCAAAAGACAGGAATTTAAACCTTCATTTTATTAATTGTTATTAATTGATTAGGCCCACTATAGTCATGCAAAGCAAATGGGCATTCACAAGTGGAACCACCCACAAGAGAGGAATTTAAAATTTTCATTTTCTAATGGCCTCAAATAAAACGTATCATTTTATGAATATTTTATTTGGCAAAATCCATATATCTAGCAAACATATGGGCAACTATATGCATCTAAGCCCAATTGCAAAAATACCACATATAGTGCAAACATACATGTTACAATTGGATGGGCCTAATCATGGTACTACATGAGCAAGTTTATAAAATTTATGCAAAAATACCACATTTTATTTTATTTGCAAAAATATCATAATTAATTATCTAGAATTTATTAAAAATTCGAATTAATTAATTTTTACCAAAACAAAGTCAATTTAAATGAAATTGATCAAAAATTAACAATAGTTAATTTAAATTTCATTTATCAATTAGGTTAATTTAAAAATATTAATTTAATTTAAATAGGATTTATCAACAATGAACCAAATTTAATTTAAATCCCGTTAAAAAAATATTTTGATAATTGGTTTGAAAAAATGTGATGTTTTAAAAATTCTAACCAATTTTAAAATCAATATCTTAACTATTTTTCAAAAAATATATTGTGTTGTTACAGCAATAAGCTAATATTTTAACCATTAATATATATATATATATATATCATTAATATATATATATTAATAGTATAACAACTCTAAATATCTCAAAACAATTAAACAAATTCAAATATCCATAAAAATATCTAAATAACAAATTTCAAATTTTAAATAATTTAAATATTAAAAACTATAAAATAAACAGATATTAGTATTTTTAAATAAAGATACAAATAACAAGTATTTAAAAGAAAATATCTTTAATATATAATATCTTAATTTTAATATTTTAATATATTAAAAGATTTAAAATTATGTTTTTAATCTATTTTTAAATTTGAATTTGAATCGTTGTAGAAAATATGAAATTATTTAAATCTCAAACAACAAAAATATCTTATTTTTAAAAAAAAAATTAAATGATAAAATAAATTTTTTATTTTTTGTTTTGATTATACATAATTAATTTCATATTTTTATTTTTAAAAAAATTAAAATTATGGATGAACGGGTACTGTTCACCGTGTTCTCGGCTGCATGTGTGCGCGTGCGTGGTGGGGCTGGCTGCTGACGGTGTGCGTACACGGCTAAGGGGACAAACGCAGGCGCGCACGCTGATAGGGGTGACGCGCACTAGTGCGCGCGCGCTGGAGGGGCGATGTGCGCTGGTGCACGTGCGTGTGAGTAGCTAGGGAGAAAAAATTCGGAAGAATTTTTTGTGCAATTTTTCAAACCAAAACTATTTTCTAATTAAGTTTAACCATGTTTTACACAAAATAAAACATATATAAAAATTAATGGCACAAAAAAGTCAACCAAATACCTTAAAAATTTCTAATAATCACATAGAATTCAATCTGCTTCATAAAATTACTAAATCCATCCAATTACTCAACACATCATCTAATTCAATTTTTAACATATTCATGCATGAAAATAATTATTACCAACCTGACTCTAATACGAGTTGTTGGGAAACTTATACATGATCTTTATTTATTTTCATGTAGACCTAATATTAAACAAGTTAATATGAGACAACCTATAATATGTTTCTAAAATTAAATTCAAAGATAAATAATGATAAGAATACTTACATTATACGCAACCGAATAATAGAGTCATTCCTTCAGTTTCTCTAACTCTTGTAATCTTTCTGTCGCAGAGTATTACCAAGAAACTGAACCGTTTTTCAATTTTCTTTACAGCCTTCCAAAGTATGCTTAGAATCACCTAGACTAGGTTGGTCAATTCTCAACAGAAGAGATAGATACAAAGAAGAAGAAGAGAAAAGACTAATGAGGCATAGAAAATGACTTATGCAGTAGAGAAAATCTAATACCTATCAGAAACTTGTGATTCAACATATCATTTCAACTCTCACTTAGCATTCCTTTTATAGACTCAATTAGATCACTTATTTAATTAAAAATTCAATAAAATAATAGCCAATAATCAGCCCTAGGTCGAAATTATTATGAGCTTTAGGCCCGTGAAATTTCTCATTTAATTATTAGACCGGTTAACTTAAAATCAAGGCCTGTATTATTTTCTATTGATTTAATTAATTAAATAATTATTCAAATCATTTATCAAATTCATTATTTATAATTTGACCCTCGATTTAAACATATTTATTAATTTAGATACAAATTTATCTTAATTAATAAATCTGCCCTGATTTCTCTTTTCTTCTCTAAATTGTATAACTCCGTGAAATTATCCAATATTGACGTAGTCAACTTTGATAATTAAATAAATTAATTGAGACTATCTAGATACAGTGGGGATCATGGACCATGGGTGTAACGCCCTGCTAAATAGGGTTTGTTACCAAGTGTGTTTAAAATAAGTGCTGGACTTGCTAAACAAGTCATTTGGACTAAACATGTGATTAAGTCACTAAAGGTTTAGGTACTAAAAATTGTGGTCGTCATAAAAATTTTCATTAACCAAAAACCTTGTTATTTACACGGGATCCCAAAAACAAACAAGTTTAAAAGTTTGTTACAACACCAAGGTTACATAATAAGCCGACCTAAGCGGAAAAAGTTGCGTTCAACCCTAGCTTCCTCGAGTATCTCGGCCATGGCGGTCGAGCGGACAGCATTTGTACATGTCACTGCTATCGCCCTCTGACTCACGGCTGGCCAAGCTTCTCTTTACATTTACCTGCACCACAAAGCACCCATGAGCCAAAAGACTCAGCAAGAAAACATATTCAATTATTCACAGAGCAATACATCAGACTAGGAATAATAACTGAAACAAGCATAAACATTATACAGATCAGCAACCATAGAGTTGCTCAAGTGCGTGTTGCACTCCCTTTCAATTTGTTTGGCATTTGAGCAAGTCAGGTGCTTGGTGCACCCCCGGGGTGGCCCAGCCATAGTGGCCTGCACTCCATGTGCATATGCCAATCTCAACTAACGAGTCTTACATGTCCTCGACTTCTGAGTCGAGCCTCGCATACCCCCGACTTGTAAGTCGAAGCTTAAGGCCCTCTACTTATAAGTCGAGCTTCAGAGACCCTCGACTTATAAGTCAAGCCTGTCAACAAGATGTGCCCTCAATTAATAAGTCGATCTCTAACTAGATATCACAACAATTCCTTGGTTTATCAACCAAGCTCCCTAGTCACAACAGACAATCACATATTTTATTTATCATACATATATACAGATACAATGTATTATAATACATTTAATCAAACATACATAGGCCTAATCATAATCATCCGAATTCAAGGCCTAACGCCCATATAAAGATAATACTCAGCATTCGGGCCAAGTCTCAATCATGTACATCATATTCTAGGTGAAATTTTTTTACCATCAGTCCAAGTGCAAGCTACCAACGAACGACTCTTGAGTACGATCCCTAATTCGAGCCCTTAGCACTGACCTAGTCACAACCATGATAAACGATTCCATCAACAACGAGCGAATAAAGACTTCTGGATCGAGTCTTGGCCTCCGGGACATCGAATTCCACCAAACACGGTAGCAGAATCGATCTCGAGCTCATAAGGTTGAATTCCCGCACTCAAAACCTTCTCACGGTCCAAAAACCCCTTAAGAGCCACGGCTCCATGCTCATGTGCCGCGGACCGCCCCAATCTGAGGCTCAGCCTCCCCAAAACACCAGACACGCTCTGCGACCCAACCTAAGAGGCGTCGCAGTGCGCCCTCGCGACAAAGCCCTCCTTGGCTCCCTTTTGTTCTAGAGGGCCACGGCCCGACCCCTTCGAACCCAGAATTCTGGGTTTTTCCTTTAGCCGAACCCAACTAAAAACAACCCAATCACACTCAAATCTTTAATTCAATCCCCATAATCATTATAACTTCTCTCCAGCAACAAAACCTAACTAATTACTTGACTAAAACTCATCAAGAATCCCAAAATTCACTCTCCCAACTCACACACATGCAACAACCAAAGCTTTCAACGAAATCACAAAGTATAATGAAGAATTCAAATTTAAACCCTTACCTCTGAGATGATAACACCCTTGAGCTAATCCCCAAGTTTCCCATGCTTAATCCTTCAATTTCCTAAGCTTGATTCCTCAAATTTCTCAAAATCCTCAAACCACCAAGAAGAGGGAGAGAGAGAGAAAGTAGTTCTGGTTCTTTTTAATTATTCTGTTTAAGCTTTCCCTCAGTTGAAGAAACCTCTAGCTTAACTCTCTAATTAGGCACAAATGACTTAAATACCCCTAGGCCAATTCAATCTCTCCAAAGCCCTTCAAGGGCGATTCCGTCAATTGTCACTTCCCATAATTCCCCGAATGTTCCTATAAATCCCCAACTATCTCAATAATAATAATTATTTAATCTCCCATTACCCGATAAATCCCGGCAATGTACTAAATTACTAAGATACCCCTAAGCTCACCCCGAGCTTGACATTTTACCCTGTTGTGACTTTTCCGCTAACTTGCTCACCAGGATCGCCTCACGTCAAATAACCCAAATATATCCACATAATAATGTGGTCTCAATCACACAGACACATATTTGCAATTATACTCTCAACGGGTCAAATTACCAAAATACCCTTCCTATAATAAACGAGCCCAGATACATATATTTAACATTTATGACATGCACACATAATTATATTATACTATAATTCACATAATAACATGGTCATACTATATTAACACATAATTAAAACAATTATTGCCTCCGAGCCCCCTAGTCCAGGCATTAAGCCATATTAGGGAATTTGGGATGTTACAACTATCCCCTCCTTACAGGAACTTTGTCCTTGAAATTTTACCTGAACAACTCGGGATACTGGTCCTGCATGGTTGATTCCAACTCCCAGGTCGCCTCCTCGACCTTGCTGTTCCTCCATAATACCTTCACCAAAGGTATGATTTTATTCCTCAGGACCTTGTCCTTTCTGTCTAATATCTAGACTGTCTGCTCCTCAAAGGATAAATCTGTCTGCAGCTCCAGATCTTCATAACTCAGTACATGAGTCTCATCAGATACATACTTCCGCAACATCAAAATATGAAATACGTTTTGCACGGCCGACAATGCCGAAGGTAGTGCCAACCTATTGGCCACCTGACCGATCCTTTCAAGGATCTCAAAAGGTCCTACGAACCTAGGGCTCAGCTTGCCCTTCTTCCCAAACCTCCTCACCCCCTTCAATGGTGATACTCTAAGGAATACATAGTCTCCCACATGGAACTCTACGTTCATACGCTTCGGGTTCGCGTAACTTCTCTGTCTACTCTGTGATGCAAACATCCGAGCTCTGATCTTTTCAATGGCTTCATTGGTCCTCTGAACTGCCTCATGACCCAAGTATGTGCGCTCACCGAACTCATCCCAGTGGATAGGTGATCTGAACTTCCTACCATACAACATCTCATAAGGAGCCACTCCTATGGTCGCCTGGTAGCTGTAGTTGTAGGAAAACTCTATCAGGGGTAAATATTTACTCCAAGACCCCTCAAAGTCCAGTACACATGTTCTTAGCATGTCCTCCAGTATCTGGATAGTCCTCTCAGACTGACCATCGGTCTGAGGATGATAGGTTGTACTAAACTTCAGCTGCGTGCCCATTTCCTTCTTTAAACTTCCCCAGAAAATGGAAGTAAATGTGGGGTCTCGATCTGACATGATTGACCTCGGGGCTCCATGAAGACGTACTACCTCTTTTACATAGAGATCTGCGTACTGGTCAACGGTATAAGTCATCTTCATAGGTAGAAAGTGAGCTGATTTGGTATATCTGTCTAGAATCACCCATACCGAATCGTGTTGACCTATTTTCCTAGGTAATCTCACAACAAAATCCATTGTGATGTCTTCCCACTTCAACTCTTGAATGTCCAAGGGCTGTAATATCCCTGCTGGTCTCTGATGTTCAGCTTTGATCTGCTGACACGTCAGACACTTGGCTACATACTCTGTTTGTAACGCCCTGGTTAACCAAGACCGTTACACTGTGTGTTTGAAATAGTGTGAGACTTGCTAATCAAGTCATTTAAATAAAAATGTGAATTTAATGACACAAATAGGTTAGGTTTAAAAGATTTTGGTTATAAATGAATAATTTTCATTAAAATAAATGTTTGGTACATGGGATCCCAAATCAGGGTTTAAATAACGTAATTACAGAATTTCCAAATCTTATAAATAATCAACCCACTCTAATGGAAAAATACACGTTTTAGGTTTCCGTCCCTGTACAAACCCTCGACTGTGGCGGCCGAGCAGTTGAAAATGTACACCTCGCCCCCAAAGCTCTCCAACCCATGCTCGAACCATCTTACCCTTACCTTTACCTGCACCACGTAGCACCCGTGAGCCAAGGCCCAGCAAGAAAACATAACATCATAACACAACCAGTATTAATAGCTAAGTAACTCACAGAGCATAATAAAATGATTTACAAGGCATTAATCAATTATCCAGCAAGCCATAGCATACATTCAAGGTAGCACATCGGTAAATAACCAATGATCTAGTTCCAGATACTCAACACATCATACACATCAATTAACAAATCAATACAAGTCAAGCAACAACTAGGGTTAACGCCCGTAGGCCGCACCCTCTACTTAATCCACTGTCTATGGCTCACTTAGGCCAAGCCCAGTGTTATACCCACTGACTCCGGACAGCTTAACCGAGCTCAGTGATTATTAAGCTGTCATCAGCTACTAGTGGCCGAGCCGCGCCCTGTGTGCAAGTATTGATTTCGACACTCTTAGGCCATTTATCACATGTCCCCATGGCATAATACAACCTCATGAAATTCATACAATTATAGGGAACTCTTAGTCCCAACATGCTCACATGGTTTATCATAATAATATAACAGTGCATACAAATATAGGGAACACTTAGTCCCATCCTATCCACATATATAGGTGCAGTTTTCTTAACTTTAATTCCTAGTGCATTAATGAAGAAAGACGACCCCCAAGCACGATCCTGCCCCGAGCCCAACCGTATACCTAGTCACAACCATGATACAGGATTCCGTCAATAATTGTATAAAGGTTTACGAATAGAGTTCTAGCCTCCGGGACATCGAATTCCACCAAACACGGTAGTGGGATCGATCCCAAGCACCCTAGGTTAGGTTCCCATGCTTAAAAACCCAAAAACACAAATATCCTTAAGGGTTGCGACTCAAGCCTCCCCATGCCGCGGCATGGCCCCAAAAAGAACCCAACCTCGCCCAGAAATAGACACAGGCCGCGGCCCTACATGCCCCATGTCGCGGTCCGCCCTCCTTCTCCAGCATCCCTCAGCTTCAAAGGGTCGCGACTCATCAAGAACTATGCCGCGGCCCGACCCCTTTGAACCCAGAGAAACCACCATTTTTTTTTTACACTCAAATCTCTCTCAAAACCACACACAATCATCCCAATAACATAATCCCATTATCCCAACATTCTAACATGATTTCAACAACATAACCTAATGGAAACCTAGTTTAGAAACTCACCAAAACAACATCTCAATCTTTGAAACCCAACAACTCAAGAACTCCAAAACCAGTAAGAAAAACCCAGAATTCAAACACTATATCACAAATTGGAGCTTACCTTCATTTAATAATCCATCCTCCAAACACTCACTGAGCTAACTCTCAAGCATTCTGCCGAAATTCATCCTTTAATGCCAAAACCCATAAACACTTAAAACTCTGCTATATACACAGAATTTGACCACCAAAAATAAAACTCAGAACTTACCTTAACTCTTGATTAGATCCTTTAGCTAACCCTGAGCTAATCCCCAAAGTCTCAGCTCAATTTCTCTTAATTTCCAGCCAATCTCCTCTTGTTTCTGTGGTTCCTTTGAGAGAGAGAGAGAAAGAGAGAGAGGAAGAATGTCGGTTGGCCTTATTCTACCACTTTCTAAATTTTGTTTAATCTATACTTAACTAATTAAGTCAATCCTGAGGCTCGGGGTACCGAAAACGTCCCCGAGGGCAAAATGGTAAAATTCCCCAGTATTCCCACCTAAGCTTCCTAACCTCAAATATATCTCCAATTATTTATTACCATAACCCGATAACCCAAATAACCACCTAACACCCGAAGTACCCCTTGACTTGTCCCAAGTCAAGTATTGGGTCCCGTTGTGACTTTCCCGCTACTTCCTCCCTAAGATCGCCTCGCGCCGAAAGCTGTAAACACATATATCCACATAATAATGTGTTCTCAACAGTTTATCTCAAATAACCACGTTTATGCCCTAACGGGCCAAAATTACAATTATGCCCTTACCAGCCAAACAGGGCTCGCATCCTTATTCAATACTCATAAACATGCTTTCTCACCATTAATTCACATAACCTCCAATTATGCCCTCCTGGAACACTAATCAAGGCCCTTAAGCCTTATTAGTAACTTTGGGTCGTTACACTGTTACATCACCCTTCATCCCTGGCCACCAATACAAAGTTCTCAAATCCTGGTACATCTTCGTGGTCTTGGGATGCAAGGAATAAAGAGTGGTATGAGATTCATTCAGAATCTCCCGTCTAATAACAACATTCATCGGAAAACAAATCCGACCCTTATATCTTAGCAGACCCACATCTGATATAGTGTAGTCCCTAGCTGCTCCAGCTAGAATATTCTCTCTAATCTTCACCAACGGTGGCTCTTGTAACTGACTCTCCTTTATCCTTTCTAGGAGAGTAGACTGCAGGGTAATGTTTGCTAAATGGCCCACGACTAACTCAATCCCTGCTCTGGTCATATCCTCTGCTAACTCCTTGGATATCTGCCTCACAATGTACAACTTCCCTGGACCTCTCTAACTTAGGGCATCCGCCACCACGTTGGCTTTTCTTGGATGATAAAGGATATCACAATCATAATCCTTCACCAGTTCCAACCAACGCCTCTGTCTCATATTCCGATCCTTCTATGTAAAGAAGTACTTGAGGCTCTTGTGGTTTGTATAAATCTCACACTTTTCTCCATAAAGGTAATGCCTCCATACCTTTAATGCAAAGACCACTGTTGCCAACTCTAGATCATGGGTTGGGTATCTCTACACATAATCTTTCAACTGATGTGATGCATAAGCAATCACCTTCTCTGCCTGCATAAGGACACAACCTAACCCTACCTCGAAGCAGCACAATAAACCATAAACTTCTCATGATCTTCCAGAAGACTCAAGAATGGGGCGGTAATCAAACGCCGCTTTAACTCCTGGAAGTTGTTCTCGCATCTTCCTGACCATTTATACTTCTGATTCTTACGTGTCAGTTCTGTCAGTGGGGTAGCTATTCTTGAGAATCCCTCGACAAACTTCCTATAATAGCCTGCCAATTTGAGGAAGCTTCTAATTTCAGAGGCATTCCTTTGCCTTGGCCAATTCCTAACAGCCTCAATCTTAGCTGGATCTACCTTGATCCCATCTCTACTAACAATATGAATCAAGAATTTCACCTACGGTAACCAAAACTCACACTTTTTAAACTTCGCAAATAACTTGTGCTCTCTCAATCTTTGTAAGACCAATCTGAGGTGCTGCTTAAGCTCCTCCTCCGACTGTGAATAAACCAAAATATCGTCGATGAAGAAGATCATGAACCGATCCAGATAGTCCGTCAACACTCTGTTCATTAAGTCCATGAAAGCTGCCGGGGCGTTAGTCAAACCGAATGACATAACGAGAAATTCATAGTGCCCATATATGGTACAGAAAGCCGTCTTTGGTATGTCTTCCTCCTTAATCCTCAACTGGTGATAACCAGATCGAAGATCTATCTTCGAAAACACCATTTTACCATGTAGCTGGTCGAATAAGTCATCTATCCTTTGTAGAGGATACATATTCTTAATAGTTAACTTATTCAGTTCTCTATAGTCTATGCACATCCTTAGAGAACCGTCCTTCTTCTTCAAAAATAACACTGGCGCATCCTATGGCGAGAAACTGGGTCTGATAAAACCCAGATCCAACAACTCCTGCAACTTTACTTTGAGTTCCCTCAACTCTGCTGGGGCCATTATGTAAGGTGCCCTAGACAGTGGCTATGTCCCTGGTGCCAGCTCAATAGTGAACTCGATCTCCCTGTGTGGCGGCAAACCTGGTAAATCTTCTAGGAACACATCCAGGAACTCACAGACCAACCTAGTCTCTTCTGGTCCCACAGGCACAACCTGAGTGGTATCCACCACGCTGGCTAGGAATCCTATACAGCCTCCCTGCAGTAGATCTCTAGCCCTCAACGCTGAAATCATAGGTACTCGGGGTTCGTGCACAGTGCCAACGAATACGAAGGGTTCCTCACCCTCAGGTTCAAAAATTACCATCTTCCTCTTACAATCAATGGTTGCTCCATATCTAGTTAACCAGTCCATCCCCAAAATCATGTCAAAGTCGGTCATAACTAACTTTATCAAATCAACCGACAACTCACTGTCGTCCACCATCACTGGCAAAGACCTAACCCATCTCTTAGAAACCACCAATTCTCTAGTGGGTAGTAACGTCCCAAACCCAACAGCATAAAACTCACAAGGCCTACACAGTCTATCAATAATCCTACTAGAAACATAAGAATGTGTAGCACCAGAATCAATCAACATAGTATAAGATATGCCAGCACTAGAAAGCTGACCTGTGACCACTGAGGGCCTAGCCATAGCCTCAACTTGTGTCAATGCAAATACTCAAGCTAGAGTCGAGCTATCTGTCTTCTTAGGTTACTCTTTCTTCATTCTTGGGAAGTCTTTCTTGAGATGCCCCACAATCCCACATACAAAGTAGGCCTTCGCCCGACACTCTCCCAGATGACATCTCCTACATCTGGCACACTCTAGATATGTTTTCCAGTTCTCATTGCTGCTATGGCGGCCAATCTGTACACCCTGTGGCCTCCTATTAGGTCTAGGAGCCCAAACAATATTTGGGGTCTTCCTTTTTTGGTCACTGGGGCCTCCGCCCTTTCTTGATCCTGAGAAGGGAGGTCCCGTCCTCCTCATATCCCTCCTGGCCGCGTTCTCGCGCCAGAACTTATTCTCAGCACCCTTTGCAGTAAGGGCTCTCTCCACTACCTGAGCATATGTCCTCACTCCAGGTATTGTAGTAATTCTGACATCCCGGGCTATCATAGGCTGTAGCCCCTAAAGGAATCTTTCCTTCCTTATCCCATCAGTGGGCACCAAGTCTACAAAAAACTTGGCTAGTCTGTCAAATTTCAGGGCATATTCAGTCACCGACATATTCCCTTGTAAAAGTTTACTAAACTCCTCCGCCTTTTCAGCTCTGATAGCCTCATTGTAATACTTCTCATTGAAGAGAATTCTGAACTCTTCCCAATTCATTGTGGTTACATCCCTAGTATGGGACACCACCTCCCACAAGATTTGGGCTTCCTCCCAAAACATGTATGTGGCACAAGCCACTCTCTCATTGCTCATCACCCTCATGAAATCCAGGATGGATGTAATCATAGCCATCCACTGTTCTGCCTTAAGTGGATCTTCACTACCCTCGAAAACCGGAGGGTGTTGTTTCCTGAACCGATCATACACTAACTCCCAATGGTTCTCTAACTCTGTCTGCTACTGTACGACAGGTACTAGAATAGCAGATGGGACCCCTGATGCAGTGTTCCCAGCCGGAACCTATTGTTGCCTTAACTGGCAAATCTCTTCATCCTATCTCTGTAGTCTAGTTTGCATATCTACAAGCATCTGTTGCCAGTTATCAGGGACTGGCGGAGGATTCTAACTTTGGTCATTACTTTCGACCTGATTCTCAATGCCAACTAGCACATTTGATTGCCCTGGAAGCATACTTCCAAGTCTATATGCAATCAATGACTCGGCTTATCAGGCAGAAATAACAATATCTCATACCAACCCACAGTTCAAAAACCGATCGAATAAGCATCCACATGCATTGACAATGCTAATAAGCATTCCAGTAATTCACACATAACGATCATGCTAATAAGTAGAGGAATTCATGATCATATTTGAACAAGATGATGATAAGCACATTCTTGGGATGCATACACATAACGTAATGCTATTAAACATTTCCAATACTCAAGAGCAAGAAAAATGCTGATAAGCGTTTTCCAGCATGCATAAACATTTAACAATGCTAATAAGCATTTTTCTTTAACATGTAACGGTGCTGATAAGCATCCCCTTCTCAAATGCACACATAAAGCAGCACTAATAAGTGTTTCTAACATTCAACAATAATAATGATGCTAATAAGAAATCCTACAACATTTACAAATGTCTATCGTGCTGATAACCACATACTCAACCTACATACAGCAGTCAAGGGTTCCTCGAGTATCTTGGCCGTGGCCGTGGAGCGGACTGCATTTGTACATGTCACTACTATCGCCCTCCAACTCATGGCTGGGCAAGCTTCTCTTTACCTTTACCTGAACCACGAAGCACTCGTGAGCCAAAAGACTCAGCAAGAAAACATATTAAGTTATTGACAAAGTAATACAATAGACGAGCAGTAATAAATGAAACTAGTATGTCGCACTCTTTTTCAATTTGTTTGGCATCTGAGCCAGTCAGGTGCTTGGTGCACCCCCAGGGTGGCCCAGCCATAGTGGCATGCACTCCACGTGCGTATGCCAATCTCAACTAATAAGCTGAGTCTTACAGGTTCTCGATTTGTGAGTCGAGCCTCGCATACCCTCAACTTGTAAGTCGAAGCATAAGGCCCTCGACTTAAAAGTTGAGCTTCAGAGAACCTCGACTTATAAGTCAAGCCCCTTAACCAGATATGCCCTCGAACGACTCTTGAGTACGATCCCTGATCCGAGCCTTTAGCGTTAACCTAATCACAACCATGATAAAAAATTCCATCAACAACAAGTGAATAAATACTTTCGGATAGAGTCCTACCCTCCGGGAGATTGAATTCCACCAAACACTGTAGTAGAATCGATCCCGAGCTCATAAGGTTGAGTTCCCGCACTCAAAACCTTCTCGGGGTCCAAAAACCCTTAAGAGTTGCAGCCCCATGCTCATGTGTCGTGGCCCACCCCAATCTGAGGATCAGCCTCCCCAAAACACCAGACATGCGCCGCGGCCCAACCTAAGAGGTGCCGCGGCGCGTCCTCGCCACAGAGCCTTCCTTGGCTCCCTTTTGTTCTAGAGGGCTGCGGCACACCAAGAACAGGGTCACGACACGAACTCTTCAAACCTAGAATTATGGGTTTTTCCTTTAGCCGAACCCAACTAAAAACAGCCCAATAACACTCAAATCTTAAATTCAATCCCCATAATCAGTATAACTCCTCTCCAGAAACAAAACCTAACTAATTACTTGACTAAAACTCATCAAGAATCCCAAAATTCACTCTCCCAACTCACACACATGCAAACACTAAAGCTTTCAACAAAATCATAGAAGTATCATGAAGAATTCAAATTTAAACCCTTACCTCTGAGATGATAACACCCTTGAGCTAATCCCCAAGTTTCCCTAGCTTAATCCTTCAATTTTCTAAGCTTGATTCCTCCAATTTCTCAAAATCCTCAAACCACCAAGAAGAGGGAGAGAGAGTTACGGGAGAGAGAGAAAGTAGTTCTTGTTCTTTTTAATTATTCTGTATAAGCGTTCCCTCAGCTGAAGAAACCTCTACCTTAAGTCTTTAATTAGTCACAAATGACCTAAATATCCCTAGGCCAATTCAATTTCTCCATAGCCCTTCAAGGGCAATTCCGTCAATTGCCACTTTCCGTGATTCCCTGAATGTTCCTATAAATCCCCAAATTTCTCAATAATAATAATAATAATTTAATCTCCCATTACCCGATAAATCCTGACAATGTACTAAATTACTAAAATACCCCTAAGCTCACCCCGAGCCGAATATTTTACCCCACTATGACTTTTCTGATAACTTGTTCACCAGGATCGCCTCATGTCGAATAGCCCAAATATATCCACATAATAATGTGGTCTCAATCACACAGACACATATTTGCAATTATACTCTCAACGGGTCAAATTACCAAAATACCCTTCCTATAATAAACGGGCCCCATACATATATTTAACATTTCTAACATGCAAGTAAAATTATATTATACTATAATTCACATAATAACATGCTCATACTATATTAACACATAATTAAAACAATTATTGCCTCCTGGCCCCCTAATCCAGGCACTAAGCCATATTAGAGAATTTGAGATGTTACAATGGGCCTATGAAATCAAGCTCCAATAAGTTATCATAAATTTAACAAATAAATTTACTAACTTATTAATTCCTCGTGACTCCAATAAAGACTCGCAATTGCACTCTTGAATTCATAGGATACTTTATAAAAAATATAGATACGTTATTAATTCTCCGTTGTTACAACCACAATTGTCACTCAATCCTCTATAGACGGTCTACAATGAGATGGGACTAAAATACTATTTTACCCATCATTGTATTTTATCCTTAAACACTTAGTTCCTTGTAAATGATATTTCAGTAAACTAATATTAATTACTGAAATGAGATCTCTATCATTTAGCACCTTGAAACAAACTAAAAGGAAACCATCATTTCACTTTTTCATTAGAAGCTATAGATGTTCATATCTATGATTAACACTCCCACACAATTATACTACCGAGTTCCCAAGATGTAAGTATGGGTTAGTCCATAGGGTAAGTTTTTAACAAACAAGTCAAATAACTCAAATAATACAATCAGTTAGAATACTAATCATTCAGAATTAAGATTGAATTGACCTATGGTCAACAATATGATATGACTAGAATAGAATATAACGGTATGTTTACTTATCCTATCTACTGTCAATATATGTCCAGTCTGATGTAACAAATACATCCAATCTTATCTATTTTGCTAATGTTCTGGAAAGAACATAACACTACGATGTGTAAGTAGATCATATCATAGATTGGCAAGTCAGTGTAAATCCTATGCACTGACTAATCTTAGGACTACCTTATTTGAACATATAATCATATTTATATTCCACTGTGATTACGTCACTATAAATATGATTATCTATATGCTCGGGATTAAATAGAAGTTTATATTTAACAAATAATCGTGAAAACAAAACATGTGAGCAAAGTGATTGACCAAATCAAAAAATGATTTCTATTCTTTATTGATAATAAAATGAGATTAAAAAGAAATTGGGTTTTAATTAGGTCATAAAACCCCAACACCAGCACCTTAGGAGGGTCTCGCCCTAAAGGCCTGCACTTAGCGTGGTCAACACCGATCCCGGCCCCTTGCCATTCCCGGCCTTTGTCGTTCACTCAAAAATATGCTTCACATAGCACAATATCAACAAATATTTAAACACATACTGAATATAAACATTAGGGCCACGCCCTGCAATACAAACTACAAGGCCACACCCTACTCTACGGGTAGAACAGTTTCCTTACCTGTGTCCCATAAACCGAGCCTTATTGAAAACCTTGTCACAACGTATTCATAATAACCATCCATAAAGTTCTAAACCAATAAATCATTTCAGAATATAAATCTAGCCTCCAGGACCTTGGATTCTACCAAACCGGGTAGTAGGATCATTCCCGAGCCTTAACATTTGAGTTCTCGAGCTAGAAACCTCCAAACAACCATTATTTTTCATTTGAGTTGCAGCCCAACCCCTTAAGGGCCGTGATATGCTCAAGTCAGAGGAAAAATTCATCTTTACTGAGGGACACGGGCCGCAGAGCGCTACACTTTGCGTCACAGCGCATCTAGAAAAACAGGGGCTTTCCAGCCTCTTCGACACACATGGGCCGCGACGCCTGAAGAACAAGCCCGTGGCCTGAGCCCCCAAACCCAGAAAATCAACATTCTACCTACATTTTTCCTCGAGTCTAAACCCCAATTTCATACTCCAAACATCAATTAAACTCAGAATCAGTCCTAGACTTCCCTTCCACACAACTTAGACTTCATAACAATCTCAGAAACAAATCATATACTCATCAAAACTTAAAACCAAGTTGAATTCTACCTTTCATGTATACTTAAAGTTATATCAAGAATTCTAACAGAAACAACCAGCATCAATTCTTACCTCAGTGATATCTCAAACCCTGAGCTGATTTCCCAAATCTTCAAGCTTCCAGCCTCCCAAATTCCAGCCTTGAATCCTTAATCTCTGGATAATTTTCTTCAAAAACCTCTAAGCTTCAATGAGAGAAGGAGTGAGCTGAGAGAGAGAGAGAAGGCTGAGAGTTGTTGTTTGTCCTTCACTTAATTCTAGTGGTTTGTCAAGCCATCGAAGTGTATATCCAACCTTAGTCAAAAGTCTTAAATTCCCTTAAACTTATCCTAATCCTCAAGTGCTACCAAGGGTAATTTCATCAATTTCCAAGTCCCGCTAGTTCCTATAAATCCCCATTTAATCTCGACATGTCCAAATCATTGCTAAATTACTACCCACTATTCGATAAATCCCGAACACATATTATGTTCCCAAAATACCCTTAGGCTCCTCCCGAGCAGGGTATTCGACCTCGTTGTGACTATCTAGCTAAACTTCTCCCTAGGACCGTATCCGATCGTGCATCACAAATATATTACCACTCACTCGTGGTATCAATCATAATATACACAAATATTACATTTAGGCCCTCAATAGGCTAAAATTACATATATGACCCTAATAACCAAATGGGGCCCACATGCATATTTAATTCACCTAAACATGCATTTCTAATCACATAATCATCAAATTTATATATTAATGTAATTAAATCAATTATTGCCCTCCCAACACGCTAATCAAGGCCCTAAGCCTTATTAGAAAATTTGGGACGCTACAAATATCCTTGTGATGGCGTGTTCAAACTTTGTACTTCTATTGACAATGTGAACAATAAAATTTCTTCATCTTGTTACATGCTTGACTCAAATTCTATTACATTGTGGCATGTTAGACTTCCATATATAGGATTTAGCACAATTAAAAGGGCTATCAAATATTGATTAATTGAGTGTGATCATGTTGAGCATGAAAAATGTGAATTATGTGTTAAATCTAAAATGGTAAAGAAATATTTTCCTAGTGTTGAAAGAAACTCCAAGTTGTTAGATTTGATACATAGTGATTTATTTGAACTTAATGGAATGTTGACTAGAAGAGGAAGTAGATATTTTATTACTTTCATTGATGATTGCTCTAGGTTCACATATGTATATTTTCATAAAAATAAAGATGGAGCATTTGATGTGTTTAAAGTGTATAAAGCAGAAATTGAAAATCTACTTGAAAGGAAAATTAAAATACTTAGAAGTGATAGGGGTGGTGAATGTTTCTCAAATGAATTTAACTTGTTTTGTGTAGAACATGGAATAATTCATGAATGTACAACCCCTTATACGCCACAACACAATGGCTTAGCGGAAGGAAAAAATAGAACATTTATTGAGATGATTAATGCTATGCTATTACACTCTAAATTGAATTTTAGTTTGTGGGGTGAAGCCTTGCTATCCGTTTGTCATATTTTGAATCGTATTCCCATGAAGAAAAATAATATATCTCCATATGAGTTATGGAAATGAAATAAACCAAACATTGGTTATCTTAAATCGTGGGGGTGTCTTGCTTATTGCAAGAGCACCGATCCTAAAAGGACCAAGTTGGGTCCAAGGGCTATATGTAATGACCCACTAATCTAGACTATTTGGACCATTAACGAAACTATACATAAAACTTACATTTTTACGAAAATACCATAATTTATTGAATAACTTGCAAAATAAGAGTTATTTACAAAGTAAATACCAAAACGGATATGGGATCCCATTGTCTTTAAAACAAAAACATAATTTAAAATAATAAAACATTACATAATTAGTGCGGAAAATACATATAAAAAGACATAAACCGAAACTACATCCTCGAATCGATTAACGCTCGGCCCCTTGACTCCATTCATCATCGATACACATCCTCCAAGCGTCACGAATCTTTCCACCTCTAAAGCTTATTTTCCTGCACAAAAACAGAAAGGAGTGAGCCTAATGCCCAGCAAGGAAAATCTAACACAAAGTCATATACATAATTTCATAAGAAAACATAAAGACTAAACATAACACATATAATATACACTTATTATAATGGCCATTATCACTTGGGGTCCCATAGACTAAACAAGCATATGCCCATGGGATTAGTAGGGTCCTACTAGCTAAGTAGGTCATATGCCCATAACCCATTTGGGGTCTTGTTAGTCATATGGGTCATATGCCCAAGCCTACAAACATACACATATACATATCATAACACTTTTAATAACATAAAACATATAGATAACATAAGCACATAACATATTAATTCTAGCCTATTTTCCTTACCAAAGTTACCGGGATTATGGACTGAGTTGGGACTTTTGGAACACTCCTAAAACCATAAGAAAGAGTGAGTCTAAAGAAAGGAGATGAAATGAAAGAGATGGAAAGACTAAACCATAAAAAACATACTTACCGACTTATATGCTTAAGAGCTTGGATTCCCTAACCAAAATAAGAATAAGGTTAGGGGACTGAGTAGAAGGTTTTGAGAAAGGAAATAACATAAAATACAGAAAGGAACTAGAGTTTTGGGTTTACCTCAAAGATTGCAAGATCAATCTAACCTTCACCGAAATACTATAGAACTCACTTCCCAAAGTGTTTGATAAGCTTATGATGTTTAAGCTTATAGTTTTTCCCCAAACCAAGTGTTTACACTCTCACACTCACTTAACACTAGCAGCTTCTGAACTTAGAGCAAATGGTGAATAATGGCTGGGTACTAGGTCCTATTTATAGAGTTTGGGAATGAAAATATCTTGATTTTACTTGAATAAAAATAATGGCTTTTTAGGTGAAAATCATTTGAATAATCGTTCAGCAGAGGCTGAAGACTCGTTCAAAAGATGCTGGACTGTTGAAGGAGTTTGAATGGCTGAAAGGAAAAGAATTCAAAAGTATTTGAAAACATGCTGGTGGAGGCGATATATCGCCCCCTATAGGCGATATATCGCCTGGACCTTTGTTCCTGAGGCGACCGTGCATCGATTCGTGTTTTCCGTATCTACGTGCTGCGATATATCGCCCCCTATAGCTGCGATATATCGGCATACGCTGAATATTTAAACACGAATTTACACATTTTTAGCTAAGTTTGAATGGAGTAAACAGCCTTGACTAAGCCCTCAACGTACTCAAAGCTGCTGACTGACCCTATAACATTCAAACTTTACCCTTATTTAATTTAATCCTCAAAAATACTTAATCCTTAATTACCATTCATAACATGTGCTTAAAATCCTATTGGTTGATGTCTAAACCTTATAATATAATAATATAATCCTTAATATCAGTCACATTAATCAAACCTTAGGTTATACTTAATATTCTTAAACTATAGGTTAAACTTAGAAAATCTATAAGTACTACTATGAGTGTCCAAATAACTCCCGGTCTGAACCAAAAATCCATAGTAACAAAGATAACACTAAACATACTATAATACTACTAACAATTAGCTAAGTAAAGTTCTTGGACTCTACAATTCTCCCCTACTAAAAAGAATTTCGTCCTCGAAATTTACTTAACAAATAACTCCGGATACCGGCCGTGCATGTCTTCTTCCAACTCCCACGTGGCCTCGCGTTCAGAACTATTACTCCATAAGACTTTGACTATAGGAAAGCTCTTGGACCGTAACTGCTTCATCCCCCTATCTAGGATGCTAACCGGTCGTTCCTCGTAACTTAAGTCTTTCTGGAGCGCTATGGTATCGTACTTGAGGACGTGAGATGGGTCTGACACATATTTGCGTAGCATCGAAATGTGGAAGACGTTGTGACTATCGGCTAGTGCTGGCGGTAGGGCTAGTCTATACGCAACTGTTCCCACTTTGTCCAATATCTCAAAAGGACCTATGAATCGGGGACTGAGCTTGCCTTTCTTCCCGAACCGCTTGACACCCTTCATAGGAGATATCTTCAGGAAGACTTGATCTCCAACTTGGAACTCCACATCGCGTCGCTTGGTATCCGCATAGCTCTTCTGACGGCTTTGAGCAGCAAGCATACGCTGTCTAATAAGCGTTACTGCTTCTTGAGCTTGCCTAACAGCTTCGGGCCCTAGAAACTGCCTTTCTCCTACCACGTCCTAGTGCAACGGTGATCGGCACCTTCTTCCATATAGCAACTCATAAGGTGCCATCTCGATCGTCGACTGGTAGCTGTTGTTGTATGAGAACTCGATCAGCGGTAAGTACTTGTTCCATGATCCTCCGAAGTCGAGTACACAAGCGCGTAGCATATCCTCTAAAATCTGAATCGTACGCTCGGACTGCCCATCTGTCTGAGGATGGAAAGTTGTACTAAGACTTAACTTAGTACCCATGGCTTGCTGTAAGCTTCTCCAAAATCTTGACGTAAACACTGATCCTCTATCTGATACTATCGTCTTGGGGATTCCATGCAATCGTACAATCTCTTGGATGTAGATGTCTGCATATTGGTCTGCCGTATAAGAAGTCTTAACAGGCAGAAAATGAGCCGACTTGGTTAGTCTATCTATGACTACCCAAGCAGAATCATGCTGCTTATTCGTCTTTGGCAGACCCGTCACGAAGTCCATGGCTATATCGTCCCACTTCCATTCCGGTATGCTAAGCGGTTGCAATAATCCTGCAGGCCGCTGATGCTCCGCCTTCACTTGCTGGCATATCAGACACTTAGATACATACTCCGCTATGTCCTTCTTCATCCCTGGCCACCAATAGACTGCCTTGATGTCATGAGTCATCTTGGTAGACCCTGGATGAACCGAGTATGGGGTGTTGTGCGCTTCTTCTAGGATCGTCTTCTTAATACTTTGATCGTCTGGCACGCATACCCGATCCTTATATCTCAATAAACCTTGACTGGATATTGAGAAATCTGTAGTCTTGCCTTCTCTGACTGCATCCATGTGTGTTGCTAGTGTGCTATCATGTCTCTGACCAATCCGTATGTCCTCTAGCAGATTCGATTGGATAGACAAGTTAGCCAGCTTGCCTACAACCACTTCTATTCCGGCACTGATAAGCTCCTGCTGTAGCGGCTTTTCTATTCCGGATAAGGCTGCTAAGTTCCCATAACTTTTTCGGCTAAGTGCATCGACAACTACGTTTGCCTTCCCCGGGTGGTATAGGATTTCGCAGTCGTAATCCTTTACTAATTCCAACCACTGGCGCTGCCTCATGTTAAGCTCCTTCTGCGTAAAGAAGTATTTTAAACTTTTGTGGTCCGTGTAAATCTCGCACCGTTCTCCGTAGAGATAATGGCGCCAAATTTTTAACGCAAAGACCACTGCTGCCAACTCCATATCGTGAGTTGGATAGCGTTGTTCATACTCCTTTAACTGATGTGAGGCGTAGGCTATCACCTTGTCATTTTGCATCAGTACGCATCCCAATCCTTGCTTCAATGCGTCGCAGTAGACAACGAACTTATCGTTGGGTGTTGGGACACTAAGTACTGGTGTTGAGCAAAGCTTATCCTTAAGCAACTGGAAGCTTTCCTCACACTTATCACTCCAGTTAAACTTTTGTTGCTTCCGGGTCAGGTTGGTGAGTGGAGTGGCTATCTTAGAAAAGCCCTTTACAAACTTTCTATAGTAACCTGCTAGCCCTAAGAAGCTTCTTACTTCCGACGCGTTCTTTGGTCTAGGCCAAACCTTCACGGCCTCTACCTTCGATGGATCCACTGCAACTCCGTCTTTCGATATGATGTGCCCGAGGAACGCCACTTGTGAAAGCCAAAATTCGCATTTCTTGAACTTGGCGTAGAGTTGATGCTCCTTCAATCGCGTCAAAATCATCCTCAAATGTTCCTCGTGCTCTACTTCATTCTTGGAGTATACTAAGATATCGTCAATGAATACAACGACGAATTTATCTAAGTAATCCTTGAAGACCCTATTCATCAAGTCCATAAACGCGGCTGGCGCGTTAGTAAGACCAAAAGACATAACCAAGAACTCGTAATGTCCATAACGAGTCCTAAAGGCTGTCTTAGGAATATCTTCCCCCTTTACCTTGAGCTGATGATACCCGGACCGTAGATCGATCTTAGAAAATACAGTCGCGCCTCGGAGTTGATCAAACTAATCATCAATCCGAGGTAGCGGGTATTTGTTCTTAATTGTTACTTTATTCAGCTCACGGTAGTCTATGCACATGCGCATACTTCCGTCCTTCTTCTTCACGAATAGTACCGGAGCTCCCCATGGTGAATGGCTTGGCCTAATGAAACCCAAGTCTAGGAGTTCTTGTAGTTGCGTCTTTAACTCCTTGAGTTCCGTAGGTGCCATCCGGTATGGTGCCTTAGAGATAGGCTCGGTGCCTGGTACTAATTCTATCGTGAAGTCTATTTCTCGATTTGGCGGCAACCCTGGCAAGTCATCGGGGAAAACTTCTGGAAATTCTTGTATGACTCGAACATCTCCAACTTTGAGTGATGTCTCCTTCTCCACATTCGTGATGTTGGCTAAGAATGCTTGGCATCCTTTCTCCATCATTCTCTGAGCTTTGAGAGATGACACTAACGGTGTGCATAGTCCTGAAGCTTGTCCCATGAAGCACAGTTTCTGGCCGTCAGGAGTCTCGAACACCACCTTCTTGCGTCTGCAGTCGATCGTTGCGCCATGCCGTGCTAGCCAATCCATGCCTAGTATGACGTCGAAGTCTTTGATCACCAGCTCTATCAGGTCTCCTTCTAGTTCCTTGTCCTCAATCTTGATTGGTACGCCTCGTACAATTTGTGATGATAGAACTACTTTGCCCGAAGGAACTCGGTTGCAAACCTAGTTCTAAATCTTTCACTAGGTTTGTCTAGTTTATCTATCATTCCTAACGAAATATACGAATGGGTGGCTCCCGAATCAAATAATACATGACATAATTTATTGAGGATGGAAACCTGACCTTTGACCACCTTGTTGCTAGCATCCGCCTCTCCTTGGGTTAAAGCAAAAACCCGAGCAGGAACCATCTTTTCGTCCTTCTTTCCTTCCCGCTTTTGCTGAGGACAGTCTCTTTTACGATGCCCTTCTTGACCACAGTTGAAACACTCCTTGGTGTTGGCACGGCATTCTCCGGGATGCTTCTTCTGGCATTTGGCACATGGCGGATATTCCACGTAGCTCGACCTATTTCCCCCATTGTTTGGTCGTGCCCTTTTATTGCTGTCGGCTTGCTTGTTGTCAGGATGCCTTCTCTTCTGTCCGTTACCGTTGTTGTTGGACTGATTGTTGCTGGGCTGATTGTTGTTCTGACTGGCCTGAGGTTGGCTCTGCTGTCTAGGTTCCGTCTTGCTGGCTTCTTCTTTGCTTACATTGGCCTGCAGCCTTTCTACTTCGATTGCCGTCTCAAGAACGTCGGCATATGAAGTGTTTCCCAGGTTTGCTAACTTCACCCCCATCTCGATCTTTGGTCGGAGTCCTCTCACGAATTTGTTCACCCTCAGATAATCGGTCAGAACTAACTCTGCCGCGAACTTGGCTAAGCGATCAAACTGACGAGCATATTCCGCCACTGTTAAGTTCCCTTGCTTCAGATTGGTGAACTCCTCAACTCTCGTAGCAAGTACCGCTGAATTGTAGTACTTCTTGTGGAAGAGCTCCACAAATCGGGTCCACGTCATGGTGGCAGCATCGTGGGATTGCTGGACCAAATCCCACCATATCCTGGCATCTTTCTTGAGTAAAGATGAGACGCAGGATATGCGGTCAGCATTATTGAGGTTCATGTGGGCTAGGATCGGCTCCACATTCCTTAGCCATTCTTCTGCTTCAAAGGGGTCCGTAGTCCCTTCGAAGTTCGGAGCGTGCTGCTTGCGGAACCTCTCGTACACTGGCTCCATGTGCTGTACAGGATATGGAGCGTAGTTCGTCATAGGCCATCCCCCATATGGACCGACTTGTTGGGGTGCTGGGGCCATTGGCTGTGGCTGCAGCTGTGGCGGAGGCTGAGGCTGAGATTGAGCCTGCTGGCGTTGTTGCTGCAGAAGTTCCTCGACTTGTTGTCGCAGTCTGGCAATCTCTGCAGTGTTGTCAGCTGGCTGTGCCGGCGCGTTGCGGCGAGCAGTAGCACGCACTCCTCTTCGGCGAACGGTAGGGACCGCATTGGTCGCTGGAACATCGTTGGAAGCGTTCCCGTTGGTGCGAGCAGATCTTCGGAGAGACATCGTAGTAGAGTTCTAACAGTTAAAAGAAACATGTTAGAACTTTTTCCTAATAGGCTCTAAGGCAAAAACTTATTCTAAAACAATCATAACTCGGACTTATTTATTATGACTTCTTATGAAAAATTATATAGGTCTTTGTTTATTATTAGAGCGGGTTTCTATACTTAGAAAAACAAGTCATCTTTATTTTCTAAGTGTGTTTCTAATCATCCTATATGACTTAATTCTCAGGCTCGAAACTTATCTTTGTTCCAAAGTTAACCATATTGAGGGAGGGCTGGGATCAGTAAAATCGTTCCCACTACTAAGGCCCCCTAACTCTCAATAAGGAAACCAGGTTCATTGATTTGTATCCACCCTCACCGAACTTAGTCATTATTCATTTTATTTAGTATTTATTATGATTGCGAAAAATAAAATCAAACTCACACATGATATTCAAATAGCATGTTATTCATTTGGAAAACAATTTCACTTATTACAATCAAAAGTAAATAAAACAAATAAAAACTACTAATCTAAAAATCGGGATCTTCTACATCTGATCCGTCATCTAACATATCATCATCTATTGCCTCATAGTCATCATTATCATGAGACCCAAAATGCCCTCTAGGAAGGTTGGTGAGAATCCTATTCTTTTGCTCTTTGGTGAACTGAAATTCAATTTTTGAGGTGAACCTAACTAAGAGGAAACAGTATCTCATTGCTAAGGGTAGTTCATCCTCCTCATGCATCTCTTCCCATATCTCTTCTAATGGTGCTATTACAGAATGAAAATCTTTAAACAACCTAATTACTAATACATATTGCTCGGTTGATCTTAGCATTATTTTTTTAGCCTCTTGAAGGCCACCTATCGCTTGGTGAAACAAAAGCAACCTTCGAGTAATCCTTTCTAGGGCTCCTACAGTGTTTCTTGGCTCCCTTATTCTTTTTAAGGCCTTAATGGCTCGGATATCTTGGTAGGTTAAGGCTCCGTTCATTCTTAACTGAAACATAAACACTAAAGTTGTTAGCTATACACATAGACAAAGTAACTTGTAACTTGTAACTTAAACACTTACTTGGCGGTCCGATTCAGAGCTTTGAGCATGTGTATCGAGGAGAACTTCATGCGAAGGAACCGTTGCTCTGATACCAACTGTAATGACCCACTAATCTAGACTATTTGGACCATTAACGAAACTATACATAAAACTTACATTTTTACGAAAATACCATAATTTATTGAATAACTTGCAAAATAAGAGTTATTTACAAAGTAAATACCAAAACGGATATGGGATCCCATTGTCTTTAAAACAAAAACATAATTTAAAATAATAAAACATTACATAATTAGTGCGGAAAATACATATAAAAAGACATAAACCGAAACTACATCCTCGAATCGATTAACGCTCGGCCCCTTGACTCCATTCATCATCGATACACATCCTCCATGCGTCACGATTCTTTCCACCTCTAAAGCTTATTTTCCTGCACAAAAACAGAAAGGAGTGAGCCTAATGCCCAGCAAGGAAAATCTAACACAAAGTCATATACATAATTTCATAAGAAAACATAAAGACTAAACATAACACATATAACATACACTTATTATAATGGCCATTATCACTTGGGGTCCCATAGACTAAACAAGCATATGCCCATGGGATTAGTGGGGTCCTACTAGCTAAGTAGGTCATATGCCCATAACCCATTTGGGGTCTTGTTAGTCATATGGGTCATATGCCCAAGCCTACAAACATACAAATATACATATCATAACACTTTTAATAACATAAAACATATAGATAACATAAGCACATAACATATTAATTCTAGCCTATTTTCCTTACCAAAGTTACCGGGATTATGGACTGAGTTGGGACTTTTGGAACACTCCTAAAACCATAAGAAAGAGTGAGTCTAAAGAAAGGAGATGAAATGAAAGAGATGGAAAGACTAAACCATAAAAAACATACTTACCGACTTATATGCTTAAGAGCTTGGATTCCCTAACCAAAATAAGAATAAGGTTAGGGGACTGAGTAGAAGGTTTTGAGAAAGGAAATAACATAAAATACAGAAAGGAACTAGAGTTTTGGGTTTACCTCAAAGATTGCAAGATCAATCTAACCTTCACCGAAATACTATAGAACTCACTTCCCAAAGTGTTTGATAAGCTTATGATGTTTAAGCTTATAGTTTTTCCCCAAACCAAGTGTTTACACTCTCACACTCACTTAACACTAGCAGCTTCTGAACTTAGAGCAAATGTTGAATAATGGCTGGGTACTAGGTCCTATTTATAGAGTTTGGGAATGAAAATATCTTGATTTTACTTGAATAAAAATAATGGCTTTTTAGGTGAAAATCATTTGAATAATCGTTCAGCAGAGGCTGAAGACTCGTTCAAAAGATGATGGACTGTTGAAGGAGTTTGAATGGCTGAAAGGAAAAGAATTCAAAAGTATTTGAAAACATGCTGGTGGAGGCGATATATCGCCCCCTATAGGCGATATATCGCCTGGACCTTTGTTCCCGAGGCGACCGTGCATCGATTCGTGTTTTCCGTATCTACGTGCTGCGATATATCGCCCCTTATAGCTGCGATATATCGGCATACGCTGAATATTTAAACACGAATTTACACATTTTTAGCTAAGTTTGAATGGAGTAAACAGCCTTGACTAAGCCCTCAACGTACTCAAAGTTGCTGACTGACCCTATAACATTCAAACTTTACCCTTATTTAATTTAATCCTCAAAAATACTTAATCCTTAATTACCATTCATAACATGTGCTTAAAATCCTATTGGTTGATGTCTAAACCTTATAATATAATAATATAATCCTTAATATCAGTCACATTAATCAAACCTTAGGTTATACTTAATATTCTTAAACTAAAGGTTAAACTTAGAAAATCTATAAGTACTACTATGAGTGTCCAAATAACTCCCGGTCTGAACCAAAAATCCATAGTAACAAAGATAACACTAAACATACTATAATACTACTAACAATTAGCTAAGTAAAGTTCTTGGACTCTACACTATAAGATGTGCATTTGTGGGTTATGCCCAAAATAGCAAAGCTTATAGATTATTAGACTTGGAGTCTAATGTTTTAATTGAATCTAGAGAGGTTGAGTTCTTCGAGAACATGTCATGCGATGACAACAAGTTAAGACCAACTCAAACTAGAGAGCCTCAAGAGGAGACTCCTAGAATAGTTGGTGAGCAAGCTCAATTGCCAAGAAGAAGCCAAAGGCTCAAAGATTTGGGATCAAGTGAGAATTGTTCTCCAATAGAGACATTATACCTTGTTGAAGGTGATAATGAGGAAGTTACTTGGAAATATCCAATAGTACTTCAAATAGATGAGGATCCCAAAACCTTCAAGGAAGCAATGTCCTCAAGGGACTCTGCTTTTTGGAATGAGGGAATTAATGATGAAATTGATTCAATTATGTCAAACCACACTTGGGAATTGGTTTACCTTCCAAAGGGGTTCAAACCAATTGGGTGCAAATGGGTATTTAGAAAGAAATACAATACCGATGGCACCATAAAAACCTTAAAGGCTAGGTTAGTAGCCAAAGGATTCAAACAAAGAAAGGGAATAGATTACTTTGACACATATGCACAGGTAGCAAGAACTACTTCTATAAGGTTGTTGTTTGCCTTATCATCTATATACAACCTTTATGTTCACCAAATGGATGTCAAAACGACATTCCTAAATGGGGATCTCGAGAAGGAGGTCTATATAGAACAACCAGAAGGTTTCGTTCTTCAAGGAAATGAACATAAAGTGTGTACACTCGTCAAGTCATTATATGGTTTGAAACAAGCTCCAAGACAATGGCATGAGAAGTTTGATAAAATCATTATTTCTAATGGATTTAGACACAACAATGTAGACAAGTGCTTATACTCTAAGACTTGTGGTGACTTTGTCATACTTGTGTGTCCATATGTAGATGATATATTGATTTTGAGTAATGACATGAAAGGAATAATGGAAATGAAGAGGTTACTATCTTCTAACTTTAAAATGAAAGACCTTGGAGAGGTGGATACCATTCTAGGTATCAAAGTTAGAAGGAATAGCGGGGGTTTTGTGTTGAGTCAAACCCACTATGTTGAGAAAGTGCTCGACAAATTCAGTCATCTCAAAATAAAATAGACAAATTTAGGTGGCTCAATTGGAATATGTGTTGGGGTTTTATGCCCTAATTAAAACCCAATATCTTTGTAATCCCATTTTATTATCAATAAAACAATAGAAATCATTTTTTGACTTGGTCAATCACTTTTTTCACATGTTTTATTTTCATGATTATTTGTTTAATATAAACTTTTATTAAATCCCGAGCATATAGCTAATGGTATTTATAGTGACGTAATCACAGTGGAATATAAATATGATTATATGTTCAAAATAATTTAGTCCTAAGATTAGTCAGTGCACATGATTTACATTGACTTGCCAATCTACGATATGATCTACTTACACATCGCAGTGTTAAGTTCTTTCCAGAACTTTAGCAAAGTAGATAAGATCAAATGTATTTGTTACATCAGACTTGACCGATATCGACAGTTGATAGGATAAGTAAACATACTGTTATTATCTTTTCTAGTCATATCATATAGTTGACCATAGGTCAATTCAATCTCATTTTTGAGTGGTTAGTATTCGAACTGATCGTATTATTTGAGTTCTTTTACTTGTTCGTTACTAGCTTACCCTATGAACTAGCTGTTGGGGTTTTATGCCCTAATTAAAACCCAAATTCTTTGTAATCTCATTTTATTATCAATAAAAGAATAGAAATCATTTTTTGACTTGGTCAATCACTTTGCTTACATGTTTTATTTTCATGATCATTTGTTTAATATAAACTTCTATTAAATCTCGAGCATATAGCTAATCTTATTTATAGTGACGTAATCACAGTGGAATATAAATATGATTATATGTTCAAAATAAGTTAGTCCTAAGATTAGTCAGTGCACTGGATTTACACTGACTTGCCAATCTACGATATGATCTACTTACACATTACAGTGTTATGTTCTTTCCAGAATATTAGCAAAGTAGATAAGATCGGATGTATTTGTTACATCGGACTGGACCGATATTGACAGTTGATAAGATAAGTAAACATACCATTATTATCTATTCTAGTCATATCATTAGGTCAATTCAATCTCAATTCTGAGTGGTTAGTATTCTAACTGATTGTATTATTTGAGTTCTTTGACTTGTTCGTTACCAGCTTACCCTACGGACTAGCCCATACTTACATCTTGGGAACTCGGTAGTATAATTGAGTGGGAGTGCTAATCATAGATATGAACATCTATAGCTTCTGATGAAGAAGTGAAACGATGGTTTCCTTTTAGTTTGGTTCAAGGTGATAAATGATAGAGATCTCATTTCAGTAATTAAATTAGTTTATTGAAATATCATTTACAAGGAACTAAGTGTTTTAAGGATAAGATACAATGAGGGGTAAAACGATATTTTAGTCCTATCTCATTGTAGACCGTCTATAGAGGATTGAGTGACAATTATGGTTGTAACAATGGATAATTAATAGCGTATCTATATTTGTTATAGAACTTTCTATGAATTCTAGAGTGCAATTCCGAGTCTATAGTGGAGTCACGAGGAATTAATAAGTTAGTAAATTTATTTGTTAGATTTATGATAACTTATTGGAGCTTGATTTCATAGGCCCATGGTCCCCATTGTACCTTGGATAAAATCATCTAGATAGTCTCAATTAATTGATTTAATCATCAATTAGAATTATCAAAGTTGACCAGGTCAATTTTGGATAGTTTCACAGAGTTGTGTAATTTTGAGAAGAAAAGAGAAATTATGGCAGATTTATTAATTAAGATAAATTGGTATCTAAATTAATAAAGAATTTTAAATCAAGGTTCAAGTTATAAATAATTAATTTGATAAAGGATTTAAATAATTATTTAATTAATTAAATCAATAAAAAATAATACAGACCTTAATTTTAAGTCCAATGGGCTTATAATCAAATGGGAAATTTCACAGGCCTATAACCCATGATAATTTCGACCTAGGGCTTCAAAATGGCTATTATTTTATTGATTTTTTAATTAAATTAAATGGCCTAATTGAGTCTATAAAAGGAGTGCTTAGAGAGAAGATTTTAGAGATGACAGATAAGTCTCAAGTCAGATTTTCTGATAGTTTTAGATTCTCTCTAAACAGAAGTCCTTTTCTAAGCCTCTTTGTTATTTTCTCTTCTTCTCTCTATATCTATCTCATGTGTTGAGAATTGCCCACACTAGTCTAGGTTGTTCTAAGGATACATTGGAAGATTGTGAAGAAAATAGAAGATCGGTTCAGTTTCTTGATAATACTCTGCGACAGAAAGGATACAAGAGTTAGAGAAACTGAAGGAAGGACTCTTTAATTCCGCTGTGTATACTGTAAGTATTCTATTCTTTGTTTCACTTTGAATTCAATTTTAGAAACATGTTTTAGGCTATCTCGTATTAATTTGTTTAATATTAGATATACATAAAAATAAATAAAGATCCTGTATAAGCTTTTTCCAACACTAGCCCATACTTACATCTTGGGAACTCGGTAGTATAATTGAGTGGGGCTGTTAATCATAGATATGAACATCTATAGCTTCTGATGAAGAAGTGAAACGATGGTTTCCTTTTAGTTTGGTTCAAGGTGGTAAATGATAGAGATCTCATTTCAATAATTAATATTAGTTTACTGAAATATCATTTACAAGGAACTAAGTGTTTTAAGGATAAAATACAATGAGGGGTAAAACGGTATTTTAGTCCCATCTCATTGTAGACCATCTATAGAGGATTAAGTGACAATTATTGTTGTAACAATGGATAATTAATAACGTGTCTATATTTGTTATAGAGCGTTCTATGATTTCAAGAGTGCAATTTTGAGTCTTTAGTGGAGTCACGAGGAATTAATCAGTTAGTAAATTTATTTGTTTGATTTATGATAAGTTATTGGAGCTTGATTTCGTAGGCCAATGGTCCCTAGTGTACCTTGGATAAAATAATATAGGTAGTCTCAATTAATTGATTTAATTATCAATTAGAACTATCAAAGTTGACCATGTCAATTTTGGATTGTTTCATAGAGTTATGTAATTTAGAGAAGAAAAGAGAAATTATGGTAGATTTATTAATTAAGATAAATTGGTATCTAAATTAATAAATAATTTTAAATCAAGGTTCAAATTATAAATAATTAATTTGATAAATGATTTAAAAAATTATTTAATTAATTAAATCAATAGAAAATAATACATGCCTTGATTTTAAGTCCAATGGGCTTATAATTAAATGGGAAATTTCACGGGCCTAAAGCCCATGATAATTTCAACCTAGGGTTGATTATTGGCTATTATTTTATTGATTTTTAAATTAAATAAATGACCTAAATGAGTCTATCAAAGGAATGTTAAGTGAGAGTTGAAAACAGACGACAAACAGTGGTTTTCTGATAGAATTTAGATTCTCTCTAAACATAAGTCATTTTGTAAGCCTCATTATTATTTTCTTCTCTCTGTATCTATCTCATGTGTTGAGAATTGTCCACCCTAGTATAGGTGATTCTAAGGATACTTTGGAAGATTGTAAAGATAATTGAAGATAGGTTTAGTTTCTTGGTAATACTCTACGACAGAAAGGATACAAGGGTTAGAGAATATGAAGGAATGACTATTTCATTCTGCTGCGTATAATGTAAGTATTCTTATCATTATTTCTCTTTGAATTAAATTTTAGAAACATGTTCTTGGTTATCTAATATTAATTTGTTTAATATTATATCTACATGAAAATAAATAAAGATTATGTATAAGTTTTCCAACAACTGGTATCAGAGCCTTTCGTAATCTTTATTTTCATGCATGAACATGTTAAAATTAGATTTTTTGATATGTTTGAATAATTGGATGGTTTTCCATGTTTTTATGAAACATATTGATTTTATGTGATTATTAGCAATTTAAAGTTATTTTGTTGTGTTCTCTATGCTATTAAGTTTTATATATGTTTTATTTTGTGTAAAACATGCTAAAAATTAATTAAAAACGTTTTTGGTTTGAAAAATTGCACAAAAATTTATTTTTCCGATTTTTTTTTTTGCCTGACTACCCATGAGTGCGCACACCAGCGCGCGCATCACCATCTTGGGTACTCTTCATCCGTTTTTTTTTTAAAAATTAAATTGCGAAAATTAATTGTTTATAATCAAAGCCAAAAGTATCATACTTGTTATTGCATTTTATGTTTTTTAAAATAAGATATTTTTGTTAGTTGAGATTTAAATAAATAGAAAATTTCTACAAAGATTCAAATTCAAATTTAAAAATACACTAACAACTTAATTTTAAATCTTTTTAAATATTAAAATATTAGAATTAAGAAAACATATATTTAAGATATTTTCTTTTAAATTCTTGAAATTTGTTAGTTAGATATTTTCATGGATATTTGAATTTGTTTAACTGTTTTGAGATATTTTAGGGTTGTTATAATTAAGAATATTTTATTTTCTTAAAAAATGGTTAAAATATTAGCTAATAATTGTAACAACACAAGATATTTTTTTAAAAACAGTTAAGATATTGATTTTAAAATTTAAAATTAGTTAAATTTTGAAAAATATCATTTTTTTCAACCAATAAATAATATATATTTTTTAATAAATGAGATTTAAATTAACTTTGGTTAATTGTTGATAAATCCTATTTAAATTAAATTAATATTTTTTCAAATTAACCTAAAACCAAGTTAATTGTTGATAAATGAAATTTAAATTAACTTTTGTTAATTGTTGATAAATTTCATTTAAATTGACTTATTTTTGTAAAAAATTAATTAATTCGAATTTTTTGATAAATTCTAGATAATTAATTGTGGTATTTTGGCACATGAAATAAATTGTGGTATTTTGGCATAAATTCATAGACTTGCTGATATAGTAACATGATTAGGCTCATCCAATTATAACATGTCTGTGTGCACTATATGTGATATTTTTGCAATTAGGCTTAGATTCATATAGTGGCCCATATGTTTGTTAGATATATGGTTTTTGCCAAATAAAATATTCATAAAATGATAGGTTTTATTTTAAGAATTATATTCGATCTCCACCGTTGGTTTAACACAGTCTATAACTTAATGGGGACTTGAGACACTTTGATTCATCCCCATACGGAAGGTGTTCATTAGTTATTTTGACATGGTTAGATTTCGAAAGATAGATAATTATAGGTCAAATTCTACTAGACTCACCCCTACGGTGACTACTAGAACTAAATCTATGATTATCAAAACCGTGGGTCTAGCTCATAAAATAAGAGATTTTTTTCTTATTTTGATCGAATAATAGGTTGTTAATGATGGTGTCCATTATTAAATAACTTTACAACTTTATTTAACTAGTGGTATTTTTTACTCTCGCCAACCGGGACAAGGATATCATAGATTAGTTCAAAACTTAAAGAAATAGAGGCATGATTATTTTGGTATTTTTTTTCATATCTTACATATTTTTGGTATATGTTGTGATATTTCTTGAAATTTGTGTGAATAGGAGTTTTATTGAGCAAAAATGATTGATTTTTATTTTATTGATAATCGGTAGTTTTAAGTATGGTTGTGTCTACTCCCATCTTTTCTCAACTTTCGATGGAGAAAACTTCCTTAAAGGGAAGCAAAACATCAACATTGGGTTGATTGGTGTCAACTCCAAGTTCGTCATGATTGAGGAACCCCCAGAACGAGCACCGTCACCGCACGTTCGTAATGGCACTGTAAATGCTCGTATAGCACCATCTCCGCACGTACATGATGGCAACGTGAATTCTCGGATGGCACCGTGTCCGCACGTTTGTGATCAACTCAACTGTGGTCTGACGCAGCTCATGAACGAGCTTCAAATTTTTGAGCCTATCATGGGTGGACCTAGTAAGGGAGGAGAACATAAGACTACTGTTGTTGCTGCTGATCCAGCTAAGGCTAAAGCTAACCAAGCTTCGTCTTCGAAAGCTAGAAACAAGAGGAAAGGTGGAGAAAACAACAACCCCAAGCCTGCAAAGGCTGCAAAGATGAATGCACAACCTAGTGCACATATGCCTAAGGGGATAAACAAGAAAGGTAAGCATAAGTGCTTTCACTGCAAAGAGATGGGGCATTGGAAATGAGATTGCCCCAAGTTTCTAGCAGCGAAAAAATAAAGGTAATGACTATAGTTCAATTATCTTAGAAACATATGTTTTAGAGAATGATAAAACCATTTGGATTATTGATTCTTGATCTACCAACCATGTTTGCAACTCTTTACAGCTTCTTGAATCGTGGGAGGAAGTGGACGAAGTCAGCTTAAAGCTTAGAGTTGGGAACGGAGCGTTCGTTGCGGTCCAAGCTAGAGGAAGAGCTCGTCTGAAGTTCGGAAATAAATACTTAATTTTAAATGATGTATTTTTTATTCTAGATTTTAGTAGAAATTTAATTTCAGTTTCCCTGTTGCAATTAGAACAATTTGTTATGACTTTCACAAGTTCTAATATATCTATTTATTTCAATGGATCACAATTGTGTATTACATGTTTGGAAAACGAGCTTTATATTCTGTGACCTAACAAACCCCTCGCTCTTAACAATGATTTATTCAAAGTAGTTAAACCTATGACCAATAAACGTCAAAAAATCGATAACGATAATATGACGTATTTAAGGCACTTGAGACTAGGTCACATTGGCTATAATAGGATTCAAAGACTTACAAAGGACGGGCCTTTGAAGGAACTCACCTTAGGTGAATTACCTGTCTGTGAATCTTGTCTAGAAGGTGTTACGGATTTTCTACACGCAAGTATACGTGTTCGTTTAACATGTAATATAATGTAAGAAAGGTTGAACCCACAAGGACTGTTACCAAGTACCAATCATTAATCCTAATATTCTATTTGGTTAACCATAATTTGATTATAAGAATTAAGTAAAACTATTGAAATAATAACGTAATTGCAGGAATAAAATAATAGCAAAAGAAATAGAATTCAATAATTAAATGAACTATGGAAATTAACTTCATCTACCATCCACTTTATATTTTAGTAACACAAATTATACTATTCAATTCTCTCTCGTGATAGCAGGTCAACAAAAGTAACTTATATTCTTACTAGGATATACAAGTCTCAAACTTATGTAAATTTTCTACATCTCTGTGATAAATGAACATAAGAAAGGCATTAAGCAAGACAACCCTAAAGCTACACATACCAAATAGGCACTCTCGTCCTATAATGAAATCTATGTCTATTAAATTACAGCATAATCAATTCTCACTTCTCAGATTTCGAATCAAAATCATGTAATAGATGGCCAGTCAATCACAAGCATTAAGCCTAAATTCAAATAGATCACAAGATAGAATAGAAATCATAAAACTTGCATTAATTCAATATAAAGTTTCAAGAGAATCCATTATCACCCTAGAAAAAAGAGTTTAATTCATGACAAAATTCATAATAACCATAGAAGAATTAAAAAGCATCCAAAATACAGAAATTCAAAGTAGAAAAGAAGAAAACTGTTATGAATTCTTTGATTCCACTTGCAATCCTCCACAATGTGCCTCCAATCGTCTCCTAAGGTTAATCTCCCCCTTAAAAACGTCATTAAGAAAGCTTTTATAATCCCTAATTAATTCAGTGCAAAAAGACAAAGTTGCCCTTGAAAAATGTCCTAAATTTGGCTTCCGTACGGACTGGCGCCGCAGCTCTAATGCATTTTGCGATCCAGATTTCGTCTCTGGATTTTGTAGCGTTGCAGCGCTGTCTGATAGAGCCGCAGCTCTAATTCTAATTTTAATAGAGCCTCAGCTCTGTCTGATAGAGCTGTAGCTCTAATTCTGGCAGATTCTTTTCTTCTTCTCTGAAACTCTTAGGGCTGCAGCTCTACACCATAGAGTTGTGGCTCTATTTCCAAATTTTCACCAAATCATCAATTCGACCCCCAGTTTCGCCTAGTTTCCATTCCTTAGCCCGTTTAACACCATTTCTTCAAGAATTAAGCGCTTTTCCTCCAAAGTCAATCTATTTCCTTAATAACCACACTTAATCCTGAAAACACAATAAACACCGGCATAATATCGCACAAAACCAAATAAAAGACTAAAATTTCATCTTAAAACACGCCATAAAAACATACCAAAACTAGTCCTAACAGAAGGAAACTGACCAAGCATCCATTCTCTGCAAAAGGGTGATAGAGCCACTGAACCACTTAGACTTGTTCATTCAGATGTATGTGGACCTTTGAATGTACGAGCCAGGGGTGGTTTTGAGTATTTCGTCACTTTCATTAACGATTACTCTAGATACTCATGTCTTTACCTAATGCATAGGAAATTAGAAACATTTTCAAAGTTTCAAGAATTCCGAGCAATGGCTAAGAACCAATTAGGTAAAATGTTAAAGATCTTGCAATCTGATAGGGGGGGAGAATATTTGGATATACAGTTCCAAGATCAATTAACTAAACTTGGGATTTTATCACAACTTACTGCCTCAAGTACTCCGCAACAAAATGGTGTGGCGGAACGCCGGAACAAAATTTGACTGGAAATGGTTAAATGAATGCTTAGTTACTCACCTCTACTAACTTCGTTCAGGGGACATACAATTGAAACCGCGAACGGCATTCTCAATGTCGTGCCATCTAAATTAATCCCCAAAATACCTTTAGAATGGTGGAATGGTCATGAACCTAGTTTACACCATTATAGAACCTGGGGGTGCCCCGCCCACGTCCTGAGGATAAACGAGGGAAAGCTAGAACTGTGAACTGAAGTTTGCATGTTTTTTGGCTATCCTAAAGGTACTCGTGATGGAATTTTCTATATTCATTCATAAAATAAAGTGTTTACTTGTACGAATGCTACTTTTCTGGAAAATGACTATGTTCAAAACTTCAAACCATGCAGCAAAGTAGTTTTAGAGGAGATGGTTAAAGAATTGACTCCAACCAATGTTCCATCGTCATCAATGCGAGTTGATGATGAAATTCCCACTCTTCATGTCCAACCGACGCAAGTCAATTTAAACGAAGAAAGTACCAATGTTCCTAAGCAAACAGTCATAGAGCCTCGTCATAGTGGGAGGGTTTCTGGGAACCCAGTTTGCTATGGTTTGGATTGTGAAACCAATATGGTTATTGGTGACACTAGTGATGATGATCCATTGTCTTTCAAACACGCAAAGGCTAGCCTTGAAAATGAACTATGGCTCGAAGCCATGAAACAGGAAATGGATTCCATGTACTCAAATTCCGTATGGGATCTTGTGGAAGCACCTAGTGACTTTAGGGCCATTGGGTCAAGTGGATCTACAAGATGAAACAAGGTGTTGATGGAAATATCGAGACTTATAAAGCTCGATTAGTGGCAATGGGTTATACCCAAAAAGGAGGCGTGGACTATGAGGAAACTTTTAGTCTGGTAGCCATGCTCAAGTCCATTCGCATCCTCCTATCCAAAGCAGCCACTCTCGACTATAAGATCTGGCAAATGGACGTCAAGAAAGCTTTTCTTGATGGAAAGCTTGACGAAGTCATTTATATGGATCAACCAGAAAAATTTAAAGTAGCTGGACAAGAAGGAAAATTTTGCAAGTTGAATAGGTCCATCTATGGACTTAAGCAAGCTTCTCATTCCTAGAATCCTATTGTTGACGGTAAGAACTCGTCAACGATTGATGGTTAGAAAACTTCAATCTCTATACAATAGGAAGCTTTGAATCAGATAGAAAGAACTCTAAACAACAGGAGGAAACTCAGGCCACCATGAAAACCAGAAACATATATTTCTTAAGTCTCGTTTTTACATTAAGTTTTTCAACCCCTTAGCCTGAGGGGTTGGAGCCTATTTATAGGGGGGGGGGGGGGGGGGGCTCTATTGGCCCTGGATACAAACAAGTCCTAGACCACAGGGACGTACACAGGTACTCTGATAGTGTAGTGGCTCAGGGCGTAGTGGTGTCTACCCTGATGGTGTCAGAGTCGTGGCCTAGGACATAGTACTGTCGGCTCTGGCGTATGGTCGAGGGTGTCCAAGTGGTACCACTACTCTTCGTACAGGTCTGTACCGCCACTACTCCTCAGACGCAGATCATAGGGCCGTGCCTCTATTCTCTCCACAACCGTACGTCCCGTGTCAGTGCACGTGTTCCGTACTCGGTCGTCCTCATCAATCCCCGTTCAATGCTCCATGTTCGTTTAGCATATCAATAAGGTTCCTCCAAGTGATCCCGTGCCTATGTCAAGGAGGCTTCAACCTATGCGCGTCCTGAGAAGTCAAGGTGCCAGGGGTCGGGGCCGACTTATGCCGGTCACATGGACACGAGGCTCGCAGCATGGGCCCCGCAACGAAGCCACACCCTCGCATAGCGAGGCTGGCCCTCTTCCCTCGGGTGTAGGCGTGGCTCGGGGTACGGGTGCCGCGGCAAGGCCACACCCTCGCATAGCGAGGGTGTCTCGCGTAGCGAGGCTGGTCTTCTTCCTTCGGGTGTAGGCATGGTGAGGTCCGATGCCTGAGGGGTCAAGGCATTCGCTGATGGCCATCCGAGGACTCTCGCATAGCGAGGGTGGCGTTCGGTTTGGCGAGTGGCCAAGGGCCCTCGCATAGCAAGGGTGTCTCTCTTAGCCCAACTCCTCCAACGCCGTGTGATATCCTCATCCCCTTGTACGTGCACTAAGTAGCATGTAGGATGCCTCGTAGCATAGAGCTTCACTTGTGAAATAAAATTCACAAAGGAAAATTTTCCACATTTACACTTCCCCCCAAGTCTATAAGTATACTTTTAAGTGTGCTTGTAGACTCTCTCTATTTCTCTTGCTTGACAGGCACGGCCACCCTTGGGGGACTTAGCCTTGGAAATTCTTCAACGTCACTCAAAGAAGTACGAGGTGAGGTTTAGAGTTGTGTTTTTTTTTTTTTTAGACTTAAGGGGCTCTAGTAGGTCCCTCTTATTGCGGTTGTTCGTGGATCACATATATTTCTTTGATCTGATGGCGATAATCTTTTCGGTGCACCTTGATTATACTTGTAAGGACACATTAACCCGTTGGGTTGTTGGGGTCCTTTTATATTCATTGCGCGCGCTTGTTACTTTTTGTGAGAAGCGTCCTTCTCGTCCTTATACATAGTACTATTTTTTCCAAGGGTCCCTTGTAAGACCCTTTTTGGCTAGCCGGCTTAATGGCCGATCTAGACTTATTGGGTGATTCCCTCCTTACGGCCTCACCTCTTGGGGTGTCGGCCTTTAGTTAGAGGTCATCCTTTTAGACTGTTCCCTTGATATTCATAAGGGTAGCTAATCCTTTTGAATATAAGAGAGATTTTTTTTTTTTTGCTCATGCCTCCTGTCCTACCCCCCAAGTGCTTGGTGAGATTTAATTCAGCAGGCAGTTCGGTTGATGCTCGTATGAAAAAGAAAAAATCACATGTGAAGTTGTGAACATTTTCATTTATAGCAGTCAGATTACAACGGCATGCATATAGAAGGCTTACATCTACTTGGGAGTTATGTAGGTAACCTCTTTGATTCTTGTCTACTGAGATTGCCTATCCTGCGACAAACTAAACACAGCTACTGCCTGTGCTGGGAGTGGAAGTCTTACTGGTAGTACTTCCTCAGGTGCTCCGCGTTCCATGCTCGGGGTATGATGGTGTCGTCCATGTGCGCCAGCTTGTAAGTGTTCGGGGGTATGCACTGAGTCACCTGGTAGGGCCCCTCCCAATTCGCCCCTAGCACTCCTGCGCCTGGGTCTCACGTGTTAGGGAGTACCTTCCTTAGCACCAGGTCGCCAACTCTAAAAGTTCTCTCTCGCACCCTCGAATTGTAGTACCTTGCGGCGCGCTGCTGGTATATCGCCACCCTCATTTGTGCTTTTTCTCTCTTCTCTTCAAGCATGTCTAATCTTTCGGTCAGGGCTACGCGGTTGGCTTCATCTCCATATGCCTGTACCCTGTGGGACTCGACTTGCATCTCGATTGGGAGCACGGCCTCGCACCCATAGGCCAAGGAGAATGGGGACTCCCCAGTAGTCGTGCGTGGGGTGGTTCTGTAAGCCCACAGCACATTTGGTAGCTCATCCACCCAGGCTCCCTTCATCTTTTCTAGCTTTGTCTTCAGGTTCTTCTTAAGGACCCTGTTTATGGCCTCCACTTGCCCATTGGCCTGGGGGTGCACAACCGCGGAGAAACTCCTCCTTATGCCCCTTTCCCTACAATATTCATCGAAAGCTCCTCCCTCGAACTGGGTACCATTGTCGGAAATAATCTTGTAGGGTATTCCATATCTACAAACAATGAACTTGTTGACGAAAGAGGTGATGTGCTTGGCGGTTATCTTCACAAGGGGTTCTGCCTCTACCCACTTAGTGAAATAGTCCACTGCCACCACCGCGTACTTCGCTCCACCCCTGCCTGTAGGAAGAGCGCCGATTAAGTCTATCCCCCAGATAGCGAAGGGCCAGGGGCTGGTCATGCTGGTCAGTTCACTTGGGGGTTTCTGAGGGTAGTTGGCGTGCCTCTGGCATTTGTCGCATTTCATGGCAAAGTCATGCGCATCTTTCTCCATGGAGGGCCAGTAGTATCCCTGTCTCATGGCCTTCCTAGCCGTGGAGGGTCCGCTCTCGTGGTTGCCGCATTCTCCCTCATGTATCTCATGTAACACTTTCAACGCCTCTTCCTCTTCTACACGCCACAGGAGTGGCATTGAGAATCCTCTTTTGTAAAGGACCCCATCTACCAGGGTGTATCTTGCGGCCTTGTACACCAACCTCCGGGACTTGTTTTTATCTGTAGGCAAGGTTCCTTCTTCCAGGTACCTCTTGATTGGCTCGGTCCATGATTCCCTTGGGACACCAATCATGTGCACGTCCGCGCCTTCGATGCTGGGCTTGGCTAAGTATTCCACGGGTACTGACTCCAAGATATCACCATCCTTGGTAGATGCCAGCTTTGCGAGTGCATCGGCATGGGTATTCTTTTCTCTGGGGATTTGCTCTATATTATATGCCACCAACCGTCCCAGATAGCCCTTCACCTTTTCCAAGTAGGCTGCCATCTTGGTTCCCCTTGCCTAGTACTCCCCCTTTACTTGGCATACTACCAATTGAGAGTCACTGAAGATATGAAGGTGCGTCACTCTTAGTTCCTGGGCCAAACGCAGGCCAGCTAGGAGCGCCTCGTACTCCGCCTCGTTATTGGAGGCTTCAAACCCAAATCGGATTGCGCAATACATTTTGTGTCCCTCGGGCCCAGTCATCATGATGCCCGCTCCTGATCCTCCTTCATTTGACGCCCCGTCAACATGAAAACTCCACTCCTCCAAACCTCCTAGCTCCTCCTCCATAACAGGCTGCTCCCCTTCTTCATTCCTTCCTTCATTCGATTGATGGGTGAGTTCTACTATAAAATCTGCCAGCACCTGTCCATTGATGGAAGCCCTTGGAGTGTATACAATATCAAATTGACTTAGCTCGATTGACCATTTCATTAGTCTCCCCGAAGTCTCAGGCTTATGTAAGACCTGTCTCAAAGGATTGTCTGTTAGGACTTCAATTGTATGTGCATGGAAGTAAGGCCTCAACTTCCTCGAAGCCACCACTAGTGCGTAGGCCAATTTTTCGATCTCTGGATACCGGTTCTCTGCATCCACCAAACGCTTGCTGATGTAGTATACGGGTTGTTGCTGCTTCTTCTCTCCCTTAACCAAGGCTGCGCTGATGGCATGCTCAGACACTGCTAAGTATAGGTACAGCTTCTCGCCCTTCTCTGGCTTTGCCAATAGGGGTGGCTTCCCCAGGTGCTCTTTCAGCTTGACAAATGCTTCCTCACATCTTTCATCCCAAGCGAACTTTTTGCTCCCTTTGAGGATGTCAAAGAATGGGAGGCACTTGTCGGTGGACCTTGAGATAAACCTATTAAGGGCCGCCACCCTTCCCGTTAGGCACTGCACATCCTTCTTATTCTTTGGCGGGCTCATCTCTATTAGTGCTTTTATCTTGTCAGGATTGGCTTCGATGCCTCTGGAAATGACCATGAAGCCCAAGAATTTTCCTGAGGATACCCCGAAGGTGCACTTGACTGGATTCAACTTCATCCGGTATTTCCTGAGCGTGTCAAACATCTCACCAAGGTCTTTGTTGAGCTCTACTGCTTCTTTGGTCTTCACTAACATGTCATCCACATACACCTCCATATTCCTTCCTATCTGGTTGGCGAACATTTTATTCACCAACCTCTGATAGGTGGCTCCCGCGTTTTTGAGCCCGAAGGGCATCACCTTGTAACAGTAGAGCCCTTTGTCTGTAATGAATGACGTTTGCTCTTCATCTGCTGGATTCATTGGGATTTGGTTGTATCCTGAGTAGGCATCCATGAAACTTAGTAACTCATGTCCTGCCGTCGCATCTACTAGCTGATCTATCCTGGGAAGTGGGAAGCTGTCCTTAGGACAAGCTTTATTCAAGTTCGTGAAATCGATGCAAGTTCTCCATTTCCCATTCGGCTTCGGCACGAGTACTGGGTTCGATACCCACACGGGGTAGAAAGACTAACGGATGAACCCGTTGGCCTTCAACTTGTCAACCTCCTCCTTTAATGCTGCGTATTTTTTTGGGTCTAGCACCCGCCTCTTTTGCCTAACGGGCCTTGCTTCTAGGGAGATGTTCAGGTGGTGGCACATCACACTGGGGTCTATACCCACCATATCCTCATGACTCCATGCGAACACGTCTAGATTATCTTTCAAAAATTTCATCAACTCCTCTTTCACATCACCTTGCAGGCTCCTCCCTATCTTCAATTTCCTTAGGGGTTCCTCCGTCACCGTAACCTCCTCTACTTCTTCTACTGGTTCTGCTCTTGACTCATCCACGACCCGAGGGTCCAGCTCCTACGGACCCCTCGTGGACATACGTAGCGCCTTATGTACCACCATGGCCATTGGCTCACACGGTTTCACAGGCGCATGGAGTGAGGTGTTGTAGCATTCCCTTGCCTCTTTCTGTTCTCCCTTCATACTAGCGACCCCTCCTGGAGTCGGGAACTTGACAACCAAGTGATATATTGAAGTTATGGCTTTCAATTCTCTTAGAGAGGGTCTCCCCAATACCACGTTGAAAGCTGATGCACAATCTACTACAACAAAGTTAGACATGACTGTAGTCTGCCGGGGTTGCCCCCCCATGGTGAGTGTCAATTCGATCATTCCAAGGGGTTGTACTGAGTCCCCTGTGAATCCGTATAGGGACGACTGGCAGGGCTTCAGATGACGAATGCCCAGCCCCATCTTTTCCAAAGTTGGGCGATATAGGATGTCCACCGAGCTCCCATTGTCCACTAGGACTCGATGCACACGCATATTTGCCAATTGAACTGTCAACACCAACGAATCATTGTGGGGAAAGTGCACCCCCCGTGCGTCCTCCTCAGTGAAGGTGATCGAATCGTTTTCTCCCTTGAAGCTTTTCCGGGGTCGTTGTTCCAAACTCATGACACAGGGTGGTGGACTTCGCCTGGCTTCTCTAGCATACCGATCTCGTCCTCTGCCGGAGTCCCCTCCAAACCCTGGACCTCCGAAAATAGTTCTCACTTCTCCTCGGATCTCTGGAGCGTCTCTTTGGCTTATCCTCCGACTTCGGCCTTTCTATCCTGGGGGTGTTACTGGTGGAGTGTCTGGTCCTCCCGTCGTCTACTGGGACAGTGGTTTCCCGACCCTTCTCTTTCCTCTTCGGCAGGGTCACGTTCGACTTACCTTGCGACAAGCCATTCAGCATCTCCTACATGCTCTCTAGGGTAGTCTCCAGTCTTTGGTTTTTACGGTGCAGTTCACGAATCTCCTCTTCATAGAAATGAGATTTAGAACTCGAGCTCATGGAATGGACCCAGGGTTGCTTATCATGTCTACGCGTCGAGGGGCCCGGGTCTTGCCGGCCGGAGTTCGGTACCTGTGGTGGTTTGGGAGGAGGGAACTCGTTGGCATTCCCGGGTGCTGCAGTAGTTGTCCTTGGAGGATTTTCACCGGGCGGGATGGCCGGTGATGAGGCCTCCCTGTCATTCTCGTGAACCTCGGGGTCCCGTAGGGGATCTATGTCTCAGGGTGGAGGTGGATCCTTCATGGAGGCCTTCAGCTGGACTCCGGTAAGGTGGACCTTTACCTCTCGAGGCTCCCTGAGTCGCTTCGAACGTCTTGGCATTTCTCCTTGCTGGAAGTAATGGCAGAACAATAGCTTGGTGCTTACGTTCCCACAGACGGCGCCAAACTGTTGACGGTAAGAACTCGTCAACGATTGATGGTTAGAAAACTTCAATCTCTATACAATAGGAAGCTTTGAATCAGATAGAAAGAACTCTAAAAAACAGGAGGAAACTTAGGCCACCATGAAAACCAGAAACATATATTTCTTACGTCTCATTTTTACATTAAGTTTTTCAACCCCTTAGCCTGAGGGGTTGGAGCCTATTTATAGGGGGGGGGGGGGGGGGGGGCTCTATTGGCCCTGGATACAAACAAGTCCCAGACCACAGGGACGTACACAGGTACTCTGATAGTGTAGTGGTTCAGGGCGTAGTGGTGTCTACCCTGATGGTGTCAGAGTCGTGGCCTAGGACATAGTACTGTCGGCTCTGGCTTATGGTCGGGGGTGTCCAAGTGGTACCACTACTATTCTGTAATACTGAAACTCTGCCAAAATAGAGAGATAAAAACAGTAATAATATAGACTCGTGGACTAGGTGGATTTTAACCACTGAACCACGTAAAAAGATTTGTGTCTTTGAGAGTTTATTTCTTATTTTGGTTTATTATTAAGCACTAACCAACCTTGTTATTTTCTTAATACACTGTTGGCAAAAAATCGCGTCAACAGATTGGTGCTTTCATTAAGAGGAGAAATTAGTGCTTTCATCAAAATCCCAGTCAAATCTCATCATGGTGGTCACTCGCTCAATGCACAACAATGAGATAGAGCAGCCTGGTGGGCAGGAGGCCCATCATACCGCTGTTTCAAACGAGCATGGCCCTGAAGTTCAACAACGTCCGGGAAAGCAACCAATGGGCCACGACGATACTGGGAGTTCGGCGTCATTGCCACCGAATCCAAACCCAGACTACTTAGTTGCGGTTGAATTGGAAAATATGCAGTTAAGAAGCTATCTTGCTAAGGCAAATAGGAAAATTGAGGAGGTTTTGGCTCGGTTACCCCCTCTTACAACCGACGTTAATGTCGGAAAGAGGCAAAGTGGGTCTCATAAGTCCCATAGGAATAATTGATCCAAACCGAGTTGGTCAGTCAGAACTGCCACCCCAAGTTCTATGCCTACGGAACGAGATCGCCAAAATTCCCATCCTAGTGGCCCTCATAGAGGTCATCAGCACATTAGTCGATCGGTTATAATTGCGACCCCAAGTTCGGTGCCTCTGTCGCACGTGCCTGGGAATACCCATGGCAACCCACGAGGAGGGGCTAGAATAGGTTCACAAAGACAAAAATTTCCAGCCAACCCTCCTGTGTAACGATCGGTTCATCAGGCGCAAAGAGCTAGAAATGATGAGGCGGAATAGAGGTAGGCTAATTTAGTTTGCCCTAATGGGATAAGGATTTCCTCGCCAAATAGGCATCCCCCGTCACCCATAAGACATCTGACGCCACCTCGTCCTACACGGGACATTCCTGCTTATGGAGACAGTAGAAGAAATCTTCCTCCCTCTGCCCGTACCTATGTTCCACAGACAAGTGGTGAAAATCCGAATCCTCGGCCTCAACCACGAACTGTTAGCTTTGCAAATGGAAGTTATTGGACGGAAAGTTGTCGAAGTGGTAGGTCCGAGGGCGATCTAAGGAATCATCTAAGTTCAGCTCAAAGCCCTCAATATGATCCACAGCTTGATCTGCGTGATCACCTAAATTCGCAGAGAAGAAATTCAGCTCGGGATGAAGGAGTCAGTTACACTCATCGAGAGGGAGGTCTTTTCAATGTACGAGATAACAGGATTGTCCCACAAAACCAAGCTCGAACTTGGAGGGACAACAAACTGCCAAGTGCGTCCGATAAGATGGGAGTTGCTGAACAACCCCAGAATAACCTGGGGACTAGGGACTAAACCCTTGAAAGGCTAGCCTAGATGGAGGAGGTAATGAAGAAGCTTCTATCGGAGAAAGAGAAAGATGAGTGTGACTCAGAGGATGAGCTCGAGCTTTTCGCCCCAAATATTACGGCGGCCGCATATCCAGTGGGATTTAGGATGCCACATTTGTCAAAGTTTGACAGAGACGGGGATCCGTCTGATCACCTGAGGATGTTCAACACCATAATGATGGCCCACAACATCGGGCCCGATCTAAGGTGCCTTATATTCCCCTCGACTCTGATTGGGCCAACCAGGCAGTGGTTCAAACAATACAAGAGGCATTCAATCAGCTCGTGGAAGAGTTTTTCCACTGATTTTAAGAGAGAATTCAGGGCTCCCCAGGCATCTCGGATTAAGGCTAACTCATTGGCTAATGTAAAGCCGCAGCCCGGTGAACCGTTGAAAGCATACCTAAGTAGGTTTGCCAATGCCGCTGCCGACGAAAGCTCCAAGCTCATGGCAATGAGGATGGAAATTCTTGTTGGAGGCGACCTGTGGCAAGAGTTACAGAGGAAAGGAGTTAATACTGTCGATGAGTTCTTGACACGAGCTCAAAGATGGATTAACCTGGAAGAGGCACGAGCTTCTGTCGCAGGAACCATCTAAGTCCCTGTCCAGCCTGTTGGAGCAGTAACGAATGTTGCAGCTATGGCTCAAACCGTTGCCCAGAATAACCAAGGGGGAAAAATAAGAGGAAGGGAAATGGTGAGGGCGACTAGAGTGGAACAAAGAAAAACAAGTCCGTGGAGAAATTTAAACCAGTCTACACAACATATACCAATCTCACGGATACTAGAGAGCGCATCTACTTAGCTAATTCTACTCGCCTTCCATGGAAGAAGCTAGAACCGCTAAAAAACCAAAGAGCGAAGAGAGATCCTTCGAAGTTTTGCCGATTCCACAATGATATTGTTCATAATAGTGATGACTGTAGACAGCTGAAGGATGAGATCGAGACTCTCATCAAGGCGGGACCTTTGGCCCAGTACGCCCGGAATCAAGCGACTCTCAGTCAGCCCGCTGGACAAAATCCTCTGTTAGCTCCTGAGGCTCCAATGAATCAAGTTGGAGCTCGGGTGAATCAGGACAATCCTCCTCCAATAACAGGAGTAAATATAGGCACCATTTTGGGAGGACCTCATTAAGCAGGCAAGAGCAGAGGTGCCCAAAAGAGGTACATCAACGAACTGAAGTCCCATAATGGAGTGGAGTTCGTCTCGGAACAACGGTTATCAAAGCAGTAGCGATTGGAGAAACAACCAATCATTTTTAGAGAGGAAGATGCTAGCCATGTCCAGTTCCCACATAACGATCTTCTGGTCATAACTGTTCAGCTCGCCAACTGGAGAGCTCAGAGGACACTAGTAGACAATGGGAGTTCTGTGAATCTACTTTTTAGGTCCACCTTAGAAAAAATGGGATTGTCTGTAACCGAGCTAAAGGCAACCTCAATGATTCCATATGGGTTTTCTGGTGAAGGGTCGGCTGCCATCGAAACGATCGAATTAGTGGTAACATTGGGTGAAGGTCCATGAACTATCTCCAAGCTGCTTGAGTTCGTGGTCATTGATTGTCCAGCCGCGTACGATGCGATCTTGGGGCGACCTGCGTTGATGGCGTTTAAAGCCATAACCTCTATCTGCCATCTAGCAATCATATTCCCTTCATCTGCATGAATGTGCACCGTTACAGGCGATCAGCTCGCTGTCAGGGAATGCTACAACATTTCTATGAAGGGAAAATCACAACCTGGGCAGCAAGCAATGGCCATAAGTGACGGAGGTGAGGAGTCCCAGGAAGTGGAAGTTGCTTGCGGGACGGAAGAACCTCAACAAAACAAAGGATGGTGATGTCGCCCCAAGTGATGATATCGACCCACGAATGGACGAGGACAGATCAGAGCTCCAAGCTATTGAGGAGACAGAGGAAGTAAACATATATCCCAAAGACGCTTCAATAGTCATTAAGATTGGGAAAAATCTTGGTGATGAAAGGAAAAAGGAGCTGGTTAAATTTTTACAAAGGAATCTAGATGTTTTCGCCTGGTCACATGAAGACATGGTGGGAATAAGCCCGAGTGTGATTATGCACAATCTAAACTTGGACAAAAGCATGCCTGAAAAATCCCAAAAACAGAGACATTTGGGAACATTCCGAGCTGAAGCACTGGAGGAAGAAGTAACTCGGCTATTAAAGTGTGGGTTTATTCGTGAAGCAAAATACCTGATCTGGGTCGCGAATCCTGTGCTGGTCCCAAAGCCAAACAGAAAGTGGAGGACCTGGATCGATTTCTCTGACCTGTACAAAGCTTGTCCTAAAGATTGCTTTCCACTGTCTAGGATTGATCAGTTGGTAGATGCCACCGTGTGACACGATCTCATATCTTTCATGGATGCGTATTCTAGATATAACCAGATCGCGATGAATTCTGCGGACCAAGAGCATACTAGCTTTATGACTCCAACTAATGTATTTTGTTATAAATTTATACCCTTCGGACTAAAGATTGCCGGAGCTACCTACCAACGGTTAGTCAACAAAATCTTTGTTGGTCAGATTGGGAAAAATATGGAAGTGTATGTCGATGATATGCTAGTCAAATCCAAGACTGCCGATAATATGAGACTGAATCCCCATAAGTGTACTTTCGGAGTGGCATCGGGAAAATTTCTGGGATTCATAGTCAATACAAGGGGGATAGAGGCAAACCCTGATAAAATCAGATCATTGTTGGAAATGCCCTCACCTAGGTCGCGTAAAGAAGTTCAGAGTCTGACTGGAAATGTAGCAGCTCTGAACCATTTTATTTCAAAATCCACTAACAAGTGCTTGGCGTTCTACAACTTGCTCAGAGGAAACAAGAAATTTGAATGGACTAAGGAGTGCGAGCAGGCATTCCTCGACCTAAAAATGCACTTAGCCGAGCCCCCAGTATTGTTTAAGCCTATGTCTGGAGAACCTCTGTTCCTTTATTTGGTTGTGACAGAAAGTGCAGTCAGTGCTGTGTTAGTTCGAGAAGAAAACCGCGCTTAAAAATGGCATATTATATAAGCAAGAGACTTCTCGGAGCTGAATTACGATATCCATTGATGGAAAAGATGGCATTCTATCTAATATTGGCTTCCAAGAAGCTCAAACCATATTTCCAATCCCATTCAATCCACGTCATGACCGACCAACCCTTAAGGCAGGTATTGCAAAAACCTAAAACGTCGAGACATCTCTTAAAATGGGCGATTGAACTCAGCCAGTTCGAGATACTGTACGTACCACAGAACTCAATCAAAAGTCAGGCCCTTGCTAATTTTGTGGCTGAATGCATCAGATTTCAAGAGGAGCTTTTGAAGGAACCGGTGTAGGAGTTGTGGAAAATATTCTTAGATGGGTCATCGAACGAGAACGGATCTGGAGCTGGGATCATATTAATCTCTCCAGAAGGGCATCGATTCCATACAGCTCTAAGATTTGGATTCGAAGCATCTAACAATGAATCCGAATATGAGACCTTGCTAGCTAGACTTAGAGTGGCGACGGAACTCAAAGCAAAGGCCGTACAGTGTTATAGCGATTCCCAACTCGTGGTCAATCAGGTGTTAGGGGAATATCAAGCTCGAGGTACCAAGATGGTGGCTTACCTAGCCAAGGTAAAGGGGGAGCTATCAGAATTTGTGTACAGTACTGTTGAACAGATACCTCGTGAGCAGAACTCTAATGATGGCGCTTTGGAAAGACTTGCCACCACCAAGGAAGCTGAAACATTGAATTTAATGTCAATGGAGTTCTTGGAAAGTCTGAGCGTGACAGAAAAAATGGTAGAGATCGAGATGATCGATACAAGGCCGACCTGGATATCTCCCATAGTGGAATACCTTACAATAGGAAGGCTACCTGAGGAAAGAAAGGTGCAAGAAAAATACTCTATCAAGCTCCGATGTATGTGATAGTGGACGGTACATTATACCGATGTGGTCATTCATTGCCTCTCCTACGTTGTGCTCTGCCTGAGGAGGCTAAAAACATTCTCCAAGAAGTGCATGAAGGCTTTTGTGGAGATCATGCTGGGGGCAAAACCTAGCACTGAAAATATTGAGGCAGGGCTATTTTTGGCCCACTTTAACAAAAGATTCCATCTCGTATGTTTAGAAATGCAACAAATGTCAGTGCTTCACCGCAGTTGGCAAAGCTGCTCCAGCAGAGCTAACGATGATCTCATCCCCATGGCCATTTGTATTTTGGGATATTGACCTAATAGGATCCTTACCTATGGGAAAGGGAGGAGTTCGTTACGCGGTAGTGGCAATCGACTATTTCACGAAGTGGGTAGAGGTCGAGACTTTGGAAACCATCACTTCGAAGAGAGTCCTGGAAATTATGGTGAAGAATATTGTATGTTGATTTGGCCTTCCTAAAAAGATTGTGTCGAATAATGGGACCCAGTTCGACAGTGATCTCTTCACTAAATTCTGTGAAAAATACGACGTTATTAAGAGTTTCTCCTCAGTAGCATATCCACAGGCCAATGGCAGGTCGAGGCTGTGAACAAGACCCTAAAGGCGAGCCTTAATAAGAGGTTAGACGAGGCCAAAGGAGTATGGCTCGAACAGCTTTCGCAAGTACTTTGGGCATACCGAACTTCTCACAGAACCTCCACGGGACCCACTCCTTTTTCCTTAACTTTTGGAAGCGAGGTCGTCCTTCCAATCGAAGCTAGGGTGGCTACTCACAGGCAAAAGGAATTTAGCTAGGAACGGAATGATGAATTACTTAATGCATCTCTCGACCTGATTGATGATAAACGAGAGGATTCGCAGTTACAGCTCGCCCATTATCAACAAAAAATCACTCGTTACTTTAATTCTAAGGTCAAGAGACGAAGTTTTGGATTAGGCGACCAGGTGCTCCGAAGGGTCTTTCTGGCGAATAAGGATCCCAAAGATGGCATTATTGGCCTGAACTAGGATGGTCCATATTAGATTGTGGAAGTTTTGCATGAATGGACCTTCAAGATAGCTCGGCTGAATGGGAAGATAGTCCCACAGACCTGGAATGCCACGCATTTAAAAAAGTATTATCAATAATGCACTCATCTATGTAAGGCTTAAATATAAAAGCCACTGAGTTAAATAATAGATGGATTATTAAATGATTTTTCTTATTGAAATGGTTTTAAATAATTTTTCTTTATAAGGTTGTATTAGCTCGTGTATTGATGTTTGTAAAAGCACCCAAGAAAGTCTCTACATTCGGGTTACTTTGGGGGCATATAACCCAAGGCGGATCAGAATAAGATCAAGATCACCAGATACGTTTAAATCACTTAAACCTTGGATACAACCATGTCAATAAACTTAGGGAGCTTGGAAAATTGATTATTCGACGGCCTTTTAAGAGCTCGAGATGTCAAAAAACCTATCACGAACTAAGTTTAAATCAATTAAAACCCTAGATACAACCAGGACCAAAACTTAGAAGTTAGGAAAATTTAATATTCGATGGCTTTTCTAAGAGCTTGAGTCATCAATAAACCTAACACGAACTAAGTTTAAAATATTTAAAATCCCGGATATAACCGAGTCCAAGGCTTGATCCTTAACAGGTATGATATAAATCAACACGTAAAGTTTGGATATAACCGAGCTCAAAATATCTATCCTGATCTAAAAATAGATTCCTAAAATATTGAATGTACAAGTCTAAGAAGTCATAAACATTAGAGATAATCAAGGAAAGATAAATAGATTAAAAGTGATATATATAAATTGAAATTAAATTTGTCCCGAGGAGAAAAACCTCGACCTGAGCCCATGGACAATTGTTTACAAACAAATAAAAAAAACAAAAAAGAATACCATCGATCCCCTCCAGGATGCTCTGAGGACATGACCTCCTCGCCTTCCTGCTCGCCCGCTGCAGAAGTATCCCCTTTTTCTGACGATTCTAGCAAGATCCGAGCCTTTAATTTTTCAAGGTACGGTTCCCATAGCGTAGGAGACATGAAAGAAAAGTTGTCATCCTGGTTAAAAGCCCAGCAATGATACAACATATCTTCCATGAAGGACAGTGCAGCCGCATTTTCTTCTTTTACTGCAGCCTCAGCCTCGAGCAGCTTTGCCTTGGTTTCATCAACCTCAGCCTGAAGCTGGGCAGTTTAGGCATGGAGAGTAGCCAAGGAAATTTTTGCAGCCTGCTCGCTTTCCTGGGATGACGTGAGGGCAAACTTGGCATTTTACTCGCTCGTTTAAGCAGCAGCGAAAGCAGCTTTGGCGACATGCTCGCCTTCTTGGGCAGCGGTCAAGGCAGTCTTGGCGGCATTGATCTCGGCTTGGAGCTCGTCATTTATAGCCCTAGCCCGGGCTATGCTGCGATGTTGAGCCAGGGCAGACTACAAAATAACAAGGCAAGTTAGTTACATTCTTTGACATGATAAAAAGAAAGATGTCACCAAGGAAGGATAACTTACTATGAGGATCATCCCCAAGGCTGACTGCAGGATATTCTCCGGGCTCCGCTCCTCGATCGTCCTCAAGTCCCTCGAGCTGGCTCTGTAAGGGTGCCCCACCATGTGGATCACCGTCTCGTACAGGATTCCCCGAAAGGCTTCGGGGATCTTCTCCCGATCCTGGGGATCAACTGGTATGCGAAAAGTAGTAGTTGGGGCAGCGGGAGCTGGGGGATTAGCTTGTATTACTTGATCCCGAGAAGGCGCGAACCGAGGTGGAGGAGGAGGAGGAATCTGTTATGAAAACTTGTACAAGATCTTTATTTATTTTCATGTAGATCTAATATTAAACAAATTAATATGAGATAACCTAGAACATGTTTCTAAAATTGAATTCACAGAGAAACAAAGATAAGAATACTTACAGTATACACAGCGGAATGAAAGAGTCCTTCCTTCAGTTTCTCTAACTCTTGTATCCTCTCTGTCGCAGAGTATTATCAAGAAAATGAACCGATCTTCTATTTTCATCACAGTCTTCCAATGTATCCTTAGAATCACCTAGACTAGTGTGGGCAATTCTCAACACATGAGATAGATATAAGAGAGAAGAAGAGAAAATAACAAAGAGGCTTAGAAAATGACTTGTGTTTAGACAGAATCTAAAACCTATCAGAAAATCTGACTTGTGACTTTATGAACTTGTGTTTTTGACTTCTCCCTAAGCACTCATTTTATAGACTCAATTAGGCCATTTAATTTAATTAAAAAATCAATAAAATAATAGCCAATTTAAAGCCCTAGGTCGAAATTATCATGGGCTTTAGGCCCGTGAAATTTCCCATTTGATTATAAGCCCATTGGACTTATAATCAATGCCTGTATTATTTTCTATTGATTTAATTTATTAAATCCTTTATCAAATTAATTATTTATAATTTGAACCTTGATTTAAACATATTTATTAATTTAGATAACAACTTATCTTAATTAATAAATCTGCCATGATTTCTCTTTTCTTCTCAAAAATACATAACTCTATGAAACTATCCAAAATTGACCTGGTCAACTTTGATAATTCTAATTGATAATTAAATCAAATAGTTGAGACTATCTAGATGATTTTATCCAAGGTACAATGGGGACCATGGTCCTATGAAATCAAGCTCCAATAAGTTATCATAAATCTAACAAATAAATTTACTATAGACTCGGAATTGCACTCTTGAATTCATAAAACGCTCTATAACAAATATAAATGCGCTATTAATTATCCATTGTTACAACCATAATTGTCACTCAATCCTCTATAGACGGTCTACAATGGGATAGGACTAAAATACCATTTTACCCATCATTGTATTTTATCCTTAAAACACTTAGTTCCTTGTAAATGATATTTGAGTAAACTAATTTAATTACTGAAATGAGATCTCTATCATTTAACACCTTGAACCAAACTAAAAGGAAAGCATCATTTCACTTCTTCATCAGAAGCTATAGATGTTCATATCTATGATTAACAATTCCACTCAATTATACTACCGAGTTCCCAAGATATAAGTATGGGCTAGTCAGTAGGGTAAGCTGGTAACGAACAAGTCAAAGAACTCAAATAATACAATCACTTAGAATACTAACTACTCAGAATTGAGATTGAATTGACCTATGGTCAACTATATGATATGACTAGAATAGATAATTACGGTATGTTTACTTATCTTATCAACTGTCAATATCAGTCCTGTCCGATGTAACAAATACATATGATCTTATCTACTTTGCTAATGTTCTGGAAAGAACATAACACTGCAATGTGTAAGTAGATCATATCGTAGATTAACAAGTTAGTGTAAATCCTGTTTACTAACTAATCTTAGGACTAACTTATTTTGAACATATAATCATATTTATATTCCACTGTGATTACGTCACTATAAATACGATTAACTATATGCTCGGGATTTAATAAAAGTTTATATTAAACAAATAATCATGAAAATAAAACATGTGAGCAAAGTGATTGACCAAGTCAAAAAATGATTTCTATTCTTTTATTGATAATAAAATGAGATTACAAAGAATTTGGGTTTTAATTAAGGCATAAAACCCCAACAGAATCCTCTCAGTGATAGTAGACGTTGGAGTTGGCGAGCTCATGCCCTTCCTCTTAGTAGGGGATTTTGAGGCATTTCCTGTTGTTGGAGGGGCTTTCTTTGTATATCGGGGCCTCTTCACAACAGGGCCCGAGCCGGCTTTCCCAGCCTGGAAAGTCGTACGGAGGTCAGGAGCTCCGGGTTGTTTCATCGCGTCACCTGAAAAGAACCAAAAGGGAATTAGTTCACAAGTAAAGTAAAAAACATACAAAAAGAGAATAAATAAAGGTCCTACCCTCTAGGCTGAGGGAGGAGTCTATTATCACGACCTCTGGCCTTAGGACTATTGGAGGAGAAGGAGAATCTAAGTCTAATATTTCTTGGACCCTAGGAGGATTGGGCTCAGGTTCTACCTCGGGGCTAGACTCGTCTACATACTGCATAAATCTTGGGGAAAAGGCGCCCTGGAGTAGGGAATGCCAGGTCCTACGGTTGGTCTCGTACTGCTCAAAGATAGCGGACTTAAAGTTTAAATTATGGTAATTGTTGTCATGACGCAACACTAAGTGGTCCACACACTAGAGCAGGGTGACATTACGGTCTGGATTGTTAGGGTGATGGTGGATGAGCTGATTTGGGTTAAATCTAACTAACCTAAAATCGGCAACAGCCCTATCTAATGCCACAAAGGGGTATGGGTTACCTTGGCCAGAGGGGCCGGCTGCTGCCCCCGACGCAGCTCGTTCTAAATCGGGTTACAGAATAGCCTGGGGAACCCGCCTCTTCCACACAAGAGGCACCTCATCCACTTCCTGCTCCTCGCCTTCGGTGGTCGGTGAGTCCTCTTCTTGAAAGGGCGGGAGCTAGTGGATTGTCGGGAGAGTAGCCCAGGTCCTTCTTAAGGCCAACATCTGGCCTTGGCTAATCAAATTGCACGCCAGCATCGTGACATCATTCATGAGCTGGCGGTAATCCTTCTTGCTGGGTGGGAGCCTAGACAATGTTTCATATTGACCCCCGAGGGTCACTGGATTCCTCGTCCTCGCAAATATGGATGCACAAAAAATAAACTCAGTTAGCACATGCACAAGGAAAATGTCTTGAAAAGAGTAAAATTTTACGAGCTGAAATCAGAGACTAAAAAAAACTTACGAGGACGGTTGAAGTATCGGTGCTAACAGTTTTGGAACCCGTTCGACATAAAGAACTGGTCTTTGTAGTCGTTGGGGTGGCTTGGGAGCTCAATGACCGGAGCATAGTTTGGGAATCTGGTTAGGTAGTAGAACCTGTCACCTCAAACCTTTTATTTTTGGCTGGCTTTGAGGTAGAAAAAATACAGTATATCTACCGGAGTGGGGACCTCCCACTCGTGCTTCAAAAATAAGTATTTCAGCCCTTCCCAAAGCTTATGAGAATTTGGGGGGAGCTGAAAAGGTGCCAACTTCACTTAATTTAGGAATTCAGAAAAATATTGGTCCAGGGGAAGGAAGGCCCCCGCCTTCAAATGTTCATCACTCCAGGCCGCGAAGTCGTCCTGGAAAGGGGAGCAACTTTGTTCCCCTTCGAACGGAGGTCGGGAAATAAGGACTTCGGTCCCGACCTCGATGTTATGGCTCAACATAATTTTGTTGACCCTTCCTTGGGTCGTAATCTTGGAAGCGATTGTCTCCGCCTCGAAGAAAGCATTGGGGTCAACCACAACTTCCCTCTCCACCACTGGGCCGTAGTGAGGAATGGGAGATTCTGGGGAGATTTCTTTCCCTTTGTTTGTTTGCTGGGCAGCGAGCTGGGTGCGTTCTTCTTGGGAGCCATCAGATTGCCTAACGAACAAGAATTACGAGTTAGTTAGTAGGCAACCTAAGAGTTTTTATGGCACGGAAGTACGGAGGGGAATATTGTCTCTGATATACGAACTGAGTTAGTCTCAGCCCGTTGCATGATGCCACACACTATCCTAGATTACGCGCCTTGAATTTCTAACAAACCCCTGATATTTAGGGATTTGTGTGTCAGAGTGTCAGACTGCTACTTCCCTTGGGGGCAGTTTAGTGCAAAACCACCCAAGAAGCGTGACCCTTAAGCAACCTGGTTTCGAACCCTAAAAACTTTTCATCTTCTATATTCCGAATGAGTATTTCCTAAAATTACCCAGTTTTATGAATATCATAGTTCTAGAGATATTTTAAGACCTACTTAGTAAACCTAAGTCGAAGCCTATGTGCCAAAAACATTTGGAGAACAACCTAATAAGGACTACGGTGAACTGCAGATGGGCATAAAAAGAAAAAAAAAAAGACCAGTAAAAAAACAGAGTTTCTTCGAAATCAATAGACATGGCACTTACAGTGTATTCTTCAACAGAAGGGAATTAAGCTTTGCAAGGAAAAGTTCTTAGAAGACCTCTAGATAACTGGGTAGACCTCCGAACAACTAAGTGCAATGAACAATTTCTGGGTTTTCTGAGAAAGAAGAGGGATCAGATGTGAAGAAGAAAATATAAGAAAGTTTTCAAATGAAAGGTGGTAAAATCTGAAAAGTGTTTCCCCTATTTATACATAAACGGTATAAGCTAATTTGAATCATCCGATTTGGTTACCACAAGATCTAAGGGCCAAGGTTGAAAAGACAAAACGACGGCAAAAAGGTGACAAGACAATTATTGCAGTCCTCGAAACCCAAACAGACGCCAATTGCGGTATACCATGTGTCCAATACTCAAGTAGTGGGCAGGCATGGTTTAATGCAGCAGAAATCTAAAAGTCCCTACTGTGTAGGCCAGAAGGTGACATCATGAACCACGAGCACGGACTTGGGGGGCAAATGTTGTACCCTAATTTCAACACGATTCCTTCACTCAGCTCGGGTACAGCTGGCAAATAAATATGCGGAGAAATGAACAAGGAAATGATGTCTATTTATTATCCACGTAAGCAACTCCAGTTTCACTTGGGCACGAGTGATGTCAGGCATCCTGGGTTTAACCCGAGCTATAGACATGAAGGTTGTGAAGCACGAGCTCATGATATTCAAATGGCTACCGAAGTACGAGCTCAGAGAGATATCCAGCTCGTGGTAATTCTAATATATTGCGTACCTGCGAATCCCCGAAGACTTGGGTACTTTTATACGATCATTTATGGCCAGCTTGTAATATTTAATGTCCTAGATATTAGGAGACCATTTATTTCGTTATCAGATCATATCCTAGTATAAATGGAAATAGTTTATATTAAATGTAATAAATATGTAAATTTGTGATTGACTCACGCGGTTACCCAAACCTGTTCATGGAATTTCTCTATAAATACTAGGAATATTGGACAGGAAAAGGAACAATTATTCTATAATACTGAAACTCTGCCAAAATAGAGAGAGAAAAACAATAATAATATAGACTCATTGACTAGGTGGAATTTAACTACTGAACCACGTAAAAATATTTGTGTCTTTGAGAGTTTATTTCTTATTTCGGTTTATTATTAAGCACTAATCAACCTTGTTATTTTTTTAATACATTGTTGGTGAAAAACCGCGTCAACATTAGTCTTCACTATACAAATTTTCCAAATATACTTGAAGGATATTCCGATGCTAATTGGATATCAGGGGTTGGAGATAATGTCTCCACCATCGGCTGGGTGTTTACTCTTGGAGGAGGTGCAATCTCATGGGGTTCCAAGAAGAAAATGTGTAAATCACGCTCAACCATGGAAGCGGCGTTTATAGATTTTGCAGCAACCGACAAAGAGGTCGAGTGGCTTAGGAATATCATAATGGATATTCCTTTAACCTTGAATATGGTATCAACATTTTCAATACATTGTGATAGCCAATCCGCACTTGCTAGAGCATATAATAGTGTGTATAATGGAAAGTCTAGACATATTTGTAACACCCTGGATAGCCAAGACTGCTACACTATGTACTTATAAAGGTGCAGGACTTGCTAATCAAGTCATTAATTTAAAAACGTGTCACTAAACATGTATGAGCTAGGGTTAAAAAGGTTTTGGTTTCAAAAGTTTCACTTTATATAATTACACAGTTTTATACATGGGATCCCAAAAAGAAATAGAGTTTTAAAGTTGGTTTATAGAATCTCCAAAATATAGACAACCATCAGCCATACTAAGGCAAAATAGACATTTCTCGTTCTCGCGTCCCTGCCTAAACCCCAACCGTGGTGGCTGAGCAGCTGGTCATGTACATTAGGCTCACAGAGCTCTCCAAGTCAGGGCTGATCAAACTTGCCCTTGCCTTTACCTACACCACGTAGCACCCTTGAGCCAAGGCCCAGCAAGAAAACATAATGTGCAACACAAACAACAATAACATATAGTCAATTCTTTAAGCATGATCAATCATTAAATATTCCACATTAACCATTCAGCACACACTCAGAATCAAAGATGCAACTAATCACAAATAACATTCAAGTCTCATAATAATCAGCTCACATAATAGTCAGGGCCGACAACTTAGGCCGCACCCTCTGTTTACCCCACTGACTCCGACCTGCTTAAACCGAGCTCAGTGCATAATAAGCTGTCCTCGGCTACCAGTGGCAAAGCCGCGCCCTGTACGCTAGTGTAACCCTTGGCACTCTTAGGCTGTTGGTTCACTGTTTACATGGCATAATTCCATCCTTTCAAGTGTTCATATTAGGGAGCCCTTAGTCCCATTACAAATACACAACCGGGTGCAGTTTTCTTACCTTTAGTCTCTGCGTTCACTGATTACGAGCGACGCTCCTCCAGCACGATCCGTTCCCAAGTCCTAGAATTAACACCTAGTCACAACCAAGGTATTGGGTTCCATTAATATTCAAGTAAAGGTTTCCAGGCACAATACAAGCTTCCGGGACATCGAATTTCCACCAAGCACGGTGGGGAAATCGATCCCGAGCACCCTAGGCTAGACTCCCGCAGCTAAAATCCCCAAATGTTCAAGAATGCACCCAAGGGCAGCGGCCCTTGAAGCCTAGCCGCGACCCGCCTCTAAAACAGAGCCCAAGGCCCCCTGCAAGTAGACACGCGCCGCGGCCCTGCCCAAGGGCGCTGCGACACTTTCCCCTGGCCAGGGCTCCTTGGCTCTCTTGCTTCGTAGGGCCACAGTGCTCTAGAACAGAGCCGCGACCCTCCCTTTTGTGCCCAAAAAACCACCATTTCTAGTATCCTAACCCTATCCAAAGCATCCTAACTCAAAACCAACTATTCACAAAACTTTTAACTTGACTTTAACAACATAATCCAATAGAAATTCAGCCTAGAAACCTACTAAAACTCCATTTTGATCCTCTGAAACCTAGCAACCCAAAACACCAAAACCAATCATGCAAAACTCAAATTTTAACCTCTGAATTACAAATTGAAGCTTACCTATTTTGCTGAACCACCTTCTTGACGAATTTCTGAGCTAAAATCCAAGCTTCTCAGCTTAATTCAACCCTTAAGCATCAAAACCATAAACTCCCTTAATACCTAGTCAAAACTCAAAATTCAAATGCTCAGAGACATGATTGAGCCCTTACCTTAATCTTGGTTGAGTTCCCTTAGCTGAGCACTAGATTTAACCTAAAAGTTCCAGCCGAAATCACTAAATTCCAGCTGATTTCCCTTGGGTTTTCTGTAGTTTCTTGGGAGAGAAAAGAGAGAGAGTATGAGTCGGTTTGTGTTTTGTTCCCCTGTTTTTGATTAAGTTAATCTAATCCTAGCCAGTTAAGTCAATCCCGAGGCTCGGTGTACCGGAAATGTCCTCGAGGGCAAAACGGTAATTTTCCCCAATATTCCCGCCTAAGCTTTCTATCCTCAAATATATCTCCATATATTTATTTCCATAACCCAATAGTCTAAATAGCTACCCAATACCTAAGATACCCCTGACTTATCCAAAGTCAAATACTAAGCCCCGTTGTGACTTTTCCCGCTATCTATCTCCCTAGGATCGCCTTAAGTCGCTCACTGCAAATCTACCCACATAATAATGTGGTTCTCACAGATATAACATTTAACTACATTTACATTCAAATAATCATACAAGCATGCATTAAATCAATAAATTCACTCATAAGTCAATTATGCCTTCCCAGCACACTAATCAGGGCCCTTAAGCCATATTAGTGATTTTGGGTCGTTACAGCTATCCCCTCCTACTAAGAATTTCGTCCTTGAAATTTACCTGAATAACTCAGGATACTGATCACGCATCGCTGACTCTAACTCCCAGGTCGCTTCCTCAACCTTGCTATTTCTCCACAACACTTTTACTAACGGAATTGTCTTATTCCGTAAGACTTTGTCCTTCCGATCCAAAATCTGGAATGGTCGCTCTTCATAGGACAAATATGTCTGTAACTCTAAGTCCTCATACCTCATCACATGCGTTGTATCTGAAACATACTTTTGCAACATGGAGACATGGAAAACATCATGAACTCTTGACAGTGACGGTGGCAAGGCCAACCTATAAGCCACCCGTCCAATCCTTTATAGGATCTCGAAAGGTCCAACAAACCGAGGGCTCAGCTTGCCCTTTACTCCAAATCTCCTTACCCCTCTCAATGGTGAGACTCGCAGAAACACGTGATCCCCAACCTGGAACTCCACGTCCCTACGCTTAGGATCAGCGTAACTTTTCTGTCTTCTCTGGGAAGCGAGCATTCTGGCTTGAATCTTCTCAATAGCCTCATTAGCCTTCTGCACCATATCTGGCCCTAAGTACCTCCTCTCACCCATCTCATCCCAATGAATGGGTGATCTACACTTTCTCCCATATAGCATTTCATAAGGTGCCACTCCAATTATGGATTGATAACTGTTGTTATACGAGAACTCAATCAACAGTAGGTACTTACTCCAAGACCCCTAGAAATCAATCACACACGCCCTAAGCACGTCCTCCAATACCTGAATTGTCCTCTCAGACTGTCCATCAGTCTGAGGATGAAAAGCTGTGCTAAACTTCAACTGAGTCCCCATAGCTCTCTGTAGAGCTCCCCAAAACTTAGAGGTAAAGATGAGATCTCGATCAGACACAATAGACTTTGGAACCCCATGGAGACAAACTATCTCCCTCACATACAACTCTGCATACTGTTCCACTGTATAGGTCAACTTCACTGGTAGAAAATGAGCTGACTTGGTGTATCTGTCTACTATCACCCACACCGAGTCACGAAGTCCCACTGTCCTGGGTAGTCCTCCCACAAAATCCATCGTGATGTCCTCCCACTTCCATTCTGGGATACCTAAAGGCTGAAGCAATCCCGCTGGTCGCTGATGCTCAGCCTTTACCTGCTAACATGTCAAACATCTAGACACATACTCTACCACATCCTTCTTCATCCTGAGCCACCAGTATAATGCTCGTAGATCCTGATACATCTTCGTGGTACCCGGATGAAGCGAGTATGGCGTAGTGTGAAACTCATCCAGTATCTCTCGTCTGATCCCCTCATCTACTGAAACACAAATCTGCCCCTGATATCGAAGCATACCAGTCTCAGAGACGGAATAATCCTTAGCTGTCCCCGCTAAAACATGCTGCCTAACTTCCTGCAACTGTGCATCCACCAATTGTCCCTCCTTAATCCTCTCTAGCAGGGTCGACTACAAGGTAATATTAGCTAATTGGTCTACCACCAGCTCTGTCTTTGTCCTAGCCATCTCTTCAGCTAACTCTCTCGAGATCTGGGTGGAACTATACAATTGTCCTGGGCCCCTCCTACTCAATGGATCTGCTACCACATTGGCTTTCCCCGGATGATAAAGAATATCACAGTCATAATCCTTAACCAGTTCCAACCAATGCCTCTGTCTCATGTTCAGATTCTTCTGAGTGAAGAAGTACTTTAAACTCTTATGGTCCGTGTATATCTCACACTTCTCTCCATACAGGTAATGCCGCCAAACCTTCAGTGCGAATACCACTGCCGCCAGCTCCAAATCATGAGTAGGATACCGCTGCTCATACTCCTTCAATTGCCGCGATGCATAGGCTATAACTTTCTCATTCTGCATCAGCACGCAGCCTAAACCCATCCTCAATGCATCACAGTAGACTACAAATTTTCCTTCCTCTGAAGGAAGACTCAGCACAGGTGCAGAAATAAACCGTCGCTTCAACTCTTGGAAACTGTTCTCATACTTCTCTGACCAAACAAACTTCTGATTCTTCCTCCTCAACTCTGTCATTGGTGAAGAAATCTTTGAAAACCCCTCTACGAACCGTCTGTAATAACCTGCCAACCCAAGGAAACTCCGCACCTCCGAGGCATTCCTTGGCCTCGGCCAATCTCTTACTGCTTCTACCTTGGACGGATCCACCTTAATCCCTTCTGCACCAACTATATGCCCAAGGAAAGTCACCTCTGGCAACCAAAACTCACACTTCTTAAACTTGGCGTACAACTGATGCTCCCTTAACCTCTGTAAAACTTGTCGAAGATGTTGCTCATGCTCTACCTCTGAACTGGAGTAAACCAAGATGTCGTCGATGAAGACAATGACGAACTGATCCAAGAAGTCCTTGAAGATCTTGTTCATAAAATCCATAAAAGCTACCGGGGCATTGGTCAAACCGAAAGACATGACCAAGAACTCACAGTGCCCATATCCCGTCCGGAAGGCTGTCTTTGGTATATCCTCATCTTTGATCCTCAGCTGGTGATAACCAGATCGTAGATCAATCTTTGAGAACACCATCTTTCCCTGCAGTTGATCGAACAAGTTACCAATCCTTGGTAGAGGGTACTTATTCTTTATGGTCAACTTGTTCAATTCTCGATAGTCTATACACATCCTCAACATCCCGTCCTTCTTCTTAACAAATAACACTGGTGCACCCCATGGTGAGTAACTAGGTCTGATGAAACCCAGATCTAGAAGCTCCTGCAACTGTATCTTTAATTCCTTCAACTCAGCTGGAGCCATCCTATATGGTGCTCGTGATACTGGTTCTGTCCCCGGTGCTAACTCAATCTCAAACTGAATCTCCCTGGGCGGCGGCAACCCTGGTAGATCCTTAGGAAATACATCCAAAAACTCACACACCAATCTGGTCTCTCCCGGCCCTGCCGGCATAACCCTAGTAGTATCCACTACATTGGCCAGAAAACCTATGCATCCTCCCTGTAACAAGTCTCTGGCTCTCAATGCTGAAATCATGGGTACGCGAGGTCTACATACCGCACCCACAAAAACAAAAGGATCCTCGCCCTCAGGCTCAAAAGTCATCGTCTTCTTCTTGCAGTCAATGGTAGCCCCATATCTGACCAACCAGTCCATCCCCATAATCATGTCAAAATCCTCCATGTCTAACTCAATCAAATCCACCGAAAGTTCCCTGCTATCAACCATCACTAGCAGTGCCCTAATCCATCTCCTAAAAATTACCAGTTCCCCTGTAGGCAGTAAAGTCCTAAACCCTACAGTCCGATATTCACTAGGTCTACACAATCTATCAATCACTTTACTAAAAACAAAGGAATGTGTAGCACCAGAGTCAATCAATACAGAAAAAGGAAAGCCAGCGCTAGAAGGCTGACCTGTAACTACCGAGGGACTAGCCTCGGCCTCTGCCTAAGTCAAGGTGAATACTCGAGCTGGAGTCAAGCTATCCACCTTTCTTGCTTCACCTTTCTTCACTGTTGGGCAGTCTTTCCTGAGATGCCCCACTGTTCCGCACACAAAGCAAGCCTTGGCCCGACACTCGCCCAGATGGTGTCTTCTACACCTCGGGCACTCCGGATAGGTTCGCCATGCCTCGCCCCCACCCTGACGGCCACCCTGTCCACCCCGACCCCTCCTATCAGGACCAGCAGCGGTCGAAGTGTGAGGAGTCTTTCTCTTGAAGTCACTAGGGCCTCCGCCCCTACCTGTCCCTAAATAAGGAGGCACCACTCTGCGGCCCACGCGCCTCACCACACTTTCCCTCCAAATCTTGTTCTCCGCTTCCTCAGCGGTAAGAGCCTTCTCAACGGCCTAGGCATAAGTTGTTCCTCCAGGTACCGTTGTAATCTTGACATCCCAGGCTATCATAGCATTAAGCCCCCTGATAAATCTATCTTGCCTAGCAGCATCAGTAGGCACATGATCTGGTGCAAACTTCGCAAGCCTATCAAATTTTAGGGCATATTCAGTAACAGTCATATTGCCCTACACCAAACCCACGAACTCATTAACTTTTGTTGCCCTGACGGCAACAATGTAGTATTTCTAACTGAACAAGTCTCTGAAGCCTTCCCAACTCAAAGCAGTAACATCCCTGGTCTGCGATGCCACTTCCCACCAGATGCAAGCATCTTCTCTAAACATATACGTGGCACAGGCCACTCTGTCATGTCCCTCTATCCTCATGAAATCTAGCATAGTAGTAATCATAGTTAGCCATTGCTCGACCTTTAGTGGATCAGGTCCCCCCTTAAATATTGGAGGTTGCTGCTTCCTGAACTGCTCATATAACGGCTCCCACCTGTTCCCAACCTCCCCAGACTGTACAGTTGGTACCACTGCAGGTGGTACAATAGGGGCAGTGCTCCCTGATGCAGCCTACTGTCGCAATAGGAGAATCTGTTCATCCTGGTTCTGTAATCGAGCCTACATATCTGCCATAAGTTGCTGCCAGTTCTCAGGGGCTGGCGGAGGAATCTGGCCCTAGTCATCACCCCTGGTCCCAGACTTAGTGCCGGCTAGTCGCGTAAATTTTATTGGACGCATATCTATCCAAGTCAATCTGCAATCAACGACTCGGCAATCAGACCATGATGACAAGGTAAAAGCTTCTCCAAAGTTCACCAATGGTGCATAACCAATCACAAACAATCAACATATAGGCATTTATCCACATGCACCGGCTGCTAATTAGCATGACCCAATCTCTTCACACAATAGCTATGAATCAAGCATTCATCCACATACATTGTGATAGCCAATCCGCACTTGCTAGAGCATATAATAGTGTGTATAATGGAAAGTCTAGACATATTTGTAACGCCCTGGATAGCCAAGACTGCTACACTATGTACTTATAAAGGTGCAGGACTTGCTAATCAAGTCATTAATTTAAAAACGTGTCACTAAACATGTATGAGCTAGGGTTAAAAAGGTTTTGATCTCAATAGTTTCACTTTATATAATTAAACAGTTTTATACATGGGATCCCAAAAAGAAATAGAGTTTAAAAGTTGGTTTACAGAATCTCCAAAATACGGACAACCATCAGCCATACTAAGGCAAAATAGATATTTCTGGTTCTCACGTTCCTACTTAAACCCCAACCATGGCGGCTAAGCAGCTGGTCATGTACATTCGGCTCGCAGAGCTCTCCAAGTCAGGGCTGATCAAGCTTGCCCTTGCCTTTACCTACACCACGTAGCACCCTTGAGCCAAGGCCCAGCAAGAAAACTTAATGTGCAACACAAACAACAATAACAAATAGTCAATTCTTTAAGCATGATCAATCATTAAATATTCCACATTAACCATTCAGCGCATACTCAGAATCAAAGATGCAACTAATCACAAATAACATTCAAGTCTCATAATAATCAGCTCACATAATAGTCAGGGCTGACAACTTAGGTCGCACCCTCTGTTTACCCCACTGACTCCGACCCGCTTAAACTGAGCCCAGTGCATAATAAGCTATCCTCAGCTACCAGTGGCCAAGTCGCGCCATGTGCGCTAGTGTAACCCTTGGAACTCTTAGGCCGTTGGTTCACTGTTTACATGGCATAATACCATCCTTTCAAGTATACATATTAGGGAGCCCTTAGTCCCATTACAAATACACAACCGGGTGCAGTTTTCTTACCTTTAGTCTCTGCGTTCACTGATTACGAGCGACGCTCCTCAAGCACAATCCGTTCCAGAGCCCTAGCTTTAACACCTAGTCACAACCAAGGTATTGGGTTCCATTACTATTCAAGTAAAGGTTTCCGGGCACAATACTAGCTTCCAGGACATCGAATTTCCACCAAGCACGGTGGGGAAATCGATCCCGAGCACCCTAGGCTAGACTCCCGCGCCTAAAATCACCAAATGTTCAAGAATGCACCCAAGGGCTGCAACCCTTGAAGCCTAGCCGCGACCCGCCTCTAAAACAGAGCCCAAGGCCCCCAGCAAGCAGACACGCACTGCGGCCCTGCCTAAGGGCGCCGCGGCGCTCTCCCCTGGCCGAGCCTCCTTGGCTCTCTTTCTCCGTAGGGCCGCAGCGCTCTAGAACAGAGCTGCGGCCCTCCCCTTCGTGCCCAAAACAACCACCATTTCTATCATCCTAACCCCATCCAAAGCATCCTAACTCAAAACCCACTATTCACAAAACATTTAACCTGACTTTAACAACATAATCCAACAGAAATTCAGCCTAGAAACCTACTAAAACTCCATTTTGATCCTCTGAAACCCAACAACCTAAAACACCAAAACCAGTCATGCAAAACTCAAATTTTAACCTCTAAATTACGAATTGAAGCTTACCTCTTTTGCTAAACCACCTTCTTAATGAATTCCTGAGCTAAAATCCAAGCTTCTCAGCTTAATTCAACCCTTAAACATCAAAACCATAAACTCCCTTAATACCTAGTCAAAACTCAAAATTCAAATGCTCAGAGACATGATTCAGCCCTTACCTTAATCTTGGTTGAGTTAACTTAGTTGAGCACTAGATTTAACCTACAAGTTCCAGCCCAAATCACTAAATTCCAGCTGATTTCCCTTGGGTTTTCTGTAGTTTCTTGGGAGAGAAAAGAGAAGAGAAGAGAAGAGGGGAGAGAGAGAGTATGAGTCAATTTGTGTTTTGTTCCCCTATTTTTTATTAAGTTAATCTAATCCTAGCCAGTTAAGTCAATCCCGAGGCTCGGGGTACCGGAAACGTCCCCGAGGGCAAAACGGTAATTTTCCCCAATATTCCCGCCTAAGCTTTATATCCTCAAATATATCTCCATATATTTATTTCCATAACCGGATAGTCTAAATAACTACCCAATACCTAAGATACCCCTGACTTATCCAAAGTCAAATACTAAGCCCCATTGCGACTTTTCCCGCTATCTAGCTCCCTAGGATCGCCTCAAGTCGCTCACTACAAATCTACCCACATAATAATGTGGTTCTCACAGATATAACATTTAACCACATTTACATTCAAATAATCATACAAGCATGCATTAAATCAATAAATTCACTTGTAAGTCAATTATGCCTTCCCGACACACTAATCAAGGCCCTTAAGCCATATTAGTGATTCTGGGTCGTTACATATTAGTCTAAGACACGAATATGTGAGACAATTGATTCTAGGTGGAATCATATCGATCTCATATGTTAAGACAAGTGATAAATTAGCAGATCCATTTACAAAACCTCTTGTGAGAAGGTTAGTAAGTTATACTTCAAAAGGGATGAAATTGAAACTCCTTGAACAATAGATTCACCAAAGATGGAAACCCAACTCTCAACTTGTTTACAAATCAAGGGAAAGAGTTCAATGCGTAAGAACAGCTCATTGATAAGTGAATAGTTTCAACACTAAAATTTATGATGAGTTCCATCTGAGATGGTTAGTGTTGGTTGCTACCGAGTTAGGGTAAAGCCTAGCGCTTTTAATGAAGTTTAGTTGAGTGTAACAAGCATCTATAAAGTTAACAAATATGTGTAAGAACTTCACCTATGTGGACTTAGAGGTGGTGCTACCTCTCATGGGAGTTGGAGTTTCTCCCCGAAAATTCCATGAAGGGATGAGCACATGGCCATGATAATGCTAAGCGAGAAAGTGGGAAAACAAAAGATATGGTGGAGGTGTGTGAGGTATCACCAGTGTTATCATATGATATACTTGGTTCAAGCTTTAAGAAACGGATGATTTCGATAAGACTTTGCAGTATTTTCACTAAGGTAAAGTTCAAACTGAAAGATGCTTTATTTTATGCACCAAAATTGTTTAAGCTAGAGAATGTGGCTTGTATTTAACCAAGTGGGGATTGTTATGATTGGTTAAATACAAATGATAAATGTTAAAATACAAGCAAGGTATAAACACATAGTAGAATTCACATAATGAAGATGTGAATTTGTGCTTCAATTGTAGGCACTTATAAAATATAAATTTTGGTCCAAAGTGATAAAATGAGAGTATCTAAGGGTTCCCAAAACGTTTGGCGGCATTTAGACTAATTTTGGGTCCTTTGGAAGTGTCCAAAGTCAGAGAGGGTGGTAATACGTCACCACCCAAGAGGCGAGACATCGCCTGAGAGCTAGGGTTTCCAGAAACCCTAACAGGCAATGCATCGCCTGCATGCAGGTGACGTCGCCTGCTATATTACGTTAAATATCGTAAATGCTCTAAATGACGTGTTTTTCAAGTCTAATTATATTGGTTAGACGTAATGACGGTGCCTACTCTATATAAGGGTCAAAAATATTGTTTTGGGAGACTTGATCACTCTCTCAAATATCTCTCTATCCTCTCTCTCTCTCTAGCTCCAAGAATCTCTAAGTTTTCTCCAAGAAAGTGCTTGACTTTGAGAGTTGAAGGCTTGTTCAATCTCAATCCTCATTTCCTAAAGAGAAGGCCTCAAGCATCAATGGTGGCTGGGAAATAGAGTATTAGGACAGTGTTTTGCAACGTGTATAAGCCTTGGTTTCTGTTTTTTTTTTGCTCAAGGGTTTGCTCAAGGGATTCGCTCAAAGTGATGATCCTGCCTAGGGTTTTGAAGCTTCATCAAAGTCAAAGAACACCAGTGTTCTACTTGGGTTTGCATGTTCTTTCTCAATCTTTTTTAAGTCTTTGTCAATCCAAATTTTGTGCAGATTCTATTTCTTGTGGTTGTGTTATCTCACTCTCTCCCAACACCTTGAGGGGGTATTAATGACTGACACATGTCATTCTGAACACATGGTTACCAACCCAGAGCTCGAATATTTTATTGCCATGTGTCTGTTAGCGAAAAGTCTCCACCTCATGGTATACACTAGAGACTAGGGGCAAATGTTTCAAGTGTTTCTCAGGGGACGTTCCCACATCAGCAATTTCGGACACGTTGTCATGAAACCTTAGGCTTTCCAAGGAGTTCTTGGAAAGGAGATGCCATGTCAATAATCTTTGAGAAGTCATCTTGTAACACCCTCACTTATATAAGTTAAAACCATGTTTGAGGTGTTACGTTTTAAACTATATCATAATTACTTTTAGCGGAAGTGTGGATATTTTTTCTTAAAGCTTATTTCACATTATTTATATTAAACATAAAGTGTGTCTCAAACATATTATATATAAGTATCAAATAACCCAATTTGTTTTCAAAATATAACCTCACACTTTATTACAAACATACACATTGATAAACTAAAATAACCCAGATAAGGTCGATATGTTCATATGTACAAATCAGGGTCATGACCATGCTCCAGTTCTCCTTTGCCATTTATTCATTTCTTTCTTTAACTACAACACGAGACAATTGTGAGCCTGAAGCTCAATAAGCAAAGTAATGCATGCAATGCTAATGATTACCCTATGTCAATGTGCATACACAACTTCTTTTTAAATTTTGGGCCCCTTAATATTGTGCACATTGTTTGATTAGGCCAAGGCCTGCAGGGCTTGTTACACATATAATATAAAATCTCATGGGTTCTCCTCCGACTAGCCATCACCACAGTAAGGCGCATCAAAAATCATATTCCATCATTTCCTCGTCGAGCTCAAGATTTAAGGCAGCCACACACTGTGGTGTCAATACATATAACAATAACTCATATGAAGGAGAAATAAAAACGGGAACATGGCAAAAAATATAATTTGTTTACTAAAACCTAGCCCAAAGTATTGGGCTGCAACTAAGAGCCTAACTATAGGTCTTCTTTTATACTTACTTACACTCTTATTTTCCTTTTTCAAAACAGTGGCACTAAACTTAAACTTCTTATTACAACTTACTTTTATGTTGCATAAAACTTGCTAAGGCATCACATAATTAATCATCATGATATCACACATGGTCTTATATCACCATATCACTATTATGTCATGCATTAAAATTTATGATGAAGTGCTAATGTGCATGAATACAACTATTCAAAAAATATTCATATAATGCATACTTTCACATAACATGTAATTCTTGTGTTGTATTTGAGTATTTTACTTACCTTGTGTCCCAAATATATTTCATCGTGTAACAAGTGGTGTCTTAGGTGTTGATATGTTTATCCTTACAAGGGAATGAATTTCAAATCATTTTAAACATATGATTGTTCTTCGGATCTTTAATGACATATATAAAAATTTATCCCATTGTTTTAATCCTTTAGAAAAATCCCAAAATCATCATAATATCCTAATCACGACCTTGAGAAATTTTAACACTTAATTAGGTTACTATCACCTAATTTATAGAAACCCAATTTCACAACATAATGATGGCAGCAAGGCATTGAACTATCATTTAAAAATATCCATAAAACATCATATCAAGTTTCATTTTCAAATCATGGCTAAAATGCCTTAAATCACTTAGATCGAGCGTTAGATTTATCTTAGTCACTTGGACAAATTTTGGTAGAGTTTCCCCTTAATTTTTGCTTATCCACAAATATCAAAATCAATCAATAATCAACATCAAGTAACCTGCCATAACAACATATTCAAAGTACCAACATAATTCATCACAAAATTACCATATACCAATTTTGATAAAAAAAAAATTATTTCCAAGATCATCACCCAAATTAAATAACTCTCCATGTATATTCTAACATTTATAAATATATTAAACTTCTTATAAACTCAATCAAATCACCAAAAAAAATAAGTTTGTACTCCAAGAACCACAAAATCCTCATAAAACACAAACTTTCACTTACCGAGCAGCTTTTCGGCAGAAACAATCTCTTACAGGTTTTCTAAACCTCAAACCGCTTGGAACCCACCAAGAAATATCTTAAACAAGATAAAATACCATATATAATCTCTCAGCAAAATTCAAAAACGTGATTTAACTTCCAAGTATAAGAAATTATTATAAAAAGGTCAAAACTAAGCTTAATCCACTTCTTTGGCTTTGATTTCACTTGGATCTCCTTAGAATCTCTTCAATCTAGCCAAGAAATGTTTTTGGTTTTCATTTCTCTCTGTTTTTTAGAGTCTTGGTCATAGTAAGTCGTAAGGTTGATAATAATCCTTTATTTTCAATGAATTGACCTTATTGTATCAAAATTTGACACCTTTCACCTTATCACCTAACTTTTTGACTTATGAAAACCTTATCTCTTCAATAATTTCGACCTAATGATCAGATATACATATTTTCTTGTGTGTAAAACACTGACACCAAATCTTAGTTCCATATGAGTTCATAACCAATAGTTATGCTTACCCAATTGAGTGTAGCCCACTTATGCTAAGCTTGTTTTGACTTTATGTCAACACCACTAATTATGTATACCTCCCATCAAGACTTGATCCAATGGTTCCAAAACCATTTTTATTTCATAAATGATATGTTAATCATACCTCAAATATATTTAGTAATTCCACTAATACTCAATTTTACACTGAAACACTAGAAATCGGCATTGTACTATTTTTCACCGTTTAACATCTTTTGCCTTCTTTATCTTCGTTTTCTCACTTGATTCATGCATTGTGCATACTTTTCACACTTTCTTATATTTTGAGCACATAAAACACCCATAATAAGACAATTCAAATGCTACAGGGTTAATAATATTTAACATACACATAGCAAACATATACACAACTTTTATACTTGCATGAAAACACTTATAAAACATGCATATGCTCAAATTATAAATATTGTATGATATGTAATGCAATAAAATCATGTCATTATTGGCTATATGTTATCAAAATAACTTGGGTGCTACACATCTGAACCCGAGTATCTACTTAAGGGAGCTCGGATCCACCCGAAAGCCCCTAAGATAGAACTTCTTGAGAGATCCCCAAAGAGATGTTCGAAAAGGATGTGTACGTCGACATCTCGGAGAGGCCGAGGAGTCCCTTCGAGAAATAGATTAGATGATTTTTTGGAAGACATGGGGACCACAAAAGATACGCCAGTGTGAATCTTATTCTCGAGGTGGTCCCTAACACCTTTCCGTTAGGATTTCGGGGACCACATTTCACCTTTAAAATGTTCCAAAATTGATTACCGCCTAATCAATTGTATTGCTCGAAGACACGTGCCAGGCATCCTATGCATAATGCATAACCCCCACTTATTAAGGAAATTAATGTAAACGTTTTATGATAATTATTCTGTCTTAATTCCATCATGTGTCACCTATAAATAGGGATGAAGAGATCATTTGTAGGGATCTGAAACCCTAATTTTTGGGACTCTCATTCTATCTTGGAGCAAGACAATCATTTTCCCAAGTTGTAAGACCCTAAGAGGCTTGTGATTCCGGCAAGTCTCCCTCAATACAGGTGACTCGTGGACTAGGCCTCGTGAATGGGAGAACCACATAAAAAGTTTGTCTGCCTTTTTTATTGTTTTCTACAAGCTTTTTTCCTCTATTTTGTAGTTGACGGAAATTTGGCTCAACAATCTTCATTTGAATTTCAAATCCCGTATCTCTAGAATACGTCATCTTGTAGGTCAAACATGCATCTGAAATTGACTTTGCTCATTACACACGATATTGTAGGGCTTTCAATAAGCTTTCTAGCATCACCAACAACATGTAAATCAGATATGTGAGTAGGGAGATATATTCAAAATATCGAAACTATCTCAGATTCAAAATATCTAAGATTGTTTTATTAAGTTTGAATTGTCATTAATCTTATCCAATGATAATATTTCAAATAAATTTTAAAATATATCTCAAATATTCATGTAATATATAGCAACCTCAAAAATTCTACAAACCACACATAAAATGAACTAAAAATATATATAAAAAAAGCTTTAAAATAACTAATCCTAAAATGTAACCTAAATCTATCTCATGAGTTATATGTAAACATATATGTTCTTACATTTTTCAACAATAATATTGATGGTTTCGATTTAAAGGAGTGAAAGATGTATAGTGATTTTTTTTAAAAGAACCATCGCATTATTTTTCTATATATCTTTAATAATTTAGGATGTATAATATTAGTGTTGGATGCCGAACTGGTTCTTATTCACAAATCATAGACATAGCTGGATCACCATGGGATAATGGAATGATGTCTGACACCTTCTTAGACTAACTACTCAAGATTAAAAGCTAAAATCTGTTTAGGATTGCTACAACTCTCTCTTTTTATATTAAAGTTTGTTCTAGGTTTTAAAAACATTGTAAATCAGTTAGTACGTAGTACTAAGACCTATATATTGCAAATCAGTGGATAATTGTAGTATAAGCACTTTCAGCGGGGTAGCACATCGGAGATTGTAGCTTCATTGACCGAAGAAGAAGTGTCAACTGGCCGAGATTTAACTGCACTTCCATCATGGTTTTCATTTCTATTTGAAAAGGCTGGCTTTTTGGGAGTCACCATAGCTGCGTTTTCGTTCTTGAGCATTGAAGAAACTTCCAACATGGATGGCCTGTCGTTTGCATTTTCTTGTACACATAACAAAGCTATTTCCATGCATTTCGTTAACTTGCATGATGAAAGTGAGTCCTCAAGTGAAGGATCCATAAACTCCTTTCCTTTTCCAGCTTTCCACAGTTCATATGCCTGAAACCATTCCAAATATGTAACATCAGCTTTTTGAACACTAATTGAATTAGCTAATTAATAAGAAAAAGAAAACATTGGTTGAATATAACTTATTACATATTCGAGGAGGTTCATATCTTCATTTAAACCATAAAGAAGGGCATATCTTTTGCCACTTATGATCTGAAGAAGTAGTACTCCAAAGCTATAAACATCTGATTTGGTGGAATATAAACCTTGCTTAGCATATTCTGGTGGAATGTAGCCGCTGCATTTCATGGTTTATGACACAATTAATGGGAATAGAATAGAATTATGAAGTGAGTTAAAGATAATGCTAGATAGAAGAAGTTTTATTGAGAGGCTTACTATGTTCCAACGATGCGGCTTGTGTTTGCTTCAAGTCCATCTTCTGTAAAAATTCTAGCCATACCAAAATCTGATATCTTAGGCTTCATCTCATTATCAAGTAATATGTTGCTTGCTTTCAAGTCTCGATGTATTATTGTCAATCTTGAGTATTCTTGTCGATAAAGAAGCCCTTGGGTAACTCCTTCAATGATGTCTACGCGCTTTTTCCAATCCAAGACATACTTTCTAAGAGGATCTACAGATATACAATTTTATTGAAATATTAAACTTATTTATTATGGTTAGTTTCTAGAATTTTTATGAATTTAGAGTTTCTAGTGTCTTCATTTATTTACTAGAGTTTCTAGAATGTTCGTGTATTTACTAAAGGTTGTTGAGTGTTTAGTATTCTAGAATTCTCCTTTCTTTGTTAATATATAATAATTATCTAGAATAATCTACTAGCTAATAATTTAATTATATTTCTAGAAAGGTTCATAGAGTCCTATAAAGAGAGATGTAGTCTCACTATTTTTTATCATGTCAAAAACACAAGTTGAATTCTATAATAGAAGCATCTTCCATGATAATATTATCTCTCATATAAACCTTTGTTTTCAACAAAGACTTCAAGTTATCTCTCATATTCATCTTAGTTTTCAACAAATTTATCATTAATGATCAGCATATGGTTTATAGGGACAACAAAAATCTGTTGCTATGACCACTATTTCCTGTAGTGACAAGAACTAGCATTTGCAGAAATTAACAGTTTTTCCATGTTGGACCACTAATGTTGCATTGTTTTATACTTAACTGAGACTGTTTAATACTAAAATTAAGAGCAAGGAAAGATGGCAGACCAAATAGGTACAAGTCCAAGCTCTTATTTGGCATGTACTCATAGATTAGCATTTGTTCATCTAGTTCAATGCAGAATCCCATAACTCGGACAAGATTAACATGCTGAAGTTTCGCTGTGAGTACAACTTCATTCTTAAATTCCTCGAATCCTTGGGTGGAAGCAGCTGACAGTTTTTTAACTGCTATTTCTTGTCCATTTGAAAGCACACCCTAGCAAATAGACACTCAGTAATCGATATGGAAGTACTTTATATGTTTTCTTTGTAATACAATAATGTTGGTTACTTGGTTGTTTAAAAAACAAATGTCAATATTGATGAAAACTGACCTTATAAACAGGACCATATCCACCTTCTCCAAGCTTATTTTCAACTGAAAATCCCTCTGTAGCAGCCTCAACATCAGCGAGGCGAAACACTCGGAGATTAGGAGCATTGCTACTAAAATCTCCTGCAGCTGCTGCACCCTTCTCTGGAAATTTTGATACTTTAACTGTTATATATAATGTCACCCCAGGTCCAAAGCAAAGATTTATAGTAAATGTTGGTTAGAAAGCTGAAAGAATGTTATTTTCACAGATAAAAATAAATAAAAAATAGGATTTCCATAAAGGTAAGAAATTTTTGTAAATATATAGTCCAAGAATATACCTTTTGATCTGAGTTTTCTCTTCAGGAAGTAATATAGCAAGGCAGCTACTATAAAAACAGTAGTAGCTGTTGATGTTAAAATGATCACTAACAATCTCCACTTGTTTTTAGTCTTTCTTCCTCCATCTTTTGCTACAAGGATAATTAATATTATCATTACGTTATAATCAGAGGAGGACGTGGACAAGTGGAAAATGATATTTTTATTTATATATTTTCTTACTTTGTAAAACTCCCTAGTTTGAACCCGCATAACAAAAATTGGGTTATATGCTATCTTTGTTGACATTTTACTGGGATTATACAGGAAATTCCATTTTTTGTCTTACCATCCAAACTTGTCTAAAGGGTTAAAACAAATTAAAAAATGCTTTTGGTTTCCCGCAAGATAACAACGAATGAAGAGTGATTGCAAATTTTACGGATATTATTGGTTAGTTTCAGCAATAGCATATACCTAACGAGAAAATTTCAACAATTTTAGTTACCCTATGAACTATGATTTCTATGAACTAGGGCCCTCTGATGTCATAATGTTTGAAAATTAGAGAAAAGGACTTGGCAAGGTCTCCAACTAGCAAGAAAATTTGTCAACCAAACACAACGGAAAAATGAAAATTATTTGTTACTTAATTTTATCTCTAAATAATTAATAAGTAAGAAAAAAAAACATAGATTCCGAGTCTTTTGCAGTGGTGTAAACATAATAAAGTTGTACAGAAAAAAGTTTGAGAAAATCTTGTAACTGAGAATTTTGGATTGTTACCTGCAAGAGAAAGCACCCAATTGTCATCATTTGCTATATGCCAGGCAACGTAACCAAGCAAATTCTTCTTCTTGGCATAAGAAACTTTAGCTTTAACAGCTTCAACATCATCAAACCCAATCCAAGTTGATCCAACAGAGAAGTAATTCACCACATAAGTATTATTATATGTTACTTGAGCATTATAACTCTTAATGTAACTTTTGATGTCCCTGTAGGTCATTGACCCATCTTCTGATATAGCTGGACCACTTGCTGGTGCTCCAATGCTGTTTTCTTTGGGATTCACCAGTTTCCAAGCATATCCATAGTAAGGCAAAGCCAAAACCAATTTGGAAGAAGATATTCCCCTACCAATCCATGAGCTGATACCACAAAATCTGTATTACTGTCGCTTGAAGGGTCGAATAGAGCAGCTTGTGCAGCAGTTGAATTCGACCACTGAGGCATGAAGTAGTCATAGGCCAAGACATGTATCCAATTCAAGTGGCTCCGGATTGAGTCCACAGGGAAAGAAGTATCTTCAACATCTGGTGAGTACTGAACCGCAGCGGTTAAGATCAGTTGTGCCTCCTGGTTAGATGAGTTGCTAGCAGCCTCAGAAGTAGCAGCATCTCGCCACTCTTTGAATAAAATTCCCATGTTTGACATGTCTGAGCTTGTGTTTGCTGAAACCCAACAAAGGTCTAGGCCTTGGAAACCATTGCGCCTGGCTAGTTTTATTGATGAGTCAATAAAAGACTTTCTGTGAGATGAATTTCTGACCATTTCTGAAAAGACCTTGTAGTCTGCATTTCCTCCTCCAATGGAGGGAAGTGTTGAGACTAAAGGGTTCTTTTGTTTGACAGTGTCTGTGAAAGTGGAGAAGTATTGTTCATTTGAAGAAGATATAGAGAGCTCATAGGAAGAAGAGTTCACATCAGCAAAAGCACAAATGAGATGAGTAAAGAGTTCAGAATTTATCTCAGAAATTGGGAACTCACTACCAGAATACCAGTACCCTCCTCTGACCCAAGATTGTGCTTTTGAATATTGGAACTTTAAAGAAAGGAAAAACAAGAAAAGAGTGATGATAATCTTGGATGCCATGAAGAGTTTGATAACTAGATATTAGTCATAGCATATTTAATTTTAGGAGATTTCGTACCATATATATATTAGGTATATTATTATATTGCAAGTCAACAAGTTAAAAGACTTGTAATTCAAATCAATTGTATAAACAATTCAAATATGAACACAGAGGATATTTCAGGAAGATCATACTTTATGATGTTTATATCTCCCATACATTATAAAGTTAAAAAAAATGAAGATGACATCTAGACAAAGCCAACGAATTGCAAAAATATCCTCACTCACTATTACGTCATTTAATGCGAGGGCGAGCCAAAAAGCAGCCGGCAAATTAATTTCTTGGGTCGTGCGTAGATAAAGTATTTACACGCATATTGACCATTTCAAACTAATTGAAAGTTAGTTAACTACTCTTACTCAATCAATTTCACAATGAATTAATGAAATTAAAATCAGATTTGAATTATAATCAAGTGCAAGAAAAGATAAAAATGACACAATTATTTTTACATGGTTCAGCCATGATTTCTCACAACTTACTCCATGGGACCTTGTCCAGAGGTGAAGCAAATTCACTAAAATAATCAGAGTTATTACAATTACAAACAACAAAATCTCAAATTAAAACTCCTTTCTAATTTGATTTATAATCAATAAACAACTCCCTATTTTGTGAAAGCCTTCAAGCTATACCAGCCTCCCACTGGTTTTGAACGTGGCTGGACTCCCTCCAGCTATTGCTCAAGCTCTCCTTGAGACTTGTCTTGAAATCCCTTCAAGGTTTACACCAGAAATCTACAGATAAATGGTGAGGAATCACCAAAACGCCATAGGCAATGAACAATGAAGCATCAAGAGCTTCAGACCTTTTACAGAGTGTGTTTCTTGGAGAAGACACTTTTTGGCTGCACAAAAAGGTAAGGGAAAAACAAAACAAACGAATATTTATGCTAGGGCTAAAAATAGAAAACCAGCTAAGCAAGACATATGCTGAAAATAGAAATCATGTGCTACTGGGCTTTTAGTGTTATTACATGGAAACAATGTTTAAACATGAAAAACAATGCACGACAAAAATAACAATTACAAACTCCCCCTTTGGCATGCATATGAACAGTGAACTGATTTATATTTTTAGCACACAAAGCTGACAAGAAATAACAGCAGACGGATTTGATAATAGCAACTAACTACTTTAGATAAATTGTCATATCAGGATACCAATAACAAAACCACCTGCTCAAAATACAATCAGATACTAACAAAGAGAATTCAAAAGCAGCAAGTAGTAAAAATAGTTCAAGCTCAGCTAAAAGGACAACAGACAATGTTAGATAACAAAAGAGAATCTAAAGAAACTCCCCCTCAATGTTCAGAGGGCATGCCAAAGCTGAACCACAACTACTAGGAGGAAGAAGGTGGCTTCTTCTTCTTGCGACGCTTGAGGGTGCCCGGCGGCACAAAAAATTCCCCCTGAGGGGAAGCGGTAGAAGGCACGGACTGGGTGACAGCAGGGCGGGAACCAGTGGCAGTAGTACTAGGGACTTGCTCCCCCTGAGATGGCGGTGCTTCCTCAAAAAAGTCATCAGCAGCAGAGGACGGAACTGAGAGAGGAGGTAGACCAAGGTGACTAAGAACTGTAGACTGAAATGATTGATTCTGAGCTTGGGCCAATCGGAACTCAGATTTGAAGGACCGAAACTCAGTGATGAGAGAATGAATCCAGCCAAACAAGCGATACTTCATGAGGATGGTTTGACACCCAAAGAAGAGGCAGCCATAGGGTCCTTGACTGAGAGACCTTTCTTCTTAGCCTTGGACCTAGTGGAGGCCAAGTTGATGGCCTTGAGAGAGAGTCGGGTGTCCAGGCTTTTGGAGGGGACAGCAGAGAAACAGTGATCCATGCGTTGAATCAAACAAGGCAGGGGCAACATCCTAGAGACCCCAGGCCACATGGCAACCTCCAATATAACCTGAAACAGACAACGAGGTAAACTGATAGACTGGCAAGTACCCACAGCAAAGAGAAAGCGAGCCAGATCAGCCCCAACTGTGGACTTGTGAGCAGTAGGCTGCCAATTGAATATGGCAACCACATGCAAAATGCGGTAGAGAGGGGTCAGTTCAGCAATAAGAACCGCATTCGAAGTGGGCCAAGTCGAAGAAGGGTTGCCAGTGAGAGTGCAAGCAACCACATCCATGTCCGGATTAAACTCAGCAGAGAATGTAGGTGCATCAAGCAAGGGCAGGTGTAAACATTCTGCAATAACCGATGGAGTAAACGGAATCCAATTGCCACGCAAAAACACTTTCCCAAAATTTTCATGAATCGGATCAATAACATCAGCAGAAAGGTTAGAATAAAATTCATGAACCAAAGATGGACACGGTACACGCAGAGTAGACACAAACTCTTTCCACCCATGAAACTCAATAATGTCATACAAGCCCAAAGAGGTAAACTCCGTGGAATCCAACAATCGTTCAGGCAGCAATTTTCGCAAAGAAATAGTCTCAATGAACCATTTTTTATAGGTGTAATTCAGAAAGATTGTACCTTTAGATGATGAGGAGGCAGAAGCCTTGCCTTTGAAGAACCAAAAGGAAGACAGGGCCTTTGGTGCAGGTGGGGGCACGAACTTGGGCTTCTTGGCAGGACGCGATGGATGCGGAGAGTCCGGAGTGGACTCGGGCACGACAATGGGAGAGGGCTTCCGTTTGCGAGCCAACGTCTTGACCCGACCAGGAGACTTGGGCTGGGCAGAGGGAATGGCAGGGAGTGAGTGGCGGGTGCGGGTACGAGAGGCGATGCCAGTGGGGTTGGGTGGAAGAGAGGGGGCACGGGGAGGTGGAGAGGGAGGACAGGGAGGAGGGGAGGGCTCACGGGGAGGAGAAGGGATAGCCGAGATTTTGGGTGGAGGGGAGGGTTCATGGGTGGGTGGGTCGAGAGTTGGGGGCGGAGGAGAGGGTTCACAGGGAGGGTCGATATTTTGGGGCAGAGGAAGATGTGTTTCAGGGAGGATGGGGTTTGGGTAAGTGAGGGCTGGGTGGTCAGGAGAGGGAGGGGCGGAGGATTCAAGAGACGGAGTGGGGAGTCGATTACGATGGCGAAGGGCGTAGAGGCGGTTGGCATTTGGAATCGGCAACGGAGAGGGAAGGGAAGAGACAGCTTGGGGAGAGGGGAAAAAAACTGAGACAAATAAAAGTGATGAATTTTTTTTTAAAAAAAATTATATATATAAAAAAAAAACGACAAAGAACATACATTATATATATTATTTAATTTTTTTTTAACTTTGTGATTTGAAATTTTTTTTTGTATATTATATATATATATTTTAAAAAAAGTAAAACTGCTTGGACACTAGAGAACAAACAGAATTTGAAATATTTGAAGAGAGAACAAATAGCATGAAACGAAACACAATATAAACAGAGATAAACATCAACTGAAAAGACACAAAGCAAAATGAAAGACTTTCTACACATTGTTGAAACAGACATATAGCATGTTGTAACATAGACCTGACAGATGCAAAAGTGAGCCTTAGTAAGACACAAAGTCGATCTCAGCAAGACAGATGCAGAGAAAGTCAATCTCCATTTGTGTGTGAAGTGTCCTCATGAGCTGCCTGCTATAGAAGTACCAGGTAAACTCGCCCTCAAAAATATTATTAATTTTTGTATATTTTACTTTTTTTTTTTGTATTTTTTTGTATTTTGTTTTTTTTTTAAATCCCCTCAACAATTACCAAGTAGAGAGCCAAGCATATAGGTAGCCCTCTCCACGGGAACACAGTCCTAGGTGAAGGAGCAAACTACACAGAGCAAAGTGACCCAATGGTAGCTTTTACACTAAAACATAAGGCACCCCTAATAAGGGAGACAATTCAATGCAATAACCAAGACTGAGAAGACAAGCATCAAGTAAGACTACTACTGAGCATAAGCAAGCCTACATCACTTCAAGACATATGACTGTGAAAATCAAGTTGAAGAAAGACTCGCACATGTAGATAATCAAGTTAGAAGATGAAATCTCAACCTATATTGCTTATTTTCAAATGCCACATGTGATCACTCAAACATACAAACTCCTATTGACTTTCTCAAGTGAACAAAAGTTTGGGAACTCAAAGCCTTTATAAACAAACACTACTACAAAATACCCTTTACGGGACACTTTTTTAGGACATGCACATAAATGCAAGTCCTTAAAAATATTTATGGAGTTTTTAGGACACTCATTGAGAGTCCTGAAAAAACATAATATAGGACTCGCAATGAGTGTCCTAAAAAAATATGCGAGTCCTAAAAAACTATGGGCTAAAAAATGAGTGTTTTACTTAACAATTTTAAGGACTTGCTTTGGGAGTCCTTAATACTCTTTAAGGACTCGCTTTGCGAGTCTTAAAAACACATTGGCGAGTCCTAAAAACACATTGGCTGAAAAATTAGTAATTGTGACTTTTAAAGACTCGCTTTGCGAGTCCTAAAAAAGTATTAAAGACTCTCAAAGCAAGTCCTTAAAATATTTTGTAAAGAAGCATAAAAACACTATTTCTTTCGAAAATATAGGATAAAAGGGATTTATTTTAGTCTCACCCAAGATATTTTTAATTTAAATAAAAAAAATTATGTTAACTAAAATAGAATTTATATATTAGAAATCTAATCCCTAATATACCACTAATGGATTGTAGCCGCAGACCCTCACCCTCACTCTCGAGATCTCCGTCGACGCACCCCTCACCCTCGATCTCTCTGTCGCCGCACCCTCACCCTCCCTCTCGATCTCTCCGTCGCCGCCTCTACCTCAGCCAGCCGATTGTAGCCGCACCGCCACCGTCGCCGACCGAATAGCACAGGCAGAAGGGACGATTCGCACGGAGCGAAGAGCACAGGCCGAAGGTATTAATCAATAATAATTTCCATTGCCAATAATAATAATAAAAAGGAAAAAAAATCAACCTAAGTTCTTGATATCTAAGCCAAGTGAAGTTGTTCAATATTAGTAGAAATGATGAAAATGAAAGAAAAATCAAGTCTGTCAACTTTTATTTTCTCATTTCTTTCTGGATATGATGCATGCTGGTTAATTGTATTTATGTATTTACATATTTTATAAAGATCATTGAGTCATTGCCTCGTTTGTTTGAACTTCGAACCATATTATTTTAGTTTGTGCTTTCATTCTATTGTAGATTGTGTGTATCTGGGTCTGGTTTTTCTGACCAATTTGAGTGTTGTTGATTTGTCTGGATTTTTTTGTACATATGTTTTTTTTTCTGTTCATTGGGTGATATCAAATAAAAGAAAGCTCGTGATTTTATTTTATTGTTCATCGGGGTGTATCACGGGATCCGTTTATTTCATTTATTTTGTTTTTCTGATGCATTCTTTCTGCCTGACCATTCAAGTAACGAAAATAGCATTTATAATTTATTCCATTGTTTGACGAAGTTTAAATATATTTGCGTAAATTGGTAAGCAGTGAATAAATTTTGCAACTTCAGAAAGTAGACCAATGTTATTCAGATTCTATATATATATATATATATTCATATAAATGGGGTGATAGTCTATAAAACCAGAGCTCACTGTGCAAGCTGAGCCAATCATGGACCCTTATGGCCCTTCTATAGTTGATGAAAATTTGGAAGCTATAGTGGTCAGGTTAGTTTTGGATTAACTTCTTTTTTGGGACATTTCATTGAAATTTATACATGATGATAAGTATTATGATCTGGCCATTAAACTGGTTTTTCAAGTGGATTAGTTGAATTTTGTTTGATTAATGAGCCAGAAGAAGAAAAGTTGGTTATGGCAGTAAGGAGACTTTACCAGGTGGAGTTTCAGTCAATAAAAAGAGAGTTGAAAAAGGGCTTTCACAACTAAAGGTTTTCACTTTGTTTCTTTCTACTCTCTTCTGATTTTGGATTATCAAACCCAGTTTTAGATATTATTCAATTATGGAAGTTTATGGAACTAATAATAAACTATATTATATAATATAATCTCTTATACTATAACAAGCTCCCCTTTCTCCTTCAAGCAAGAGATGTTGGTCTCATTCTCACTTTCGTCTTGAATAGTCTTTTATTTTTGTCTTTGGAAAGCAATTAATGTATGTATGCTAATATATAATATATTAAAAGCTACATGTGAGGATATATAATGATAACTTCCATGTCTAATTTCAGTAGCTCTAGTAATTAATAATCTCCAAAAAGGCCCGTCGGCAACATCATTCAATTCCTGTTATGTATAATTCATCCCAATAAGGTTAATTAATTTCTCAATATATATATATATGTTTGCATAGCATGTTATATAGCTTGGTTCTTAGCAAAAATGGCATATATATGCATGCCTCTCCCCCTTGTGGTATTGAGGGTAATCAAATACTATCGATCAGATCATCACACTCTTCTTTGTATAGATTATTGAGTGGAACATCATCTATACCACTCATTAATATTAGTTTATGTAGCTATATATAGTTAATTAATTAGGAGACTCTAGCTATATACATGATATGTTTCTTGAATTTGGTTTGTCTTGTTCATGCAGCTTCTAATTGATGATAACTTATTATTACAGTAACATAATTGCTGGTCCCTTTTGTGTGTTTATAATTTGTTTTTATTTGCATATTGTAATGTGGTACTGACAGCTTAAAACAATGGCCATGAGTACTTATCCCCAAAAAAATCAGAGCTCTATCTCGCCGTTCTCCTGACTCCGCTACTCTCTCCATTTCGCTGTCATCTCTTGGTTTTCCGAGGTACTCTTGCTCGTCTTTGGTGTGCGTGGCGTCGTCTCCGGTGGTGGCTGTTCTCTCTTCTTGTTAAAGGTTTGGCTGTTCTTGGACTTAGTGTTACAAATAGCATTTATTTATACTATGTACATTTGCTTTTGTTGATTTGTTTATACTATCTAATATTTTACAAATTTTTAGTAACGTACTTTATTAGAATATATAAAGCTGCTAATGTTTCCATTTGCACAAGTGTGGAGGTTGTGCAACTATTGAAATTGGTTTTGCAGCTTTTGAATTTCAAAGCTGGGATGGTTAGTTTTTATCTATTTAAAATAGTATAGATTTGTTAAGGATTAATATATATGTAATCACTGTAACTTTGTGATTTGGAGAGGGCTATACAAGGGTCCCGTTATTAGAACTGGAGAATTTCTTTTTTTGATGTTCTTTACATTTTAGTCAAATTTGTTTACTTGATAGGTGTACGAGTTTATATAAGAGTCTTGCTAGGAAGTTGCAAGGAAGAGTATATATTTGAGAGTTATATATTGAGAATCCAATTAAAAGAAAGTGGAAAGGATCAATGAGAGAAGTTGACCGTTGTTTTCATTTGGTTTCAGTTTAATTTAAGAGTTTGGTCAAAGTATGTAGTTCACTAGTTGCTCCTGGGCCTTTTAAACAAAAAAATCTTAGTAGCTCCTGGACCTTTTAAACAAAATATCATATGGAGCGTTGTTATATAGGCACCAGTAGTGGTTGGTGTCTAACACCACGACATTTTGATGGGTACAATTTACTAGCAGATCATATGTATTTTATTCTAAATAAAAAAAGCTCTTAAAAGTGTTCATTAGACAAATGATAGTTGATACAAGGGTGACATGTAAAAGAATATACAAGTATGTATGCATATATTTGTTGTGTTGATTTTAACCGTTTTAAAAGAGCATGTCAACATCTGACATTTTTCTTTTTTTATAATGTTGATTAAAATGAATAGGTTAATATTTTGATTGGTCTTAAAGCATTGGATTGGTAGTTAATTGCAAGAGGTATGTTGCATTTGATTTAGTTTTAAAAAATTTCAATATTTTATAATTTTGAATGATAACTGTACTATTTTAGTGGAGTTTGAATATCTTAGACATTCATCCGTAGTGAAGTAGGTTCTGGGAATTCTGTGTGTTGCGGTGATAACGGAAGATTGAGAACTTGCATGTCTTAGTGAAGTAGGTTCTGAGAATTTTGTGTGCTGCGGTGATATATGGATGAAAACCTGTGTGTTGTTTGATTTGATTGACATGTTGGTGTTGATTGTGACAAATGTCTAGGCTAGTAAATTAGGGGATATGTTGTCCAATTTTCTATAAATTTTTTTGTACTTAGTTTTGTGTGGAAATATAAAAAGGATGACTGCCACAATGATAAATTTGTGATCTGGATATTTAACATTTGAACCCTCATATGAACTTGGTTATCAAAATAATTTTTGATCCCCTCTTATGAATGCTCAGCGTGCCCTCTTTAATCATTGAAATGAATAAAGTATATGTTGCACTTGTTTAGTTTCACAACGGGTACAGATCTAAAAGCTCACTATGTACAGATCTAAAAGCTCACTATGTTCTTAAAAAGACAAAGATAAGCAAATAAGTTGTCCCATCAAAAATTAAAATCACACAACTGCATTAGGCCAACATAAGTGACATTTTGTGTTTACTTTCTTGAATCATCCGTGTATTTACAATGCATGGTATTTTTCCTTTTCATGGAAGATATATATATATATATATATATATTGTTGTTGAATTTGTATTATGGACTTATATAAACTTTATGCTGATGAATTTAACATTAAATAAAAAACTATCAATAATATTTCTTTTTTAAAATTTACATTAATATCTCAGTTGACTGGTCTTTGTAGCACCTTAATTTGACTTCCATAATAGCAGCTATTTGCCTGGCCTAATTTAGCTTTGGTCTCTAGATATGTCTCAAATAATTTTGATGTACTTTTGCCTCGTCTGTTACCAAACATTGGTCCCAAAACAATTACTTTATTTATTAAGTTGGATTTGTGTAATTAAAACAATATTCAATCATGTCAATAATAATATTGGTTAAAAGCATTTTAAAAGTAGTCCCAATATAATAGGTGAACTTTTAGGGGAGTGGTCCAGTAAATTAATTCAAAAAATTTATGTAATGGTTGGCTCAAGTAAATGTATACCAAAAAAAAAAGTATGGTCCAACTTTACTACATCACCAGCTTTGTATAAATAATTTGGTTATTGCATTTTTATGACTATTTTATACAATAAAATAAATTAGTTGCTTCAGACAATTAAAGGATCCCCTCCTATAGAATTAGAACAACGTTAATCAAAGATTAGATTTAATAATTGGTTAACTTTTGTGAGTCACTTTTGAGTAATTGATTATATACTAATCCCTATAATATACTAATACAACATATTGAATAAAATGATGATAATTTCTATGTTTTGTTGTTTCATGAGAAATGAGAATCCAAACTTTTTAGATAACGTGACAAATTGTGTGATGTTCAACCAAATATTAATATATCATATGAAGTTTAGTACTCATCTTGTCCGTGAGCTTTGCTATTTTAATTGTCACATCAGTTTTGGTATCAATATATATATATATATATATATATTAATCAAACTTCCTCAAATATGTCTCAAGACATTTTTTATGCTTAGATTGATAAATATCTTTATTTTGGCTCACTTGTTAATATGAATATATATATATATATAAATTTTCATGTTATAACAAATATTTCAGGAATGATTTGTGTGTGGTTTAGACATTTTGTGAGGTATTTTGATTGATCATGAGCAAATATTAGTGAGCAGAATAAGTTGATTGTATATTTGCTAATGTGCTATGAATGATTAGTAATTTGGTTTATTAATGTCTATGTGATTTGATAAACTAACTAGCTTGAGCACTTTTAAATTGAGACTAACAGATATGTATTCCTTAGTTTAAAGAACTAAGACTAACTACTTAAGCCATGAGAAAGTGTCGATATTCTTAGCTGTACAAGGGTCTTGTTTTTAGAACTTGAGAATTTCTTATTTTGATGTTCTTTACATTTTAGTCAAATTTGCTTTACTTGATAAGAAACATTGAGGGGAACTATGATATATGAGTGGTTGAAATGACCATGGCTATATATGCTTTGAATTTATTACCACTAATATAATTATAATTAAATTTTTTTTTTTTTTTTTTTCAGTTCACCTTCGACAAGTCATATACTACTCAAGAAATCGATGAAGTTAGAGAAGAATGGGCAATGTTATTTTTACATTTGGTTAGAGCAAAATGAATGATGTTATAGCTAGCTAATTACAATACATGTTTAGAAATTTTAAATTTATTTCGTAAAATTTTTTGCCATTTTTTTAGTATTTTCTTTTCAAATTCTTTTGATACATATTCGACACTCAAATGGATATGTATATTTTTAAATCAAAATTAAAATTGTAGCTGTATTTTTTTTTAAAAAAAATTACTTTTAAGGTCATGCAAAGCGAGTCCTAAAAAATTACCCGCGAGTCCTAAAAAATTACTTAAAGGCACTCAATCCGATTTTTTAGGACTAGTATTGCGAGTCCTAAAAACATTTTTTTAGGACTCGCGTTGCGAGTCTTAAAAAGTTACTTAAAGGTACTCAACTAGATTTTTTAGGACTCGCAAAGATTTTTCAGGACTAGCATTGCGAGTCCTAAAAAGTTACTTAAAGACACTCAACCAGATTTTTTAGGACTTGCATTGCGAGTCCTAAAAACATTCTTTTAGGACTCGCAAAGCGAGTCCTAAAAACTTAATTAAAGGCACTCAACCAAATTTTTTAGGACTCGCAACAATTTTTCAGGACTCGCATTGCGAGTCCTAAAAAGTTACTTAAAGACACTCAACCAGATTTTTTAGGACTTGCATTGCGAGTCCTAAAAACATTCTTTTAGGACTCGTATTGAGAGTCCTAAAAAACCTTAGTTTTTAAGGCTCTCAAATAGAGGACTCGCGCCCCGCGAGTCTTAAAAATTTTTTTAGGACTCGCAATGCTAGTCCTAAAAAACCCTTTTTGTAGTAGTGAAATCAGCAAGTTGACTTTTAGATGCAACATGAGATAAGACAATAAGTTTAGACTCAACTAACTCACGAAGAAAGTGGTGGCGGATATCAATGTGCTTGGTACGAGAATGTTGGACAGGGTTTTTGGAGAGATTGATGGCACTGGTATTGTCGCAATAGATGGTCAGGGTGTCAAGACAGAGGCCATAATCACACAACATTTGTTTCATCCAAAGAAGTTGAGTGCAACAACTTCCTGTCGCTATGTACTCCGCTTCAACAGTGGAAAGCGAGATGGAGTTTTGCTTTTTGCTGTGCCAAGAGACCAGGTTGTTCCCCACATAAAAATAGCCACCTGAAGTGCTTTTCCAATCATCAAGGTTACTTTCCCAATCTGAGTCACTAAATCCAACCAAAGAAAGATTTGTATCACATGAGTACCAAACACCAAAGTCAGTGGTACCAGCCAGGTATTTAGAATTCTTTTTGCAGCAGTAAGATGCAGTTCAGTGGGGGCAGGTTGATATCTAGCACAAACCCCAACACTAAAACAAATATCAGGACGACTAGCAATAATGTAGAGTAAACTACCTATCATACTTCTATACAGTGTTGCATCAACCTTTTTACCTGTTTCGTCTCTGATTAATTTGGCAGTGGTGCCCATAGGAGTGCGAGCATGTTTTGCATTCTCTAAACCAAACTTTTTGAGCATATTTTTGGCATATTTAAATTGAGACAAGAAAATGTCATTTTCTAGTTGTTTGATTTGTAAACCAAGAAAGTAACTTAGTTCACCAACCATGCTCATTTCAAATTCCTTTGTCATTAGTTGAACAAAGGAGAGAGTGTGTGCCTCACAAGTGGATCCAAAAACTATGTCATCTACATAGATTTAGGCACAAACAATACCGGGATTCAGAGGTTTAATAAACAAAGTTTGATCAGCATTACCTCTAGTATACCCATTATCAAGCAAGTAAGATGTAAGACGATCATACCATGACCGAGGGGCTTGCTTAAGCCCATACAATGCCTTGTTCAGTTTGTAGACATAATCTCCATGATGAGGATCCTCAAATCCAGGAGGCTGCGACACATAAGCCTCTTCCACAAGGATGCCATTCAAGAAAGCACTCTTGACATCCATTTGATACAACTTGAACTTCATGTAACATGCCACAGCCAACAAGAGTCTTATGGATTCCAATCTAGCCACTGGAGCAAATGTTTCCTCAAAGTCTACTCCCTCAATCTGAGTATACCCTTGAGCGACTAATCTGGCCTTGTTGTGCACCACATTTCCCACTTCATCAGTCTTATTTCTGAATATCCACCTAGTGACAATGATGTTAGCACCCAAAGGACGAGGAACAAGAGTCCATACTTCATTTCTCTCAAATTGATGAACTTCATCTTGCATGGCAGATATAAAGTTCTCATCTTTAAGGGCATCCTTGACTGATTTAGGCTCCACTGAAGAAAGATAACAAGCATTAGCAATTTCGTTTGCTAGTTTCTTTCTAGTCACCATCACCTCATTTGGATTGCCTATAATGGAGGATAGAGGATGAACTTTGGGTATCCATGTGGGTGGTCCCTTCTTCTGATGAATTTTTAAATCAGAGGAAGCAATATTTTCTGGAATGGAAGACACATCGGAAGCCTCAGATGTTTCAGTGGTAGAATCAATCTCCTCAATTTTAGATCCACTTGGTTCATCTGTAGTTTGCAATGCAACATGCAGAATGGATGTGTCAACAAGAATGTGGATTTCTTCTTCTTCTGAGTAACTAGAAAAGTCTTCTAAGTCACTAAACACAACATTGATGGATTCCATGACAACTTGGGTTCTCATGTTGTATATTCTGTAGGCACGACTGTTTGTAGAGTACCCCAAAAACACTCCTTCATCACTCTTGGAATCAAACTTACCAAGATTTTCTCTATCATTGAGAATGAAGCACTTGCAACCAAGCACATGAAGATAAGCCAAATTTGGTGTTCTGCCTTTCCACAACTCATAAGAGGTTTGTTTAGTACCAGGACGAAGATGCACTCTATTGCTAATGTAGCAAGCAGTATTCACCGCTTCATCCCAAAGTCTCTTGGATAATTTCTTGGCATTCAGCATAACCCGAGCCATCTCTTGAAGAGTCTGATTTTTCCTCTCCACAACCCCATTCTGCTGAGGAGTTTTCATCGCTGAGAACTCATGAGCTATCCCTTCTTGGTTGCAAAAATTAGCAAAGATGTTGTCCTCAAATTCCTTGCCATGGTCACTTCTAAGACGAATCACTTTCTTAACCTTTTCACCCTTTTCAGCTTGCAAAGAGAGACACAGTCCCTTGAAATTTTCAAAAGAGTCAGATTTTTCTCTATGAAATCTAACCCAAGAGAATCTAGTGTAATCATCCACGCATACCATAACATATCTTTTGCCACTCAGACTTTTTGTTTGCATAGGACCCATCAAATCAACATGAAGCAGCTCTAAAGCTTGGGAAGTTACCAGAAATTTCAAGGGAGGATGACTACTTTTGACTTGTTTACCAAGTTGACAAGGACCACACACTTTGTCTTTCAAAGGATCCAAGTTTGGAACACCTCGAGCCGCTTTTAATTTCACAAGTTTACTGAGATCTCTATAATTCATATGTCCTAACTTGTAGTGCCACAGTTCAGTTTCATCCATCTTTGCCGCATTGCACACTAAGTTAGTGCTCAAGATATAACAATTGTCATTAGATCTAATCCTTGTTAAGACATGGATTCCAGATGTTGAAACAACAGCACAGTCAGTCTTGGAGAAAAGAACCGTGCACCCTTCGTCACAAATTTGACTAACACTTATCAAGTTAGCCTTCAAACCTTCAACATAGAGTACATTTTCCAGAGGAGGTAAACCATGTAGATGTAACTTCCCTCTTACCATGATTCGACCTATGCTCCCATCACCAAAGGTGACATATCCCTTAACATAAGACAAAAGATTAGTGAGAAGATGCTTTGTTCCGGTCATATGGCGAGAACACCCACTGTCAAAGTACCACTGGTCACTGTTATAAGCTAGTAGAGAAGTATGAACCACAAGAGCCTTAGTATGAGAATTTTTCGGTCTCCACTATTTTCTTCCAACAAGAGAGACTTGAGCCTTATCTTTAGAGATGTTTATAAGACGAGACAAGTAGAAATTCAACTTGTAATATCTTGGACGAATATGACCCTTTTTTCCACAGAAATGGCATATAGGAATAAATTTTGCTGTGGCTGGAGAATTTTTTGAAGTAGCAAGAAATGAAGGGCTAATGGGAGGCACTTTTTGAGATGAACTTGGGAGATCTTTCTTTTTGATAGCCAATGGTTGATTGAAACCAACTCCATGTTTCTCTCCAGCAAACTGACCAATTCCCATCATGTTGTCAAATAAATCTTGACCAACAATGTATGTCTCAATGGTTTTATTAGCATAGTCCAGCTTTTCTTGCATTTCTTTTAGAGCAACCCTCTTCTCTTCAATGTCCAAAGTAAGAAAATCAACTTTTCCTAACAAGTTTCTCCTTTCTTCTTCGAGTTCTCCCATTTTAATCTCCAGGCTTTTAGCTTTCTTTATCACGCTAACCCATTGATTGTACATTTGTTCATAGGCAGTTTGCTGGTCCAAGTCATCCTCATCACTACACACTCCATCTGAGTCAGTGTCTGAACATGGTGTTTCTGGTGTCTTAACAGTGAAAGCAACAAAGTTTTCTTCCAAACCTGAACTTTCCTCTTCTGCAACTTTTTGATCCTCTTCATTGTCACTCCAGGTTGCTGCCAGAGCTCTCCCCTTTTTCTTCAAAGTGTTTGCACACTCAGCCTGCATATGCCCGAAGCCTTCACACTCACGACATTGAATACCCTTTGGATTTCTCTTTTCTCCCATATGAGTAGTCTTTCGAGGAAAATTAGGTGGTTTTCTTGAGTTTTCTCCTTTGAAATCATTACTGCCTTTTTTCATATTGTTCCTCAGAAACTTAGCATAATTTTTTGTGAGCAGTGCAACCTTCTCCTCATCTAAATTCTCAAGAGAATCTCCCACAAAAATATTTTCGACAACTTTGTGAGATAAAGCAACTCCACTAGAAACCCTTTTTTCTTTCTTTTCTTTGGACCACCTTTTTATAGTGAGTTCATAGTTCTGCAGTGATCCAATCAGCTCATCCAAATCAAGGGTATCAACATCATGGCATTCCTCAATGGAAGTAACTTTTGACTTGAACTTTCTAGGGAGAGCTCCGAGAACCTTTCTTACAAGCTTGGAGTCCGAATAAGTTTCACCTAGAGCAAAAGATTCATTAGTAATATCACATAATCTAGCATGAAATTCAGTGATAGACTCATCATCTCTCATAGTTAAATTTTCAAATTCAGTAGTGAGAGATCTCAATCTAGATTTTTTGACATTTTTTATTCCTTCATTTTTAGTTTGCAGCTTATCCCATGCATCCTTGGCTATTTCACAATTTGTTATAGCCTTCATTTGACTCACAGAAACTGCATTAAATATAGCATGAACTCCTTTAGAGTTCCAACTTGCCTTTTCAATCTCAACCGTAGTCCATTCTGACATGGGCTTTTGCTTAGTGTCCTCACCATCCTTGATGGTTGGTGGAGTCTAGCCGTCAACCACGGCACTCCAAACACGCTCATCCATAACTTTGAGAAAAGCTCTCATTCGAGCTTTCCAACAAGCATAGTTGGTTCCATCAAGCATGGGGGGTTTAGTAGTAGACCCGCCTTCTTTGAAGCAATCCATCAAAACAAACACAGCAACAAAAAAAAAGGCCAAGAAAATGCAGAACACAGTAGCAAAAATAACACACTCACACAGCTCCTAAGGAACCAACTCACACAAAAACTAGAGTAGAAGCAAATATTAACTAAAGACAAGCAATGATCAATACACAAGCTCTGGTACCAAATGAAAGTTAGTTAACTACTGCTACTCAATCAATTTATCAAATTAAAATCAGATTTGAATCATAATCAAGTGCAAGAAAAGATAAAAATGACATAATTATTTTTACATGGTTTAGCCATGATTTCTCACAACCTACTCCATGGGACCTTGTCCAGAGGTGAAGCAAATTCACTAAAATAATCAGAGTTATTACAATTACAAATAATAAAAACTCAAATTAAAACTCCCTTCTAATTTGATTTATAATCAACAAACAACTCCCTATTTTGTGAAAGTCTTCAAGCTACCAGCCTCCCACTGGTTTTGAACGTGGCTAGACTCCCTCCAGCTATTACTCAAGCTCCCCTTGAGACTTGTCATGAAATCCCTTCAAGGTTTACACCAGAAATATAGAGATAAATGGTGAGGAATCACCAAAACGCCATAGGCAATGAACAATGAAGCATCAAGAGTTTCAAACCTTTTACATAGTGTGTTTCTTGGAGAAGACACTTTTTGGCTGACAAAAAGGTAAGGGAAAAATGAAACAAACGAATATATATGCTAGGGCTAAAAATAGAAAACCAGCTAAGCAAGACATGTGCTGAAAATAGAAATCACGTGCTACTGGGCTTTCAGTGTTATAACATGGAAACAATGTTTAAACATGAAAAACAATGCGTGACAAAAATAACACTTACACTAATATTGCAAAAAGTGATCAATTGGGGAAATATACATACCCTCATTAATTTCGTCAAGTGAATATATATCAAAAGGTTGCCCTTGTATGTCCTCAAACCAAGTAATTATATCCCTTGAAAAAAAAAGTAATTATAGAGACCTCTTATGGTTTTTTTTAGTAAGACATGTTATTAATGGGGTATTTGCCGTATAAATAACTTATGTTTTCGGATTTAGACACTTATATACCTAATCTTTTTTTTCGACGGATTAAATACCGAACATTAAGTTTTTGTTACATCCATCACTACCAAGTCCGTTATGTGCTGACATGACTGTTGTGATGACACGTGTCTCACTACCATTCAACCACTTCATAATATTTTAAAAATATATGTAAAAAATAAAAAAAAAACTTATTTTTCTTTTTCTTTCCCTCTCTCCCCGTCTCTTTCTTTTTCTTTATTTTCTCTCTCCTTCAATTCTTCCCCCGACTTCTTCTTCTTCTTCTTCTTTGTGGTCTCTCCATATCACCCAAACCCAAAAGCTTAAATCCCAAAAATTTCCTCTCTTCAATCGTGAAAACCACAACCCCCTCTCTTTGATTTGCACTTCACCTCCGACATCTTAACCTCCTGCATCCTCGTCCATGGCAGATCCACGATGGCGGGGCTGGGCTTCAAGGAAGACCATGATGTGTTGGGTTTCAGGGACAACGATGGTTGGGCTTCAAGGACGACAATGGCGAGGCGAGGCTGGGCTTCAAGGACGACAACAGCGGGGCTAGATTGGGGTTCAGATCTACGATGAATGTTGCTAAAATTTCTTGTTGGTTATTTGCTTCAGATCTATTGGGTAAAAAAATAGATAGATGATTGTTGCTTTAAATCTGGTTTGGTTCTTTGTTGGAAATTTGTTGTTGATGAAGATGATGGTTGTTATTATCTAGTAATGGGAATTAACGTGATGAAGGGGATAAAAAAAGGAATGAAGAAAGTTTAGTTATTGTTTTTAATTAATTAGATTTTTGTATTTTAAAAAAAAAATAATTAGATTTTTCATTTAGTTTTTATTTTTATTGATTAAGTGATTTTAATTAATTACATTTTATTTTTTATTATTTTATCAATTAATAAGTTTTTTTTAAAAAAATCTAAGGTGGACCACAAATATGTTGACACATGGCATTTTTATCCGTGTGTACTATATTTAACGGAGATGTAGTGACGGATGTAACAAAAACATAACGTTCGGTATTTAATACGTCGAAAAAAATTAGGTATATAAGTGTATAAACCTGAAAACATAAGGTATTTATGCCGCAAATACCCCTTTATTAATTAAGAGGGTGGATTTTTCCTTCTACTTGGCATCCAACTATGTTTTATTGTCTATTTGATCATATTGATGGGCTACGGCTGTGTATTTTTCAACCTAACCCTTTAATTGATTTGTCCAAACTATTGCCAATTTTATTTTTGTTTCTATTGAACGAAAATATATATAAAATAAAAATATAGCAATATATATTATTATAAAAAGTGGTATCAGTGAAATTAGTGGAGATGAATATCCTCCACATTTCTCTCCACCTTCCCACGGTCTACTCTCACCACTCTTCACATACTCCACTATCTTTCCCACTTAACGTAATATAGAGTCTATAAAAAGGGAAATAAATCAGACACAAGAGAGGAGAAATGAAAACTCTGTCAAAATTGTGAGAGATATTACAATAAAAAAAAAAACAAGAGAGAAATTAAGGAAGAAATACAAAGAATTAAGATTTTCATCTCCAAGGATTTCTACAAAGTGAGTACTAAGGTTTGCCCCTATTTTCTTCTTGGTATTCCAAACATCTTTTATTTTCCAGTGATTTTTTGCTTTTGTCTTTGGTCCACTTTGACCTAGGCTTTATAAGCCACAGAAGGTCTTCAAAAGTGAGATATAGCCAAAGGGGAAATGAGAAAATCTGATTTCTCTATGACATTATGTTGTCCAGATCTCTCCTAAGATTATAATTGATTTTCATGTTGTTCATGGTCTACTTTGACCTAGGCTTTGCCAACAAAAGGTCTCTAAAAGTGAGATATAGTCATGAAAAAAATGATAAATCATAAAAATTCATATTTGGTTATGCTGTCAAAGTTTTATTAAAAAATAAATTTTGCCAAACAATAAGATCAAGAAAACAAAATTTGCCAAAATCCAATACCTCAATTGAATTTCAAAGCCGGCGCCTAAGAATGTAGAAATCTAGTTAACTAAAATGGTTGTTGATCTAATTTCTCTACTCATAGGCAACGTCCAAAAAAGAAAGTATATATGTATGCTAAAGCAATATGTTGATATGCAAAAATTTCATATATATGCGTACATATACACATGTATTCGATATACAATTGACATGGGCTACTTAAAAGAGAGAGAGACATACGTGTATTCAAAATACATTACGAAAAGAATCATATCCTCAAAATTGTCATTGTTATACATATGCCCTTGTATGAGGAGCCAGTAGTCCATCTGGTTTTGGGATATAGAAAAAAAAAAAGGCCAACATATATTAACGAATGTTATATGGATCACATCTGTAATACAATACATACCATTAAAATTCTAACCTAAACATAGACTTTATTCTTGCAAAGGATGGATTTATATGTTCTAAAGTTTTATATAAAATATTTAACATGTATATGTATATACATATAAAATAAAATAAAATGAGGTGTATTGTACATATACAAAAATATATATTTAAAAGGGGCTCACCCTAAGTATAACAAAATTGTGTGAATGCTCTGTCAAAGAATGACAGTTTATTTTATGACTCTTACTTTATCTTTGTAAGGTTATTAAATAGATTGAGAGATATAACTAATAATCAAATAATATATTAAAAAACAAAATATCTCAAATTCGAATTCAAATTTTAAGATATTTATATTATTTGATAAATCCCAAAACATAAATACAGTCACATTTTATCTCACAATTTTAAAGTAAAATTTGAATTTTAAAATAGTGATATTATCTGATATAAAATTTTAGATTTATTCCTCAAATTTTTTGGAATAATCAATTAAAATATTAGTCAAATAAACTCTTTATATATAAAACAAATTCTTGAAATAAATAAATATATATATATATAAAAAGATTTCAAGACATAAAATTGTCATGAAAAAAAAAACGACAACAATCTAAAACCATGTAAATGGTATAACTTTTTCAAATCACAAATGAGCTCATTAAAGCATCTAAAATGATAAAATTAATTTTTAATGGTATCTCAAAGAGATCTTTTACCTCAACAAAAATCCCAAAAGAGGTCTTTTACCTCAAAATTCAAAAGTGCACTAAAGTAACTTCCAAACCATATAAAATGGTATTTTAAAGAGGTATTTCACCTCAAAGCATCTCCAAAATAAGAATACCCAAATTTCAAAGTGAGTTTGTCAACTTTTAAAAAAAATTCTAAAATATCATAAATGCTCTGAACTATGCTTGACTTGATTCCTCTAAAGGATACATAGTCAACTTAGTCACTAAAACTAAGTGCAGTCACATGAACCACAAATTCTCAAAATTCTCAATATCAAACACAACTCTCAAAATTCCATAAAAGGTCCTTCACCTCGGAATTTTTTTTTTCTAACTTCCAATATATTAAATAGTTCTATGATATGGTCATCTACCGGAATTTCATAAATTTATAAAAATACCATGAATTCCTATGAATGGTCATTTACCAGAATTCTTCCACTCATTTTTCAAAATATCTATCTAGAATTACAAGTAACTTTATCCTTCGTAAAGAAGGCATGTAGGCAGCTCAATCAGTCAAATTTACTGAGTGCAATCGCAATTCCAAATTCCTCAAAAAATTTCCAAAATTATACAAGTACTTAATATCTTCATAATTGGAATAAAAAAGTTTTCCTTTAAATAAAAAGGGTAGTGATTAAGAGGTTATTATTATAATCTTGGATAGATCGAACTCAAATTAATAAACTTTTACAAAATTGGCATAGGTGAAATTGTGTTTGGCCTTAAATTTAATATATTAAATTTGAAATTTTGTCCAACAGTTTCCTTTGGTTGCTTGCAACTCGTGGAAGAAATGTTAAGCTTAATTATGCCTAACTTTGCACTCCATTTCGTCTAAAACACATATGAGTCCACTACAAAAGAAATTGGTTTCTAACGACAGCAAATGTTGTCACCAGAGGCTGTATAGATAACTGTTGTTGGTACAATATTTTCGGTAGAACTTTATCGGTAGAAGTTCACTTTCTACCAATGACATCTTAAATGTTGTCGGTACAGCATATACCGACAACACATAGTTGGTATATGCCCATTTCAAGTCATCGACAACACGTAGTCGGTATATGCCCATGTCAAGTCGTAGGCATTACCGACAACAATTATTTTTTATATTTTTATTTATTAAATATATATTTTTTATTTGTATAATTAACAACATAACAACAATTTGTATACAATATGATTGAAAAAAATATGACTAAATTATAATAAAATACTTTTATTAAACACTTAAATATATATGATTTTGCAAAGTTAAAGTTAACTAGATGAGTTATACTCAAAATAAAAAAGTAAATACATGAGTTGTATTATAAATAGATAAGTTTTGTGAATACAAAACACATAAGTGTGATCTCGACCTACTGGCTCGGCCCTCCGACACAAGATCCTGAGGTGATCGAGGCAGATCTAAGATTGTGGGTTAATGCAAAGAGTCTAGATTTGCTCCTCCAACTGTCTAATGCGCTCGAGCTTCTCGGCCATCTCGTGTTCTCTAGACTAGTGTGGTGGCAGAGATGGCTGAGGTGGAAGGATCTGGGTATAGGACGTCGAATGTGTAACGTCCCTCATGGTAAGTATACAACTGTAACCCATCTGATGGCCTAGACGCTTTCTGAAGAATGTATGCACTAGTGACAATTCATCATCTAATGGCTGAGCTGACTGGGTTGATGGATCCTCAGTGGTAGACTATCATACTTGCGTTTGACAAACAACACATAATTTTTCCTACCATACACAAAAGAAAAAGTTATGACTTGCAAATTAATAAAGTAAAAAAAAACTTAAATATGTTAATAAAAGAACGTTAATATACCCAGGTTTGTTCGATTGTTTCCATCACCCACCATGTGCCTTGTTTGTGGTGAGTACTCATCCAAGCATATACGATCGGTGCAGGTTTTGTAGTCTCGATATTGCGCTATCACATACGTAAAAACAAAACAAATAATTTTTTTCAAAATTAATAAAAGGAAAAGTAAATAAGAGAAAAGAAAATTAGAAGGATATTAACATACTTTTTTGTATCACAAATCTGGTATAGACTGAGAACCCCTGTGACTTGGTTATTTCCTCTTTTTCCTATTTTCTGAGTTCATAAAAATACATTTTTACAAGAAAGGATAATTGCTATATTAGTATGTTAAATTTAACATGTTAATTAACAAAAATTGACAAATGAGAATACCTTCACTTCTGGCCATGAGGAGTACTCAATGTACTTCTTCCACTGCTCTGCTGAACATCAGTGTGTTGATTTGCGGACCCAAATTTCTTAATCTGCTCACCCAAATCATGCTTTCAATCTGCATGTCGTTTTGCACAGGATTTGTCTATTCCTTGCAAGTTTCTTATGAGGTGCTTTAGTTCATATCTTTGTCGTTTGATGTCAAAAAGATCATCCTAGGTGACAAATATATATATACATATATATAAATATTAGTAAATATGATATGTAAATAAGGAAAAAAAACGTAAATATAAAATTATTTACCTCCAGCTGCTGTAGTATCCTTCTTTTAGAAGTCACCAATACGCTTGCTTATTCTTTACATTTAGGATATGTATACTGTCTCACCAATAACCCTACCTTCTATTGAAACAAGATGTGTAATCTCCTACCTCTTTATAATTTCGTTCTCTTACATCCCACTCAAGAGGTAAAGGATGCTTTAATTTTTTTCCCTCTCCTCTCTTGTGTTTAATCATTTATGGTGTTAACATTTTTTGAAGCGGTTATTATTTAAAAATTAAATATGTAAACATAAATATTAATAACCTACATTAATTAAATAAAATAAAATCATCTGTAATTACCTCACTCGCAGTCAACAGGAATATTTGATGGTCCAGGGGGTGGATTAGATCCTCCATCACCCTCATGAGATTGAGCAACGACTGTCGACATATCTAAGAAATGTACATAACATCAATCATATAAGTACAAAATCACTTATTATAAAATTAGCATCTATAATTATAAAAGAATATTATAAAATTATGACATATACAAAATCACTTATTGTAAATTTACCACTAATTATTCATCATTATCATAATCTTCATCATCGCTATCAACTTGTTCTACGTCATCATCTTCTTCTATTTGTTCATCTTCCTCTACATCATCTTCTTGTATGTGTTCCTCTTCTTCCCCCTCTTCAAACCCTTCCTCTCTGTCCTCATCTTCCTCCTGCTCCCCAATTGCAACATTATCTAAATTGACAAACTCTAATGGAGCCTCTGTACGTTGGAAGCTAATTTCTTGTAACGTACCAAGATCAACAAACACTTGGAAATCAGATGAAGTAGTATCATGCATAATGCCTACTTCAACGTCCTCCAATTATTCTTCAACTGGTGGAATGCCCCACACATTTCTATGATGTACTTCTTGGACAACTTTCTACAGAGATTTATTTTTAAGATCATCAATGTAGAAAACTTGGTTAGCCTGAGTTGCCATGATGAATTTATCATTTTTGAATGCCTCTAAACTAGTGTTGATACTAGTTATAGATTGCTCAGACTTTAATCTTCCTGAAGATCGATTAGTGTCAAACCATTTACACTTAAATAATGTAACAAAGCAACCACTAAGATATGAGATCACGAGAAATTCTTCCAATTGGTCGTATTAAATATTATTTTCAACTCCAACTATGAAGACACCACTATTTTTAGTCTTACGATTCTTGTCCCTATCATAACACATAAATCTAACTCCATTTACAACATACCGAGAGTACGAAGCAACAAGATTCGAGGAGCCCCTAGCTAAAGAGAATAACTCATCAGTTGCTTCTGGAGAGCCCATTTCTCTGAGATCATAAATTTAATTGTAAAATCACATAGGAAATCCCTTTCTTTGCATCTGTTGTGGGTGTTCAACACCTCTAGATTGAAGAATTTCCATATGATCTCTAATATTTAGAAAATAAAGTCATTTAAGAGTTCTTGCTGCATAATGATGTGGTAGTCATGAGATTTCAAACCAACAATCTTGTTTTCATTATCAATCATGTTCCTCTTTAGGTTAGATCCAAAACCATCTAGAAACTTCACTAATTTTAGAAATCGACAAAGCCTTTGACGATCTCCACGAGTGAAAGTGTACTTGGTAGCAGGTTTCTATAGCCGACCATTAACCTTTTTCAGTCGTAATTCATGTATCATATTCATCTTCTCCAAGTCTAATCTTGCACTAACTGTATCTTTGGTCTTATTCTCCAGACCAACAATTGTGCCAACTAACTTGTCACACACATTTTCATCAACATGCATAACATCTAAATTGTGTTTCGGCTTCATGTCGACACAATATGGGAGCTCGAAGAAGATACTTTTTTTTCGCCAACAAACTTGTTCATTTGACCACCGTAGCTTACATGCTTGCCAGGAAAAGACTTAGGTATAAAACTCATCTGTGTAAACATATTTTCCATTGCGTCTGGCTCTAGGGGTGGTCTTTTCTCAACCGAACCATATGTTTTCTTGTCCCTTCTAATACCGTGTTTGGTTGGTAAGAAATGCCTATGGCAATAAAAAACAACATTCTTATGTAAACGAATAGAAGGTATTGCCACATTGCATGTCTGACAAGCATAATAACCTTGACCACTCCATCCATAAATTTAGTGTCTCAGAATTTCACTTAGCTAGATAGTAGTAGCTTGTAGTATTTTAGTTTTCGTGGTTATTGGTTCAAGCCAAGATTTAGTTGGAAACTCATAGAAACATTTGCAAATTTTATAAGTTTAACCTATAGTTTAGAAATATTAATTATAACATAAGGTTTGATTAGTATAGCTGGTCCTAGAATATTATTTATTATAAACTAAGGTTTAGATAGAACTAATAAGAACGTGACACTTGTCACAAGCTTGTTTATTAAGGATTTAAGCATTTTGGATGAATAATTTAATAAAGGATAAATATAGAAGCTCTAGATCCTTCCAACTGCTGTTAGGATCATGTTTTACTCAGTCAAAGTTGTTGAAAAAAATTCAAAATATGCTGAAAGAGTGCAAAAACGTGTTTGATATATCAACGTATGTCGATATATCGCAGCTATTGTTGGGAAAACTTATACAGGATCTTTGTTTATTTTCATGTACATATAATATTAAACAAATTAATATGAGATAACATTAAACATGTTTCTAAAATTGAATTCAAAGAGAAACAATGATAAGAATACTTACAGTATATGCAGCAGAATGAATGAGTCTTTCCTCCAGTTTCTATAACCCATGTATCCTTTCTGTCGCAGAGTATTATCAAGAAATTGAACCGATCTTCAATTTTTTTTCAGAGTCTTCCAAAGTATCCTTAGAATCACCAAGACTAGAGTGGGCTCTCAACACACGAGATAGATACAGAGAGAAGAAGAGAAAATAACAAATATGCTTAGAAAATGACTTGGGTTTAGAGAGAATCTAAAACCTATCAGAATATCTGACTTCTGAACTTATGAACTTGTATTTTGACTTCTCTCTAAGCACTCCTTTTATAGACTCAATTAGGCCATTTAATTTAATTAAAAAATCAATAAAATAATAGCCAATATGAAGTCCTAAGTCAAAATTATCATGGGCTTTAGGCTCGTGAAATTTCTCATTTGATTATAAGCCCATTGGACTTAAAATCAAGGCCTGTATTATTTTCTATTGATTTAATTCATTAAATAATTATTTAAATCCTTTATAAAATTAATTATTTATAATTTGAACCTTGATTTAAACTTATTTATTAATTTAGATACCAATTTATCTTAATTAATAAATCTGCCATAATTTCTCTTTTCTTCTCAAAATTACATAACTCTGAGAAACTATCCAAAATTGACATGGTCAACTTTGATAATTCTAATTGATAATTAAATCAATTAATTGAGACTATGTAGAAGATTTTATCCAAGGTACAATGGGGATCATGGGCCTATGAAATCAAGCTCCAATAAGTTATCATAAATCTAACAAATAAATTTACTAACTTATTAATTCCGCGTGACTCCACTATAGACTCGGAATTGCACTCTTGAATTCATAGAATGCTCTATAACAAATATATATACGCTATTAATTATCCATTGTTACAACCATAATTGTCACTCAATCCTCTATAGATGGTCTACAATGAGATTGGACTAAAATACCATTTTACCCCTCATTGTATTTTATCCTTAAAACACTTAGTTCTCTGTAAATGATATTTCAGTAAACTAATTTAAATACTAAAATGAGATCTCTATCATTTAACATCTTGAACCAAACTAAAAGGAAACCATCGTTTCACTTCTTCATCAGAAGCTATAGATGTTCATATCTATGATTAACACTCCCAGTCAATTATACCACCGAGTTCCCAAGATGTAAGTATGGGCTAGTCCGTAGGGTAAGCTGGTAACAAACAAGTCAAATAACTCAAATAATACAATCAGTTAGAATACTAACCACTCATAATTGAGATTGAATTGACCTATGGTCAACTATATCATATGAATAGAATAGATAATAACGATATGTTTACTTATCTTATCAACTGTCAATATCGGTCCAGTCCGATATAAAAAATACATCCGATCTTATCTACTTTACTAGTGTTCTAGAAAGAGCATAACACTATAATGTGTAAGTAGATCATATCGTAGATTGGCAAGTCAGTGTAAATCCTGTGCACTGACTAATCTTAGGACAAACTTATTTTGAACATATAATCGTATTTATATGTCACTGTGATTACGTCACTATAAATAAGATTAGCTATATGCTCGAGATTTAATAGAAGATTATATTAAACAAATAATCATGAAAATAAAACACGTAAGCAAAGTGATTGACCAAGTCAAAAAATAATTTCTATTCTTTTATTGATAATAAAATGAGATTACAAAGAATTTGGGTTTTAATTAGGGCACAAAACCCCAACAGTTATAGGGGCCGATATATCGCATATGGAAGATACGGAAAACATGTCGACTTCGCAAGAAAGAAAGCACGGAAACTCAGGATATAAGTAGGGGCAATATATCGCCTAGGGTAGGCGATTTATCGGTTCCTGGAGCCATTTTTGAATTTTTGTGGATTCAAATTAGAAACAGCCCCCAACTACTTGGACTTGCTCTTGAACATTTTTGACCGAGTTCTGGGCCTCTGTTGAGACAAAAGTTCAAATCTTTTCAGTTTTTATTCATTTTAAAAGGGGTTATTTTCACTCCTTGAACTCTATAAATAAGACCTAGTACTCAGCCATTTCATTCACCATTTAAGCATTCTTCAGAGCCTCCAAGCTGCTAAGTTTATTCTAGAGAGAAAACACTAGGGTTTTGGGTTAAAAGCTTTTCCAATCTAAGCTTTTCTACGCACTTGGGAAGTAAGATAGAGTGATATTTCAGTATTTAGGTGCAGGTTGGAGTTCTAGTCCATTCAAGGTATTTTATCCTCAAGTTTAATCCATCATAGTTCTTTTATTTTCTTCCATTTTCTTTCAAATCCTAACTCATTATTATGGCTTTTGGTTAGGTGTTTAAGTTCCTTGAAACTTAAGGTTTTCGGAGTGTTCCAATCCCGTTCTTGTCTCCATATCCCAGTTGTTGGTAAGGAAAATAGGTTAGATTATATGTGTTTATATGTTATGTTATGATATATTTATATGCTATAGAATGTGTTATGAATATGTTTTGTAGTCACTTGGGGCTTATAGTTGCTTAGATAGCAAACCCCAAGATTTTTATCATTATCGTGGATTAGAGTTATGATTTACCCTACCTCGATTAGTAGACAGAGGACCTAGATGGGCTATCATATACTACTTTGTGATCTAACCTACCACAATTAGTAGACTGAGGACCTAGATGGTTTTATCACATACCACAGTAATGAATTAATGGCTATTAATATTGTAGTCCTATATGATATACGTTTTTACGTTATATGTTTTATGATATATGTTTTATGATATATGTTGTAAGTAGATTTTCCTTGCTGGGCATTAGCCTCATTCCTTTTATTTTAGATGGTGCAGGAAAATGAACTTGGAAGGCGGGTCGGATTCGTGGCAGCTTGGCATGTGTATTAGGGGTGGATGGATTGAATGGACTGCTGGAAGATCGAGGATGACACTGTTTTCAAGTCTTTGGCTTTATGTTCTTATGTATTTCCGCACTTACTATTTAAACAATTGATTAAAGTTATGTTTTTATGTTTTATGTATTAAACAATGGGATCCCATACCTTATTTTATATTTTGTACCGTATTTTGGATTTTTAATGAAGTTCCTATTATTTTAAGTTTATTCCAAAATAGTGGTTATGTTTATTAGTTTTTAATGGTCCGAGGTCTAGAATTAGTCAAAGAATTGCAAGAAAGACTTCTCACTGCTAGATAATCATTTATAGTCCACAACAAGTCTTCCCGAAGGGTGAAAAAACTACCATCGACTGCATCTCGAGTCTGTATACCATACACCAATAATGCTTTTAACTCCTCAATTAATGGTCTTACGAAAACATCAAAATCCTTACTAGGCGAACGAGGGCTAGGAATAAATAGATTCAACATGAAATTAGTCTCGTTCATGCACATCCATGGTGGCAAGTTATACGTTGTCAACACCATCGGCCACATGTTGTAAGAGAGACTCATGTTGCCAAATGGATTAAATCCATCTGCTGCCAATCCAAGACGCACATTCCTATGTTCCATTGCAAACGTTGGATTATTTTGATTAAAGTCCTTCCAAGCTTTACCATCAACAGGATGGCGCATCCCACCATCATCTTGAATATGTTCCTCGTGATGCCATCTCATATGTTGAGAAATGTGCCTAGAGGCATATTTTTGCATTAACCAAGGGGTTAAAGGAAAATAACGCATCACTTTATGCGACACTTATTTCTTGCCCTTGTATTTTTGTCTACCCATCGATCCTCCCTACTTTTGCCATAATTTCAATGTGAAAGTATACACAATCGTATGACAAGTAATAATAGAGTTAAGTAGAGTATTGTCCCATAGAGATTGCTATTAACTACCAATAATTAATTTCCTAATTCTATTTGGCTAATAAAACTTATATTCAAGAATATCAAGAACAAAAACAAGAATTGATAAAACTAACACTTAACAAGTAACATAAAAAAATAAAAGCAAAATTAATTCAATGGATGAAAACCTAGGGTATTTAATTTCTTAATCTATCCACTTTATTATTTCATCAATAAAATTTCACTATTATTTCTCTTATTGTGATAGTGGATTTACAAATACAATCTATATTCTTATTAGGATATATAAATCTCTTAACCTATATGCGAATTTTCTACATCTCTGTGATAAATTCCAAACATAAGGCAAGCATTAAGAATAGAAATCCTAAAAGCTACACAAACCATATATGTACTCTCGTCCTATATTGAAATCTATGTTAATTCAACTATATTATTTTTAACTCTCACCTCTTAGATTTTAAATTAAATTCATACGTAATGCAAATAACGACGTCAAATTATTCACATTCATTAAATGCAAATTGAATAGATCACAATGAAGAAAAAGAAATCATTGAAATTACATTAACTAATAATAACATATCAAGAGACTACATTAAAAGCCTAGAAAATAAAATTAGTTCATAACTGAATTCATAACATCCATTGATTTCGAAAATAACATAGAAATAGAAATTAAAGAAGAAAAGAAGAACTCTTGATGAATTCCCCAATCTTGATCTCCAAGTTCCTTTTTTTCTTCAGTGGCCAAAAGTGATTTGAATCGCTCATAATTATATTTTTATAATAACCCTAGCGATTCTATGTGAAAAGATCTTCTTGCCTCCATAAAAATACGATTTATGTACGCTAAACGGACTCAAGCGGTGCGGCCCAGCAATCAAGCTCCACGACTCGTCTCCAGATGCCCACACTCCTTGAGACTCTGTCTTCTTTCGCGCCACGACCCCACTTTCAAGCTTCACGACCCTTTCATTTCCAGTATTTAGCAACCTCTTTCACTTTGCATTCGCTTCGGCTAGACTTACAAGTGTTGCGACCCTATTGTCCAGTATTTTTAACTCACATTTTGAACTCCATTTTCATTGTTGTGGTCTTTCTAGGAATCCAAGAACAACCAATCGTCAAACTATATGAAAAAACCACCTAAATCATCCTCAATTTACCACACTTCACACCACATCCACTCCATCCCTTGATTAATTGCTAAGTCCTGAAAATGCACACAAACACAAGCATAATACTGCACAAAACCACTTTAAAGATTAAAAACACACCCTAAAACACAGTCTAAAATCATACTAAAATAGACCTAACAATTCCCTCAAACTTACCCTTTACTCACCCTCGAGTAAAGAACACAACAATGGAAAGAAAAACCTCATAACCTAAACAACCAACACAATGAATCAAGCCAACAACAATAATTCAAGCCTCAAGATATCATGAATAACACACTTATATATTCTTCAAGAAAGTCAACCAATAATCTAGAATTTCACTCAAAAAATTCTACCAATTCACTTAAGCCCGAGTAAAAAATAAAAGTTCTCTTAATAATGATTAATAAATAAAATGTACTTGAATCAATTCATGCTCACCAAATTTTTCATTATAGTCAAATAATCAATTAATATCTCATAAGCTTGTTATACTTGCTAATCTCCACTTATGTAGATAACACATGCTCAGAAATCAATAGGACTTTCACAATTTATAATTGAAGGGCTTATGTAAAGGTAGATGAAATAGTCATTTAGGCTCAAATATACCCTAAGCACACAAACTAAACAAACCAATCTTGTATCAACTTGCAAACCCCAAAAACAATCCCAAATTTCCCAAATTTTCTTACTTTGAGAGATAATTCATAAACTGATTTTTTTCCTTTTTCTTTTTTTCTTCTAATGATACTACACTCCACCAAACTTATTGTAGAGTCCCAGAATGTTTACTTAGCTAGATAGTTAGTAGTAGTTGTAGTATTTTAGATTTCGTAGATTTTGGTTCGAACCGGGACTTAGTTGGAAACTCATAGCAACAGTTATGGATTTTATAAGTTTAACCTATAGTTTAAGAATATTAATTATAACATAAGGTTTAATTAATATTGCCGGTCTTAGATATATTATTTAATTATAACATAAGGTTTAGATAGAGCCAATAAGAACATGACACTTGTCATAAGCATGATTATTAAGGAATTAAGTATTTTAATGATAAAATAAAGAAATAGAAGCTTTAACACCTACCAGAAACTATTAGGGTCGTATTATGACTCAGTCAAAGAAGTTATCCCATTCAAATTATGCTGAAAAAGTGCAATTACGTGTTTAAATTATTCACGTATGCTGATATATTGCAGCACGGGAGCTGATATATTGCCTGACGAAGGATACAAAAACATGTTGACATTGCACTAACGTACGAACGGAGACTCGAGACTAGGGCAGAGCCGATATATCGCCACATAGGGGAGATATCGCCCTTAGTAATATTTTTTTTCTTTTGTTTTTAAATTTAAAATTAATGCTTAACTACTTAGACCTACCTCAGAACGTTTTTGACCGAGTCTTAAGCCTCTGATTGACGAATATTCAAATATTTTCAATTATATTCATTATTTTTATTCAAATCAAAATGGGGTTAGTTTCACTCCTTACCTCTATAAATAGGACCTAGTACCCAACCCTTCCTCTCATTCTTCAAGTTGTGATCAGAGACTCCAAGGTGCTAGTACTACCATAGAGTGATAAACACTTGGGTTGGGAAAAAGCTTTGTCATTCTTAAGCTTTATAAAATACTTGGGAAGTGAGGTTTAGTGTATTTCGGTATTGAAGTTAGACCAATTCATAAGGTCAACTAAGGTATTTGTAATGACCCAACTTATTCTAGACTTTGGACCATTAAAAATACTTATACATAGACAATATTCTTAAGAAAATATACATACGAAACGTTCATAACTTTATTAAAAACTATAAAGATGGGATAGTTGTAATGCCCCGAAATCCCTAATAAGGTTTATGACCTTGATTAGGAGGCCGAGAGGGCCATAATTGGTTTATTATGTTATTAAATGATTATATGCATGTCTATGTGAATTATATTATAATATGATGTTAGATGCATGCATATGGATCCACATTTTATTATAAGGGCATTCTGGTAATTTGGCTAGTTGAGGGCACAATTGTGTATTTTGGTGCATGTTTGTGATTAATTGATAAGGCCACATTATAATATGGATTTGTTCGAGCTATTCGGCATGAGATGATCTGGAATGCAAAGTAGTGGTTTAGTCATAACGGGATTAAGTTCGGGGCTCAGGGTGAGTCTCAGGGTGATTTTAATGATTAGAGTGTTGCCAGGAATTAAAGGGTAACGAGATATGGATTATTTATGTTTGAGAATTTTTTAGAATAACGGGAATTGGAGGGCGTTAGTTATAATTAACGAAATAGGCGAGAAATGACGATTTTGCCCTTGGTGGCTGTTAAGGCTTTTATTTAGTCTTGAGGGCATTTAGGTCTTTTCACCCTTAAAGATTTATATCAGCCATTAAGGATGTAGAAGCTTATAAAAAACAGCGCATCACTTCCTCTTTCTCTCTCGATAGTTTTTCTCTTTCATTTCTCTTTGAATTTTCAAGCTCTTTTTGAGGAATCAAGCCAGGGAACCAAGCCTTGATGATCTAGGGTTATGCTCTACCATTGAAGAGGGTGATAAGCTGAGATTGAAGTGAGTTTTTAGCAATTAAAACTCTTGTTCTTGCTCTATTTTCCTAGTTGATTTTCAGCTGGTTTTTGAGTTGGAAAGTTGGGAATTTATGAGGTTTCTGGCTAGGGTTTCTTAGGTTGTGATGCCTAGGACTTGTGGGGGATGGGTTTTGGGTTCATTTGGGATTTAAAATGATGTTGGGAAGCATTGGAATCAAGTTGGGAATGAAGGAATCGAAGGAGAAAGGTTCAGGGTCACTTCAGGCTGGAGGTAGCGCTACAGTGTCCACAAGGGGGTGCTACAGCGTCCACAAGGGGACGCTACAGCGCTACCCATGGTGGCTTTAGGGAATTTTGGTCTATCTTGAGCACTGGGGCGCTAGGGGGGTAGTGCTACAGCGCTACCTTATTTCTTCAGAATCCCGTTTTGAGTGTTTTTAAGGGATTTTGGCTCGGGGTTTCAATCCTTAAGGCCCGAGATCGAATCTACTCACCGTGTGGGTACATTTCAGGGTCCCGAGAGTGGGCTTTGGGTCAAGACCCTATTTTTGATGATTTTCATTAATTGGAGATTGTATTTGGTTATGACTAGGTGACCGCTAAAGGATTAAAAGGTTGATCATTCTCAAGGGTCGTTCTTATTCTAATTCTCGCTCGAACCAGAGGTAAGAAAAATGCACCCCATATGTGACATGCATGGTTATTCAAGAGGCATGTTGAGTGCTCTATATGTGGACATTGATTGCATTGAAAGTGCAAAAGATACATGAGATTAGGGCATGGCATGAATGTTGATTATGAGATTGATCAGAGCTTGAGTCTCTGTAGTTGTGCATGATTATAATTATGCTTTTGATTACTGAATGAGCATGCCAAATGTCTTATATCTAATTATTTGACATATGATATATGTCTATTTGTATTACCTAAATGAGGAAGCATTGACTTATTAGTCAGGGATTGGCAATGGTGTCAGTATTAACTATGAAGTTGTGACTCATTAGTCAAGTTCGGCAGTGGTACTGGGCACTGGTCACATGGGATTGGCTCATAAGTCAAGTACGGCCTTAGCGTGTCAACGCAAGCCGATAAAAGATTAGATCTAATCGACATCTGCATTGAATGGATCAAATGAGCATTAATGCCAGACCGACCTCAAGTTCGATGAAAATTAAAAAGCGCTTGTCTAGTCTTAGGGCTAGTTATTTAGAGCCAGAGCCAGAAAGGCTAAGGTGACCTACATGTCACATGGCTAGGAGGGTATGGGACCTCCATAGTGTGACTCATTAGTCACTAATACAGAGTGTGACCCATTAGTCACCTATACAGGGTATGGCTCATTAGTCATCCACACAGAGATTGACTCATTAGTCATCTATACAGAGCGTGACTCATTAGTCACCTATACAGAGTGAGACTCATTAGTCTTCTATACAGAGCGTGACTCATTAGTCACCTAGACAGAGATAGACTCATTAGTCTTCTATACAGGGTATGACTCATTAGTCATCTATACAGAGTGTGACTCATTAGTCACCTATACAGGGTGTGACTCATTAGTCACCCACTCTGAGATTGACTTACTAGTCATTTATCCAAGAAGCAGGTCCTTAGAGAATTACTCATTAGTCATCTATTCAGATGCAGGACCCCATAATCATTTATTTGAACTTATTTGCATGCATGATGAAAGCTATTATTGCTAGGCATGCACATTATGATTCGATGACATGTTATTGCTGTTCATGAACATATTGAGTTTTCTTGATGGGCTTCGGCTCACGGGTGCTATGTGGTGCAGGTAAAGGCAAAAGAAAGCTGGATCATCCTTGAGTTGGAGAGCTTAGGTGATGACGTGTACATATGCGGCTGCTCGACTGCCACGGCCGAGGGTTGAAAGAGGAACTAGGATTAAACCCTGTTTTGCCGCTTAAATCGGCTGGTTGTAAATATTTTCTTGTAATAGACCTTTAAAATTATACTTTTGGGATCCCAATGTATACAGTAAATGTTCTAATGAAACGTTATATCTTAACCAAAAAAATTTATCCCTAAACCGCTAATCATACTTAGTTACACGTTTATGGCCAAATGACTCGATTAGCGAGTTTAGCACTGTTTATAACGCGCACCGTAACGGTCCTTGGAGTTTAGGGCGTTACAATAATCAAAATAACATTCCTTAGCTTCACATAAACACTATTTTGCCCACTCATATAACTCATGTGTGCTAAGGTCATGCACACATGGTGAGAGTTATTCACAACATACAAATATGCATAGTTACACATAAGGTCCTAAAAGAATAATGCACATTCTACTTATATTGCATACATGATTTTTCTATAAAAACTACATGGTTGCATAATAGACGTAATTTTGGACGTAAAAGTGAATTTGCATGCGACATGCACATGTGGGAACGTTGTGTAAAAGTGGTATTGAAAACGATAATTCTACGCATCTTACTTCTATCGTTTTCAAAATAATAAACTTGTAGAATGCTTTGATTACCATTATTTATCTCTTTAAAAAATTTCAAGTTGATTAATCTTCCAAAAGCATTATTTTTATTTCATAAAACTAATTTAATCAATCATTTAAAAAAATATAATTATTCCATTAATCACTTTTAATTTCCATAAAATAACAAAGACCAACAATTATGTAAAATACTTATAATTTAAGATGTTTACATAGAAAATAACATTATAATTCAATTATAAAATTTATAAATTTAATGTGAGAAAAATCTAATTTAGATGTGGAAAAATATTCTTTTAATTATATTATTTTTAAGACTTAATTTTAAGTGGAACAAATTCATATGTAAAAAAAATCCAATGATTATTTTTATAATTATTTAACTAAACTTTCAGCCATGTTTTAATTTATTTAAAAATCACAAGTAAAATAATTTCCCCATTTTTCTTAATTAAAAACAAGGAAAATCATAACTATTAATATCAACAATCATAATCATAATAAAAATACCATTATTAATATTTTCATGGGTTTGGGTGTTAATTTATTTCAACATATACACAAAATTTCCTTTTATTTAAAAACACAACTCACTTTTTATTAAAATTCCAGCAACTATTTTTAACCTCAAAATCACCATTCTTATTTTTAAAAACTCATATTTTCTCAAAAATATATAAAAAAAAATATGTAGATAATTATTTACACAAAATATCATTTCAAGACATCTTAAATTTTCCATTTAATTTCTTAAAACATCAAAACACTAGCAAAATTTATTTAAGCACTCAAAACATTATTCTCATCACCTACAACATCATTTTTGCACAAAAATCAGCAAGCACATTAAATCATGAAATTCATTATTTTCATTATATTTCACAAAATTTCATGCTTATTTATGTAACAATATTCCAACACAAACCCTAGCATATTTCTACACCCTTTTTAATTATTTTAGATGTTACCATTTAGCACACAATAAATCATCAACCACCTTGAACATATTCACAAGTCATGAACAAATAATCATCTTTGATCTTGTCCTAAAATATACTCTTAATATATTATTATCATGCAAATTTTCCAAAGAAAGAAAACCATCATAAATTCATTCAAGATCTTACCACAACCTATCATGATTTCTAAGATTAAATTGACATTAAACATAAAATAAAAATAACCATCATTCTTTGAGCATCACCGAAGGCCGAAACACACTTAGCCAAAATAACCAATTCTTTTCATGTTATTTTTAAATACTCATCATCACTTTTCATAGATCACAATTTAAAATCCTTGTACACTTTCACATAAAATCTTTAAGCCAAAACATACCTGTCATTTAACCATAGAAAAACTTTTAACAACATATCATAATCACCATATTTCAATAATCATCTCACTACACATATTTTAATACACAACCATAAGAATCAAACCAAAATACCATAAACCCATGCCTACGCCTAGGTCTATTTTCCCATGCATCAAAATATAAGAAAAAATATCCATCAATCCATGAACATCATAACATTAGGGTTAGAGATTTGATACCTCTCTTGATTGTAAAATCAAGAACACAAATTGATTAACACCCAAACTTTACCACCCCTTGTTCAAGCCTAGGGTTTTTTTTTTATGAAATCCACCATGAGAAGAAGAAGAGATCCAACAACACACAATAAAAACCATAGTCAATATTACTAGAAAAAGAAGAGAAAAATAACAAGCATAACACAAAGAAGGCATACCCTAGACTTGGTCTTCCCTTCTCGTTCTTCTTCCTTTCTTCCTTCTTCTCCCTCTCTCTATAATTTTTGCATTGTCAGGCACACAAATCCTATCCTTGTATCTCAGCAATCCACCATTAGACATTGTGAAATCGCTGCTGCCACCTTCTTGTACCAAAGCCTCTTGTTTCACTAAGGCTTCATCCATAGAGAGGATTGCAATGTGAGGTTTGCCAAACTTCCCGTCACAATTTTGATGCCGGCATTTATGATCTCTTTCTGAAGAGGCATCTCTATTGTACATAGTGTTGAGACATTCCCATGTCCCTGCCTACTCAGAGCATCTGCAACCACATTGGCCTTGCCTGGGTAGTATAGAATCTCACAATCGTAGTCCTTCACTAATTCCAACCACCTTCGCTGCCTCATGTTTAGTTCCTTTTGTGTGAAAAAGTATTTTAGACTTTTGTGGTCAGTGTATATCTCGCACTTGTCCCCATATAGGTGATGTCTCCATATCTTTAGTGCAAACACTGCTGTTGCCAATTCAAGGACATGAGTGGGATACTGTTGCTCATAATCCTTGAGTTGTCTGGAAGCATAAGCTACCACTTTCCTAACTTACATCAACACACATCCCAAGTTATTCTTTGATGCATCACAATACACCACAAATTTCCCACCCTCAGTGGGAACACAAAGGATAGGCACAGAAATAAGCTTATCCTTCATGGTCTGAAAACTCTCTTCACATTTTTCAGTGCATGCAAACTTCTGATGTTTGTGGGTTAAGTTGGTCAACGAGGTGGCAATCTTTGAGAAACCTTATACAAACTTCCTATAATAACCTTCCAACCCTAAGAAACTCTAAACTTCTGAGGCATTCTTTGGCTAGGGCGCTAATGGCCTCTATCTTCGATGGGTCTACTGCTATCCCATTCTTGGACACTATATGCCCTAGGAAAGTTACTTGTTCTAGCCAAAACTCACATTTAGAGAACTTGGCATACAACTGATATTCTCGCAATCTGTTCAGAGTCAACCTCAAATGCTCCTCGTGCTCCTCCTTGGTCTTCGAGTAAATGAGGATATCATCTATGAACACTACCACAAACTTGTCCAAGAAATCCTTAAATACCATGTTCATCATGTCCATAAATGCTTCTGGGGCATTGGTGAGTCCAAAAGACATCACTAATAATTCATAGTGCTCGTAGCGAGTTCTGAAAGCCGTTTTTGGAATGTCCACCTCCTTCACTTTCAACTGATGGTACCTGGATCGCAGATTAATCTTCGAGAACATTGCTGCCCCTTGCAATTGATCAAAAAGGTTGTCTATCCTAGGCAAAGGATATTTATTCTTAATGGTGACCTTATTAAGTTCTCGGTAATCAATGCACATCCTCATACTCCCATCCTTCTTTGTCACAAATAGGACTGGTGTTCCCCATGGCAAATGGCTAGGTCTTATGAACCCTTTGTCCAACAACTCCTGTAGCTGGTTCTTAAGTTCCTTCAATTCTGCAGGCGCCATTCGATAGGGTGCTTTAGAGATTGGTGTTTTTTCTGATGCAAGCTCGATTACAAACTCGATTTCTCTGTCCGGGGGTAATCTTGGCAATTCTTTGGGAAACACCTCCAAGAACTCGCAAACAATACGTACATTTTCTGGCTTTAGTGCTGACTCCTTGGACTTATCCACCACACTGACCAGGAACGCCAAACATCCATGTTGCATCATATTCCATGCTTCTAGTGTAGATACTATGGGTGTCCGGAAACCCGCTACTTCGCCTCTAAAAGAAAAGACCTCTCCTTCCTTTGGCCTGAACTCTACGGTCTTCTTTCGACAGTCTATCGTAGCCCCATGTTTGGATAACTAATCCATGTTGAGTATGACATCATAATCTGGTATACTTAGTTCTACGAGATCTGCTGGGCACTCCCTGCTTTCTACCGTTAAAGGTGTTGACAGTAACCACTTATTTGACAAAATCATATCTCCCGATGGCAACAATGTACTAAAGTTATGTTCAAACATCTTATAAGGCATATTCAGTCTATCAATCAAATTCATGGAAACATAAGAATGAGTCGCTCCAGAATCAATTAAGACTCTACACATTGTACCAGATATAGGGAGCTGACCTATAACTATGGTGTTGTTGTTGGCCGCTTCATTCTGGGTTAAGGCAAAAACTCTTGCTGGCACCAAATTGATATTGTTATTTTGTCCCGCCTTCCATTGTGGGCAATTCTTTCTCAAATGTCCTACCTGGCCACACTTGAAACATTTGTTGGTACTGGCCTGTCACTCTCCTGGGTGTCTTTTCGAGCATTTAGGACAGATAGGATGCTCTACTCGATTGCCTTGTTGGTTCCCACGGTTCTGATCATTGAAACAATTATTGCAGTTGCTGTGGTTCTGAGGGTTGTGATTGTTGCTATTCGTGGCCAGAGGTCTGGGTCTTTTATCAGTGCCACTATTCTGCCTTTCATTAGCCTTTCTCTTGTTGCCCTCGTGGAAGCCCTTATTTTGATAGTTCTCTCTTCTAGCAGCATTGTCCTTCCATATCCATTCTTCCAAATACTCAGCTTCAAGAGCTCTATCCAGTACTTCCGCATAGCTGACCAATTCAGCACTGGTCATCATAATATCCCTGAAAATCATCGGCTTAAGTCCCCTCACGAACCTTTGGACTCGTAATGCATCAGTTGGCACCACTTCAGGAGAAAATTTAGCCAATCGATCGAACTTCTGTGCATAATCAGTGACAGATAGGTTCCCCTGAACCAGAGTTACAAACTCTTCAACCTTAGTTGCTAGCACAGCAGGACTGTAATACTTCTTACTGAAAGCCTAGACGAACTCAGCCCAAGTCATGGTATTCAGATCCCAGGTCTATTTAATTACATCCCACCAAATTCGTGCATCCATCTTAAGTAAATAAACTGCACAGGAAACTCTTTGGTGATCATTTAACTCCATATGATCGAAAAATAGCCTTAACCGATCTTAACCAATCCTCTGCCACCATTGGATCAACTTTCCCTTCAAAAGTTGGTGGGGCTTGTTTCCTGAAGCGTTCATACACTGGCTCAAACCCGTATGCTGCAGGCAGTGGTGCAGGTGGTGGCGTTGGCGGCTGAGGTTGCGCCACTAGTTCTTGAGGTACTTTGGACGTTTGGGACGTTTGTGGTGCTTCTCTAGCATGTGCTAATTCCTCATCTCTCAACCTCAACTGTTCTCTTAACCTTGCTACCTCTGTGGCCAGGTCCACAGATGGTGCTGCTGGAGCTGTAGGTTGAACAGATGGCATTTCAACGTCAGGGGTGGTCTCAGACCATGTGGGGACACCCTTTCCTCTACCCCTTCCTCTTCCCTTTCCTCCTCTTCCTCTAGTCGACATAGTGAGGTTCTAAGGCAATCAAAGGAAAATCATAAGGAAGGAATAGTTGTATAATGGTTTGATAGGTGATTGCAAAGTCATACACTCAAACCACATCATTTAGAGTTTGCAACAAAATATCCATAGCATTCAAAATGTTCAAATTATTCCAAAATTAAACAATCCCAAAATGTGTTTAATTAACCAAAACATAAACCCCTTAAGGTCTTGGAAAATATCCCATCTTATTTATTAGCACCCCATGTAATGATTACGCAATGGACTCTAGTCCTCAACGGTGGACTCATCCCCTGAACTATAATCAAAGACGTTTTCTAGGATGTGGAAATAGTCAGGAGTGCTTGCTATTATCTCCATCCTAGCGGTCAGACGTGGCATAGCTCGAATTACTTCCTAAATTGCCAATTCTCCTTCCACATCGTGTGCCGTCTCCCAACGTTCCTCTATTTCTCCGTCATTCGTCTTCACTAACACCAGCTCCAGACGGCTAAAATTGTAATTATAAAAAAAAAATCGCGAATTGCGTACTCCATGGTGCTAAACTCCATGTCTTCTGGCTCAATGCTATTCCATGATCGATTCCACAAAAGAAAGGCCTCTGAGTACATCGACAACGCTTCCCTCAAGACCCAATATTGCTCTATGGGCCATAACAAGGCTCCTCTTTTATTCATGATCCCTTGGATGTGATCACAAACCTCCTTTGTTGTTTTCAAGACTGTTATCTGCCAATCGTGGGGATCCTCGTCAAGCAGGACTTTGGGTATCGCGCGGATCTCCTTAAGTAATTATTTCATAGTCATTTTCAATACAAGAGGCATCTTACTACTGCAGTTACGAAACTATAAAATTAAGTAAAACAGAAACAAGTAATAGCATATAAACAAATACTTACGACGCGGTGAGGTGAGATTTTCCCGTCTTTAGCGTGTATGGGGAAGGTCCTTGGAAATATGGACGACCGTCTCTGATACCATTTGTAAAATGCCCTAAACTAGCGCTTTGTAAAGCATTCACATGTTCATTTGTTTATAAGAGAAAGCCATTTATTATAAAGATTTCAGTGAGGTCTTGCTTAAAACATGCAAGTTGGGCCAAATAGTTTAAAAAGAAAATATCAGTTTTCATGCAAAGTTCTAAAAACAACCAAAAGTTCAAGTCCCACTGACAAGTTTTAAAAAGTCCCATTAAACATAACATTATTAAAAGAAAATGGCGTTTAAATCTAATCGATTCTCGTCCATAGGATGCCCCCATGCCATACAAACCAGGACGACAGAACTCCCCACATCACCACGCGTGCCATAGAGAAAACCTATTTGCTACTTGGAAGGGAAAGTAATGGGGTGAGCTAAAAGCCCAGTAAGGAAGTACAAACAACAAACAAGTAAGATACAACATATCACAAACACATTCATCTATCTTTATACATCATAGCATCATTTCCATAATGGTGTCCATATCATAAACATAAACACAATCACGTCAACATTAACATCATCATCATAGCATAAACATCATAACATCATCATAAACATTTCCTTGTGAACATGGCCCGCTAACTTGTCCATGTCACCCTTTGAGGTAAATAGGATCTCTGGTCCTTGAATAACCTCGGCGCGTCCACCCTTGGAGTTACGTCTTCATATCCTTAGTAACTCGAGTTACGTCTTCATATCCTTAGCAACCCCTTTTTGATGTGTCGAGTTCATCACGCTAACATCCATTCATAGCATACAACATACAATCCAAACATATCATCATATCAAAGCATTTCATAATTCATAGCGCAAGGAATCATAACACTTTCATTCATACAAACAATTTTACCATTCATAGCATAACAAGGAAAATTCTTTCTAACTTCCTTACCTCAGGTCCAAGCTAAGTATAACGACAACTTCTCAACGAGCCTATACCATAATCAAAATAACATTCCTTAGCTTCACATAAACACTATTTTTCCCACTCATATAACTCGTGTGTGCATGGGCCATGCACACATGGTGAGAGTTACTCACAACATACAAATATGCATAGTGACACATAAGGTCATAAAAGAATAATGCACATTCTACTTATATTGCATGAATGATTTTTCTATAAAAACTACATGGTTGCATAATAGACATAATTTTGGACGTAAAAGTGAATTTGCATGCGACATGCACACGTGGGAACGTTGTGTAAAAGTGGCGTTTAAAACGATAATTCTACGCTTCTTACTTCTATCGTTTTCAAAATAATAAAATTGTAGCATGCTTTGATTGCCATTATTTATCTCTTTAAAATTTTTGAAGTTGATTAATCTTCCAAAAGCATTATTTTTATTTCATAAAAATAATTTAATCAACCATTAAAAAAATATAATTATTCCATTAATCACTTTTAATTTCCATAAAACAACAAAGACCAACAATTATGTAAAATACTTATGTTGACGCCGTTTTTCGTCAACTTAAATCGCACAGCAATTAAACAATGTAAATTATGAAGCGAATGAATGATAAAGAGGAACAAGAAGATTTTTACGTGGTTCAGTAGTTATTTCTGCCTAGTCCACGAGTTTGTGTTATTAAGACTTGGAGTTTTCTGGAAATTCTTCAGAGATGAATCACCTAGAGCTTTCTCTCTCAAGCCTTTAGAAATCGATCCTTTACAAGTGGTCATTCCTCCTTTATTTATCGGGGAGGTTACAGAGTTCATTTCCACATATTTCGGGATGATATTCTGTGTATCAATTCAAATAATGACACTAAATGCAAAATTTCCTATATACATGGAAACGTTCCATAAGAATCGGGAATGGATAATAGATTAAATGATATCCCTTAAATATTGGGATTACACAACAATAAATATGTTCACACGTAACGGGCTATCCCAGGTGACTCATCAGGTCTTCGAGATTAGCAATCGGCATTGTGACTGTCAAGACTTATGGAATTGTTGCGAACTTGCCACCCTACTTCAGGACATGCTCGGAGTAGATAGATATTGTCGAAGCTATCACACTTGAGCTTGCACTTCCCAAGCTCGGACTGTTTTATCTGAAGACAATCGATAACTAATGTATCCCAATGTCATGCCATTTCGAACTCAGAAAGTATCCCGAGGTTACACATCTTCAAGGTCGTTGTTTTACTTCAGAGATTTTACAGCGGGACCATACAATATTTTCATACATTTCGAGCTCACACTTGACGAGCCCAGCTTTCGAGGTCATAACCTCTGGTCTCGAAATCTGGGTGTAACATTTTGCCCCCTCAAAAGTATCAGTTTGAATCCTATGAGAAGGAAACTTTTGAACTGCTCCTCTTGGAAATTGTACCATCAAAAACACTTGAGTGTGGACATGCATCAGCCGGGTATTGGCCAACCAAAATACTTGAGTACCTTGGAAACCTGCCCACGTTCATTCGTCTGCCACTCTTTATGGTGCTATCATTTCACAGGTCCCTGGCTGTCGAATCTGATACGGAATCTGGCCAATGGCCTAGATTAATTCGGCTTATTACATTCCCATGGGTCTATAAATATGTCTCCACTCGTCTTCCCCATTTTACTTTCATGTTCAAGCTTTCGCAGAGAGAAAATGTAGAGTCCAAGAACTTTACTTAGCTAGTTAGATATAGTAATTATAGTATTATCTTTATGATTGTGGATTTTTGGTTCAGACCGGGATTTATTTGGACACTCGTAGTAGTACTTGTAGATTTTCTAAGTTTAACCTATAGTTTAAGAATATTAATGTTAACCTAAGGTTTGATTAATATGGCTGATATTGAGGATAATATTTATTATACTATAAGGTTTAGATAAGAACCAATAGGATTTTAAGCACATGTTATGTATGGGTGATTAAGGATTAAGTATTTAGAGGATTAAATTTAATAAGGGTAAAATTTGAATGCCCTAAGGTCAGTTAGCAGCTTTGAATACGTTTGAGGGCTTAGTCAAGGCTGTTTACTCAATTTGAATTAAGCTAAAAATGTGTAATTTCGTGTTTAAATAATCAGCGTATGCCGATATATCACAGCTATAGGGGGCGATATATCGCAGCACGTAGATACGGAAAACACGAAACGATGCACGTTTTCCTCGGGCATAATGGTCCAGGCGATATATCGCCTATAGGGGGTGATATATCGCCTCCTTCAGCATATTTTGAATGTTTTTGAAATCATTTTCCATTCAACCCTTCAACCTCTTGATAAGTCCAGCACCTTTCTGAACGAGTCTTCAGCCTCTGCTGAACAACAATTCAAATTATTTTCACCTAAAAAGCCATTATTTTTATTCAAGTAAAATTAAGATCCTTTCATTCCTAAACTCTATAAATAGGACCTAGTACCCAGCCATTATTCATCTTTTGCTCTAAGTTCAGAGGCTGCAAGCTGCTAGGTGAGTGTGAGAGTGTAAACACTTGGGTTGGGAATCATAAGCTTGATCATCACAAGCTTATCAAACACTTGGGGAAGTAAGGTTTTATAGTATTTCGGTTCGAGCTTTAGATCGGTCTTATAAGTCTTCAAGGTATTTCCACACTTTAGTTCATTGGTATTATATTATTTTCTTTCTCATAGTCTTCTACTCAGCCTTCTAACCTTAATCTTTATTTTGGTTAGGAAATCTAAGAACTTGCACATAAGTTTTTGGTAAGTATTTTCTCAATGGTTTAGTCCTCCCATTCCTTTCATTTCTCTTCTTCACTATACTCACTCTTTTTCAAATGGTTCTTAGGAGTGTTCCAAAGTCCCAACTCTGTCCTCTTATCCTGGTAATTTTGGTAAGGAAAATAGGATAGAATCTATATGTTATATGCTTATGTTATCTTATGTTTTTATGTTATGAAATGTGTTATGTATGTATGTATGTAGACTTGGGCATATGACCCATATGACTAACAAGCCCCAAATAGATTATGGGCATATGACCTGCTTAGCTAGTAGGACCCCACTAATCTAATGGGCATATGACTTGTTTAATCTATGGGACCCCAAGTAATAATGGCCATTATAGTATGTGTATGATAGAAGTGTTATGTTATGTTTTTTTTTATGTTTCTTATGAAATTTATGTATAGTTTATATGAACTATGTGGTAGATTTTCCTTGCTGGGCATTAGGCTCATTCCTTTTTGTTTATATGTGCAGGAAAATAGCTATAGTGGCGGGAAAGATTCGTGGATGCTTGGGGAATGTGTATCGGTGATGAATGGATTCAAGGTGTCGAGAGTTCGATTTCGAGGATGAAGTCTTTTATTTATGGTTTATGTGTATTTTTCCGCACCTATTTATGTAATCTCTTTTCATTTCAATTAAGATATGTTTTCTTTTTAAAACAATGGGATCCCATATCCTGCTTTGAGTTTATGTAAGTTTAAACATTGGTTTTTACAAGTTTTTAATAAAGTATGATCTTTTTCACTTGCAATTTCTATTAAAGATTAGGGTCTATGTATTGTTTTTGTTAATGGTCCAAAGTCTAGAGTAGTTGGGTCATTACAGAAAAGATGAAAAAACCAGAAAATTTTACCCAATTCTTGCATGTTCTCCAAGCCAAGAAGACACGTTGGACTCTTTGACTCCGTGAGATCGTTTTTGCAACCGCTTATTCGGTCATCAATCTCTATGTTTTCGCCGACTGCATTGTGTAAGTCTCTGTTCATAGCTTCGTATGCCCGTATATTTTTCATGCATGTTTGTATTGTTGTACTGTTAGTCCCTTCACTAGTTTTGCACATTAGAGTGTTTTAGTAAATATTAGTCTTAAGTTCTGATATCACGGGTTCCAAACCCAGATCATGTGTAGAAGGCCCAAAAATGGTTCTTTTACAGAGTTTTTGAATTTCGGATGACATATCTTGCACACCAAGATATTGGGTACAGAATTAGGGTTTTATAAATTGCACGTTTCCCAAAAATATCATTTTTTGAGTAACTGCCAACTTTTTTCCCTGAAATATCGGGATCTTAAAAAATGAATCCACCTTCCTTTCTTTTTGTGGAATATATGCTCCGTGACTGGCCTCGTCTTTTGGATCGAGTTTGCCTTGTAGCCTCGATTATTCGAGCTTAGATCATCTTGATTTTCATTTTTAACTTCTTGTTCGTCTGGCCCTCACCCTTTTTTCTCTTGCTAGATGCCGCAGAACTCACAAAAGCGGTGGGGGTCAAAGCTCGCAATTCCTTATTCCCTGAAGGCTCCAAGCCCGGAATCACCTTTCACCTGGAACCAACGTCTGATTCGGGAGCACCAACTAAGGTGCGAGCAAGAAGATACCCGAGATCATTTTCGACGTCAAATCGACGAGGTCGACAAGGGAAAAAGGAAGAGACTTAGGGTCGCCGTATACCCAGACCCAGACTCTGAGCCCAGACCAATTCCTATCGATCCCACTCTTAGAGTGATAATTGCCTTCAAGTCGGGGGACCTTTAATTTTTACTGATGGGAGAACCATCGAACCCCCCTTCAACCTCACAGTCGACCTCCACTCCTACCTCGAAGAGAGAATTCTTCGAGCACTGCTGGAGCTCGATTTCTTCATTACGGTAGATCTCCAACATCTTAGCCCTTCACAACATTGGATTATCAGGCTCGCTCAGGTGTCGAGCTCCGTCATCCCACAAGTGAAGTTGCCATGCCCTGGGAGATGGGAACCTCGACAACAAGCTGAAGTATGTGGCCTGGAGCCAGGAACACATGAGGGCAGGGGCTTTACTGCCCTTAAAGTCCTTTTTCAAGAACTTCACGGACTTTGTTGGGCTCACCCCTTTCCAGCTCAACACCAATTCGTACACGGTTTTGTCTGCCATGAGGTCGCTTTACCACGAGCTAAAGTGGGAAGGACCTTCACCAAAGGAGATCCTGTATCTCTTTTGTTTGAAAAGCAATCCCTCCCGAGCTCAGGGAGGGGACGGCTTCTACTACCTCTCGAGCTATCCCAAAGAGAAGAAAATATTTGAGGATCTACCCAACCATCCCCCAGATTTCAAGAAGGCTTTTTTTTTGGACGGATGGCTTGCCTCCTTCCAGACACTACTCGTTCAGGCAAATTTGTAAGTACCTAAAAAATTTCTTTTTTTTTGTGCTCGAGTTTTTGTTTAAGCTCGCGCTTAGTCATAATATGTTCATTTTCCCAGCCAACTACCATCGTCCCACTCCCACCAAGGAGATGAAACAGCACAAGGAGGCTTTGCTCCAGCTTCCCTACGGTAGGAGGTCCCTCTCCTGTGTCCTTCATGAAGATAAACTCTGAGCCTGCGGCCTCCTGGAGAAGGATCAGTCCACATTCGACTGGTTCAAAAAAAATATACCAAGTGGGAGTTTGTGTCTCTCCCAACTGGCAGCCTTCCTCTGAGGAAAAATTCCAAGTCGCCATCCCCAGTTCGACGTCACAAGTGCTCGCAATCGGGGAACGAGGCCAATGATGAAACCTCAAGCTCGAGCTCGAGCGACAGAGGTATGGTCATCCTTAGCTCGGAATTATGGTCTCCGTCACTACTTAAGCATAAGCCTGACAAATTAATGTTGTGTAAGGATGATAGGGACCATTTTTATGTATTGTCCTGGGTAGACGAGAGGGTTCATAGGTTCGATAGTTGGCTCAAGAAGTATGACACTATGTATAGTCTGAATGAGGTATGGAACGGAATACTCGTTCAATATGGGACAAACGACTATAGAGACCTCTCGAGGTTGACTTCCACGTATAGGGAAGATACTCCCCCCACCTCCTCTGAAGATGGGAGAATTACGTGATCGCCGAGATCAAGCTCGGGGGAGAGTTCCAGTTAGGTTTCCCTCTACTTGTCTTTTTATTCCTTTCCTGTCTGCACCATGCTAACTTTTTTGTCTTGGAATATCTTATAATGTGGTGTAACTGTGCAGGTGCTATGGACTCTGACCTTGACACCGTGCTTGCCAGTGGCGAGGGGGGCCAGATGAGTAAGCGCCCGAAGGGCTCGCGAAAGTCAGATTGACCTGCCAAGGTCCTTAAGAGGACCGAGAAGACTCCACCTCCACTAGCTCCAACTGTTACAAGCCCAGCTGTGGATCCGAATCCTCAGGTCAAAGCGTCCACTACGGTCGAGCTCCAACCTCCTCCGATCATGGTTCATTCAACTCTTGGCCTACCTCCGAAAAAGCCCTCAGCCTCCACAACATGCATGTTGTCGATTTCTACTCACGTCGATGAGTATGCAATCGACAATGCTGTCGGGACCCACGGGGCTACACTTGGCTCAGACATTCTGTCCCGAGTGGGCCAGAGTTTTGGTGGTTTTGACACCCCTCACTGGCAATTTTTGAACAATGCTTGGGACTGCAACACACTTTATGACAAGAGTATTGAGATTACTGCTGCGGTAACTTCCCTCATCTTATTATTGGTTGTACTTGTACTTAGTGTATGTTCTAATTTGATTTCTTTGTGTGTGCAGGCTCTTGCTGTCTCTGCTCAACTTAATTATAAGTTGAACAATGAGGTCCATTCAAGCATGTCCTATACCCAAGAGCCGAAGGATCTCCAACTCAAGCTCACTAACGAGCTTAAGGCCGCAAAGGCAAAGATAGAGGCTGAAGCAGAACAAATAAGAGCCAAGACAGTCGAGCTCGAGAAGGTGAATGCCCAGCTCGCGTAGCTTGAGAGGATCAATGCCAAGCTTGAGGAGGAGAAGGCGGGCACTTTCGAGATAATGGAGGGTGAAAAAGATTGCCTCCTTGCAGAGTTTGAGGAAAAGAAGGATCGAGCAGTCAACCTTGCCATGTATAGGATCTGGGCCAGTAATGCCGATCTCGATACTAGTTTCTTAGGTTCTTTCGAGACAAAACTCATGGGCAAGTGGCAAGCTCGGCTCAACGAGGAGAAGGCTGCTCGGGAGGAGGCAGAGAGAGCCAAGGAGGATGCTGAGAAGGCTAAGGAGGATGCTCCTCCCTCCTAAGTCTCTACCTGGGGCTGCGTCCCTTCAAATATTTTGTACTCTATTTTTTATGCCCCTGGGGCCACGACAATTTATATCTCGTTTAAGAGCTATTTTTTCTTTTGTTTATGATATTCGCGTTTGACTTTGCTTTAATATTTTTGCTTTTTATTTCTTAAGTCGAAATATTTCAAGCAATTCATATTAAGTGTCCTTAAGTCTGTTTATTCACACAAACATGTGGTGGATTTTAAGCTCAAGCTTCGATGCATTCATGCATAGTTTACTCGACGTATCTGTGTCCGATCTCGTTATTTGTCAAGGTCGAAAGTTACTTTTACCATGCACCCGAAGGAACTTATATGGCGTGTAACATAGGTGGTTTAGTTATATCTTGCTTTTTTAGTCACTTTTCCTCGTCCTTGGTAACTCCCCAAGGTTATGAGGTCGAAACTATCTTTTTGCAGGATATTCCAGCCTCGATCTCGACTTAGCTTGAAGTGGGTTATGTTCCAACTTACTATCGATTAGTTTTAGTTGGTTCGGTCCAAACCTATTAAGGTCGTGTTTGGTTTGTATTCCATACACTTATATTCTTGATCTAGTTATATCTATATCACATATTTGGTTACATCCAAACACTTTTATTTTTTAATAATTTTGTTATGTCCAAACTATCTTGGCTCGCGCATTTGGTTACATCTAAACATTTTTATTTTTTAATAATTTGGTTATGTCCAAACTATCATAGCTCGCGTATTTGGTTGTATCCAAACACTTACATATATTTTTTTTAATAATTTGGTTATGTCCAAACTATATTAGCTTGCGTATTTGGTTGTATCCACACACTTATATGCTTTTAATAATTTGGCTACGTTCAAACTATCTTAGCTCGCATATTTGGTTATATCCAAACACTTTTATGCTTTTCGTATATGCTATTTTATTTTTTCAAGTCGACGGTATATATATACCACTAATGCCCCCCTTAATATCCTATGAGTGTGACCATAGGTTATTAAATCAAGAGAGTTTGCAAAAAATACAGCATAATCAAACGAAAGGGAGGTTTATTCGAAGTTGAACAATTTATTAACAGAAACATAGCAAAGAAAAACAAACATGGTTACAGGTATCATTGTTCCTATACTATTGATAGTAAGGTCGCAAATGTTCGCCATTCCATGCTCGTGGTACCAAATTCCCATTCAACCTTGCCAACTTGTAGACGCCAGGTCAGATAACTGATTCGATCTGATAAGTTCCTTCCCAATTAGGCCCAAGCACGCCACCAGCTGGGTCTCGTGTTCCCAAGAACACACGCCTCAGCACCAAATATCCTACACCGAATTTTCTATCTCGAACTCTTTATTGAAATACCGGGTAGCTCGCTATTGGTATGCAATATTTTTTAGTTGAGCCTCATCCCTTCTTTCTTCAATCAGGTCGAGGCTTACTTCGAGCTACGATTGGTTCGAGGCTTGGTCATAAGCATGGGATCGAATGGTGGGTATTTTGACCTCAATTGGCAGCATAGCCTCGCATCCATATGCTAGAGAAAAAGGGGTATGTCCCGTTGAAGTACAGGTTGTGGTTCGATATGCCCAAAAAACTTGGGGCAACTCTTCAGGCCATTTCCCTTTAGCTTCTTCCAAAATTTTCTTCAGAGAACTCTTCAGGGTTTTGTTTACAGCCTCGACTTGGCCATTCGCTTGGGGATGGGCCACGGAGGAGAAAATTTTTATTATCCCATTTTTCTCGCAAAAGTTGGTAAACAAGTCGTTATTGAATTGAGTACCGTTATCGGACACTATCTTCCTTGGCATCCCATATTGACACATGATATTTTTTACCACGAAGTCCAAGACTTTTTTCGAGGTAATTGTCACCAGAGGCTCAGCCTCGGTCCACTTCGTAAAGTAATCTACTGCGACTACTGCGTATTTGACTCCGCCTTTGCCAGTTGGCAACGAGCCTATGAGGTCGATTCCCCAGACCGCAAATGGCCATGGGGAGGTCATCATAGTTAGCTCAGAAGGTGAAGCTCGAGGGATTGTGGTGAACTGTTGACACTTGTCGCATTTCTTGACATAATCAAATGAATCTGCTTTGATGGTAGGCCAGAAGTATCCTTGGCGTATGATTTTCTTGGATAGGCTATGCCCCCAGTGTAGTCTCCATAGAATCCTTCATGAATTTCTTCTATGATCTTCTTAGCCTCGGGTGGAGTCACACATCGGAGTAATGGCATATAGTATCCTCTTCTATATAGCCTTCCATCCACAATGGTGTACCTGGGGATCTGATACATTAGTTTTCGAGCCTTGGTCCGTTCTTCTAGGAGAATGCCGATTTCAAGGTACCTAATTATCGGGGTCATCCAGGTTGGCTCGGAGTTTATCATGCAAACATCTTCCTGTTCAGGCTCGGTTATACTGGATGTCGATAGATGTTTGATTGGCACGACATTCAGCTCGTCGACCTCGGTGGATGTGGCGAGCCTAGCTAAGGCGTCTGCATTCGAATTTTGCTCTCGGGGAACCTGCTCTATCGTGAAAAATTTGAAATGCTTGAGTACCTCCTTCGCTTTTTCTAAATATACAGCATTCTCGTCCCGCGAACCTGATATTCCCCTAAGATTTGGTTGACCACCAACTGGGAGTCACTGTAGCAATGTATCGCCTTAGCCTTGAGTTCCTTTGCTATTCGAAGTCCTGCCAATAGAGCTTCGTATTCAGCCTCGTTGTTTGACGCTTCAAAGTCAAATCTCAAAGCGGAGTGAAATCGACTTCCTGCTGGGGTGATTAGTATTATTCCTGCCCCCGACCCATTTTCATTGGAAGACCCATCAACATAAAGTTTCCACAGCTCGCGGGCTGGGGTTATAACTTCATCGTTAGTCACTCCAGTGCATTCCACTATGAAGTATGTCAAGGCTTGTCCTCTTATGGTTGTCCTCGGATGGTAGGAGATCTCGAATTGTCCGAGTTCAACGACCCATTTTAGTAATCGACCCGAGGCTTCTGGCTTGGATAAGACTTGTCTTAGTGGTTGATCGGTCAACACGTGGATGGGGTGCGCCTGGAAGTAAGGTCGGAGCTTTCGAGATGAGTGGATTAGGTTGAGATCCAACTTCTCCATTAAGGGGTATCTCGATTCTGCCCCCAGTAACCTTTTGCTAACATAGTACACAGGGTTTTGCACCTTCTGTTCTTCTTGGACGAGCACGGCGCTAATGGTGTGCTCGGTCGTAGCAAGATATAGGTACAAAACTTCTCCTGTGATAAGTTTCGACAAGATGGGAGGCTCCGCGAGGTGCTTCTTGAGCTCCTAAAAAGCTAGCTCGCATTCTTCTGTCCACTTGAATTTTTTGCCCACCCCCTCAAAAGGTTGAAAAATGGAAGACAACGGTCTATAGACTTTGAGATAAACCTACTCAGTGCCGCCATCCGTCCAGTCAAACTTTGGACATCCTTATGTTTTCGAGGTGAGGGCATGTCAATTAGAGCCTGGATCTTGTCTGGATTAGCCTCTATTCCCCTAGCATTCACAATGAAATCCAGGAACTTCCCTGACGACACTCCAAAAGAGCACTTCTGGCGGTTGAGCTTCATGTCGTACCTCCGTAACACGGCAAAGCACTCCTCAAAGGTTATCCATATGTGTAACGCCCCAACTCTAGGGACCGTTACAGTGTGCCTTGTAAATAGTGCTAAACTCGCTAATCGAGTCATTTGGCCAAAATCGTGTAACTAAGTATGATTAGCGGTTTAGGGATTAAAAATTTTGGTTAAGATATAACGTTTCATTAGAACGTTTATTATATACATTGGGATCCCAAAAACATAATTTAGAGGTCTATTACAAGAAAATATTTACAACAGGCCGATCTAAGCGGCAAAATAGGGTTTAACCCTAGTTCCTCCTCAAACCTCGGCCGTGATGGTCGAGCAGCTGCATATGTACACCTCGTCACCTAAGCTCTCCAACTCAAGGATGGTCCAGCTTTCTTTTACCTTTACCTGCACCACATAGAACCCATGAGCCGAAGCCCAGCAAGAAAACTCAATATGCTCATGAACAGTAACAACATGTCATCAAATCATAAGGCACACGCCTAGCAGATATAGCCCTAGCCAAGCAGGCAAGAAAAACCACGTAGCAATGGGTATCCAAGATAAAGAATCCTGCCCTCCTGAATGGACGACTATCAAGTCAGTCTCAATCAGATAAGTGATTTAACACTGGTGGTTCTGGTAACCATATCGGGTTGATAGCCCTGGATAAAAGATAGATGATTGATAAGTCCATCTCGGTCAGATGAGTGATAAGTCTATCCCGGTCAGATGACTGATAAGTCCATCTCAGTCAGATGACTGATAAGTCCATCTTGATTAGATGACTAATAAGTCCATCTCAAAGGTCCCATACCCTCCTAGCCATGTGACAAGTAGTCACCTAGGCCTTAGGCCCTGACTCTAGTAACTAGTCTTAGACTAGGCAAGCGCTTATAATTTTCATTGACCTTCAGGTCGGTCCAGCATTAATACCCCATATGAGTCATTCAACACTGATATCAATTAGATCTAATCTTCATTTGGCTCGGCGTTGATGACCCTATGCCATTTCTGACTCTTAGGTCAGTAAAACACGACCAGTGTTCAACCCATTGTGAACTTGACTAGTAAACCACAGCTTCACAGATGGATCTAACACCATTGCCGATTCTGACTAATAAGTCAGTGCCATACACAAGTAAGCCATGCCACCAAACATATATCATATGTCAAATATCCAAATAAAGGGCATTCAGCATGCTTACTCAATAATTACTAGCACAATTAGGACCATGCATAAACACAGAGGCTCAAGCTCTGAACAATATCATACTCAGTATACAAAGCATGTCCTTATCACATGTTTCTCGTGCATCATTTACATCATATTTAACCACTTGACATGCCTCAACAATAATCATGCATGCCACATTTAATAATTCAACATGCATCAATAATAACCATGCATGTCATATATACACAGGGTGCAGTTTTCTTACCTCCGGTTCGAGCGAGAATTAGAACAAGAACGACCCTTGAGAACGATCGATCCTTAATCCTTTAGCGGTCACCTAGTCATAACCAAAACAATCTCCAATTAATGAAAATCACCAAAGATAGGGTCTTAACCTAAACCCCACTCTTGGGACCTCGAAACATGCTCACACGGTGAGTAGATTCGATCTCGGGCCTTAAGGATTGAAACCCCAAGCCAAAAACCCTTAAAAACACCCAAAACAGGGTTCTGAAGAAACAGAGTAGCGCTACTCAATAGCGCCACAGCGCTATACTCAGACCCAAACTGCCCTAACTGAAGCCCTGTGTAGCGCTATAGCGCCCTCTGATGGGCGCTGTAGCGCTACCCTTAGACTGAGCCACCCCTGAAACTTTCTTCTTCGATTCCTTCAATTCTAACTCGATTCCAATGCTTCCAAATCCCAATTTTGGTGCCAAATGAACCCAAAAACCATCCTCACATGTCCTAGGCACCACAACCCCAAAACCGTAGCCAAAACTCCAATCAATTCCCAACTTTCCAACCCAAAAACCAGCTGGAACTTAACTTAGAAAACAGAGCAAAATCAAGAGTTCTAGTGGCTAAAAACTCACCTCAATCTCAGCAACACACCCTCTTCAATGGTGGAGCATAACCCTAGCTTATCCCAGCTTGGTTCCTTGGCTTGATTCCTCAAACAAAGCTTGAAAATCCAAAGAGAAATGAAGAAGAAAACCTATCGGGAGAGAAGGAGAAAAGAGACTCTGGTTTTGTTACTCTTCTACAGCCTTAATGGCTGATATAAATCTCTTAGGGTGAAAAGACCTAAATGACCTTAGGTCTAAAATAAAACCTTAACAGCCACCAAGGGCAAAACCGTCCTTTCGCACCTATTTCATTAATCACAATTAACACCCTCCAATTCCCGCTATTCTCAATAACCTCAAACACCAATAATCCATATCACATTACCCTTTAATTCCTGGTAATGCTCTAATCATTAAATTCACCCCGAGACTCACCCCGAGCCTCGAACTTAAACCCGTTATGACTAGACCGAACACTTGCATTCCATGATCGTCTCATGCCGAATAGCTCGAACCAATCCACCTTATAATGTGGCTATATTAATTAATCACAAACATGCACCAAAATACACAATTACGCCCACAACGGCCAAATTACCAAAATGCCCTTATAATTATAAATACTCTCATATGCATGCATTTATCATCATATAATAATATAATTCACACTAACATGCATATAGTCATTTAATATCATAATAAATCAATTATGGCCCTCCCGGCCTCCTAATCAAGGTCCTAACCCTTATTAGGTAATTCAGGGCATTACAACATGGTTACTGTTATCTTTTTATTTAACTAACATATCATCAACATAAACTTCCATGTTATTACCTATATGTTCGGAGAACATCACGTTTATGAGCCGTTGGTAAGTGGCTCCAACATTCTTTAGTCCGAACGGCATGACATTGTAGCAATACAGTCCTTTGTCTGTCACAAAACTCGTATGGTCTTGGTCTGGGGCATGCATGGTGATCTGGTTATATCCAGAATAAGCGTCCATGAATGACATAAGTCCATCCCCAATTGTGGCATCTACGAACTGGTCGATCCGAGGTAGGGGAAGCAGTCCTTAGGACAAGCCTTATTGAGGTCTGAGTAATCAATACAGGTACGCCATGTCCAGTTAGGTTTCGGAACTAGCACCGGGTTGGCCACCCAATCGGGGTAGAAGGCATCTCGTATGAATCGGTTTGTCTTTAACCTATCGACCTCTTCCTTTAGGGCCTTCTTCCTGTCGTCGTCCAAGAGTTTGCACTTTTACTGCTTTGGGGGAAAGCTCTTGTCAATATTTAGAGCGTGGTTTACTACATTCAGATTTATCCCTATCATGTCCGAATGTGACCACGCGAAAACATCCTGGTTCCTTTTCAAAAAGCAAATTAATTGTTATTTCGTTTCTTCCGGAAGATTTTTCCCTACCTTCACTGTCCTCGAGGGGTCTACTTCTTCAAGCTTGATCTCTTCGAGCTCTTCTAATGGCTCGAGGTCAACTCTTTCCTCTATTCTCGGATCAATTTCTTCATCTATCTCGAAGATTGTCCCATCTTTATTCTAAATTATGACAAGTGTTTGTGCACTTTTCTATCTCTTTCCTCTAATGGAAATGATATAGCATTCCCTTCCTGTGAGCTGGTCTCCTTTCAGTGTCCCGATGCCACTAGAAGTCGGGAACTTGATGGCCAAGTGCCTCATAAACAAAACTGCCCCCAGCCCTACTAGGGCGGGTCTCCCGAGCAGCACGTCATAGGCCGATGGTAGATCCACTACTACAAATTCCATCATCTTTGTTGTCAAGACCAGGAAGTCTCCCAAGGTTACACGGAGTTTGATGGATCCCATACAGGCAATCCCTTCTCCTGAAAATTCATACAACATCGTTGGACAGGAATTTAGGTCACAAAGCATGAGTCCCATCTTTTCTAAGGTAGCCCTATAGAGGATATTCACTGAGCTCCCGTTATCAACCAGGACTCGGTGAACCCTCTTGTTCACGAGCTGAAGGGTGATAACCAGTGGGTCGTTGTGAGGAAACTGCACATGAGACACATCATCCTTAGTAAAATTGATAGGTTAAGATTCAACCCTCTGCTGTTTTGGAGCTCTGGGTTCGGGTTCGTAAAGGGACCCGTGGCCAGTTTTCAGTTCATTCACGTATCATTTCTGGGCATTCCTGCCCGATCCCACAATATGCGGTCCCCCTGAGATGGTTACGACATCTTCTCCATCAATCGGAGGGGGTCGCTCGTCCTCCCTTGCTCAGGAGTTGATGTTCTGGACAGACAGTGCTGCTACTGCCCTATGGCTGGTAGAAGCCTGATTGGGGTTTTGGTTTCTTACATATTGCCTGAAATACCCTCTCGAGATCAGGCCTTCAATCTCGTCCTTCAGTTGCCTGCATTCATCGGTTGTATGTCCGATATCTCTATGAAATCTGCACTATTTGCTGGAGTCTCTCTTTGCTTTTTGGTTCCTCATGGGGTCCGGACGCCTGAAAGGGACCTGGTTTTCATTAGCCAGGTAGATATTCTCCCGAGACTCATTCAGCTCGGTATACACTTTGTACATGGAGAAATATCTTTCCCCTTTCTTCTTCTTTCCCCCTTTCGCCTCGGGATTATTTCCTTCATTCTTCTTCCTCTTAGAAGGGTTATCCACAGGGGGTTTTGAGGTTGTATGATCCGCCGAGGTCGAGGTAGAGTTTACGCTTGTTGTTGTAGTTACGGGCTGAGAGGCCATATTCAGTGCTGACCTCGCCTCTTCTACATCAACAAACCTCTGAGCTCTTCGATTGAACTCGGTTAAGGACCTCACGGGTTTCCTCTGCATATCTTCCCAGAGAGGGCTTCCAGGCATTACTCCGGCTCGAACAGCCATTAAATGGCCGCTGTCATCTACGTCACGAGCTCAGGAAACTTCCAAATTGAACCTAGTAAGGTAACTTTCCAATGTTTCATTCGGTTGTTGTCGGACATTGGTCAAGCCAGACGCCTCGGGTCTTATTCCAATCATGGCTCTAAATTGCTTCTTGAAATCTCTAGAAAATTGATCCCAAGAAGCAATCAAATGCCTCTTATATTTTTCGAACCAATTTTTTGCTGGTCCTGTGAGGGAGGCTGGAAATAGCATGCATCTGAGCTCGTAGCCCACATTACTCGCTCTCATAATTGTATTGAATGTACTCAAGTGACTGTATGTATCGGAATTCCCATCAAATGGTGGGACATGAGGAATTCGGAATCCTTGAGGAAATGGGGTGTTGGAAATATGGGGGGCGAAGGGCTCGAGTTCCTCGTCGAACTCTTTGTCCCGATCCCGACCTCGTTCATTTTGTAAGAGCCTGAACGCTATTTCCAGTTGTTCGATCCTTTCTTGGACTGGATCCATGGGGGGTCTGACTTGAAACTGGTTATCGTTGATCACAATTCCAGCTTCGCGCCTCCGCATAGGATTCTTATGTCCATTGAGGTGTCCCTCAAGTCTGGGTTCGAAGGGTTATCATTACCCCGATTCTGGTTCAGGTGTTCCCGTAAATCTGGGTGATCCCTTCGATTCCCAGTATTTCTGCGTCCCTGGTCATACATACTGACCGATCTAGTGTCTCATGAGCCTTCACTGATATGGCTCGTCGCGCGGTTGTTTTGAGATGGGTTCCTTTCTGTTTGTCTCGTCTAAATAGTGCGAGACCAAGACATTTGGCTTCTCGTGGGTTGGGCACCTCTATGCCCCCTAACAGTCTCACCATTCCCATGTTTTTGCCTAGCTCGCCTTTCCCTTCACACAGAGTCGGTTGCGTGTTTCTCCGAGTTGGTGAGGGATACCTTATCGACGATGGTGGGTGCCTTATGGGTGATGGTGGCTGCCATCCATTACGGGGCCTAGAAGGTCCCGAGTTTTCCTGTGCTGGTTCAGGAACATTCTGCGTGTTACTATGATTTTGGGTACGAGCCTCTGTGGAGGCACGGTTATTCCCAATCTCGGCTGGTACCTCAGCAGTTGAGTTGGAAGGAGTTCCAGCCCGGGTACTTCTCCGGGGCCTTGAGGGAGCTAGCTGTTCTGCAGGTGGCAGAGGTTGCTCCGTTCTTCGGGTGGCAGCATTTTTGCGAGGTCGCCCATGAGGCCTGCGTGGTGGAACATGAACATCTCGTGGAGGCGAAGCTCGGGTCTCCGGCGGAGGCGGGGGTTGAGCCGCCTGCGCCTCGACAGCCAATCTGGCCAGCTCCTGATTACGTTTCTTGGCCTCCTCCAACTGCTATCTTAGTTGACAAATTCAAGCTCCACAATAGGGAAATATCGTTTAGGGTCGTAGTACATGTCCTCATCATCCCTGGGGGCCAGTGGTGCCGGTGGTCCTCGAGAGTCAGAGGACCCACTCCTCTCAACAGGGTCTGAATTCATCATAGGCTACTTCCCAAGGCGGTAGGGGTAGTCAGCTTCCTCTAAGATTTCCTTCTCATGAACATTGGGATCATTCGCGGGCATAGTTGATTTAGGGAGGCTTCTTCGACTGAATAGACTCACGTACGAACTACTTAATGCTCTCAATGAAAGCACCAAACTGTTGACGCCATTTTTCGTCAACTTAAATCGCAGAACAATTAAACAATGTAAACTATGAAGCGAATGGATGATAAAGAGGAACAAGAATATTTTTACGTGGTTCAGCAGTTAATTCTGCCTAGTCCACGAGTCTGTGTTATTAAGACTTGGAGTTTTCTGGAAATTCTTCAGAGATGAATTACCCAGAGCTTTCTCTCTCAAGCCTTTAGAAATAGAACCTTTACAAGTGGTCATTCCTCCTCTATTTATAGGGGAGGTTATAGAGTTCATTCACACATATTTCGGGATGATATTTTGTGTATCAATTCAAATAATGACACTAAATGCAAAATTTCCTATATAAATGGAAACGTTCCATAAGAATCGGGAACGGATAACAGATTAAATGATATCCCTTAAATAATGGGATTACACAACAATAAATATGTTCACACATAACGGGCTATCCCAAGTGACTCATCAGGTCTTCGAGATCAGCAATCGGCATTGTGACTATCAAGACTTATGGAACTGTTGCGAACTTTCCACCCTACTTCAAGACATGCTTGGAGTAGATAGATATTGTCGAAGCTGTCACACTCGAGCTTGCATTTCCCCAGCTCGGACTGTTTTATCTAAAGACAATCGGCAATTGATGTATCCCAATGTCGCGCCATTTCGAACTCAAAAAGTATCTCGAGGTTACACACCTTCGAGGTCGTTGTTTTACTTCAGAGATTTTACAGCGGGACCATATAATGTTTTCATACATTTCGAGCTCACACTTGACGAACCCAGTTTTCGAGGTCATAACCTCTGGTCTCGAATTCTGGGTGTAACAACTTATAATTTAACATGTTTACTTAGAAAATAACATTATAATTCAATTATCAAATTTATAAATTTAATGTGAGGAAAATCTAATTTAGATGTGGAAAAATATTCTTTTAATTATATTATTTTTAAGACTTAATTTTAAGTGGAACAAATTCATATGTAAAAAAATCCAATGATTATTTTTATAATTATTTAACTAAACTTTCAGCCATGTTTTAATTTATTTAAAAATCACAAGTAAAATAATTTCCCCATTTTACTTAATTAAAAACAAGGAAAATCATAACTATTAATATCAGCATTCATAGTAATAATAAAAATACCAATATTAATATTTTCATGGGTTAGGGTGTTAATTTATTTCAACATATACACAAAATTTCCTTTTATTTAAAAACACAACTTCACTTTTTCTTAAAATTCTAGCAACTATGTTTAACCTCAAAATCACCATTCTTATTTTTAAAATCTCACATTTTCTCAAAAATATAAAAAACAAAATCTGTAGATAATTATTTACACAAAATATCAATTCAAGACATCTTAAATTTTCCATTTAATTTCTTAAAACATCAAAACACTAGCAAAATTTATTTAAGCACTCAAAATATAATTCCCATCACATACAACATCATTTTTGCACAAAAATCAGCAAGCACATTAAATCATGGAATTCATTCTTTTCGTTATATTTCACAAAATTTCATGCTTATTTATGTAACAATATTCCAACACAAACCCTAGCATATTTCTACACCCTTTTTAATTATTTTAGATGTTACCATTTATTACACAATAAATCATCAACCACCTTGAAACATATTCACCACTCATAAACAAATAATCATCTTTGATCTTGTCCTAAAATATACTCTTAATATATTATTATCATGCAATTATTCCAAAGAAACAAAACCATCATAAATTCATTCAAGATCTTATGACAACCTATCATGATTTCTAAGATTAAATTGACATTAAAAATAAAATAAAAATGACCATAATTCTTTGAGCATCACCCAAGGCCGAAACACACTTAGCCAAAATAACTAATTTTTTTCATGTTATTTTTAAATACTCATCATCACTTTTCATAGATCACAATTTAAAACCTTTGTACACTTTCACATAAAAACTTTAAGCCAAAACATACCTATCATTTAACCATAGAAAAACTTTGAACAACATATCATAATCACCATATTTCAATAATCATCTCACTACACATATTTTAATACACAACCATAAGAATCAAACCAAAATACCATAAACCCATGCCCACGCCTAGGTCTATTTTCCCATGCATCAAAATATAAGAAAAAATATCCATCAATCCATGAAAATCATAACATTAGGGTTAGAGATTTGATACCTCTCTTGTTGTAAAATCAAGAACACAAATTGATCAACACCCAAGCTTTACCACCCCTTGTTCAAGCCTAGTGTTTTTTTTTAATGAAATCCACCATGAGAAGAAGAAGAGATCCAACAACACACAATAAAAACCATAGTCAATATTACTAGAAAAAGAAGAGAAAAATAACAAGCATAACACAAAGAAGGGATACCCTAGACTTGGTCTTCCCTTCTCCTTCTTTTTCCTTTCTTACTTCTTCTCCCTCTCTCTCTAACTCACGTCCCTCTCTCTCTCTCTAATTTCGGCAGCCACAAGAGCAAATGGCTCTTCTCCTCTTTCCTTCCCCCTTTATCCTTATTCTCTCACAATGGCTCAATCAAAATATAGGGTAAGTTTCCTATTTTCTATTTATTTTTCTTTTAATATTTATTTATTTTGATTTTATCTTTAATGGTAGGAAATAAAGGTGATAATACCCTTACCTATTGTACGCCCTAAATATCCACGAGTTATTAGCGAGCTGGAAAAGGACATAATCCTATCTACCATGTGGAAGCCACCTACCCGGAGCTGCTGTTACGAGTCTCTACCTCTTTAGCTCGAGGTAGCCAAAGGTTTAGTAAGAATACTCGAAGGCATCAAGTCAGCAATGTGGGCACCACGAGCTAGGAATACATCAAGCTCGAGGTACGACCTGGAGCTGACACGTCCGACCCATTATAAAGTCAACCACGCAATGTAAACGTGCACATATCAGACATCATGTGTCTACTCCATTCCTGAAATCTCGGACACGCAGCATAAACGTGCGTGTTTAGGCACCCCAAGACTGGTTTGGGCCATGCGGCCCATTATCCCCCTTACCTATTGATTAGACCACACTTCATTGTGAGGTTTTAGGAATTAATCATGAATGTCACAGAAGTGACATGATGGGTAAGAAGGTCACGGGATGACCCCCTTTGCCAACACCCAGGTGTACTCTTCCTATAAATATGGAGACCCTGGGCATTGCAAATGGTTGGCTTCTAATTTGTAAAGGAACACCCTATAAGGAATACGAGAGATATATCAATAATATTGACTGGTGGACTAGAGGGATTTTAACCTTTGAACCACCTAAAAAGAGTAACGAGTTATAACCTTCCTTTAACATTATTCACATATTACGGTTCATCATTTGCACTAATCCATCCCATTTATTCATATAATTATCTGTTGCCGAAAAACCGCGTCAACAGTTTGGTGCTTTCATTGAGAGGATTTTAGATTGGTGCTATTGCAAAAAACCTAGCCATGGTGGTTACTCGCTCAAGGCATGGTAACGAAGCGGATCAACGTGATGGGCAGGAGGCCCACCATGTCGCCATATCCGATGAGCAAAACCCTGAGGTTCAACAGCGACCGGGAAAGCAGCCAGTGGGCCAAGACGACACTGGAAGTTCGGCTCCCGGGCCGCCCAATTCGAACCTGGATTTCTACACGGCGGTAGAAATGGAAAATGCACAGTTGAGGAGTTAGGTGGCGAAAGAAAACAAGCAGATCGAAGAAGTTCTGGCCCAATTACCCCCTCTTACAACCGACGCTAACGTCAGAAAGAGGCATGGTGGGACTCATAAGTCCCACTGGGGTAACCGGTTCAGGCCCAGTCGGTCGATCAGACCCTCGACATCAAATTCTACTCCCACGTCACACCACTAGGAAATTGTATTTGAGGAACTTCCTAGGGCCGATCAGCAATTCAGTCGATCGGTCCGGACTTCAAATCCTAACTCAATTCCACCCTCGAGTTCACCCAGGAGGGCCTGAGGCAACTCGTGAAGGAGATCCGGGGAGGGCTCACGACGACAACCCGCCCCGGCCAGCCGTCCTGCACCACGATCTGACCGCCGAGCGCAAGACACGAGGGATGATAGAGCGAAGCGGCCGCGACCTAGCTTAATTCTCCCTGATGGGACTAGGATCGCATCACCAGTTAGGCATCCCCAGTCACCAATAAGATACACATCTCCTCCCCGTCCAATCCGAGACATTCCGGCTCATGGGAGCAGCATAAGAAATACTCCTTCCGTCGGACCTTCCCATCGCATCCGAACGCCCAAGGAAATCCCGGATCCTCACCCTCAGCGGCGGGCTCCGAGTTTTTCAAATGGAAGTTACTGGACCGGGAGTAATCGAAGTGGCATGTCCAACGAAGACCTGCGCCATCGTTTGAGCTCAGCTCAAAGCCCTCGGGCCACCCCGAGGGCCGCCTCCGAGATCGCCTCAACTCTCAGAGGGGAGACCCAGCTAGACATGGTAGTCATGCTCACCAAGGGGAGCGTCTTTCGGAAGTACGTGACAGCAGGAATGTCCCACATAACCTATCTCAAGAAAGGAGGGACAATAACCCGCCTAACGCGTACAACGGAACTGGAGCTGTTGAACAGCCCCACAACAACAAAGGAAGCAAGGACCAAACCCTGGAGCGGCTGGCTCAGATGGAGGAGCTGATGAGGAAGCTCCTATCGGAAAAAGAAAAAGATGAGTACGACTCGGGGGACGAACTCGAGCTCTTCACTCCCAGCATAGCAGCCACGGCATATCCACCTGGTTTCTGTATGCCTCACTTGTCCAAGTTCAATGGAGACAGGGACCCGTCAGATCATTTCGGTATGTTCAACACCCTGATGATGGCCCACAACATCGGTCCCGAGCTGAGGTGTTTAATATTTCCTTCCACCTTGACTGGGCCAGCCAGGCAATGGTTCAAACAGAATAAAAAGCAGTCCATCAACTCGTGGAAAACCTTTTCTGCCGACTTCAAGAGGGCATTCCGAGCTTCTCAGGCCACCCGCGTCAAAGCCGACACCCTGGCAAACATAACACAGCAGCCCGACGAACCTTGGAAAGCATACCTGAGTAGATTCGTAAACGTCAGGGCTCGAGCCAGGGAAGCAGATGATAGTTCCAAACTTATGGCCTTGAGGACTGGGATCCTCGTCGGAGGCGGGCTCTGGGAAGAGATACAGAGAAAAGGTGTCAGCACCGTGAACGAATTCCTAAATAGGGCCCAGGGATGGATAAACCTGGAGGAGGCGCGAGCATCAGCCGCAAGAACCAGCCAAGCCCCTGAACAGCCCGCTGGAGTGGAAACGGATGTCGTAAAAATGACACAAGCCGTTACACAAAATAACCAGTTTGGTGGAGGCAAGAGAAAATGGAGCAGCGAGGGCGGCCAGCACGGCCCGAAGAAGAACAAGCCCGCAGAAAAATTTAAACCAATCTACGCGACTTACACCGAGCTCACAAACACTAGGGAGAAAATTTTCCTAGCAAACTCTGCTCGCCTCCCCTGGAAGAAGCCAGAGTCGTTGAAGCACCAGAAGGCTAAGCGAGACCCCTCCAAGTTTTGTCGATTCCACAACGACATTGGCCATAACACTGATGATTGTAGGCATCTGAAGGATGATATCGAGACTCTCATCAGAGCCGGACCCTTGGCTCAGTATGCGCAGAATAGAGTTCCCGCCAGTCAACCAACTCCAGAAGTTCCGATAAGTCAGCCCGGGTCTCGGATAAATTAGGACACCCCCCTCCTGTGATAGGAGGAGAGATCTCCACGATCTCCAGCACGAGCAGAGGTGCCCATAAGAGATATGTTAACGAAATGAAAGCTCATAACGGAGTGGAGTTCGTCCCAGAGCAGCATCTACCCAAACAACAACGATTGGAGAGGCAGCCAATCATATTCACCGAGGAAGATGCCAGTCACGTCCAGTTTCCTCATAACGACCCTCTGGTCATAGCCGCTCAGCTCGCCAACCAGAGAGTTAGGAGGATACTAGTCGATAATGGGAGCTCAGTGAACCTGTAGTTCCAGTATACGTTGGAAAAGAAGGGTTTATCTGTCACCGAGTTGAAAGCCACCTCCATGATGCCATATGGATTTTATGGAGAAGGGTCAGCAGCAATAGTAACAATCGAGCAAGTGATCACCTTAGGAGAGGGACCCCAGACCGTCTCAAAACTCCTCGAGTTCATGGTCATCGATTGTCCTGTTGTGTACAATGCTATTTTGGGCCGACCTACTTTGATAGCGTTCGAAGCAATAACCTCCATCCGTCACCTCGCGCTAAAATTCCCCTCTTCCACTGGGATATGCACTGTCCAAGGTGATCAGATTGCTGCCAGGGAATGCTATAGCATTTCTATGAGAGGAAATTCAAAACCCAAGCAGCAGACAATGACCATCCAGGGCGGGAGTGAGGAATCTCAAGAAATTGTGCCTAGTCCAGAGATTGAAAAACCTTAGAATGCCAGAGAGGAGGATATCATCTTAAATAATGATATCAACCCCAGAATAGGGGATGATAGATCCGAGCTCCAGGCCATCGAAGAGCTCGAGGAGGTAAATATCGACCCACAAGACCCCTCGAAGGTGGTGAAGCTCGGGAAAAATCTATGTAGCAAGAGGAAGGCGGAGCTGATTAGGTTTCTGCAAGAAAATCTAGATGTGTTCGCCTAGTCTAATGGAGACATGATAGGGATCAGCCCGAGCATCATCATGCACACCCTCCACTTGGATAAAAGCGTGCCTGTGAAATCCCAAAAACAAAGGCACCTAGGAACAACCCGAGCTGAGGCCCTAGAGGATGAAGTAGCCCGGTTCTTAAAGTGCGACTTTATCCGCGAAGCAAAGTTCCCGATCTGGGTCGCCAATCCTGTGCTGGTCCCGAAGCCCAATGGGAAATGGCGGACCTGCAACGACTTTTCCGATCTGAACAAAGCCTGCCCTAAAGATTGCTTCCCCTTTCCAAGGATCGACCAATTGGTAGATGCCATGGCGGGGCACGAGCTCATGTCTTTTATGGATGCATACTCGGGCTATAACCAGATCTCCATGAATCCAGCAGACCAGGAACACACTAGCTTCATGACCCCTACTAACATTTATTGTTACAAGGTCATGCCCTTCAGGCTGAAAAACGCCGGAGCTACGTACCAGAGGTTGGTAAATAGGATGTTTACCAATCAGATCGGGAAGAATATGGAAGTGTATGTTGACGACATGTTGGTCAAGTCGAAAACTGCCGATAACCATGTCTCCGATCTGGAGGAATGCTTTAAGATACTGAGAGGATACGGCATGAGGCTAAACCCCCAAAAGTGTACTTTCGGGGTCGCGTCGGGAAAATTCATGGGTTTCATTGTCAATACCAGAAGAATAGAAGCGAACCCCGATAAGATCAGGTCGCTACTCGAGATGCCCTCACCCCCGTTGCGAAAAGATGTTCAGAGTCTGACAAGAAGGGTGGCAGCCCTTAATCGGTTTATTTCTAAATCTACCGACAAGTGTTTGCCATTCGACAACCTGCTCCGGGGAAATAAAAAATTCTAGTGGACCGAGGAATGCGAACGCACCTTCCTCGACCTGAAAGCACATTTTGCCGAGCCACCCGTATTATCCAAACCAACGGCAGGGGAGCCTCTTTTCCTTTACCTAGCTGTCACGGAAGATGCAGCTAGCGCCGTATTAGTCCGAGAAGAAGACCGATCTCAAAAGCCAGTCTATTACATTAGCAAGAGGCTTCTCAGAGCTGAATCCCGATATCCATTGATGAATTCTGAGAAGATCCTGTAGAAGAGTCAGCTCAGGCCTCATGGAAGGTCTTCGTAGATGGCTCGTCTAACGAGAACGGCTCCGGAGCTGGAATCATATTGATATCCCCAGAGGGACATCGATTCCACTCGGCGTTACGATTCGGATTCAAAGCTTCCAACAACGAGGCTGAATACGAAGCTTTATTGGCTGGGCTAAGGGTCGCCCAGGAGCTGAGGGCCAGCTCCATCCAGTGTTACAGCGATTCCCAGCTCGTCGTAAACCAAGTGTTAGGGGAATACCAAGCACGGGGAACCAAGATGGCTGCTTACCTGGCCAAGGTAAATAAAGAGCTATCTGCATTTGAGCGCGGCTCAATCGAGCAGATACCTCGGGAGCAGAATGCCAACACAAACACCCTGGCAAAGCTCGCTACCTCTGGGGAGGCGGAGACTTTGGGGCTGGTGCCAGTAGAGGTCTTGGAAACACCAAGCATAGAGGAAGTTAGGGCGGAGGTCGAGATGATTGATGCTAGACCAACTTGGATGACTCCCATCCTCGAGTATCTCATAGCAGGAAAGTTACCCGAGGAGCGAAATGACGCAAGGTGGGTACTTTACCAGGCTCCAAGGTATACAGTGATAGATGGGATATCATACTGGCGTGGACACTCTTTACCTCTCCTACGGTGTGTTCTACCAAGCGAGGTGAAGACCATTTTGCAGGAGGTGCACGAGGGTTTTTGCGGAGATCACACTGGGGGGCAAAGCCTAGCCCTAAAGATACTAAGGCAAGGGTATTATTGGCCCACTTTGTCAAAGGACTCGATCTCCTATGTCAAAAAGTGTGACAAGTGCCTGCGATTCGCCACAATTGCCCGGGCTCCCCCGGTCGAGCTGAAGATGATCTCGTCCCCATGGCCATTCACGGTCTAGGGGATTGACCTGGTAGGTGCCCTCCCTACTAGAAAGGGAGGAGTTCGCTACGCGGTGGTGGCTATCGACTTCTTCACCAAGTGGGCAGAAGCAGAGCCCCTGGCGATGATCACTTCAAAGAGAGTCCTCGACTTCGTGGTCAAGAGTATTATCTGACGATTTGGGTTGCCAAAGAAGATCGTGTCGGATAATGGAACATAGTTCGATAGCGACCTCTTCACCGAATTCTGTGAGAGGCACGGCATTGTTAAAATCTTCTCCTCCGTGGCCTATCCCCAGGCCAATGGGAAGGTCGAGGCTGTCAATAAGATGCTAAAGGCAAGCCTTAAGAAAATACTGAATGAAGCCAAGGGAGTCTGGCCCGAACAGCTCCCCCAGGTACTATGGGCTTACCGGACCTCACATCGAACGTCGAGGGGTCATACTCCTTTCTCCCTAGCTTTCGGGAGTGAGGCAGTCCTTCCTGTCGAAGTAAAGGTAGCCTCGCATAGATTCCAGGCTTTTGACCAAGACCGGAATGAAGAATTGCTCTGTGTGTCCCTCGACCTAATTGATGAAAAACGAGAAGCTTCACAGCTGCAGCTCGCGCATTATCAGCAAAAGATCACTCGTTATTTCAACTCAAAGGTCAAGAAACGCGTCTTTAACGTTGGCGACCTGGTACTCAAAAGAGTCTTCCTGGCCGGTAAGGATCCCAAGGACGGAGTGTTGGGACCAAATTGGGAAGGGCCCTATCAAATAACCGAGGTCTTGAAAGAAGGAACCTACAAGCTAGCTCGGCTTAACAGAGAAGCAGTCCCACGGACTTAGAACGCTATACACCTAAAGAAATATTACCAGTAATATCTTTGTAAGGCTTAGTTAGAAAAGCCACTTTTGTTTATTAAGTAATAAGAGTTAATCTTTTTGCATTATTGTAAATGTTTGTGGATGTAATGTCAAGTAACCACGAAAGATCCTTTCCTGATTACTTGGGGGGCATATATCCTGGATATAACCAGGTCCGAAAACTTAGAAGTTAGTTCAAATTGATTGATCGATGTTTTTCTTAAAAAGCACGAGATATCGATAAAGGATTAACGCGAACTAAGTTTTGAAAATCAATGTCCTGGATACAACCTGGTCCTAAAGCTTAGAAGTTAGTTCAAATTGATTGATCGATGTTTTTCTTAAAAAGCACCAGATATCGATAAAGGATTAACGCGAACTAAGTTTTGAAAATCAATGTCCTGGATACAACCAGGTCCTAAAGCTTAGAAGTTGATTTAAATTGATTGATCGATGTTTTTCTTAAAAAGCACGAGATATCGATAATGGATTAACATGAACTAAGTTTTTAAATTAATGTCCTGGGTATAACCAGGTCCTAAGACATAGAAGTTTGTTCAAATTGATTAACAGATGTTTTTTCCTAAAAAGCATATGATGTCAATCATAACACCAACAGAAACTAAGTTCTCACCAAATGCGGTAAAGGGGAGTAACAATAAAGTTAAACCACAAATATATATAAATAGATTAAAATAAATCTAAGGAAACCAATTGTCTCGAGGATAAAAAACCTCGTAATGTAAAGTTACAAATAAAAATAAAAGAGAAAGGAGCAAAAATCCTAAGCCCCGCCAGGCCGCTCCAATGAAGTCACCCCCTCGGCATCCTGCTCGGTTGCAGTGGAAGTCTCCCCGGTCTCAGAGGGTGCCTCTTGTTGAAGGCGAGCTTTGAAATTCTCCAAGAAGGATTCCCACACGTCCGGCCAAGGAAAAGTCACCATCCTGGTTGAAGGCCCAGCAATGGTACAACATGGCCTCCATGGAGGAGCTGGAAGATGCCCTCTCCGCCACAAGGGCGGCCTTGGCCTCTTCAAGTTCAACCTTCGCGGCATCCAGGGCGACCTTGGTAGCCTCGGCCTCCCGCAGCTTACCCCGAGATGCCTCCAGCTCGGCCTGTGCAGCAACTGAGGCGGCCTGCGCGACCTTCTCGTTTTCCTGGGCAGTTGCCAGGGCAGCTTTGGCATCCTGCTCCTGTTGTTGAGTGGACGCGAGGGAGGCCTGGGCAGCCTGGTGCTCGCCCCTGATCTCGTCAATCCTGACCCTGGACCGAGATATGCTCCGGTGGAGAGCCAAAGATGCCTGCAAGATAAAAAGATAATAAGGCAAGTGCCTGAGAAAAAAAACAGCAAGAACTGGTGGTAAGGCAAACTTACAGTGAGGGTCATTCCCAGTGAAGACTCCATAACATACTTGGGGCTCCTCGTATCGATCTCCCGCAAGTCCCTTGAGGTGGCGTTGTAGCAGTGGTCCACCATGTACGTCGCGGTTTCGTAAACCGTCCCCTTAAAGACCTCAAGGATTTTCTCTAAGGCCTGAGGGTTAACCGGGACGCGCACGCCGGGAGTCGGGGCTGACAAGGTCTCAGTTGGTACCTTCTGTCCCCGAGTAGGGACAGGAGGTCGCGGGGGAGGTGGAGCCATCTTCTCTATTGTAGGAGGGGGTGGAGGCACCTTCACTGTGGCAGAAGGACCCTGGCTTTTCCCCTTGGCAGGAGACTTAGAGGAAGTCCCAGGGGTTTTCTTGGCCAGCCAGAGCCTCTTCACCAAGGGCCCGGACGCCCCGGAGGAAGAATTTCCCCCCTGGAACATAGATCGCAGAACGTTGTCCCCGGGCTACGACATCTCCTCGTCTGAAACAAAGACAGCAAATCATTAGTATGCATGTAAAAATACTTTGATAACAAAAAATCTAAAGTATGTATTGAAAAAGGTCTTACCCTCCGAGCTAGAGGAGGAATCTATTGTCAAGACCTCCAGCCTCAGAGCTTCTACGGGGGAGTCTAAGATAATGACTTCACGAGTGAGAGGAGGCTGTAAGTCCGGATCCACCTCAGAACTGGACTCCTCAACATACTGCCTAAGATCCGGAGCTACTACACCCGTCCAGAAGGGAGAGCCACGACCTAAGGTTGGTCTCGTACTCCTCAAAGAAGGCCGACCTAAAGGCCAGGATATTATCTACTACTACAGTACCCCTAGGGCGGCCCATGTCATGACGCAACACTAGCTGGTCAACACACTGGAGTAGAGTGATGTTGCGATCTGGGTCGTTTTGGTGGCGGTGAACGAGTTGGCTGGGTTTATACCTAGCAAGTCGTAGGTCTGCAGCGGCCCTGTCTAAATCCCTAAACAAGTAAGGGTTACCTTGGCCGGACGGGCCAACTGCTGCCCCGGACTGGGTCCGCTCTGTGTTGACCTTCTGGGCGACCTCAAGAGCCCGCTTCCAGCGCACGAGGAGCACCTCATCCTCATCCTCATCCGCGGCCTCCTCCTTGGGGATGGGCGCCATCTCGCGAACTGCGGGGATGATCCGCGACCTCCTCAAGGCCAGAGTCTGGCCCGGAGAAATCAACTTACACGCTAGCATCGTCTCATCAGACATGAGTTGGCGATAGTCTTTTTCACTTGGGGGGAGCCCCGCCAAGGTTTCATACTGGCCCCCAAGGGTCACCGACTTAGCCGTCCTCGCAAAAATAGCTGCACGATAGTTTTCAAGTCAATAACGAATGGAAAGAAACTAATCAGTGACGATCTTGCGAACTAAAGTTAGAAGGAACTTACAAGGACGGTTGAAGTAATGGTATTCGCAGGTGCAAAACCCCGTTGACATGAAGAATTGATCCTTGAAGTCATTGGGGTGGCTGGGCAGCTCGATGACCGCGGCTGAGTTGGGAAAACGGGTCAGGTAGTAGAACCCGTCACCTCGCCCACATTGGTCCGGGCTGGCTTTGAGGCAGAAAAAGTAGAGGATGTCCGCCGGTGTAGGGACCTCCCATTCCTGCTTCAGGAACAGGTACCTCAACCCCGCTAACAGACGGTAAGAGTTAGGGGGAGCTGAAAGGGGGCCAGCTTCACGAAATTCAGGAAGTCCGCGAAGTACTGGTCCAGGGGGAGAAAGGCCCTAGCCTTGAGGTATTCGTCGCTTCAGGCCGCGAACTCCTCATCGAGCAGTGCGCAGCTCCGCTCGCCCTCCAGGGGAGGGCGGGCGACCAGAGCACCCTTCCATATCTCGATATTGTGGGAAAGCATAATCTTATTGACTTTCCCCTGGGTTGTAACCTTCGAGGCAATCCTCTCGGCCTCAAAGAAGGTGCCAGGTCCCACCTCAACCTTCTTCTCCACTGTGGGACCGAAGTGGGGAATGGGGGAGTCTGATGACCTCTTTCCCCTTGCTGGCCTGCTGGGATGACGAGCTGGCGGCACTCTTCTTGGGCATACTCTTCTTGGGTCCCATCTGGTCGCCTAACGAACAAAGATGAAGAAATTTTAGAAAAGGTGAACCAAGCATAAGAAAGAATCTAGCACGAAGAATGGTTTCCTTTACACGGGCTGAGGTAATCTCAGCCTGCGGCGAGTGAGACCACGCAGTTCTATGAATGCGCGCCTATGCTCCCAACGGGTCCCCAATTGCTCGGGATCCGTGTGTCAGGAGGGTCAGGGTAAAGTTTGCCTTGGAGGGAAAGTTTCGAAAGGCAAAACCTCCTGTGAAGAGTGGCCCCTAAGATACCCGATTTTTGTACCCCAGAAACTTGTTGCCTTCCTCTCTCCAAACAGGCATTTAAAAAGATAACCCAGAAAAATCACCCCAGAATTTTGTCCTATGAGTCATGTTCCTAAGCATTCTCTTTCCTACGGTCGATACCCCTAGGATAAAAACATACGCACAAAATACCAGCAAAGAAAAACAAAGGAAAAACAACCTACAGTATGCGGCTAAGAAGGAAGTTTACCTAAGGAGAGAAAAATGGAAACATTTAAAGCATACAGCAGGCAGAGGACTTAAAGAAGTTTTTTGCTGCGTAAAAACTAAAAATAGCGTAGGAGTTGGAATCCTGGTGGAATCTTTGGAACTGGAGTCACGGAGAAACCCTCGTGTCTGGAACTCAGGAACGTTTGGAATAGTGACCGGAAGGAAAAAGGGTTTTGAAACTGATAAGAGAGAAGAAAGAAGATGAGAAATTTTTTCAAATAAAAGGTGGCTCATGCGAAAGGTGGCCAACCTTATATATACGTAAAAGGCAAAAGAATGAGGGTCGTTCGATTGTCTTGATGTGGGATACGAGGATCACAACTCGAAAGACGAAACGACGGCCGAGGATAGGCTAGGCCATTTAATGCGATTCTCGGAAGACGGACCGTCACCAACCACAATGCTCCACGTATCTGATACCAGCGCAATGGGCGGGACATGAAGAGTCGACAAGGAAGCCTAAAAGCCCCCACTGTGGCCACAGGTGACGTCATATGCCACGAGCAGGGGCTTGGGGGCAAATTTACGCCCTAAATATCCACGGGTTATTAGCGAGCTGGAAAATGGCATAATTCTATCATCCACATGGAAGCCACTTACCCGGAGCTGCTGTTACGAGTCTTTACCTCTTTAGCTCGAGGTAGCCAAAGGTTTAGTAAGAATACTCGAAGGCATCGGGTCAGTAGTGTGGGCACCACGAGCTAGGACTACATCAAGCTCGAGGTACGACTTGGAGCTGACACGTCCGACCCTTTATAAAGTCAACCACGCAATGTAAACGTGCACATATCAGACATCACGTGTCTACTCCATTCCTGAAATCTCGGACACGCAGCATAAACGTGCGTGTTCAGGCACCCCACGACTGGTTTGGGCCATGCGGCCCATTATCCCCCTTACCTATTGATTAGACCACACTTCATTGTGAGGTTTTAGGAATTAATCATGAATGTCACAGAAGTGACATGATGGGTAAGAAGGTCACGGGATGATCCCCTTTGCCAACACCCAGGTGTACTCTTCCTATAAATATGGAGACCCTGGGCATTGCAAATGGTTGGCTTCTAATTTGTAAAGGAACACCCTGTAAGGAATACGAGAGATATATCAATAATATTGACTGGTGGACTAGAGGGATTTTAACCTTCGAACCACCTAAAAAGAGTAACGAGTTATAACCTTCCTTTGAGATTATTCACATATTACGGTTCATCATTTGCACTAATCCATCCCATTTATTCATATAATTATCTGTTGCCGAAGAACCGCGTCAACACCTATTTTATCAAAATATCACCCAACAAAAATGGTAAACATCCAACCCTTTCCCACTATGTGCTACACGTCCACCTCATGATTTCGCCTTTCTTTTTTATTTTTTTTTATAAATAAATTAATCTAATAAATCTAATATAAGGAAACTATAAAGTGTGTAAAAAATTCTACACATGTGCATCATGCACTTGCACACACTAAATCACTAGGGTGCGCCACTACCTACCATGCACCTTAGTGCATACAATCAAAACTCAAATAATCACATTTTAAAATAAAAATAAATAAATATAAATTAACAAATAATTTCACAAAAATTCTACCAACAATTCTAACAATTAAATAAAATAAACAAACAATTAAATAAAGCAAACAAACAATTAAATAAAATAAACAAACATTTAAATAAAACAATTCACCACACTTAAATAAAATAAAACACAAAATTATTAATAATTAAAATAAAAATTTTGGTGCACTTTTCATATGCTCATGGTATATCAAAGGGAAGGAAAAATAACAAAGTTTCAATTAAGCTCAAAATAATTGTCAAACAAAAAGAATCAAATTAGGCTCAAAATTTGGTAACAAAGGATTTAATACATCAAGGTTGGCTTGAAAGGCTCAAACGTTCCAAAGAATTTCCTAAATCATCTTCTTAAGCATGCATCATCTAGGATTTCGTCTCAAATAGCAAGCAAACAAGTTCTAGGATAACAACACTTTCAGATTTTATTTTTATTTTAAAAATTCAGCAAGCATAAATAATATTCAATCACATAAAATTTATTAAAAATCACGATTAAGCTCTCAATTATTTAAGTCGACAGTAAAAATGAAAATAAATATTTAACCAAGCACACAGATTTTTATAGCTTCATTCCCATTCAATTTATATTGCATATCATTCAATATATTGTCATTGGTCAATCATTGTCAACTTGATTCAAATAACAGTCTAAACAACTTAGACAAACACATAACTAAAACAAAACAACACAAACACACAACACTAAAACAATAAAACCTTTCCCCAAACTTAACCTAAACATTGTCCCCTATGTTTAAAATGACAGCTAAGGAAAATAAAATTACCTGACACCTCAGAATGCTTAAGATGATATGGATTGAGATGGTGAATCGAAAGTGGGGAAAGAAAAATTTTGGGTTAGCCCATAGTTCATTCTGCCTGGGCCCGAAGTAGCGTCATGACTCAAATGAGTCTTTGTTGCGGCACTTCCCTTGGTTCAAAAATTCAGAGCTCTCTGGAACTCATCTCGTCGCGACTCATCATGCAAGCGCTACGTCCCTATTCTCTTTTTCTTTTCTTGTCTTTCTTCTTCTCCTTTCTTTCTTTTTCATGTTTTTCAGATTCAACATTACAAATTTAATACTAAACGAAGGAAATTAAAACTAAACCTAAAAAAATACTCAAAATAATAAAATTAAAAAAATTTCATAATCTAAAACTTAAATAAAACTAATAAGAACGCAAATAAAATATTGGGATGCCTCCCAAATGCGCTGTCATTAATGTCATTTAGCCGAACATTGAATTCATCTTCAAATTTAACTTAGATCAAGTACACCCCTTGAATCCTTAAGAGCCATAGTGCCATAGGTGGGAGCCCATCTTATGATGTTGCAACTTTTTGGAGATTTCCACCGCTCATGTAACATTCGAGCTTTCCCACTAAAGAACATTTTCACACGATTACGCACTGTTCTACTACCATCTTGAGCAATGACCTTCCTCTTGATAACTTCCACCTTGCTATCGCCTCCTGTTATCACATCCACTCTACAACAAGTTGGAATTTTTGTTGCAGCAAAAACATTAAAAGTGACCTCATCTTGTTGCACACGCAACTTCAATTCCCCTTTTTGTACATCAATTAGCGCCATTCCAGTAGCCAAAAATGGTCTCCCAAGAATAATCGTGATATTTTCATCTTCCTCCATATCAAGAATAATAAAGTCCGCATGAAAGATGAATTTGTCCACTTTCACCAATACAATCTCAATAATACCTCTTGGGTGCTTCATTGAACAATCCACCATTTGTAAGGACATGGTAGTAGGGCGAGCTTCTCCCAATTTCAATTTTCTATAGATAGATAGAGGCATCAGATTCACACTTGCCCCTAAATCACAGAGTGCCTTCTCAAAAACCACATTCCCTATAGTACAAGGAATGGTGAAACTACCTGGGTCTTTAAGCTTGGGAGGTAGTTTCTTTTGGAGTATTGGGTTGCATACCTCAGTAAGTGCCACCATCTCATAGTCCTCCAGTTTCCTTTTCTTCGATAAGATTTCCTTCATGAACTTCACATAACTCAGCATTTTTTCTAAGGTTTCTACAAAGGGAATGTTGATGTGAAGTTTTGGAAAAAAAATCTAAGAACTTGGAAAACTGCTTGTCAAGAGTCTTCTTTTGAAGCCTCCGATGGTATGGGATCTTAATGTGATGCTCTATACTCACAGGAGACCACTTCTTCACAAAGTTCTCAGTAACCTCAGTATTACTTGGAAAATTTCCTTGAGGTCTACTTTGTAACATATTTGCCAACTGACCCACATGCATTTCGAGATTTCTAATGGATGACCGAGTTTCAGTCATAAACTAAGCTTAGGTGCTGGTCAAAATCAACAATGCAGCTTGTAATTCATTTTGTATTCTCTTCAGAAACCGGTGGTTCTGACATTTCTTGAGGTGGAGCTTGAGAAACGAGCTACTAAAATTGTTGTTGAGGGCTCTGAATATTTCTCCATGAAAAATTAGGGTGATTCCTCCACTATGGGTTGTAAGTGTTGGAGAAAGGGTTGTTTGCTTGCCTATTAAAATTTCCCATCATATTTACTTGCTCCATAAGGATAGAATTATTCACCTCTACTGCCATACACTGCTCAAATTGGTGAGAACCTCCACACCTTTCACACACCGTTAGCATCTGCATTACTTGAGCTGAAATATTTTTTTTTGCAACTGCTTAGTTAAGGTGGCAACTTAAGCAGCTAATGTTGTGATATCATCTAATTCATGAATCCCAGCTACTTTTCTGTTACTAGTAGCTCGCTCATCAGCCCATTGGCAGTTATTCATGGAAATTTCTTCTAACAATGCATAGGCCTCATTAGCACTCTTTCCCATGAATGCTCCTCTTGCTGTAACATCTATGATGGTGCGTGTAGTGGTGCACAACTCATTATAGAAATTGTGGACCAACATCCACTTCTCAATGTTGTGATGAGCACACTTTCTCAACAGTTCTGTAAACCTCTCCCATGCGTCATATAATGATTCCCCATTATTCTGGAATAAGTTATTAATCTCTCCTCTCAACCTTGCAGTCTTTGATGGAGGAAAGAACTTTGCGAGAAACTTCTATACTAGCTCCTCCCATGTGTTTATAAAGTTGGCCTGCAGAGAGTTTAACCAACTCTTGGATATTTCCCTAAGTGATAATGGGAACAACTTCAATCTGATACCATCGTCACTCACCCCATGTGCATATTTGGATCTTTTGTAGGTAATCCACCAAACTGAACGGTGGACTGGACCATTTGTAGTATTGCCGGCTTGATCTCAAAATTGTTAGTGGCAACTATGGGGTGTTTGATGCATGAATGCACTCCCATAATAGTAGGGAGTACATAATCTCTTAAAGTTCTTGCCCCTTGTTCAGTAAGGACCTCAACAACCGTTGTCCCATGGGCATTGTTGGCGGCATTATTTACTGCATTCCCTTTGTTTGCAACCATCCTTTTCTCCAACCTCTTATTCTTTTAGTTCTGTCTACACGGTCTCTCAATCTCAAGATTCAATGGTAATATCTCAGCTGTTTTACCTCGTCGCATAAACCAAAACTACTTGAGATAATAGAATTGAGACACCAACCAAGTTAGAATTATAAAAAGAAAAACAACCAAATTATAACAACAATTAATTACTTTGATATCAATAAAGCAATCCTTAGCAATGGCACCAAAAACTTGTTGCGATAATTTCAATGTGCAAGTATACACAATCGTATGACAAGTAATAATAGAGTTAAGTAGAGTATTGTCCCACAGAGATTGCTATTAACTACCAATAATTACTTTCCTAACTTTATTTGGCTAATAAAACTTAGATTCAAGAATATCAAGAACAAAAACAAGAATTGATAAAACTAACAATAAACAAGTAACATAAACAAATAAAAGCAAAATTAATTCAATGGATGAAAACCTAGGGTATTTAATTTCTTAATATATCCACTTTATTATTTCAATAAATAAGTAACAAAACACACTATAGGTATACAGTAATCTCAAACTGTCTGAACTGGACAATTCAGAGAGAGGCAAATTTAAGAGTCTTCAATTATTCACCCTCTCTGAATGGGTATAAGGCTTCTTGTGATGAACAATAATAAAATAAAAAATTATAAGGTGATAATAACACACTATCCTTTCTTTGGTAATAATTTCTTATTATCAAAGAAAAACAAATAAAATTAAATATTGTTCTTATAATGTCTTATGCTCTTTGAAGTTAATTATGTTGTTTTATAATGTCTAATTGTAATATATATAAGGGTAAATATTATTAAAATTATTTGAATTTGACATACTTTTTTTTTAACTTCAAATATTAATTTTTATTAAAATAAATTGTTAAACTTTTAAATATTAATTCACAATTTATTAAATTACATGTTTCACTTTTGCTTTATTGAACAATTTTATTGATTTTCAAAGAATTTATAAGATTTGGTTAAAATTTATTTAATTACTTTAGGATTTTTTTACTGAATCTATTTAATTATTATTCTAGATTAATGTTTATTTTTATTAAAAATTAGTTACATAATGTTATTGTTAATTTTATTTAATCTTAATTAACAAATGTATTATTTTACTTAGAAATTCACTATTTATTAAATTAAAAAATTTATTGAGTACTTCTACTAATATTCACAAAATCTCTAAATTTTAGAATTCTATAAAAAAATTTGGTAGCATAACGACTATATTTCCATGTATCCCAATATTTAAAATCCTGCAAAATAACACATAAAAAAAATCCAGACCCAAAACATACATAGAACAGTACATATACAACTATTAGTCTTAATTTGATTAAATATTCAATTTTTATTCTAAATATCATAATTTCACTAAACAAGAACAACAACAACAACAACAAATTTTAACCAAAAAAAAAAATCAAATCTAATAATCTAACTTTATCAACTCAGTCTATTATTCTAACTGTATTAACCCAATCAATATAATAAAGGTCCCTTGACAAAATGACCTATTTTTTGAAGTCATTTTGCACTTTGGCCTAGTTTTGATAATTTTTTTGCAAAATGGCATCTGACATTTGAGATAGGTGGTCGAAACTTTTCAGACAGGTGGTCGAAAACTTTTAGACAGCTGGTTGAAATTTTAGACAAATGTCATTTTGCAAAAAAAAATATCAAAACCAGATCAAAGTGAAAAATGACTCCAAAAAATAGGTAATTTTCACCAATTACTCATATAATAATCTAACAATCAAATTAATTATCCCAGACTAAAAACTTAACACTCAAATATTATAGTTTCATTTATAATTATACAACACAATTTCATACATATTAATTAAACTCAAATCCTATTTTTATTTTAATTATTTAAATAGCAAAATAAAAATATATATATGTATATATATACATATAACAACAACTTTGCAGACACCCAAGAAACTGGGGCTGAGGAAGGGCGGAGGGGGCTGAGACGATGTTGGAATGCCGCCTGAGTTGCTCCCGGAACCGTCCGTACGACGGTTGGCAACAAGAGGAAAAACATTTAAAAATTGGTGAAAAAACCAAAAGAAATTGAAATCTTACCAATAGGAGCTGGGTCAATGTTGGAAAGTGTTTGTAGACACCAAATCATGCAAAAAAAACTTCATATAAACAAAAAAATACACATAAATCTCTTATTGAAATTAACACAAAAACATAAAAAATTTCAAAGAAAAACACAGACATACTTTCAAATCCTGGAATGAGACTCAAAATCTAACCATGAGAAAGCCAAAATGTGGGATAAATAAATTTTATAGTGAGAGAGTGAGGGGTTTTTTTTTAGAGAAGTCAGAGAAAATGGGGATTTTTAGAGAGAGAAAGGGGTTTTTCGTGTCTGGAGGAAGAAGAAAGGTTTCAGGATTTTTAATTATGTCGACGACTTCTACCAACAACATGTTTTCGGTACAGGGCTTGTTTTCGGTAGAGTCTCTTAATCCCCAAAAATAAACCGCGAATTATTTGCACTTTTCTAAAATATCCTCTACCGACAACAATTTCCACTGTTGTTGGTAAAGCTGTTGTCGGTAGAAATCATTTTTTTGTAGTGGGCCTTCAGAAGCAAACAAACACAAAGAAGAAAGACCACATAGAAAGAAGAGAGAACTCAAGAGAGCTAGCCTAGAGAGAATACGTTAGAGAAAAATCTAAGAGAAAGAAAAGAAAAGAAAAAGAGTTTCTACAAAATTGAGAGAAATATTTGTGAGGGTTTTGATACCTCAAGTATTTGTCAAAACTTGAGTGTATTGTGTACCCATTATAATTGTTGTAGTGGAAGTTTTACTGTAGTTTTTTTTTCATTTCAAAATGAAAGTTTTTTCCAAGAGAAAAATTCTTGGTGTGCATTTAGTGTTTTATCTACTATTCACGAACGAGGACTATTCACGCGTATGGGCACTATTTACACATACGTTACTATTCACACTGTTATGTTTTTTAAAACTCTTAGTATGCTATGTAATTGCAGCAATGACTCATCTTCCACATCAGAAAAAAAATTAGGATCTCCTTTGTATTTTTCCACAAGTATTGATCTATAAAGGGAAATAGAATACTCTCCATTACTCCCAACAACTTGTATCAGAGCGTCAGGGTTGGAAGCTCTATTCCTATAGTGGCGTCGGCTGCAACATAAGTAAATCTATCTAGGAGACTAAAATTTAAGTAGTCCGTCAATGACTTTCCACGTCTTTCTTGGGAACTCACTTATAAAGATGATTCTATCTAGGAGGTTTTCCGGACCTATCCTTTGTTGATAAGACTGCAGTGTTATCTAGAGTCTTTCCTTAGAATTACCTAGTCAGTACAAAGATCATTCACGGTAGTGTAAAATGGTGGGACTCAAGCAAAATGGCGGGCCAAAATATGGAGATTGAGAAGTTTAGCAGTAGTGGTAATTTTTCCCTCAAGAAAAGGAGGATGAAGGATCTCCTCATTCAACAAAAGTCCACAAGAAGTTATTAGGCAAAAAGAAAAATCTTAGAACAATGAAGGACCTTGATTAGGGGGTCAGGATGACAAATTATGGAAATTACATGTTTATGTGTTTTATATGGGTGTAATTATGTGATTATGTGAGTTATATTATTATATGACGTGATATGCATGTGTTAGGTGTATTAATTAAGCATGTGGGCCCGTTTCTTATTAGAAGGGAAATTTTTGTAATTTGGCTCGTTATGGGTATATTTGGCATATATGTGATATATGTGTGAGACCACATTATTATGTGGATATATTTGGGTTACTCGACACGAGGCGATCCTAGGGAGCAAGTTAGCGGGAAACTCACAACAGGATCAATGCTTGACTTGGGGTGAGTCAAGGGGTATTTTGGGTATTTTAGTACATTACCAGGATATTGGGTAATGGTAATGAATATTTGATGATATATTTGGAGTTAGGGAGATCAGGAGGACATTCTGAGAATTTTGACTATTTTACCCTTGGGGGCATTTTTGGGACCCCGAGAATTGGGATTTACTTCAGGTTTAAGCTCGAAGTAACTTGACAGAAATAGATATACGTTCAAACCACTGTTCTCTCTCTCTCTCTCTCTCTCTCTCTCTCTCTCTCTCTCTCTCTCTCTCTCTCTCTCTCTCTCTCTCGTTATCCCTTTTTACAGTTCGTCAAATTTTCGAAGGAAACTCGTGTTTTAGGACTCAAATTCAAGCAAGGATTGAGTCATAATGATTCTAGGAAAGATTATAAGTTATTAGTCGGAGGATTTTGCGAGAAACGACATAATCAGAGGAAATTTAAGCTTTGAATTTCTGAGTTTCTGTTTCCTAAAATTTCCTAAGTTTTGAATTTGGATATTATGTTTTGATGAGTTTTTGAATGATTCAAAGCTTGGGTTTTGAGGACTTTGTGCCATTGAGATGAATGGGAACTTTGTTTTTGAGATTTGGGTATGTTTGGATAGGTTTTTGGAAGGATTTAAAATGGAAAAAGTGGAAATTTTGAGCTATGTTTGTGGTTGGGCCGCGACCATTTTCTTGTGTGTCGAGGCCCAGGCTTGAAAAAAGAGAGAATTTGGCTGTTGGGGGCACCTTGGACCGCGACTCGCGGCGCAAACAGAGAAGGGGTTAGCCCCTGTTCTTGAGCAGGTCGTGGCTCAGGTTTTTGGGGCTGCAGCCCACAAGGGGAAAAATGCCCAAAATAGGTTTTTAGTGATGGGAACTTAAACCTAAGGGCTTGGGATCGATCCTACTACTCAGTTTGGAAGGATTCGATGTCCCGAAGGCTAGGACTCGGTCTGGAAGCCTTTATTTACTCATTATTGATGGGATTCTATACTTGGTTGTGCCTATGTTATCATTAGGGGCTCATGATCAGAATCGTGCTCGAGGGTCGTTCTTATTTTTCATCACACTTGGACTTAAGGTAAGAAAACTACACCCATTATGTGATGTACATGATTAGGGCTTGGCCCGAATATTGAATATGGTTTTGATTGGGCATTGACCCCTGTAAATGCGCATGATTATGATTATGCTTGTGATTATTGATGAAGCATGGTGAGTGCTCTATATATAGATATGTGTTATATGATGAATGCTTGTTTGCATTATATATTTGAGAAAAGCATTGACTTATCAGTCAAGGACAGCAATAGTGCTGAGCACTGGTCGTAAAACATTGACTTATGAGTCAAGGGTGGCAATAGCATGTTGAGCGATGGTCGATATGATTAGATCTAATCATGAGAGCATTACACGCTCGTTCGACCCAATGCTCGTAGAAACCCAAAGTGCTTGACTAGCTCTATGGCTAGTTACTCAGACCCCAAGTTGACTCTATGGTCATCTATTCAGGGCAAAGGACCTCAGGTTGACTCTATGGTCATCTATTCAGGGCAAAGGACCCCATGTTGACTCTATGGTCATCAGATTAGGGCTGCGAGCCCCAGAATGATTCCATAATCATTTATTTGTACCTGTATGCATGCATGAGTAGGTTATTACTACTGGGCATGCTAGATATACATCTAAATATGTATATATTGTTCATGCACTTGTATTAAGTTTTCTTCCTAGGCCTTGGCTCACGGGTGCTACGTGGTGTAGGTAAAGGAAACGGAAAGCTGGACCAGCCATGAGTTGGAGAGCTTAGGTGGTGATGTGCACATATGCGGCCGCTTGACCACCACGGCCAAGGTTTTTCAAAGGAACTAGGGTGTAACCCTATTTTTGCCGCTTAGGTTAGTGGATTGTAACTTTTGAATTATAATGACCTTTTTGGAACTGTAAACAACTTTGTAAACGTTATTATGGGATCCCATGTACGGTTTAATGTTTTTAATGAAACATCCATTCCTTTTAACCAAAAATTTTAACCCTGGACCAGTAATCACACTTAGATACATGTTTATGGCCTAATGACTCATTTAGCGAGTTACGCACTATTTAAAATACACAGTGTAATGGTCTTAGCTAACCAGGGCATTACAGTACCATTCGTCCAAATTTGTCAGACAATGTCTTGAAAAATATAGAATCGAAAGAGTGCAAGACTATTAAAGAGATCTGGAATGCTTTAGAAAATTTGTAGATGTCCAAGAATCTCTCCTCCAAGTTTTACTTATGGAAGGAGTTTTACTAGATGCAGAAGCCAGACAAATGTGGATATTGTTAGGATTGGATAAAATATGAAGTCCAAGTGGTCTTACACAAGTTAGGTGTAAAACACTAAATGATTTCACATAGTGAAGATGTGGAAATTGATTTTTTTGTTATAGGCATTTAAAAATTATGTTTTTTGGTCCAAAGTGATACATTGAGGTATCTAAGAGATTTGGAATGCTTTAGAAAATTTGTACATGTCCAAGAATCTCTCCATCAAGTTTTACTTATGGAAGAAGTTGTACCAGATGCAGAAGCCAGACAATGTGGATATTGTTAGGATTGGTTAAAATACAAAGTCAAAGTGGTCTTACACAAGTAAGGTGTCAAACACTAAATGATTTCACATAGTGAAGATGTGAAAATTGATTTTTTGTTATAGGCATTTAAAAATTATGTTTTTTTTTTTTTGTCCAAAGTGATGCATTGAGGTATTAAAGAATGCCCAAAAAGTTTAGGAACATTTTGAGGTGTTTAAGGTCACTCTTGAGAAGTTTGACCTTCCTAGGTGGAATTATGTCACCACCTTGGAGGCAATGCATTGCCTACAAATAGGTGACATGTGTTGTGATTGGTTAAATACATGGTGAAATTGGATAAAAAAATCATAATGATTTTACAAAATTCAACATGTGAGAGTTGGCTTTCAGTATATGCATTTATAAATCATCTTTTTGGGTCCAAAGTGTTTCTTTGGAGTATATGAGAGTACCCAAAAATTTTAGGAGCATTTGGAGATGTTTTGAGACAAATTTTGGAGCATCATTACAGAGGTGTCAGTGATGTGTCACCTCTCCCATCGCACAATCATATTTTCATAGACCAGGCAACACGTCGCCTAGTGCGAGATGAAGGATCGCCTAGCATGCGATGCATCCCTTGGGCCATCCGTATGTGTTTGTATAGTGACGTGTTTTTGGCTCTAAAACTCCAATTAAAATGCTCTAATCTCATTGGTTGAGTTTAATGAGATTCCTATAGTATTTAAAGGGTTCATTTGAAATAATTGGTGATTTGATCACTCACCCCTCTCTCTCTCTCTCTTTCTAAAAAGAACTCTTTCTCTTTCTCTAGCTTTCAAGATTACTAGTTTTCTCCAAGATCTTCATCAAGAAAGGTTGACTTGTATGAAGGATCAAGGCTTGTGAATCCCAATCTCATTCTATTGTAGTATCTTCAAGCAATTCCAAGGAGAAGGCTAGGAATAGAGATTTTTGGACAACAAATCTACATTTGTGTCAAGCCTTGTCGCTTTTGTGTTTCACATAAAATTATAGTTTTGTGATTTTGTGTTAGAAGGTTGTTCTTCAAGAAAGGTCCAGTATACACTTTGATTCTTTTGTGTTTATTAATTTGTGATTATCTACCTATAGAGTTAGATTACTTATTGTTTATGCTTTGAGTTGTAATACAAAACCAAGGTTGATTAAGCCTAATCTCTAACAATAAAAATATATATCTCTTAATCATTGTTTTGTATCAAAGTTTGTCTATCTCTAAGGTTGTCTACTAACCAAATCCATGGAAGAAAGCTCCTCAATCTCAACTTTCAATTTCATGTCTTAAGATCTAGTGAGACTAGATAGGTTTGATGGCTCAAATTTTGCAAGATGACTAGACAAGATCAAACAAATTTCAGTTGTCATCTAACACTAAAGAATGTAAGGCATGTTTTAAATTTTTGTCTTAGTCTGATCTTAGTAAATGCCTTGCACGGGCAAGGGTATGAAAGTTACTTCGACAATAAGAAGTGGAAAATCTACAAAGGATCGATGATTGTTGCAAGAGGAAAACTTTGTTGTTTGTTGTATAAGACTTATGGAAAGGCTGAAAACAACAACGTAAATGTAGCAGTCAATAATTCACCGAATTTATGGCATAAGCGACTTGGGCATATAAGTGAAAAGGGTTTGCAAATCCTCACAAAGAAGAAGTTCATTCCTTTAGAGAAGGATACTTTGTCTGATCCTTGTGATTATTGCTTATTTGAAGTTTAATCCTAAGGAAGGGCCAGATATTTTATTATCTTCATAGATGCTTCATCTAGGAAAGTATGGGTCTATATGCTAAAGACGAAATACAAGGTGTTTGGATTTTTTTCAACAATTTCATGTTATGGTAGAAAGAGAAACTGGGAAGTAGTTAAAATGTCTCCAAATAGACAATGGAGGAAAAATATAGTTCTCATGAGTTTAGAAGTTAATGTTCTAAGCATGGGATTTAGCATGAAAAATGGTATCCAATACTCCTCAACATAATGGTGTAGCAGAATAGATGAACTCTACTATTATTGAAAGGTTAGATGCGTGATGAGATTGTTAAAGCTACCAAAGCCTTTTAGGGGAATAGTTGTGCATACTACATGTTATTTGATCAACAGATCTCCATCAGTTCCTTTGAAGTTTGACACTCCAGAACGAGTATTGGTAGAAAAATATGTATCATACTCTCATTTGAAGGTGTTTGGATGCAAGGCATTCATGCACGTGCCAAAGGAACAAAGATCCAAGATTGATGATAAAGAAATCCCACATATCTTCATTGGCTATAAAGATGAAGAGTTTGGGTATAGGATTTGGGATCCAATTAACAAGAAGGTCATAAGAAGTAGAGATGCGGTCTTCCATGAAGATCAAACAATTGAAGGCATCAGAAAAAAAAAAAAAAAAAAAAAACTAAAATTGAGTTGCTTCCTCCAACACAACAATTGTCAAGAAATGAATTGCAAGAAATTGCTGAGATGTCCCATGATGATGATAATGATGCTAAAGAAGATGTACCAGCATAAGAAGATACCAATCAGGGGGAGCAGAGCCAGCAACCAGAGAATGAGCAATCTTGTAGAATGTCGGCTAGTGGATTAATTCCATCAACAAGATATCCATGGTTAGAGTATATCCTTATTACTAAGAAGGGGAGCCAGAGAACTACCAGGAAGCAGTGGATCACAAAGACAAAGACGGGTGGATAGATTCCATGAAGGAGGAGATGAATTCCCTTATGAAGAACAACACCTATGAGTTGGTGAAAGTTCCAAAAATAAGGAAGGCACTGAGGAATAAATGGGTGTTCAAGTTAAAAGATGATGGATGTGGAAATCTAACAAAGTATAAAGCTTGATTAGTTGTCAAGGGTTTTGGTCAGAAGAAAGGGATCGACTTTAATGAATTTTTCTCTCTGGTGGTGAAAATGTCATCATTCAAAGAAATCTTGGGATTAGCAATGAGTCTAGATCTTGTAATTGAAAAAATGGATGTAAATACTGCATTTCATCATGGATATTTAGAAGAAAAAATGTATATGGTGTAGCCTAAATGCTTTGAGGTCAAAGAAAAATAAAATCTTGTTTGTAGACTGCAAAAGAGTTTGTATAGTCTAAATCAGGCTCCACAAAAATGGTACAAGAAGTTTGACTCAATTATGATGGATTAAAGCTACAAGAGAACAATGAGAGATTCCTCTGTCTACATCAAGAAAATCTTAAATATGGAGATCATTCGAGACAAACCATCTCGAAGGTTATGGTTGTCACAAGACAGCTATGTTAAGCGAATGCTTGAAAGGTCCTACATTAAAGATGCAAAGCTGGCGTCTTCACCTTTGCTGGTTAGTTCAAGCTCATCAAGAAGTCATTTCCTTCGTTGGAAGAAGAAAAAAGATGTTGATTATTCTTCACTCTTCAACAGTTGGAAGCTTGATGTATGTGATGGTTTTCACAAGACTAGATATTGCTCATGCAGTAGGAGTTGTGAGTTATAGATTTTCTACATGCAAGTATACGTGTTCGTTTAACAAGTAATATAATGTAAGAAAAGTCAAACCCACAAGGACTGTTACCAAGTACCAATCATTAATCCTAATATTCTATTTGGTTAATGATAATTTGATTATAATAATTAAGTAAAACTATTGAAATAATAACGTAATTATAGGAATAAAAGATAGCAAAGGAAATAGAATTCAATAATTAAATGAACTAGGGCAATTAACTTCGTCTACCATCCACTTTATATTTCAGTAACACAAATTATAATATTCAATTCTCTCTCATGATAGCAGGTCAACAAAAGTAACTTATATTCGTACTAGGATATATAAGTCTCAACCTTATGTAAATTTTCTACATCTCTGTGATAAATTAACATAAGACAGGCATTAACTAAGGCAACCCTAAACCTACACAGAACAAATAGGTACTCTCATCCTATAATGAAATCTATGTCTATTCAAATATAGCATAATCATTTCACGCTTCTCATATTTCGAGTCAAAAAAATCATATAAATCATGTAATAGATGGCCAGTCAATCACAAACATTAAGCATAAATTCAAATAGATCACAAGATAGAATAGAAATCATAAAACTTGTATTAATTCAAAATAAAGTTTCAAGAGAATCCATTAACACCCTAGAAAAAGAGTTTAGTTCATGACAGAATTCATAATAACCATAGAAGAAGAAAAAAGCATCCAAATTACAAAAATTAAAAGTAGAAAAGAAGAGAAACTATATTGAGTTCTTTGATTCCACTTGCAATCCTACAAAATGTGCTTATCTCCGTCTCCTAGGGTTAATCTCCCCTTAAAAATGTCATTAAGAAAGCTTTTATAGTCCTTAATTAATTCTATGCGAAAGGACAAAATCGCCCTTGAAAAATACCCTAAATTCTGCTTCCGTATGGACTGGCTCCATCTGGTAGCGCTGCAGCTCTGGGTTGCTTCGAGTTCCAGATTTCGTCCCTAGAGTATGTAGCGCCGCAGCTCTATCTGGTAGCATTGTAGCTCTAATTCCCATTTTAATAGAGCCTCAGCTCTGTCTCCCTGTTGCCTAGGCGCTAACTCTGGCTGATTCATTTTTCCATCTCTTTAATTCTTAGGGTTACGGCTCTACACCATAGAGTTGCAGCTATAATTCCAATTTTTCACCAAATCACCAATTTGACCCCCGATTTCACCTAGTTTCCATTCATTAGCCCATTTAACACCGTTTCTTCAAGAATTAAGCATTTTTCCTCCAATTTCAAGTTAATTCCTTAATAATCACACTTAATCCTGAAAACACAACAAACACCCGCATAATATCGCACAAAATCAAATAAAAGACTAAAATTGCTTCTTAAAACACGCCATAAAAACATACCAAAACTAATCCTAACAAATTTCCCCAAACTTATCCTTTACTCGCCCTCGAGTGAAGGACACAACTAAGGCTCGATAAATCCTAAACAAACCAAGTTGACAACCATAAAATAGCCTCAAAAATCATGAATACCGTATGCATATAATTCTAAGGAAAAGTAATGTGTCACTTCCAATATTAATATAGATTTTCAATCAAAATACTTCACCCATTCACTGTAATCCATCAATACTCATGCTCATTCACTCATAACTAGTCAATGTAAATAACTGAACCAATATGTGCATGCCAAATTCTCACCATCAATCCACTCAACACGGTTATTCCATATACTTCCTATACTTACTATTCTCCACTAATGTAAGCAAATAAACACTTAAAAATTAATAGGACTTTACAAAGCTTGTAATAGACGGCTTAGGTAAAGGTGGATGGGAAGACATTTTAGGCTCAAGTATACCATAAGCATTCAAACCAAGCAACCTATCCCTTTAACTCAACTTCACATCCCACTGTTACCCTTTTTTTTCTTTTTTTTCAAACTACATTCCCCCAAACATAGATTTTTGAGTAAATAACTTAAAGAATGTAGTTTAATTTGAATTCATAATTTCTTTTCTTTTTTTTTTTTATTCAGTGAGTAACCACATGTTTCTACATATGTCCCTTAAAAATTCCCTCCCCCCTCCAATCAATAGATATGCTTTTATGCTCATGGTATAGGACAAAGGGAATAATGAATACACTGATGCAAGTATAGGCTCAAAACATGTGTTAAACAATGAAAAAAAATCAATTGTCAGGCTCAAATAGGGTAACTAGAGATAAAATACATAAGGGTTAGCTTGTAAGGCTCAATCGTTCCAAAGATGGCCTATATCCTCTTCTTAAGTGTGTAGTGTTTAGGATTTCGTCTCAAATAGCAAGCAAGCAAGTTCTAGAAAGATTTCAATTTGTATAATCCACATTCCAAATTTAACATGCATATACAAAGTTTAACTCCCACATCTACAACTATGAGCAATAGTTCAAACAAGTATTCAATTAACCATAGTGAAGTGACAAAGTAATTCAATCACGAACACAAATTGTTTTTATATGCACAACTCTTCCTTCGGATTATACACATAGCATTCACTCAATCTCATCAACAACAAATTATCAACTTGGTTCACAACAATACTGTGAAAACTAGACTCAAACACAATAACAACTAATACTAAACTTGAAAAACAACAAAGTAAAAAAATAATTCCCTTCCCCCAAACTTAAGACTAACATTGTCCCCAATGATAAACTCAAATAAAAAGAAGAGATGTACTTGAAACCCCATAGGATAACATCAAATTTTTTGGCTCCGCTTCTCTGATCACATTAGAGCTGCAGCTCTAATTTCTAAAGCTGGGACTCTAATTCAACTTTTGTGCTATTTTGCTGCCTTTTTTTCACATTTTTCATGGTTGTAATTACATAAAATATTTAAAAGAACTAAACAAAATAAAATAAACTAAAATTGTTCAAGTAAAAAAAGCATAAAAATAAAAAATAACGAAAACATAAACTTTAGATGCCTCTCAAGGGTGTTGTCATTAACGTCATTTAGCCGGACGTTGACCTTTTCTTAAATTCAACTTAGATCCAAACCACCCCTCATGTCCTTGAGAGCCATAGTATCATGAAAAGAGGCTCGTTTCTTGATATTGCACACTTTTAGAACTTTCCACTGCTCATGAAACAATCGAGCTTTCTCACTAAAGATCATTTTCACTTTCTGATGAACTGTTCGCTTTCCACCTTCAACCATAGATTTCTTCTTAGTAACTTCAAGATTATTACCTTCACTTTCCACCACATCAACTCTACAATAAGTTGGAACCTCCGTTGCTGCAAAAACCTTAAATGTTACCTCTTCTTTTTGCACTCGCAACTTCAACTCGCCTTTTACACATCTATTAAGGCCCTACAAGTTGCTAAAATTGGCCTTCGAAAGAATAATTGGAATATTTTCATCTTCCTCCATATCAAGAATAATAAAATCTATAGGAACGATGAATTTTTTCCACCTTTACTAGAACATCTTCAATAATACCCCTAGGATCCTTTACTGAGTGATCCGCCATTTGCAAAGACACGGTAGTAGGTCGAGCTTCTCCCAATTTTAACTTTAAAAAAATAGATAGAGGCATTATATTTATACTAGCCCCTAAATCAAATAAAGCCTTTGTCACCATTGCACCCCTATGGAGCGTAGAATGTTGTAACTACTCAAATCTTAAACTTGAGAGCTTGCTTCTTTTGGAGTATCGCATTGCACTCCTCAGTAAGTGTAAATGTCTCATAATCCTCTAGATTCCTTTTCTTCATCAAATTTTTTTTCATAAACTTCACATACCTTGGCATCTATTGAAGTGCTTCAGCAAAAGGAATGTGAATGTGTAGCTTTCGAAAGATATCCAAAAATTTAGAAAACTACTTGACAAACTTATTCTTTTGAAGCCTCTGAGGATATGGGAACTTTATATGGTGATCTATGATTATTTTTGGCTGCTTTTTCTCAAGGCTCTCATTAACCTCTTCTTCAAATTTACCCTATTTCTCATCGACCACTTTCGGTAACTGAATAGGCTTCTTACTAGGCTCTTCTAACTTCTTACCACTCCTCAAAGATATTGCATTGCATTGTTCTTTTGTGTTTACCTCTGTTGTTCTTAGAAAGTTTCCTTGAGTGTGGTTTGTCAATAGGTTAGCCAACTAACCAATTTTAGTCTCCAAATTTTGAATTGATGCCCTTGTCTCAGTCATGAATTGGTTCAGTACATTAGGTTGTGCTTCAGGTTGCTTCATCGATATTGGCTGTTGTGGTGGTCTATTTTGTGATTAATAAAACCTAGGAGGAGGTCGTGGATAATGAGGTTGATTTTGCTTAAATTATTGTTGACTACCCTGACCACTTGTCCAAGAAAATTTTGGGTAATTCTGCCACCCTGGATTGCAACTCATGGAATATGGGTTGTTGGAGGGCCTTAGGAAGTTCTGTAATGACCCAACTATTTCTAAGATCTTGGACCAATAAAACTACTAGACATAGCTACTATTTTTGGGAAACATACATCATAAATAATATAACTTTATTTAAAACCCAAAATATTGTACCAATACAAGATAAGGTAAAAATATAAAATAATATGTGATATGTTATGGGATCCCATTGTTTATAAAACATAAAACATAAACTTTAATTGTTTAAATACTAAATGCGGAAATACATAAAAACATGAATAAAAAGACTAAAACAATGTCATCCTCGATTTTGATCCTCACGCAGTCCATTCAATCCATTCATCCTCAACACACAAGCCAAGCTGCCATGAATCTTTCCGCCTTCCATAAATCATTTCCCTGCATCAAGCTAAAAATAAAGGAATGAGCCTAATGCCCAGTGAAGAAAATCTACTAACAACATATATCATAAAACATAAGATTATAACATAAACATATACTATAAAATATATGATTATAAGAACGTATATCATATAGGACTACAATATCAATGGCCATTAACTCATTAACATGGCATGTGATAAACCATCTAGGTCCTCTGTCTACTAATCGAGGTAGGTTAGATCACATGGTAGTATATGATAACCCATCGAGGTCCTCTGTCTACTAATCGAGGTAAGGTAAATCATAACTCTAAACCATGAAAATGATAAAAATTCTTGGGGCTTGCTATCTAATCAAGTCATATGCTCAAGCGAATATAAAACATATTCTTGGGGCTTGCTATCTAAGCAAGTCATATGCCCAAGGACTACAAAACATAATTATACATATACATGTCATAGCATAAACATATCATAACATAAACATACAAGCACATATAATCTATCCTATTTTCCTTACCAAAAACCATGATATTTGAGAACAAGAACGGGATTGGAAGACTCCTAAAACCAATAGTAAAAATGGTGAGTATTTCTAAAGAATGAATATGAAAAGGGAACTAAACCATCCAAGTAGAAACTTACCGAAAAGAACCTTAAGTTCCAAGAAACTTAAATACCTAACAAAGAATCATAAACAAGAGTTAGAATCTAAAAAGAAAATAAAAGAAAACTAAAGAACCATAAAGAATTGAACTTAGGGATAAGAATACCTTGAATGATCTTATGAATTGATCTAAACCTCGATACCGAAATCTCACTATATCTTACTTCCCAAGTGTTTAGAAAAGCTTAGAATGATAAAGCTTTTAACCCAAAATCCCAAGTGTTTCTCTCTATAGTAACACTAGCAACTTGGAGGTTCTGAAGACTGCTTGAAGAATGAAGAAAATGGTTGAGTACTAGGTCCTATTTATAGAGTTCAAGGAGTGAAACTAGCCCCTTTTAATTTGAATAAATAAATTAAAATAAAATGAAAAAGATTTGAATTTTCGTTCAACAGACGCCTAGAACTCGGTCAAAATCATTCAAAAGTAGGTCCAAGAGGTTAAGGGATTTTTTAAGCTCGGATTCCACGGATTTCAAAAATGCAAGGCTGGGGCCGATATATCGCCCCCTATAGGCGATATATCGCCTCCACTATGTTCCCGAGCCTCCGTTCGATCATTCATGCAATGTCGACATGTTTTCCGTATCTTCTGTAGGTGATATATCAGCCCCTATAGCTGCGATATATCGGCATACGTTGATATATCAAACACGTATTTGCACTTTTTCAACATATTTTGAATTGATAAAACAGCTTTGACTAAGTCTAAACGTGATCCTGACAGTTTCTGGAAGGTTCTAGAGCTTCTAGATCTTTCTTTTAATTAAACTATTCATCAAAAATACTTAAATCTTTAATAAACGTGATTATGACAAGTGTCATGCTCTTAAATTCTATCTAAACCTTAGGTTATAATGAATAATATTTCTAAAACCAGCAATATTAATCAAACCTTATGTTATTATTAATATTTCTAAACTGTAGGTTAAACTTATAAAACCCATAACTATTGCTATTAGTGTCCAACTAAGTCCTGGCTTGAACCAAAATCCATAGAAACTATCATACTACAAACTACTACTACTACTACTACTACTACTACTACTACTACTACTACTACTACTACTACTACTACTACTACTACTACTACTACTACTACTACTACTACTACTACTACTACTACTACTACTACTATCTAGCTAAGTAATTATTCTGGGACACTACAAGTTCCATATTGCTTACACTTGCTTTATAGGCATGTTGTTAAAATCCCTCGTTGTGCATTGTTAAAATAAATGAAGTCCTCCACATAACTTACATATGACTTGCATCTGTATAACTGGAGCTTGAATACTTTTCTGTTGTAATTGTTTTGTCAATGTTGCCACTTGAGTTGACAACATCGAGATGGCATCCAATTCATGCACTCCAGCCACCTTCCTAGTGGTTTCTCTTTCTGATGGCCACTCATAGTTATTCATAGCCATTTCTTCCAACATATAATAAGCCTCATTAGCGCTCTTACTCATGAACGGTCCACCCGACACTGCATCAATGATTGTGCGAGCAGTACCACACAAACCATTATAAAAAAATATGGACTAACTTCAATTTCTCAATTCCATGGTGGGGGAATTTTCTTAACGACTCTTTAAACCTCTCCCACGCATCATACAGTGACTCACCATCTCTTTGGTGAAAATTTGTTGATTTCACCTCTATACCTTGCAAATAATGATGGTGGGAAAAATTTGACCAAAAATTTATGAGTAAGCTCCTCCCATGTTGTAATATAGTTGGCTTCCAAAGAAATAAGTCAATTCTTTGCTCCATTCATTTGTTACTCCGTTCATTTTAAATGTGGCACAGAGCACTAATAAATTCACCAAATGCAAGTTTGGATCTTCCATTGGTAATCCCCCAAACTGAATCGATTCTTGTACCATTTCCAGAATGGCGGGCTTGATCTCAAAGTTATTGGCATCAATTGTTGGAGGTCTAATACATGATTGTGCCCATGTGACAGTAGGTAGCATGTAATCTCTCAAACTTCTTTGCGCTGCTTGATGAATTGGTGCCACTTGTTTAGCAACTCCTACGACATTAATATTATCAGCTTGATTCTGAGCCATTCTTTCTAACCGTTTTAGTTTCTTATTTATTCTGCAAGTTTTCACGATTTCAGTATCAACAGGCCCTTGATTCTGATCCCTATTGTCACATAAACTACTTGAAAACCTGAAATCACAAATTGCAAAAAACCAAAATTATAATGGTATAAAAGAAAGACAACCAAATTAGAAAAAGAATTAACTTCCTTGATATTAGTAAAAACAGTCCCCGTAAACGGTGCCAAAAACTTGTTACAGATTTTCTACATGCAAGTATGTTATATTATTTTATAATATAATGTAATATTATATTATTTTATAATATAATGTTTTAGATTAAATAAATGTGACAAACAGTGTCACATATTGTAACAAAGAGTGTCACATATTGTAACATATAATAGAGAGTTACAATATTTAGATATATGTGAATATCCAAATATGTAACATATTTGGTGTTACAAATTTGTAACTTCCAAATATTGCCCATTATTGTGTAGATTTGTTGTTACACAATATTGAGATGAATTTCATAAAGTCATATGTGAAATGGCTTTTAGAGATACGATTTTAACGCCAATAATGTGTTTTGGGGGTTACAAAATCAATTGGGAGTGGATTGGAACCGTTTGGAAAAATAGCACATTTTCATGTGCTGAAATTGGCCAGTGGCCGCGGCCAGGAATGTTGGTGGTCGCGGCCACTGATACTCATGGCTGCGGCCACAGGTGTTGACTGGCCAAAAACTTCATTTTTTTCCAACCTTTTTGAACGGCTCCAAAAACACAAATAACTCACAAATCTCATTTTTAATTCCATAAAAATCCAATTAATCACTGGTAACAACCATGGGGGTTGGTGGAATATGAAATTCAAAGGGTGTTTCTAAACTCTATAAATAGGAGCCTATTACTCACTTGTAAGACACAACTTTTCTATCCATTATAGCACTTGGCTAGAAAACGCCTAGAGGCTTGAATATTCCATAAATCATTTCCAAATTTTGTGAGAGATCCCTTAGTGCTTGAGTTAGGGGGAAATAAGCTTTTGGACAAAGGTTTCAAACCTTGTTCAAGTTGGTGATCCCCAATACTCTTCACTTTGGTTGTGTGAGTGAGAGTTTCTTGTTATTTGTTCTTGTTCTTACTTTTTCTACTATTGCGTTTCTTCTCATTATTCTTGTTCTATTTACTTGTATTTTTGTTTAGAGTTGTAATCATTTTATTTCTTTTGTTTCAAACACTTTTACTTTATTTGTATCTTTTTGCTTAGAGTTGCATTTCTTCATTCTCTTCTTCTAATTCTTCTATTGTTTATTTGTATTTTCAATTGTAGAGTTGTAACATTATTTAATCAATATTTGTAATATTTTTTCTATAGTTGTAATTTTCTTACCAATTTCCATTGAGGCAACTTATATTTTCCTAACAAAGTATACGTGTTCATTTAACAAGTAATATAATGTAAGAAAGGTCGAACCCACAAGGATTGTAACTAAGTACCAATCATTAATCCTACTGTTCTATTTGGTTAACGATAATTTAATTATAAGAATTAAGTAAAAATATTGAAATAAGAATGTAATTAAAGTAATAAATGACAGCAAAGGAAATATAATTCAATAATTAAACTAAGGCAATTAACTTCATCTACCATCCACTTTATATTTCAGTAACACAAATTATAATATTCAATTCTCTCTCGTGATAGTAGGCCAACAAAAGTAACTTATATTCGTACTAGGATATACAAGTCTCAACCTTATGTAAATTTTCTACATCTCTGTGATAAATGAACATAAGACAAGCATTAAGTAAGACAACCCTAAAGCTACATAGACCAAATCGGTACTCTCGCCCTATAATGAAATCTATGTCTATTCAATTACATCATGATCAATTCTCACTTCTCAGGTTTTGAATCAAAATCATATAAGTCAAGTAATAGATGGTCAGTCAATCACAAGCATTAAGCATAAATTTGAATAGATCACAATATAGAATAGAAATCATTAAACTTGCATTATTTCAATATAAATTTTTACGAGAATTCATTAACACCCTAGAAAAAGAGTTTAGTTCATGACAGAATTCATAATAACCATAGAAGAAGAAAAAAGCATCCAAATTACAAAAATTAAAAGTAGAAAAGAAGAGAAACTATATTGAGTTCTTTGATTCCACTTGCAATCCTACAAAATGTGCTTATCTCCGTCTCCTAGGGTTAATCTCCCCTTAAAAATGTCATTAAGAAAGCTTTTATAGTCCCTAATTAATTTTGTGCGATAGGACAAAATTGCCCTTGAAAAATACCCTAAATTATGTGTAGCATCTCAGAATTTTACATAGCTAGATAGTAGTAGTAGTAATTAGTAGTAGCTTATAGTATGTTAGTTTCGTGGATATTGGTTCAAGCCGGGATTTAGTTGGAAACTCATAGAAACAATTATGAACTTTATAAGTTTAACCTATAATTTAGAAATATTAATTGTAACATAAGGTTTGATTAATATAGCTGCTCCTAGAAATATTATTTATTATAACCTAAGGTTTAGATAGAACTAATAAGAATGTGACACTTGTCACAAGCATGTTTATTAAAGATTTAAGCATTTTGGATGAATAATTTAATAAAGGATAAATCTAGAAGCTCTAGAACCTTCCAGCAGCTGTTAAGATTACATTTTACTCAATCAAAGTTGTTTAAACAAGTTAAAAATAAGCAAAAAGAGTGCAAAAACGTGTTTTATATATCAACGTATGATGATATATCACAACTATAGGGGCCGATATATCGCCCACGGGAGATACGGAAAACACGTCGACTTCACATGAACGAAAGTACAAAAGCTCGGGACATAGGTAAAGGCGATATATCGCCTAGGGTAGGCAATATATCAACTCCTGGAGCCATTTTTGATTCCTTGTGGATTTAAATTAGAAACAGCCCCCAACCACTTGGACTTGCTCTTGAACGTTTTTGACCGAGTTCTAGGCATATGTTGAAATGAAAAATTCCAATCTTTTCAATCATTATTCATTTTAAAAGGGGTTAGTTTCACTCCTTGAAATCAATAAATAAGACCTAGTACTCAGCCATTTCACTCATCATTCAAGCATTCTTCAGAGCATCCAAGTTGCTAAGATTACTCTAGATAGAAAACACTTGGGTTTTGGGTTAAAAGTTTTTTCAATCTAAGCTTTTCTAAACACTAGGGAAGTAAGATAGAGTGTTATTTCGTTATCGATGTGTAGATCAAAGTCATAGTCCATCGATGGTATTCTTATCCTCAGGTTTAATCCATCATAGTTATTTTATTTTCTTCCATTTGCTTTCAAATCCTAACTCATTATTATGGCTTTTGGTTAGGTGTTTAAGTTCCTTGAAACTTAAGGTTTTTCGATAAGTTTCTATCTTAATGGTTTAGTTCTCTTTTTCATCTCATTTTCTTTAAAAACTCGTGGTTTTTACGTTTTAGGAGTGTTCCAATCCCGTTCTTGTCTCCAATATCCTAGTTTTTGGTAAGGAAAATAGGTTATAATATATGTGTTATGATATGTTTATATGCTATGATATGTTATGTTATATGTTATATATGTATGAATATGTTTCATAGTCACTTGGGGCTTATAGTTGCTTAGATAGCAAACCCCAAAAATTTTATCATTCTCGTGGATTAGAGTTACGATTTACCCTACCTCGATTAGTAGACATAGGACCTAGATGGGTTATCATATAATACTATGTGATCTAACCTACCTCGATTAGTAAACTTAGGACCTAGATGGTTTTATCACATACCACAGTAATGAGTTAATGGCCATTAATATTGTAGTCCTATATGATATACATTTTTACATCATATGTTTTATAGTATATATTTTATGATATAGTCTAATGATTTATGATATATGTTTTTAGTAGATTTTCCTTGCTGGGCATTAGGCTCATTCCTTTTATTTTAGATGGTGTAGGAAAATGAACTTAGAAGGCGGGACAGATTCGTGGTAGATCGGCATGTGTATTAGGGATGGATTGATTGAATGGACTGTTGGAAGATCGAGGATGACGTTGTTTTCAAGTCTTTTAATTTATGTTTTATATATTTCCGCACTTAGTATTTAAACAATTGATTAAAGTTTATGTTTTATGTATTAAACAATGGGTACCCATACCTTATTTTGTATTTCGTACCGTATTTTGGATTTTTAATAAAGTTCAAATATTTTATGTATGTATGTATTCCAAAATAGTAGTTATATTTAGTAGTTTTTAATGGTCTGAGGTCTAGAATTAGTCAGGGCATTACAATTGGTATCAGAGCTGCAGTTCATATGCATGAAGGTCTCCTTGATACACACACACAAGCTCCGGATCTAACAGCCAATGTAAGTGTTTATGTTATGATTATTATGTTTATGTTAATAGCTAACGTTTTAGTCATTATGTTTTTAGTTAAAATGGATGGAGCCTTGACCTATCATAATATCCGAGCCATTAAGGCATTAAAAAGGAATTTCCATAGCTCAAACAAGAAGAAAAGAGGGGCAATAAGATTGTTCCATCCAGAGTCTTTGCCTTGACCCAGGGAGAAGCCGAAGCTAGTAACAAAGTGGTCACAGGTCAGATTCCTATCCTCGATAATATATGTTCATTATTATTTGATTTGGGAGCAACACACTCGTATATCTTGTTAGGAATGATAGATAAATTAGACAAACCTTGTGAAAGACTTAGAACTAGGTTTGTGACAGAATTGCCTTTGGGCGAAGTAGTCCTATCATCACGAATAGTACGAGGTGTACCCATCAAAATCGAGGATATAGAACTAAAAGGAGACCTGATAGAGCTAAAGATCAAAGACTTTGACGTAATACTGGGCATGGATTGGCTAGCAAGGCATGGCGTAACCATTGACTGTAGACGTAAGCAAGTGACATTCGAAACTCCTGACGGTCAGAAACTATGTTTTATGGGAAAGGTTTCAAGACTACGAACACCACTTATCTCATCTCTCAAAGCTCAAAGGATGATAGAGAAAGGATGTCATGCATTCTTATCAAGCGTCATGGATGTGGCAAAGGAAACACCACTAAAGGTTGGAGACATCTGCATTATAAAGGAATTTCCAGAAATATTTCCTGATGACTTACCAGGGTTTCCGCCGACTCGGGAAATTGATTTCACAATCGAACTAGTACCGGGAACCGAGCCTATCTCAAAGGCACCATACCAGATGGCACCAACTGAACTCAAGGAGTTGAAGACGCAGTTGCAAGAACTCTTAGACTTGGGTTTCATCAGACTAAGACATTCGCCATAGGGAGCATCAGTTCTATTTGTGAAGAAGAAGGATGGAAGCATGCGGATGTGTATAGATTATCGTGAGCTGAACAAGATGACGATTAAGAACAAGTACCTACTACCTCGGATTGATGACTTATTTGATCAACTCCAAGGAGCGACCATTTTTTCTAAGATTGATCTATGGTCCGGTTAAAACCAGATCAAGGTACGGGAAGAGGATATACCAAAGACAACTTTTAGAACTTGATATGGACATTACGAGTTTCTAGTTATGTCTTTTGGTCTTACCAACGCTCTTGCTGCATTTATGGACTTAATGAATCGAGTCTTCAAGGATTACTTGGAAAAATTCGTCGTAGTGTTCATTGATGATATTTTGGTGTACTCCAAGGACAAAGTCGAGCACGAGGAACATTTAAGATTAACAATGCTGCGACTAAAGGAGCATCAACTTTATGCCAAGTTTAAGAAGTGCGAATTTTGGCTTTCTCAAGTAGCGTTCCCCGGCCATAAAGTATCCAAGGGTGGAGTTGTTGTAGACCCAGCTAAGGTACAGGCTGTGAAGGATTGGCCAAGACCAAAGAATACGTTAGAAGTTATAAGTTTTCTCAGGCTAGGAGGCTATTATCGAAGATTTGTAGAAGGCTTTTCTAAGATAGCCACTCCGCTTACCAACCTGACCCATAAACAACAAAAGTTCAACTGGACGGATAGATGCGAAGAGAGCTTCCAGTTGCTCAAGGATAAGTTATGCTCAACACCAGTACTTTGTGTACCGACACCCAACGACAAGTTTGTAGTATTGTGATGTGTCGAAGCAAGGCTTGGGTTGTATGCTAATGTAAAATGACAAAGTGATAGCCTACGCCTCAAGGAAGCTGAAGGAATATGAGCAACGCTATCAAACACATGATATGGAGTTGGCAGCGGTGGTCTTCGCATTGAAAATCTGGTGCCACTATCTTTATGGAGAACGGTGTGAGATTTATACGGACCACAAGAGCTGAAAGTATTTCTTCACACAAAAGGAGCTCAATATGAGGCACCGCAAGTGGTTAGAACTAGTAAAGGATTATGACTGCGAAATCCTATACCACCCAGGAATGGCGAACGTAGTTGCAGATGTGCTAAGCCAAAAGAGTTACAGAAATTTAGCAGCATTATCCAGAATTGAAAAGCCACTTTAGCAAGAGCTGATTAATGCCGTAATAGAACTAGTCATTGGTCAACTGGTGTAACGCCCTGGATAACCAAGACCGTTACACTGTGTGTTTGAAATAGTGTGAGACTTGCTAATCAAGTCATTTAAATAGAAAATGTGAACCTAACAACAAAAACAGGTTAGGTTTAAAAGATTTTGGTTATAAAAGAATAATTTTCATTAAAATAAATGTTTGGTACATGGGATCCCAAATCAGTGTTTAAATAATTACTAAATTTCCAAATCAAATAAATAATCAAGCCACTCTAATGGAAAAACACACGTTTTAGGTTTCCGTCACTGTAAAAACCCTCGACCGTGGTGGCCGAGTAGCTGACAATGTACACCTCGCCCCCAGAGCTCTCCAACCCATGGTTGAACCATCTTACCCTTGCCTTTACCTGCACCACGTAGCACCCGCGAGCCAAGGCCTAGCAAGAAAACATAATATCATAATACAATCATTATCAACAACTAGGAAGTTCACAGAGCATAACCAAATGATTTACAAGTCATCAATCAACTACCCAACAAGCCATAGCAATCATTCAATACAGCACATCAGTCAATAACCAACGATCTAGTTCCAGTTATTCAGCATATCATACACAACAACTACATTAGAATACATGTCAAGCAACAACTAGGGTTAATGCCCGTAGGCCGCACCCTCTATTTAACCCACTGTCTTTGGCTCGCTTAGGCCAGGCCCAGTGCTCACCCTACTAACTCCGACCCGCTTAAACTAAGCTTAGTGATTATTAAGCTGTCCTCAGCTACTAGTGGCTGAGCTGCGCCCTATGCGCAAGTATTGATTTTGGCACTCTTAGGTCGTTTATCACATGTCCCGTGGCATAATACCACCTCATGGCATTCGTACAATTATAGGGAACTCTTAGTCCCAACATGTTCACATGGTTTATCACAATCATTTAACAATGCATACAAACATAGGGAACACTTAGTCCCATCCTATCCACATATACAGGTGCAGTTTTCTTACCTTTAATTCCAAGTGCTTTGATGAAGAAAGACGACCCCCGAGCACGATCCTGCCCCGAGCCCAAGTGTATACCTAGTCACAACCATGATAAAGGATTCCATCAATAATTGTATAAGGGTTTCCGGATAGAGTTCTAGCCTCCAGGACATCGAATTCCACCAAACACGGTAGTGGGATCGATCCCGAGCACCCTAGGTTAAGTTCTCATGCTTAAAAACACAAAAACACAAATATCCTTAAGGGTCGCGGCTCAAGCCTCCCCATGCCGTGGCATGGCCCCAAACAGAGGCTCAACCTCTCCCAGAAATAGACACAGACCGCGGCCCTACACACCCCATGCTGCGCCCTGCCCTCCTTCTCCAACACCATCTATTCTAGAGGGTCGCGGCGCACCAAAGACCATGTCGTGGCTTGACCCCTTCGAACCCAGAAAAACCACCATTTTTGACACTCAAACCTCACTCAAAACCACCCATAACCATCCCAATAACATAATCCAATTATCCCAACATTCTAACATGATCTCAACAACATAACCCAACAGAAACCTAGTCTAGAAACTCATCAAAACAGCATTTCAATCTTTGAAACCCACAAGCTCAAGAACACCAAGACCAGTCCGAAAAACCCAGAATTCAAACACAATATCATTAATTGAAGCTTACACTCACTGAAGACTCAATCCTCCAAATAATTACTGAGCTAACTCCTAAGCTTTCAGCCTTAATTCAACCTTTAATTTCAGAACCCAAGAACTCTTAGAATTCAGCCCCAAAGCTACATAATCAAATGATCAAAAGTATAATTCAATGATTACCTCAGTTCCTGGTTTGATTCCTTAGCCTCTACTGAGTTAATCTTCCAAAACCTCTACTCAAATCACTGAGTTCCAGCCAAGTTCCCTTAGCTTTTCTGTAGTTTCCCTTGAGAGAGTAAGAGAAGAGAGAGGAGTGTCGGTTCTAGGTGTTTCTGCTGCCTTCCTTTGTTTTGTTTTACCTTATTTACTTCACTTAAGTTAATCTCAAAGCTCGGGGTGCCAAAAATGTCCCCGAGGGCAAAATGTTAAAATTCCCCCGGTATACCCACCTAGACTTCCTAACCTCAAATAAATCTCCAATTACTTATTTCCATAACCCGATAACCCAAATAACTGTCTAATACCCCTTGACTCACCCCAAGTCGAGTACCGGGTCCCGTTGTGACTTTCCTGCTACTTGCTCCCTAGGATCGCCTCGTGCCAAAAGCTGCAAACACATATATCCACATAATAATGTGGTCTCAACAGTTTATCACAAATAATCACGTTTATGCCCTAACGGGCCAAAATTACAATTATGCCCTTACCAACCAAGCAGGGCCCGCATGCTTATCCAATACACATAAACATGTATCTCACACCATTAATTCACATAACCTCCAATTATACCCTCCCGACACACTAATCAAGGACCTTAAGCCTTAATAATAATTTTGGGTCGTTACAACTGGCTAACTTATCCATCCAGTCAAGTCTATTAGAAGATATACAGATCAGGCAAGGGCATGATGACACGTTAGTATCACATATGGCTGCAGTCGAAGAAGGCAAGACTACGAATTTCTCCATATCAGGACAAGGGTTCTTGAGATATAAGGGTCGGGTATGCGTGTTGAATGACCATGGAATTAAGATGAAGATTTTAGAAGAGGCACACACTACCCCATATTCAGTTCATCCGGGGTCGACCAAGATGACTCACGACGTTAAGGCATTATATTGGTGGCTGTGAATGAAGAAAGACGTAGCAGATTATGTGTCCAAATGTCTTATATGCCAGCAAGTAAAAGCAGAATATCAGTGACCCGCAGGCTTATTGCAACCGCTTAGTATTCCAGAATGGAAGTGGGAAGATATAGCCATGGACTTCGTGACAGGATTACCACGAACAAATAAGCAGCACAACTCGGTTTGGGTAGTGGTAGATAGACTAACCAAGTCAGCTCACTACCTGCCTGTCAAGACTACGTACACAGCAGACCAGTACACATACATTTATGTTCAAGAAATAGTATGATTGCATTGAATCCCTAAGACCACAATATCAGATAGAGGATCAGTGTTTACATCAAGATTTTGGGAAAGCTTGCAGCAAGCCATGAGTACCAAGTTCAACCTTAGTACGGCAATGCATCCTCAGACCGACGGTCAATACGAGCGTACCATACAGATTTTAGAAGATATGTTGCACGCTTGTGTACTAGACTTTGGAGGATCGTGGAGTAAGTATTTTCCACTGATAGAGTTCTTCTACAACAATAACTACCAGTCAACGATCGGTATGGCACCTTATGATTTACTTTATGGAAGGAAGTGCCGATCGCCGTTACATTGGGACAAGGTAGGAGAAAGACAAATTCTTGGACCCGAAGCTGTTAAAGAGGCTCAGGATGCAGTGGCGCTAATTAAAAAGTAGATGCTCGCTGCTCAGAGTCGACAGAAGAGTTATGCGGATGCAATGCGGGGAGATGTGGAATTCAAAGTCAGAGATCAAGCCTTTTTAAAGATGTCTCCTATGAAAGGAGTGAAGCGGTTTGGGAAGAAAGGCAAACTTAGTCCCCGGTTTATAGGTCCTTTTCAGATATTGGACAAGGTTGGAACAGTTGCATATAGATTAGCTCTATCGCCAACTCTAGGAGATAGCCACAATGTGTTTCACATCTCGATGCTGCGTAGATATGTGTCAGACCCATCTCACGTCCTCAAGTACGATATGATAGCACTCTAGAAAGACTTGAGTTACGAGGAATGAGTGGTTAACATCCTAGAGAAGGGGATGAAGAAGTTACGGTCTAAGAGTATTTCGATAGTTAAGGTCCTATGGAGTAATAGTTCAGAACGAGAGGCAACGTGGAAGTTGGAGGAAGACATCCTATCACGGTATCCGAAAAAGTTTGGTAAGTAAATTTTGGGGACGAAATTCTTTTAAGTAAGGGAGAATTGTAGCATCTCAGAATTTTACTTATCTAGATAGTTATAATGTCCAATTTCGCTAATAAAGCTTAAGTCCTTTATTAGCATGCCTAGAGGGAAATAATTGATTTAAATATGATAATAAATGAATTTGATGATTATGTGATTAGAAATGCATGTTTAGGTGAATTAAATATGCATGTGGGCCCCATTTGGCTATTAGGGGCATATTTGTAATTTTAGCCCGTTGAGGGCATAAATGCAATATTTGTGTATATTGTGATTGATACCACGCGTGAGTGGTGATATGTTGGTGATGCACGATCCGAGACAGTCCTAGGGAGGAGTTTAGCAAAAATTCACAACGGAGTCAAATACCCGGCTCGGGAGGAACCTAGGGGTATTTTGGGAATATAATATGTGTTCAGAATTTATCGAGTAATGGGTAGCAGTTTGGTAATTATTTGGATATGTCGGGATTAACGGGGATTTATAGGAACACTCGAGGAATTATTGGCATGGCTAATGACGAAATTTCCCTTAGTGGTATTAAAGAATTTAGAATGGACTCAAGGGTATTTTGGATATTTTAGGGATTTAGGAGGCTGAGGGTAGGCTTAATTGATCTCAAAGCAAGGAAACTTCTTGATTTGTAAAGAAAGACCTAAACAATATCTCTCTCAATATCTCTCTCGGCTCTCTCTCATCCTCTAGAAAACTTAGTTGATTTTTGGAGTTTTGGAGGAGAAATTCATAACTGAAGCTTAAGGACTTGGGAAAGACAGCTCAGGGTCGAGTTCAATTCATAAGTAAGCTCTTAAACTTGGTTTTAAAGTTGAATTATGTTAGAGTTATAAGCTTGCATGAGAATGGGTTTTAAAGTATGATCTTGGATGTTTTCTGGGTATATGGGGTTGTTTATGGGCTTGTTGTGTTGTCTAAGGTATCTGAATAAGGAATTCAAGCTTAATTATGGGTTTAAGTGATATTTGAAATATGGAATTGAGGTTTAGGCTCAAGGAAAACGCAAGAAAAATGGTGATTTTCTGGGTTTGGAGGCTTGAGTCGTGACCCGTGTGTGTCGAAGAGGCTGGAAGCCTCTGTCGGCCCAAGCGCATTGCGGCCCAAGGATTGGAGCGCCGCAGCCCATGTCCCTCAACAGTGAGGCATTTTGCCTCTAACTTGGGGCGCACCGCGACTCAAATTCAAAGTATGGGTTGTTTGAAGGATTTTAGCTCGAGAACCCAAATGTTAAGGCTCGAGAAGGATTTTACCACCCGGTTTTGTAGAATCCAAGGTCCCAGAGGCTAGAATTATGTTCCGAAGTTATTTATTGGATTAGAGCTTGATGTATGGCTATTGTGAATGCGTTGTGACTAGGTTTTCAGTGAGGCTCGAGTTAGAGGAATGTGCTCGGGATTGCAGTGTTGAAGAAGCTTGGGACACAGGCAAGAAAACTGTTGTACCCGTAGAGCAGGGCTTGGCCCTATTGTTTGTGTTGCAGGGCATGGCCCTATGTGATTGAATTGCAGGGCGTAGCCCTAGTGTTTATGTTTAGTATATGTTTAAATATTTGTTGATATTATGCTATGTGTTGTATATTTGTGAATGAACGACGAAGGCCAGGAATGGCGAAGGCTGAGAATGGCAGGAAGCCGAGTACGGCAAGGGGTCGGGAACGGTGTTGAGCACACGGAGTGCGAGCCGTTAGGGCGAGACCCTCCTAGGGCCTGGTAAAGCGCCTGGGACGGCATGGCAGCTATGTGTTTAGCTTGTTGGCTGTTTTGTTATATGTTGTTGATAGATATGCATATGTTATTTGTTTTGTGTTGAGTTTTATTGCTGGGATTCAGCTCACAAGTGCTCTATGGTGCAGGTAAGGGCAAAGGAAATGTCGAACAACCATGAGTACGTAGAGCGAGGAGCGATGGGTACATGTTCTGCCTGCCTGACCGCCACGGCTAGGGTTATTTTTGGGAAAATGTTATGTATTGACTTGAATTTGTCGCCTAGTCGACCCTAAATGTATTTTGAGTTGTAAATATTTTCTAAACAGTATTTTGGAATCCCGACTGTAAAACTTTATGAGATTTCAATGAATAACCAAATGTTTTATATTTAATGACTGGTAACGGGTTTTATCTCAGTTTAGTCACACTTTTAACCTAAAACCTCGATTAGCAAGTTAATGGCACATTATAAACTCACTTAGTAATGGCTCTAAGGAAGTAGGGCGTTACAATAGTAGTAGTAATAGTTAGTAGTAGCTTATAGTATGTTAGTTTCATAGATATTGGTTCAAGCTGGGATTTAGTTGGAAACTCATGAAAACAATTATGGACATTATAAGTTTAATGTATAGTTTAGAAATATTAATTATAACATAAGGTTTGATTAATATAGCTGGTCCAAGAAATATTATTTATTATAACCTAAGGTTTAGATAGAACTAATAAGAACGTGACACTTGTCATAAGCATGTTTATTAAGGATTTAAGCATTTTGGATGAATAATTTAATGAAGGATAAATCTAGAAGCTCTAGCACCTTCCAGCAGCTATTAGGATTACATTTTACTCAGTCAAAGTTGTTTAAACAAATTCAAAATAAGCTGAAAGAGTGCAAAAACGTGTTTGATATATCAACATATGCTGATATATCGCAGCTATAGGGGTCGATATATCGCCCACGGGAGATACAGAAAACAGGTTGACTTCGCACGGACGAAAGCACGAAAGCTCGGGACATAGGTAGGGACGATATATCACCTAGGGTAGGCGATATATCGACTCCTGGAGCCATTTTTGAATCTTTGTGGATTAAATTAGAAACAGCCCCCAACCACTTGGACTTTCTCTTGAACGTTTTTGACCAAGTTCTGGGCATCTGTTGTAACGAAAATTCAAATCTTTTCAATTATTATTCATTTTAAAAGGGGTTAGTTTCACTCTTTGAACTCTATAAATAGGACCTAGTACTTAGCCATTTCACTCATAATTCAAGCATTCTTCAGAGCATCCAAGCTGCTAAGATTACTCTAGAGAGAAAACACTTGGGTTTTGGGTTAAAAGCTTTTTCAATCTAAGCTTTTCTAAACACTTGGGAAGTATGATAGAGTGTTATTTCGATATCGAGGTGTAGATCAAAGTCATAGTCCATCAATGGTATTCTTATCCTCAGGTTTAATCCATAATAGTTCTTTTATTTTCTTCCATTTTCTTTCAGATCCTAACTCATTATTATGGCTTTTGGTTAGGTGTTTAAGTTTCTTGAAACTTAAGGTTTTTCGGTAAGTTTCTATCTTAATGGTTTATTTCTCTTTTTCATCTCCTTTTCTTTAGAAACTCATGGTTTTTACTGTTGGTTTTAGGAGTGTTCCAATCCCATTCTTGTCTCCAATATCCCAGTTTTTGGTAAGGAAAATAGGTTAGAATATATGTGTTATGATATGTTTATATGCTATGATATGTTATGTTATATGTTATATATGTATGAATATGTTTCATAGTCACTTGGGGCTTATAGTTGCTTAGATAACAAACCCCAAGATTTTTATCATCCTCTACCTCGATTAGTAGACATAGGACCTAGATGGGTTATCATATACTACTTTGTGATCTAACCTATCTTGATTAGTAAACTGAGGACCTAGATGGTTTTATCACATACCACAGTAATAAGTTAATTGCCATTAATATTGTAGTCCTATATGATATACGTTTTTACATCATATGTTTTATAATATAGTCTTATGATTTATGATATATATTTTTTGTAGATTTTCCTTGTTGGGCATCAGGCTCATTCCTTTTAATTTAGATTGTGCAGGAAAATGAACTTGGAAGGCAAGACGAATTCGTGGCAGCTTGGCATGTGTATTAGGGATGGATTTATGGAATGGACTGCTAGAAGATCGATGATGACGTTGTTTTCAAGTCTTTTAATTTATGTTTTTTGTATTTCCGCACTTAGTATTTAAACAATTAATTAAAGTTTATGTTTTTATGTTTTATGTACTAAACAATGGGTACCCATACCCTATTTTGTATTTCGTACCGTATTTTGGATTTTTAATAAAGTTCAAATATTTTATGTATGTATGTATTCCAAAATAGTAGTTATGTTTAGTAGTTTTTAATGGTCCGAGGTCTAGAATTAGTCGGGGCATTACATTCAGCTTCAGTACGGACTGGTGTCGCGACTCCATCTAGTAGCATTGCAACTCTGGGTTGCTTCGAGTTCCAGAACTTGTCTCTGGATTATGTAGCGTCGCAACTCTATCTGGTAGCGCTGCAACTCTAATTTCCATTTTAATGGAGCCTTAACTCTGTCTCCCTAGCGCCTAGGCCCTAAGTCTCGCTGATTCTTTTGTTCTTCTATGTAACTCTTAGGGCTGCAGCTCTACACCATAGAGTTGCGTCTCTAATTCCAATTTTTCACCAAATCACCAATTTGACCCCCAATTTTGCCCAATTTCCATTCCTTAGCCCGTTTAACACCGTTTCTTCAAGAATTAAGCGTTTTCCCTTCAATTTCAAGCTATTTCCTTAATAACCACACTTAATCCTGAAAATCACAATAAACAACCACATAATATCTCTCAAAACCAAATGAAAGACTAAAATTGTATCTTAAAACATACCAAAACTAATCCTAATATGAGTCAGTTTCTAGCAAATCCAAACATGGAGTATTGGGAAGTTGTTAAATGGATCTTCAGATATCTGAGAGGAACATCCAAAATATGTTTGAGTTTCGGGAAAGAAAAACGAGTATTGGAAGGATATACATATACAAATATGGCCATTGACCATGATGGTAGAAAGTCTACATCTGGATATATGTTTACTTTTGTAGGGGGAATTGTATCAAGGTAGTCAGAGTTGCAAAAATGTATTGTGCTATCCACAACAGAAGCACAATTCGCTCTAGCGAAAGCTGTGGAAGAAAAGTTGTGACTAAAGAATTTTCTCCAAGAATTGGACATGAAGCAAGAGGGGTATGTGGTTCACTACGACAAGCAGAGTGCGATCGATCTGAGCAAGAACACTACTTACCACAACAGAAGTAAAAGCACATAGATGTCAGATATTATTGGATTCATGATGCACTTGAGAATAAGCTATCCTAGCTGCAGAAGATTCACGCCAACAAGAATGTAGTGAATATGCTAACAAAGGTGATTCCTCAACATAAGCTTGAGTTGTGTTCCAAGCTTGCTAGGATGAGTTCTCGGTGATGAAGATATAAGGCCAGTTCTTCCTCAGGTGTTGAAAAATTGGGAGAATTAATGGGTTACGGCTGTGTGTTTTTTCAATACCTGCCAACTTTTGTCAACATATACCTAACCTTTTAATTGATTTCATAAATGTATTGCCAATTTTATTTTTGTTTCCTTTCACAACTTGCAACACGTGGAAGAAATGTTAGGCTTAATTATGCCTTACTTTGCACTCCATAATTCATTTATAAATAGATGAGGCTTTCACAAGCAAACACACACACAAAGGAGCAAGATCCTGCCTGAATAAAGACGGGCTAGGCCCACGCTTGGAGCCCTCACCCTAAAAGGTTTTCAAATTTTATAAAAATATCAATTTTTACATATAAAAAGCTCCCAAATTTTAGAAAAATATCATTTTATGTGTAAAAATTAGAAAATAACATTTTTTTTCTTTATTTGTCTTGGGCCTCACCCATCTCAGGCACAACCCTGCAAATGAGAAAAACCACAAAGAGAAGAGAGAACTCAAGAGAGTTAGCTGTTGCGATGAAAGAATACTTGAGAGAAAAATATGAAAGAGAGAAAAGAAAAAAAAAAGAGTTCCTACAAAATTGAAAGAAATATTCTCTAGAATGATTGTGAGACTACCACACTACTAACTATGAGAATTTTGAGTGTATTCCTCAAGTATTTGTCAAAACTTAAAAGTGTATTGTGCATCTATTATTATTGATATAGTGGCAGTTTTATCATGATTTTTTTGGGTTTCAAATTGAAAGGTTTTTCATGAGATAAAATCTTGGTGTGCATTTAGTGTTTTAACTACTTTTCATGTGTATGAACATTCGTGTACAGTAATAAAAATTCTTAGTATGCTCTATGATTGTAGCTGTGACTGATGTTTGAAAATATTTTTGGGGTCTTTATTGTATTTGGGAAATTTCATGTTATATGCATGATAATTTAGTGAAATTTTTTAATATGCCAACATAAATTACTATTACAACTATATGACAATCTCAATTTTTTGGACAAAAATATCTCTAACATTCAAACACATATTTTCTCCCTCAGTCCGAACTCTCACTCTCTCTCTCTCCTTCTAATCTTGTAGATCTCGAAAAAAATAGCAAAATTTTAAAAAATAATAATAATTTGAAACGGACATTTGAGTGAAAAAAATATAAACCTCCAAAGTTTTCGTCAAATTTGAGTGCAAAGCATCGAAAAAACATCGTTTTAGCAAAAAAACAAGTACATGATTGAATTGCAAAAGCATTGAAACACATTCGATTTTACATCGAAAAAACATCGTTTTGGCTAAAAAAAAAACAAGTTTTCATGATTGCATCTCAAAAGCATCGAAACACCATTAATTTTGCATCGAAATACTATCGATTTTAAAAAAGCATCGTTTTGGCCAAAAATCAAGCTTCATGATTTCATCAAAAGAACATCGAAATTGCATCGATTTTGCATCGAAAAAGCATCGTTTTGGCCAAAAATCAAGTTTTCATGATTGCATCGCAAGAGCATCGAAACACCATCGATAAATCATGAAAACTTGATTTTTTTTTGTTGCCAAAACGATGCTTTCTCGATGAAAAATAGATGCTGTTTCGATGCTCTTGTAATACAATCATGAAACTTGATTTTTGGCCAAAACGATGATTTTTCGATGCAATTTTGATGTAAAATCGATGGTATTTCAATGCGAAATGGATAGTGTTTCGATGCCCTTGCGATGCAATCATAAAAACTTGTTTTTTTTTTTGTTTTTTTTTGCCAAAACGAAGCTTTTTCGATGCAAAATCAATGCAATTTTGATGCTCTTGCGATGCAATCATAAAACTTGATTTTTGGCCAAAACGATGCTTTTTCGATGCAAAATCGATTATGTTTTGATGTTTTCGCGATGCAATCATGAAAACTTTATTTTTGGCCAAAACGATGTTTTTTCGATGCAAAATTGATGGTTTTTCGATGCAAAATCGATGGTGTTTTGATGTTTTTGTGATGTAATCATGAAAACTTGTTTTTTTGGCCCAAAACGATACTTTTTTGATGCAAAATGGATGCTTTTTCGATGCAAAATCGATGGTGTTTCGATGCTTTTGTGATGCAATAATGAAAACTTTATTTTTGGCCAAAACGATGTTTTTTCGATGTAATATCGATGGTGTTTCGATGCTCTTGCGGTGCAATAATAAAAACTTGATTTTTGGGCAAAGCGATGCTTTTTTTATGCAATTTCGATGCTTTTGCGATGCAATCATAAAACTTGATTTTTGCCCAAATCGATGGTGTTGTGATGCTTTTGCGATACAATCTTGAAAGCTTGTTTTTGGGCCAAAAATATGTTTTTTCGATGCAAAATCGATGCCTTTTCGGCGCAAAATCGATTGTGTTTCTATGTTTTTGCGATGCAATCATGGAAACTTGATTTTTAGCCAAAACGATGCTTTTTCGATGCAATTTCGATACTCTGCACTGAAATTTGACGAAAACTTTTTCACTCAAAAGTCCATTTTGGATGATATTTATTTTTACGAGATCTACAAGATTATAATGAAAGACGTTAGAAAGAGAGAGAGAGTTTAGACCAAGGGAGAAAATGAGTGTTTGAATGTTAGGGGTATTTTTGTCCAAAAAATTAAAATTATCATATATTTGAAATAATAACTTATGTTGGCATATTAAAAATTTTCACTAAGTTATCATGAAGGGGAATTGGAATAGAGTCCATTATTCCCAGCACATATTGGTCCTAGAATCTTAAAAGAAATTAATAAATTTGCAAGTGTTAAAGGTTGTATTTGAATCTTATCTATATTTTGCCATATCTATATGAGTTTGCCACCTCTGAATCTCTGATTGAATTGAAGTTCAATTATTTTGACATTTTAATATGGTACTTGCTACTACTTGTGAACATCATTAATTGTGTGGACAAAATAAGAAGAAAATTTGATATTTTATAGGAAAATAAATTAGTAGTTTAAAACTCTCAGCTTATGGCAGTAATTCATTGGAAACTAACCACCTATACAATTTGATTTGTAGGAGATTACTAGACTAGAAATCTCATATAGTGTAAATGAGGTCTGCCAATATATGCAAAATCCCTCACAATCACCCTGGAATGCAGACAAAATAATTTTGAGATACTTGAGTGGCACACACATTCAATCTTTACTCTTTTGTATTTATTTAAAAATGTTTTGATTGAAATTGCGTCTGCCATATTACTCTGTGTTTTTCTTGGTCAATCACAGAGGCTGAATACGGGAGTTTGGCCAAATTGCTTAATTATAATCTGGTTGGACTCTGTTTTCAGTCAGAGTTGAATATTCAACTACCTAAAGGGCCCACTAAATGTGTGATAATCTTGATAGGACTTTGATGCTCACTCCTTTTTCTCTCTTTTTGCTTCTTCTGTACTTTTCTCTCACTCTCCTCCCTTCTTCCCCTTTTCTCCATTTGTTTGATCTCTATATTCAGAGGCTTGAAAGAACACAGAGAAAATCGATTTTAAGCTGGCTGTTTTCTTTCACGATTGTTGGAAGGCGATTCAATGGCTTTTCTCTCATGTTTGAATGGGTATTCAACATTGAATCTTTAGTCGTCATTTTCGTGCTATTCAAAAGGTATTTGTTTTCACAACTGTTTCTTTTCCCTATAAATATTGAATTTGAACCCTAGAAATTGGAATGGGTAAGTAATTTTTTTTGAGCTACAATTATTGGTACATAATTTTCTGTTCTATTTTTTTTTTCTTTCCAAAAGCCCTAAAACTGAGCTTCGAATTGGTTTGTGGTTTCCCTAGAAATTAGAAAGCTCTTGCATCTTTTTTATAAGATTTCCCTTTGCAGTTTTGGGTATGAATTGCTTTGTTCTTCCGCTTGTAACTTAATCGATTAAGTTTCTATTTATGTTATATCATGATTATCACAACAAGAGATTTTTTTATCAGAAAGTTGTTGCTGTTGTTGTTGTTGTGTGTTTTACAATGTCTAGCTACCTATGCAATCTCTAGTTTTAATTATTAAGCCTTATTTTTGTTATCATAATTTGATGATAAACATTGGCAATAAACAGAGCTATTTATGCAATACTAAAGAGCAGTTGTTAGAACAGCAATATTATCACAATTTTTTAACACAACCAAAAGCTACTCTCTCTCTCTCTCTCTCTCTCTCTCTCTCTCTCTCTATATATATATATATATATATATATACTTAACCATTACATTTTTATATTTACATTGAAGAAAGATGGTAGAGCCTAATTTCTTTGTTTTATGGTGCATTATCCTTGTTCAGAGTTGATATTTGGTCACAAGCACTGGAACAATTTCAGCTTTATATTACATTGAAAACTAACATAATTCCCGTCTCAGAGACGGCGTCTCTCCCCAAAATCTTCTAGCGAAATGTTGTAGCTAAAAACTTTTTTTTTTTTTTTCATTGTAGTGATAATTCATCGTTTGGACGAAGGCCTGGCACAAATATTTCGATGCATATATATAAACAAAAAAGGGAGGTTTTTTTTTAATATTTTTGTTCCAATTAATTACTCATAAATAAAAACAAACAATTTGATAACTCATACTAGAAATGATAAGGTAGATTCAGCGAAGTTTTGCTTCTTGTGGTTCAGAGTCATCAAATAATTTTAAGAAAAATAATTGCTAGGAATAGAAATATAACTAACAACTACTGTGAAAGACATTAATTTTTCATTGCATTAATATCACTTTGAAAACTTCCATATTTCCGTTGATTGGGACGTACATGACTTGGGTATATTAATTTTATAAGCAAGTTTATATTTTGTGTTGGAAAAGTCTTGTTTCCAGAAGTCATGAAGTTATAAGTAACCTTCAAAAGCATGCTACGCAAAATAATGTATATATTTAGTACTATAGTAACCGCTTTTTCTTAAGAAAGAAGGCAAATAATTCTTAACCTAAAACAGACAACATGGATGGACATCAGGATGTGATAATTTCCATTGGTCAGCAAGCTGAGCTGAGGATGAGTGGTGATGATGGTGATAATGAGTTGATAGGTTTCATTGAAAAATATGTTGAAAGTGAAGGAAAAATAAATAAAACTAATAAAAGTGATGATGGATCGCATATCAAGATACAAAAAGTTCCAAAACTTATGCTGAGAAAAAATAACTGGAAAGAGTTTTACAAGCCAAAGGAGATTGCAATTGGCCCTCTTCATGCTTTCACCAAGAGCTTGAAAAACATTGATGATCTCAAGCATAGATTGACGGCAAGATTCATTAAAGAAAGCGGCCGAGATGGGAGAACTTTACTCGAAGAAATCAATAAAAATATCACTCAACTAAAGGAGTGCTTCGATTTAAAGGTATTACCCTCATCCTTCAATGAAGATGATAAGAAACTGGCCAGGTTATTGTTTTTGGATGGGTGTTTTGTACTACAATTCATAGATAGTTATGTTAAGGGTGACATAAAAGAATTTGAGATTAGCAGTGGCCAAGCTGTTGAGATTCAACATGATTTGTTTTTGCTGGAAAACCAAATTCCCTTTCGAGTACTCATAATATTGATGAGGTTGAGTAACGAAGGGGTTCGGTTGATGACAAACATCTATCATTTTATTTATTTGAACAGTATGGTACCGGATTACTTCTGTACTACTAAAAATATTCGACATAATAACAAGAACATCATTGAAGATGATGAATTGCCCGCTCATCTTCTTGACCTTCTCAGATCAGAGCTCTTATTTGAGGATGAAGAGCCTGAATCCGATCACGCTAGCAGCACAGCACAAGAGGGTGGAAGCACTACAGATGATACTCTTTTGCATTACAAACGCTCTTTTCGCAACGTTCAAGATCTTAAAGAAGTTGGCATAATGTTAAAGCCTGACTATTCCTGTGGCCTGAGATCTGTATCTTTCTCTTATCCATTGTTTATTTTTGGTCAACTTACACTTCCTCCGTTGATTGTGGATGACTCGACAGCACGCAAGTTGTTGAACTTGGTTGCTTATGAAATGTGCCCTGATAACAATAAGAAAAAATACTCTGTGACTTCTTATTTGAGGTTATTAGATTCACTCATTGACAGTGAACAAGATGTTAAAGATCTAAGATCAGCGCATATACTTCGAAATAATCTTAGCAGCGACGCAGAAGTAGCTCAATTGTTCAACACCATAGGCAGCAGCTTGGTGCCCTATGACGCATATTTGACTGTGAAAATGGAAATACAAAAGCACTACGAAAGAAAGATCGTTGCTTGGAAAGCTCAGTTCTATAGAGAACATTTTAGAAGTCCTTGGACTATCTTGGCTCTTCTTGCTGCAGCAGCGGCACTTGTATTAACAGGAATTCAGACTTATTACTCTGTCAATCCTAAGGAATGAGCTAGGGAAACAAGTATAGTTTTTTTTTTTCCTTTTTTTCAGTCGTATCGTTTTATCATATATATTATATTAACATGTCTCTAATAAGTGCTGTTAATTTTTTACAGGAATCGGCTGCTCAGAACAAAAGACTACTCTTGAAAAATGAAAACTTACTGATCTCTTGAGGTTACTCTTTGATTAATGAAGCCATTTTTTGTATTATTCAATTATATTTTTGTAATTATTAAAACGAAATCCTTGTGAAGTCCCAGTGGAGTGATTTTGTGTTCAGTCCTTTCCTTTGGAAGAATAAATAATGATTTGTATTTGGTTTATATTTTTTTTCCTCTTCAAGGATGCAATATTATAGTGTAAAATGTTCAATGATTTGAATATCCTATTGAAATAAATATGATGCTATAATTTGATAGTTATATTATATAGGAAATATAGTTAGATTATGATGCAATTGCTTGATTAGGATTGACAGATTCTGTAGTTAGTTGAATGTGTTAAAGAAAGTCGTTTATACCTGTTTTATGTATTAGCTGTTTTATGAATATATGTAGTACACGGTTTTTGTATTAGGAGATGTCCCAACATAAAACATTTCCAAAAAGTTTCACTTAGATACCAAACGTTATTTCGTGACCTTTATATATATCAAATTTATTACTTTTGTCTCCATTAGCAATATTCTTATAAGAAAGGCTGAAGACCTCTCATACTTAGGAGATAATCAATACCATCTAGTAAAAAATTTAGGGCAAAACTACTGGATAATGATGAAGCTACATAACATATAGAGACAGAGACCACCAAATTTAAAAATAATATCATAATATGATCTTTTGAAATATTCTCTAACTAGCAACGATTCGTGTAGGTCCATATAGTCAATTAAAACACTTTAATTAGCAACTTAACTGTATATCAATTAATAATGATGACGATAACAATAAGATAGAATTAAATGGAAAATTTCAATTTATATCCTTGATAAAAGTTATAATTATAAAAAAATACTAGGCATATTAAAATTTTTAAAATAATGCTATTTTTTTTTTACTTTACCCAAAATGTCATTACCATTTCTTTCTCACTTTTCACTCCTCATTTCTCTCTTCTCTCTTCCCTCTCTCTCTCTCTCTTATTTCACTCTCTCTCACCTCACACCACCACCACACTAAATATTATATTTCGAACAGATTTGGACATGATTTTTTTGGTTTTTTTGGCGATTTTTTTCAGATCTGAAACTCTGAAGTCTGCAGAAAATCGACATTGTTCGATGGTGCTCGATGCCAGCTCGATGGGACCTTCAAAATCATGATTCTTCTTGAAAAAATGACTTAGCTCGATGATGGTTCGATGGTAGCTCGATAGTGGCTCGATGGTGCTCGATGCAATTCTTGCAAGAGACATAATTTTTCACTCGGGTGTCCGTTTGGGGTGATTTTTTTTTTTGGTATTTTTTCAAGATCTACACGTTTGACATGTTAATATGCATATTTGTGAAGTGTAACACTTGTAAAAAATACAAAAGTGCAAACATACCTCATGTGTTAAGACATCTTTTGGTATATTTTTAAGTTTTAAACTTCCCAAATGTACATATTAGCATGTTAAACGTGTAGATCTTGAAAAAATACCCAAAATAAAAAAAAAATCACCCCAAACGGACACCCGAGTGAAAAATTATGTCTCTTGCAAGAATTGCATCGAACCACTATCGAGCTACCATCGAACCACCATCGAGCTAAGTCATTTTTTCATTAAAATCTTGATCTTGAAGGCCCCAGCGAATGGTGGCTCGATGGTGCTCGATGCCAGCTCGATGAGACCTTCAAAATCATGATTTTTCATGAAAAAATGACTTAGCTCGATGCAATTCTTGTAAGAGACATAATTTTTCACTCGGGTGTCCGTTTGGGGTGATTTTTTTTTTATTTTTGGTATTTTTTCAAGATCTACACGTTTGACATGATAATATGACATTTGGGAAGTTTAAAACTTAAAAATATAAAGATGTCTTAAACATAAAGTATGTTTGCACTTTTGTATTTTTTACAAGTGTTACACTTCACAAATGTGCATATTAATATGTCAAACGTGTAGATCTTGAAAAAATACCCAAAATAAAAAAAAAATTATCCCAAACAGACATCCGAGTGAAAAATTATGTCTCTTACAAGAATTGCATCGAGTACCATCGAGCCACTATCGAGCTATCATCGAACCACTATCGAGCTAAGTCATTTTTTCATGAAAAATCATGATTTTGAAGGTCTCATCGAGCTGGCATCGAGCCACTATCGAGCTACCATCGAACCACCATCGAGCAAAGTCATTTTTTCATGAAAAATCATGATTTTGAAGGTCTCATCGAGCTGACATCGAGCACCATCGAACCACCATCGAGCAATGTCAATTTTCTGCAGATTTCTGAGTTTCAAATCTGAAAAAAATCCCAAAAATTATGTCCAAATCTGTTCAAAATATAATATTTAGTGTGGTGGTGGTGTTGTGAGGTGAGAGAGAGTGAAATAAGAGAGAGGGAGAGGGAAGAGAGAAGAGAGAAATGAGAAGTGAGGAGGAAGTGGAAATGGCATTTTGGGTAAAATGCCAAAAAATAGCATTATTTTGTAATTTTTAATATGCATAAATTTTTTTTGTAATTATAAAAATGATCAAGCATACAAATTGAAATTTCCCAATTAAATTGACCAAACAGAATTATAAAATATTTTACAATAATTATTTTACCTAACATTAGTGGGCAACCAAAAAAAAAGTGTGCTATCCATAAAAGTAGTAAAAAAATGCTGAAGCACAAAAAGATGGACTGATAGTCGTTTTTTAAAAGATACCAAATGATATTTTCAACAACTTTAAAGGTGTTTAAGAAACATTTAAAGTAACTTTTTAAAAATAGATTATTTATGATATTGTTTGGTAACTTTTAAATAGATATTAAGAAGACTATTTTTGATAATTTCACTAAATTTGTTGGTTGTTGATTGCTTTAAATTTGTGTCATATAAAAAAATTTAGTTTTATATCAAAATGTAACTAATTAGAATCTTAAATAATTTTAAAAACAATCAAAATATAACTTTTAAAAGTAACTATGCAGTATATACTAAATAGTATTATTTTCTAATAAATTATTCATGATAACTTGAAATTATAGGAATAACTTTTTATACTATATGATAACTAATTAGTTTCTAAAATAGACTTGAAGGTAATGTAAAAATATCTTAAATAATAAGACATGCAAATTATATTAGTGACTAAAGAAGTCTATTAAAAAATTTCATTCAAAAGTTACCGTGTAGTACATTAAAATAATTTTTATTAATAATCTATATGGTAACTTAATATACTATATGACAACTCATTAGTTTCTGAAATAAACTTGAACGTTATCACAACGTATCTTAAATAATAAGATACCATAATATAACTTATAAATAAACTAATTGGTATATTAAGATGTTTACAAATAAATTTTGGAGGTAACCAAAATGTACTGAAATAATATGATCTAAAAATAAAGCTTTTAATAATTTTTTTTTATCAATTTGTATCTTATCGGTATCGTAAGCAACCAAAATGTAACATTTTACAACCCATAATATTTTTTTCCAGGAAACGGGATCTCCCAATTTTTTTCAAAATCAGGTATGTTATGCTGACGTGGCACCGATATTTGTGTAAATAATTTGGTTGAATATATTTTTATAAATACTTTTGATTCTAGGTATATAAATGTAAAATTCCTATATTTTTAAGTGGAGACACATCTCTTTTATCATATGGTTGGGTTTAAATACAAATTATAGTGTGTAATTAGAATGTGTAAACTGGGTGTGTTCCAATCATTACTCCCCTTTGAAGCAACAGAAAAATTAGTTAATAGTCTGAGTTCTTTTATAGCATTTTTTTCTATTTTTTATAACGTTTTTCTGATGTTATCTTAAGTTTTATAATCACAGTTTTAACGTTTTTTTAATTGCTATTGCAATGTTTTATATAAACTTATTTAACTTTTTTTTAATATTTATTAGTGTGTAATAATTCAGCTCTTTTTTTCATACTATTGAAAGTAGCGTTGGAGAGTAGGTGATGTAGATCTTACATAGCTTAATTACACAAAATTGAAATCAAACAAAAGAGATTACAATGCTTTTTTTACATAGAAAACTCTGTTTCAGCATTCTTTCATAAACCTTCTAACAGAACAGAAACACTCTCTTTAGCTCTTCTTTTTTCTCGTAATTATACCACCTTGGGTTTCGACCAGTCTCTACAACTATTTTATTACACTCTTATACACGAGTGTTTTGACTACAATGATAGTAACATCTACCTATAATTACAGAACAAGTCTTATCTTAAAATAAACTAAATTTACTACAGCAGGAAAAGTTTGTTAACTCGAACTAACTGGTTTAATTACCTTCAATAAAGCATTTAATTTCAAATTTAAAGATCTACTTAATTAAAATATTCAAAATTAACAAAATTATTAGTGTTTGTCCTACTACAAACAAAGTTTTTTGTGTCGTGTATGTTGTGGAGCAGAAAAAGTTTTCACTGTGAGTATATTCGTGGCGCAAAAGACATAAACACAAAAAGTAAATTATGACCCCATTATTTTTGTGGGGCACGGCGTGGTGCCATAACTTTCTAACTTTATTTATTTTTAATTATTATTTAATTTGTATAATTGGTTTATAATTAGTTTTAATTATAATAATTATTATAATATATTTACAAATATTTAAATAAATATAGATACAAAATTATTTATATTAAATAAAAGTAAATATTATCATCATTTTACATATATAAGATAAAAAAAAAAGAGAAATATATATATAATTACATATGTGATCAACTAATTAAAAGTGGTAATAATTGTTTGACCCATTCTTCTCGAACTTGGTCAATCTCAGTGTACATTGTACAGGCCAGTGCAAGTGTATTGACATAAAGATAGAAATTTTAAATAAATTTTATTGATTAGAAATTAGAAATATAACTTTTTAAGAAAGAAGTCATTATTTCTTTGTTCGAATGATTTTTTATACATGGAGCATTGACGATTTGCTTCATAAACTTCAAAACACAATATATGCAGTTGATATTGTTGTCTTGCTTACTCCACTAAAAAATCAAATAAAATTATATCTTAGTACGTAATATATATAATTAAGTATTATAAAAAAAACATTCTTTTAGAGGATGAATAGTTGGTCCATTTCCCTTCTGTTGGATCTTTTATTCATTTTTCCTTGAAGTGCATCTTATACATGTTGTACATAGTCTCTTGAATTAATGGCCTTTTTACTTGTGGGTGTGTTGAGAGGATCGAGGAAAACGACATAATGTGCAAAGGGTACGACAAGAATAACATCCAATGATTCCTATTTAAAAAATAACTGATACTTCTTAGAAATGTATGTATTTAGATTTTATTTGTTGTATCAAATAAAAAAAATTCATATAAAACTTACTCTGTTCCAAGGCATAACTATCCACTATTTTTTAGATGTACATTGATTGTAGAATCTTAATATATATATATATATATCTTTAGTAGGACTGGGTGAGACACTTTAGTGGACACCATATTCGAATTCATAAACAAAAAAGTTTATTTTCCTTCTTGGTGCATGTAAGTGATTGATATAGAATCTAAACAAAAAATTAATTAAAATATATAATTATTAATGATTTGAAATACAAAATAAAATTAAATATATATTATTAACTATATAGTTTACCTCATGTAGAAGATCATGGCAGACTGACTGATTTGCTCCATATTACAAAATTGGAGTATGTCATCTTTGAAAACAAATAGGAGCATATTCATAATCATGATCGAACATATCATACTCCATCCGCACTTCAACAATGTAATCATTCCTAGGCCAACCACACTGACAATGGAGAGTACTTCTCTCAATGTGTTTGGCAATTGAGGTGGCTACCGCACGTCTTGTGACAATGGTCTCTTGTGTTAATATGGAGACTTATGTGGTGGCTTCGTTGCGTGTTTCTATGTTGTTGGTGTCTTTGGTTTAGATGAAATATTTTTCTTTTTGTCGAGAACGTACAAAATATATGTATTAGTAATAAGGGAATAAATGCATAACAAAATTTAATCAAACTAATAAATAAATCCATTATGTGGATTCCTTTGTCAAAATTGACTAGATCTTTTGGCCACATTATGTATGTATTAGTAGTTGCTTTTACCATTGGGCTGCAAAGCTATCTTGATGACACTACGATACATGTCTCTCATCTCCCTATTGTGAACTTCGGTGCATCCGATGTACCACGTGCCGACGATGTTATCATAACTACCCAATGCAAAATTGTATTTAGCCTATCGATTTTTTGTGTGTATATATATATATATGCATGTTAATTATTCAAGTTTAACCATTTTAGTGATTTTTATTTTTAAAAAGTTCAAGTTATACCTAAATAGGGCCAAGTGTAGGGATAAAGACTAGTGTATCTTGATGCTAAGGGGCCAGTGGTTCTCTAAGGGGTGAGGATTGAGGTGCTTAATGGAATCGTGGCTGAACAACATGGTGATCCATGCTCAAGCATTGAAGCATGAGAGGATCCTCCAACGCCACTTTGTTGGACTCTCAATTGCTCCATCAATTGCGTCATCATTTCACCTTCTTGTGGAATTTGTTCTTCCATCATTGTGAACCAAACATACACTACTTCAAAAAATGGCTTTTTATGAGCCCTAAAAAATCTTTTTAGGGCGCGCCTCCCGCGAACCCTCTATTTGAGAGCTTTTAAAAGTGCAATTTTTTATGGCGCATGTTGCGAGCTCCAAAATAATGTTTTTAGAACGCACAATGAGTGCCCTTAAAAGTTATAAATAGGCCAGAGTTCAATTCTATTAGGACACGCAATCTAATGATAACTGTTTAGGACACGTTATGAGTGGCCTGAAATATTATTGTTTTAAAATTTTTTAAAATAATTAATTTATATTTATGCTTAATTAAAAAGTATGATTCAAAGGAAACATTTATATAAAAATCTAAAATATAATAAAATAACAAAACTTATATATTCAATCTATAAAACAAATATGAATAATAATGAAACATTTATATATATATATATATATATGAAAACTATTAGATGATAGGGAACTACAATTTACTACTTACAACTAAAATTATATACAACTAATTAGTATTCCTAAAATTATAATAATATTAATCTTAAATTATATGAAAAAAATAGAAGAAATTGCTTCCGATCTGCTCTTGAACTATGAGACAACAAGAAAAAGTCTAATCAAAACAAACCACAAGACACATCAAGCATAACAAACCACAAGACACAACATACATTCAAAAATTGACAAATTAGATTAGCAAGAACATGTACAATATTAATACTATAATATCATAGTAATAGACAAACAACAACATGAAGAAATAGAGTCCATATATATACCACATACAAATTATAATATGCTTATCTCCAAAACCTATAAACTAGTTTTTTTTTTAAATGAAAAATAATAGAAACTAGAAAGCATAATTCTTTCATCCTTATAAATCATTATTCTAATTGTGGTTTTATAAAGATAACTCAACATGAGTCGGTAAATTTCTATGATGACGGGCAACATAACGACTACAAATTGGACATTCCCAAATTTTCAAAATCTGAAAACATATCACATAAACAATCCCAGAGCAGTCCTGTAAAATCACAGTATGCTAATTCACCCATAACTGCATTAAATTTCTTAATTCGCAATTAATTTCTATAACCCAAAACAATTAAAATTGGGGTTAGAAATTATACCAAATGCTCCGGATAGTGAAACGGGGTAGAGGATGATTTTTGGAGCTTGAGACGAACCTCAGAACACCCAAAAGTGGCTGCTGGCTGAGACTCCCACCGGAGCTCCGACGACAACGGCGGTGCCACCACCCTACGATGGTGGTTCGAGAAACATTGAATGGCTTTCGAAGCCTAAAGCTCGGGGAACGTGGTGGTGGTGGTGGTTCTTCGTGGAATGAAACATGGTGGCCAAATTGGAGCCAAAAAGTTTCAGACTCCATAGATTCCAACGAACACCGAAAATGAAATCTAGTGACTTCCAACCCGATCCTTGGTTTGTTATTGCTCGCATCAAAGTGTTCAGTACGATGGTGGTGGTGGCTCGACTCACAAAAACCCAAGGTGGTTTGAATCTCGTCATAAATTTTGGGAAATCTCAAAAATCAACATCATTGTCCGCTTTAGGGGGCGCAAGAGGGTTTGGGCTCACGTGGGTTGAAGCTTCGGCGACCTCTGAAGCTCCTTGGCAGGCGCATGTTGTTGGTGGTGGCGGGGAAGGGAGCGGCCGGTCTCTGCAAAGATGCAAGCGAGAGATAGAGAGAGGGAAGGAGATAGGGAAGGTGGGAGAAAGATAGGAAGGTGGGAGAAAGATATCTGAGAGAGAGGAGAGAGAAAGATAAGGAAAGAAAGAGAAAGAGAGATCGGGGGCTGAGTGGGAGAATATGGTTTGTTTTACTTTTTTTCTTTCTTTTTTTTAATTTAGTTATTAATAAAACTTTAATTTGTTGATTTATTTATTAATTTTTAGGGCCCACTTTGACCGCCCTCACTACTCTTTTAGGACACTCAAAGTGTGCCCTTAAAATTCTTCACTGACTCAACTTTCCTCATAGTCTTTTAGGACCCACATCAATAATTAGGGCTCACACTGTGTGTCTTAAAAGATATTTTTTAAGGACTCTCACTAAGTGTCCTAAATAGTATAGGAAATATTTTTAGGGCTTGCATCTAGGTGAGTTCCCTAAAAAAATGTCCTAAAAGCCAGTTTTTGTAGTAATGATCATTCGAGGAAGTTGTAGGTTCTTTGCCCTTCCTCATCCTGGATCATAGGGTGTCCCAGTATAGGATTGGCGATATACCCTAACCAACACCCCTAACTCCCTCTCTAGGATATTTCATGCCCAATGCTTTTCCTAGAATATCATTAGGCCCCTCAAATTGAAACTTTCCCTCCTTCACTAGCTGACTATAGTGTTGCTGTAAATACACACACATATATATGCATTCACATATTCATAAATATATATATATACAAAGTCAATCAATTATAGTCAATGTGCACTTACAATATTAGCTGCTATGTACATCAAATGCTTTTTCCCCAATCGGCTGACCCTGATTGTCTGAATGGCCAGAAAACTACAATTCGACCTACTGATGTCTGGAGGTCAACACCATTCTTTTCTTGAATTTGTTACCCCTTCATGATATATCCAATGCTAGACATGTGATGTTGTCGTATATTTTTTGTTTATGATTTTCTTGTTGTTTTGTTTTTCTTTTAGTAATGAATTCCGGTGATGTTCTTGAAGCGACAAATGTTTGCCCACTATTCTTGACTGATCACTTGTGATTATTGTAACGTTCCAAATTGGTTAATAAGGCTTAGTGCCTCAATTAGTGTGTCGGAAAGGCATAAATGGATTATTATGTGAATTTAACTGAATATATGTGTGATTATGTGGAATATACGAATTATATTGTGATATGAATACTTATGCATGTCTATGTGTATCAAATATGCATGTGAGCCCATTTTCCTTAATAAGGGAAATTTTGTAATTTTGACCAGTTGAGAGTATAATTGTAATTATATATGTTATCTGATTTAGACCACATTATTATGTAGATATATTTGCGATATTCGACATGAGGTGATCCTAGTGAGCGAGTTAGTAGAAAAGTCACAACAGGGTCAAATACTCAGCTAGGAGGACAAATCCCAGCTGAGGTAACACTTGTAACGTCCTGCATTTTCGGGTACCTTTAAACGACTCGGGTCGGGATTTTTCCCCCGGGTTAAGAATATTATTTTAAATAATATTATATTTTGTTTGTAAGTATTCCATGAGTTATTGCTAGCCAAAATACGAATTTTGTGATTTTAAAAGTCAAGATAAGACTTTCGGTCCTGGACCGACACAAAAACCCTGATCGGGTAAAAATCTCGGAAAATAAAATGAAAAATCATGGCAATTATATTTTGGGCATAAAATACATTCATAAAAGTTAAAGTTTGGTCAAAAATAATAAACCTAAAAGAAAATGGAAATTTTAGGGCATTTTGTGTTAAATGCCTAATTTTACCGAAATGGGGAATTTTATTCCATGAATGGACCTTAGGTTAAATTTTACTATGTGATTAATTAAATTAAATGTGAGAGACATTTAATTTAATTAATTAATGTTAAGTTTGGTGATTAAAACTTAATAAGAGTGAAAAAAAAAAGGTGTCAAAAGCCAATTTAGACTTTTCTTCTTATGAAACCTTTATTAGCCTTTAATAAAAAAAAAAAAAATTAAAAAATAATGAAATGATCATATATGGCAAAGGGTGGCCGGCCATGTGGTGTTTTAGAGTGGTGTGAACCCAATTTTATAAAGTTTAACTCCCATTTTAATTAAGAAGTCAAGTGGGCAAGTGGGTAGAAAAGCACTCAAGTGTTTTGTGATATTTTGAAGAGTTGTGTGAGCCATTCTAACCCCCAAATCCGACCACTCTCCCTCTCTCATTCACTCTCATCTGATTTTTTAAGACCATTCAAAGTGTTCTCTCAATATTCAACCTCAAGAACACCAAGGAAAACTTGGAGGCTAAGTCTTGGTCTAGGAAGTATTTTCCCTAAGGTAAATTTTCACTAATCTAGGTTTTTGTAAAGTTTTAAGCATAGAGTTTCAAATAGCTAATTGACTATGTTGTTGGGGGAAGTTTGCTAGGATTTTTGAAAGGTTTTGAAGGAGTCAAAGCTTATAGGAAGGTCCAAACCTTAAGCAAGAACACCAAAGAGGTAAAAAGTTTACTTTTGATGAGTTTGTTGTAGGGTTTTTAGTTTTAAGCATTATTTTGTATATCTAATGCTTAGAGTTTCTTGTTGATGATGTAATAAGGTTATGGTAGTTGTTTAATAATTTTTATGATGCATGTGTATTGATTTTTGAAAATGGGAACCAAAACCCCCAAGGGTTTTGTAGGATACCCTAAAACAAAACATGTTTTAAGCTGTGACTTCCAAGGGGTCAAGCAGCCACTGTATATTGTTTTTGTAAAATTAAACTGTACTGTGATGTTGTTGAGATTGAGTACATAAATTGAGCTTTTGAAACACTAAAAAATGTTTAGAAATGAGTAAGTTATGATATTTCAAAGTTTAGGTAAAAAAACTGTTTTTTCGTATTCTTATTTTCGGAACCAAATTTGGACAGCCACTGTATAGGGAAAATGAACCCAGTTTTTTCTAAAATTTTGTGGACATATTGCTGGCATAACCTATTAGTGCACTGTAAAATTTGGTAAGAAAATATTAAACGGTTTGAAAGTTATTAACTGTCAAAGTTTGGAAAAAAAATAAGGACTTGAAAATAAGGTCATTTTTACCTCATTGTTGGAAAATGATTTCACCAATCAAAAATGCTCATTTTGACCTAAGATTTTACAAAGACCTAAATGGCATAACAAAAATGGAATTGGGAAATTTTGGTAACAATTGGGTAAGTGAATTTCAAGTTATGAACTAACGAAGTATGTAGTTAAAAATGTGAAAAATAGGTTTTTCACACTTAGTGTAAAAATGAGATTTTGGAACATAAGGTAAAAAGTAAAATTTTGCTTATTTCAAGATATAAAATGGTAAGTCTTGAAATCATATTTTCACTAAAATTTACCCTTTGAGTTTAAATGAATTATTTTTATTAAAGAGTTTTTATTCTTTCTAAAAATAAGAGATTTAATTTATTAATAGTTAATAAATTAAAAGAGGGTTTAAAACCCTATATTTTGAGAAAATAATTAAATAAATTATTTTCCTAGTAAGTAAAATTGATTAATTGCTTTTGGAAAATTAATTAGTCAAGATGAGAAATTTATAACGGTTTTCCTAATTAAGACAAATTAGGCAATTTTCTTAAAACGGTTTTTAGATATTAAAACCTTAAGAAAAATAAAAGGAAAATTTAAAGAGTTTATTTTCTTTAAAAATAATTAAGGAATTTATTTGTATTTTCTGGATATAATACCGGCTAAAATCTTACATATTTTAACCGACTAGTCGAAAGTGCGGGTTAATAGCGATACCTTGAAAGAATAAGATTTTTAGCGGATTGTGGGAAATACCATTGTGATACCCGAGCCTAGGTATCGAGACCTTAGGATAGGTCTCCCCGAGACTTAGGATTTAGTCTCGAATATTTTGTATAACTTTCCTTAATAGGTTTAAAACCAAATAAGGATTGTAAATCCTTACAAATGACTTTTATTAAAATGACCAAACTGCCCAAAATAATAATAATGAATTATGAGTGCCATAATTAATCCGAGTATACTGTATGGATAACTACAGTATTGGCTAAGCGTAACTGGACTGAACGTTGGAGGGTGAAAACTTGCTGAGCGCTAAGGACTCCAAGTAAGTCAACTTATATTGTATGGCTGCAACATGAAATGATTATTGTCTTGTATGTTAGTATAGGGATACATGCATATATATAGGCTGTCATAGAAAGTTTCTTAGAGACGTTAGTCTAGTGAGTGCTGATTTAGAAAATATGAACGGTAGAAGTCCGTCATATCCTAGACGGTTGATCCCCGTCACACTGCTTGATTTTATTTATGTCCGGTTCATTACCGAGACGAGTGGCCATGAGATGAGGATAAGCTGGTTAAACCTAGGGGCGCCAAGATAAATGGGACCTAGGGGCCCTCATGCTTACTTAATCATTGGACGGTTAGAATCCGAGCAAGTGCTCTAATAAGTTATTCCCGGATAGCAGCCGTGAATATTGGCCATTCCGTGAGAGTGCCTAGAGATACTAGGGGTTGCCAAGATAGAGTGAGGTTGAACACCCTAGGGGCAGCTGCTCACCAGCACCACTGATTAACATAGAAGTCTCCATAAAATCGTGTAAATTGGATTACACTCTTGAATATGTAGCGATGCCCTAGGTAACACGATAGTTACCCTTGATGAGAATATTTATTGGCTAGATCTTAGTGTGGGGACTCAGTTCTCTTTTACAGATTAGCAATTATGTTGGAGGGCGCGTTACGCATGAATTGTTGGAAATTGTCGAGCGTTGGTCTCGAATTATTTGGTGATATAATATATCTGCTTGCTCTGGGATTTTCTGAGTGTAGGGATATAATTGTTGATAAGATATAGTTGTGATATAATATATCTGCTTGCTCTGGGATTTTCTGAGTGTAGGGATATAATTGTTGATAAGATATAGTTGTGATATAATATATCTGCTTGCTCTGGGATTTTCTGAGTGTAGGGATATAATTGTTGATAAGATATAGTTGTGATATAATATATCTGCTTGCTCTGGGATTTTCTGAGTGCAGGGATATAATTGTTGGTAAGATATAGTTGTGATATAATATATCTGCTTGTTCTGGGATTTTCTGAGTGCAGGATTTTTATCTAGTTACGAATTAATTTATCATTGGTTATCAGGCATGACCATAAGTTTGCCAGGACGCTTTAGCGTTCTTGAAATTGATTGTTTAGGGTCCGGATGGGTCCGGAACCCTAATTCTCTACATGCTTTGTTTGAAAGTTGATCTTACTAAGCGTTTTCGCTTACCTAGTTGTTTCATGTTGTAGGTAAGTGCAAGGGCAAGGCAGAGCAGTGAGCGCTGGAGTCTTCCTTGCAAATGTATATGTGGACCGACCTTTTGGGAAGCCTTTTTATTTTTGGAAATGTTGTGTAATTTTCCTAAACTAGGCTCACTCTAATCTTTATAAAACATGTTTGTAATTAAATGTTAAGTATGGCCATACAACTTTTTAAAAAGTTTTTTTTTCTATGGGTTTTTGAGACATTTTGTTAAATGAAAACATTTATATTTCCGCATTATCGAGTCTTGAAAATCTGGGTCGTTACAACACTTTTGGTCCTGTAATCTCTGAGTTCCATTTTTCATTTTTGATGTTCTTTAGCTTCAAAGCTCAAGGTGGGATTTATGAGTTTCTATGGGGACTTTGGGTATATTGTGGTGTTATATTGTTGTTATGGATGAATTTATTTGATTTTATAACTCAATTCTAGGTCTATTTGTTATTTAGGATGAATATTGAGGAATTGGGCTGGGGAGAAATGTTGGAGAAAACTGGGTTCGCGGGGTTGCGTTGCGACGCTGTTCTTGGAGCATCCCGACCCGCATGAGTCAGGGGCTAGGGGTGGTTCTCTAAATCGCCTTAGCGCCGCGGCGCTGGGTGGGCTGCACCATAGTGCATGTCTAGGGAAATAAGGGAATTGGCTCTCTGGCTTGTAGAGAGTCGCGACGCTTATGAGGGGTGCCGCGACTCAAATTGGGGATTTTGGCCAAATGGGGTTTTCGAGCATGGGAACTTGAACCTAAAGGCTCGGTAAGGATTCTATTACCTGGTTTAGTAGAATTTGAGAACCCGAAGGCTAGGAATTAATCTCAAAGCTTTTAAATAGTTTAGTGCTTGATGGCCATTCATTATTATGATGTGATAAGGTTATACCGTTAGGGGTCGGGAGTAAGGATTGCGCTCGGGATCGCCATACGCAATCTGCTCAGGACTCGAGGTAAGAAAATTACACCCTCATTGTGATTAGGGCTCGGGCCCCTGTTAATGAATATGACCATAATCATGTCCGCGATTACTTGATTAGGCATGCTTGTTTACGATGTATTTGATTATGTGTTAGGAAAATTGTATATTTAATTATACCTATTCTGAAAGCTTGGCCTAAGAGAGTCGGGGTCGGCAATAAGCGTGCGGAACGCAGGTCGTTTTGGCTAGGGCAACCTGGAAATACAATATCCACTTGTCTGACCTGAACACCACCTAAATAATTAGAAGTGCAGTTTGCACTTGTCTAACTTATTAGCTATATAAATTGGACTATGTGTTTGATTGGGGATGGTTATTACTACTAAGCTTGTTATTTATATTCTGTTGCCTGTCTAAATCTATTGATTTAAGTTTTCTTGTTGATTCTTGGCTCACGGGTGCTATGTGGTGCAGGTAAGGGAAAAAGGAAGCTGGACCAGCCTTGAGTTGGAGAGCTTTGGGGCGATGTGTACATTTGTAGGTGCTCGACCACCACGGCCGAGAGTTCAAGAGGGACTAGAGTCAAATCCTAGTTTTGCCACTTAGGCTGGCTTGTATTGTAATTACCTTGGAGTTGTAAATGCCTTGTAAATATTTATTTTGGGATCCCATGTACAGACATAAACTTTTAAATGAAAGTAACTGTTCTTATGATCAAAACTTCTAAACCCTAATCTATCAATTAAGATTACTCTTAATTACACGTTTAAATCTTACACGTTTAAATCTAAATGACTTGATTAGGAAGCCCAGCACTATTTAAAATACATAGTGTTGACAGTGAGAACTCGTCAACGAAGTTAAGTTAGAAAAATCAAAGTCTATTTCTTATCAATGAAGAACTTCAACTATATAATCAGAAACTTAGAAACTTGGAAAATAGTTGCAGAAGAAAAATGGGGAAAAGAACTTGTATTCCTTTGTTGTCTCAAGCTACAATATTTTTTCCAACCCCCTTCCATGTGGAAGTGGGGTTCCCTTTATAGTGGGCTCTAATGGCCCCTGATATATTGTGGTCCAGGGGACTAGATGGTACACAAGTACATTGTGAGGAGAGTGGTCTCAGGGGTAATGGTGTTGGCTCCAGTACATGGTCAGGTTCCGTGGGGATGTCTCCACTACTTATTTAGTACGAGTGTCAGAGGAGTGGCACCAGGCGTAGTGGTGCTGGTGGTGGTGTTGACTTTGACATCTGGTTAGAAGCATACAGGCCATGTCCCCTCTCCTAGTACTCCCACTACTTGTCTGGCATGAGTATTCGGATCAGACATACAGGGTCTTAAAGGTCGTACTCCGTACAAGATCATACTGGTACGATCCTTTTGAATTATACTTGGGCTTTTACCTCTAAATGTTAGGGTCTCCATAGGTCTTCATAGGTATTCGGATCAACCCCAGAGGCAAAAACAGAGGAACAATGTTAACCCACGTAGTGAAGTCGAGGTCACGTCAAAGGAAACACCGCCAGACTTGCAAGAAGAGCTCAATAAGAGAAGGACGGATAAAAGGACTACGCCTCTTATGAAGACCTATGGAGATCCTAACATTTAGAGGTAAAAGCCCAAGTATAATTCAAAAGGATCGTACCAGTACAATCTTTTACGGGGTACGACCTTTAAGACCCCGTATGTCTTATCCGAATACTCATGCCAGACAAGTAGTGGGAGTACTAGGAGAGGGGACATGGCATGTATGCTTCTAACCAGATGTCAGAGTCGACACCACTACCCCTGAGACCACTCTCCTGACAATGTACTTGTGTACCATTTGGTCCCCTGGACCACAATGTATCAGGGGCTATTAGAGCCCACTATAAAGGGAACCCCACTTCCACATGGAAGGGGATTGGAAAAAAATACTGTAGCTCGAGACAACACAGGAATACAAGTTCTTTTCCCCATTTTTCTTCTGCAACTATTTTCTAAGTTTCTGATTATATAGTTGAAGTTCTTCATTGATAAGCAATAGACTTTGATTTTTCTATCTCAACTTCATTGACGAGTTCTCACTGTCAACACATAGTGTAATGGTCTTGGCTATCCAGGGTGTTACAAATATCCTTTGGGGAGTTTGAACTTCTAATATTCAGGATTTTCTTAGCACGTCATGGATGCAATGCTTAGTCAGCTATGTTTTCAAGTTCGTCCATCTTACATCCTCCTTAGACATAATCTTCTTCTTCACTCTATAATCAAACTCAAAAGTGGCCTACAATTAAAAACATAAAATTAATATGTGTACAATAAAAATAAGAATTAATAATAAGGTATTTTAAAATGATGAATATGTAGAAAATACCTTCATAATATCCCAGAATTGTTGTATGTGAATGACACATAACTTCACACAACCGACTTAACAACTACTGCATAGGTATTCCTTACCTTTATATCAGTAATCACCTGCCTGAATTCGTTGAACTCGAATCATATCTTACAACCTTCATTATGCATTTTGGCAACTTCAGCCATGGTGAATAGTCCTTTACCAGATGCTCCTTCCTCTAGACCATCATCATCCGCATCCTCGTCTCTCACTTCCTACGGACGATCTGATAACTCTACAAAATAGAGTTATTTTACCACTTTTTATGTGCTAATTGTAGCTCAATTCTTGAGTTTTTAAGTAATTTATTAAGTTTTTAAGTAATTTTGCATTTATTCGGTTTATTTTAATTTTTTTTAGATTTTTGTGTGTTTTTATAGTTATTTTGTTGTAAAATATTGTAGTTAATTATTTGAATTATTGTTGTTTAGCTTGAGGTAAAAAATGTTGTATTATTTAAATTAAATGTTAAATATAAATTAAGTTATAATTAATATTTTCAAAGAATTAAATTGATTTATTTTATAGTTGAAAATATTTTATTATGATTTATTTTATGTTTATTTTGTATGGAATTTATTGTAATTTTGGGCTTTGAAAAGAAAAGATATAAAGCTGAAAAAAAGAAAGAAAATGGCATTTTTCAACAGTCATAAGCCAGCTGCCTCCTGGGCCCTGCCACCTTCCAGGCCCAGTAACTGAAGCTCCATTAGCCGAAGCACCCACGGTCTCACCTCTGCCCAGCAAGCTGCTCCTCCCAGCATGACTCCCCCTGCTCTGCCTCCTTCCCAGCAGCTTCCATTCGGCCACACCACCTGCCAGCTTCTCTCCACGCCTCTAGCCTTCCCAATCATAGCCAAGCCCAATTCGACCCACTGAAGCAAGCAGCCAACCAGCAGCCAAAATGCTGCCATTTCACCAATTTTTTAGCCCAACAAATACACTTTTGTACCTTTGTTCCCTTTGCCAAAAATACCAATTTTTTACCCAAACTTTTCTACACATTTTACCTCAAAACATCATCACTACACCCTATAACTTACCTCTATTTTCCATATTATTACTAAGTTAATTAATTTAATCAATTTAATTAATTTAAATTGATTATTTTAATATACTCATTTTGGCTATATATAGAGAGTTTTGAAGACCATTTAGGGTGTCAATTTAAGGGATATTACCATACCACAAATTCTACACATTTCAAAACCTCTCTATTCTCTTCATCTTCTTCTTCTTTTTGGTTATTTTCTATGTATTTTTAGAGGAACAATTTGGGGGTTTCTTTTTTGTTATGTTTGTAATTTTCAGTTTATATTTGTTATTTTAGTTATGAGTTTCTAATCTTTTTAAGATTATTAAGGTGATGATGAAACAATATGTAACTAGATAGTGCTTATTTTGTATATTGATTTCTTCTTCAAATATCTTCTTTCATCTTAAATATCATATATTTTGGATTATTAGCACATATTTACACTTTGTTCTTCATTAGTGCAAAAACATAATATTCTTTGTGTAAGATGTCTCATTAAATTGTACACATCCATGCTTAGAACAAAAATATTATGTTTTGCCTTATAAATAGTGTTCATTGATTTATTTGTTATTTCATTAGATTGATTTACACTAAATGTTTTGAAATTATAATTTTGAAAAGTGAAGAAAAATCTTATATTTTTAAAAGTAATTTGTGCTTAAAATTATAAATCTATTTGGAAAATGATAGTTTGATTTATTTTAACTATCACTAAAACTTGGGAATCAATGTACTTATAAATACTATTGAACTTATATTTTGTGGATTCTAATCATTAATAATCTTATTTTACCATCTTGTTTACAATTATTAATTTAGTAATATATATTGTCTTTAATTTCTATATTATTGTCTTTTATTTTATTTTCATTATTAAAAAATATCTTCAATCTTTGGAGCTAGGTTAGAATTTATTACTTTTGATTTCAAATAGTTTTATTTTTTTATTTTAGACAACTCCTTTGGGTTCGATCTCGTGCTTACACGAACACTATATTCCATATACGATTCGTGCGCTTGCGAGTATAAATTTTTAAAACATACCCGTTTTGGGTCCATCAAGTTTTTGGCGCCGTTGTCGGGGAGTTGCAAGAGAAAAGAAACGAAATTTATCTCAAGGTTAGTAAATTCTTCTACTAGTTATTTTAATTTTTCCACTTAAAAAAAAAGAAAAAAAGTATATATATATATATACAAAAATATAAAAAATATATACCTATATAAAAAAAAAGATAAAAAGACAATTTGGGACGGTTCTACCACCCATAAAAAAAACTTACTTATTTATTTATATTTATTGCTTTTTCTTTAGTTGACGGCACTTGTGCCTCCTAATTTTTCTATCTTTTTAATTTTTATAGTTGATGGCACTTGTGCCTCCTAATTTTGTTGTAATTTTCTTTATTTATCTTGTTGTTTTTATTTTATTTTATTTTTGCAAGTTACTAATTTATGGCAATTTTGCCTCATAGTCTTTTATTTTATGTTTTAGTTGATGGCACTTGTGCCTCCTAATTTTTACCTTATTTTTGTTATGGTTGATGGCATGCTATGCCTCCCTACTCTTGCTAATTTTTTATAATCTTACTTAATTTTACCTTATTTTTCTTTGTCTTTTATCATATTATCGTGTAATTGTTTAATATTTTAACATTGTTTTTGTTCTCTTAATTTTATTTTCTTGTTCTTTTTTTTTTTCTTAATTGTCATCTTAAAAAAATATATATATTTAGTTTGTCATTTAGTTTTTACCATATGGATCATTTTAATTATAGTTGGAATTCTGAGTACAACTATTATGAGCACTTAAATTTAAATTATGGAGAAACTAATGATATGCATGATTATGAATCCTTTAATATCCCATTTGCCCCCACTTATAATCCAAAATTTTCATGGAGTCATACCCAGTCTCCAATAGGGCATGAATTCAACATGCATAATCAAAGTCATGCCCAATCCGACCTATCATATCCCATGGAACAAGAAACGAGCTCATCTTTAGAGGATACCTTACAACAGTTCACGCAATCAACCAACCAAATCTTACTTGCCCAGTCTCAGTCAATCTCAAAAATTGAAACAATAGTAGGACAACTTGCAACTGTTATAGAGTCGGAAAAACAAGTTTATCTCAACCAACCCATTCCCAATCCAAATAGTCAAATTGAAAATGAAAAGGAGAATGAAGTTGTTGAAGAACTTGTAATATGCATCCAACCCCCTAATAAAACCAAAGAGTTGGATGAGATAATTTTCGAGGCTCATAAGGAAAATGAAAAAGATATAATTATATTTCAAGAGCCCATAATTAAACAAATTTGTATATTTACTCAAAATGAAAAGGAGCCTAATATAGATATGCAATTTTCTTATTTTATTGATATTCCATTAAAATTGCATATTTCTAATTTTCTTGTATGTGTGATGTTATTAATTATTATTTATGGCATTTGCATCAAAGTCATAACTCACCATACTAATGAAATTCTACACCATCGATTGGGTGTAGGTTAAAAGAAAAAAAAAAGATTATAGTCGAGCTAAAGACTATAAACTAAAGCGCTTTGTGGGAGGCAACCCATACTTTTAATGTTTCATTTTATATTTCACTTGTTGTTGTGTGTTTTTTTTTTGTTACATGTTTTTCAAATTCTCAAAAGCTTGAAGGAAACTTCTTGCCCAAAAAGAAAAGAAGAGAAGAAAACAAAAAGCCAAATCAAGGAAGCATTCATCAAATGGAGTAGTTCTTAATTTTTTTCCATTTTATTAAACATTGAGGACAATGTTTCATTGAAGTTTGGGGGTAGTGTGTGTGTGTTTTTCGTAGTGTTTATGTGTTTTTCTTTGTGTTTATACATGTGTTTTCATTTGTTGTAAAATTTAAAAAAAAAATATTTGTTTTTCTTTTTGTTTTTATGTGATTTTCATTTGTTATATATATATATATATATATATGGAAGACTTCTCAATGGTTACTACCCATAGATGGGTACTAACAATTATGATGATGTGGTAACATAGTAACTTGGTATAGCAAGTCACCAACAAGTAAATATTTTTTTCTACACTAATTTCGAATTTAGTTATTTTTTGTTTGCCATAATTAATGGTGTTTCCAACCAATGAGAAACACTAGCTATATTTAGAAATTGACATGCATTTGAAAAATGAAAATTTTATTATATTATATTTTCATAATAAATACATGTTTTTCATCAGGTAACCTTTCCAAAAATTTGAAAAAATCAAAATTTATTTTTAGAAATATTAATTAACAACTATAAATACAGACTATTGATCTTAATCTAACGGTTAATATTAAAGTAATCATCTATGGGTAGTAACCATTAAGAGTGCACCCATATATATATATTTTCCTTGTTTTGTTTGAGAAAAAAAAATATTGGTGATTTTCATAAGAATTCTGATTGAAATTGTTCTTGGTTCTTAGAAAAATATAAATAAATCTTAAGCTTTGTTTTTAATTTTTGAGTTAGCTTTGTTTAAATATATATTTTTCATAATATGTCACTTTTCTATTCTATTCGAATTTGTGATATTTTGATATAGTTTATTTAAACATTAAATTATTTAAATCTCTAAAAAAAGAAATTGAAAAATCCTAGAATTTGCTTGATTATCTATTGAGATTTAATTTATTTTTGTTTGCATAAGCTTGTCTAAATGTTCACATGATGATTTAATGTTTTTGTGTTTGTATGTTAAGTATCTATTTTGAAAACAATTTTAACTTTTCAAATTAATTACATAAACTTTACTTTTATTTGTGATTTTCTTTGAACTATTTACATTATGTAATTTTTGACGAAAACATTTGACATCACCAATTAAAAAAAATGCGTGTTTTTAATTTTTCTTTTGCTCGAGGACTAGCAAAATATTAAGTTTGGGGGTGTGATAACTCTACAAAATAGAGTTATTTTACCACTTTTTATGTGCTAATTGTTGCTCAATTCTTGAGTTTTTAAGTAATTTATTAAGTTTTTAAGTAATTTTGAATTTATTAGGTTTATTTTAATTTTTTTAGATTTTTGTGTGTTTTTATAGTTATTTTGTTGTAAAATATTGTAGTTAATTATTTGAATTATTGTTGTTTAGCTTGAGGTAAAAAATATTGTACTATTGAAATTAAATGTTAAATATAAATTAAGTTATAATTAATATTTTCAAAGAATTAAATTGATTTATTTTATAGTTGAAAATATTTTATTATGATTTATTTTATGTTTATTTTCTAGGGAATTTATTGTATTTTTGGACTTTGTAAAGAAAAGAAAAGATATAAAGCTGAAAAAAGAAAGAAAATAGCATTTTTCAAAAGCCATAAGCCAGCTGCTTCCTGGGCCCTGCCACCTTCCAGGCCCAGCAACTGAAGCTCCATCAGCCGAAGCACCCACAGTCCCACCTTTACCCAGCAAGCTGCTCCTCCCAGCGTGACTCCCCCTGCCTTGCCTCCTTCCCAGCAGCTTCCATTCGGCCACGCCACCTGCCAGCTTCTCTCCACACCTCTAGCCTTCCCAATCATAGCCAAGCCCAATTCGGCCCACTGAAGCAAGCAGCCAAAATGCTGCCATTTCACCAATTTTTGAGCCCAACAAATACACTTTTGTACCTTTGTTCCCTTTGTCAAAAATACAAATTTTTTACCCAAACTTTTTTCTACACATTTTACCTCAAAACATCATCATTACACTCTATAATTTACCTCTATTTTCCATATTATTAATAAGTTAATTAATTTAATCAATTTAATTAATTTAAATTGATTATTTTAATATACTCATTTTGGCTATAAATAGAGAGTTTTGAAGACCATTTAGGGTGTCAATTTAAGGGAGGTTACCATACCACAAATTCTACACATTTCAAAACCTCTCTATTCTCTTCATCTTCTTATTCTTTTTGGTTATTTTCTATGTATTTTTAGAGGAACAATTTGGGGGTTTCTCCTCCAAATTTTCCTATTTATGTTTGTAATTTTTAGTTTATATTTGCTCTTTTAGTTATGAGTTTCTAATTTTTTTAAGATTATTAAGGTGATGATGAAACAATATGTAACTAGATAGTGTTTATTTTGTATGTTGATTTCTTCTTCAAATATCTTCTTTCATCTTAAATATCATGTATTTTGGATTGTTAGCACATATTTACACTTTGTTCTTCATTAGTGCAAAGACATAATATTCTTTGTGTAAGATGTCTCATTAAATTGTACACATCCATGCTTAGAACAAAAATATTATGTTTTTGCCTTATAAATAATGTTCATTGATTTATTTGTTATTTCATTAGATTGATTTACACTAAATGCTTTGAAATTATAATTTTGAAAAGTGAAGAAAAATCTTATCTTTTTAGAAGTAATTTGTGCTTAAAATTATAAATCTATTTGGAAAATGATAGTTTGATTTATTTTAACTATCACTAAAACTTGGGAATCAATGTACTTATAAATATTATTGAACTTATATTTTGTGGATTCTAATCCTTAATAATCTTATTTTACCATCTTGTTTACAATTATTAATTTAGTAATATATATTGTCTTTAATTTCTATATTATTGTCTTTTATTTTATTTTCATTATTAAAAAATATCTTCAATCTTTGGAGCTAGGTTAGAATTTATTACTTTTGATTTCAAATAGTTTTATTTTTTTTATTTTAGACAACTCCTTTGGGTTCGATCTCGTGCTTACACGAACACTATATTCCATATACGATTCGTGCGCTTGCGAGTGTAAATTTTTAAAACATACCCATTTTGGGTCCATCACGATCCTAATCAAAGTCCTCAAGTCCAAGAGGTGGACAATCATCATCATTATGTAATGGACCATCCATGAGATTGAGTATATCTGTATAGGAAAAATTAAGAAACCAAAATAGACTAAGTACAAAACAAATCTATAGAAAATCGGGCATCATTTCCCATAATTTATTAACCTAGCCAACTGCCACAAAAAATTCAAACAACACGCATGTTTTCATCCTTGTATCACTACAACATGCAAAATTCTCAGAACCTATTTTACTAAAACACACAAGTTTTCATCCTTTTGTTTTTAATGCAACACACAATTATAATTTCAGAACCTACTTTACTATGGATAAATATATAAGATAATCAAACTCATCTAACATTTGTATAATATTAAAAAAAATAAGAAAACTTATCTCTTTCAATTAATTAGCACGCTGGCTAATTAATTTTCCAGTGCTCTACCTAATGGATTACAAAAACATAATCAAAACATATAAAAAATTAACACTCATTAATAAGGAAAACTAAACAAAAATCCAAATGAATTTAAGCCAACCAAAAAACATGCCAAACACTTATCAATTAATATTTGGAGATTAGATGAAGACAAAAAAAGAAATAAACATATAAATAATAATAATATAATCCAAATTTTAATTAAAAAAATTCAAAATAAAATATCCTAACAATTTTATTCAATATGAAACACAAAAAATTAAATACTTACCAACAATGTAGATGAAAATCTACACTTGAATTCGAAAAATAGTTTAGAAAATTCCCAAATCCCTCTACTTTCCCAATGACACACAAAACCTACCATTTAACCCATAAAAACTAGTTTAAACTTCATAATATTCAATGGGCAATATTAGTTTACTAATAAATCAATTTTAAAACTTGGAAATTACCTTAAATCGTCAAAAATGGCATCAAAGCCACCAGCTGCTGGAGCTAATGTTGAAAACTTTGAAGAAAAATTATGCAGAAATGAATTGTTTGTGCCCTAACAGCATGCTATATTACATCTTTGGCACCAGACATAACCTGTGGCGCAAAAAATCTATTAGAGCTACGTACTCCATGGTACAAAATTTATGATAGGCCTTATTGACACGCGCCGTTTCACTTAAGCCCAATAGAAGCTTTTGCGCCATGGGCGTAAAAGCCTTAGCTGGGCTTAAATGAAATGCTCGTTTCACTTAGGCCCAAAACAAGGTTTTTTGCGTTGTTATAGCATGGAGTGATAACTTTCTTGTGAGGTGTTTACTTAAAGAGTATGGCATAAAAAGTTGACACATTATTAGGCCTTTTTTTAGTAGTATAAAGTCTTAAGTTAAGAAATTCACTAGTGAACATCTTTCCTATTTTGTTCCTACGTAGCTGTACAATTGATTTGTTTGTATGTATTGTCCTTGTTTTGACCATTCGACACGTGACAATTAAGAGTAATTAGCGATAGGCCATGGAGTCCTCAGGATGCGAGTTTATTGACGTATTTCAAATTCATCCTTCCTCCAAGTTAAGATTCCGGTCCTCGGGCCCAGGAGTAGTGTCAGGTATCGATCTACTGCAGGTGTGAATCTCGAGAGGATCGTCTGAAAAATTTTGGCGACCCTTGATTAGTGGTGTCGAATTCGTACACTCGACAATTGACATTTCCCACAACGCCGCCTAACAGGGGCAAATGTGTGCCGCACCCTGACAGATGCAGATATGTTCCCCATAAAGTTGGTGTGTGGATTTCTGCAATGGGCCCCGTAGGATCCGTGTGGGCCATAGTTTTGATTGTAACACAACCCTTTGTGTAATAAGTTGACATTAATATCCTAATATTAATGGGAGATGATTAGCATTAATGACCCAGCCTCTATAAATAGGGTTGGAGTATCTCCTTGTAAAAGGTTGGAATTTTAGAGAGAAATAGCCTGGTACTCAGAGCAATATAAACGCTGCTTGAGTAAACTCTATTAGAGCTTTCCCTAACAAGCTTCCAATCTCCTTAATACCAAAGATTCGTGGACTAGGGATTTTTTATAGCCTGAACCATGTAAAATTGTTGTATTCTTATGTGTTCCTTTCGTTAATCTCTCATCTTTAGGTTGATAGCAAAAAACGTAGTCAACATTTTGGTGCATTCACTGAGAGTTTGAAGAAAGAATTCAGAACATTTAGAGCCATGGTAACCACTCGAAGAAATGTCACTGACGACGTTGTAATGTTCCAAGTTCCCTAATGTGGTTTAATGCCTGGATTAGGAGGTCAGGAGGGCCATAATTTATTTAATATGTAATTATATGATTAAATGCATGATTATGTGAATTATATAACGATAAATGCATGCCTGTGAGCTCATTTCTTATTAGAAGGGCATTTTCATAATTTTGGCCTGTCAAGAGCATATCTGTATATTTATGTGCATGTTGGAGATTTATGGACGAGACCACATTATTATGTGGATATGTTTGAGCCATTCAGCATGAGATGATCCTAGAACGCAAGTTAGCGGTTTGGTCATAACGGGATTAATTTCCAGGCTCGGGGTAAGTCTAGGGGTAATTTGATGCTTAGTACATTGATAACTCTACAAAATAGAATTATTTTACCACTTTTTATGTGTTAATTGTTGCTTAATTCTTGAGTTTTTAAGTAATTTATTAAGTTTTTAAGTAATTTTGAATTTATTAGTCTTATCATGATTTTATATACTTTTGTGTGTTTTTATAGTTATTTTGTTGTAAAATATTATAGTTAATTAATTGAATATTTTTGTTGAATTTGAGGTAAAAAAATGTTGTATTATTGAATTTAAATGTTAAATATAAATTAAGTTATAATTAATATTTTCAAAGAATTAAAGTGATTTATTTTATAGTTGAAAATATTTTATTATGATTTATTTTATGTTTATTTTGTAGGGATTTCATTGTATTTTTGTGTGGAAAAAATGATAAAAAGCTGAAAAAGAAGTGAAAAGTGGCATTGTTGAAACACTTCCAGCCAACCAGGTCCAAACTCTTCTAGGCCCACGAAGCCATTTGCTCCAGCCATCATCCCACGTGCTCCTTCCTTCATCTCCATCACACCAAGCTGCCTTCAGCTCCTCCAACATCCTCCAACATCAGCCACCAGCAAGTGACCACCGTGGGCCGCCTGCCCAGCTGCAAAGGCCCAAATGCCAGGCCTTCTTCCCCATCTGCAGCAGCCCAGCCATGGGCCCAAGCCAGCTCCTCCTTGCTCTTTTTCTCCAACCGAGCACAGCCCCAAGTCGCTGCCACAAAGCAGCCCCCCATGCATGCCATTTTTTCTCTTGAGCCCAACAAATGTATTATGTTCCCTTGTCTCCTTTTGTCTAAAAATACCACTTTTTACCCCACTTTCTACACATTTTACCCAAAAACATCATAATTACACCCTATAATTTACCCCTATTTCCCATATTATTATTAAGTTAATTAATTTAATCAATTTAATTAATTTCAATTGATTATTTTAATTTACTCATTTTGGCTATATATAGGGAGTTTTGAAGACCATTTAGGGTGTCCATATTTTAGGGGAGGCTACTATACCAAAATTTCTACACATTCAAAACCTCTCAATTCTCTTCATATTTTTCTTCTTTTTGGTTATTTTTCTATGTGTTTTTAGAGGAAATTTGGGGGTTCATCCTCCAAATTTTCCTACTTATGTTTGTAATTTTTAGTTTGTATTTGCTATTCTAGTTATGAGTTTCTAATCTTTTTAAGATTATTAAGGTGATGATGAAACAATATGTAACTAGATAGTGTTTATTTTGTATATTGATTTCCCATTTTGTGCAACAAAGTTTATGGAATTTTCTTCTTCAAATATCTTCTTTCATCTTAAATATCATGTATTTTGGATTGTTAGCACATATTTAAACTTTGTTCTTCATTAGTGCAAATACATAATATTCTTTGTGTAAGATGTGCCATTAAATTGTACACATCCATGCTTAGAACAAAAATATTATGTTTTGCCTTATAAATAATGTTCATTGATTTATTTGTTATTTCATTAGATTGATTTACACTAAATGCTTTGAAATTATAACTTTGAAAAGTGAAGAAAAATCTTATCTTTTTGGAAGAAATTTGTGCTTAAAATTATAAATCTATTTAGAAAATGATAGTTTGATTTATCTTAACTATCACTAAAACTTGGGAATCAATGTACTTATAAATATTATTGAACTTATATTATGTGGATTCTAATCCTTAATAATCTTATTTTACCATCTTGATTTCTAATATTAATTTATTTTTATGTATTGTCTTAAATTTCTTTATTATTGTCTCTTATTAGATTTTATTGTCACAAATTCTCATCAATCTTTGGAACTAGGTTATAATTTATTACTTTTGATTTAAAATAGTTTTCTTTTCGATTTTAGACAACTCCTTTGGGTTCGATCTCGTGCTTACACGAACACTATATTCCATATACGATTCGTGCGCTTGCGAGTTATAAATATTTAAAACATACCCGTTTTGGGTCAATCAAGTTTTTGGCGCCGTTGCCGGGGAGTTGCAAGAAAAAAAAGAAATGAAATTTATCTCAAGGTTAGTGAATTCTTCTACTAGTTATTTTAATTTTTTGCACTTAAAAAAAACTAAAAAATATATATCTATAAAAACTAAAAAATAAAAAATAAAAAAAAATTGGGAAGGTTCTATTTATTTATATTTATTGCATTTTTTTTAGTTGATGGCACTTGTGCCTCCTAATTTTGTTATAATTTTATTGTAATTTATCTTGTTGTTATTTTTATTTTTGCAAGTTACTAGTTGATGGCAATTTTGCCTCCTAGTCTTTTATTTTATGTTTTAGTTGATGACATTTGTGCCTCCTAATTCTTTTACCTTAATTTTGTTATGGTTGATGGCATGCTATGCCTCCCTACTCTTGCCTAATTTTTTTTTATAATCTTACTTAATTTTATCTTATTTTTCTTTGTCTTTTATCATATTATCGTGTAATTGTTTAATATCTTAACATTGTTTTTATTCTCTTAATTTTATTTTCTTGTTTTTTTATTCCTTAATTGCCATCTTAAAAAAAAAAATTAGTTTGTCATCTAGTTTTTTCCATATGGATCATTTTAATTATAGTTGGAATTCTGAGTACAACTATTATGAGCAATCAAATTTAAATTATGGAGAAACTAATGATATGTATGATATGCATGAATCTTTTGATATCCATTTTACCCCCACCTATAATCCAAATTTTTCATGGAGCCATACCCAATCTCCAATGAATCAAGAGCATGAATTCAACATACCTAATCAAAATCATGCCCAATCCGACCTATCATATCCCATTGAACAAGAAATGAGCCCATCTTTAGAGGATACCCTACAATAGTTCATGCAATCAACCTACCAAATCTTACTAGCCCAGTCTCAGTCAATCTCAAAAATTGAAACAATAGTAGGACAACTTGCAACTGTTATAGAGTCGGAAAAACAAGTTTATCCCAACCAACCCATTCCCAATCCAAATAGTCAAATTGAAAATGAAAATGAGAATGAAGTTGTTGAAGAACTTGTAATATGCATCCAACCCCCTAATAAAACCAAAGAGTTGGATGAGATAATTTTCGAGGCTCTTAAGGAAAATGAAAAATATATAATTATATTTCAAGAGCCCATAATTGAACAAATTTGTATATTTACTCAAAATGAAACGGAGTCTAATATAAATATGCAATTTTCTTATTTTATTGATATTCCATTAAAATTGCATATTTCTAATTTTCTTGTAGATGTGATGTTATCAATTATTATTTATGGCATTTGCATCAAAGTCATAACTCACCCTACTAATGAAATTTTACACCATCGATTGGGTGTAGGTTAAAAGAAAAAAAAATTATAGTCGAGCTAAAGACTATAAACTAAAGCGCTTTGTGGGAGGCAACCCATACTTTAATGTTTCATTTTATATTTCACTTTTGTTGTGTGTTTTTGTTTCATGTTTTTCAAAAAAGCTTGAAGGAAACTTCTTGCCCAAAAAGAAAAGAAGAGAAGAAAACAAAAGAGCCAAATCAATGAAGCATTCATCAAAGGGAGTAATTCTTACTTTTTTCCATTTTATTAAACATTGAGGACAATGTTTCATTTAAGTTTGGGGGTAATGTGTATGTATTTTTATTTGTGTTTATGTGTGTTTTCTTTGTGTTTATGCATGTTTTTCATTTGTTGTAAAATTAAAAAAAAAATTATTTTCTTTATTTGTTTTTCTTTTTGTTTTTATGTGATTTTCATTTGGTAAATATATATTTTCTTTGTTTTGTTTGAAAAAAAATATATATATTGGTGATTTTCATTTTCTAAGTATAAGAATTATGATTGAAATTGTTCTTAGTTCTTAGAAAAATATAAATAATTATTAAGCTTTACTTTTAATTTATAAGTTAGTTTTGTTTAAATATATGTTTTTCATAATATGTCACTTTTCTATTCTATTCGAATTTGTGATATTTGGATATAGTTTATTTAAACATTAAATTCTTTAAATCTCAAATTTTTTTTTTTTTTGAAAAATCCTAGAATTTGCTTGATTATCTCTTGAGATTGAATTTAGTTTTGTTTGCATAGGCTTGTCTAATGTTCACATGATAATTTGTGTTTATATGTTAAAAATCTATTTTGAAAACAATTTTAACTTTTCAAATTAATTACATAAGCTTTACTTTTATTTGTGATTTTCTTTGAACTATTTGCATTATGTAATTTTTGAGTTAAACATTTGACATCACCAATTAAAAAAAAAAATGTGTGTTTTTAATTTTTCTTTTGCTCGAGGACTAGGAAAATATTAAGTTTGGGGGTGTGATAACTCTACAAAATAGAGTTATTTTACCACTTTTTGTGTGCTAATTGTTGCTTAATTCTTGAGATTTTAATTGATTTATTAAGTTTTAAAGTAATTTTGAATTTATTGGGTTTATTTTGATTTTATATATTTTGATGTGTTTTTATAGTTATTTTGTTATAAAATATTGTAGTGTAGTTAGAAGTAAAAAAATAAGTGTTTTATTGAAATTAAATGTTAAATTAAATTAAATTTTAATTAATATTTTCAATGAATTAATATGATTTATTGGATAATTGAAAATATTTCATTTTGATTTAATTTATGTTTATTTTGTTAGGGATTTTGGTGTATTTGTGCTCTTGAAAAACAAGAATAATGAAGAAAAAATATGGCGTTTTAAAGGAAAAGAAAGGAGAAAAAAATGGTATTCATCAAAAGCCCAAACCAGTCATGGCCCGGGCCCACCATTTCCTCTAGCCATTCCCTTGCTGCACCTCACGTTCAAATGCCACCTGAAGCTTCCACGGTCCACCTGATGCACTCCTTCACCCATTCTGTCCAGCCGCACCATGCCACCCAAGAGCTCCTTTGCTGCCTTTTCCCCCAGCCAACTGAATCACCTTCAGCCCCAATCCCAGCTGCCACCAGCCAACTTTTCCTCATTTTTGAGCCCAACAAAAGCAATATTGTCCCCTTGTCCCTATGTTCAAAAATGTCACTTTTTGCTCCACTTCCTACACATTTTACTCCAAAACATCATTATTACACCCTATAATTTACCCATATTTTCCATATTATAATTAATTAAATTAATTTAATCAATTTAATTAATTTAAATTGATTATTTTAATACCTCATTTTGGCTATAAATATGGAGTTTTGAAGACCATTTAGGGTGTCCATTTTTAGGGAGAGGTTACCATACCATAATTTCTACACATTCAAAACCTCTCTATTCTCTTCATCTTCTTCTTCATTTTGGTTATTTTTCCTATGTATTTTTAGAGGAAAAATTTGGGGGTTCATCCTCCAAATTTTCCTATTTATGTTTGTAATTTTTAGTTTGTATTTGTTATTCTAGTTATGTGTTTCTAATCTTTTTAAGATTATTAAGGTGATGATGAAACAATTTGTAACTAGATAGTATTTATTTTGTATGTTGATTTCCCATTTTGTGCAACAAAGTTTATGGAATTTTCTTCTTCAAATATCTTCTTTCATCTTAAATATCATGTATTTTGGATTGCTAGCACATATTTACACTTTGTTCTTCATAAGTGCAAAAACATAATATTCTTTGTGTAAGATGTGTCATTAAATTGTACACATCCATGCTTAGAACAAAAATATTATGTTTTGCCTTATAAATAATGTTCATTGATTTATTTTTTATTTCATTAGATTGATTTACACTAAATGCTTTGAAATTATAATTTTGAAAAGTGAAGAAAAATCTTATATTTTTTAGAAGTAATTTGTGCTTAAAATTATAAATCTATTTGGAAAATGATAGTTTGATTTATTTTTACTATTACTAAAACTTGGGAATCAATGTACTTATAAATATTATTGAACTTATATTTTGTGGATTCTAATCCTTAATAATCTTATTTTACCATCTTATTTACAATTATTAATTTAGTAATATATATTGTCTTTTATTTTATTTTCATTATTCAAAATTCTCATCAATCTTTGGAACTAAGTTAGAATTTATTAATTTTGGTTTAAAATAGTTTTCTTTTCAATTTTAGACAACTCCTTTGGGTTCGACCTCGTGCTTACACGAACACTATTCTATAAATACAATTCGTGCGCTTGCGAGTTATAAATATTTAAAACATACCCGTTTTGGGTTCATCATACATTACCAGGAATAAATGGGTAATGGGGTATGATTTAATTATTATTTGAGAATATTGGGAATAACAGGAATTGGAGGATGTTAATTATGATTAACGGGATAGACGGGAAATGACTGTTTGCCCTTGTGTGGTTGTAAAGGTATTAATTGGGCTTAGGGGCATTTTGGTCTTTTGACCATGGGATATGCTTAAGTTAAGTAAGTTGTAGAAGGAAGTAGGCTGAAGGAAAAACAGATTTTCTTTCATTCTCTCCCTCGATCATCTCATTTTCTCTCTCTCGGTTGAGATTTTGAAGCTTAGCTTAAGGATTCAACTTGATGAATCTAGGCTTGAGGATATAGGTTTGTGATTAGCAGCTGAAGGGGGTTAAATTCTGTGTTTAAGGTAAGGTTTTCAGCTAAAGTTTAAGGTTTTTGCTATGTTTTAAGGTTATGTTTAAGCTTTGAATTTTGATTGTAGAATTGGATATTTGGTGAGGTTTTAAGTGTTTCAATGCTTAGGTTTTGTTTGTTGAATGCTGGTAATGTTGTGATAATGATTGGTTATGATTTTGGGATTTATTTGATAAAGGTTTGGGCTGGGCTTGAATTGAGAGAAAGGCAGGGGAGCTGGGTTCGTAGGGTCAAGTCGCAACCAAGTTCATGCAAGTCACGACTTGAACCCATTCCAGAGCCTCCCCTGGGCTCTGTCTAGCAGGCGTGCCGCGACCCACTAGGTCAAGTCGCGGCCCGCCCTTGGTTTTCCAGATAGAGGGTTTTCTATCTTGGGGACGCGCTGTGGCCCTTAAAGGCAGGTCGTAGCCTGTCCCTTCCTTTTATGCCATGAGGGTTTTTCAAGGGTTTAAGCATGGGTTTTCATTTCCTAAGGCTCGGGATCGAATCTACTAACCGTTTTAGTACGATTCGAGGTCCCGAGAGCGGGGTTTAGACCGTGAACCTTTTATTATTTATTTTTATTAATGGGATTTCATATTTGGTTATGACTAGGTGACTGCTAAGGGACTTAAGGACCGATTGTTCTTTTATTATTTCACGCTCGAATCAGAGGTAAGAAAAACTGCACCTAATATGTGACATGCATGGTTATTGATGAAGCATATTGAGTGCTCTATATATGGACATTGATTGCATTGTAAATGCATAGCAACCTTGCTTACTTGTGAATGGCACTAACTTATTAGTAAGGGAACGACATTGGTGTTTACTATTGATCGTGAAGCTGTGACTTATCAGTCAAGATCAGCAGTAGTACTGAGCACTGGTCTTATGGTATTGGCTTAAGAGTCAAGAGCGGTATTAATGTGTTTAACACAGGCTGAAATGATTAGATATAATCAACATGGGCATGAAATGCTTGAACGACCCCAAGGTCGAAGAAAACAAAAAGCTCTTGTCTAGTCTAAAGGCTAGTTACATAGAGCCAGGACCAAAAGGCTTAGGTGACTGAACGTCACATGGCTTAGGGAGCGGATCACCAGAGATAGACTTATTAGTCATCTATCCAGAGAGTGACTTGTTAGTCATCTATCCAGAGATAGACTTATTAGTCATCTATACAGAGATAGACTTATTAGTCATCTATTCAGAGAGTGACTCATTAGTCACCTATCTGATTAGGGCTGCAAGCCTCAGAATGATTACTAGAATCATTTATTGATATTACATACATCCAGAAATAAGTTTACTTGTTGAGCCTTAGCTCATAGGTGCTATGTGGTGCAGGTAAAGGGAAAGAAAAGCTCACCCAGCCTTGAGTGGAGAGCTTAGGTGGCGATGTGTACATATGCGACTGCTTGACCACCATGACCAAGGTGTTTCTCAGAGGAACTAGAGGTTAACCTTATTTTTGTCGCTTAGGTCGGCGAGTTGTAATTTTTATACTGTAATGACCATTTTGGATTGTAAATAATTTTGTAAACACTTTTATGGGCCCATGTATAGTTTAATGTTTTAAATAAAATATATCCATTCCTTCTGATCAAGATTTTCACCCTGGCCTATTAATGAAACCTAGATGCACGTTCATTTAGCGAGTTAAGTATTGTTCAAAGTACACACTAACGGTCCTAGAGTAACCGGGGCGTTACAACTTGATATCAGAGCGTGCCAAGGTTTAGGGTTCCTGTAGACTGGCTGGGCATGTACACTCGTCACTGAAGACAAGCTCGACTCATGGCTTGGTGGCTATTTATGTGGTTATGTGTTTAACTGCTGAAATAGAATATAAATGATTTACCTGCCTACATGGGATGCATTAATAAGGTTGGGCCTTGACTACTGTATGATAAGCAAGAACATGCTTATTAGTACTAATATTGCTAAAACATACTTATTTGCATTGTTAATTGTCAATCGTTAATTGCTAAATACTAAATGTTAAATGTTATGATCATGAATCAATATGTTTATCTGTATGATTGTGGAGCATGGATGAATATCTGCTTGATCTTGGACCGTGAGGCGGCAATAGGTTTAGTTATCACTGCCTAACTAGCCGCATTGACTATTGCAGCAAGATTTAAGTTGATAATTTGCTTCCAAGGCAGATAGACTCATCAGTTGGCAAGGAAGATTAGGGCCAGAATGGCAGACAGGGTCAGGAAAATGACTAGAGTCAGATACCTCAACCAGCTCCTGATAACTGGCAGCAGTTGGTTGCTGATTTGCAAGCAAGAGTTATGAGGCAGGAAGAAGAAATCCACCTCTTGAGACAACAACAGGTTCCTGGAGGGAACGTTTTACCAGAGGCACCACCTACAACGGTGCCAACAGTGGAGCAGTTGTCAGAGGCTGGAAGTAAATGGGAACCTCTTAATGAAAGGTTTAGAAAACAAAAACCTCCAGTTTTTTAGGGCAGTGCAGATCCAGCTAAGGCTGAGAAATGGATGAGCGTGGTTACCACCATCCTTGACTTCATAAGGGTGTCTGATAATGAAAGGGTGGCTTGTGCCACATATATGTTTCAGGAGGATGCCCGAATTTGGTGGAAAGTGATATCCCAGACCAGAAATGTCAATGCCCTGAGTTGGGAAGAGTTTTAGACTCTGTTAAATGAGAAGTATTATAATGATGCCATCAGGGCTACAAAGGATGAAGAGTTCAACAGATTACTTTAGGGGAGTTTGTCAGTGACAGAATATGCTCTGAAGTTTGACAGATTGGCAAAGTTTTCCATGGAACTGATGCCCCACTGATGGGACCAGGAGGGAGAGGTTTCTCCAGGGGCTACAACCTAGAATAGCCTGTGATGTTTGTATCACCACTGTGGCTGGAGTTAATACCTATGCACAGGTGGTTAGGAAGGCGCTCACAGCAGAGAAAAAGATCTGGCGGGATAATGCAGTTAGAAGAGATTTGAGGAGGATAGGACCTCAATTTGTAGGGTCATGTATGGGCAGAGGCCCCAGTGATCAGAAGAGGAAGGCTCCTAATACCTTCCCAGCTCCAAGTCCTGACAGGCGACCACATGGTATTTCAATGGGCCGCCAGGGTGGTAGTGAGGCCTGGAGGAATTATCCAGAGTGACCTAGGTGCAAGAGATGCTATATGGGGGAGTATAGGGAAAAGGCTTTCTTCTTATGTGGGGCACTGGGACATTTCAAGAAAGATTGATCAAAAGCAAGAAAGGAAGAACCCAAAAAAATGGACAGCTCAACCCCAGCTCGAGTATTCGCATTGACTAAGGCAGAAGCTGAGGCTTCACCCTCAGTAGTTACAAGTCAATTTTTTAGTGTTGGAACCCCTTATAATGTTTTGATTGATTCTGGTGCTACACATTCTTTTGTTGCTAGTAGAATTATTGATAGACTATGTGATTATTATGTTGTGGGGTTCAGGACCTTGTTACCCATTGGGGAGGTAGTAGTATCCAGAAGATGGGTCATACAACTACTAGTGACAGTAGAGGGCAGAGAGTTATCAGTTGATTTGATAGAGTTGGTTATGACTGACTTTGACATGATTCTGGGTATGGATTGGTTAGTGAAGTATGGAGCAACCATAGATTGCAGAAGGAAGATGGTAACCTGTGAGCCTGAAGGTGAAGATCCTTTTGTATTTATTGGCACTGTGCATGGACTTCGTATACCTATGATATCTGTTCTAAGGGCTAGAGATCTATTGTAAGGAGGTTGCATAGGATTCTTAGCCAGTGTGGTTGATACCACTCAGGCCATGCCAGTGGGACCAGAGGAGACCAGATTAGTCTGTGAGTTTCTAGATGTGTTTCCAGAAGATTTACCAGGGTTGCTACCACATAGAGAGATTGAATTTGTGATTGAACTGGCACCAGGGATGGAGCCAGTGTCTAGAGCACCTTACAGAATGGCCCCAACAGAGTTAAAAGAACTAAAGGTACAGCTGCAAGAACTGTTAGACTTAGGTTTTATTAGACCTAGTTTCTCACCATCGGGTGCACTAGTTCTGTTTGTGAAGAAGAAAGATGGTTCTCTGAGGATGTGTATTGATTACAGAGAACTAAATAAGTTAACAATCAAGAACAAGTATCTTCTGCCAAGGATAGATGATTTGTTTGACCAGTTGCAAGGTGAAAGGGTATTCTCAAATATAGACCTTCGATCTAGTTATCATCAACTGAGGGTCAAGGAGGGAGATATACCAAATACTGCTTTTCGCACTAGATATGGGCATTATGAGTTCTTAGTTATGTCCTTTGGATTGACTAATGCCACACCTGTTTTATGGATTTGATGAACAGAGTGTTTAAGGATTATTTAGACCAGTTTGTGATTGTCTTCATTGATGATATTCTGGTTTATTCTCAGTCAGAGTCAGAACATGAGCAACATCTGAGGTTGGTTCTACAGAGACTGGGGGAACACATATTGTTTGCAAAACTCAAGAAATGTGAGTTCTAGTTATCTCAGGTAACTTTCCTTGGGAAGATTGTCAGTAAGGAGGGGATTAAGGTGGATCCATCCAAGATTGAGGCAGTTAGGAATTAGCCAAGAACAAAGAATTCTTCAGAGATTAGAAGTTTCCTTCAATTGGAAGGTTATTACAGACATTTTTTGGAAGGGTTCTCAAAGATTTCCACTTCATTGACTGAGCTAACACGCAAGAATCAGAAGTTTGTATGGTCAGACAGGTGTGAGAACAGCTTGCGGGAACTGAAGCAGAGATTGATTACAGCTCCGATTTTGAGTCTTCCGACAGATCAAGAGAAGTTTGTGATTTACTGTGATGCTTCTCATCAGGGTTTGGGCTGTGTTCTGATGCAGTCAGGGAAAGTGATTGCTTACAGCTCACGTCAGCTAAAGGAGTATGAACAGAGATATTCCACTCATGATTTAGAGTTGGCGGCTATGGTCTTTGCATTAAACGTATGGAGACATTACCTTTATGGGGAGAAGTGGGAGATTTATACTAACCACAAGAGCCTGAAGTACTTCTTCACACAGAAAGACTTGAACATGAGACAAAGGCGTTGGCTGAAGTTAGTAAAATATTATGATTGTGAGATACTGTATCATCCAGGAAAGGCCAACGTGGTAGCAGATGCTTTAAGCCAGAAGGGTCCAGGACAGATTTTCAGTGTGAGGCTGATATCCAGAGAATTAGCAGAGGATATGACCAGAGATGACATAGAGTTATTGGTGGGCCAGTTGGCCAACATTACGCTACAGTCTACGTTGTTGGAGAGAATAAAGGAAGGTCAGTTGGGTGATCCATAGCTAACCAAGATCAGAGAGGATGTTCTAGCTGGAGTATCCAGAGATTATTCAGTGTCAGATATGGGCTTGTTGAGATACAAAGGTCGGATATGTGTTCCGTTAGACACTGCTTTAAGGCGGGATGTTCTGGATGAATCTTATACTACTCCTTACTCTTTGCATCCAGGCACCACGAAAATGTATCAGGATGTAAGATCGCTGTATTGGTGGCCTGGGATGAAGAGTGATGTGGTGGAATATGTGGCTAAGTGCTTGACATGTCAACAGGTCAAGGCTGAGCATCAGAGGCCAGTAGGGCTATTGCAGCCTCTAGATATCCCATAGTGGAAATGGGAGGATATCCCAATGGATTTCGTGGTGGGATTACCCAAGACTGTAGGTCAAAATGATTTAGTATGGGTTATTGTGGATCGATATACCGAGTCAGCTCACTTCTTACCAGTGATGACTACTTTTACAGTTGACCAGTATGCGAATCTCTATGTGAGAGAGAGATCGTGCGCCTCCATGGAGCACTGAGGTCGATCGTGTCAGATCGGGACCCCACCTTCATTTCCAAGTTCTGGGGAAGTTTACAAAGAGCCATGGGAACACAATTAAATTTCAGTACTGCTTATCATCCTCAGACAGATGGACAATATGAGAGGATGATCCATATATTAGAATACATGCTGCGAGCATGTTGGTGATTTATGGATGAAACCACATTATTATGTGAATATGTTTGAGCCATTCGGCATGAGACGATCCTAAAACGCAAGTTAGCAGTTTGGTCATAACAGGATTAATTTCCAGGCTCGGGGTAAGTCTGGAGGTAATTTGATGCTTATTACATTACCGAGAATGAATGGGTAATGGGATATGACTTAATTATTATTTGAGAATATTGGGAATAACGGGAATTGGGGGACATTAATTATGATTAACGGGATAGACGAGAAATGACTGCTTTTCCCTTGGGTTGCTATAAATGTATTAATTGGGCTTAGGGGCATTTTGGTCGTTTGACCATGGGATATGCTTAAGTTAAGTAAGTTGTAGAAGGTGTTATATTATTTTATAATATAATTTAATATTATATTATTTTATAATATAATGTTTTAGATTAAATAAATGTGACATAGAGTGTCACATATTGTAACATATAATAGAGAGTTACATTATTTGGATATATGTGAAATATCCAAACATGTAACATATTTGGTGTTACAAATTCGTCACAAATTTGTAACTCCTAAATATCACCCATTATTGTGTAGATTTGTTGTTACACAATATTGAGATGAATTTATTAAAGCCATATGAGAAATGGCTGATAGAGATGTGATTTTAACTCCCATATTGTGTATGGAAGTTACAAAATCAAGTTGGAATAATTTGGAACGTTTTGAAAAAAAAAACTAAAAAAATCATTGTTGGAACTGACTGAGGGCCGCGGCGCCTGGTAGCAAGCGCCGCGGCCCTAGTGCCTGACAACCTCTTCCAACTTTGGTTTTTATCCAATTTTGAACGTTTCCAAAAGCGAAGTAACTCCCAAATCTCTATTTTAATTCCATAAAACATCCAATTAATCATTGGTAACAGCCATGGGGGTTGGTGGAATTTGAAATTCAAAGGGTGTCTCTAAACTCTATAAATAGGAGCCTAATGCTCACTTGTAAGACGCACCATTTCTATCCACTAGAGCACTTGGCTAGAAACACCTTGAGGCTTGATTATTCCAGAAAGCTTTTCCAATATCTGAGAGAGATCCCTTAGTGCTTGAGTTAGGGGGAAATAAGCTTTTGGACAAAGGTTTTAAACCTTATTCAAGTTGGTGATCCCCAACCCTCTTCACTTAGGTTGTGTAAGTAAGAGTTTACTTGTGTTTCTGTTCTTCTTTTTATTCTATTGTTCTTCTTCTTATTCTTTTGTTCTATTTACTTGTATATTTTTTTTAAGAGTTGTAATCCTTTCATTTGGTCCAAACACTTTATTTTATTTGTATCCTTTTGCTTAGAGTTGTATTTTACTATTCTCTTCTTCTTCATCATCTTCTTCATTTCCTTTGTTTTATTTGTATTTTCAGTTATAGAGTTGTAACACTTTATTTAATCAACCTTGCCCATTGTAATATTTTGCATAGAGTTGTAACATTATCTTACCATTTCCATTGAGGCAATTTATATTTTCCTAACAGAAGGAAGTAGGCTGAAGGAAAAATAGAGTTTCTTTCATTCTCTCTCTCAATCATCTCCTTTTCTCTCTCTCGGTTGAGATTTTGAAGCTTACCTTGAGGATTCAACTTAAGGAATCAAGGCTTGAGGGTTTAGGTTTGTGATTAGCACCTGGAGGGGATTCAATTATGTGTTTAAGGTAAGGTTTTCAGCTGAAGTTTAAGGTTTTTGCTATGTTTTAAGGTTATGTTTAAGCTTTGAATTTTGATTGTAGTATTGGATATTTGGTGAGGTTTTAAGTGTATCAAAGCTTAGGTTTTGTTGGTTGAATGCTGGTAATGTTGTGATAATGATTGGTTGTGATTTTGGGATTTATTTGATGAAGGTTTGGGCTAGGTTTGAATTGAGAGAAAGGCAGGGGAGCTAGGTTCGCAGGGTCATGTCACGACTGAGTTCATGCAAGTCGCAACTTGAACCCATTCTAGAGCCTCCCCTGGGCTCTGTCTACCAGGCGCGTCGCGACCTACTAGGTTAAGTTGCGGCCTACCCCTGGTTTTCCAGACAGAGGGCTTTCTGTCTTAGGGACGCGTCGCGACCCTTAGGGGTAGGTCACGGCCCGCCCCTTTCTTTTATGGCAAGAGGGATTTTCAAGGGCTTAAGCGCGGGTTTTCATTTCCTAAGGCTCAGGATCGAATCTACTAACCGTTTTAGTACGATTCGAGGTTCCGGGAGCGGGGTTTAGACCAAGAACCTTTTTATTACTTATTTTTATTAATGGGATTTCATATTTGGTTATGACTAGGTGACCACTAAGGGACTTAATGACCGATCGTTCTCAAGGGTTGTTCTTTAATTATTTCATGCTCGAACCAGAGGTAAGAAAAACTCCACCCAGTATGTGACATGCATGGTTATTGATGAAGCATGTTGAGTGCTCTATATATGAACATTGATTGCATAATAAATGTATAGCAGCCTTGCTTACTTGTGAATGTCACTGACTTATTAGTCAGGGAACGACATTAGTGTTTAGTATTGATCGTGAAGCTGTGACTTATCAGTCAAGATCAGCAGTAATACTGAGCACTGGTCGTATGGTATTGACCTAATATTCAAGAGCGGCATTAATGTGTTTAACATAGGCCGTAATGATTAGATCTAATCAACACGAGAATGAAATGCTTGACCGACCCCAAGGTCAAAGAAAACTAAAAGCGCTTGTCTAGTCTAAAGGATAGTTACGTAGAACCAGGGCCAAAAGGCTCAGGTGACTGAACGTCACATGGCTTAGGGAGCAGATCCCTAGAGATAGACTTATTAGTCATATATTCAGAGAGTGAATTGTTAGTCATCTATCCAGAGATAGACTTATTAGTCATCTATTCAATGAGTGACTTATTAGTCATCTATCCAGAGATAGAATTATTAGTCATATATTCAGAGAGTGAATTGTTAGTCATCTATCCAGAGATAGACTTATTAGTCATCTATTCAATGAGTGACTTATTAGTCATCTATCCAGAGATAGAATTATTAGTCATCTATTCAGAGAGTGACTCATTAGTCACCTATGTGATTAGGGCTGCAAGACTCAGAATGATTACTAGAATCATTTATTGATATTACATACATGCATGAATATGTTTTCTTGCTGAGCCTTGGCTCACGGGTGTTATGTGGTGCTGGTAAAGGGAAAGAAAAGCTCACCCACTTGAGTGGAGTGCTTAGGTGGAGATGTGTACATATGTGGTCGCTTGACTACCACGGCCAAGTTGTTTCTCAGAGGAAGTAGGGGTTATCCCTTGTTTTGCCGCTTAGGTCGACAGGTTGTAATTTTTATACTGTAATGACCATTTTGGATTGTAAATAACTTTGTAAACACTTTTATGGGCCCATGTACAATTTAATGTTTTAAATAAAATATATCCATTCATTTTGATCAAGATTTTCACCCTAGCCTATTAATGACACCTAGATGCATGTTTGTAACCTAATGACTTGTTTAGCGAGTTAAGCACTGTTCAAATTCCACAGTAATGGTCCTGGAGTAACCGGGGCGTTACAATGTGGTCCCTACTATCGGAGTTGTAGGAGGAGAAACCAATCATCAACCACCCCAGGACCTGCCTGTGATGGTGGAGGATTATGACGAAGACATTGAATATGACGACGAAGATGACAGTGGCAACCAGGAGTATTATGAGGAAGAGTATCCTCAGACCATGGATGTAGAGGAGACACCAGAAGTGGTGGTGATCTATGAACAGGTAGCCACCCAACAGCAAAAGATTGATGCCCAAGAGTGTAGCATCGCCGGCCTACAGGAGATGGTACTTACCATGAAAACCACTCTCGTAGCCCAACCAGCTGGGTGTCACGGGCCGGTTATTTGGGTACTCCAAGTAGACAGAACGTGTGACACTTGCAGACACTTCAAGCTAGCAAGTCAGCCTACAACACACACCTGTAGGCAAACAAACTCAGTGGTTAGCCACATACACATCTCGGACATGCAACGGGCAATAATAAAGTATGAGCAAGCACAAAGAAAGTCATTCCTAGGAGCGTCCACACAACACAAAGCACACAACAAGGCAAGTGGTACGCAATGGCCCAACGAAGATAACAAACAAGTAACACATAGGAAACAAGGGAGCACACAGGGGCAAGTATGGATAAATATCATTTTATTAATATATAGCCTTGATAGGGCAAGGGAGTACACACCTATCTGCTGATGGCCATGGTGCTTCCCTTAGTCACCAGGTCACCTCCCCCACAAGGAGCCTTCTAGGGAAACAAGGTGTTCCCAGTAAAATATATGAATTTTGTCTGGGAGACATATGCATAATTACAAAACTGCCACTACCATATCCCATGAGGTTTCTTGGTGCAAGACTTGACTAATGATCAAGCACCAAGGCATGCTCACTTACAAAATGGCCCCATGTGGGTGTGCCAAAGGGGGAGCACGCCACACTCTTCCCCACTTAATTCTTCGGTGTCCTCGGCGAAGTAGCTTCTAGATCTTCAATCTTCTGCATGAGCTTCTTCAAGTCTTCCGCCCTCTCCCAGCTGATCTCGTCATCTGCGAGTCCCTTCCATTTTACCAGATACTCCTTATGCTTTTTATGGTCAGTGGTGACCGTCCTTTCCGCCAGGATTTCTTCAGATTAATGCTTGCTCCTTGGCTGAATGATGACTCCTCCTCTGGTTGAATGGTTGTGCTCTGGATTTGCTGGATCTTCATGATACAACTTCAAGTTGCTAACGTGAAGGACTGGGTGTATCTTCATCCATGCTGGTAGGTCGACTTTTTAGGAAGTTAGGCCAACTTTTGAGATGATTGAGACCGGACCCTCGTACTTGCGAACGAGTCTGATGTCTTTGTCTCATCAGAATCTCAACTGTTCGGGCCTCAACTTGATTAACACTAAGTCACCTGCTTTGAACTCCAGTGGTCTGCACTTCTGATATGCCCACTTCTTCATTATTCTTAATGCTTCTTCTAAAATAAGCTCGGGCAATCTCTGTCGTTTTCTTCCAGTCTTTTGTGATGTGAAAGGCTCGCGGGTTCCGATCGCAGTATTCGTCCACTGTGTGGGGAAACAGTGGCTGCTGTCCATTAACAACTTCAAAATGGCTCTTATTCGATGAAGAACTCTTTTGAGAGTTGAAGCAAAATTGAGCTACATCGAGTAGTTGCGGCCAATTCTTCTGATTGGCATTGACAAAGTGGCGCAAGTACTCCTCCAACATCCCGTTGAATCTTTCTGTCTGCCCATCTGTCTGTGGATGGTAGCTCGAGGATATGTTCAGTTGTGACCCCAAGAGACTGAATAGTTCGGACCAAAAGGTCCCAGTGAATCTTCCATCTCGGTCACTAACAATGTTCTGGGGCACTCCCCAATATTTGACAATATGCTTGAAAAATTGTCGGGCTGCCTCCTCTGCCGAACAGTACTTCGACACCAGGATGAATGTTGCGTACTTTGAGAATCTGTCCACGACCACCAAGATCGCACTTAAATCCCCTGTCTTCGGTAGACTGGTTATAAATTCAAGCGACACACTCTCCCATGGTCGGCTTGGGACTCGCAATGGCTCCAACAACCTAGGTGTCTTGTTCCTATCGACCTTGTCTTGCTGACAGACGAGACAGGTCTTGTTGTACTCCACTACATCATCTCGCATTTGTGGCCAGTAGTATCCCTGCTTCAAGAGGGCATGCATTCTCTGCCACCCTGGATGACCTGCCCACAAGGTGTTATGACACTCGCTTAGTAATGTCTTCCGCAAATCTCCAGCTTTCGGAACATACAAGCGACCTCCTTTGGCCCACAAAAGATCATTCTCCACTCAGAACTGGCGAGTCTTGCCTTCTTTTACGAGCTTCAGGATGGTTCTGACAACCGGGTCTTTCTCCAGGTTTTCTTTGATGCGCTCCTTGAGTGGAGTGTTCACCACGCTAGTCGACAAACTAGCCAAGATCTTTAGAGTCACCAATTCAACTTTGCAACTCAAGGCGTCAGCTACTTGGTTCAAGTGTCCTGCCCTGTGCTCAAAACGGAAGTCGAATTCCGCCACGAACTCCTCCCATCGAGCCTGCTTAGGGGTCAGTTTCGGCTGAGTAAGGAAATGACTAACTGCTGCATTATCCGTCTTTACTACAAACTTCGACCCCCGCAAGTAATGTCTCCACACTCGCAAGTAATGGATAACTGCAAGGAGTTCCTTCTCCTAGGTAGTATACCGCTTCTCAGCTTCAGACAGCTTGCGACTCTCATATGCTACCGGGTGGTCTTCTTGTACTAGTACCCCTCCCAAGGCATAGTTTGAGGCATCTGTCTATACTTCGAAGGGCTTGCTAACATCTGGCAAGGCAAGAACAGGATCCTTCATCATGGCTTCCTTCAAACTCCTGAATGCTTCAGCACACTTGTCAGTTTACGCCCAAGTCACACCCTTTTTCAGCGGCTCGGTCAAGGGTGTCACCCTTCTTGAGTAGCCGTCCAAAAAACATCTATAGTAGTCGGCTAGACCCAAGAAAGAGCAGAGTTCTTTCACGTTTGTGGGGGCTTTCCATTCTTGGATTGCCCTCACCTTCTCCAGATCCATACGAATTCGGCCACGTTCCACAACATGGCCTAGGAACTTGATGCTCTCCTGTGCAAGTGAGCATTTCTCACGCTTCACATATAGCTGGTTCTCTCTCAACTTCTAAAACACTTGAGCCAAGTGTTCTTGATGCTCTTCAATCATGGCGCTATAAACCACGATATCTTCCAAGTACACCACCATGAACTTATCTAGATGCTCGTGGAATACTTGGTTCATTGGTGTGCAAAAAGTGGCAGGTGCATTTGTCAACCCAAACGGCATTACTCGAAACTCAAATGCTCCATATCGAGTAATGCACGTAGTCTTTGGTTCATCCCCATCTGCGATCCTCACCTGATAATAGCCTAATCTCAAGTCCAACTTTGTGAAGTATTTGGCTCCACTTAGCTGGTCGAACAAATCAGCGATCAGAGGGATGAGGTAGGTGTTGCGAACTGTCACCTTGTTGAGAGCCCTATAATCAATGCACAGTCTAAGGCTCCCATCGTTCTTCTTATGGAATAGCACAGGTGCACCAAATGGCACCTTCGACGGTCTGATGAAGCCTGCCTCCAATAACTCTTTTAGTTGTTTCCTCAACTCTTCTAGCTCAGGGGGTGCCATTCTGTAAGGCGCTTTTGTTGGAGGTTTCGCTCCCGGCACTAGCTCTATCTGGTGATCAATCCCTTTCTTTGGTGGCAAGGCTTTGGGGAGTTTATCTGGCATCACGTCCCCATACATCTTCAAGACCCTCGTAATTTCTAGTGGAACAATCTCTTCCACTGCTTCTTCGAACACAGTGGGTACCGCTACATAAGTGGGCTCCTGCTTCTTCACACCCTTCTTGAACTGTAAAGCTGATAGAAGCTTCACACTAGGGGTGGTTTCACCGTTGCAGGCACCATTGAAGGTGTCTCTCCCATTATGAGCAAGCTCCCAGTGGCAGGAATTGGAATGGCACCTTTCTCGGTTAGGAAGTCCATTCCCAAAACTACATCGAAGTCGTCCATATGGACCACCACTAAGTCAGTCTGCCCCTCCCACGTGTCGATTCTAACTTTTACACCTTTAGCCACGCCAGTTATGGCCAAGGCTTTGGAGTTGATCGCTTTCATGCGGCCTGCATCTTTCTCCAGTTTTAGTCCCAATCGCTTGGCTTCGAGTTCAGAGATGAAGTTGTAGGTGGCGTGATAACTCTACAAAATAGAGTTATTTTACCACTTTTTATGTGCTAATTGTTGCTTAATTCTTGACTTTTTAATTGATTTATTAAGTTTTTAAGTAATTTTGAATTTATTAGGTTTATTTTAATTTTATAGATTTTTGTGTGTTTTTATAGTTATTTTGTTGTAAAATATTGTAGTTAATTATTTGAATCATTGTTGTTTAATTTGAGGTAAAAAAATATTGTATTATTGAACTTAAATGTGAAATATAAATTAAGTTATAATTAATATTTTCAAAGAATTAAATAGATTTATTTTATAGTTTAAAATATTTTATTATGATTTAGTTTATATTTATTTTGTAGGGAAAATAATGCATTTTTTCTCTTGAGGAGAAAGAAAAATGAAGGAAATGTGATATTTTCAAGGAAAGAAAGCAAAAGAAGTGGCATTTCTGAAAAGCACCCCAGCCCCCTGGGCCCGTGCCTGGCCCAGCAAGCCCCAGGCCCAATGAAGCTCCACCTCCCAATCAGCTCCCCCATGCCACACCAAATACCCCAGCTGTCCTCAGCCTTCTCCCACACGCCTGGAGCCGCTGAGCCACCCTCCTAAAGCCAGAATCTCCCCCACACGCCTGCTGTCCTCTCCACTCCAGCACAAAACCAAAGAAGCCAACGCCTGGCCCTTGCACTCATCCAGCCGTCTGAACCAGCCCAGCTTCGGCCCAGCACAACACAGCTGCCATTTTTATTTTTTGAGCCCAACAATTTCAACATTGTCCCCTTGTCCCCATTGTCTAAAAATACCACATTTTTACCCAACTTTCTACACATTTGACCCCAAACCATCATTATTACACCCTATAATTTACCCATATTTTCCATATTATAATTAATTAAATTAATTTAATCAATTTAATTAATTTAAATTGATTATTTTAATACTCATTTTTTGGCTATAAATAAGGGATTTGGGTGTCCATTTGGAGGGAGGTTACCATACCAAAAATTCTACACATTTCAAAACCTCTCTATTCTCTTCATCTTCTTCTTCTTTTTGGTTATTTTCTATGTATTTTTAGAGGAAAATTTTGGGGGTTTCTCCTCCAAATTTTCCTATTTATGTTTGTAAATTTTAGTTTGTATTTGCTATTCTAGTTATGAGTTTCTAATCTTTTTAAGATTATTAAGGTGATGATGAAACAATATGTAACTAGATAATATTATTTTGTATGTTGATTTCCCATTTTGTGCAACAAAGTTTATGGAATTTTCTTCTTCAAATATCTTCTTTCATCTTAAATATCATGTATTTTGGATTGTTAGCATATATTTACACTTTGTTCTTCATTAGTGCAAAAACATAATATTCTTTGTGTAAGATGTGTCATTAAATTGTACACATCCATGCTTAGAACAAAAATATTATGTTTTGCCTTATAAATAATGTTCATTGATTTATTTGTTATTTCATTAGATTGATTTACACTAAATGCTTTGAAATTATAATTTTGAAAAGTGAAGAAAAATCCTATCTTTTTAAAAGTAATTTGTGCTTAAAATTATAAATCTATTTGGAAAATGATAGTTTGATTTATTTTAACTATCACTAAAACTTGGGAATCAATGTACTTATAAATATTATTGAACTTGTATTTTGTGGATTCTAATCCTTAATAATCTTATTTTACCATATTGTTTACAATTATTAATTTATGTTATATATATATATTGTCTTTAATATCTTTATTGTTGTCTTTTATTTTATTTTTATTGTTACAAATTTTCACCAATCTTCGGAGCTAGGTTAGAATTTATTAATTTTGGTTTAAAATAGTTTTCTTTTCAATTTTAGACAACTCCTTTGGGTTTGACATCCTTGCTTACATGATCACTATTCTATATGAATGATTCGTGCTCTTGCGATTTATAAATATTTAAAACATACCCGTTTTGGGTCCATCAAGTTTTTGGCCAAACTTATTTTTTTGCTAGTCCTCGAGCAAAAGGAAAATTAAAAACACACTTTTTTTTTATTTAGTGATGTCTAATGATTTAGTCAAAAATTATATAATGGAAATAGTTCAAAGAAAATCACAAATAAAAGTAAAGCTTATGTAATTAATTTGAAAAGTTAAAATTGTTTTCAAAATGATATACTTAACATGCAAACACAAAAACATTAAATCATCATGTGAACATTTAGACAAGCTTATGCAAACAAAAATAAATTAAATCTCAAGAGATAATCAAGCAAATTCAACGATTTTTCAAATTTTTTTTTAGAGATTTAAAGAATTTAATGTTTAAATAAACTATATGAAAATATCACAAATTCGAATAGAATAGAAAAGTGATATATAATGAAAAATATATATTTAAACAAAACTAACTTAAAAATTAAAAGTAAAGTTTAATACTTATTTATATTTTTCTAAGAACTAAGAACAATTTCAATCATAATTCTTATCATTAGAAAATGAAAATCACCAATATTTTTTTCAAACAAAACAAAGAAGATATATATAACAAATGAAAATCAAATAAAAACAAAAAGAAAAAGAAATAAATATATTTTTTTAATTTTACAACAAATGAAAAACATGCATAAACACAAAGAAAAACACATAAACAAAAATAAAAATATATACACATTACCCCCAAACTTAAATGAAACATTGTCCTCAATGTTTAATAAAATAGAAAGGATTAAGAATTACTCCCTTTGAGGTATGCTTCCTTGATTTGGCTCATTTGGTTTATTATCTTCTTTTCTTTTTGGGCAAGAAGTTTCTTTCAAGCTTTTTAAAAAACAAAAACAAACAACAAAAGTGAAATATAAAATGAAACATAAAAGTATGGGTTGCCTCCCACAAAGCGCTTTAGTTTATAGTCTTTAGCTCGACTATAATTTTTTTTTTCAACCTACACCCAATCGATGGTGTAAAATTTCATTAGTAGAGTGAGTTATGACTTTGATGCAAATGAAATAAATAAGAATTAATAACATCACACCTACAAGAAAGTTAGAAATATGCAATTTTAATGGAATATCAATAAAATACGAAAATTACATATCTATATTAGGCTCCTTTTCATTTTGAGTAAATATACAAATTTGTTCAATTATGGGCTCTTGAAATATAATTATATCTTTTTCATTTTCCTTATGAGCCTCAAAAATTATCTCATCCAACTCTTTGGTTTCATTAGGGGGTTGGCTGCATATTACAAGTTCTTCAACAACTTCATTCTCCTTTTCATTTTCAATTCGACTATTTGGATTGAGAATGGGTTGGTTGGGGTAAACTTGTTTTTCCGACTCTATAACAGTTGCAAATTGTCCTACTATTGTTTCAATTTTTGAGATTGAATGAGATTGGGCTAGTAAAATTTGGTAGGTTGATTGCATAAACTGTTGTAGGGTATCCTCTAAAGATGAGCTCGTTTATTGTTGAATGGAATATGATAGGTCGGATTGGGCATGACTTTGATTATGTGTGTTGAATTCATGCCCTATTGGAAACTGGGTATGACATAATGAAAATTTTGGATTATAGGTGGTGGAAAATGGGATATCAAATGATTCACCATAATCATGCATATCATTAGTTTCTCCATAATTTAAATTTGAGTGCTCATAATAGTTGTACTCAGAATTCCAACTATAACTAAGATGATCCATATGGAAAAACTAGATGACAAACTAATATTTTTTTTAAGATGACAATTAAGGAAAAAAAAGAGCAAGAAAATAAAATATGATAAAAAACAAAGAAAAATAAGATAAAATTAAGTAAGATTATAAAAAATTAGGCAAGAGTAGGGAGGCATAGCATGCCATCAACCATAACAAAATTAAGGTAAAAATTAGGAGGCACAAGTGCCATAAACTAAAACATAAGATAAAATACTAGGAGGCACACGTGCCATCAACTATAAAAATTAAAAGGATAGATAGGAGGCGCAAGTGCCGTCAACTAAAAAAACAATAAATATAAATATATAAGTAAGTTTTTTTTTATGGGTGGTAGAACCGTCCCAAATTTTCTTTTTATATTTTTTTTTAGATTTTATAGATATATATATATATTTTAGTTTTTTTTTAAGTGCAAAAAATTAAAATAACTAGTAGAAGAATTCACTAACCTTGAGATAAATTTCGTTAATTTTCTCTTGCAACTCCCCGGCAACGGCGCCAAAAACTTGATGAACCCAAAAGAGGGTGTTTTAATATTTATACTCGCAAGTGCACGAATCGTTTCAGAATATAATGTTTATGTAAGTACGAGGTTGAACCCATGGGAGTTGACTAACATCAAAATAAACTATTTCAAACAAAGCAAGAAGATTCTAACCTAGTTCCAAATATTTGATGAGATTTTGTTTTAGAAAAATATAAGACAAGTAATAAAAAGATTTAAGATTAGATAGAAAAATGGTTTTCAAATGAGATAAGTAAAACAAGATTATTAAGATAATGATGAAGCAAAATGTAACTAGATAGTATTTTTTGTTGTATGTTGATTTCCCATTTGTGCAACATTGTTTATGGATTTTTCTATCAAAGATATGCATTTTTCATCTATTATTGATTGTTAAAGTATATTACACTTAGCTCTTCATTATGCAAAAATATGATATTCTTTGATTAAATGTTTTTCATTAAATTGTTCACATCTAATTCTTAGAGCATAAGTATCATATTTTGCCCAAACATAATCTCTTTGATTTTTTGTAGTTTCATTAGGTTGTAACACAACTAATGTTTAGAAATTATATCTTATATAAGTGAAGAAAAATCCTACCTTTTTTAAATTAACTTGTGCTTGAATAGAAAATGTATTTTGAAAAAAATATTGTAACGACCCAAATTGGCTAATAAGGCTTAAGGGCCTTGATTAGTGTGCCTGGAGGGCATAATGGGAAGTATGTGTGAATTTAATGATTAAGATGCCTGATTATGATTTAAAGCATGTTATATGACTATTTGATTATTTGAGATGCATGACTATGTGTATTATGTTATGTGATAATTTTAGCCCGTTGAGGGCATAAACTTGATAATTATGTTATGTGATTTGTACCACGTGGGTGTGGTGATATCAATGTGATGCACGTGCCGAGACGATCCTAGAGAGCTAGATAACTCAAAAGTCACAACGAGATTTTATACCCGGCTCGGGAGGAGCCTAGGGGTATTTTGGGGATTTTGTAATTTAGTTCTTGTGAGATAATGGTAACTGGTAATTTGGTAACTTGTGTAACTGTTAGTAACCATAGAGAGTAACAAGTTTAGATGGAGAAATGGTAGAATTGTAATGGATAGGAAATGACAAAAGGGCCTTTGAGGTTTAGTTAGGAAAGGGATATTAAAGGAAGGGTAGAGTGGTCAATTGGTTGAGGATAGATAAGCTTCAGCGGAAAGAAAAAGGTAGTCACGTATAACACTTAGTTGGAAATTGATTTATGCTGAAATTTGAGGAAAATCTAGAAGAAAAGAGAAGAAGAGGAAAGCTGAAGTTGGGAGACCTAAGAGGAGAGTTTTGATGGTTCAAGGCAACCAAGTTGAGCATAAGCCAAGATTACTCAGAGGTAAGAATTTGTCTATGATTTGTTTAAGTTTCAAGTCTGGTTTTTAGTGAATAAGCATGAACTGAAAGAAGAAAGTGGCTGGTTTTGCATGGAATTCAGAGTTGGGATAATCAAAAGGAAGTTGACTTGAAGCTAGGGTTGAGGAGAATTCAAGCTGGGTTCTTGACTGAGGTAAGAGTCTATCATGTTTAATTTTCGTAATTGGTGTGGTTTAAGACTCTAGAGGCATGATTTATAGTTTTGGAAGCCATGGTTTAAGTTTTAGGAATTTGAAACTCAAGATAGGATCTTGGGTGTTCTTGTGTGATTGGGGTTGTTTATGATGTTTATAGGTAGTTAAAGGGTTCATTTGGGGTTTTGAATTGATTTTTGGGCTTAGGTACTTGTTTGGGATGATTTGGAATGGTTTAGGCGCGGGAAATACGCAAGGAAAAACCCAGATTTCTGGGCTCGCGAAGGAGTGTCGCGGCTCTGTTCTTGGGCGCCGCGGCGCGAGGCTGATTTAGGGCAGGGCAAGCTCTCTGACTTGCTGGGCGCCGCGGCCCTCCAGGGCAGCGCCGCGGCGCTAGGCCAATTTCAGAGCATGGGATTTTGCAATTTTGAGCCTTTGCTCCGAGGGTTCGGGGGATGTCTTCGGTGCATTGTTTAGGGATTTGGGGGATTCCGAGAGTGTGGGATTGGTTACGGGAAGTAGTTTTGGATTGGTTAGTGATAAAGGATGTTTCATTTGTGTTGTGACTAGGTCTTTGGAGAGGCTCGGGGTAGAGGACCGTGCTCGCGGCTTTGGGGCATCGGAAGCTCGGGATACAGGTGAGAAAACTGCACCCGACTATATGTTGTGATGGGACCAAGTGCTCCCGAGAATTGTATCGTGTCAATGATGGTATTACGCCATGGGACATGTAAAAGCGGCCTAAGAGTGCCGTACATAATATCAGCGCACAGGGCGCGGCTTGGCCACTGGTAACCGAGGACAGCTTAGTAATCACTGAGGCCGGTTTAAGCGCGCCGGGGTCAGTGGGATAACAGAGGGGGCAGCCTGAGGGCGCTAGCCCTAGTTATCATTTGTGAACTGTAAATGATATGAATTGACATGCGTAATATGTGAAACACTTGATTAGACTGAATAGTTATATGGTTGAGATTATGTGATGCAATGTGAGATGTTAACTTGTCTGCTAATTGTTTATGCTCTGTTGTTGTTGTGTTTTCTTGCTGGGCCTTGGTTCACGGGTGCTACGTGGTGTAGGTAAAGGCAAGGGCAAGCTGGACCAATCCTGAGGTGGAGAGCTGCGGGGTTGAATGTACATAGCCAGCTGTTTGATCACCATGGTCGAGGAGTGAGTCAGGACAGGGATTACCTAACTGCTTGTTTTTCCTTAGTATGGCTGGTTATTGTATCTGAAACTTATAACTTTTGTAAATGGCCTTTAAACTGATATTTTTGGGATCCCGTGTAAATAAATAATGTTTCTTAATGAAAATGTGGCTTTTGAGACCAAAACATTTTAAACCCTAGTTCTTTTATAGTTTCGATAACACGCTTTCAATTGATTGACTTGATTAGCAAGTCTGGCACTTTATAAACACACAGTGTAACGGTCTTGGCTATCCAGGGCGTTACAAATATAGTGTGATTTATTTCAACTATATCTAAACTTGGGAATCAATATACTTATAAATACTATTGAACTTGCATTTTGTGGATTCTAATATCTTAATAATCTAATTTTACTTATCTCATTTGAAAACCAGTTTTCTATCTAATCTTAAATCTTTTTATTACTTGTCTTTTATTTTTCTAAAACAAAATTTCATCAAATATTTGGAACTAGGTTAGAATCTTCTTGCTTTGTTTGAAATAGTTTCTTTTGACGTTAGTCAACTCCCATGGGTTTGACCTCGTACTTACATGAACATTATATTCCGAAACGATTCGTGCACTTGCGAGTATAAATATTAAAACACCCTCTTTTGGGTTCAACATGGCGCCAGTATCAATCATCACACTTTTGGCGAGCTTGTCATTGATGGTGGCATCCACGAACATTAGCCCCTTTTCCAGGGTTTTCTTCCCTTTTTCGCCATGTTTCTTGAGAGCATTCAACAAGCGGACAGCGCCCATGTGCGCGTACTCTTCATCTTCCTCTTCTCTTTCGCCCTGTTCTTCTTGGCCAATGAGGGCATTCAGCTTGCCTCTGTCGGTCATACTTGGTCCTCCACAACACTTTGGTATCCCAAGACAAGTACATGGTAGCCATGGCGACCTTTCCTTCTTCCGAATCGGCCCGCACGGCTCTAAAATAGTGTTCCATGTCGAAGAGGAAATTTTCCAAGTCCTTTGCGTCTCTAGCCCCGTTATAGGGCCTCGGCTCGGGCACTTTAACTCGGCCATATTCCATACCTATCGGCCCTGTTTCAGGGGCATTCCCAACCGCTCGCATGGTTAGATTTACCTTGGCAGTTAGCTCAGCCATTTCTTCTCTGAGCACGCCAACTGCCTCCCTGCAGTCTTTCGTAGTGTCATTTATGGAAACTTGTTGTTCCTTCAGCATGCGCTCCACTGCCGCAATGCGCTCTTCCCACCGAGGGGAAACAGAAGTACTTGTTGGAGTGTTTCTTTGCTCCAACGCGATTATTCTGGATAGGAGAACATCATTTTCCTTCTCTAGTGCAGCTATGCGATTGCTTGCATCTGATGATCCAGTGACTTGCATAGGAAAGATCCCTGACCCTTTTGTTCAGGCCATCTAATTCCCCCACACACTTCTTAAGTGCTTCGATCTTCTAAGTGTTGCTCACCATGATTGTTTTTTGCCAAGCTCTTTCTAACTTGGCTCTGATACCAACTTTCACGGGCCGACTAATTGGGTACTCCAAGTAGACGGAACGTGAGGCACTTGCAGACACTTCAAGCTATCAAGTCAGCCTACAACACACACCTGCAGGCAAACAAACTTAGTGGTTAGCCACAAACTTATCTCAGACATGCAACGGGAAATAACGAAGTATGTGCAATCACAAAGAAAGTCATTCCTAGGAACGTCCACACAACACAAAGCACACAACAAGGCTAGTGGTACGCAATGGCCCAACGAAGATAACAAAGAAGTAACACATAGGCAACAAGGGAGTACACAGGGGAAAGTATGAATAAATATTGTTTTATTAATATATAGCCTTGATAGGGCAATGGAGTACACAGCTTTGGCCCCTATTTGCTGATGGCCATGGTACTTCCCTAAGTCATCAGGTTACCTCCCCCCTAAGGAGCCTTCTAGGGAAACAAGGTCTTCCCAGTAACATATATGATTTTTGTCTGGGAGACATGCATAATTACAAAATTGCCACTACCTATCCCATGAGGTTGCTTGGTGCAAGACTTGACTAATGATCAAGCACCAAGGCATGCTCACTTACAAAATGGCCCCATGTGGGTGTGCCAAAGGGGCAGCACGCCACACTGGGCACCCACCTGGCGTACCACCTGCACACCCTGTTGGAGTGCCACTTGCTGATGTAGCTGGAGTGCCCCCCGAGCACCCTACTGAAAAAGGCGCGATATCCGCCAGTTGGAGTGCCCACCGAGCATCCAGCTAGAGTTGGAAACCCAGTGTTGCCACAAGATCGTGGCAAAGGAAAAGTTGACGATAATCCTGCTTCAAAGTAGAAAAAGGCTTGTCAGGATCCGAAAGACAACCAGATTCCCAAGCAGACTGGTAAGGGTAATGGCCTAGGAGCCCGAGGACACCGTTAGGCTGTCAGCGCTCGTGGAGCTAGGGGTGTTCTTCCTTGATGCGCCAATATGGACCACGCGAGGCCTAGAGGTGGTGTCCCCTCGGCACCTCCCAACCCTGTAGGAACAATGGTCCAGGGGTCCACCCGAGAAACGTATTTATGAACCGAGAACGTGGCATCAATATCTCGGTAAATAATGAGAATATTGAGTCTGACGGTGAAACCGAGGTGGCTAGTCCTAAGGATAACGACGTGTTTCAAGGTCAAGCTGACCTATGAGACAACCTTAACACTTGTAGGTGCAATAAGACTAACGAGCGTGAGCCGGCCAAGAAAGTTCTATCAGACCTATGGGACAATCTCAACGCCCGAAGAAGAGATAACCTGGGACAGAACGTCAACCGAGATCGCGACCCGCTCTACGTGGAATTAGAGAGTCTGAGAAGGATCATGCTATGAATGGCCAAATGGCAAGGCCACGACTCAAACTTGGAGGACAAAGAAGGGGAGCCATGCGCTCCTCACATTGTGGAAGCCCCTTTGCCGTCGGGCTTCAAGATGTCGGTCATCCCGCCTTATGATGGCAGCTGGGACCCCACCGACCACTTTTCTAAGTTCAACAGATTGATGTTGGCGAACTGCGTATTCGAGGATGCTAAGTCTTATGTGTTCCCGATAACTCTAACGGGACCGATAGATGAATGTTTCAAGAAGCACCGACCAGGATCCATTCAATCGTCGCACCAAATATCGTCTTCCTTCCGAAGACAATTTATAGGAGCTTGGAAGGTGAGTGTAACACCCTACTTCCATAGAGCTGTTACCATGTGATTTATAAATGTGCCATTAGCTCTCTAATAGAGGTATTAGACCGAAAAGTGTGATTAATTTAAAAATGAAGACTTGGTTAATGAAAATTAAGTATAAAAGGGTTGGTCATTCATTAAAATTATAAACGTGTTACATTGGGCTCCCAAATACTATTTAGAAACATATTTACAAATCACACGGGTACTTTATAGTCGACTTAGGCGATAAAATCAAACATCTATAATCGCTACTCAAAACACCCCAGGCGTGGCAGCCAGGTGGGCCAAACATGAACACACCGCTCCATGCCTTCCATCTCATGGTTGTTCGACCCTTTTCCTTTCCCTTACATGCACCATAGAGCACCCATGAGCTGAGGCCCAACAAGAGAACTTCACAGCAAAGAATACAATAATTTACTTCAACAATTACATACTTAATCAAAGACAAAAAGTAATTACACGTTTTTATTTGAATGCACAACATTACAACATCACAACAATACAATAATGCAGTAGTATAATAACACGGCAGTACAATAACACAATAGTGGCCTCCACCGATCGGGATGCTTTATCAGGCACCAAATTCGTGGTCTCGGCCGAACGGGTGTGTACAACACCTTTGAGGGTCTCGCCCTGGCGGCCTGCATTCAACATGCTTAATGCTGATCTCGGCCCCTTGCCACTTCTGGCTCTTGCCGCTTCCGGCTTTTGGCAATCCCGGCTCTTTCCGATCAGTCATAATCATATGTATGACATAACAACTATAAACAATACATACAATGCTATACACCACACCACTCTACGGGTACAAACAGTTCTCTTACCTAGTGTCCCGAGCTGACAACCCAAAGCGATCCCGAGCATGACTCCTAAACCCGAGCTTGAGCGATAAATCCTAGTCACAATGCCATAACAAATAGATATCCATCAATCTCTAATCAGTTTAGAGATTTTGATTAAAATACTAGCCTTCGGGACCTCGAATCCTACTAAATCGGGTAGTAGGATCCTTCCCTAGTCTTAACATTTGGGTTCTCGAGCCTAAAACCCTCAAATAGCCAAAAATTCTTATTTGAGCCACAGCCCAGCCTTTAAGGGCTGCGACATGCTCAAGTCAGAGAGCATTGCTCTCATATTTTGGTAACACGGGCCACGGAATGGGCAAAATTTCGAGGCCCCTAGGCCTATGTGTTCAAGTGGGCTACGACACCTTACGAATAGGGTTGCAACGCAAGCCCCAAAACCCAGAAACCTCACCCTTTTCTACATTTCCCCTGAATGCAATTCATCAAAAATCCACCCTAGACATAAACTAAAGCCAGAATTAAGTCTCTCAAGCATTCCCAAATACCATAGACAACACAACCACACTAATAGTTAAGCCAAAACTCCATCACGGCCCAAAATTCAAACCTTGAGTTTGAAACTCAAGAACAACAATACCAAACTCACAATTCAATAAAATGACATAGGAATTCACTTACCCCTTCTACAAATGACGAGCCTAAATTAATCTTCAAGTGATCCTAGCTTGATTCCTCAGTCTCCAAGCTTTCAAATCTTAAATTCTCGCACAAATTCTCCAATAACCCCCACTAGCTTCTATGCACACCAAAGGGGAAGAGCAAACCGCCTAGGGAGAAAGATAGCAAGGGAGATAGGCTGAGAGTGTTTTTAATGTGTTCCTCAGCTAATTCTAGAGTCTTGTTTTAGTTTGAGTCTATCCTAGCTGCCTAATGACCAAAATGCCCCCAAGTCTATCTTTAATGCCTTAATACCACCAAGGGCAATCTCATCATTTGCCACATCCCGCTAATTCCTCAAGTGTTCCTACAAATCCCCATTTAATCCTGAAATAACAAATAATTTATAATAATTACATGTTGTTATCCCCAAAATTTCGTGCCATGGCGTGGCAATCAGATGGGACAACTGGCAATGCATGGTCAGTAAATGACACATTAATAGTCAATAAATGTGTTGACTAAAGAAGTGAAAAGGTTGGGAGTTGTGATATTACTGGTCAGGAAGTAAATTTAGCCAACAAGTGGTGTGATTTGCCATGCTCGACCAGTGGTGTGCCATGCCCGACCGATGATGTGCCATGTCCAACTAGTGGTATGATTTGCCATGCCTGACCAGTGGTGTTCCATGATCGACCAAGAGATGTGACATTCCCGACCAGTGGTGTGCCATGCTTGACCAGTGGTGTGCTTTGGCCGACCGGTGAGGTGTCTTGGCCAACCAGCCACTTCGGGGAATGGATTTGGTCAATCGACGGATTCGAATTTCATGAGTTAACCGTCTAGTGACTCTTCAGTAAAACCTCAGTAACAACTTCAACCCGAATCGCTCGTAACTACCGCGAGAATCTCTCAAATATCGTGAAGTAATAGCTATATTATTGTAATTTAAATTTGTTTATTATTTATTAATTAAAGTTGGTTAAAACAACCAAGGACCCCATCAAAATGGGATATTTCTCATGTACGATCAATGAGCCTATAAATAAATGGCTCATGACATCATTTGGGGGGATCTGATCTTTTTGAGACTTGGAGACTCTCTAATTTTGAGACTTTGGGACTGTTACTTGGGGCATTTTCTAAGAGAGCTTAGAGAGAGAAAGCTTGTATTCTCTAGAGGGAGAAACTCTGTGTTTTTCTACTTACACTTAAGAAACTCAGTTGGCTCAGGTTCATCTGATCTTAAGTGTAGGATACACATATCGCAACTCCAAGTGGATTAGGCTATTACCAACAAATTGGGGCTGAATCACTATAGAATTACTTGTGTTATTTATTTTCTATTCAAGGTTTATTGTTGTTTTTGCATCTACTCGCAGTTGGCCAAAATCGTGGTCAACATTTTTGGTGCTTTCAATAAGAGCCTGAATAGAAGTAACACACTACTATCCTACCAATATGGCGTCCAAGAAGCCCGATACGTCAACTGCAAAAGAAAATGTTAGAACAGAAGGTCCTACTGCACTTGAGAATCCTGACACTGAGCCCAGGGTCACTCTCGAGGTTGAACAACTCTAGGATACCATGGGAGTTTTTCAAGAAGAGATGATGGAATTCAATGCCTGACATGAATCTTTCGCTAAAGAGATGGCCAGGCAGAGGGTTGCGTTAGAGCAACAGAAGCGAGATATGGATGGCAGAAGCGAAGAGATTAGACAAACAACCTGGCGAAATCGTGAAACAACACTTGTTCTAGAAGTGGCCACACAGTTGTCCCCGGCCAATGCCCAAACTGTGGCATGGGCAGCAAACCAAGGAGCAAAAAATTATAACGATAGTTAGGATTCCCCTGCTAGCAAAGCCGATTCTCGGGGTCCAGACAAAAGTAGGAGTAATCCCACTAGTTGGGAGGATAACGAGGACCGCTCTGAGAGTACCTCGACGCAAAGGGAGAAATCTAGAACCCATTCTAGAAGCCACCAGTCACAAACTTTTAGATCAGGAAGTAACCGGTCGGGTATTAAGAAGACTCCGCCCGGGCATAACCAGACTAGAACTCCTCGAGACAAGAAAACTTCACAGTATAAATATGGGTATGGTCAGGATGAGGCTGATAGTCATCAAACTAACCGGTCAAAAGAAAAAGAAGGCAACGACCAACAAGAAGGAGGAAAGGACCGCCCGGGCCGTGCCGAGAACCCGCCACTGCATCCTAGCTAGCAACATAGTGGGAGAGAGCAAGTCCCGCATAGTAAGCCCTCTGAAAAATCTAAGAGCACAGTGTTTGACCAGATATGAGGACTTGCTTCCCGGAAGGATCTAAGAGATGTTATTGTAATGCCCTAGTTACTCCAAGACCATTACTATGAACTTTGAACCGTGCTTAACTCGCTAATCGAGTTCTTTGGTTATAAACGTGCATCTAGGTGTTATTAATAGGTTAAGGTGAAAAACCAATCAAAAGGAAATGATATATTTTATTTAAAACATAAAACTGTTCATGGGCCCATAAAAGCGTTTACAAGTTATTTACAATCCAAAATGGTCATTATAGTAAAAAAGTTACAACCCGCTGACCAAAGCGACAAAAATAGGGTTAACCCCTAGTTCCTCTGAGAAACTCCTTGGCCGTGGTGGTCAAGCGACCACATATGTACACATCACCTCCTACGCTTTCCACTCAAGGCTGGGTGACATTTTCTTTCCCTTTACCTGCACAACATAGCACCCATGAGCCAAAGCCCAGCAAGAAAACTCAATACTGCTTGTATATAATATCAAATGATGATCATGATAATCATCCAGAGCTTATACCCCCAAAAAAATAAATGACTGATGTTGTAAGTCACTAATGTAGGTTCCACACCCTTCACAAATGAGTGACTGAGTCACTAGTTTAAACTAGGAGAGTGACTGATGAGTGAGTCACTAACATAAACTGAATGAGTGACCATGGAGTCACTAACGTGGGTTCCGTACCCTTAGCCATGTGATGATGGAGTCACCTGGGCCTTCTGGCCCTGGCTCTGAGTGACTAGTCATGGAACTAGGCAAGCACTTTTAGTTTTCATCGAACTTGGGGTCGGTCTGGGATTAATGCTCATGATGAGTCATTCAATGCAGATGTCTATTAGATCTAATCTTTTCGGCTCTGCGTTCATGACGCTTATGTCGTTCCTGACTCATAGGTCAATAACATACGACCTGTGCTCAGTACTACTGTCGAACTTGACTAGTAAGTCACGGCTTCATAGCTAGTTCTGACACCATTGCCGATTTTGACTAATAAGTCAGTGCCATTCATAAGTAATCAAGATTTTCTAAGCATTTGATATGCAATCAATGTCCACATTTAAACACTCAACATGCCTCAATAATAACCATGCATGTCACGTATGGGGTGCAGTTTTCTTACCTCTGGTTCGAGCGAGAAATAGTAAAAGAACGACCCTTGAGAATGATTGACCTTTTGATTCCTTAGCGGTTGCCTAGTCATAACCAATTATAACTTCCATTAATGCAAATCAACAATAAAAGGGTCTTGACCTAGACCTCACTCCCAGGACCCCGAATTGTACCCAAACAGTGAGTAGATTCGATCCCGAGCCTTAGGAATTGAAATCCCGAGCCAAAAACCCTTAAAACATCCAAAACAGGAATCTGAAGGAGCAGGGTAGCGCTGTAGTGCTACCCCCCTAGCGCCCCAGCGCCCAAGACAGAGAAGACTCCCCCTGAGTAGCATTGTAGCGCTACACTCAGCCAGAATTTCCCTAAAACTTTCCCCCTTCGACTCCACCATTTCCAACCTGAACCAAAAGCTCCCAAACCTCATTTTAAGTTCCAAATGAACCCAAAAACCATCTACACATTCCCTAGGCATCACAACCCAAGTAACCTTAGCCAAAAACTCCCGTCAATTCCCTTTAACCAATTTAGAAAATCAAGCTGAAAACCAAACCAAAAACAAGGCAAATCTAGAGTTTTAATGGCTAGAAACTTACCTCAAGCTCAGTTTAGGATCCTCTTCAATGGTGGAACACAATCCTAAGCCCTCAAGATCCACTTCCCTAGCTTGAATCCTCAAGAAAAGCTCAAAATATCGAAAAGAAAAAGGAGAGAAAATGAGGTATGGGAGAGATGAGTTTATGCTCTGTTTTGGCCTAAGTTCCACAGCCTTCAATGGCTTAAATATGACTTAAGGTGAAAAAACTTTTTTCCCCTAGGTCAAATAAAGTTTTCTAAAGGATCCCAAGGGTAAAATCATCATTTCCCGCCTATTTTGTTAATTATAATTAACACCCTTCAATTCTCGCTATTCTCGATATTCTCAAATACCAATAATTCATATCCCGTTACCCTTAATTCCCAGCAGCGCTCTAATCACCAAATTACCCCGAGCCCTGAACTTAATCCCGTTATGACCAAACCGCTAATTTGCACTCAAAGATCGTCTCATGCCGAATGGCTTGAACAAATCCACATTATAATGTGGCCTCAATAATAGTTCACTGTTGACGGTGAGAACTCGTCAACGAAGTTAAGTTGGAAAAATTATCAAATCAAGATTGCTAATTGGAAAGCTGTAAAAACTTGAACAAAAACTCAAGAACAATGATGGAACAATAATGGAGAATTCAGTCTTTCATTCACACTTAAGCCTCTGCTACAGTAAAATTTCTAACCCCTTTCCAGGTGGTCTTAGAATTCATTTTATAGTAGGCTCTAATGGCCTTAGGTACATAGTGGTCCAGGGGACCAAGTGGTACATACGTACTGTATTAGGGGAGTGGCTTCAGAGGTTGTGGTCGTACATCCCGTACGGGAGCAGGTGTCAGGAAGATGTCTCCACTACTTGTATGTACCCATGTCTGATGCGTGGTGGCAGGCGTAGTGGTGTCGGCTCTGACCTATGGCCGTAGACGTACGGACCATGATCCTTACCCCAGCAGGCTCACTGGCACTGATAATCGTACTCAGTACTTGGTCGTACAAATATGTCCCATTCGACTCGTACGGGATCACCTAAGCATAGGGATCCCAAGATGTAAGGAGTGGGACCCTTGGTGTGAGGCGGCGATCTTGGATCCTGGGTATGAGATGCTTGAAGCACCCCGAGGTCACCCACAAACATAGGTGATAAGCACGTGGCCTCGCCAGGCGTCTATGTGGGCGAGGCGAGATGCCTCCTTCGCAGGCCTCCCTTGCGGTGTGGCTTAGACCCAGATGTGTGGGGTGACAAGGTGATGGCCTCCTGAAAAGACGATGGCCCGAAGGGCCTCTCGCGAGACGTAGGCGTGCAAGGGCCTCGTGCATGGGAGCCGCTGGTGGCCTCGCGAAGTGTAGGCGGTCCGAGGGCCTTGCGAAATGGGTGGCCTCGCCCATGTGTTGGCCTCGCGGGATGGACGGTGGCCAAGGGCCTTGCGTGGTGCCAGCCTTCATGTTGGCCTCGCGAGATGCAGGGTGGCCTCGCGAGATGGGTGGCCTCGCCCATGTGTTGGCCTCGCGGGATGGACGGTGGCCAAGGGCCTCGCGTGGTGCCAGCCTTCACATCGGCCTCGCGAAATGCAAGGTGGCTGAGGACCTCGCACATGGCCTCGCGCATGGGCGCCGTTTGTGGCCTCGCGGGATGGACGGTGGCCAAGGGCCTCGCGTGGTGCCAGCCTTCACATTGGCCTCGCGAAATGCAAGGTGGCCGAGGGCCTCGCACATGGCCTCGCGCATGGGCGCCATTGGTGGCCTCGTGAGACGTAGGCTTGCAAGGGCCTCGTGCACGGGCGCTGCTGGTGGCCTTGCGAGGTGTAGGCGGTCTGAGGGCCTCGCGTGAATGCAGGCACTTGATGGCCTCATGTATGAGCGTGCCTCACGGCCTCTATGAGAGAGTGACGGGCATAAAGTCTAACAAAGGCGTTGGCGCATCGGGGCTCAAGCGCGTGCTTTAGATTTCTTACATGCCTGAGACTTTGAGCATCAACACTTGCCCCCCAGTCTAGGAGAGTACCTTTAGGTGCTCTTGTAGACTATTCACCTTGATTCCTATAAATAGGCCCTCATGCTTGGCTTAATATTTACACTTCATCTCCTTATCTTAGTGGCATTTAGACCCTTGCTCCTTTCAAGAGGTAAAGGGTTCAATCCCCCACAACCACACTTTTTCCATAGTTTCATCATTTTTTTTTTTACATATGAGCTTATTCCTTGGTGTATCTATTTTGTGACTAACACATCTTTCTGGTTCATTCTTGTAGACGCGCACTTTTGACTCTATGGTGCTTTTCGCTCCCTAACCTTCTTTGGATCCCGCCTTCGCTTTCTTAATCGCTTGGGGTATATTTTCTTTCCTCCCTTTTTTTTTTTTTTACATATACCTTGTAGTAGTCCATTTAGGGTGTTTGCATCTAGAGGTATTAAGCCTATTCCTTTGTGTTTTGTAGCCTTCCCCTCGTTTATACGTGAGCCCCTTTTTGCTGTTGGGACGTGGTTTCATGGCCAGTGACGGCCCGTCCGACATACCCCCAAGGGCTGAGTTTATTGACCTGTCCTCAGACTCAGAGTCCCCTGAGGGCAACCCTTACCAGGACTATGACTCTTTGAGGCAAGCCCGCATCCGCCACCTCGAGTGCATGGCTGATCTTAGGCGTAAAATTTGGGTGGTAGAGAGCGAAATTGACTCAGTGTCGAGGGGAGATGAAGGACCTTCACCCCTGGGCCTTAGTGACCATATAGCGTGTCTTAGGACGACCCTTTTCGGATTGCGGTGGGAGTTAGAATTTATGGAGGGACACATTCCGCCAGAACCTCCCATTCCTTCCTCGCCTGATGACGGTCATGGGGCTGCTAGCTCCTCTCCTCAGCCCCTAGTCTCAGTTGATCCTAGCTTAGCGCTTCCGCCATCACTCCCTCGATGGAAAACTCTTGCTAGGAAGAAAAAATGGAGGGTTAAGTGTTCTGCCTCTTCCTCACATATTTCTTTTGATTTTGCAGATATGCCGAGAGCATGCAAACAGGTGTCCGTCCAGGAAGAGGACGACGTCCCTCTACTGGCATCCAGCCTTGTGTCCCATGTGTCTCCGAACAAATTGAGGGGGATAGTGAAGCACTACCACATTGCTCCAGAATACGCCCTATACGCTCCTAAGGAGACATGCCGGGCCGACTGCCCTGAGACGGGCTTTGTGGCTTTGAGCGAGAAGATTTTGAAGGCGGGTGGCACCATTCCTTTGCACCCGTTCTTCGTGGCGGTTCTTAATTACTTCGATTTGGCCCCTCTTCAACTGTCACCCAACAGTTGGTTGACTTTGAGCTGCCTTTTCATTTGGTTCAAGCAAAAGGTCGAGCGCGCCCCAACGACGCAAGAGGTGCATACCCTGTACAACCTCATGGCAGTGCACAAGTCCAAGGGCTTCTTCTACCTGCAGAAGGCCAATGACGATCTCCCCTTGATAGAGGGCTCAGTGTCCAACCCAGGGCTTTGGAAGCAAGACTTTTTCTGGGTAAAGGGCCCTCTCTCTGTTCGTGAGGATTTTCGCTCCGGCCCTAGTAAGTACCTTGGTCCTTCTTTTCTTCTTATTAGAACTTACTGTTTCGTACTCTTGCTTGTGCTGACATTGGCGTTGACCATGTAGAGCAATTCGCTGATCCTTCGGTCATTGGGCTAGAGGCGGCGGCTATAAACGACCTTATAGATGCAGACGCCGCTTTGAAGAAGGCGGCGGTCCTATTTACCGTGGCGAACCTTAACCTCTACCAGCTGTCCCCGGTTTCTGACCCCAAGTTCCTGTGGTCAATTACTGTGTCTAAGAAGGCTACAGCTATGCCGGTTGAGCCGTCCTTACACGACGGTGAGGCCGAGGAGGAGATGGAGGATGCTCCCCTGTCTCCAGGGGGATGCCCTCCCTATGGCTCCCATGACCAGGATGTGGCCTTTCAATCTCTGGACCCACAGGCCGCGGCGGGGTGTTACGCTCCTCCTGGCCTTGATGGCATGGACGCCTTCCCTCAGGTCCCTCACGACATTGGCCTACTGGATGCTGATTATGTCGACCTCGCGGAGCCCCCTTCTAATGCACCAGGGTCCCAGTTTTTTCCCTTCTCTGTGCCTCCTCCTGCTTCGGCGAGTGGGTCATCCGTTCCTGTCCAACCAGATGTTCCTAGCGTGGAGGCAGAGCCTTGGGTAACTAGGATGGCCTCAGTTTATGGGTAGCGTCTCGTTCCAATAGCCTCGAGCCTCCCTGTCTCCGACTGGAGGGGCCTAGGGAATGTGACTCAACCAGACCTTGGGGAGATGCTAAGGCGTGCCGCAGCCTGGGTGAGGTCTTGCACCTTGTGTTGATTAGTATTATGTATAGATGTACATGTGTTTATCTTTTTGTTACTTATCGCTGATGCCATTGACTTTCTTGTGCAAGTCTACATTGTGTCTCTTCGGCATGCTGACTCGTCCGGCGTCCTCTCCGCATCAACTACTGAGAGGGACGGCCTCATGGCCCAGGTCCAGGAGCTCGAAAATGAGCTTAGCGCAACCAAGGCCCAATTGTCAAAGGCTCGGACTAAGTATGCTAAGTTGGACTCGAAGAAGGAGAAGCTAAAGGCCAAGATCAAGGAACTGAAGGGCAAGGCTAAATGCTTTGAGTGCGAGCTCCGGGGGGCCAAGGCCGCTACGTCCGGGTCGCAGGAGAGGGTTACCCAACTGGAGACTGAAGTTGAGGCCCTTAGGGCTGAACTACAGTCGGCTCAAGAGAGGAACACTTCCTTGGAGGCGGAGAAGGCTTCCTGGGAGGCGGCGAGGGCTTCTTTGGAGGCGGAGAGGGTCATAACTGAGCGCAAGTCTATAGATCGTGCTCTTTACAATGTGTGGAGGCAGGATCCCAACTTTGACTTCTCCTCTTTTGGAGAACAGGTCGTTGCCCGAGCGGCCTGGTGGAGTACCCACTACAAGAGACCTTGAAATAGTCTAGCTCCTTTTTTATTTTATTTTGTAACATCATTATCAGTGCTACTTTTCTGTTGGTAGCTCTTGTACTATCCCGAGAACTCCTTTTTTTTTAATGTATAAATACATATGTTGCTGTTTATTTCTTGTTCTATTGCATTTGAGGCCCTTTTAAGCCTGTATGATGGGGTTTGGTTGGTTCCCCTCTTTTATCTATCAGGCTGGAGGTCCTTTGGAACCCATGTGAGAGGGTTCACTGGGACCTCTTTTGGTGCCTCTTGGTGGCTTCTATAAGGATATTTTAACCCCTTGGGTCTTAGCTATCCTTTTATGTTTTTCTTGCGCGCGCTTATTATTTCTTTGCGAGAAGCGTCCTTCTCGTCATTATTCATAGTACTATTTTTACAAGGGTCTCCTTTGGGACCCTTTTTGGCTAGGTGGCTTGGTGGCCGCTCCAGACTTATTATTGTCGTCACCATACGTTTTTTTGTAAGTTCCTATGGCCTCCCTTGGTGTTCATAAGGGTAGCTAATCCTTGTGATCCCAAGGGATGCCTTGTAGGGACTTCGTTTAAGGCCCTAGTATAGGGGGTCTCTTTGATTTTGGGTTACTTCCTCTTGATAGAGGGCCCTTTTTAGGATACTCTTGGTAGAGGGTCCTCTTTTTTTTTTTTTGTTAGGGGCCTCCTTTTTAGGAGGGCTAAGGGTCCTCTTGGTAGAGGGTCCCTTTTAGGGGCCTCGTTTTTAGGAGGGCAAGGGGTCCCTTTTTAGGATCCTTTGTTATAGGGCCCTTTTTCGGTTCCCTTGGCTAGCTGCCTGTTGTCGCCTCCTATCCTGCCCCCCAAGTGTCTGGTGAAATTGATTTCATTAGGCACTTTGGCTGATGCCCATGCAACGAAGGAAAATAGTACATGAGGTTGAACAGTTTTACCCACAACATGCAGTTCCATTCATCACATTCATAATAAACGGTCTTATAAAAATAGTTGCAATGGTACATCTAAAGTTTTTATATGAAACAAAAATAAAAGACTCACACCTACTTAGGAGGCTATCTAAGTAACCTCTTTGATTTCTCCCTACCATATTAGGGCAGTGTGCAACACTTGTTCTTTTACCATCGATCGTGGGCGCCTTACTGGTAGTACTTCCTCAGGTGCTCCGCGTTCCATGCTCGGGGTATGATGGTGTTGTCCATACGAGCCTGCTTGTACGTGTTCGGGGGGATGCACTGAGCAACGTGGTAGGGCCCCTCCCAATTCGCCCCCAGCACTCCCGCGCCTGGGTTTCGTGTGTTTGGGAGTACCTTCCTTAGCACCAGGTTGCCAACTCTGAAAGTTATCTCTCGCACCCTCGAATTGTAGTACCTTGCGGAGCGTTGCTGGTATACCGCCACCCTCATTTGGGCTTTTTCTCTCTTCTCCTCTAGCATGTCTAAGCTTTCGGCCAGGGCTACGCGGTTGGCTTCGTCTCCATACGCCTGTACCTTGTGGGACTCGACTCGCATCTCGACTGGGAGCACGGCCTCGTACCCATAGGCCAGGGAGAATGGGGACTCCCCAGTAGTCGTGCGTGGGGTGGTTCTGTAAGCCCACAGCACATTTGGTAGCTCATCTGCCCAGGCTCCCTTCATCTTTTCCAGCTTTGTCTTTAGGTTCTTCTTTAGGACCCTGTTGATGGCCTCCACTTGCCCATTGGCCTGGGGGTGCACCACCGCGGAGAAACTCCTCCTTATGCCTCTTTCCTTACAATATTCATCGAAGGCTCCTCCTTCGAACTGGGTACCATTGTCGGAAATAATCTTGTAGGATACTCCATATCGACACACAATGAATTTGTTGACAAAAGAGGTGATGTGCTTGGCGGTTATCTTCACAAGGGGTTCCGCTTCTACCCACTTAGTGAAATAATCTACTGCCACCACCAGGAAGAGCACCGATCAAGTCTATCCCCCAGATAGCGAAGGGCCAGGGGCTGGTCATGCTGGTCAGTTCGCTTGGGTGTTTCCGAGGGTAGTTGGTGTGCCTCTGGCATTTGTCGCATTTCGTGGCAAAGTTATGCGCATCTTTCTCCATGGAAGGCCAGTAGTATCCTTGTCTCATGGCCTTCCTAGCCGTAGAGGGTCCGCTCTCGTGGTTGCCGCACTCTCCCTCATGTATCTCCTATAACACTTTCAGTGCCTCCTCTTCGTCTACACACCGCAGGAGGGGCATTGAGAATCCTCTTTTGTAAAGGACCCCATCTACCAGGGTGTATCTTGCGGCCTTGTACACCAACCTCCGAGATTCGTTTTTATCCGCAGGCAAGGTTCCTTCTTCCAGGTACCTCTTGATTGGCTCGGTCCATGATTTCCTTAGGACGCTAATCATGTGCACGCTCGCGCCTTCGATACTGGGTTTTGGTAAGTACTCTACGGGTATTGATTCCAAGACATCACTATCCTTGGTAGATGCCAGCTTTGTGAGTGCATCGGCATGGGTGTTCTTCTCTCTGGGGATTTGCTCTATAGTATATGCCACCAACCGTCCCACATGGCCCTTCACCTTCTCCAAGTAGGCTGCCATCTTGGGTCCCCTTGCCTGGTACTCCCCCTTTACCTGGCATACTACCAATTGCGAGTCGCTGAAGATATGAAGGCGCGTTACTCTCAGTTCCTGGGCTAGACGCAGGCCAGCCAGGAGTGCCTCGTACTCTGCCTCATTATTGGAGGCCTCAAACCCAAATTGGATTGCGCAGTACATTCTGTGTCCCTCGGGCCCAGTCATCATGATGCTCGCTCCTGATCCTCCTTCATTCGACGCCCCATCAACGTGCAAACTCCACTCCTCTGAACCTCCTAGCTCCTCCTCCGTAACAGGCTGCTCTCCTTCTGCATTCCTTCCTTCATTCGGCTGATGGGTGAGCTCTACTATAAAATCTGCCAGCACCTGTCCATTGATGGAAGCCCTTGGAGTGTATACAATATCAAACTGACTTAGCTCAATCGACCATTTCATTAGTCTCCCTAAAGTCTCTGGCTTATGTAAGACTTGTCTCAAAGGACTATATGTTAAGACATCAATTGTATGTGCATGGAAGTAAGGCTTCAACTTCCTTGACGCCACTACTAGCGCATAGGCCAGTTTTTCGATCTCTGGATACCAGCTCTCCGCGTCCACCAAACGCTTGCTGATATAGTATACGGGTTGTTGCTGCTTCTTCTCTCCCTTAACCAGGGCTGCGCTGATGGCATGCTCAGACACTGCCAAGTACAGGTACAGCTTCTCGCCCTTCTCTGGCTTTGCTAACAGGGGTGGCTTCCCCAGGTGCTCTTTCAGCCTGACAAATGCTTCCTCACATCTTTCATCCCAAGCGAACTTTTTGCTCCCTTTGAGGATGTCAAAGAATGGGAGGCATTTGTCGGTGGACCTTGATATGAACCTATTAAGGGCCGCCACCCTTCCTGTTAAGCACTGCACCTCCTTCTTATTCTTTGGCGGGCTCATTTCTATGAGTGCCTTTATCTTGTCAGGATTGGCCTCGATGCCTCTGGAATTGACCATGAAGCCCAAGAATTTTCCTGAGGATACTCCGAAGGTGCACTTGGTTGGGTTCAACTTCATCTGGTATTTCCTGAGCATGTCAAACATCTCACCAAGGTCTTTGTTGAGATCTGCTGCTACTTTGGTCTTCACTAGCATGTCATCCACATACACCTCCATATTCCTTCCTATCTGATTGGCGAACATTTTATTCACCAGCCTTTGATAGGTGGCTCCCGCGTTCTTGAGCCCGAAGGGCATCACCTTGTAACAGTATAGCCCTTTGTCTGTAATGAATGGCGTGTGCTCTTCATCTGCCGGGTTCATTGGGATTTGGTTGTATCCTGAGTAGGCATCCATAAAACTTAGTAACTCATGTCCTGCTGTTGCATCTACTAACTGATCTATCCTGGGAAGTGGGAAGTTGTCCTTTGGACAAGCTTTATTCAAATTCGTGAAATCGACACAAGTTCTCCACTTCCCATTTGGCTTTGGCACGAGTACTGGGTTCGATACCCACACAGGGTAGAAAGACTCACGGATGAAACCGTTGGCCCTCAACTTGTCAACCTCCTCCTTTAACGCTGCGTATCTTGTTGGGTCTAGCGCCCGCCTTTTTTGCCTGACGGGCCTTGCTTCTGGGGAGATGTTCAGGTGGTGGCACATCACGCTGGGGTCTATGCCCACCATGTCCTCATGACTCTACGCAAATACGTCTAGATTATCCTTCAAAAATTTCATCAACTCCTCCTTCACGTCACCTTGTAGGCTTCTCCCTATCTTCAATTTCCTTAAGGGTTCCTCCGTCACCGTAACCTCCTCTACTTCTTCCACTGGTTCTGCTCTTGCCTCATCCATGACCCGAGGGTCCAGCTCCTGCGGACCCCCCGTGGGCATACATAGCGCCTCATGTACCACCATGGCCATTGGCTCACGCGGCTTTGCAGGCGTGCGGAGTGAGGTGTTGTAACACTCCCTCGCCTCCTTCTGTTCTCCTTTCATACTTGCGACCCCTCCTGGAGTCGGGAACTTGACAACCAAGTGATATATTGAAGTTATGGCTTTCAATTTTCTCGGGGAGGGCCTCCCTAATACCGCGTTGAAAGCTGATGCACAATCTACTACAACAAAGTTAGACATGACTGTAGTTTGGCGGGGTTGCTCCCCCATGGTAAGTGTCAATTCGATCATCCCAAGGGGTTGCACTAAATCCCCTGTAAATCCGTATAGGGACGACTGGCAGGGCTTCAGGTGACGAATGCCCAATCCCATCTTTTCTAAAGTAGGGCGATATAAGATGTCCACCGAGCTACCGTTGTCCACTAGGACTCGATGCACACGCATGTTCGCCAATTGGACTGTCAACACCAGCGGATCATTATGGGGAAAGTGTACCCCCCGTGCGTCCTCCTCAGTGAACGTTATCGAGTCGTTTTCCCCCTTGAAACTCTTCGAGGGTCGTTGTTCTAAACTCATGACGCAGGGAGGCGGACTTCGCCGAGCCTCTCTTGCATACCTGTCTCGCCCTTTCCTGGAGTCTCCCCCAAATCCTGGACCTCCAAAAATGGTTCGGACCTCCCCCTGTATTTCTGGGGCTCGCTCTTGTGCCTGGGGTGCTGTGGGCTCGCCTTCTGGCCTTTGCCTTTCTCTCCTGACATAGCGGCCCAAGTGCCCTCGGAAAATAAGCTCCTCAATTTCCTCCTTCAGGTGGATACACTCTGCCGTGGTGTGTCCGATGTCCTTGTGGTATTGGCAGTATCTACTGGGGTCCCTTTTGGACCGATCCTTTCTTATTGGTGGGGGCTTTTTGAAGGGCACTCGATCTTCGTTGGTGATGTAAATATGTTCCCTGGTGTCCGTGAGGTTCGAATAATAAGTATAGGCTGTTGGCCTATGATCACCCCCTCGTTTGGTCTTCCTCTGCTGGTCATCTCTCGACCCATCGTACGTCCTTTTTTCTTAGCTACATTTGGCCCGTCGTTAGTTGGGGGCTTCGCGTGGGGCTCCTCCTTCCCCGCCTTCAGGTTTGCGTGGCCATCCTCCACACGGATGTACTTCTGTGCTCTTTCATAGAAGTCATCCAAGTCGGTGACTTCCTTCTTTAACATGTTGTCCCACAACTTGCTCCCTGGGAGCACCCCAGCGGTAATGGCCATTTTTAACTCCCAGCGTGTTAGGCTCCCCACTTTTGCGGCCTCCATATTGAACCGGTGAATGTAGCTCTTCAGGCTCTCCTTCTCCCCTTGCTTCACGTTGGCCAGGCTGGTACCTGGCATCGTGTAGTCCCGCACGGCATGGTGCTGTTGGAGGAATTCGTCAGAGAACTGCTGCCAGGACCTGATGGACCCTGGCCTTAGTCTTTTGAACCATTTGTAGGCGGGTCCTTTCAGAGTAACAGCAAAGCAATGGCACCTGGCACCACTTCCGATTCCCCTTAGTTTCATCAGATCATTAAACGCATCCAGGTGGTATTTCAGATCTGTGTTCCCTTCGTAAGGGGTCATATTAGGCTCCTTAAAATTGGCAGGGAGTCGGATTGCCTGAATTTCTCTTATAAAGGGCGACTCATGGTCGGAGTCCTCCTCAAAGGCCTGGCCGCCTGACGCGGTGACGATCTTGCTACGCAGGCTCCGCATCTCCGTGTCTAGATCCTGCCTCCTTTTGCTGAGAGTGTCTCTCAAAGTAGACGGGCTAAGATCCGCCTTTCCCTTGCCTTCTCGAGGTGCCACAGGGGGCGTGGTCCCTTGGCCCGCCCTCTTCTTATTGAGCTCCTCACGCAAGTCTGGGGGTGCTCTTTTGGAGGTGACCTCATCCTCATGGTGAGGGGCAGCGTTGGCCCTCGGCGCTGGCTTCTGGGCCTGCTTAGGCGGTTCGGGGTGATCATGTTGTTTTGCGCGGGGGGTGTTTCTAGTTGAATGTCGGGTTCTCCCATCATCTACCGGCACAGTGGTCTCCACCCCATCCTTGCCCTTCTCCTTCCCCTTAGGCAAGGTTACACTGGACTTACCCTGCAACAGGCCGTTAAGGACCTCTTGCATGTTTTCTAAGGTGGTTTCTAATCTTTGGTTTTTACGGTGGAGCTCACGTATCTCCTCTTCGTAAAACCTGGATTTCGAACTCGAGCTCACGGAGTGGACCCGGTGGTGCTTGTCATGCCTACGGGTAGAAGGGCCCGGGTCTTGCCGGCCGGAGTTCGGTGCCTGCCGCGGTTTTGGAGGAGGGAACGCATCAGCGTTTATCGGTGGTGCTCTTGGAGGACTCCCTCCGGGTGGAGCGGCTGGCGATGAGGCCACCCTATCACCCCCGTGAACCTCAGGGTCCTGCGGGGGTTCCATGTCTCTGGGTGGAGGAGCGTCCCTCATGGAGGCCTTCAGCTGGACTCTGTTCAGGTGAACTTCTACCTCTCGCGTCTCCCTCAGTCGCTTCGAGCGTCTCGGCATCTTCTTCTTGTCGGAAACAATGGTGGAACAGTAGCCTGAAACTAACGTTCCCACAGACGGCGCCAAACTATTGACGGTGAGAACTCGTCAACGAAGTTAAGTTGGAAAAATTATCAAATCAAGATTGCTAATTGGAAAGCTGTAAAAACTTGAACAAAAACTCAAGAACAATGATGGAACAATAATGGAGAATTCAGTCTTTCATTCACACTTAAGCCTCTGCTACAGTAAAATTTCTAACCCCTTTCCAGGTGGTCTTAGAATTCATTTTATAGTAGGCTCTAATGGCCTTAGGTACATAGTGGTCCAGGGGGCCAAGTGGTACATACGTACTGTATTAGGGGAGTGGCTTCAGAGATTGTGATCGTACATCCCGTACAGGAGCAGGTGTCAGGAAGATGTCTCCACTACTTGTCTGTACCCATGTCTGATGCGTGGTGGCAGGCGTAGTGGCGCAGGAGGTAGTGGTGTCGGCTCTGACCTATGGCCGTAGACGTACGGACCATGATCCTTACCCCAGCGGGCTCACTGACACTGATAATCGTACTCAGTACTTGGTCGTACAAATATGTCCCATTCGACTCGTACGGGATCACCTAAGCATAGGGATCCCAAGATGTAAGGAGTGGGACCCTTGGTGTGAGGTGGCGATCTTGGATCCTGGGTATGAGATGCTTGAAGCACCCCGAGGTCACCCACGGACATAGGTGATAAGCACGTGGCCTCGCCAGGCGTCTATGTGGGCGAGGCGAGATGCCTCCTTCGCAGGCCTCCCTTGCGGTGTGGCTTAGACCCAGATGTGTGGGGTGACAAGGTGACGACCTCCTGAAAAGATGATGGCCCGAAGGGCCTCTCGCGAGACGTAGGCGTGCAAGGGCCTCGTGCATGGGCGCTGCTGGTGGCCTTGCGAAGTGTAGGCGGTCCGAGGGCCTCGCGAAATGGGTGGCCTCGCCCATGTGTTGGCCTCGCGGGATGGACGGTGGCCAATGGCCTTGCGTGGTGCCAGCCTTCATGTTGGCCTTGCGAGATGCAAGGTGGCCTCGCGAGACGGGTGGCCTCGCCCATGTGTTGGCCTCACGGGATGGACGGTGGCCAAGGGCCTCGCGTGGTGCCAGCCTTCACATCGGCCTCGCGAAATGCAAGGTGGTCGAGGACCTCGCACATGGCCTCGCGCATGGGCGCCGTTGGTGGCCTCGCGGGATGGACGGTGGCCAAGGGCCTCTCGTGGTGCCAGCCTTCACATCGGCCTCGCGAAATGAAAGGTGGCCGAGGGCCTCGCACATGGCCTCGCGCATGGGCGCCGTTGGTGGCCTCGCGAGACGTAGGCTTGCAAGGGCCTCGTGCACGGGCGCCGTTGGTGGCCTTGCGAGGTGTAGGCGGTCTGAGGGCCTCGCGTGAACGCATGCACTTGATGGCCTCATGTATGAGCGTGCCTCACGGCCTCTATGAGAGAGTGACGGGCATAAAGTCTAACAAAGGCGTTGGCGCATCGGGGCTCAAGCGCGTGCTTTAGATTTCTTACATGCCTGAGACTTTGAGCATCAACATTCACCAACATGCATACAAATATTCAACTACGCCCTCAACGGGCCAAATTACCAAAATTCCCCTAAGATGAAATGTTGACCCACATACACGCATTTAACATCATATTATATTATAATTCACATAAACATGCATATAATAATTTAATGCATAATAAATCAATTATGGCCCTCCCGGCTTACTAATCCAACTATTAAACCGCATTAGGGATTTTGGGGCATTACAGTTATCAACAACAAGAGGAGGACCATCCCAGTCGAAGGGCAAGATCTAAATCGCCCTACCGATCCAGTACAAATACTTGACAACAGTGCACCAGATGGAAATGCCTGACCTGGAGGTCAAAATCTTGGAGCATTATCAATTGCACCGGTCATTCAAGCCCAACTTGACGCACTAACGCTATTATGCAAAGTTTGGCTAAGAGACTTACCAGGTTGAAGGACATCGACCACAAGAATGACAACACTTTCAGTATACTTTAACAGTGTTCAACTGCTCGGTATACTTGAACAATGTTCAATTGGTCAGTATGTTCTAGCAAAAATCAACTGGTCAGTCAGATCAAGCAGTGTTCAACTAGTCAGTGTGTTTGAAAATTTGTCAACTGGTCAGTAAATACCGAGCAGTGTTCAACTAGCCGGTGTTCACCTAATCAGACAAACTGACAATAATTAGGCAGTGTTCAACTGCTTAGAAATTCTCCATATACTCTATGTGTTTCATGAGTAATTAACCATCGATCACTTGGGAGCACATAAGTATACTGGTATATAATTTAACACAGGCAATAAGAGCACGAGTTAAGATATTTTTTTTTAGGCTGACTTGTAAATTTTTGAAGTAAAAAAAGGCCATTAAGCTAACTTGTTTGACAAAGCTTAAGTAACTTTGAATTTTTCAAGATTTCAAGTTAGAAGCAAATATTCGTGTGACAATAAACATTATGCTCATAAAATGTTAGTGCAATAAGAGTGTGAGAAAGTATACTTAGTAGGGCCTTATGAAATTTCTAGAATTTCTAAGTTAGAAAACTAAGTACTCATGCGAAAATATAAGGCATACATCAGAGTGACTTTACTATTCACAAAAAAATTATAATGTTTTAAGTCTAAAAAAACTTAGAATGTTTCAAGTTATCAAAGAAAAGTAAAGTATAAATGCCAACAACTCAGTTGTACGAGAAAAATATCAAAGCTGCTAAGCAGCAATTGTCTTCACAAAAGTATAAGAAAAAAGAGCAAACTACTGGCCATGTACAAAGTTTAGCTGGTCAGGTGCAAATTTTTCCTAGTCAGGAGAGCAGATACAACTTCCCGTGTCGGCTGAGCATGTAGCACTGGTCGAGTAGAAAACTCTGTTGTTGGATAGGAAGCTCTCAGGTCGGTTAAGAGTGTCTACTGGTTGGGTAAACTAGTCACTGGCTGGTCAACACCATCGTTGATATCCAGGTCCTCCTCTGGTTGGAGTGATAGAGCAGGAGAGGCAGGCACAATGTCAGCTGGAAGAGTTGCCTCCTCTACGGCCTTGGCTTCACATTTGGCGAGTTCTTCAGCCTTGGCTTCTTCAGAGAGAAATTCGAGGTTGAGAGGCTTGTTTAACTTCCCAATCTGATAGAAGCAGTTGAAGCAGATATCTTTATAATGAGCCAGATCAGTTTCCTTCTCCTGTTTTAGCTATTCATTCTCTTGAGTCTTCTTCTTCAATTAGTCGCTCAATGTCTTACTGGCCTAGACTTGCTTGTTGTTCTCATCAACCAACTCCTTCAACGATCTATCTCAGTCAACAATTATTTTCTCAACCTACTCAGTCTTTTCTTGGAGATCTTTCTCAGACTTAGTCAAACTTTCAATCTTTGCCTAGGCTTCCACCGATTGATCATTCAAGATCTTGACCAGCTCCTTATAGTTGACTGATAGGCATTGAGCATGACTAACAGTGATGAGTCCCTGGAGTAAACCAAACAGAAAATGAGTGCAAAGCAAAAATATTCACTACACAGTGAAAAATTTCTTTGAGAGGAGAAATCAACGTACCCCAGATAGAGACATTTTTTGGGAATTAATAATAATTTTGAGTGATTCACAAAGAAAAAAATTAAATTGTTTCGAATGCCATGTGGTGTCCGAGTGGCTGGGGTGGTGTCCAAGCGGTTGGGTGTGTGTCCGAGCTGTTGGGTGATGTTCGAGCTACTGTGTGATGTCCAAGCAGCTGCGTGGTGTCCGAGCGGCTGGGGTGGTGTCCGAGCATCTGGGGTGGTGTTCGAGCAGCTGGGTCGTGTCCGAGGAGATGGGAGCATGTTCGAGGAGCTGGGGTGTGTTCAAGCAAGGGTGCGTGTCCGAGGATATGGGAGCGTGTATAAGGAGCTAAGCTTGTCCGGAGCAGGTAGGCGTGTGTTCCGAGCGACTAATACTGTCCGAGTAATCAAATTATTCGAGTGGCTAGAAGGTATCCGAGCAGCTTGCAGGAGTTTCGAAGGGCCAAGGTGATGCCCGATCGGCTAAGGATGCATCCGACCAGTTAAGCATTTCCAAGGAAGTCAAGACAACTGAGTGGTTGAGGTGCATAGGCCGAGCAGCTTGGTGGGTTCCGAAGAACCAAGGTAGCCGAGAAGACTCGATTTGTTAACAAAGTTCGAGTGGCTAGGGGCCCTCGGAGGCAAATCATCCAAGGGGCTAGCTGGGTACCAAGGAGCTATTTGGGTTCTAACGCACAAGGGTTCTGAGGGCCAAAAGGAATCTGATCTATTAGGAATGGTAAAAGAAACAAGTTTGATGGGATAAAGGGGATGGAGCATAGTGTGATGTATAAACATATTTTCTTGATCTTAGACTGTGCAAATAAGATCAAGAAGGGAACTTCAAGGGTTTCAAAAAGTTTCAAGAAAAATTCAAAGTTAATACAAACCCATGAACCCGAAAGTGCGATGGATGATGGGAAATTGATAACTACCGTTGCCATGCCCGACCAGTGGTGTGCCATGCTCGACCAAGAGATGTGACATTCCCGACCAGTGGTATGCCATGCCTGACCAGTGGTGTGCTTTGGCCAACCGGTGAGGTGTTTTGGCCAACTAGTCACTTCAGGGAATGGATTTGGTCGATCGACGGATCAGAATCTCAAGAGTTAACCGTCTTGTGACTCTTCAGTAAAACCTCATTAACATGTTCAACCCGAATCACTCGTAACTACCGCAGGAATCTCTCAAATATCCCGAAGTAATAGATATATTGTTGTAATTTAAATTTGTTTATTATTTATTAATTAAAGTTGGTTGAAACAACCAAGGACCCTGTCAAAACGGGATATTTCTCATGTACGATCTATGAGCCTATAAATAAATGGCTCATGGCATCATTTGGGGGGATCTGATCTTTTTGAGACTTGGAGACTTTCTAATTTTGAGACTTTGGGACTGTTACTTGGGGCATTCTTGGGGCATTTTCTAAGTGAGCTTAGAGAGAGAAAGCTTGTATTCTCTAGAGAGAGAAACTCTGTATTTTTCTACTTACACTTAAGAAACTTAGTTGGCTCAGGTTCATCTGATCTTCAGTGTAGGATACATATATCACAACTCCAAGTGGATTAGGCTATTACCAACAAATTGGGGCTGAACCACTATAAAATTACTTGTGTTATTTATTTTCTATTAAAGGTTTATTGTTGTTTTTACATCTACTCGCAGTTGGTTAAAATCATGGTCAACATTTATGGTGCTTTCATTGAGGGATTGAATAGAAGAAAAACACTGTTATCCTACCAATATGGCGCCAAGAGGGTTGATGATGGCCAGCAGTTGATGGCCTTGTAGGCTGGTATTCGCACGGGGTCCCCGTTGTGGGATGACCTCTAGCAGAGAGGGTGCCAATGACTCAACGACTTCATTCATTGAGCATAAGAGTACATCAGCTAGGAGGATGCCCAGCTTGGAGCATTTAGAGGGCCCGTCGCCTTCCTCGCTCTGATCGCACCTGGCCCCATAGCTTTGGGGATCCAGTATCCGCTTTATGCTCCTGTCCAACAAAGTTTGTGGGGAGTCCAACCCAGTCTGAGTGTCTTGCCCACAGGTTTTAGTGTTGTGCCGACCGCTGGTTTCAGTGCGGCTCTGACAAGATACGGAGTGGTGCCCACTGGATATAGTGCTTTTCAGCCTGCAATCAATGCTGGAATTGCTACTCCATCCCAATATATTGCACCCAGTTGAGCCCCCGACAATAGGAGACGCGGGGGAAAGGGCAAGGGTCGAAAGCCCAAGGGAAATGGAATCTCACAGGCCGAGCAGGGAGCTACTTCTGTCGAGAATTATGTCTCGCAGTACTCCAAGTATACTGACTTGGTAGACTCCTGAGAGAATATATTTATTGCCATAGAATAACATGTTCACTATCGAAAGCCACAACCCATCCGAAGGGACAGGGAAAGGTGAGATCCCAGCAAGTTTTGTCATTTTTAGAATGACATAGAGAAACACACTAATGAGTGTCACCAACTCAAGGATGAGATCGAAAACCTCATTAAATTGGGGCATCACCACCAATATGCTAAGGGCGGAGCGTGTTAGGCACTATACCCAGCGGCAGGAACGCCCATAGCGCATGTTGCTCCACAGAGCCCAGTAGTCGCTCCTGTGGCCCCACCGCATCCAATGGTCTGAGGATCTCCCTTGGTGAATGGGTGAGTAGGAACCATTTTAGGAGGGCCCCACCTAGGGGGCACCTCCTTGGCTCGCAGAACAGGTATGCACGAGCTTTAAATCATGACGATGAGGTGATGGGTTTGGCTCAGTTGCCTACCCAAATGCCCTAGATGACTGACCAAGTCATAACATTCTCCGAAGATGATGGTCGGAGAGTACACTTCCTACACCATGACTCGTTGGTAATTGAGAGCCAAATCTCCAACAAAATGGCGGTGCAAATTCTGGTGGATAACGAGAGCTCGATGAACATCCTGTTTAAGTCAGTGTAACGTCCCGAATTCCCTAATATGGCTTAGTACCTGGATTAGGAGGCCAGGAGGGAAATAATTGATTTAATGTGTTATTATATGATTATATGCATGCTTATGTGGGCTGTATTATTATATGACTGTATTTGCATATACGTGAGTCGTTTCTTATAAGAAGGGCATTTTCATAATTTTGGCCGCTGAGGGCATATTTGTATATTTTTGTGCATGTATGTGATATATGGGTGAGATCACATTATTATGTGATTATATTTGAGCTATTCGGCATGAGACGATCCTAGGAAGAAATTTAGCGATTTAGTCATAACATGGTCAATTGCTGGGCTCGGGGTGAGCCTAGGGGTAATTTGGTACATAGTGCATTTCCAGGAATGAATGGGTAATGGGAAATGATTTGATAATTATTTGAGGATATTGGGAAAGACGGGAATTGTGAGAAGTTAATTATGATTAACGGGGTAGGTGGTAATGACAAAATTGCCCTTGGGTGGCTTTGAGGGGTTAGGTTGGCCCTAGGGGCATTTTAGTCATTTTAGGCTATTTGATAGACTTGACCAAGGATGGCTGTAGAATGAACCAAAGGAAAACAGAAAAAGGGCACCTTTTTTCTCTCCCTCTCGATCATCTTTTTTTTTTCTCTCTCTCGGTTTGATTTTGAAGCTAAATTAGAGGATTCGAGCTTAAGGTTTTGAGGCTTGAGGGTTTAGAATTGAGTTGTAGCAGCTAGAGGGATTCAATTCATAGTTGAGGTAATGATTCTAAGCTTAAACTTTGACTTTTTTCCTCTGTTTTTATGTTGTTTATAAGCTTGGAAGTTTGATCATGGAATTGGGTTTTTGGTAGTGTTCTGAGGATTTTTAAGTTTGGGTTTTATTGCTGGATTGGTGCTAATGTTGTTTTGAGTTATAGTTTTGATATTGGGATTTTTTGGAAGTGTTGTTGTGGTGAGTTTTGAGCTGAGGAAATCAGGAGCGTTGGTTTCGCGGGGGCAAGTCGTGGCTATGTTCTTGAGCGTCGCGACCTGTGCGAACCCCAAAACCAAGATGGGGCTCTGTCTGCATAGCGCGCCGTGACCCTCAAGGGTGATTCATGACCCACCATTGGCACACAAACAGGGGGGTTGTTTGTCAGGGAGGCACACCACAGCCCTTGGGGGCAGGTCGCAGCCTGCTTGGTCCTTTTTGGCTAGGCTTGGTTTTAAGAGCGGGTTTTCAAACCTTAAGTCTCAGAATCAAATCTACAACCCCGTTTGGTAGAATTCGAGGTCCTGGGGACTAGGACTTAGTTTGGGAACCTTTAATTACTCATTATTGATGGGATTTCATATTTTGTTATGATTAGGTTACCGCTAAGGGCCTAAGATCAAGATCGTGCTCGAGGGTCGTTCTTAACTTATTTTACGCTCAAGCCTGAGGTAAGAAAACTGCACCCATTATGTGACATACATTATTGTTGATGAAGCATGTTGAGTGCTCTATATATGGATATTTGTTGCATGATGAATGCTTAGTTGCATTGTCTACTTGAGAAACGCACTGACTTATCAATAAGAAACGGCAATAGTCCTGAGCGCTGGTCGTATGACATTGACTTATGAGTCAAGAGCGGCAATAGTGCAGCGAGCGCTGGTCGATATGATTTGATCTAATCAACAGAGCATTATACGCTCATCTGAACTTATGGTCAAAGAAAAGTAAAGCGCTCGACTAGTCTATGGCTAATTACTCAGAGCCAGGGTTAAAAGGCCTAAGGTGACTTGATGATCACATGGCTAGGGCACGGGACCCCAGGATGACTCCACAGTCATCTATTCAGGGTACAGGACCCCAACATGACTCCACATTCATCTATTTAGGGCATAGGACCCCATAATGACTCCACGGTCATCTGCTTAGGGTGCAAGACCCCAGGATGGCTCCATAGTCATATCTTTAGGTACATGACCCCAGAATGAAAACATGGTCATCAGATTAGGGTTGCGGGCCCCAGAATGATTCCATGATCATTTATTAATACTTATATGCATGCAATAATAAGTTTTCTTGCTGAGCCTTGGCTCACGGGTGCTATGTGGTGTAGGTAAAGGGAAAGAAAAACTTACCCAGCCTTTAGTGGAGAGCTTAGGTGGAGACGTGTACATATGTGGTCGCTTGACCACCATGACCAAGGTGTTTCTCAGGGGAACTAGGGTTTAACCCTATTTTTGCTTCTTAGGTTGGCGGATTGTAACTTTAGAATTGTAATGGCCATTTTGGATTGTAAACAACTTTGTAAACGCTATTATGGGATCCCATATACAGTTTAACGTTTTTAATAAAATATCCATTCCTTTGACTGAGATTTCAACCCTGGCCATTAATAACACTTAGATGCACGTTTATGGCCTAAAGACTCGTTTAGCAAGTTAAGCACTATTTAAAATACACAGTGTGACGGTCTTGCTATCCAGGGCGTTATAGTCAGCCTTCGAGAAAATAGGGCTAGCCACTGCAGATTTGTCCTTGTACGCCTCCACTCTTTACGATTTCTTGGAGGAAGCCCTCATCTCGATGGGGCAGATAAATCTCCCTGTAACACTTGGAGAAGTGCCTTGCCAGGCCTTCAAATATTGCACCTTTGTGGTGGTAGACTGCTCCCCAGCGTATAACACCATCTTGGGATGGCCTGCCCTAGTAAAGTTTGGAGCCGTCACTTCCATCTGCCACCTGTGCATGAAGTTCCCCACAGAGGCGGGGATTGGTACCGTCTGCAGAGACCAGAAAGAGGAGAGATAGTGTTACAATGTGTCTCTCAAAACCCTCATGACGGTGGTGGAGCTAGCAGTCCCCAACCAGCCTGAAGCATTGGAAGTACAGGTGGTCCAGGAGACCGGGCTCGATGAATTGGACCCGAGGGTTCAAGAGGAGAGGGCCATCGAACCAATAGAGGAGGTGGAGGAAGTAGTTCTTGATACCTCCACCCCTGACAGAAAGATAAAAGTCAGGGGAAGCTTGAAGACAGAAGTCGAAGAAGTATTGGTGGACTTCCTTCGAGAAAATCAGGACGTGTTTGTGTGGTCGCATTTCAAAATGACTGACATTGATCCAAACATCATCTGCCATGCCTTAAATGTTGATCCTAACTTTCCTCCCGTCCAACAAAGGTAAACTATGTTTGATCAAACTCAGAAAGAGACTCTCATGGCCGAGGTAGACAAGCTCCTCACCAACAGATTTATCCGAGAAGCCCAGTACCCCAGGTGGCTATCCAATCCTATTCTCGTGCCCAAGCCAAATGGCACCTGAAGGACATGGATCGATTTCTTGGACCTTAACAAGGCTTGTTTGATAGACCGCTTCCCACTCCCCAAGATAGATCAGATGGTCGATGCCACCTCTGGCTATGATCTGTTTTCGTTCATGGATGCATACTTGGGCTATAATTAGATATCCATGCATGTCGCGAACCAGGAACATACTATTTTTCAGACCGATAAGGGTGTCTACTGTTACATTATCATGCCTTTCAAAATGAAGAATACTGGTGCACCTACTAGAGATAAGTAAACCGGATGGTCAAGAACCAGCTGGGAGAAACATGGAAGTTTATGTGGATGACATGCTGGTAAATTCTAGGATAGTTCCAGACTACGTAGGAGACTTGGCGGAGGATTTCTCAGTGCTCTGCTGGTTCAAAATGAAATTAAATCCCCAAAAGGGCTCATTTGGGGTCGCCTTCGGAAATTTCCTAGGTTTCATCGCCAGTGCTCGAGGAATTAAGGCAAACCCCAAAAAGATCAAGGCGCTCATCAAAGTGCCATCTCCTCGGAAGACGTTCAGAGCCTAACAGGAAGAATCATAGCTTTGAGTCATTTTGTTTCCAAGGCAATAGACAAGTGCATCTGTATTTCCCCACGTCACTATGGCTGCTTCCTGGAATTACGATTGGCCCTACAAACAAACACGAGTCTTTCCAATGTGCTTTCTCCTCACTCGCATGCTTCCTGGGAAAATTTCCTAGGAGGTCACCAATCATGAGATTACTCCAGGTCAAGCACGCTTAACTTTGGAGTTCTCAAGTGATAGTCTACCGAAAAGAAGATGCATTTTGTTGGCATAGGTAATACCCTTCAATCCATTTAAGCCTTCTTCAACTATGTATTCCCATACATACACAGTCTTAGAATCATCACACTTAACCTTCCCTAGGTGATGTGGGATTGCACAACTTTTACTTGGTATTTCCCCCTACGGATCACGAGATTCTGACTATTACAATCACCCCCTTAGGGGTTCGACGTCCCCATCAGCCACATTTCCGGCTGGGCCAAGGCTCTGATACCATTTGTAATACCCCACGTCACTATGGCTGCTTCCTGGAATGATGACTGGCCCTACAAAACAACACGAGACTTTCCAGCGTGCTTTGTCCTCACTCACACGCTTCCTGGGTAAATTTTCCAAGAGTTCACCCATTATGAGATTACTCCAGGTCAAGCACGCATAACTTTGGAGTTCTCAAGAGAAGGTCTACCGAAAAGAAGATGCATCTTGTTGGCATAGGCAGTACCCATCAATTCATTTAAGCCCTCCTCAACTGTGTAGTCCCATACCTACACAGTCTTAGAATTATCATAGTTAACCTTCCCCAGGCAATGTAGGATTGCACAAATTTTACCCGGTCTTTCCCCTGCAGATCACGAGATTTTGACTGTCACAACATCCCTTTCTTTAATGTGCTCCGAGGAAGTCAGAGATTTGAGTGGTCGGAAGAGTGCGAACAGGAATTCCAACAACTTAAGGCGCACATGGAAAATCCTCTGATTTTGTCCAAACCCGTATACGGAGAACCCCTCCTGCTCTATATGGCTATCTCAGAGAATGCTATCAGTGCTGCCTTAGTACGAGAGGATGGCCGTGTTCAGCACCCTGTCTATTACGTTAGCAAAAGACTCCTCGGTACAGAGTCTAGGTATCTTCTAATGGAGAAGCTAACTTTGTCTAATTGTGGCTTCTCAAAAATTAAGCCCTTACTTCGTAGCACATCCAATTAAGGTCCTCACAAACCATCCTCTCAGGCAAGTCCTTCAAAAGCCAGAGTCATCGAGAAGATTCTTGAAATGTTTAGTGGAGTTAAGTCAGTTCGAAATCACCTACCATCTGATGATTGCTATAAAAGGTCAGGCACTGGAAGATTTCATTGCCGAGTGCATGGAGAATCATGAGATGCTTGAAGGTGTCTCAGTGGTTGAACCAACCAGAATGTTGTATGTGGACGGGTCTTCAAATGAAAATGGTGTCAGAGGTGGACTCATTTTGGTTTCCCCTGAGGGGCACAGGGTGCACAACGCACTCCATTTTGGTTTCAACGCCTCTAACAATGATGTGGAATACGAAGCCTTAATCGTTGGTCTTCGAGTGACACTTGAGCTCAAGCCCGAGGGCCTCAAGATTTTTACCAATTCTTAACTCATGGTAAACCAAGTACTCAGAGAGTACCAGGCCAGGGAAAAAATGGCAGCGTATCTGGAGAAGGCTCAAGAAATGTCGCATAACTTCAAAAGATTCACTATTCAGCAGGTGTCGTGAGAGTAGAATTCCAATGCTAACGCCTTGGCTAAGTTGGCTACCACCAAAGATGCTGAATTGATCAATGTGGTCCCCATTGACTACTTGGCTACTCCGAGCATCTCAGCACCTGACGAGTTGGAAGATATACAACCACAAGATGGGTGGATGGTACCAATAGTAAAATATCTTGTCTCCGGGGAGCTACCGCAAGATAAGAAGGTAGCTCAGAAGCTTCTCTATCAGGTACCTCAATACATAATCATGGATAGTAAGCTATATCTGCAAGGTTATTCTATGCCTTTTCTCTAATGTGTGTCCCAACAAGAAGCCGGTCTAATAATCTGGGAGGTACGTGAGGGCTTTTGCGGGAACCACACAGGGGGGCAGAGCCTTGCCCAGAAAATCTTGAGACAGGGATACTTCTGGCCCAATATGAATAGAGATGCAATGGACTATGTCAAGAAGTGTGACAAGTGCCAGCATTTCATCAACATACATCGAGCTCCTCCAAATGATCTCACTCAGATGACAAGCCCTTGGCCCTTCGCAATCTAGGGCATCAATCTTATTGAGTCCCTACCCACAAGAAAAAGAGGAGTGAAGTATGCGATAGTGGCGGTTGACCACTTCACGAAATGGGTCGAGGCCGAGCCGCTCGCTATTATCATTTCCAAGAAGGCACTAGACCGTCAGTTTGAACATCGTTTGCCACTATGGGCTCCCAAGGAAGATAGTCTCTGAAAAAGTTCTGCAGTTCGATAATGAGGTGTTTACGGAATTCTGTCGGAGCCATGGAATCATGAAAAGCTTTTCTTCTGTTGCCCACCCTTAGGCAAACGACCAGGTTGAAATAGTCAACGAGACGCTCAAGGCCACCTTAAAGAAAAGGATTGAGCAGGCGAAGGGCACCTAGGCCGAGGAGTTTCCTAGGGCATTGTGGAGTTACTGCACCACTGCTAGGACAACCACCAGCCATTTTCCATTCTCGATGGCCTACGAGTATGAAGTTATTCTCCTAGTTGAAACAACAATCTCCACGCACTGACGGGATATGCATGACCTAACCATGAACCATGCTTTACTGTGAGAATCCCTAGACCTCTTGGAGGAACTCTGTGAAGCTTCTCAGCTTCGAGTAGCATCCTACCAACAGAAGGTAGCTAGGTATTTCAACTCTCAAGTGAAGGATAGAAAGTTTGGGGTCGGAGATCTGGTTTTGCGAAGAATCTTCATAGCCACCCGAGACCCCGGTGCAGGAGTGCTGGGACTCAACTGGGAAGGCCCATACCAAGTCGAGAGTGTTGTATGTCCGGGGACATACAAATTTTCTCGACTAAGTGGGGAGTTGATCCACCATGCCTGGAATGTCGAGCATATTCGCCGGTATTACCAGTAGTATGAAAAGTGAACCTTTGTAAATTTTGTATTATCCCTTGTAGCCTCCTGGCACATATAATGGAAACTGTATATATAAAACACGGTAAGAAAGAAATTTATTGTATTCTTATATCTTTTTGGTTTCCTTTATTCTTTCAATGCTCTGTATAAGAGCACCTGCTCGTTAACGTGAACAAGTGAATGCAGACTAGTCTTTGATCACTTGGGGGCATGGAGTTAGGGCAGCATCACGCCTCGCAAGGAATGACCTAGGAAACTAATCGTGTCAGGCGGAGTAAGCCTAGTGTTGCCACCCCGAGAATAGAAAAACCTAGGAAACTAGTCGAGTCTGGCATAGGAGACTAAGCATGTTCCAAGCAGAATATGGCTTAGCACCTAGAAACTATACATAATTTTAGTAGCACAAGAATGATCTACATCACCTTCCGTGGACATTGCGCCCGAGGAGATCTGATCAGGTCCTTTGGTCTCAAGATGCGAACAGAGGACCGAGTACTCCGTACTCGGTCCCAGGGCAAACTTGGGACGTCTCCCATGGATATTGCGCCCAAGGCTTATGCCAAAGTCCTTTGTATACTTCGAATATTATAGCGTTGGGAAGTCCATGACATGGAGAGCTTGGTTAGTTGATGAGTAAAGCATCCCTAATGTCGCAAGATCTCATAGCTAAAAGGCCGGATAGAAACACAATGCTGAAAAGATCTAAGTAACACGAGATTGTATTTAACATACTTTCTCGAGGACAGTGCATGCCTGGGGGAAATGAACAAATCTTAACCCTCGAAATGTGAACGAAATCTTGATTCGCTAATACTTGGGCACTAGCATAAGTCACCTTAAAACTTGAGCAGAATGCTCTGTGGGATACTGACCCGAAGAACAAACTAGAGCCCAAGTAGCGTGAGTATGGACTGAAGTTACCTCCCGAGAACACTGCGCCCAAGGAGCTTTAACTCAGTCCTATGATCTCGAAATGCGAAGCCCGAGTCGTTGGAACTCGGGGCCAGACCTCGATCGCTCAAACTCGAGGTGTCACGATATACCTAGTCCATGGGTGTGAACTCATCCTCCTAGGCCTATATAATGAGTTCACGACTTCCACGTGATTAGGTCCCGAGCTGTGCACTCGGAGGACACGAGCTGGCCCACCGGTGACCACATCTCCGAGGGTAGGTAGCTTAGTGTGGATGACCCCCTAAGGCCCCGAGTCATCAAGACTCGAGGAAACGGGATGGCATGAAAAGTTACTTTCAAGGAAATTATGCCTAGAAGGCAACACTAAATGTCTAAAGTATTGAACACTAATGTAAAACCCTACAGTGCAAGACCTCCCCAAGCCCGAGTCGTTGGAACTCAAGGGTAGGGGATAGTCGAGTGACCTCACTTGATGTAACATTAAAGTTAATCTTATGACCTTGAGCCTAAGATGAAACACTAGATGTACATGTCTGAACACTGACAGGAAGCCCCGTCCTGAGTCATTGGAACTCGGGCACATAAGGTCGCATCGAGTGACCCCTTGATAGCGTTAAAGTTACTCTCGAGGACTGTGAGCCTACAGGAGAACACTTAACGCATGGAAATTTCCTAAGTACTCAAACAAGTTGATAAAAATTGAATTTGGCAATAATGATGTAATCATGGCAAGTAGTGCAAGTTGCATAGTTTTAAATGGAAAATAGTTACAACTGTGCTTGGGGGCTTGAGTGTTGTTTGTCTATACCCCAATAAACTATGGCACGCAAGCCTACTTAGTTAAAAAATTATACAGTACTAGATTCCTGAGGCCCTAGGCCTAGGGGACCTCTGCGACCACCTCGATCATAGGATCGCCTTCTGGAACACGGCCTGCCGTCGAGGCCACCTTCTCTTGAGCTCCACGGATATCTTCCGCCTCATGGCATGCCTCGAGATTTGTCTTCATGTAGGGATCCTCCATGAATGAGAGATCCATGTCTCTGTTGCTCTGCCACTCAGCGAAGAACACATCCTCGGCCATCACATCAAGGTCTTTTGCCAATTCTTCGGTGGCTGTAATGCCCCAAATTTCCTAATAAGGTTTAGGACCTTGATTAGGAGGCCGGGAGGGCCATAATTGATTTATTATGTTATTAAATGATTATATGCATGTTTATGTGAATTATATTATTATATGATGATAAATGAATGCATATGGGTTCATTTTTAATTATAAGGGCATTCTGGTAATTTGGCCCGTAGAGGGCGTGATTGTGTATTTTTATGCATGTGGGTGGATTATAAATAATACCACATTATATGTGGATTGGTTCAGGCCATTCGGCATGAGACGATCATGGAATGCAAGTTTTCGGTCTAGTCATAACGGGATTAAGTTCGGGGCTTAGAGTGAGCCTCGGGGTAATTTGGTGAATAGAACGTTGCCGGGAATTAGAGGGTAACAGGATATGAATTATTGGTGTTTGAGAATATTGAGAATAACGGGAATTGAAGGGTGTTAATTATAACTAACGTGATAGGCGGGAAATGACGATTTTACCCTTGGGAGTCTTTAGAAGCCTTTATTTGACCTAGGGGAAAAATGGTCTTTTCACCCCTAAGATATATATCAGCCCTTTGAGTTTAGAAGGCTGTGGAATTATAAGAAAACAGATCATCATCATCATCTCTTTCTCTCCCTCCCGTACATGTTCTTCCCTCCTTCCTTTCAATTTTTGAGAGCCAACTTGAGGTAACAAGCTAGGAGATCAAAGGTGGGAGCTTATGAATTTAGTTCAATCATTGAAGGGGGTCTAGATCAAGTGTGAGGTAAGGAAATTCAGCCATAAAAATCTTCTATACCCTATTTTTCTATTAAGTTTTCAGTTGAGGATTTTGATGTGTTAGTTGAGAATTAATGGAAGTTTTTGAGATCGGTTGCCTGGGTTTTGATGAGGGTGTGATGTAGATGAGGTTTGGGGGTTGAATTTGATGTTTTGATGATGTTTGGGATTGGTTTGGAGGTTTGGTTTTCAAGGGAAATTGCAAGGGAGAAGACTAGAAAAGTTTCTGGTCTGCTGATGGCGCCCCAGCGCTAGGCAGGGAAAATTCTGGGGTTCTCTGACTTTGACGCAGCGCCCCAGCGCTAGTCAATTTTACAGCAACCTATTTTTAGGGCTCGGGATGACTTTTAAGGCTCGGGGGTTGGTTCCTTTACCCCGTTTGGGTAGATTAAGAGTCCCGAGAGTGCGGGATGGATCCCGGGAGTGTGGTTTTAGATTATAAACCTTTTTATGATTTATTTTATTGATAGGATTCCATATTTGGTTATGACTAGGTGACCTCTAAAGGATCAAAGGATTGATCGTTCTCAAGGGTTGTTCTTTTACTAATTCTTGCTCGAACCCGAGGTAAGAAAATTGCACCCCATATGTGACATGCGTGGTTATTCTTGATGCATGTTGGATGTTTAAATATGATGCATGTGATGCACGAGAAACATGTGATTAGGGCATGCCATGAATATTGAATATGAGATTGTTCAGAGCTTGAGCCTCTGTGTGTATGCATGATCTTAATTGTGCTAGTAATTGTTAAGTAAGCATGCTGAATGCCCTGTATTTGGATATTAGACATATGATATATGCTGGTAGCATTGCTTACTTGTGCATGGCCCTGATCACTCAGATTTGGCATTGGTCGTGTGTTACCGACGTGGGAGCCAGTAATGGCATAAGTTTCATGAACGCAGGGCTGATAAAAGATTAGATCTAATCGACATTCTGCATTAGATGACTCAACAAGAGCATTAATGTCGGACCGACCTCAAGTTCGATGAAAACTAAAAGCGCTTGTGTGACTTACCCATCAGTCACTCATTTGTTTAAGCTAGTGACTTACCCATCAGTCACTCATCTATTTAAGCTAGTGACTACCCATCAGTCTCTCATCTGATTAGAGCCATTGCAGGAAAGCCCAGGTAACAGTTTCGTTACACGGCTATGGGCACCGAGCTCATAGTGACTTGCTTGTCAGTCACTCAGTATGGTTAACAGAACCTCAAAGTGATATTCACTCATCTGTTCAGGGCTATAAGCTCTGTATGATCATTTTGATCATCATATGCATGGCTTTGGGTGCTGAGCCCCGTAGTGACTTGCTTGTTGGTCACTCAGCATGGTTTACCAGAACCTCAAGTGTTGAAACACTCATTTGATTAGGATTGACTTGATAGTCATCCAATCAGGAGGGTAGGATTTCTTATCCTTGATTCCCTAGCATTGTTTGAATTTATTTGCATTCTTGAATAAAGCTATGTTTGCTAGGCATGCCAAATATGATTTGATGTCATAAAATGATTGTTCATGAGCATATTGAGTTTTCTTGCTGGGCTTCAGCTCACGGGTGCTTTGTGGTGCAGGTAAAGGCAAAAGAAAGCTGGACCATCCTTGAGTTGGAGAGCCACTACTACAAAAATTACATGATAAGTCGGTTAAAAACTGACATCTGAATGTTCATAAGTCGGTTGGGAACTGACTTCCCATGCAGTGACTTATGATGTAAAAACGTGGTAGGTTAGTTGGCGCCAAACCGACATCTGGTGTAAGACATGGTACGTCGGTGGAAAACTGATATCTGGTGTAAGACATGGTACGTCGGTTACAAACCAACCTCTAGTGTAAGACATGGTAGGTCGGTTGTACACTGACCTCTGGTGTAAAACATGATATGTCGGTTCACAGCCGACTTATGGTGTAGACATCTATTGTCAGTTTTAGTAGAACCGACTTATGGTGTTTTTTTCTTAAAAAATGTATTATGCCCAATACAAATCATGTTTTTTATACAAACAAACTGAACAAAAGAAAACATATATCACAATAATATGAAATACTAGAATTTGAACTAAGTATCTAAAATAACGAGTCTTAAGTTAATTACAAAATGACTCATATAAGCATTGTAAACTATAGTTGGACAACAAAAGTGTGTATATCTTCAAGAAAGTTTAAGTTAACATTGTAAGTATATCTCATTAAAAGTCTAAGTTAACAAAAGTGGGTGGACCTATGTAGTACTCATCAAATCCATGATGCATTGTGCCCATTCTTCACGTACTTCATTGATCTCATCCTTTGTGTAATAGTTCTTCCCGCCACACTAAAACAAAATTCATTGCATGAGTTGAATTAATATACTTAATCTTAAGATAAAGCTAGAACTTTAATAATGAATATTTTCACTTACGTTACTAGTTAGCCATCGCATTGAAAATTCATTTGTCATGAAGTCCTTCATCATTCTCATAACATAGAATCCACATTGTACTGATTGTAATGGTTGACGAGGACACTTAACTGTTCTCCACGCAACTTCCTTAGTTTTCGCATTATTTGTGCGTAAATGTTGAAAGACACTAAATAATAATAACGTAAACATTTAGATGTTGTTAATTTTAAATGAATTTAAGAGTATGTAGTTAATTAGTTAGATTTTTACCGAGAAATGAGAGATTTGATTTCATCTGGTGGAAAATTGTAAAGAGAATCCAGGAAATAGCACAATTGGTGATCAAAATCAATTATTATAAGCATCCAATGCTTTCTAACAGCAACACAAAAATATTTCATTATTAATATTATATATATTCATTAACAAAATACTAAAAGTAAAAAACTTACCTCTTATGATATGGCAACAACCACATCTAACCTGGATTTGAATCAATCATACGCTTTGATACCCATTCAACTCGTTCTTTTTCAGTAGATCCAACATTTGATAACCAAATTGGCTCAACAAAACGAAAAAAGTGACTGATCTCTCTTTTCACTAATTGGAAGTATGAAATCCTACATAAAACAATATATCTCTGTTAAATTTATAAAATAAGTTATAAACAAACTTATAATTATTTTTAAAATCTTTGATACCTGATATATAACGATACACATGATGCTCCAATCTCTTCCATTAAGCCAACATGGACTATATCTTCTTGTGAGATATATAAATCATTCTCATGGCCTAATATCTCAAAATCCATCGGAACTTTGATCATGAAACTTGGCTCCACATACTTCACGGTAGTTAATAGACACTTGAGAAAGGGAGGAACCCCACTAAGAATCTTGAAGAGTATCAGGGCACTAGCTTCGATATAGAACGCAATCATTTGGACAAGCGTGGATCTTGCTATACTCTATTCCTAATGTGCACAATGTTTTTTTTTGCTTCATAACGCAAGGAAGGCAATTCATTGTCTTTTGGTAAAATCTCTTTTAATAAAGTTAATAACTTTGTGAAACTTGTGTCACTCCAACCACTACCAACTTTCAAGTTGTATAGTTTTACTAAAACAACCAATTTTGACAAAGGTGTCCCCAAGAATATTGGTTTCTCTGCATCTTCTAAAAATTTCAAAAATTCTTCAGGCTTATCAACAAAACGTTCATCTGCATCTCTCACCATCTCTATAGGGTCATCAAATACTTAATCAAATTGCTTTCTTTCATTGCAAACATTATTGTTAGAGTCATATTCTTCTCCATGCCAAATCCACTTGACATATATTTGGTCCATTCCGTTAAAGAAAAGATGACTCTTTATCTCCATATGTTTATTTTTTTCAAATTTGAACATTTTCTACAGGGACAATGAACTCTAGAAGGATCTGTTGTATTTTCTAAGGCTAACTTAATAAAGCTGTCGACTCCCTCTTCATACTCTTTTGAAAGTCTGTACTTTGTTATCCAACTCTTGTCCATTTCCTAGAAAAAATTCGACAGAGGTTTCTCTAAAATTGGACTAAAATCCTCCTACACGTAGAAAATTCCAATAACAAGTTTTTAGTGCTGTCATATTCCTATTAATACACTATCTTTTTAACTCAAATTTTGACAGAGCTTCCCTATACCAATCAAACAAGAACAATGCAAGCACAACATAATTTCAATATAAGAAAATAAAACATAATTCTAGATGAATTTGGGCAACATTTCCCTTGTAATAGTAACATAACCATCTGTCAATAGAGAATCAAGCAATTCAAACAACACACAATAAGTTTCTTCCTTATATCTCCGCAGCACGCAAATAAATTTCCCAGAAACTACTTCACTAAAGCACACAAGTTCTCAACCTTCTATTATCACCGCAACACACACTTTTAATCTCAGAACCTACTTCACTATGGATGAATATTTAAGATATTCAAACTCCTCTAACATTTTTATAATAATATTTATAAAAAAAAATAAGAGAACATACGTACCTCTTGCAATTAACAATAATCAAGCAAATTAATTCACTTGGCAATGATCCTTGCTAATATTTCCACCCTACAAAATTAAATTAATACCTTAAAGATTACTAGACAAATAAAAATTAAGGTCATTGGTGATTATAAATCAAAACAAAATTACATGCACACACCAAAATTAAATAATAAATAGTAAAATTAATCAAAATAGAAATCCAAAACAAGGACCTAGTAAGTCGAAACAACATATGGCTTACTATCATTCAATTTATTTTATTTTATTTTTATTGCCCATTGTCTCTCTGGTCTAGTCCTATCAATCTTTATTCTCTATTCTACTATATCTATATTTACTTTACTCATCTATACAATTTAGTAAACATATATGTATTTGTATTATGATTGTGTGGACCACATATTAATATGGCTATCTCTTTTATTAACAGCCAGATCTGCTTTATTATTATTATTATTATTATTATTATTATTATTATTATTATTATTATTATGTTGTATATGTTTGATTTTCTTGATCTTTTCAGAAGTCAATTATTCATCTACTAAAGATACAGGAGTATATAATTGTGTACCAACATGTTTGGAAATAATATGCTCTTCATACAAAGTACAAGTTAGTTTGGTTTTTCATACATCATAGCATAGCAGCTTATATATATAAAACGAAATTAGACAAAGCAAACATCTTTCCATCCACAAGATGGCAGAAAAAATCTCTATGCTTTAGCTCAATTAAAATGATTAAGCTCTATATAAGCTACAGAAATTAGCTTCAGCTGGTGTTATTTGTTATGTGTTGCTGAAGTGAATGCGCTCTTGACTGTAATATATGCTACTGGTTCATGTAATTTAATATGCTTAAAAGTGCATAAATATTTTGCAGGGCAAGTGAATTTTAGAGAGCTTGAGGAAGAATTTGAGAAAAAATGACAATCCTATTCACTTGAAACATCTTTGAACGACTTGAGGCAAAGTCCAAGACACGATGATAGCCAGCAATGAAAAAGCTGAAATAGAAGCCTTGAAGTAAACTGTGCATGGAAGGATTCAAAAGTTTTGGATATGACAGAACATTTTGATGGTGGCCCTTGTATCATTATATGTGCCACTCAAACTAGAATTGATGCTGAGAATAGTAAGGTCAAAAGCAGAACAGAAAAGGATACAAGAAACTTAGTAGTCCATTTTGAATTAATTAGAATGAAACAACTAAAAGACTCATTTGGGTATAGTCAAAGTCAACTTTCATAAAGTAACAAAATCAAAGGAATAATATCAGAACTGAAAAGAGTTTATTAGTAGTCCAATTGTTATAAGCTCAATCAACAACTACCCTATGCCTCAACAGTAGTTGCTGAAAAGAGTTTTTGAATGCATATTATTTGTTTCTATCTTGGAACGACACAGAGTAACCTTCTTCATTATGAACTTGAGTTGAACTTGTTTATTGAACTTGTACTAATATATATAGCATGTCATTATGAAGAACTATGAGAATCAATTTGAGTTGGAGTCAGAACATCAGGATGTTAAGACAACATTCCTACATAACTTAAAGAGACAATGTGGTGATTGTGAAGATTTGATGTTCTCTGCTGAGTCCTAGTCAACCGCTGGAGTATTCATCCACTATCCATGTCACACATTTATAGCAAAGTGGTTGTTAGAAATGGTTTTTATTATATTAGTCTATTATTACTATTCCTATTGTTATGCCTTACGTGTATAGAGCATGCTTGCTCTAGAATTCCTCTGTAACCAACTTATTTTAATTATAAATAGAACTGAATTTCTCAGCTTCAGACTTGAGCTGAGTTTTTACCAAATACTTTTACATATTATACTGCTTTTCTTTCTTGAGCTGATCTTTGGCTTCGGTTGAATACCTTTTGAGATGCCAAAATCTAGATCAGTTAAGAGTGGACTTGTTTACTACCTTAGAAAAGAAAATGTATCTAAAAGTGGAAATTTGCAACAAAATAATAAAGTATTCAAGAGGACAAAAGGAAAAAGAAGCTAATGGTCAAAGCTATTAATCTATAAATCATTTAAAACCCAATGTATGATTACAAAGCATGACAAGATATTCAGCAATAACTTTTTAGCCAATGAAAAGCTGTCACTAGAAAATACAACAAATCAAATGACATAGAGAAAATTAGCAAGACACTACCAAACTAGGGAAAAGTTCTCAAACACAAACATATTTAAACAGTACAAGTATATATAGACATATATAACAATTATGAAATGAATATCAGACTTGTAATTATGAACTGGAATATAAATCATCAAGAAGAATAATTATGTACCTTGACAATTCATTCCCTTCCCAACAAGCAACACATATTATGGCATGGAGGAGTGAGTGGGAGCGTTGTTGTCTCCTATTATTACCATATACTTCCCAAACAACCCAGAGAATCTCAAGCTCAAAATCTAGTCTTCCATACCTCAATACCTGAAAAGGTTAAAACCCCATTTCTTGTTTTTGAATTCTAATTCTCTTCCTTCCCAAAACCACCCAATGAATCTCAAACTCAAAATCTAGTATTTCATACCTTAACACCTTCATAACTTAAAACCCCATTTCTTGTTTTTGAATTCTGGTTTGGTGTTAGATTGAAGAAGATAGAGTTGGCCCAATATGGTTTTGGCTACTCTATTTTCCTACTTATTCATCTTCGTAGCTTTGGCTTTGGTTCTTAGATTATTATAAAAAACTTCTCTGGTTTTGATTCTGGTTAGGACATGGCAATCATTCATAGACCATTTTCACGTGTACCAACTGTACAAAGTTCCACAGTACAATGACCATTTCCAAGAAAACCAACTATATTGTCAGATTTCTACGTACCTGAACTCGCTTCCTTCTGTTGAGGACTCTGACTCCACCAACCTCTTCTCCGGTTCCAAATCAAATGACATCTTCTTCCACCTTGATGCCACCCAATCGTTTCGAGATACGTTCCTCGGCGCCAGAATTTGCTGGACCAACCAGAAGTCGGAGACTGATGGAATCAGGTCGTTCGTCCTGAAAATCAAGAAAAACGACAAGAAAAGAGTCTTCCGTCAGTATTTCCAGCACATTCTCTCGATTTCCGACGAAATTGGGCAGAGGAAGAAGGAGGTTAAGCTTCACCTGAATCTCTCCGGCGAAAACGAACGGTGGAGATCAATTCCTTTCACGCACTCGGAGTCGGCGAGTATGACGGCAAAAAGGATTGTCGACAGGACAGAGATGATGGCATGGAGGAGTGAGTGGGAGCGTTGTTGTCTCCTATTATTACCATATACTTGCCGAACAGTATGCGGAATGAAGAAGACGAGAAGCTGAGTGACCAAAGCTGGCGAAATGAAGAAGACGAGAAGAAAAAAAAATTCGCGGGTGTACACTGAAGTTGAAGAAGTTGAAGAGTATGCGCGGGATACTCAATTTTATTTGTGTTTTTTTTTCCACCTAATTTTATGATGCAGCATGATATGTCTGTTCTAGAATCGACTTATGGTGTTAAAATTAAAAAATATATAACTTTAATATGTTGATATTTTATTTTAAAATTATAAATCTCTAACTTATTTAGTTTATTTTTTTTCTAATATTTATAAATATGCTATTTATAAATTTAAATATTTTCTTATTAAAAACTAAATTAAATTTTTTTAATTCCAAATAATTAATTAATTAATATTTCAAAAATTATAATATATGTAATATTAATAAGTATATATTTTTTATACTTATTACATTCACAAATCAATTATATATATGTATTGTTTGATAAAGTAATACATTTTAAAATTCAAATAATACAAAAAAAAAATTAGACAGTCTTTAATAATAAATTTTTATAATGACATGATAGGTCAGTCCATAGAACCGACCTCCCATGTCACATGAAAAGTCAGTTCCCACACAACCGACTTACGATGTCATTTAAAAAAAATATTGATTAAATACATTAAAATATTTATAAAGTTTTTTTATTTTAAATTATAAATACTATTCAATTAAAATATTTTTTTCATTATAAAATATAATAATTTTTTATATTATAAATAATAGATTAATTTGATTCATCTATTTATATTTCAAAACATTATAATGTAGATAAATAAATATAATTTTTTTACATTTATTTCATACACTACTAAATAAATTATTGTATTTTAAAATTCAAATAATGTAAAATAAATAAAAATGTGACATGATAAGTCAGTTCATATAGTACCGACCTAACATGTTAGCAATGTAGGACATAGTAAGTCGGTCCACACATAACTGACCTACCATGATTAACATGGCATGTCAGTTTTGCAGGAACCGACTTACTATGACATCTTCAAGCATGGGAGGTCGGTTCAATGTGAATCGACATACCATGTCAACATGGTAGGTCGGTTCCTGCGTAACCGACCTCCCATGCTTACCTTTATTGTACATGATAGGTCGGTTCTGTGTAAACCGACTTATGAACATGTGGTAAGTCAGTTTAAGTAGAACCGACTTCTCATGGCCGATGACTGATGTCCAGATTGTAGTAGTGAGCTTAGGTGACGATGTGTACATATGCAGCTGCTCGACCGCCACGGCCGAGGTTTAAAGGAGAGGAACTAGGGTTAAACCCTGTTTTGCCGCTTAGATCGACTGGTTGTAAATATTTTGTTGTAATAAACCTTTAAATTATATTTTTGGGATCCCAATGTATATTATAAACGTTCTAATGAAACGTTACATCTTAACCAAAAATTTTAATCCCTAAACTGCTAATCATACTGAGATACACGATTTGGCCAAATAACTCGATTAGCGAGTTTAGCACTATTTATAAGGCACACCGTAACGGTCCCTGGAGTTTGGGACGTTACAACTTTGGTATCAGAGCCTGTCAAGGTTTATGGGTTCCTGAAGACAAGCTGGGCATGTACACTCATCACTGAAGATAGCTTCACTCAGGGAATGGTAACTATTTCTGTAGTTATGTGCTTAAATACTTAAATAGAATGTAAATGCTTTACCTGCACATTGTATTAGGGAGCATGAGATTCTGATAGAGCCTGGCTCTTGACTATATGATTATATGCTCCGTGATTATGTATATGATTGTGATTATATGATTACCTGCTCCATGAATATATAATTATAATATTTGCATGCTGGAGTTGGAGGCATGGTATGAATGATGGAGGAGCAAGGAACATGATTATTGTATGAATGTCGTGGGCATGTTTTAGCACTGCAAGTGGTTTGTGATTGTGCTATGGTAAGATTGTCCCCGTGGGGAAAAGCTCTTGATATGCTCGTCATGATTAATGGGTTAAGTTATTGACTGCAGATTCAAACAGCAGGTTTATAGCCAAGGCAGATGATGAGGCCTGGTGGTGGTTATACAGAGGCTGGGAGTTACAGCCAGGTTATCAGTTCTTCATCCGCACCTATGAATTTTCAGCAGACAGTCACAGATTTGCAATCAAGATTGCAGCAGCATGAGGAAGATATTAGGAGTTTGAAGCAATAGCAGAATCTGTTGGGAAGCACCTCTTCCTTTGTTGTGCCCGGAGTGGCACCAGCTTTGGCTCAGCCTAGGATTGAGAACAGATGGGAATTTCTCTGTGGAAGATTTCAAGAGTATTACCCTCCAGTTTTTGAGGGAGGCCTAGATCCATTCAGAGATGAAGAATGGATGGGCATTATCAGTTCCATTCTTGATAGTATGAGGCTGGAAGGTCACGATAGGGTGGCTTGTGCGACATCTGTATTGCGGGATGATGCCCAGACGTGGTGGGAAGTGATATCCCATACACGAGATATAGTTGTGATGGATTGGAAAGAGTTTAGGCAGTTGTTTAATGAAAAGTATTATTGTGATATAGCTAAGATAACTAAGATGAATGAGTTTCTGAATCTCGTTCAGGGTAAGGCATCAGTAACCGAGTATGTTAACAGATTTGATGGGTTGGCCAAGTTTGCTTTAGATATGGTACCCACAGATGTGGCTCGGAAAGAAAGGTTTGTTCAGGGATTGATCCTGGAATAGCCCGGGGCATTAGAGTTGCCCCAATGTATGAAATTTCTACCTATGCTCAGATGGTGGAGAAGGCTCTTGCTGTTGAGAGCATATGAAATGAGAAGAAGAGTGCCAGAGAGCACGGAGCTCAGATAGTGGTATCTCCACTTATTGGAGCAAGTAAGAATGAAAGCTGGAAGAAAATTTATCCAATCTACACTCGGTGCAAGAAGCGTCATCCCGGAGAGTGCCGAGCAAAGGCATGTTTCGCATGTGGTATGGTTGGGCATATTGTGAAGAATTGCCCTGTGCTCAGAGAGGATGAGCAAAAGGGGATGGACAGCTCGACTCCAGTTCGAGTGTTTATTCCGAGGTGGTCAGAGTCCGGGATTGAGACTAGCTCTTCAGGGGTGGCAGGTTAGTTCTCTAGTTCCGATTTTGTATTATGCTGATTGGTTTTGGTGCCATGTTGTTCCTTTGTTTGTTGTATATATAGAAACATAAAGATGGCATGTAGATCACATGGTCATGTTGTGATGGGAAGATGATACTGTATTGGTGACTTAAGAAATAAGTGGGGTTGTGATAAAAAGGACTCCTCAGTGATTTTGATAAAGTTGGTTATGACTGGCTTTTGTTTGATCCGGGATATGGATAAGTTAAGTAAGTGTGGGGTAATTTTAAAAGGCAAGGAAAGAATAGCATCTCTTGGGCTTGAGAGTGGAAAGCCTTGTGGCAGTTGGCACTGTGCATAGATTTGGTATGCTTATGATATATGTACTGAGAGCTAGAGTTTTGTTGCAAGGAGATGCATAGAACTCTTAGCTAGTGTGGTAGATACCACCTGGATTGTGCCAGTGAGATCAGGACAGGCTGGGCTAGTCTGTGAGTTCCTGGATGTGTTTCCAGGGGATTTGCCAGGGTTCCTTTATGTGAAAAAAAAAAAGAATATAATGGTGAATTGATTGGTGCCAGGAATGGAATCAGATTTAAGCATTGTATTGAGTGGTTTAGCGGGGTTGTAAGAACTTAAGGTTTAGTTACTGAGTAAGATGGAATTCTCTAAGGTGGATCTTGGATCTAGTTAGGACCAGTTAGAGATCAGAGAGGAAGTAGTATAAAAGACTGTGTTTGTATCAGATAAGAGCACTAGGAGTGCTGAGTATGTCTTAAGAATTTTTTTAATGCCAAGTGTTTGTGAATCAGATGAATAGAGCATTCAAAGGTTTATTTGAATGGGATTTGTGATCTTCTTGGATGATGGTATTGTGGTATTTTCTCTGCGGAGATTTGCCTAGGTCAAGGAACGCCTTAGGGGCAGGAGTTTCCTTGGGTGGTAAAGATATTACATGTCCCTTGGGAAATAGTTCTGGGTCTTCTTACAGATCAGAACCAGTTAGTAGGTCATTATGACATCTCAGTAGCAGAGAAAAGTAATTGCCTGTGCAATATGTTGCTTAAAGGATCTGATGAGAACTGGAGTAGAGTTTCTGGTGGGCCAGGTGGCCAGTGTTATGTTTGAGATTATTATTTTGAAAGGACAAAAAGGAAAGATTATTAAGTGAACCACAGATAAGAAAGATTGAGTGGAAAGTTTTAGTTGGATTAGCTAAGGGTTTTGCAGTGTCAGGTATGAATTTATTATGGTATAGGGTCGGATTCGGGATCCGATGGACACTGGGATTACTTGGGGAGATTCTGGATGAATCTCGTGCTACTCTTGTATTTTCTTCATTCAGGCATCATGGGAAGATGACAGGATATGAAAGCTTCATAATGGTGGCCTGAGATGGAGAGAGGTATAATGGAATGCGTGGTAAAGTTCCTAGCCTGTTAGCAGGTCAAATCAAAGTATCAGAAATCAGTAAGGCCATTGTAGCCTTTGAGTATTTTATAGTGGAAATAAGAAAGCATCGCAATGGGTTTCACGGTGGGATTGCCCAGTTAGTGGGTCAGTATGAGTTGGCATTGGGTCATTATGGACCAGTATTTGAAGTGAGTTTATTTCTGTCAGTAAGGACAAGTAACACAACTGATCAGTATTCAGATCTCTTTGTGAGAGAGATAGTGCGCCTTCATGGAATTCAAGGTCTATTTCATCAGACAAGACCCTATTGTTACTTCCAGGGCGTGGAAGGGTTAAGGAAGGCAATGAGTATATAGACAGAATTCAGTACAGTTTATTATTCTCAGACTGATGGTAAGTCAGAGAGAGAAAGAGAAAGAGTTATCCAGTATTGGGAAAGCTACCTTATGAGATGAGGTATGTTTGAAAATGTTTAGCACCAGCTCTTTGGAATGAGATGGGTGAGGTGTTGATTCTAGATCATGTGATGGTTCAGGGGACCATTGAGATTATAAGAGGTTAGAGCTTGGATGCTCACTTCTCAGAGTAAATAGTGTTACTGAATTGAAAAGTAGGAACATAGAGTTCCAGGTAGAAGATTGTATTTTCCTTAAAAGTATCATCATGGAAAGGAATGAGGAATTGAGGGCAAGTTGAGCCCTAGAATAGTATAACAGTTTGAATCCTGGATTATTTGACAGTTTGAATTCTGGACAGGACTGGTTAGGTTGACTTTGGATCAGCCTTATCTTTGACACTGTCAGTTGTATGCAGTGTATTCTGTATTTTCATACTGAGGACATGGGTTAAGAGAACTCATGAGTTAAGTTATGAGAATCTGGAGATTGAGGCTAAGTTATCCTGTAAGGAATAGCCAGTCCAGATATGAAATAGAAAGAATAAGGTTTTGAGGAACACAATTGTACCTTGAGTTGAGGTATGTTGCAGAAATAGTGAGGTCGAGGAAGCGACCTGAATAACTGGAATCTGTTGTGCAGAATTCTTATTCCGGGTTGTTTAGATAAATTTCGAGGACGAAATTTCTGTAAGGAGGGGATAGTTGTAATGCCCTAAATTTCCTAATAAGGTTTAGGACCTTGATTACAAGGCCGGGAGGGCCATAATTGATTTATTATGTTATTAAATGATTATATGCATGTTTATGTGAATTATATTATTATATGATGATAAATGCATGCATATGGGTTCATTTTTAATTATAAGGGCATTCTGGTAATTTGGCCCGTTGAGGGCGTGATTGTGTATTTTCATGCATGTGGGTGGATTATAAATAATACCACATTATATGTGGATTGGTTCGGGCCATTCGGTATGAGACGATCATGGAATGTAAGTTTTCAGTCTAGTCATAACAGGATTAAGTTCGGGGCTCGGAGTGAGCCTCAGGGTAATTTGGTGAATAGAACGTTGTCGGGAATTAGAGGGTAACAAGATATGAATTATTGGTGTTTGAGAATATTGAGAATAACAGGAATTGGAGGGTGTTAATTATAACTAACGAGATAGGCGGGAAATGACGATTTTACCCTTGGGAGTCTTTAGAAGCCTTTATTTGACCTAGGGGCAGAATGGTCTTTTCACCCCGAAGATATATATCAGCCCTTTGAGTTTAGAAGGCTGTGGAATTATAAGAAAACAGAGCATCATCCTTATCTCTTTCTCTCCCTCCCGTACATGTTCTTCCCTCCTTCTTCCTTTCAATTTTTGAGAGCCAACTTGAGGTAACAAGCTAGGAGATCAAAGGTGGGAGCTTATGAATTTAGTTCAATCATTGAAGAGGGTCTAGATCAAGCTTGAGGTAAGGAAATTCAGCCATGAAAATCTTGTATACCCTGTATTTCTATTAAGTTTTCAGTTGAGGATTTTGATGTGTTAGTTGAGAATTAATGGAAGTTTTTGAGATCGGTTGCCTGGGTTTTGATGAGGGTGTGATGTAGATGAGGTTTGGGGGTTGAATTTGATGTTTTGATGATGTTTGGGATTGGTTTGGAGGTTTGGTTTTCAAGGGAAATCGCAAAGGAGAAGACCATAAAAGTTTCTGGTCTGTTGATGGCGCCCCAGCGCCATTCCTAGTGCCTCAGCGCTAGGCAGGGCAGATTCTGGGGTTCTCTGACTTTGGCGCAGCGCCGCAGCGCCCCAGCGCCACTAGGCAGCGCCCCAGCGCTAGTGAATTTTCCAGCAACCTATTTTTAGGGCTCGGGGGTTGGTTCCTTTACCCCGTTTGGGTAGATTTAGAGTCTCGAGAGTGCGGGATGGATCCTGAGAGTGTGGTTTTAGATTATAAACCTTTTTATGATTTATTTTATTGATGGGATTCCATATTTGGTTATGACTAGGTGACCGCTAAAGGATCAAAGGATTGATCGTTCTCAAGGGTTGTTCTTTTACTAATTCTTGCTCGAACCCGAGGTAAGAAAACTGCACCCCATATGTGACATGCATGGTTATTCTTGATGCATGTTGGATGTTTAAATATGATGCATGTGATGCACGAGAAACATGTGATTAGGGCTTGCCATGAATATTGAATATGAGATTGTTCAGAGCATGAGCCTCTGTGTGTATGCATGATCTTAATTGTGCTAGTAATTGTTAAGTAAGCATGTTGAATGCCCTGTATTTGGATATTAGACATATGATATATGCTGGTAGCATTGCTTACTTGTGCATGGCCCTAATCACTCAGATTTGGCATTGGTCGTGTGTTACCGACCTGGGAGCCAGTAACGGCATAAGCGTCATGAACGTAGGGCCGATAAAAGATTAGATCTAATCGACATTCTACATTAGATGACTCAATAAGAGCATTAATGCCGGACCGACCTCAAGTTCGATGAAAACTAAAAGCGCTTGTGTGACTTACCCATCAGTCACTCATCTATTTAAGCTAGTGACTTACCCATCAGTCACTCATCTATTTAAGCTAGTGACTACCCATCAGTCACTCATCTGATTAGAGCCATTGCAGGAAAGCCCAGGTAACGATTTCGTTACACGGCTATGGGCACTGAGCCCATAGTGACTTGCTTGTCAGTCACTCAGTATGGTTAACAGAACCTCAAAGTGATATTCACTCATCTGTTCAGGGCTATAAGCTCTGTATGATCATTTTGATCATCATATGCATGGCTTTGGGTGCTGAGCCCCGTAGTGACTTGCTTGCTGGTCACTCAGCATGGTTTACCAGAACCTCAAGTGTTGAAACACTCATCTGATTAGGATTGACTTGATAGTCATCCAATCAGGAGGGTAGGGTTTCTTATCCTTGATTCCCCAGCATTGTTTGAATTTATTTGCATGCTTGAATAAAGATATGTTTGCTAGGCATGCCAGATATGATTTGATATCATAAAATGATTGTTCATGAGCATTTTGAGTTTTCTTGTTGGGCTTTGGCTCACGGGTACTATGTGGTGCAGGTAAAGGCAAAAGAAAGCTGGACCATCCTTGAATTGGAGAGCTTAGATGACGATGTGTACATATGCAGCTGCTCGACGACCACATCGAGGTTTGAAGGAGAGGAACTAGGGTTAAACCCTGTTTTGCTGCTTAGATTGGCTGGTTGTAAATATTTTGTTGCAATAAACCTTTAAATTATATTTTTTGGATCCCAATGTATATAATAAATGTTCTAATGAAACGTTACATCTTAACCAAAATTTTTAATCCCTAAACCGCTAATCATACTTAGATACACGATTTGGCCAAATAACTCAATTAACGAGTTTAACACTATTTATAAGGCACACTGTAACGCTCCCTGGAGTTTGAGGCATTACAGCGGCTCTCCTGGCTTTCGCCAGCTCATCAACATGGGCTAGAGACTCCGCCTGGCTCAATCTGAGCTCTTCGCAGACTTTGGTCAGCTCCTCCACCACGGTCCGGGTGCAGCATGCAACATCTTCCAGCAACTTAGAGGATGTTTCCTCTGGGGCAGACAACTTTGACTGCTCGGTTGCCAGTAGGTCCTCCACCTCGCGGAAACAGGCCTTTGTGTCCTCCATTTATTTTTGGAGCCGCAAATGTTCCACTAAGGGGACCGTGGTCTCCTGAAGCTAAGCCTGTTCTACCTGGTCCCGGGCCAGCCCCTCCTAAGCTTTCTTCAGCTCAAGGGACCACATCCGCACTAGGTCCCCGAGTCGTTGATTAAAGGTCGTAGTCTATCAAATCAAAATATCATGTCATCTGAAAAGATAGATAAATAAACACTGAACTTAGGTAGAAATTAGGAGACTACCCTCAAGGAAGAATGGAGGTTGGTACCTACTAGCGAAACTTCATTGTCGCTACGACAGCGGGCGAAGCTACTGGTAGAAATCTCGCATAGGGACACCGCTAGTCCGTGCATGAGCTTCACACCGAGCAGTATTTCCCTATCCCCTATTCTCCCTGCAAGGAGAGCTTGTCTTCGTGGTGAGGAGGGATGACGGGGTCCTTTGGCCAGTCCTTGCCCAGAAATTCGATTAGGAGTTGGGAGTCCTTGTTACCCTCCTCAATGTGGGCATTGTAGTACTCAATGACCTCCCTATGCACCTCTGAGCCCTCCCCTTCATAGTGTTTCAGGAAGATAACCAACTGAGGCACCCTGGATTGGGGTGAGTTGGAAGGGATTTCCTTACCCTTCCCGGAGAATCCCTCATCTTGGGGGGAGGAGACCTCGAGGTCAATGACCTCACCGACAGCTGTCGTGCTCGGGGTAGGGATTGGTGGAGCAGCAGCAGAGGATGCTTGGGAAACTGGGTTAGATGTCACTGCAAATGTGGATGTGGGCACTACGGTTGGAACTGTCGAGGCGCCTATCTCAAAAGGCCCTAATACCATTTGAAGCTTCGACCGAACTATATCGAAAAGGCCCATGCTTTCTACACAAAGGAAACAAACTGGTTAGTCTCTAGGAAAGAAAGAGAAACCAAAACAGATAAAAACGTGAGACCAAGTATACAACTCCACGGGAGTCCCACTGCGATCAAGATTTTCATAATGGAGGACAGAATGGGCGAATGCACGCATGATTCGACCCATCTCATGCGTTAGATTGGTCTCGTACTGAAAAAACCATGAGGCGTGCATGATCATCATCTCGCCAAGAGGCACGAGGCCTTGAGGGTGCCTCTTCCTCCTCAGATTTTGGAGGAACACGTTGATGAGGTCCTAATAGTCTTGATAATCCTCCTCGTAACAACCACGCCCCGAGACTTGGCGACATTGAAAAAGAGAGGGAAAGAAGGATGAATGGTTGGGGCTAGTTCCCTCACCTGCATGCCTAGCATAATGAAGAACGATTGAATATTTACATTGAGGCATGGAAGACGACTTAATCCTCGCCTCGAGCTCCACTTCGAGCTCTTCATCTTCCTTCACCTCTACGGTTGCCTTGATGGCAAGGACGCTCTCCGTGTGCTCCTCATGAAGGCGCTGTCTATATTGAAGTTGCGCCGTGGCCACCATATACTCCGTGTGGATCCTCGCCACATTCTAAGATTGCTTTGAGTCCCAGAATTTGGTTAGGACCACTGGCCTTATGCCCTGTCCTGCCTGCAGCAGCCCATACTATCAGAGATGGGCATCGGTGACGAGGAAGGGGAGTTTTAACTCCTCGTCATAAATGGAGTTCATCTCCTTAGCCTTTTGTCAAAGGAGTCAACGAAAGGGGTGCGAGCAAAATACTATCATACAAAATTACGCGAGGACAATGTGCTTACCAACTATAGCAAAGTCAAGGAGCAAGTTAGGGTTGGTCCTCGTCAGGAACCCATCCGCCCAGAAGTACTGGTCTTGGTAAGCCCGAGCGTGATTCTCGTTGTTGCTCGGGGCTTTGTAGCCTTTCCCTGGAACTGTATACTTCATCAGGTTGTAGTATCCACCTTTTCCCCCCTTCTTTGAGCATTGCCAAAACCTGTAGACGTAATATTTTGGTGGGGGACAGGGTGGGCCAATTTTGCCTCTTGTACAAGATGTAGAGCCCTGCCAATACCCGATATACATTCGGAGACAACTGGAAGGGAGCTATGCCGATGAATTTGAGGAAGTCGACATAGTACTGGTGCAGTGGCAGGGTTGCACCAGCTTGGAGATGGGAGGCACTCCAGGGCCCGAGCCCGTGAACGCTTTCGTTGTAGAGTCCAAGAAATTTACTTAGCTAAGTTAGATAGTAGTATAATAGTAATAATAGTATTATCTTTGTGACTGTGGATTTTTGGTTCAGACCGGGATTTATTTGGACACTCATAGTAGTACTTGTAGATTTTCTAAGTTTAACCTATAGTGTAGGAATATTAATTTTAACCTAAGGTTTAATTAATATGACTAATATTGAGGATAATATTTATTATACTATAAGGTTTAGATAAGAACCAATAGGATTTTAGCACATGTTATGTATGGGTTTAATAATGATTAAGTATTTTGAGGATTTAATTTATTAAGGGTAAAATTTGAATGCTCTAAGGTCAGTCAGCAGCTTTGAAAACGTTAGAGGGCTTAGTCAAGGCTGTTTACTCATTTGAAATTAAGCTAAAAATGTGTAATTTCGTGTTTAAATAATCAGCGTATGCCGATATATCACAGCTATAGGGGACGATATATCGCAACACGAAGATACGAAAAACACGAAACGATGCACGACTGCCTCGAGCATACTGGCCCAGGCGATATATCGCCTACAGGGGGCGATATATCGCCCCTCTCAGCGTATTTTGAATGTTTTTGAAATCATTTTCCATTCAAACCTTCAACCTCTTGATAAGTCCAGCACCTTTCTGAACGAGTCTTCAGCCTCTGCTGAACGATAATTCAAATTATTTTCACTTAAAAAGCCATTATTTTTATTCAAGTTAAATTAAGATCCTTTCATTCCTAAACTCTATAAATAGGACCTAGTACCCAGCCATTATTCATCTTTTACTCTAAGTTCAGAGGCTGCAAGTTGCTAGGTGAGTGTGAGAGTGTAAACACTTGGGTTGGGAATCATAAGCTTAGTCATCATAAGCTTATCAAACACTTGGGAAGTAAGGTTTTATAGCATTTCAATTCAAGGTTTAGATTGGTCTTACAAGTCTTCAAGGTATTTCCACACTCTAGTTCATTGGTATTATTTTATTTAAGTTCTCATAGTTTTCTACTCATTCTAACCTTATTCTTATTTTGGTTAGGAAATCTAAGTTCTTGAGCAAAAGGTTTTTGGTAAGTATATTCTCAATGGTATAGTCCTTCCATTCCTTTCATTTCTCTTCTTCAATATACTCACTCTGTTCAAATGGTTTTTAGGAGTGTTCCAAAGTCCCAACTCTGTCCTCATATCCCGGTAATTTTGGTAAGGAAAATAGGATAGAATTTATATGTTATATGCTTTTATATGTTATATGCTTTTATATGTTATCTTATGTTTTCTTATGTTATGAAATATGTTATGTTATGTATGTTTGTAGGCTTGGGCATATGACCCATATGACTAACAAGCCCCAAATAGATTATGGGCATATGACCTGCTTAGCTAGTAGGACCCCACTAATCTAATGGGCATATGACTTGTTTAGTCTATGGGACCCCAAGTAATAATGTCCATTATAGTATGTGTATGATATAAGTGTTATGTTATGTTTTTATGTTTCTTATGAAATTTATGTATATGAACTATGTGTTAGATTTTTCCTTGCTGGCATTAGGCTCATTCCTTTTTGTTTATATGTGCAGGAAAATAGTCTTAGTGGCAGAAAAAGGTTCTTGGAAGCTTGGAGAATGTGTATTGAGGCTGAATGGATTCAAGAGCCGAGCGTTTCGATTCGAGGATGTAGTTTTGTTTTTATGGTTTTTACATGTATTTTTCCGCACTTGTTATGTAATCCTTTTTTTTTTTAATTTTAAATTGTGTTTTGTTTTGTTTTTAAAACAATGGGATCCCATATCCTAACCTAATTTTATGTAAGTTTAACTCTTATTTTTATAAGTTTCTTAATAAAGTTATGGTATTTTCACTTGTAAGTTTTATTAAGGATTAGTATGTATAGTTTTGTTAATGGTCCAAAAGTCTAGAGTAGTTGGGTCATTACATTCGTGCACCCTCTCGTTCTCCCAAGACAGGCGCACTAACATCTCGCCATCATCCACCCCATAGTTTTTGAGGATCTTTTGCAAGGAACCTCGGTGTCGTAGTCTGCTTGGGATGTCTTTTGCCTCGAACCCTATGGCAGGGTAGGGATGTCTAACGGTGTCGGGCCCACATTGGCCTTTTCCTCCGAGAGGCCAGCTCTGAGAGGTCTCGTTGCCACCGAGTCAGAGCTCTCTCGTATTACAAGGGCTTGGCTGCTACCAGCCACTTGTTTCCCCTTCTTAGGGTGCTGGCCCACTTCTTGGGCCATCTACAGAATTTCAGCGTCGAAAGTGTAACAACCTAAATTTACTAATAGGGCTTAAGGGCCTTGATTAGTGTGTCGGGAGGGCATAATTGGATTATATGTTATTTAATGATTAAAAGCATGTTATATGATTATTTGAATATCTGTGACACATGACTATGTGTATTAGTATGCATGTAGGCCCCGATTAGGTTAGAAGGGCATAACCGTAATTTTGGCCCGTTGAGGACATAATTGTATATAAATGTGATAAACTGTGGAGACCACATTAATATGTGGATATATTTGTAATATGTGACTCGAGACGATCCCAGTGAGTGGTTTAGCGAAAAAGTCACAACGGGGATTTGTACCCGGCTCGGGGCGAGCCTGGGGTATTTCTGGGAATTTAGAGAGTATATTGGGGTCAATCTTGACATTGAGGAATATAATTGGTGATTAGTTAGATGTTGGGAGGTAAGTGGTAAATATTAGAGACACTCGAGGAATTAGCGGGAAAATTGGGTGAAATGACCAAAATGCCCCTAGGTGGATTAAAAGGCTTAGGATTTATGGGAGGGTATTGTGGTCATTTGGCTTATAAAGGATAAATGATATTAGGCTTTATACTTAGTGGATTGTGTAGAAAGGGCTGGAATTCTGAAGGAAAGAAAGGAAAGAAAAGAAAGAGGAGAAGGAAAAAAAAAGACAATTGGAAGTCTTTTTGCTCTCACTCGGTCTAAGCTCTTCTTCATCAATTCTTGAGGTTTTTTGGGGCAGAAACTCAGGGAAAGTCAGATTAGAAGCTTGAGGCTAGAGTCCTTGGTCTGGCTTGAAGAATTAATAAGGATTTAGCAAGAGCAAACCATTCATTTGAGGTAAGGTTCAAGGTAGCTTTCAGTTTCTAGTTTTTGGTATGGTTGTGGATTTTGAGTTGAGTTTTGGTGGGGAATTCTAGGGAAATTGGAGCTGAGCTTTGAGGAGGTGATGGCCAAGCTAGTGAGGAGGTTAACCTAGGCTAAGCTCATCCATCAAAGGAAAGGAACTTTAGTTTTAAGCTTTGTGATTTCTATGGTTTTGCTGAGTTTCTGAGTTTTAGGTCCAACTATGGTGAATTCTTTGATTAGGGGTGCATGTGATTGAATTATGTGTGGTTGGGATGTTTGGGATGAGTGGAGGATGTTGGTAGGCTTGTTTTTGAGTTTGGTTGAAGTTTGGAAGAGTTTTGGTAAGGTTTGGCTCGGGAAAATTCGAAAGAGAAAATGTTGTGCATGGCTGTGCTGTGACTAGCGCTACATCGCTAGTCACTGGGCACTGCAGTGCTAGGCCCTGAAGTTTTTGAGCCTTTTGGCTCTGTTTGTAGCGCTGTAGCGCCCTCCTTAGGGCGTTGTAGCGCTACCCTGTTTCCAGAAAGGGGATTTTGGGTTATTCTCAAGGGTTTTTTCTCGGGGGTTCGGGGTTTGATTCCACCACCCCATTTGGTGGAATTAGGGCTTCCCGAGGGCTCGGGGTTGGTCCCGAGGCTAGGTTTTGGACTTGAGATTTGTTGATGATTCTGATCTATGGTTGTGACTAGGGGTACGCTTGGGTTCAAGAGGGATCGTGCATGAGGATCAATTGAACGAAACTAGCAAATCTAAAGGTAAGAAAACTGCACCCGGTTATGTGTTTGTGATGGGACTAAGTGCTCCCGATATATGTATAATGTCATAGATGGTATTACGCCATGGGACATATGATAAACGGCCTAAGGGTGCCGTAAATTATACTTGCGCACAGGGCGCGGCTCGGCCACTGGTAGCCAAGGACAGCTTAATATTCACCGAACTCGGTTTAAGCGGGCCAAAGTCAGTGGGATAAACAGAGAGTGCAGCCTAAAGGTGTTAACCCTGGTTATCATGTGTGGATTGATTTTTGATATGGAATGATATACTTGGTATGTTGAATACTTGATTAACATGAATGCTTAAACTGTTGAGTACATGCTTACGCGGTAGGAGTTATCTGATTGTTTGTTGAATGATTGTGCTCTGTTATGGTCTTTTCTTGCTGGGCCTTGGCTCACGAGTGCTACGTGGTGCAGGTAAAGACAAAGGCAAGTTGGACCAATCCTGAGATGGAGAGCTGCGGAGTTGAATGTACATAGTCAGTTGTTCGGCCGCCACGCCCGAGGAGTGAAACAGGACGAAAAACGCTTCACCGTCTGTTTTGCCTTAGAGTGGCTAATCATTGTATCTAGATCTTGAATCTTTTATAAACAGTCTTTAAATTATTACTTTTGGGATCCCATGTAAATAGAAAATGGTTATTTATAAGAAATGCAGCTTTTGAGACCAAACTATTTTAACCCTAGTTCAACTATAGTTTTGGTAACACGGTTTGATTAAATGACTTGATTAGCAAGTCTTGCACCTTTATAAACACACAGTGTAATGGTCTTGGCTATCCAGGGCGTTACAGAAAGCGTAAAATCCTTGTTGGTGAAGCTCCTCGAACATCTGAACAATAAACCAAGCAGTTAGCGCCTTATCTCAAAGAAAGATGGGTCAAGGCTAGAACCCCTAAGACTATTGCTTGGGAAGGAGAAGAAAGAATCTTTAAAGCCTTGGGATGTCCTCGGGGCTGAAAATTCAACACCGATGAACACCATCAGAACTTTATGAAAACTTCTAGAATCTAGGAATTTTCCAGATTCTGGTTGAGTGTCCAGAAAGATAAAATTACCTAAGACGAGCGATAGGACATTTTGGCCACTCCTAACGCTAAAATGCGCCTAAAACGACTAGTAGGGGGTCAACCCCCCCCCCCCCCCCCCCTATGTATCACAAGCATCTCCCTCCTAAGCATGCATCTAAAACTCCCAAAATTAAACCCAACAAAAACACGAAACCAGTAGATGCTTACCCGAGATAAAACGACGGTAAGTACTGAAGCAAGTCCTGACTCTAAAGAATTGCTTGTCGTTCACCCAAAAGTATGACGACTCTCGCCAATCATCCAGACTTGCAAAAGGGATTCTGGAACCATTGAAGGACTGGGGAGTTAAGGAAGAAGAGAGAGTGGGGGGGATTTCGAATTTTGAATGGAAAATGTGTTTGCGGAGAGGCGATTATCAAGTTTTATACTCAAGACATGGAGAGGAAGCAACTACACCCTGATCATCAGATTACCTTCGACGTAAGCACTCGAGAATGATCCAACAACCAAATTCAAAAAGCACGGATCGTGTTCATTGGCCTTGGGAAATGACGTCTTAGGTATGGAGAAAAAAGACGCCTAGAGTACGAAGTGGATGTTTTGAGTAGTGTAATCAACCTCTCATTAATTGCATGGATTGATGGGACCAACAATAGGGAGTCAACACGTGGCACAAACTTTTCAGAAAAGTCAGAGGTAGACCAAACGTCAACTCCCAAAGACCTTGTTGAATTACTCCCCGATCAAAGTCTCCACTGTCCAAGGCTGAGTGAAGACTTGGGGGAAAATATTGTCCGTGTTTTGACCATATGACACGTGACAATTAAGAGTAATTAGCGACAGGCCATGGAGTCCTCTGGATGCGATTTTATTGGCGTATTTCAAATTCAACCGAGACAAGAGTGCCTCCACGTGAGTTTATGTCTCGAGGACCTCTCTCAGATGAGGGTGTCTCCCAATGAGACCACGTTCCAAGCCGGCCTCTGAGGTGTGGATAATCGTGTGAGCTCATGACCCGAGGTCTTACCTCAAGGAGAGAATGTCTCCAAGTGATGTTACACCCTGAGGGGCCCTTCTAACTTGGCCTTTCTCCAAGTTAGGATTCTGGTCCTCGGGCCCAGGAGTAGTGCCAGGTATCAATCTACTGCAGGTATGAATCTTGAGAGGATCGTCTGACAACTTTTGGCAATCCTCGATTAATGTCGAGTTCGTACACTCGACAATCGACATTTCCCACAGTGCCGCCTGACACGAGCAAATGTGCGCCACACCCTGAAGGATGTAGATATGTTCCCCATAAAGTTGGTGTGTGGATTTCTACAATGGGCCCCGTAGGATCTGCGTGGGCCATAGTTTTTATTGTAACACAACCCTTTGTGTATTAAGTTGACATTAATACCTAATATTAATGGGAGATGATTAGCATTAATGACTCAGCCTCTATAAATAGGGATAGGGTATCTCTTTGTAAAATGTTGGAATTTTAGAGAGAAAGAGCTTGGTACTAAGAGGAATATAAACGCTGCCTGAGGCTATTTTAGAGATTGCCCTAACAAGCTTTCAATCTCCTTCATACCAAAGATTCATGGACTGAGGCTATTTTATAGCCTGAACCACGTAAAATTGTTGTGTTTTTATTTGTTTATTTCTTTAATCTCTCTCATCTTTAGGTTGATAGCGAAAAAAGTCAATAGTATGTTTTGAATTAGTTACATATCATGATTTTAGTCTTTTATTTATTCATTTCTCGTTAATTAATGGAATGATAATATATTATTTCAAAGTTAAAACTAATAATTAATAAGTACATTTTCTAGTTTATTACTATTAATATGATGTATATTTATTAATTGAAGAGATAAACATTCGAAGTACCTCCAGCCAAAACAGCAAGACTGTCATGCTGTACTCTTTGACCATTAATTGACTGTCAACACATGCATCCATGATCATGTGAATATAGCTAAGACTTTATCTTGAAACATTATTTTAAAGAAATCAATAAGAGTATCAATTTCAATGTTATATCGTGAAGCACACTGCCCAAAACCACCAATGCATATAAATATATAGAAAGATAGATATAGATATGTACACAGGTAAACAAATGTGCAACCACATGATGATTCTTTTCTTTCGTTTTATATTTAATGTACATGCACCTTACACTTTTTATAGTTTTTATTGTAGTTGTTCACATTGGTACGTACGTATTGGTGTTTTACTTTACAATTTACTCCTAAGTATTATATAAGCTTTGTGTGCAGATCATGACAGCTACTGTCACGGCTATAAAAGAGGCATACACAGTGATGTGAATTTTGGTGGTTTCTGCTTCAGAATATATAGATTAGATAATATGTTATGTTTAAGATTACACTACACATATTGTAACTAACTCATCTTATTTGTTTGCTTCAAACAAAGCAAGAGCAAATGGCCGAGAGCTTTCTGACTCCTGTTATCGAGAGCTTGGTTAAGCTGCTAACTAACGAAGTAAACTTGTTAAAGGGAGTCCATAAAGAAGTCGAAAGCCTGAAAAGAGAGCTAGAGATCATCCAATCTTTTCTCAAAGATGCAAAGACAAGAATAGATAGAGGAGATGAGTTGAGTGAAGCTGTTAAAACTTGGATGAAACAACTAAAAGAAGAAGCAGAGCGTGTAGAGGATATCATCGACGAATACCGGCATCATGTCGCACAAGGCACTACTCACAAGCGTGGATTCATTGCTTTCTTCTTCAGAATAGGCCACCAAATCAAAGCTTTGAAGTCTCGTTATCCTGTAGCTTCTCATATTCACAGCATTAAGGAATCTCTACGTACAATCAAAGATATAGGTCAAGGATATGGGTTGAGTCAATCCCTGGCATTGCAAGGTTCAAGCAGTGATACCTCCATACAAGTTCATCATGACCCCCGATTGGTTTCTAATTTTATTGAAGAAGATGAGTACGTGGATGTTCCAATCATTCAGGAGGAATTAAACACAAGTTTGACTACTCAAGGGGTGTCTACGCGTATGGTAATTTCAATTGTTGGCCAAGGTGGAGTTGGTAAAACGACTCTTGTCAAGAAATTATATGATGAAGTGAAACAATGTTTTGATTGTCATGTTTGGATAACTGTGTCTCAGTTGTACGATATGGAGAAGATACTAAAGATCATGGTGAAACAGATGTGCCCTATAGCTGATTCTACTACTGAGAGAGAACGTGATTTGATTCAGCTCATTACTCTTCTCAGGCAAAGTTTGCTGACAAAAAGGTACGTGGTCGTTTTTGATGATGTTTGGGATAGAGATTTTTGGGAAATTATGAAACATGCTTTTCCTAGTAATAACAACTTAGCTGGTAGAATAATTATCACAACACGTAATGTTGCAATAGCTTCTGATTGTAATGAAACGCCGTATGATCTTATTCAAGAGATACAAACGTGGTCTCAAGATATGTCATGGGAGTTATTTTGCAAAAAGACTTTTCAGTACGACCAGTTTGGGAGTCATTGTCCAGATGAGTTGAGGGAATTATCACATGCAATTGTTAGCAAATGTCAAGGCTTACCGCTTACCATTGGGGCAATAGCTGGTATTTTATCAAGAAAAATGAAGGTTAGATATGAATGGGAAAGAGTTCTTAATGATCTAAATTCTGAGTTCAAGATAGATAATAATCACGAGCACACAAGAATTTCAAAGATTTTGTATCTTAGTTATAGCGATTTGCCTGACCACCTAAAATCGTGCTTCTTATATTTTTCCATTTTTCCTCAAGATTGTTCGATTCGTTTTGAAAGACTATGTTGGTTATGGATTGCTGAAGGATTTGTAAGATCGTGGGAAAATAAGACACTGGAGGAAGTAGCTGAAGAGTACTTAAATGAGCTCATCAAAAGAAACTTGGTTTTGTATGAAGAGCTTAATGGGCTAGATAGACTTTGCAAAGTTCATGACTTGATGCATGAGTTCATCCAGTCAAGGGCAAATGATTTGTGCTTTAATCAATTTATAGACCATGAAAAGAAGTCAATGAATGGAGGAACAACACGACGCTTATCAATCTATGGCAGCATGAATCATGTTATGAAAGCTATCAAACAGTCGACAAGTACTACTCGTTCTATATTTCTTTTTAACTTCAAGGAACATGAGTCGATCAGTGCGTCTTCCTTGGCTACTTTGTTTCAAAATTCTAAGCTTTTGAAGGTGCTTGATTTTTAGAATGCTCCTCTTCATGGTTATGAAAATTCTTTTCTTGATTACCTCCCGAAGGAAGTGGGAAATCTTTTCCACTTGAGGTACTTGAGTTTGCAAAATACAAAAGTCAAAGTGATTCCCAAGTCTATAGGAAAGCTACATAATCTACAAACTTTAAATCTTGGGAATACACTAGTAGAGACACTACCAAGATCCATAGGTGACCTTCATGAACTACAAACTTTGAATATTGTCCATACCTTAGTTCAAGAGCTACCAATTGAGATCAATAAGCTTTGTAATCTTCGACACATTTTTGCTAGGTTCATAGACCAGACAAAGATTAGTGATGTTTTTGGTGCTGTCCATGGAGTAAAGATGCAACAAGGTTTTGGATGTTTAGAGAATCTAGAGACACTACGGCACATGAAATTGCACCCTAGTGATGATATTGCTAATGTCACTAAAGAGATAGAGAAACTAAGAAAGTTGAAGTCTTTGGGTGTAACAAACTTGACCACGCCAACTGCGAGGGCTATTTGCGAATCGACATTACTGAAGTTGAACCAGCTTGAACATTTGGATCTAACAACAGCTATTGAACATGATGAATTAGTCCTAGACATAGGATTACATTCATCTTCAGCGCTACCATTTCCTTTGTTGTCTAAACTTCGCTTAGTCGGCGGCCTAAGGAAGTTCCCTCCATGGATTTCGAAGCTTTGGAATTTAGAGACTTTGTATTTAGGTTTCTCAAAGTTGGATGATGATCCACTTGAATACCTGAAAGAGTTACCAAATCTTACAACTCTTCGACTAAACCAGGCATACAATGGACAACAACTACACTTTGAAGATGGTTTTTTTCGTAAGCTTAAGGAGCTTTGGTTGAGTGACTTGAAAAGGCTGAAGGTGGTGAAGATAGACAAGGGAACATTGCCCCTTCTTAAGATACTTGACCTTGTTTCTTGTCCACTGCTTGAGGAGGTTCCTTCTGGTGTCCAGCACCTAAAAAACCTCAAACACTTTACAATCTCGGCCATGCCAGGGGAATTTGTGGCTGGAATAATGCAACAAAATGGAGGCATTGATTATCCAAAAATTCACCATGTACCAACAGTCCGTATTTAATTACACTAGCTGAGAAAAACAGTGTGGAGATCATATAATAATGTCAAGAAATATTACTATACCAACTTGTTTTGCTCTTTCAATTCTATTTTTCCATTTTCTTTAACTGTTATCACCTTTATTAATAGTCTTTAACTTCGGTTTTGTAGGCTAATAGATTTTGGTTCTCACTAAAATAGGAACCGAAGTCTATCCATACGAAGTTAAAACCTTACAAAAACTGAAGTTAAAAATTAAGAATAGACTTCGATTATTACAAAAAAATCGAAGTCTGTTCATAGTCTTTAACTTCAGTTCTTATATAATAACTGAAGTGAAATGGTTTCAGCATGAATATTTAAACTCTTTAACGTCGATTATTACATAAAAACCAAAGTTAAAGGGTAACCTTAGACTTCGATTTTTATGTAATAACCGAAGTTAAATGGTTATTTTTAAAAAATATATTATTTTGGTTTTGTAATAACCAAATTATATATTAGGGCCACTCTTAATGGTTACTACTCATAGATGGTTACTTTAATATTAATCATTGGATTAAGATTAGTCCATTTTTATCATTTTTAATTAATATTTCTAAAAATAAATTTTGACTTTTTCAAACTTTTGGAAGGGCTACTTGATGACATGACGATCACATATTTATTAATTAAAAATAAAAGAAAAATCTTATTTAATAAACATTCTCCATTCCTTCTTCATTCTTGATTAATTAATTTTATCCATTCCAAGAGAAAAAAAATCATTTTGGAATTAATGAGAATAATTAATGTGACCATTATCTTTCCAACTAATGTGTATTGCCTAATTAATCTAAAAAATTCAAAATTATTGATTTTATATATTTTATTTATTTTCATCATCATTATAATCATTTCTTATCAAAAACTTGTTTAGCGATTTATGGTAACCATCCATGAGTAATAATCATTGAGAAGTCTTCCATATATACATATATATATTTTTTTTATTATTATCGAATTATATATATATATTTGTGTTATATTATATAACCAAAATTTTATTTTAGATTTAATATTTAGAAATAAATAAATTTTTTTTTACTTTGCTAACATTACTATGATTTAATTTATCATTTGCATAAATAAAATTCATCAAGTTTGTAATCTTATAAAAACACTCATATACTAAACATTCATTCTTTTGTCTAAAAAAAGACATAGTATTCATACAAATTCACCTAATTATAAGTAGATATAAAACGAAATTCACCTAAATATAAAAGTGGTCAATCTTGCTACCCATTCATGTTGTATTGGGAGGATGTCATTGATTTCATTGTACACATTTTTCCCATCAAACTGTAAAATTGAAAAATAAAAATTAATGAGCACACTAATTATTTTATAGTTTATCTTAAGCCAAAATAAATTATAAAAATATAAACAAACCTACTTTATTTTTTAGGACGCCCACCGCATTTGCTGCCCTTACAAGATCCAGAATGTATTTTAATACATAGAAACCACATTCATGACTCTTTGGTTGTTTTAGGCACTGAATATTGAAGATCTTTGTAAACTTCCCAAGCATGGAATTTGAAGAAGCATTTTCGTATGAACTATATTAAGAAATCAAATATGTAAAAAATTCAATAATTTAAACTTAAAAATTTAAGAAACATAATTTTAAAAATAAAATTTGCTTCATCATCCATGCATCAATTTGTGGAGGTTGTTCATGTACATTTAATGGGTCCATAAATACGACCTTTCCTTGTGGCATAGCGATCACTGGCATCCAATGTTTACTAAAATAATAATTAAGTTAAATTAATTAAATGATTATATGAAAAGAGTAGTTAAAGTAGTTTTAGGTAGTTCTTACCTCACGTTCCAAGGAATAAAGTACATCTGTCATGGTTTATCCATTGTCATCAATCAATTGGTCATAATTTAAGTTGTACGCTACACATCTTGTGCATTGTTAGTACTAAGAAGCTCAGTATCAAAAAACTTGAAATAAACACATGTATTTTCGTAAAGGCTCTCCCAAATGCATCTGTAAAAATTTCTCAAGTATTAAATATTTTTAAAAAAATTTGGCAGAGTTTCCTATGTAAATAGGACTACTCAAATCTGTTAACATTCAATTTACAGCTAAAATATTCCACAATTCACAGAAGAGATAAGCAGAATAATGTCAAGTTTATTTTAAATTAAAGATTAAGTGGAAGTTGAAGGGATACCTCATGCGAAAAAGCATGGTTGAGCCTCCAATAATATCCAAAGTTGCTACTTGCTCTACTTCTTCTGAAGTGAAGATAGACTTGCGACTCATAAATGATTGGTCAACAGGAATTACTACGACTCATGTTGTTCCTTTAATTGAAGAGTATTCCTTCACAATAAATCTAAGACTAATGTGGATGCGATTCATTATATGCGCATTGAATTGTTGGGGTTCTATTTCTGCTTCTCCTACATTGATATGAGATCCAGCTTATGACAAATGTGGACTAGGTATGGATTTTCATTTCGTCTTGGACGCACTTCTTGACATTGCAGGGTTCATTTGTAGGGGACCCTGTATAATTGATGGGAATTGTACTCTTAAAGCAATTGTAGTTCACAATGGTTTTAATGAAATAAATGAGTGAATTGAATTATTTTATATATGTAGCTTATGTACTATATTATTGTAATGCCCTAATTTCTCATAAATTATTGAGAACACAGTGTTGGATCATAATCATAAATATTTCTCTTTTATTGAATAAAAACTTGAAAATAAATATATGGATCAATAGTTTTACAAAAAATAAAATAATTGTCTTTAAAATGAGCAACATCTAAATAAAACTTTAAAAGAAAACATTCTTTAATAAAAATAAATAAATAGGCCCGCTTGATCTTCCTCGACTATATGGTCCCCACGAGTACATCATGAAGCTCCTAGGTCCCACTCGCCACCGGCCTTTCTATCGTCAATTTTCTGCAACATGATCATCAGGGGTGAGCTTCTAAGCCCAGTAAGGAAAATACAAACAAGAGTTAGTCATATAATCATTTAATCAACATATCCTAAATTACACAAGAGTCATAACAAAAACTTATTTATACTAATCATATCACATCACAAAAAAACATAGGTCATATCATAGCCTAAGTCATAATCATAAATCATAATATAAGTCATAATCATAAATCATAAATCATAATCTAAGTCATAATCATAGTCATAAATCATAGGTCATAAGTCATAATCGTGACTATAGGTCATATATCATAATAACAAATAAGATATAATAAAAAGATAAGTGCTTATACAGGAGGTGGCAGTTAAGCCCCGGACAAAAGTCTGTCATACATCATTGGACACCTTAGGTCCAGACACACTTACCCATTTATTGTACCTGAAATGTTAGGTCATAAAAAAACATATCCTAGATCATAAACTAAACTATCTAATTTTCCTTACCAAAAACCAGATATTGGAGACAAGAGCGGGATTGTAAACTCCTAAAACCAAGCATAAAGAAACCATAAGTCCTCTAGAGAAAGAAGATGAGTAGAAGATCTAAACCACCAAGATAGTAACTAACCGAAGACCTTAAGTTTCAAGAAACTCAAACGCCTAACCATAAGCCATAATAACAAGTTAGGTTTTGAAATAAGAGGAAAGAATAAGAAGAATGGAAATGGACTAAACCTGAAGATTAACGGTACCTTAGATAGCTTAAAGCTTCGATCTATACGTCAAACACCAAAATCACACAAAAGCTTACTTCCCAAGTGTTTATAAAATCTTTAGATTTGAAAGCTTTAACCCCAAAACCATAGTGTTTCTCTCTGGAACGAACTTAGCAGCTTGAAGGCTCTGAAATGTGCTTGAATGATGAAGAGAATGGTTGAGTGAAAGGTCCTATTTGTAGAGTTCAAGGAGTGAAACTAACTCCCATTTCAATGAATAAATAAATAAATAATAGTTGAATAAATTTGAATTATTTGTTCAACAGAAGCCCAGAACTCGGTCAAAAATGTTCAGGAACGAGTCAAAGTTATTGAGGGTTGTTTCTAGTTCAGGATTTTACGAAAATTCAAAAATGGCTATGATAACTCTTGAATAAAGAGTTATTTCATGTTCTTTTGAACTTATAATTGTGGAAAAATCGTGGGTGATGTTAGTTTATTTTTAGCTTTTGTTGCTAACTTTGGTGTTTTTATGATCTTAATTAAGTTTAATTATTTTTGTAGTTTTTAATAGCTAATGGGTTAAAGGTAGTAGTTTCATGGATAAATATTTGCATAAGGAATGAACTAGCATGTGAAGTTATTTTAATTGAATTTTTGATGGCTGAATTATCAGGTTTGCTCCAGCAAAACAGATTTTGCTGAAGCATTTTGATCAGGCAGTTTTTGGGCACATGGAACACGTGGAAAGTCAATGGGTGAGCTAGAATATTGGCTGAGGTGGCAAGGGTAGAAAGAATCAGTCAACATATGGGAGAAAAGGACAAAAGAGAAAAGAGGAACTTGCGTTTTTAGAGGAGGAATGGAAATATTAGACTTTTGGGGGGTTAGGAAACCTAGAATGGACTTAAGGAGGCATCAGCTGAAATAGGAAAGCAGCAGCCATTTTTGGAAGGAAAAACCAGCAAAGAAGAGAGAAAGAAACCCAGAAATCAGTAAGGAAGAAGGAGGACGAAAAAGAGAGCTTAAGCATCAATTGGATTTGTTCCTTCTTCCCTTTCTACACTTCATTTTTATATTTTCTGAGTTGATTTCTAAATCTGAATATTATGGGCTGTTTTGATTGTGGATTAATTCTTATTAACTCAGCCATGAACTAATTTTTAGGTGGCTTGAATTGTTGATGAGCCTTATGTTATAGTCTAGCAATTTCTTGCACTTTATTTTAGTAAAATCCCTCTTGTTCATTCAAGTGTGCTTATATTAATTTCTTGTTGTTGTTTGGCCAGAAATGGCAAGATATTTAATTATGTTTAATGCTGGAAAGATTAAATGTAATGGGAAGAACTTGGATAACACAAGTCATAATCTAGGTTAGGTTATGTTAGTAAGTAACATAGGGATGTGTTATTTGCCTTGTGTAACCTTTGAGAATTAAACTTTGAATTGCATTCTTAAATCTAATTTTGCATAGGAATATGTTTAATTAGGTAGAATAATTAATGTCATAAAATTTGGAAAAGTTTTATGAGTGTTTAAATGAATTCTTGTTAACTTGGGAGTGTTGCTAGAATATTGCTGTCCCAATCTATCCGCAATTTGTTCGGGATGATTAATATAGGGGAATTCAATAATTCAAGTCCATTTTGCAATTCATATATTTCTCTCAATTTTCTTGTTCAGTTCAGTTTTTAATTTCAGTATTTCCATCTTTTTAATATTTTGTTTAGCCTAAAAACAACTCATTTGATTTTTAGTACTTATAAGTTGTTTAGTAATTGTTTGCTTATTTTTCTATTTTGCAATCCCTGTGGAGATGATTTACTTATCATTATATTACTTATGTGATTACGTGCACTTGCGTATTTAAAATCAAATATTAAATTTATCACAACTAGTTTTTGGCGCCGTTGCTGGGGATTGGAATTAGAAATTTTTGTAATATCAATTACTAGCAATTTTTTTTCTTTGTTGAGCTGACTTTGTTTGCTTGCTCTTGTGTTTTCTCAGGTGATTTACTATATGAACGAGCAAGAAGACATTGAACTAGCTCCTATTGACCCTGAGATTTAAAGAACAATTAGAAGACGACTAAAGGAACAACGGGCTCAAAATCGCCTTAATATGGCTGAAGAGGTTCAAGGAGTTGAGGGTGCTAATAATGTCATTAACACAATTGCTATGGCTGATGATAGAGAGAGAGCCATAAGGGAGTATGCTGCCCCCATGTTTAATGAGCTCAATTCGGGCATTGTTAGGCCTGAAAGTCAAGCACCCCAATTCGAGTTAAAGCCTGTTATGTTCCAAATGTTGCAAATAGTGGGTCAATTTAGTGGGCTGCCTACTGAGGATCCTCATCTTCATCTTCATTCATTTTTGGAGGTGAGCGATTCTTTCAAGTTACAAGAAGTGAGTGACGAGGCCCTAAGGTTGAAATTATTCCCTTTCTCTTTGAGGGATTGAGCTAGAGCTTGGCTCAACACCTTACCTCCCGACTCGGTGACTACATGGAATGAGTTGGGTGAAAAATTCTTGATGAAGTACTTCCCTCCTACCAAAAATGCCAAGTTTCGCAATGAAATTATGTCATTTCAGCAGCTAGAAGATGAATCATTCTGTGAAGCTTGGGAGAGATTCAAGGAGTTATTGAGGAAATGCCCACACCATGGGATTCTGCATTGTATACAAATGGAAACTTTCTACAATGGGCTCAATTCTTCCACTCGTATGGTGTTAGATGCTTCAGCTAATGGGGCTATTCTCTCTAAGTCCTACAATGAAGCCTATGAGATTTTGGAGAGGATAGCTAGCAGCAATTATCAATGGTCCAATGTTAGAGCCTCAACAAGTCGAAAAGTGGCAGGTATACTTGAAGTAGATGCATTGACATCTTTGACCGCTCAAGTTTCTTCAATGACTAACCTTCTCAAGAACATGAGTTTGGGGGGAATGGTACAAGCAGCTGCTATGGGACAAGTTGCCGATTCATCTTGTGTTTATTGTGGAGATGGGCACGCATTTGAGAGTTTTCCTTCGAATCCCGCTTCGGTTTGTTATGTGGGGAATCAAAATGCCAACAGAAATAACCCATATTCGAACTCTTATAATCCAGGGTGGAGGCAGCATCCAAACTTCTCATTGGGGGGGGGGGGGGTCAAGGAGCTAGTTCAAGCGGAGCACCAATGCAAAACAAGCCTACATATCCACCGGGGTTTTCTCAACAACAACCAAGAGCTTAACCACCTCCTCCTCAAGTGTCTCAATCAAGTTCTTTGGAGAGTTTAATGAAAGAATATATAGCTAAGAATGATGTTGTGATTTAGATCCAAGCGACATCCTTAAGGAACTTAGAAATTCAAATGGGGCAGCTAGCTAATGAGCTAAGGAATAGACCACAAGGCACCTTGCCTAGTGATACTAAAAATCCAAGGAGAGATGGTAAAGAGCAATGCAAGGCGATCACTTTGAGGAATGGTAAAAATCTGGAGTTGAATAAGGATAATCCTAAGAGAAACAGCGAGCCCACTTCAATCCAAAGTAGTGTTGAAAAGGAAGATAAAGTTGTGAGTTCGAAAATATCAAATGTTGATCCTGAAGCAATTACTGCAGCGATTCCTCAGCAAAATGCAACAGAGAAGCCTATGAGGAAGCCACCTCCACTATTTCCTCAACGTTTTCAAAAGCAGCAACAAGATGGTCAATTCTGAAGATTGTTGGATGTTTTGAAGCAACTCCACATCACATACCTCTGGTGGAAGCTTTGGAACAAATGCCTAACTATGTGAAGTTCTTTAAGGGTATTTTGACAAAGAAGAGGAGGCTTGGTGAATTTGAAACGGTTGCTTTGGCTGAAGGTTGTAGTGCTATTTTGAATAATAAAATTCCTCCAAAGTTGAAGGATCCGAGCAGTTTCACAATTTCAATTTCTTTTGGGGGATGAGAAGTTGGTAAAGCTCTTTGTGATTTGAGAGCTAGTATTAATTTGATGCCCATGTCCATTTTAAAGAAGTTGGGAATTGGAGAAGCAATGCCAACTACACTCACCTTGCAATTAGCTGACCGTTCTATGGTGCATCCGGAGGGAAAGATTGAAGACGTCCTAGTACAAGTTGACAAGTTCCTTTTTCAGGCGGATTTCATTATTCTTGACTATGAGGAAGATAGGGATGTACCGATCATTTTGGGGAGACAATTTCTTGCCACCAGGAGGACATTAATAGATGTTGAAAAATGAGAGCTCACCATTCGAGCTCAAGACAAACAAGTCACATTCAAGGTTTTTAATTTTATACGCTCTCCTAATAAAGTTGAAGCTTGTTTGGCCATAAGTGTTTCTAACTTCAAGTTGATTGAAAATATGCATGGAAAGTATAACAATGGAGCCAAGAAAAATGTCCATTTTGAAGAAATTGAGAAAGGTGGGGAGCCATGTATAAGTAAGGAAGAAGAACCATCTCATCCTCCCAAGCTACCAAAGAAAAAGAAGAAGAAAAAGAAAAAGAAACATAGTAGAATGCCTCAATCACAAATGTTGGAAGTTGGGAATAGAGTGTTTTTATCGAACTCTCTAGTGAAATCAAAGTGCGATGGTGGGTTCTTAGTGAGCAAGGTGTTTCCCAATGGTATAGTGGAATTATATGATGAGCATTTGGGAAGAGTATTTAAGGTAACAAGGAAATGAGCAAAGTTTTGGGGAAGCGAGGTTGAGCAATACCAAACCTCGATTTCCTTGAAAGATCCTTAGAGAAAAAAAAAATGAAGTTTGGGTTGCTATGGTTTTTGGAGGATTCATTTGTAAAACAACTGAAAGAAAGAAAGAATAAAAATGCATTGAAAAAAAAAATTAATTAAAAAAAAAGAAAAAAAATATATATATATTAGTGTCTTTAGCTATTTTCATTTTAGTTTTGTTATATTAATTTCATTTTATTGTGATGTTTTAGAGTGGTTTTATGTGTGTTTTTGTGTTTCAGGTGTTAAGAGAGCAATAAGTTGGTGTTTTGGAAGTAACTTTGGGGGTCTGATGGTTTTGCGAAAGTTTTACTTCAGCAAATTGCGCGCAAATATTTCTGAAAAAAAGGGAGTTATGTCAAATATGGGTTGCTGAAGCAAAAACTTAGGCACAATGGTGGCAATCTGGGCAAGCAAAAGTTCTGGATCGTGGGTTCATTTGAAATATATATATTTATATATACAAAAAAAAAAAGAGAATTTTTTTATAATACTTTATTTAATACTATATTTATATATATTACTGCATATATATATAAAAAAACATATAATATATATATATATATTACTACATTTATATATACAAAAATATATATATATTTATACAATATCAATTATACGAAATATATATAGATATATATTCTATAACATATACGAAATATATATATGTATATATTATCAGTATAATATATATTATATAGAGCATATATGTATATGTATATCTATTATCCTAACCCATTTTTTTCCAATCCCCTCGACCTCTGCTCAGACCATTTTCATTCTTTCCATCACCCTCGGCGCCACCCAGACCGAGAGCCACAGCCACCACCCACCTCACAGCTCCACGAGACCGTGACCTCACCACCACCGTCATTTGATCCCTTCAGCCCTTGACCATCAAAGAGAAACCACCTCTCATCATCAACCTCACCCTCTGCCCAGACCCATTATCTTGTGGGGGACCCAAGCGCACCACCACCAAACCCTTTCAGCTACCCTTCATCCCTTCCCGCCCACGACCACCCAAAGGAGTGGGCAAGAACCGCCCTGCCTACCCTCGCATAACCCGAAGCCCCCAAGCACGCTCACACGTCGCCTAAACCACCTCGGTGCCCAGGCGCATCCAAGCCCAAGCAGAGCATACACTAATCCAAGCCCAAGCATTCCAGCGGAGCCGAGATTCACCCAAACCGAGTCTAGGCACAGTCATTCTCCGCCCACATTGTGAGGTACCCTGTGTTTTGTTTGGAAATTTAGCACAGATTTGCACACTCTATTCTCTGGAAATCTTCATGGCTTACTGCTTAAAATTATGTTGCCTGGGTACTGTGTAAGTGCACCTTTGGCATACATTCTATTGGAAGTTTGGAGGATTGTTATTTTGCTCTATTCAGGTTCTATGTTGGTGTTTATTGGATGCATTGAGCAAGTTTTGTTGTTGTGGTATCCTTGTGTTTAGTGCAAATCTATCCTGAAGTTGTTGTACTGTTCTGATAATATGGTGGCAAATGGGGGGTCATCTGTTATTGTGAGCCATATTGTCAGGTGTTCATTGATAAGCAGGATATTTGTTGTTTCGGGTGCTCATTTTGCTGTGTTGCTGCCTTGTGATTTAGCTGCTCCTTTTTTGCCAATATGACCACTAAAACACGAGCCCAAACAGAAATTTAAACCACCCTCTCTCCCACAACTAGCCAAAAAGAAATCTGCCCCAAGTTTTATACTACCACCAACCAAACCGAAAGTTATTGCCCCAATCACTGCCCCACTACCTTTGCCTTCCCTAGTCACTGTAAATGACCCTACTCCTTCCATCACCAAGCCAACAACTAAGACAACACCCACCGTACAAAAATCCAAAAGGCCAGCCAAAATAGCATCAGCCGCACCTCACCTTCCGTGAGCTCCACCCTTCTGCAAGAAACTCAATCCCGTCATGCCCAAAAATCCCCGAGAGAATCTAGCTCAAAAAGTTAGAATCTCAGGAGCTCCATGCGCATCATCGAGAAATCTCCATCTGCAACTAGTTGTGCCTCACCCAAGCACCGAGTGACCCAGCTGCGCATCCCTTGAGCAGAGCCTGCATATTCGTTGAATGAGCATTTCTGAACTCTACTCCCCAATTTGATTTTGTTTATGTCTGTTTCTTTGTATTCTCTGTTTTAGGTGTAGTTCTTACTTATTGACAATTTGTTTGTGTTATGTTATACTTTGATCTCAAGTGTTGATAATGACTTTTTTGTTTTGTGTACTAGGTGCTCTGTGTTGTACTTAGTTATGTTTCTTTGGTGATTTTTGTGTAGTGAGCACCAAAGCTTGAGTCATTTGCCTTGTGTCTTGTTGCTAGTAAGGTACTTTGTTAGTATAGTTATTGGTGTTCTGTTTTTAGTTTGTATTTGTCTTGTTGTGTTGTCGTTCTTTTGAGGATATTCTTTGCTTTTGTTAGTGTTTAACTAGGGGGCTCAATGACGACTTTGCAACACTTTAAAAACACTTTTAAGCTGAATGATTTTCTTTCTTAACTTTTAAACTAAATTCTTTGGGTGTGAATGTTGCTAGCCAATGATTGATGAGAGTATTTTTCTTTTTAGTATGTGAATAGCTTGATTAAACCATTTTAAGACCCTATAAAGAGCTAGCTTCTTGTGAGAGCTTAAGTTTCTAGAATTACTTAGTGATTCTCCTTGAAGTGAAATCCTAGACAACACCACACCGATGAAATGACTTAGGCCATTTTTGGACCGTTTGAGCTTTTGAAGCCTACCTTGTATGCATTTTTATCCCTAGTCACCCCTTTGGGCTTAAGTGTCACTTTTCTTTCTTAGTCACTCATTAGCCTAGCCTTACATATATATAATCCCCACTTTTCACCACACCCTTTTAGCAACTTGATCTTTATAGGATTTATTTGTTGGGCATTTTGGGGGGTTGAGAGGAATTGATTGTGAGAGAGAAAATTGAGTGAACGTTTTCCTTTTCTTCTTTTGCTTGTTTTCACCATTGGGGACAATGTTGATTTTAAGTTTGGGGGGGGGGGGGGGGAGAGTGTGTTCTCAATTTTCTTGTTCTCTTGCCATCTAGTTGTTTAGTTTTATTCTAAAAAAAAGAAAAAAAAAAATAAAGAGTGCATTCCCTTGCATCAAATCATCTAAAAAAATCATAAAAGAAAAAAAAAAAAAAAGCAAAAAGTGTGTATGTTTGTAAATAAGTTTGGGGGTGTAAGTCTTCAAATAAAAGAAAAAGTTGTTTTAGTTTTTGTCCTTGTCTTTGTATGTTAGTAATAAAGGCTAGTGGCAAGATTTATATTGTGCTGTGGGGTTTTCTTTTTGGGAAATTAATGTGTGCATTTATGTAATTAGGTCCTAGAAAGATTGAGGTGCTTAGGGTGATTTGAGCCAAAATTTATCTCTCTTATCCTACCTTCACCCGAGCATATCATTACAAGCTTGATAAAGTCCTATTGATCTTTGGTGTGGTGTTTGTCTACATTAGTGGAGATGTAATCACTAAGTAACTTATGGAGACATTATTTAAGCTTGAGGACCAAAGTCTAGATTAATTTTTGGTGATTGAAATTGTTTAGGAAAAGCTATGCATGCACTAAAGGGTGAAACACTTGATTCATAATTTGGCAGCAACATTAATGCTTGAAGAATTTGGTTTAAAACTTGTGAAAGATTGAAATTCAGCTTCTCTTATTCAAAATAAAATTTCCCGAGAGCCTTCCCCTTTTCACCATTGCCATAGCAAAGTTTATCCACTGTTCTCGTGATTTGTCTTTGTTGTTTCCTTGTCTTTTGTTGCTTAGTTTGTGCCTTTTGTGTCTTTTGTTAGTTGTATTTTGTTTTTAGAGTCATCACTCGAGGAAGAGTAATGTCATAAGTTTTGGGGTGTGATAACTCTTGAATAAAGAGTTATTTCATGTGCTTTTGAACTTATAATTGTGGAAAAATCGTGGGTCTTGTTAGTTTATTTTTAGCTTTTGTAGCTAACTTTGGTGTTTTTATAATCTTAATTAAGTTTAATTATTTTTGTAGTTTTTAATAGCTAATGGGTTAAAGGTAGTAGTTTCATGGATAAATATTTGCACAAGGAATGAACTAGCATGTGAAACTATTTTAATTGAATTTTTGATGGCTGAATTATCAAGTTTGCTGCAGCAAAACAGATTTTGCTGAAGCATTTTTATCAGGCAGTTTTTGGGCACATGGAACATGTGGCAAGTCAATGGGTGAGCTGGAATATTGGTTGAGGTGGCAAGGGCAGAAAGAATCAGTCAACATATGGGAGAAAATGACAAAAGAGAAAAGAGGAACTCACGTTTTTAGAGGAGGAAAGGCAATATTGGACTTTTTGGGGGGCTAAAGGAGGAAACCTAGAATGGACTTAAGGAGGCATCAGCCGAAATAGGAAAGCAGCAGCCATTTTTTGAAGGAAAAACCAGCAAAGAAGAGAGAAAGAAACCCAGAAATCAGCAAGGAAGAAGGAGGACGAAAAAGAGAGCTTAAGCATCAATTGGATTTGTTCCTTCTTCCCTTTCAAAACTTCATTTTTATATTTTCTGAGTTGATTTCTAAATCTGAATATTATGGGCTATTTTGATTGTGGATTAATTCTTATTAACTCAGTCATGAACTAATTTTTAGGTGGCTTGAATTGTTGATGAACCCTATGTTATAGTCTAGCAATTTCTTGCACTTTATTTTAGTAAAATCCCTCTTGTTCATTCAAGTGTGCTTATATTAATTTCTTGTTGTTGTTTGGCCAGCAATGACAAGATATTTAATTATGTTTAATGCTGGAAAGATTAAATGTAATGGGATGAACTTGGATGACACAAGTCATAATCTAGGTTAGGTTATGTTAGTAAGTAACATAGGGATGTGTTATTTGCCTTGTGTAACTTTTGAAAATTAAACTTTGAATTGCATTCTTTAATCTAATTTTGCATAGGAATATGTTTAATTAGGTAGAAGAATTAATGTCATAAAATTTGGGAAAGTTTTATGAGTGTTTAAATGAATTCTTGTTAACCTGAGAGTTTTGCTAGAATATTGCTGTCGCAATCTGTCCGCAATTTGTTCGGGATGATTAATATAGGGGAATTCAATAATTCAAGTCCATTTTGCAATCCATATATTTCTCTCAATTTTCTTGTTCAATTCAGTTTTTAATTTCAGTATTTCCATCTTTTTAATATTTTGTTTAGCCTAAAAACAACCCATTTGATTTTTAGTACTTATAAGTTGTTTAGTAATTGTTTGCTTATTTTTATATTTTGCAATCCCTGTGGAGACGCTTTACTTATCATTATATTACTTGTGTGATTACGTGCACTTGCGTATTTAAAATCAAATATTAAATTTATCACAACAAGTTTTGCTGGAGCCGATATATCGCCTACCCTAGGCGATACATCGCCCCTACCTATACCCCGAGCTTCTGTGGTTTCATTCGTGCGAAGTCGACGTGTTTTCCATATCAATTATATGTGATATATTGGGCCCTATAGTTGTGATATATCGGCATGCGCTGATATTTTAAACATGTTTTTGCACACTTTCAGCACACTTGAAGTTTGTTTAAACCACTTTGATTGAGTAAAATGTAATCCTAACAGCTGCTGGAAGGTTATAGAGCTTCTAGATCTATCTTTTATTAATTTATTCATCTAAAATGCTTAAATCATTTATAAACATACATTTGACAAGTGTCACGTTCTTAATTATTATATCTAAACCTTAGGTTATAATAAATAATATTTCTAGGACCAACTATATTAATCAAACCTTATGTTAAAATTAATATTTCTAAACTATAGGCTAAATTTATAAAATTTCATAACTAGCTCTACGAGTTTTCAACTAAATCCCAGTTTGAACCAATAACCACGAAAACTAAAATACTACTACTACTATATAGCTAAGTAAAATTTCAGGATGCTACAATTATTGTTAATAATATTAAGTAAATATAAGAAAATTCTCAAGTTCATCTATGTGATCTCAATCTCATATTGGTATGAGAGGATCGAGATTAAGACAATGGACTTAAAAAGTTCCCAGTAAAATAAAGTTGTGGAATCTTTAGATTAATTACTGCTAGTACGGTCCACTAGTATTATGAATACATGTGACCTATATCCGAGTTACTAGTTTAGTAGGACACTTTAGTGGAGATACTTTGCATACTGAGAGTATGTAGAACTGGACCAGATGTGATTTAATAATACTTGTTTGAATACTGTTTCGTAGTATTATAAAATACATCAGCTGATGATCATATACAGACTGATCTCAATTATGAAGTTATTGTGAACTCTTATATATGTGATTTGATCCTTTGATTCATGCGTTACGATTTGTCAGAATGATCAGGCTAAGAACTATTGTTTTGGGGACTCAATGATGTATATGGCTGGGGACATAGCTTGAAAGATATAGAATCTATACCTTCTTATAGATTGAATGATGGTTCCCTATTGGGTTGGCTTTTGGAACTGAAAATGTTATTGACGTCAAATTCATAATCAGATTATGAATTAACCTTCACTAGTTTAGTCAGTGGTACACTAGGAATCAATATATAATTAAAAGGGTAAAACCGTAATTTTATTCCCACTTAATTATGAATCATCAATAGAGGATTAATTTGTATGTAATGATTATATCAATGGACAATTTATGGTTACAATAAAGTACTCAGTAAATATATGTCTTTAATTCTCAAGAATGCAGTCTCATATTTATAGTGGAGTAACCATGAGATTAATAAATATGATTATTAAATAAAAAAGTTTTGATTTATAATCTTTTATTTATTGGAGCTTGAAATTATTGGTCCATAGGTCCCCGGGGCAGCTCTATCAACATTCTTCAAGGTAAGAGTTGATACAAAGGTCAAACTGTGAATGGGCTATTTGAGAGAATATTTATTCTTCGGGATAAATATGCAATTATGTGTTAATTGAAGTTGCATAATTTATTATTGCATTATTGCAGTTTTCGAAATTGTGTAGAAATAAAAGAAGTTTATTTTAATCAATTATTTTATTTAAGTGTGAAAGGATAAATATGGATAGTCAAAATTGGTTTTGAATATTATAATTATTTAATTAATAATATGATAATGGAAATTCAAATTTTGAATTTTGAATTTTGAAATTTAAGTTGTTATCTTTTCATTAAAAAGATGATACATTATTTGAATTTCTAATTATTAATTAAATAAAAAATGCATGAAAAATCAAATCCCCTAATTTCAGGGAAGTGCTACACGCATAGGGCTTCCTGGACTGCCCTATGTGTGTACCACTATTGATGGTGATCAGTTATTGATTTTTTATTTTATTTAATTAATTAATAAAACATTTTGGAAATGGTTTTTAATATGGAATGTAAGACTTTGTCTTTAATTGTCATTTATTTATTATTATTAAGATGATCAATTTTATTATTATTATTATTATTATTATAATAATAATAATAATAATAATAATACATATATATTCTACATGATAGAAAATAAGAATATAACAGTTTTACAAGAGAAATCAGAAAAGCTAATCATCTTTTTCTCACAAAAGATAAATCTTTCTCTCTAGCCTATAATCAAGAGTCTCCTGTGTTGAGAATACTTTTGATTCACAAATATTGATTCTTGTTCTCTATGTGCCCACCCACATCTTGAGTTGTAGAGAATGTCTTGGAAGATCTAGGTGTGAATACTTTAGCGTGGATAGGAAGATCGAAATATATACGAAAAGATTCACAGATTCTTGATAGGCTACAAGAGGTAAATCATTTCATATTATTTTACATATACATATTTTTTTTATTAACATATTTCATATTAAAGGATCCTCATATAAAGTTGTTTATACGAAATTTTTTTGTTGTATACGATACTACCATTACCACAATTTCCGCTACGTGCTAGGAACTATTCCTAACAATAATATCATGTAAATTATTAATACTATATACATATATAACAAATGAATTAAGTGATGAATTATTGTATACCTGATAAGTCATAATTAAATGCTTGGGCCAAGGAAGGAATGTATATCGGTTGTATCACGAACATATCGTACTTCACCAACTAAAATCAGGATTTTCGGCATACCCTTGTATAAAAAATGTGACCAAAATTCACGCGATCGAATTATCCAATTGAACTATATGAATTGTGACAGGGCCCTCTAAATCATTGATGGCACCCTCAGCCACTACGTTGTGAATATTATCTGAACATAGTTTTACAACATTGTTATGATGTGGAAGAAACTGATACATAATAGGTTGAAATTGTACTTCAATATTCTCTTCATTATTGTATTCTACTTCAGCGTCCTCATTTCCCTCTGCATTGTAGAATTGTTCTTCATTCTCATTCTCCTCTGATTGTCTAGTTGTTTCCTTCTTCAGCTCTTCAATTTCTTTTGTGAGTCTAGCAATCTCGTTTTCTTCCTGAGAAACAACAGCTGGCACTTTCCTTTTTTTTTTCTTCCAAATAATGCAGACATTTTTGCACTAAACCTACAAAATAATCAACCAAGTTAATTATTTCAGTTAAGTAAATACAAAGCTATTATAAATTAAGAAGTATTATTCCCAGCAGCTCGAACACGACCTGAGTGCCCAGGTGTCCCTAACACTTGAGTCAAGATGTCATCTTGACCCTTAGCTACAATTTCACCATGACAAACTTTTTATTTAAATTCCTCATATTCAACATACCATTATTCAATAAAATTAATAATTTATACAAATTGAAGTTAGTTTAATCATTGTTACATTACTTTAGATCACTTACTATCTTTTCTTAAGGCTATATGTCCATTTCTGTGACAAGAGCCTTTTTTTTCATGAGCTCTTAGCCAAGCCTCATGGTGTTCTACATTTTGCACACCTCGCTCTTTTTTCTACAACATACAAGATGATTGAAGTTATTTTATGATACTCAATGTAACGTCCTGCGTTTTTGGAGTACCTTTAACCGACTCGGGTCGAAATTTTTCCCCGAGTTAAGAATATTATTTTAAACAATATTTTATTTGTTTGAAAATTATTCCATGAGTTATTGCTAGCCAAATTATGAATTTTGTGATTTAAAAGTCAAGATAAGACTTTCGGTCTTAGACCGACACGAAAACCCTAATCGGGTAAAAATCTCATAAAATAAAATGTAACACTATGGAAAATATATTTTGGGCATAAAATACATTCATAAAAATTAAAGTTTGGTAAAAAATAATAAACCTAAGGGAAAATGGAAATTTTAGGGCATTTTGTGTTAAATGCATAATTTTACCGAAATGGAGAATTTTATTCCATGAATGGACCTTAGGTTAAATTTTATTGTGTGATTAATTAAATTATATGTGAGAGACATTTAATTTAATTATTATGTGTTAAGTTTTGTGCTTTAAACTTAATAAGAGTGAAAAAGGTTATAGGAAGTCAAATTAGATTTTTCTTCTTGGGAAATATTTATTAACCTTTATATAAAAAAAAAAAAATGATCACATATATAATATATGTGGTGGCTGGCCATGTGAAGGATTTAATGGGTTTGACCAAATGTTTTTTTTAGTTTAATCTCAATTTAAATATAAGGGTTAAGGCATCAAGTGGATGGTTAAAAAAAAACACTCACGTATTTAGATATTTTCTTAAGTTGATATGCTCTTCTAACCTTCCCCAACCGACCCCACCCTCTCTCACTTTCACTATCATCTTTTTGAAAACTCTCTCAATTTTTCTCTCCATCTTCCACCTCAAGAACACTAAGGAGGCTTGGAAGAATTTAAGCTTTGGTCTAGGAAGGGTTTTCCCTAAGGTAAAGTTTCAATAAACTAGACTTTTGTAAAGTTTTAACCATAGATTTTCAAATAGCTAATTATCTTTGTTGTTGGGGGGAGTTGGTTAAGATTTTGAAAGCTTTTTGAAGGAGGCAAAGCTATTAGGAAGATCCAAACCTTAAGCAAGAACAACAAAGAGGTAAAAAGTTTACTTTTATGATTGTTATTGTATGGTTTTTATTTTTAAGCATTATTTTGTATATTTAATGCTTAAAGTTTCTTATTGGTTATGTAGTAAGGTTATGGTAGTTGTTTTAGAATTTTTATGATGCTTGAGTGTGGATTTTTGAAAATAGGGACCAAAACCCCCAAGGGTTTTGTTAGAAACCTTAAAACAAAATACATGTTTTGAGCTGTGACTTCCAAGGGGTCAACCATCCACTGTATATTGATTGTGTAAAATTTAATTATACAGTGATGTTTTTGAGATTGAGTACATAAAATTGAGCCTTTGAAACACTCAAAAATGTTTAAAAATGAGTGAGTTATGCTATTTCAAAGTTTAGGTAAAAAACTGTTTTTTCATATTCTTAATTTCGGGACCAAGTTTGGACAGCCACTGTATAGGGCAAATGAACCCAGCTTTTTCTAAAATTTGGTGGACATATTATTGGCATAACCTAGTATTCCACTATAAAATTTGGTAAGAAAATACTGAACAGTTTGAAATTTATTAAGTGTCAAAGTTTGGAAAAAAAAATAATGACTTGAAAATAAGGTCATTTTTACCTCATTGTTGGAAAATAATTTCACCAATAAAAAATGCTCATTTTGACCTAAGATTTTACAAAGACCTAAAAGGCATACCAAAAATAGAATTAGAAAATTTTTGTAACAATTGGGTAAGTAAATTTCATGTTATGAACTAACAAAGTATGTATTTAAAATGTGAAAATAAGGTTTTCACACTTAGTGCAAAAATAAGATTTTGGAACTTAAGGTAAAAAGTAAAATTTTGCTTATTGCAAGATAAAAACTTAACAAGTCTTGAAAACATATTTTGACCTAAAATACCACTTTGAGTTTAGTGGGAATTATTTTTAGTAAATAATTTTTATTCTTTAAAAAAATAAAAGAATTTATTTATTAATAAGTTAATGAATTAAAAGAGGGTTTAAAACCCTATATTTTGAGAAAATAATTGAGTGAATTATTTTTCTAGTAAGTAAACTTGATTAATTGACTTCAGAAAGATTAACTAGTCAAGATGGGAAGTTTTTAACGGTTTTCCTAATTAAGACAAATTAGGCAATTTTCTTAAAATGGTTTTTAGATATGAAAACCTAAAGAAAAATTAAAGGAAAATTAAGAGTTTATTTTCTTTAAAAATAATTAAGGAATTTAAAACCAAATAAGGATCATTAATTCTTACAAATGATTTGATTAAACTGACCAAACTGCCCAAAATAATAATAATAAATTATGAGTGTCATAATTAATCCGAGTATATTGTATGGATAACTACAGTATTGGCTAGCGTAACTAGACTGGACGTTGGAGGGTGAAAACCTGCTGAGTGCTAAGGACTCCAAGTAAGTCAACTTATAGTGTGTATCTGCAACATGAAACAACTATTGTATTGTATGTTAGTATAGGGACACATGCACATACATACACTGTCGTAGAAAGTTGCTTAGAGACGTTAGTCTAGTGAGTGCTAATTTAGAAAATATGATCGATAGATATTCGTCATATCCTAGACGCCTGACTCCATCACATTGCTTGATTTTTTTATGTCCGGTTCATTACCGCGACGAGTGGCCAAGAAGTGAGGATTGCTGGTTAAACCTAGGGGTGCCAAAATGAATGGGACCTAGGGGCCCTGATCATGCTTACTTAATCAGTGAACGATTAGAACCTGAGCAAGTGCTCTGATAAGTTTTTCCCGGATAGCAGCTGTGAATATTGGCCATTCAATGAGAGTGGCTAGAGATTCTAAGGGTTGCCAAGTTTGAGTGAGGTTGAACACCCTAGGGGAAACTGCTCACCAGCACCACTGATTAAGATAGAAGTCTCTGTAAAATCGTGTAAATTCGATTACACTCTTGGATAAGTAGCGATGTCCTAGATAACACGATAGTTACCCTTGATGGGGATATTTATTGGCTAGATCTTAGTGTTGAGACTCGATTCTCTCTTACAGATTAGCATTTATGCTAGAGGGCGTGTTACGCCCGAATTGTTGGAAATTTTCGAGTGTTGGTCTCGATTTATATTGTGATATATATATATCTGCTTACTTTGGGATTTTTTGAGTGCAGGGATTTATTTGTTGATAAGATATAGTTTTGAAATATATATATATATCTACTTGCTCTGGGATTTTCTGAGTGCAGGAATTTATCTTGTTATATGAAATAATTTTTCATTGGTTATCAGGCATGACCATAAGTTTGCCAAGATGCTTTGTGTTCTTGAAATTGATTGTGTAGGGTCCGGATGGATCCGGAACCCTAATTCTCTGCATGCTTTTGTTTTAAAGTTGAACTTACTAAGCGTTTTCGCTTACCTAGTTGTTTCCTGTTATAGGTAAGAACAAGGGCAAGACAGAGTAGTGAGCGCTGGAGTCTACCTTGCAAATGTACATGTGGACCGACCTTTTGGGAAGCCGTTTTATTTTTGGAAATGTTGTGTAATTTTCCTAAACTAGGCTCACTCTACTCTTTATAAAATATGTTGTAATTAAATGTTAAGTATGGCCATACGACTTTTTAAAAAGTTTTTTTATACGGGTTTTTGAGACATTTTGTCAAATGAAAACATTTATATTTCTGCATTATCGAGTCTTGAAAATCCGGGTCGTTACACTCAATATATGGTAAACCACTAATGTTAATTACTTACCAAATCCTCTATAATAATCACCATGCCTCTGGGAGATGTGCAATGCCTCGACGTATTTTGTAGAGCTTGTTATATTTGTGCTTTCCTGAATTCGTACAAAAAAATATTTAAATTTATGTTACTAAACGCTTCCTCGTATTTCGAAACTAAGTTTGTACAGAAAATAGTACCTTCAACTCTGGAGATAGACGATGTTGGACAAACTGTAGCCAGTCATCGTGGTTGATTTCGGGATATGCTGATGGGACATGTGAGAGTTGTTCCATCATGTTCGTATTTTCCAAAGGGTAGATGTATTTGGTAAATATATGTCTTAAAATCCTTCATCATTCTTCCAACAATTTTCAGGCACTCTTTCTTCCATGACTTTGGAACGTTGTAACCACCCTTAACATATAAAGAAAAATAATCAATTAAATTTAAACATTAAATTCAAATGAACACTAAAGTATTAATCAACCCATAGATTAATTTACATATATGGCAGTCCAAATACTATCTTTCAAATGTTGTGGGACACACCTCCAATCAACATAATTCAGAGAGATTGAATTTCTACATCTAACTCCAAGGTATGAAATCATTTATGAATATGCATCTCCAAAAGGTTCTCTCCTATCATTGTACTCAAGATCTACCCTGATTCCTTTATCTTTTCGTTGATTTACATGGCCCATCTTTGAAGGACCTTGATTATTTGGCATATTCTCATCTCCTGGATCTGTCATCAACAAATAAACATCAATTTAACAATTATTAGTACCCATTTATACATTACTAAAAACATACACATAATTAGGACATAAATAAACACATATTACTCATTAAACACATTTTCTTTTCTTTTTGGTTGATTGACAATCAACCCATATTCCTTCTTCAATGTCGTTTCCAATGAATTCATCATCATCTTATTCTGAACAATCATGAATTTCCTAAACTTGTTCATGTATCTATAACGTCCTGGATAGCCAAGACTGTTACATTGTGTGTTTATAAAGGTGGAAGACTTGCTAATCAAGTCATTTAGTTAGAAACGTGTTACTGAAACTATAATTGAACTATGGTTAAAAGATTTTGGTTACAAAAGTTACATTTCATATAATTTAACATTTTGTACACGGGATCCCAAAAGAAATAGAGTTTAAAAGACAGTTTACAAAAATTCCAGGTTATACACATGTACTGGCCACTCTAAGGGCAAAACAAACATTTAGGCTTCTCCCATCCTTTATCACTCCTCGGCCGTGGTGGCCGATCATCTGACTATGTACATTCAGCCTCTGAAGCTCTCCAACCCAAGACTGGTCCACCTTGCTCTTGCCTTTACCTGCACCACGAAGCACCCGTGAGTCGAGGCCCAGCAAGAAATCATAATACAGTGTATAAACAATAAACAACAATTAGATATACAACAAGTCATGCAGCTCACATAAACAGTGGCATCAATCTTCAAACCAATGATCAGTTATTCAGATAACAAACTCATCACATTCATTAATTAAACAACATTAAACATATCACGCCAAAATACAGGGTTGGCACCCTTAGGCCGCACCCTCTGATTATTCCACTGACTCCGACTCGCTTAGGCCGAGCTCAATGATTATATATTTAACCTCAGCTACCAGTGGCCGACCACGTCCTGTGCGCAAATATTGATTCTGGCATGCTTAGGTCATTTATCACATGTCCCATGGAATAATATCATTTCATGACATCTTATATGAATATAGGGAGCTCTTAGTCCCAACACAAACACATAACCGAGTGAAGTTTCTTACCTTTAGATTCCGATAGCTTGATTAGTGAAACCGACCCTCAAGCACGATCCCGTCTGATCCCTAGCGTACACCTAGTCACAGCCATAAGTTGAAACCATCACTAAACTTCAATTCCATAACCTAACATTGGGACCAATCCCGAGCCCTCGGGAAGCCCTAATTCCACCAAACGGGGTGGTGGAATCAAACCCCGAGCCCCCGGGCAAAAACCCTAAGAAATTACCCAAAAACCCACTTCTAGAAACAGGGTACCGCAACAACGCCACAAGGTGGGTGCTACAGCGCTACAAGCAGAGGCAAAAGCCCCCAGAAACTCAAGCCTAGCGTTGTAGCGCCCTAAGGCTAGCGCTACAGTGCTACAAGCAGAACCCTCAGCACTCTGGTTTTCTCCTTTGAATTTCGTGGAGCCAAAACTCCCTAGTACCCTTCCAAACCTCAACTACACTTCAAAACAAGCCTGCCAATCACTACATCTCATCCCACATGACCGAACAACCTTAAATTCAGCCACATGTACCATCAAACAAAGAAAAACTAGAATTGAACTCAAGACTCAAGAACTCAACCAGAAACTCAGAACTTCAAAGCCATAAATTGTTACCTTCAATGGGGAAATTCGACCCTAGGTTATCCACCAAGCCTCTCCAGCCTTCAACTCCTCAATTCCCAAAGCTTAATTCCCTTAACTTCCATCAAAACCAAGTTTCAGAAATCAATTCTAACACAGTTAAAAAAAAAACTCATCAAAACCTTGAAACCTTACCTCAATTAAGCTTAATTCCAGTAGAACCTCCTAGCTTCACCAAGGACCCAAGTGCTAAGCCTTAGCCTAAGCCTCCTCAAGAAACGGTGCAAGGAGAGGGAACCGAGTAAGAGAGAAAGGGGTTAGCTTATATGTTCTGTTTTTCTTCTTTCTTTCCTTTTGTCTCTTTCCTTTAACTTCTGATTTATTCTACAGCTTCCACTATCTCTAAAAAGGAAAATTAACACTTATCTCTTTTAAAACCAAATGACCATTTTGCCCTCCCACTTAAATCCTAAGCCTTTAATCCTTTCAAGGGCATTTTGGTCATTTGCTCCAAATTCCCGCTAATTCCTCGAGTGTCTCTAATAATTACCGCTTAAACCCCGACACCTAACTAATCACCAATTATTTTCCTCAATATCAAATAGTCTCCAATATATTTCCCAGATTCCCAGAAATACCCCCGGGCTCCCCCGAGCCGGGTATAAATCTCCGCTGTGACTTTTCTGCTAAACCGCTCACTAGGATCGCCTCCAGTCACAAGCTACAAATATATCCACATAATAATGTGGTCTCAACAATTTATCACAAATATTTACATTTATGCCCTCAATCGGCCAAAATTACGATTATGTCATTATAACCTAATCAGGGCCTACATGCATACTAATACTCATAATCATGCATCTCATATATCCAAATAATCATATAAACATGCTTATCACATAATCATGCCTTTAATCATTTAAATCACACATAATCCAGTTATGCCCTCCCGGCACACTAATCAAGGCCCTTAAGCCTTATTAGTAATTTTGGGTCGTTACAATATCAATTGTCCAACAATGAAACAATCGTGACATAAATCATCATTTTCCTCATCGTCTTCATTCTCTAAAAAAATCCTCTCTGGGACTATTAAAACAACAGACCATTTAGCATCAATTGGATCAATTATATCAAACACATGTTTTGCTTTGGTAACCATGATGAAAGGATCGTTCTTGCTTTCTTTTTTACTTAAATCAACCAAAGTGAATCCAAGCTCTTATATTCTAATTCTAACTTTTTTGTCTACCCAGGAACATTTAAGAAGGGGAATTTGGAACAATGAATAATAAGGTTCTAATATTTCTTCAACAACCCGATAATTTGTCATAGTACCTGAAATTGGATTACTTTCTTTTGCACTTGCAAAATGCATTGCTTCTGGGACTATACTTACTCCACTATTTTGAACCATTCAAGCATCATATCTTGAATTTGTATGAAATCGTTTTCCCCCGACAATATAAGCATGATGCTTTATTACTTCAATGCTTGCTCCAAGAGATATGTGATTCAACGCATCTGATACTCCGTGATTTTGTTCTCCCAACTCTGTTAGAATGGTATTCCTCAACCACCTAATAAATGTTTTGCGATGTTCTTCTATAACCAATTTCTGTTTTTTTTTAACCTTGTTGGAAACCATTGATTGTAATAACTCCATGTGCTCACTACAAATATACATTAATGGTTTAAAATTTAAGCAATAAATAAATGAGATTGTAATAAATTAGTGTTAAAATTGATTGAAATATATGACTTACATTATATATGATTGAACCTCTGGATTGTTGTCCAGTGCAACTAATTGAGCTTAATCTAATTCTATCTTACATACAGTCACCATTGTTCCTCTCCCCCATAATCATTTATTAATCTCTGAGTTATTTCGCTGTTTGCTTATTCTGATTGCCTTGACTTCAACCATGTACTCTGAACAAAATTTGATTGCCTCTTCTGATATATAACACTCAACCATACTAGCTTCTGTACGATGGTGATTACGCACATAACTTTTCAACACCTTCATATATTCATTTCAGATGGATACATCCATTATAACGCCCTACTGCCTTAGAGTCATTGCTAAGTGAGTTTAAAACATGCATTTAACTCGCTAATCGAGGTTTTAAGTCAAAAGTGTAATTAAATCATAAACAGAGTTATAAACTTTGGAAATAATTCCATTTACTGTAAATCATAAAGTGTTTGACATTCGGGATCCCAAAATATTATTTAGAAATATTTACAACATATAAGTACAAACAAAGTCGACTAGACGACAAAATCTAGGTTTTAGTACAACCATCTCCAAAAATCCACTGGCTATGGTAGCCAGGCAGGCCAAACATGTACGCGCCGCTTCACGCTCTCTGTACTCATGGTTGGTCGACTTTCCCCTTGCCCTTACCTGCACCACAGAGCACCCGTGAGTCGAAGCCCAACAAGAAAACCCTCACAAGCATAACACATATGCATAACAAACACTTAGCATATAAACAGGCCATCAATAGGCAAAGCACATACGGCCATGCCGTCCCAGGCGCTATACCAAGCCCTGGGTTCGCGATCCACACTGTGAGGATATCCCAGGTATCCTTTAGGGTCTCGCCCTGGCAACTCGCACTCCACGTGCTCAACGCTGCTCCCGGCCCCTTGCCGCACTAGGCCTTGCACTCCATGTGCCTAACGTCGTTCCTGGCCCCTTGCCGTTCCCGGCTCTCACCGAACATTTACACAATTGCATTCATAGCATAATAAAACATATACTGAACATGAACAAATTCAAACAAAGGGCTACACCTTGCAATACAACATATTAGGCTCTGCCCTGCATACAAGCTCTATGGGAACAGTAGTTTTCTTACCTGCGTCCCGAGCTTTCCAAGCACCGATGCCTAGAGCACAATTCCCTAGTCCGAGCCTCGCCGAAGCCCTAGTCACAACACATTAACAATGTCCGCCTATCAAACTCTAATCCAATAAATAGTTTCAAACCATAATTGTAATCTCCGGGACATAGATTTCTTTCAATCCGGGTGATAAAATCCATCTCGAGCCTTAACTAGTGAATTCCCGAGCCTAAATCCTCTTAAAAACCCAAAAATATCTTAAGCGTCGCAGCCCTAGGGTCCCATGCCGCGGCCCCCAGCTCAACCTGAGGCCTAGCCCCAAACTTGCCCACACGCGCCGCGGCCCTTGCTGAAGGGCGCCGCGGCACACCTCCAATTTCCTGACGCCCCAAGTTCAAAGGGGTTGCGGCTCAGCAAGAACAGAGCCGCAGCCCTACCCCTTGAACCCAGAAAAACTCAACATTTCCACCCCAAAAACCAATCCAATTTCCCCCAAAATCAAGCCAACAATCCAGATTAACTATCACAAAGATTCTAACACAATCTCAGCATCAAAACCTAAGAAAGACTAGCCCCAAAACTCCGCCAAGAAATCAAGAACAAATCCAAACTTAGCTAACATGCAAACTCTAATATCCAACCTTAAAACCAGCTGCAAATTGACCCACTTCAACATATTAGGAGCTTACCTTGATGAGCTATGTTTCTGTGTAGATTCTCTAAGTTCCAAGCTTTAATTCCTCAAGACCATCAGCCCAATTCCTTAGCTTCAAATCCTTAGTTTTGGCTGGCTTTCTCCAAGATGTTACTAAGCCTTCAAGAGTGTAGGAAAACAGAGTACATGAAGAGGGAATGGGTCGGTTTAGAGAAAGTCTAGGGGTTTCCTTTATTTTGTTTTATTTAACTTAAGCTTTAAGGTTACCTCAAGGCTCGGGGTACCAAAAACGTCCCCTAGGGCAAAATGATAAATTTCCCCATTATTCCCTCCTAAACATTCTAACCTCAAATATATCTCCAGATATTTATTTCCATAACCCCATAACACCTAATACCCCAAAATACCCCTCGACTCGCCTTGAGTCGGATTCTCAACCCCATTGTGACTTTCTGGCTAACTGCTTCCTAGAACTGTCTTGGATCGTGCTACACAGATATATATCACATACATATCATATTTATGCCCTCAACGGGCTAAAATCACAAACATACCCCTAATATCCAAGCGGGGCCCACATGCATATTTAATTCAACTAAACATGCATCTCTATCACATATTCACAAAAATTCACATATTATATCCATAATTTACCTATTGCCCTCCAGGCACGCTAATCAAGGCCCTAAGCCTTATTAACAAATTTGGGTCGTTACATCCATCTTGCCCAAACTGACCCACACAATTTTGATTCTCTTACTAGATGAACAATAAAATTTATCATGATGTCAAAGAAAGATGGTGGAAAATATCTTTCAAGGTTGCATAAAGTAACGACTATCTCATCATGCAATGCATCCAACTTCTTCATTTCTAATTCTTTTCTGCATAATTTATTAAAAAAGATGCAAACATTTGTCACACAATCCCGAACTATTTTTTGTAAGACTAATTGAATGGAAATCGGAAATAATTGTTGCATTTACTTGTGGAAATCATGAGATTTCATTCACATTAACCTCAAATCCTCCATAGACATCAAGTTTTGAATGTTAGATGAATATCCATCAGGTTATTTCATCTCCGCAAGTGATTTACTTAAAACTTGTTTCTCTTCTCTAGACAACGTAAAACAAGCCGGGGGTAAATATGTATGTTTACCTTTCTCTGCAGGTGCCAAACGATGTCTTATGCCCATCTCAACAAGAACTAAACGACTAGCCAAATCATCCTTAGTTTTTCCGGGGATATCAAGTAAGGTACCGATAATACTTCCACACACATTTTTTTCCTATGTGTATGACATCCAAACAATGCCGAACCAATAAATCTTTCAAGTATGGAAGACAAAAAAAATTAATTTTCTTTGAAAACATCCAATAACTTTCTTTTTTTTTTTGCGTCTTTACATACTTAAAGTCTATTTTTTCAACTTCATCAAGAATTTGTTCCCCTGATAGTGGCAAAGGAGCAATATTTTGTTCTTCAGTTCCATCAAATGCTTTCTTTTTATTTCTATCACGATGACTTAGAGGCAAGTATCGTTTATGACCCATATAACACATTTTGTGTCCGTTTGATAGGCGAAGAGCCCATGTTTTGGTGCAGCAAATTGGACAACCTTCGTAGCCTTTTGTGCTCAACTCTGATAAATTACCATATGCTGGGAAAACACTAACAATCCACAACAACACAGCGTTCAAATTAAAGAATTATTTCTTCAAACCATCATATACCTTAACACCATTTTCATAAAACTCTTTCAAATCATCAATTAATGTTGACAAATAAACACCAATATCGTGTCATGGTTGTTTTGAGCATGAAATCATTAATGAAAGTATCATAAACTTCTTTTTCATGACTAAACACGGAGGAAGATTGTACATAACAAGGAAGATGGGCCACTAACTATGCCGACTACTCATAGATCTATGTTGGTTTACTCCTTCGGCGGATAAACCTAGACTAAGATGTCTTGGTTCAGTTTTAAATTTTGGATTCAAGTGATTTACTTTTTTGCAAGCTTGTGAATAAGCAGGATGTCAGAGTTTGCCATTTTTCACTCGCCTAGTCTCGTGCCAAATTAATTTTTCAGAGTGCTCTACACGTCGATATAACCACTTAAGCAGATTAATCAAAGGCAAGTACCACATCACTTTTTGAGGAATAAGTTTCCTAATTTCTTTACTCTTGTTAGGTTCATACCACGGTAAACCACATTTAGGGCAAGTGTCCATGTCTGCATACTCTTTACGGTATAAAACACAATCGTCCGGACATGCATGGATCTTTTCATACTTCATCCCTATTAAATTTAGAGTTTTCCCCACTTCATATGTAGACTCCGAGAAGCAGTTATCTAAAGGCAAAATCTCCTTAAAATCAGCTAGAAATTGACTAAAATATTTATCGCTTACTCTATTTTCTGCTTTTATGTTGTAAAATTTCACCATTGTAGGTAATCTTAGTTTGTTGCAACCATTGAACAGCGATTTATGTGCATCTCTAACAAAATTATCAATTTTTTCTGGATCAACATCAAACTCCTTTTGCGCTTCATCAATCAATTCCATAGGATGATCGTCAAAATCATCTATCCCTCACCTCCCTGGCGGATATGGGTCATTATTTGATGATTTTCCATGGCAATACTATGTAGTATAACTTCTACTGAATCCCCGACCATATACATGATCTTTTATCATGGTAATATTCTCTTTTGATCCATTACCACAATCTACACATGAACAAGGAATTCTTTCAAGATCACTACAATTCTTTAAGCAAAACTCTAAAAAATTTAGAATCCATCATGAAATTGTGGTGTTTCTCTCGTCTCATGCATCAACGATTTATCCATAATAATAATAATAATAATAATAACAATTCCTATTATGTTTTAAAAAAACAAATATCGCATATCAAAAAACATGATTAATTAATAAATCCTAGAAAAAAATTAGGTAGAGTTTCATCTATTCATATAACATATCCAAATTTTATAAGTACCTATTAATTAAATACAAACAAACACAATAATCAACATGCATAATTCTATCCTTATCAATTAATAAATCCTAAAAAAAATTGGGCAGTGTTTCCTCTGTTTCTATAACATATCTCAATTTCATAAGTACCTATTAAATCAACACAAACAAACACAACAATCAACATGCATAATTTCATCCTTATACCATCGTAGCACACAAGTTTTCTAGAATCTACCTCACTAATTTTCAAACTTAATTTCCACTAAATTCAATATGGATTAATTCTATAAATATGTGCAACAATAATAAATAAAAATAAAATTCTCACTGACCTTAAAATTAATCTTCAAGCTAGTAATAACCACCAATGAAAAACCAAATTACCTCCAAAATAATAACCCTCCTAAAAAATAATTTAAACAAAATTAAATATTATAATTAATGAGTTTATAATAACTAGTACCAAACATTAAAGCATATTATACAAATAATTTTCTTTTTAACTAAATATTAACTTGTTCGTTTTTTATTATAACAACAACAAAATATTAACTTGATTAGTTTTGTAAATAATTATTCTAAATAAAAAAATATTATAAAATACCAAAATAAATCAAATAAAATAGAAATTTAGTAATACTTTAATATTAAATTCAAATTAATAAAAAATTATCACAAACACATTTTTTAAGATTCATACCTTCTTAAATAGTCAAATACAACTCTACAACGATATTATCAACCATAAACACCTATACATTATCAATATATTATCAAAAAATATATGAAATAATATATATATATATATATGAGTTGAAAATGTAATGTCCTACTTCCTTAGAGTCATTACCATGTGATTTAAAAAAGTGTCATTAGTTCGCTAATTGAGGTTTTAGGTTAAAAGTGTGACTAACTGAAATAAAACTCGTTTAATGATATTAATTATAAAAAAATTTGGACACTCATTGAAATCATAAAAAATTCATACAGTTGGGATCCCAAAATACTGTTTATAGAATATATTACAACTCAAAAATACAATTAAGGTCGACCTAAGCGACAAAGCGGTTCATTACAGTACTTTCCCCAAAATAACCTTGGTCGTGGCAGCCAGGTAGGCCGAACATGTACCCGTCGCTCCACGCTCTCCATACTCATGGTTGGTCGACCTTTCCTTTGCCCGTACCTGCACCATAGAGCACCTGTGAGCCGAAGCCCAGCAAGAAAACTCAACATATAACATAACAAACCACAACCTGCAATAAAATAGCCAATGGGCTAAACACATAGCGGCCTACGCCGTCCTAGGCGCTTTACCAGGCCCTGGGTTCGCGGTCTTCACCGAGCAGGTGGATTCAGGACCCTAGGAGGGTCATGCCCTAGTATCCTGCACTCAACATGCTCAACGCCAATCCCAGCCCCTTATCATACCCGGCTTCTTGCCGTTCTCAACCTTCGTCGTTCACTCATAAACATACATAACATTCACAGAATATTTACACGCATATTAAACATAAACGTTACGGTCATGCCTTGCAATACAAACAATAGGGCCATGCCCTGCTCTATGGGTACAACAGTTTTCTTACCTATGTCCCGAGTGATAATCCAATGCAATCCCGAGCACAATCCCCTAATCTGAGCCTAATTGAAAACATAGTCGCAATGCATTCATAATAACCATCCATCAAATCTTAAACCAATAAATAACTTTAGAATATTAATCTAGCCTCCGAGACCTTGGATTCTACTAAACCGGGTAGTAGAACCCTTCCTGAGCCTTAACATTTGGGTTCCTGAGCTTAAAACACTCAAATAGCCAACATCTCTCATTTGAGCGACCCAGCCCCTTAAGGGCTGCGGCGCGCTCAAGTCAGAGGTAAGTCCCTCTCTGCTGAAGGACACGGGCTGCAACGCTCTAGACCTTGTGCCGTGCCTCCTGGGCAAATTTCTGAGGCCCCCAGGCCTCTTCGTTCAAGCGGGTCGTAGCGCCTAAAGAACAGGGTCGTGGCTCAAGCCCCAAAACCTAGAAATCCCATCATTTCTACTGTGTTTTTCCCAGCCAAACCTATAAATCCTCACTCAATTCAATCCCTATACTCATAATTAAACCCGGAATTCATATCACAACAGCATAACTAAACTAAATACCCCAAAACTTACTCCACCAACTCATTAAAATTCAAAGATCACACCCCATAGTCTAACCCCATAAAACTTCAAAACCACAATTAAAACTCAGTAAAATCTATAGAATTTCATACCTCAGTTGGCAATTCAACCTGAGCTTCCTCTAACCTCCACAAGCTTTAAGTTTTCCAAGCTTTAGCCTCAAATTCTAAGCCTCACACTAAAATTTCCAAAGTTTCTCCAAGTCTTTAAGAGAAGGAGAGGTGAAACTGAGAGAGAGCAAGAGAGAATTGAGTTTATTTTTCCTTCCCTTTGTCTTTTCCTCATTCCAGTGTTTTCTTAAAGTCACTAGCTGCCTAAATGACCATGATGCCCCTATGTCTATCCTCACTCCCTTTAATGCCACCAAGGGCAATTCCGTCATTTGTCACTTCCCGCTAAATCCTCGAGTATTCCTATAAATTCTCATTTAATCCTGACATGTCCAAATAATTGCTAAATTACTACCCGTTACCCAGTAATTCTCGAACACATATTATATTCCCAAAACACCCCAAGGCTCCTCCCGAGCTGAGTATTCAATCTCGTTGTGACTATTTAGCTAAACTGCTCCCTAGGACCGTCTCAAATCGTGCATCACAAATATATCACCACTCACTCGTGGTATCAATCACAATATACACATATATCACATTTATGGCCTCAACGGGCTAAAATTACAAATATGCCCATAATAACTAGATGGGGCCCACATGCATATTTAATTCACCTAAACATGCATTTATAATCATTTAATTCATATATTAGCATAACTAAATTAATTATTTCCCTCCCAGCACTCTAATCAAGGCCCTAAGCCTTATTAGCAAATTTGGGATGCTACACATACCTACTACAAAGCTCTAAATCTTGTACAGAAGCTGAAAATCCATTGAAAACCCAAAATAATGGGTATTTCCGGCCACCACATATACTCGAAACCATTTTTTTCCACTCAAAACTGAAAATAACAAAGTTATTCATGGTATATTTGAGTTTTCTAGCAAGATTGATGGAAGAAATTGAAAGAAAATGAGGGAAATAGTGGTAAATGGAGAAGCCCTCATTTTTCTCATGGTGAAAATGGAGGATTTTGCTCTCGAATTTGAGATTTCAGCATTTCGGAAATGAGGGAGAAGGCGAAGTTGGGTCGGATATAAGGACTTTAACTTTGGTGCTAAAAACCGAAGTTAAAGGGTTCCGCAATATTTTTTTGCAAAAATGTCCCTCCGCCAATTACCATTTAACTTCATTTTACGTATATAACCGAAGTAATAACTTAATTGCTATGAGCGCCAAACCAAAAAGTAAAGTTAAAAGTCATTTAAAAGTTTTAACTTCATTTTTTATGTATTTCTCAATATCCTTATGCGTAAAAACTGAAGTTATTTTTGTAGTAGTATTAATTTGATTTGATGATATATATCTCACCATATAATAATATCACCATCTTTCTTTTTTGTTTTTTTGCCAAAGTATATCCATCATATATATCAATATATATTAGAAGGCAATATACCAATTGAATACATATTTTTCTTTCAAGCAACTTAGTACCATATTATTTTAATACATTCTATTGGAGTTTGGTGTCTCACATGAAACAAGTGTAAGAATATATAGAACCATTTATAATAACATGGATAACTTTATTAATCACCAATTGGTTTTTAGATGGAACCTTACTATTCTATACTTAGTGGGCGTTCAATCCACACCAATCCATATAGTGAGCCAAATTAAAATAAAAAAGTAAGTTGCATGAGATTTGCATATTGCAAACTTACATATTTATAATTTTTTATTTTAAGAGAAATTATTATTTTGTCCGCCTCAATTTAAGTCCATTACTAAGTTTAACCTTTAGTTTTCAAAAAAATAATAAAAAAAGTTGGTATTTAAGATAAAAAAAAAATAAACGACCATTTAAATTCATTCATATATTTATGTTTTAGATTTTATTAATTAATTTTATAAATATTTACAAATTTTATAAATATATAAATTTAGTAATGAACTTAAACGGTGGGAGCCAAAATTGCAATTGTTCCTATATTAAATATAATATCATAAACTATACGTAGACGGTGAGAACTCGTCAATGATGTTAAGTCAGAAGGCTTAAAGCATAGTAAGAAAAGAACTTAGAAAGAACTTATAATGGACTTGAATAAAAATACGTACAGGGCAACCATGGAGTAAAAACTTGTATATTGCTTAATAGTTTGAGTTTACAATGAATTTTCCAACCCCTTTCTCAGGTGAAGGAAGGTCCTATTTATAGGTGAGCACTATTGGCTCCAAATACATGGTGGTCCCAAAAGGACAAAAGGACTCATCTGCAGGCTGCAGACACTCATGAAGTAGGTGGCAGTGGTGTTGTAAGAGTGGTGGTCGCTCCTAGTATGTGTTAGGGGTCTACAAAATTACTCCTGCCATAGTACCATGTCGTACCTCCACTACTTGTTGGGTACGAACCTTATAGGCATTCTGGGGGAGTCCTTACTATGTACCATTCTTGTACTGCCACTAATTGTCTAGCGTGGATGTTTCCCATGTACTTGGATTCCCCTCAATTGGGACGTACACTTCATACCTACACATGTACCACGTACTTGGTAGATGCTCTCACCTTCCCTGGCTATGCTTATGCCTTAAGCCTCTTTGTATTCTACTGAGTGTCTAGCCCACTTGTTGACATAGTAGGGATAAACAAAGAAGGTGCGTCCTGTTGGTGACACCTACCCTAGAAAATAGAGCAAGGCCTCATCAACAAGGTATACGCTCCTGAAATGTTGCAGACGCAACAACTTCGTAAGATGGTCCATGGAGGCGAGATGAGAGGGGACTTTCGGGAATTTTAGGCGTCTAGACATGTCGTGAGGGACTCGGCACAAGTTCGTGTGTGTAGGTGTGAAGCGGGTGTGTATGACCATGTCGCGAGGGGGTCGGTGCTAGGCCCTGGGAGCAAACGCCATGCAGGTGCCTCGCAGAAGCCTCGACACGAGGCTATGGGAGCAGGCGAGAGGCTCGCTTTTTTTTTTTGCGAGGTGCCATCTTGGTGCGAGGCGCCCCCCAGCGCGAGGCGTCACCTGGGCGCGAGGTGCCTTCCTGGGCGTGATTCACACTCCTAGCCTTCTTGAGCGTGAGTCAACACCTAGGCACAAGGTACCACACCAGACGTGAGAGGCAAGTCTTGCGAGGTGTCTAATTGGTGCACGGTGGCTGTCCCATGAGGCACCTGCTTTGGTGCGAGACGCGGGTCTCATGAGGCACCTCTCTACATGCAAGATGTGGGTCTTGCTAGGGAATCGGGCCTCGTGACAGAGTACCCAAAGCTGAAAGAGGCGAGAGTCATACTTTTTGACCTTGTGGGGTGTCGATAACAAGGAGCCCATCTCGAGCGCGTGTCGAATTTTCAACGTGAGCCTGACGGAGTGGCTAAGCATCCCTTAGCCATTTACTTTAACAAGGGATCAGACCTTTTTTCCTTAACAAATTTTTGGCATCCGTACTTTCCCCCTAGTCTATAAGGAGGCCTTTAGGTGTTCTTGTAGACTCTTTTTGTGCCATATTTATGACATGCAAGGTATATGTGTGTTTCCTTGTTTATGAGATATGAAAAAGCATACTTCATGAGTGGTGACCCTCAAGACGCCTTTGAAGTTTAATTAATGCCAATCATTCCTTTGTACAGATCCCACACGTGATATTGTTGTACAAACAACCAGGCTACACGAAGGAGCTTGAGGCACACTACTCGAAAGGGCCAAAGAAGTAACTTCTAGACAAGGTGAGCTCTCGAGTGGTGCTCTTATGTAATGACCAAACTAATTCTAAGACTTTGGACCTTTGAAACTACTATACATAGACACTATTTTTTAAAAAACATACATAAGAAACATTCACAACTTTATTAAAAACTCAAAAGTAATGTTGAAATACATAAATGCAGGGTATGGTATCCCATTGTTTTAAAATAAAACATAACTTTATACTATAAGGAAACTGTTTACAAAACCAAATATGGAAAATACATAAAAACATAATAATAAAAAAAATAAAAACAACGTCGTCCACGAATCATTCACGCAGTCCATCGAATCCATTCTTCCTCAATACACAGGCCAAACTACCATGAATCTTTCTTCCACCAAATCTATTTTCCTGCATACATAAAAATAAAGGAATGAGCCTAATGCCCAGCAAGGAAAATCTACTAATATCATAAAACATATACATAATCTATATCATAAGCATATACTATAAACATATGTCCTATAGTACAATGGCCATCATACTTCTTGGGGCTTGTTAACTAAGCAAGTCATATGCCCAATAGATTTGTGGGGCTTGCTAGCTAAGCAAGTCATATGCCCATAAATTATTGGGGCTTTTTAGCAAGACAAGTCATATGCCCAAGGACTATAAACATACTATACATAATGTTAACATATCATAACACAACATAAGATAATATAACATTTAACATAACATAAGCATAACATATTATACAAACATATAAGATCTATCCTATTTTCCTTACCAATACCGGGATATGAGAACAAAGACAGGATTTGGAACACTCCTAAAACCAACAATAAGAATATGAGTATTCTAAAGAAAGGAGATGATAAACAAGAGAACTAAACCACCGAGAAGAAACTTACCGAAAAGAAATCTTAAGTTCAAATAACTTAAATACCTAACCAAGAATGGTAAATAACGAGTTAGGATTTGAGTAAAGAAAACTAAAGGAAACTGAAGAAACATACAGAAATGAACTTAAGATTAGGAATACCTTTGGATGTACTAGAACTGAACTACACCTCGATATTGTAAAACACGCTATTTATCTTACTTCCCAAGTGTTTATAAAGCTTATATCCCAACCCAAGTGTTTATCACTCTATAGTAACCTTAGTAACTTGAAGGTTCTGAACACAGCTTGAAGAATGAGAGAAGTGCTGGGTACTAGGTCTTATTTATAGAGTTCAAGGAGTGAACTACCTCCTTTTAACTTGAATAAAAATAATGAGTTTTAATTGAAAAATGTTTGAATATTCGTTCAACAAAGGCTTAAGTCTCGGTCAAAACGTTCAGAGGATAAGGAATGAAATGAGCTCGGTTTCAAAAACATTTGAAAACATTGCCCTAGGGCCGATATATCGCCCATTGTAGGCGATATATCGCCTGAGCTTATGCCCCGAGTGATCATCGATTCGTTTCTGCGAAATTGACGTGTTTTTCGTATTCCTCGTGTGGCGATATATCGCCCCTATAGCTGCGATATATTGGCATACGCTAAAATATTATACAAGTAATTGCACTTTTTCAACTTAATTTGAATTGGTTAATCAGGTTTGACTGAGTCATAATACGGTTTTAAAGCTGCTGGCAGGTCCTAGTGTTTTTAAATATTTCTTTTATAAAAACTATTCATCAAAAATACTTAATTTCTTAATAAGCATGCACACGACAAGTGTCATAATCTTATTAGTTCTATCTAAACCTTATAGTATAATAAATGACATTTTTATAATCAATTATACTAATCAAACCTTATGTTATAATTAATATTATTAAACTATAGGTTAAACTTATAAAATCTATAAGTGTTGCTACGAGTGTTCAACTAAGTCCCGGCTTGAACCAAAATCCACAGTAACTATCATACTATAACTACTACTACTACTACTATAGCTAAGTAAAATTCTGGGACTCTACAATTCTCCCCTACTAAAATGAATTTCGTCCTCGAAATTTACTTTCCAAACAATTCCGGATACTGTGCTAACATTTCTTCCTCCAACTCCCACGTTGCCTCCCGTTCAGAACTATTACTCCATAGGACCTTGACTATCGGAATACTCTTGGACCGTAAATCCTTCATCCCTCTATCTAGGATGCTAACCGATCGTTCCTCGTAACTCAAGTCTTTCTGGAGTGCTATCGTATCGTACTTGAGGACGTGAGATGGGTCTGACACATATCTATGCAGCATCGAGATGTGGAACACATTGTGGCTATCTGCTAGAGCTGGCGGTAGGGCTAATCTATATGCAAATGCTCCCACTTTGTCCAATATCTCAAAAGGACCTATAAACCAGGGACTATAAGCTTGCCTTTCTTCCCAAATTGCTTCACACCTTTCATAGGAGATATCTTTAGGAAGACTTGATCTCCGACTTTGAATTCCACATCACGCCGCTTGGCATCCGCATAACTTTTCTAACGTCTCTGAGCAGCGAGCATACGCTTTCTAATCATCGCTACTACATCCTGAGCTTCTCTGACAGCTTCGGGTCTAAGAAGTTGCCTTTCTCCTACTTCATCCCAATGTAATGGCGATCGACACCTTCTTTCATAAAGTAACTCATAAGGCGCCATCCTGATCATTGACTGGTAGCTATTGTTGTAGGAGAATTCTATCAACGGCAAGTACTTACTCCATGATCCTCCGAAATCAAGTACATAAGCATGCAACATATCTTCTAAAATCTGTATGGTACGCTCGAACTATCCATCGGTCTGAGGATGAAATGTCATACTAAGACTTAACTTGGTACCCATGGCTTGCTGCAAACTTCCCCAAAATCTTGATGTAAACACCGATCCTCTATCGGATACTATTTTCTTAGGGATTCCATGCAGTCGTACTATTTCTTGGACATAAATGTCTGCGTATTGATCTGCGGAATATGAAGTCTTAACAGGCAAGAAATGAGCTGACTTGGTTAGTCTATCTATTAATATCCAATATGAATCATGCTGCTTACTTGTTCGTGGCAAACCCGTCACGAAATCCATGGCTATATCATCCCATTTCCATTCTAGAATGCTAAGTGGTTGCAATAAGCCTGCAGGCCGCTGATGTTCTACTTTCACTTGTTGGCATACTAAACATTTAGACACATACTCCGCTATATCTTTCTTCATTCCTGGCCACCAATATATTGCCTTAATATCGTGAGTCATCTTGGTCGACCCTAGGTGAACTGAGTATGGGGTATTGTACGCTTCTTCTAAAATCTTCATCTTAATCACTTGATCATTTGGCATGCATACCCGATCCTTATATCTTAATGACCCCGGTCCTGATATTGAGAAATATGTGGCCTTTCCTTCTTTAACTGCTTCCATATGTGCTACTAATGTGTCTTCATGTCCTTGTCCAATTCGTATTTCTTCTAACAGACTTGACAGGATAGACAAATTATCCAGCTTACCGATAACTACTTCTATTCCGGCACTGATCAGCTCCTGTTGTAGCGGCTTTTCTATTCTGGCTAGTGCTGCTAAACTTCCATAATTCTTCCTACTTAGCGCGTCAGTAACTACATTTGCCTTCCCCATGTAGTATAGGATTTCACAGTCATAATCCTTCATTAGTTCTAACCACCTGCGCTGCTTCATGTTGAGCTCTTTCTGAGTGAATAAATACTTTAAGCTTTTGTGGTCAGTATAAATCTCACACTGTTCTCCATAAAGATAATGGTGCCAGATTTTCAACGCAAAGACCACCGCTGCCAACTCCATATCGTGTGTTGGATAGCGTTTCTCGTACTCCTTCAGCTGCCTTGAGGCGTAGGCTATCACCTTGTCATTCTGCATCAGTACACAACCAAACCCTTGCTTTGACGCATCACAGTAGACTACAAACTTGTCGTTGGGTGTCGGTACACAGAGTACTAGTGCTGAGCACAGCTTATCTTTAAGCAACTAGAAGCTCTCTTCACACTTATCAGTCCAGTTGAACCTTTGCTGTTTCCGGGTCAAGTTGGTAAGCGGAGTGGCTATTTTAGAAAAGCCCTCTACAAACCTCCGATAATAACCTGCTAATCCCAGAAAGCTTCTTACTTCTAATGCATTCTTTGGTCTTGGCCAATCCTTCACAGCCTCTACCTTGGATGGGTCTACTACAATTTTGGCCTTGGATACAATGTGGCCGAGAAATGCCACTTGCGAAAGCCAAAACTTGCACTTCTATAATTTGGCGTAAAGTTGATGTTCCTTTAGTCGTAACAAGATTAACCTTAAATGTTCCTCGTGCTCAACTTCGTCCTTTGAGTACACCAAGATATCGTCGATGAATACCATGACGAATTTATCCAAGTAGTCCTTAAATACCCTATTCATTAAATCCGTAAACGCGGCTGGAGTGTTGGTAAGACCGAAAGACATAACTAAAAACTCTTAATGCCCATAACGAGTTCTAAAAGTTGTCTTAAGAATGTCCTCATCTCGTACCTTGAGCTGGTGATACCCAGACCCTAGATCAATCTTTGAAAACACGGTCGCACCTTGGATTTGATCAAACAAATCGTCAATCCGGGGTAGCGGGTACATATTCTTAATTGTAACCTTATTTAGCTCGCGGTAATCTATTCACATCCGCATGCTTCCGTCCTTTTTCTTCACAAATAGAACCGGTGCTCCTCATGGCGAATGGCTTGGTCTAATGAAACCCAAGTCTAGGAGTGCTTGTAGCTGCGCCTTTAACTCCTTGAGTTATGTAGGTGCCATCCGGTATGGTGCCTTGGAGATAGGCTCGGTGCCCGGTACTAATTCGATGGTGAAGTCAATTTCTTGAGTTGGCGGCAACCCTGGTAAGTCGTCGGGAAATACTTCTGGGAATTCTTTTACAATGCGGACGTCTCCAAATTTTAGTGGTGTTTCCTTTACCATATCCGTGATGCTGGCTAGGAATGCTTGACATCCTTTTTCCATCATCCTTTGAGCTTTGAGAGATGATATTAGCGGTGTGCGTAGTCCTGAAACTTGTACCATAAAGCACAGTCTCTGGCCGTCAGGAGTCTCGAACGTCACTTTCTTGCGTTTGCAGTCGATGGTTACACCATTCCTTGCTAGCCAGTCCATTCCTAGTATCACGTCGAAGTCTTTGATCTCTAGTTCTATCAGGTCTCCTTCTAGTTCTACGTCCTCAATCTTGATTGGTACGCCTCATACTATTTGTGATGATAGAACTACTTTGCCTGAAGGCAACTCTGTTACAAACCTAGTTCTAAATCTTTCACAAGGTTTGTCTAGTTTCTCTATCATTCCTAATGAGATATACGAATGAGTGGCTCCCGAATCAAATAATATAGAACATACATTATTGAGGATAGAAACCTGACCTATAACCACTTTATTGATAGCATCAATTTCTCCTTGGGTTAAGGCAAATACCCTGGCAGGAACCATCTTGTTGTCCCTTTTCTCCTCTGTCTTAAGCTGGGGATGTTCTCTCTTTCGGTATCCTTCCTGACCACAGTTGTAGCATCCGTTGGTGTTTGCACGACATTCACCAGGATGTTTCTTTTGGCACTTAGCACATTGCAGGTATTCTACATAACCCGACCTATTACTTCCATTGTTCGTCCGTGCCCTTTTATCGTTATCGGACTGCTTGTTGTTAGGATGCCGTCTCTTCTGACCATTACTATTATTGCTGGACTGATTGTTGTTGTTGTTGTTCCAGCCATTCTGAGGTTGACTCTGTTGTTTAGGCTCAGGCTTACTGGCCTCCTCTTTACTAACATTCGCCTGAAGCCTTTCTACTTCTATTGCCTTTCTAGAACATCGGCATAGGTAGTATTTCCCGGGTTTGCTAGCTTAACCCCTAGCTCAATCTTTGGTCAAAGTCCTCTAACAAACTTGGTCACCCTCAGAAAGTCAGTTCGAACCATTTCTGGTGCAAACTTTTCTAATCGGTAAAACTGCCAAGCATATTCTGCTACTGATAAGTTCCCTTGCTTCAAACCAGTGAGCTCCTCGACCCTTGAAGCGATAACTGCCAAATTGTAGTACTTTTTGGGGAACAGCTCCAAAAATCTGGCCCAAGTCATTGTGGCGACATTGTGAGTCTGCTGAACTGAGTCCCACCATATTCTAGCATCTTTCTTAAGCAGAGACAAAATGCAGGATATGCGGTCCGTGTTGTCGAGGTTCATGTGTGCTAGGATTGGCTCCACATTTCTGAGCCATTCTTCCGCCTCAAAGGGTTCTATTGTCCCTTCAAAGTTTGGAGCGTGTTGCTTACGAAACCGTTCGTAAATTGGCTCCACGTGCTAAGCTAGGTATGGCGCATAGTTCGCCATTGGCCATCCCCCATAAGGACCTACTTGATGGGGTGCTTGAGCCATTTGCTGAGGCTGCGGTTGTGGCGGAGGCGGAGGCTGAGTCTGAGGGTGAGCCTGTTGTCGCTGCTGCTGCAGTAATTCCTCAACTTGTTGTCATAGCTTGGCAATTTCTGCAGTGTTGTCAACTAGTGGTGACGGTGGCGCACTTTGGTTGGCTGTAGAATGCACTCCCCTTCTGCGAACTGTAGGGGCTTCATTGCTCTCAGGAGCGGTGTTGGAGGCATTGGCGATGTTGCGAGCAGACTTTCTGAGCGACATCTTCAGTGAAGTTCTAACAGTTGACAAAAACATGTTAGAACTTACCCTAATAGACTTCTAAGGCAAAAACTTAATCTAAGCAAACATAACTCAGACCTATTAATTATGACTTTTTATGAAAATAATTATATAAGCCTTCTTTCAATTAGGATGTGTTTCTATACTTAGAAAAATAAGCCATCTTTATTAATTTTCTAAGTCTGTTTCTAATCATCCTACATGACTAAATTCTCAGGCTCAAAATTCGTCGTTGTTCCAAAGTTAACCATATTGAGGGAGGGTTGGGATCAGTAAATTCGTTCCCACTACTATGGCCCCCTAACTCTCAATATAGAACCTGGTTCATTGATTTGTATCCACCCTCACCGAACTTGGTCATTATTTATTATGATTGCAAAAGAAATTCAAACTAATACATGTCATCAAAATAACAATGATATTTATTTGAAAAAAGTTTTCACTATTTACAATCATAAATGAAAATAAATAAAATAAATAAGAAACTAATCTATTCTAAAAATCAGGATCTTCTACATCTGATCCTTCATCTAACATATCATCATCTATCTCTTCATAGTCATCATTATCTTGATCCTCAAAATGCCCTCGAGGAAGATTCGTAAAAATTCTATGTTTTTGTTCATTTGTAAATTGGAATTCTATTTTAGAAGTGAACCTAAGTATGATAAAATAATATCTCATAGATACCGATAATTCATCTTCATCATCTATTATCTCCCATATATCTTCTAAAGCTACAATCACAGCTGGATAATCTTTAAAAATTCTAATTACTAAAACATATTGCTCCGTTGATCTCATCATGATCTGCTTAGTTTCTTGGAGGTGACCTATCTCCCTGTGGAATAAAAGTAGTCTCCGAGTGATTCTTTCAAGCACTCCTACGGTGTTTCTTGGTTCTCTAATTCTTTTCAAGGCCTTAATGGCTCGGATATCCTGATATGTTAATGCTCCATTCATTCTTAACTGAAATTATAAAGGTTGAAACGTTAGCTATACATATAAACATAATAACTATAACATAAACACTTATTTGGTAGTTAGAATTCGGAGCTTGAGCATGTGTATCAATGAGAAATTCATGTCAATGAACCATTGCTCTGATACCAACTATAATGACCCAAATAATTCTAAGACTTTGGACCATTAAAACTACTATACATAGACACTATTTTCGAAAAAAAACATACATAAGAAACATTCACAACTTTATTAAAAACTCAAAAGTAATGTTGAAATACATAAATGCGGGGTATGGGATCCCATTGTTTTAAAATTAAACATAACTTTATACTATAAGGAAATTGTTTACAAAACCAAATGCAGAAAATACATAAAAACATAATAATAAAAAAAAATAAAAACAACGTCGTCCTCGAATCATTCACGCTGTCCATCGAATCCATTCTTCCTCAATACACAGGCCAAACTATCATGAATCCTTCTGCCGCCAAATCTATTTTCCTGCATACATGAAAATAAAGGAATGAGCTTAATGTCCAGCAAGGAAAATCTACTAATATCATAAAACATATACATAATATATATCATAAGCATATACTATAAACATATATCCTATACTACAATGGCCATCATACTTCTTGGGGCTTGTTAACTAAGCAAGTTATATGCTCAATAGATTTGTGGGGCTTGCTAGCTAAGCAAGTCATATGCTTATAAATTATTGGGGCTTGTTAGCTAGACAAGTCATATGCCCAAGGACTATAAACATACTATACATAATGTTAACATATCATAACACAACATAAGATAATATAACATTTAACATAAAATAAGCATAACATATTATACAAACATATAAGATCTATCCTATTTTCCTTACCAACACCAGGATATGAGAACAGAGACGGGATTTGGAACACTCCTAAAACCAACAATAAGAATGTGAGTATTCTAAAGAAAGGAGATGGTAAACAAGAGAACTAAACCACCGAGAAGAAACTTACCGAAAAGAAATCTTAAGTTCAAAGAACTTAAATACCTAACCAAGAATGGTAAATAACGAGTTAGGATTTGAGTAAAGAAAACTAAAGGAAACTGAAGAAACATACAGAAATGAACTTAAGATTAGGAATACCTTTGGATGTACTAGAACCGAACCACACCTCGATATTGTAAAACACACTATTTATCTTACTTCCCAAATGTTTATAAAGCTTAAAAAAATGATAAATCTTATATCCCAACCCAAGTGTTTATCACTCTATAGTAACCTTAGTAACTTGAAGGCTCTGAACACAACTTAAAGAATGAGAGAAGTAGCTGGGTACTAGGTCCTATTTATAGAGTTCAAGGAGTGAACTACCTCCTTTTAGCTTGAATAAAAATAACGAGTTTTAATTGAAATTTTTTGAATATCTGTTCAACAGAGGCTTAAGACGCGGTCAAAACGTCCAGAGGCTAGTCAAGAGGATAAGGAATGAAATGAGCTCGGTTTCAAATACATTTGAAAACATTGCCCTAGGGCCGATATATCGCCCATTGTAGGCGATATATCGCCTGGGCTTATGCCCCGAGTGATCGTCGATTCGTTTCTGCGAAATTGACGTGTTTTTCGTATTCCCCATGTGGCATATATCGCCCCTATATCTGCGATATATCGGCATACGCTAAAATATTATACACGTATTTGCACTTTTTCAGCTTAATTTGAATTGGTTAATCAGGTTTGACTGAGTCATAATATGGTTCTGCAGCTGCTGGCAGGTCCTAGGGTTTTTAAATATTTCTTTTATAAAAACTATTCATCAAAAATACTTAATTCCTTAATAAACATGCACATGACAAGTGTCATAATCTTATTAGTTCTATCTAAACCTTATAGTATAATATATGACATTTTTATAATCAGTTATATTAATCAAACCTTATGTTATAATTAATATTCTTAAACTATAGGTTATACTTATTAAATCTATAAGTATTGCTACGAGTGTTCAACTAAGTCCCGGCTTGAACCAAAATCCACAGTAACTATCATACTATAACTACTACTAGCTAATACTACTACTATAGCTAAGTAAAATTCTGGGACTCTACATCTTAAGATGTTTCCGTGGGTGGTTTATGTGTATCTGGGGCTAGTTAGATTTCAAAGTGAAGAGTGCTTTAACAATTTTTTTCTTGTGGTCCTTTTGTCTTGTTGGCTTCTTCTTCACTATCAGGACAACAGGTCAACTTGACCGCGAAGTCTACCAGTACTTGCTCATTGAAGAAACACACTTGGTGTCTTGTTAGTGTTCCATGCTCATTGGAGGAGCATTTGAGTTCCTCTTATGTATGCACGTTGGTTTATTCTAAGGATGTGTTGACCCTTTGGGTATCTCCCATCCTCTTTTTTTTATATTTGTCATGCGTGCGCTTTTGACTTTTTATTTTTGATTGAGAAGTGTCCTTCTTGCTATAAAGCATAGTACTATTTTTGCAAGCGTCTTCTTCGAGACACTTTTTGCAATTGTCTTCTTTGAGACCCTTCCCTCAAGCATCTTCTTTGAGACCCTTTTTGCTTTAGGTGCCTTTGGTCAACCTAGGATTATTATGAGAAGTCTTTTTGGTCCCTAATGTGATCTCCCCTTGGGTTGGGACCCTTATAGGGACATGGTACTTGTGAAGCCTCGCAAACACTTATTTTCATGGCCCTTTTTCCCTTGGTAAGCACGACTTGGTCGATCTAGACTTAGGGATCTCTTTTGGCCTCTCTTTTGTCTTCTACGATGTGGTCCCTTTGTAGGGTGGGTGTGTTTGTGAGGAAGTCACTTTTGAGGGACGTTTTGATTTTCTTAGACTTTATAAGGGTGGCTAGTCCTTATAGATCCAATGTTTTCTTATAAGGTTCATCGCTCATACATATATATATTATATGTATTTTTATTTATATCTCACGAGGCCATGCACCTGTTTTGCACATGGCCAGATGCCCATTGAGGCTCATGAGGCTAGACACCTATTTTGCACATGGCTAGGTCCCTGTCGAGGCTTGCGAGGCTAGGCACCTATTTTGTACATGGCCAGGTGCCTGTTGAGGCTCGCGAGGCTAGGCACTTATTTTGCACATGGCTAGGTGCATGTTGAGGCTCGCGAGGCTAGGAACCTATTTTGCACACTGCTAGGTGTCTATTGAGGCTCATGAGGCTAGGCACCTATTTTGCACATGGCTAGGTGTTTGGTGAGGTTGGGTATAATACATCCCAAGTGGTTGATGAGATCTATCTCGCTTGACACTTTGTTTTTCGTTCTTTCCAATACGCTCTGGAAATTCCAGTTGACAATGGCAGTATGTGCATCATATAAGTGTTCTTGGAGATGAGAGATGTAATATATAAGATAGGGGCTTGACATTAGTAATAGTAGGCAATGTGCAAGGGTAAGCACAATGTCATTGTCATATTACATCCTGGAGTCAGCTTGGTGACCTCTTTGGATCCTATCAAGATAAATTACATCTACTAAGGGGCCAACTCTGGTGAACCTTTTGATTCCTTACGAGGCATAACTCAAATGAAGAAAAACTACTACTTTGTGGGGGCTAATTGAGGTAACCTCTTTGGTTCCCAAGCGACACAAATAAAGGAGGTCTTATCGGAGATTATCCTTAATGAATTCTACTAGCTTCTTCTTGAAGCCTTCTTGTATACATCTCCGATCTTTAACTTGATCAGTGACTTTTCTATCACAATGATCTCTTCTACGCAGAATCTTCAGACGTATTTGTGGAAGGGGGATTGGAGGAATGTTTTCTTTCCCCAACATGCAAGTTCTCATAAACCTCTTCCACACATATGTACTTTTGTGCTCTTTCAAAGAAGTCGTTTAAGTTTGTAACCTCCCTCTTGAGCATGTTATCCCATAACTTTCTTCCTGGATGAACTCTAACCATGATAGCCATCTTAAGCTCTGCTTTAGTTGAACTTCCTAGCTTAGTTGCTTCCATATTGAATCTATGGATATAACTCTTTAGGATTTCATTCTCGCCTTTTTTTATGTTAGCGAGGCTGGTACTTGGCATAACATAATAACAGACCGTGTGGTGTTGCTGAAGAAATTCGCTAGAGAACTACTGCCATGACCCGATTGTTCTTAGCCTTAACCTCTTGAACCACTTGTATGCAGCTCCTTTGAGTGTGATGCCGAAACAATGGCACCTTGCCCCTGCTATTGACCCCCCTTAACTTCATCAAGTCGTTGAAGGTGTCTAAGTGATACTTTGGGTCCGTAGTGCCCTCGTATGGAGTCATGTGAGGCTCTCTAAAGTTGGTGGGGAGTTGCTTAACCTGAATCTGTCTTGTGAAGGGCAACTCGTGGTCGAACTCATCGTCACCTCTGTCCCCTCCAGGTGCAATGACTATCTTGCTTCGAAGGCCTTGCATTTCAGTGTCTAGTTCTCTTCTCTTTTTGTTTAAGGAGCCTCATGGGTTCTCAAGGTGAGCCTTTGCTTTGGTTGGGTCCCTCGGGGGAGCAACAGGGGGTGTGGTTTTTTTACATTGGGCCCTCTCGGGTTGAGTTTCTTCCTCAGGTCGAATGAAGCACTTTTGGAGGTGGTCTATGGTTCACACCTCTTGTAAATGGGGTTCGCACCAGGTTGTGTCGTTGGTGTAAAATCTTCCTTGCGTCCTGGGCAAGGGGTATAACAAGTAGAGAGTTATGTTTTTACACTGTCCACGGGTATGGTGATATCTCCTTGTACATGTTCCTTCTCCCTGGGCTTGGGAAAGGGCATGCTTGACTTCACTTGTAGCAGACCGTTCAGCACCTCCTACATGTTCTCTATTGTGGCTTCTAGCCTTTGATTCTTTATGTGCAACTCGCGTAGCTCATACTCGTAAAAGCAAGTTCTGGAGCTGGAGCTCACAGAGTGCACCCGTGAACTCTTGTTGGGCCTACACGAAGATGGACCTGGATCCCAGTGGCTGAAGCGCGGTGCGTACCCAGGCCACCCACAGGGATGGCAGATGGTTCAGGATGACTTATGTTAGGTTGGATAGCTGGAGATGATGCCTCATTCTCCTCTCCAGGGGTTAGATGTTCCTCCGACATACCTCCATCCTCCGCTGGTGGAGGGTCTCTTCTGGTGGCTCTTAGTTTGTCTCGGTCAGGTTGGTTCTCAACATCTTGAGATTCCTGTAGGTGTCTTGATCGCCTTGGCATTTCTTCTTGTCGGAATTGATGGAAGAACAACAACTTGATACTTGTCCTTCCCACAGACGGCATCAAACTGTTGACAATGAAAACTCGTCGACAATGTTAGGTAGGGAGACTTAAAGCTTAGTAAGAAAAGAACTTAAAATGGACTTGAATAAAAATAAGTACAGAGAAACCATGGAGTAAAAACTCGTATATTTCTTAATAACCTGAGTATACAATGAATTTTCCAACCCCTTTCTCAGGTGAAGGAAGGTCTTATTTATAGGTGATCATTATTGGCTCCAAACACATGGCAGTCCCAAAGGAACATGAGCACTCATTTGCAGGCTATAGACACTCGTGGAGCATGTGGTAGTGGTGTTTGAAGAGTGGTGGTCGCTCCTAGTACGTGTCAAGGGTCTGCAACATTACTAATGCCATGGTACCATGTCGTACCTCCACTACTTGTTGGGTACGAACCTCATAGGCATTCTGGGGGAGTCGTTACTGTGTATCATTCTTGTACTGCCACTAATTGTCTAGTGTGGATATTGCCCCTGTACTTGGACTCCCCTCGATTGGGACGTACACTTCGTACCTACACATGTACCACGTATTTGGTAGACGCGCTCACCTTCCCTGGCTACGCTTATGCCTTAAGCCTCTTTGTATTCTACTAAGTGTCCAGCCCACTTGTCGCCATAGTAGGGATACACAAAGGAGGTGCATCCTGTTGGTGACACCTACCCTAGAAAATAGGGTAGGGCCTCGTGAACAAGGTATACGCTCTTGAAATGTTGGGGACGCAACGAATTCGTAAGATGGTCCATGGAGGCAAGACGAGAGAGGCCTCTCGGGACTTTTAGGTGTGCAACCATGTCGCGAGGGACTCGGCATAAGGTCGTGTGTGTAGGTGTGAAGTGGGTGCGCATGACCATGTCGCAAGGGGGTCGACATAAGGCCCTAGGAGCAAACGCGATGTGGGTGGCTCGCAGGAACCTCGACACGAGGCTATGGGAGCAGGCGCGAGGCTCGCTTCTATCGCGAGGTGCCATCTCGTCCCGAGGCATCCCCAAAGTGCAAGGCTTCACCTGGGCACGAGGTGCCATCTCGACGCCAGGTGTCACTTGGGCACGAGTCGAAACCTGGGCACAAGGTATCACCAGGCGTGAGAGGCAAGTCTCCCGAGGCGTCTAATTGGTGCATGATGGCTGTCCCGCGAGGTGCCTGCTTTGGCGCGAGAGGTGGGTCTTGCTAGGGGTCAGGCCTTATGACAGAGTACCCAAAGTTGAAAGAGGCAAGAGCCATACTTTTTTACCTTGTGGAGTGTCGGTGACAAGGAGCCCGTCTCGAGCGCGTGTCGAATTTTCGGCGTGAGCCCGACAGAGTGGCTAAGCAACCCTTAGCCATTTATTTCAAGGGATCGAACCTTTTTTCCTTGACGAATTTTTGGCATCCATACTATAAAATTTAACTTTATTATTTATATATTTTATATTTTTTTATTAATTTCAATTTTATATTTTATTAGTTTAGTTTTAATTCTATTTTTAACATCAAAAATTTTTTAAAAAAAACACACAAGTTTGGGGACCAATTTGATATTTTTATATATTTCTCTTCAACGTCAGCAAAAGTTAACGATGTTAGGGTGGGTAACTACGAAAACTATGTTTTAATGACTTTGGGTAGTTTTGTTGTAAGAAAAAGGTAGTGTAGTTGATTGTAACTGTTAGAGAAAATATCCCACATGAAAAAGTGTGTGGGTATATTCAACAATTTATAAGAGCATGAGTTACTTCACTCATCACCAATTGGTTTTGAGATGGAGTAACTCATGCTCTTATAAATTGTTGAATATACCCACACACTTTTCATGGGGTGCATGGTGAGAAGCATGAAGTTTCATCTCAAAACCAATTGGTGATGAGTGGAGTAACTCATGCTCTTATAAATTGTTGAATATACCCACACACTTTTCAAATGAGATATTTTCTCTAACAGTAACAAACCAAAAACTGTAGGTAATTTGCCGCAAATTTTCCTATAAAGTATTATTATTTGAGTAATGCTAAGGGATATCAATAGTACCCAATATCTATTAACATAACATATGTTATTAGTACAATTTAACATAATTTAATTTAAAATATACATAGAACTTGATACATTTTTTTTAAATGAATCCTAAAATATACTAAAATGTCCTATAAGAATGCTCTTATACTTTAATTTATTCAAGAAACTCGTTCATATAAACTAAAACATCAAATTACATTTTCAGTGACTAAAAAATTGATAAAATCGATCACATCTCCTGAAGTGCCTTGAAACAACCACACTACATAAGACAATTTAGAATGTGTATGAAATTTTAAATAAAAGATAATTTAAACTATCACTTGGTAGTGAGAACGTGTCTTGCACGTAATACTTCCCGTTTGTATTAGAGAAATATTACACTATTTGCATCATAATATAGTTAAATTTTTTAACATGCCATCATAAAAATTCTCCCACTTATGTGCCCCCTCCCCTATTTTGGACAAAAATACCCTCATCAGTTAAAAATAGAGGAAATTTAACACTTCACACATTTCTCTCTGTATCTCTCTCTCATCCATCATTTACAGCCATTTTCACAGCAACCTAAATAGCATTGTCGACTATATTGAAATTGGTGAAGAAATTGGACTGCTCGGATCTGGAAGTTCATTTCAAGTGAAGAAATTATCATTATTGGTGTTTTTGAAGAGAAAAAATCGTGGGTAAGTATCATTTCATTCTATCTACTTGTGAATATGAAATGCCATGGTTAGATATTAGATTTGAACTGTTCCAGTGTTGAGTGTGGTATTTTTTCTGCATTTTTTTATCTATTCTTCGGATCTGGAAATATGTGGGTGCCATTCAAAATCGATGGTAAATCGATGTTGAATCGATGGCATTTCAATGGTACATCGATTATATTTCGATGGTACATTGATGGAATGTCGATGCTGGGGAAAACATCTAATTTTATAATATCAATGTTGAATCGATGCCATATATGTTGATTTGGTTCAGCATCGATATACCATCGAAATGGAACATCGATGCCATATCGATGGTACATCGATGAAATTTTGATGTTGGGGCGAACATATAATTTAGATGTTATTTTCGATATAATATCAATGCTGAATCGATGCCATATATGTTGATTTGGTTCAGCATCGTTATGACATCGATATACCATCGAAAGGGTGTCACATACAGATGGCGACCATAAGCATCGATTATGCATCGAAATGTCATCGATGTGGCATCGATGTTAAACTGCAATATAGATTTACATAGGCATCGATTCATCATCGGTTACACTTTATTTTTATAATTTTCTTATGCTTCTTTTTTTGTAAATTTGCAGGTTCCAGAGTTATTATAATTGTTTCTTACAACAGTGTTTGGGAACGGAAATGAAATAAATGGAATTTCAAAGCTGGTTTGAACACTATAATACACAGACCAATTGATATTGGTTACATAGAATTATTGGAGAAGTTGTATTCAAAGCTGAAAGTGGATAGATCCTTGTTTGACTTAAAGTTGGATGTGTTGTTTACATGCAATGATTTTAGCGTAGATTCCATTGAAATCACGGATGATGAAGGAGTTAGTGCTCTTATTCTTGACAATTCGAAGTCCTTAAGACATCAGGTTCCTTGATACGTTAGTTTGATTGCAAAGAACATTTCTCTTCTTGATCCATCTCCTAGAGAGAGTGCTAATATGGAAAATCATAATCAATCTTGCACGGCTGTTCCGCAAACAGCTCCTGGGCCAAGTGTATGCATGGGAGGTCCTAGTCAAAATGAAACTTTTTTCCCTCAACAAATCTCCCGCATGATGATGGGTATGAGTATAAGCCTTATGTGAATGACGATCCAGTTGCACATTTTGGTGATGATGATGAAAGAGTTGAGGGGTGCAGTAGTTCTGATGATAACTCTGAGGATCGGTTGTCGATGCTACCTGTGGTGCAAGTAGAAAATTTAAACGTACGACCCTTGCCAAGACGTCAAGAAATCCAAGGACGGAGGACTCCTGGCTCAGAGAGCAGTCGTCCAACTATACAAGACGATAGAAATAGATGGAGTTCTCTGGCATATACTGCTGAAGATATCCCATGCCCATCTTATGTTATCCCCACATTGTCTGGAGTGAGTTGTGGATTAATAGAAGTTGGGAAGGTTTTTGAGAACAAGTTAGAGTTGAAGACAAAGGCACAATTGTATACAATGAAGCAGAACTTCGAGTTTGTGGTGAAGAAGTCAGGTACTGAAGTTTGGTATATCACTTGCAAGGATTCTGATTGTGGGTGGAGACTGAGGGGGAAGAGAATGCCTAAATATGATATGTTCGAACTCATTTCACCAATAAACACACTTGCTCACTTGACCTCCGACATAAAAGCCATCGCCAAGCTGTACCTTGGGTTATTGGTCATTGCATAAAGAAAAAATATCAAACTGGATCGAATGCGTACATGAAAAGCAACATAAGAGAAGACATTAAGAATTATTATGGCATTGAGTTGTCATATTGAAAAGGTTGGAAATTCTGAGAGAAGGCTCTTTCTTATGTCAGAGGGACACTGGAAGCATCCTACCAGAAGTTACCATCGTACATGTTCATGCTTCAATAGAAAAATCCCGGTATGTTGACAGATTTTGTCACTGAGGAGGATCAGTTCAAATATTGCTTTTTCTCACTCGGAGTTAGTAGAAGAGGGTTTCATACATGTCGCCTTGTGTTATGTTTGGACGACACTTTTTTAAAGACAAAATACGGTGGGCAGATGTTATGTGCAGTCGCGCTGGATGTAAATAACCATTTATATCTAGTTGCATTTGGTATTGTGGGTAGTGAGAATCATGATTCTTGGAAGTATTTCATGTCAAAGCTAAAGGAAACGATTGGGGAAGTTGAGGACATGGCGTTTGTATCTGACAGGCATGCAAGTATTACATATGCCTTGGCAACTATTTTCCCTGATGCCTATCATGGTGCTTGCTACCACCACATTAGTATGAATGTGGTTGCTAAATTCAAGATTGATCATTGTCATGTGTTGATGTATAATGCGGCATATGCTTTTAGGAAATCCGAGTTCCACGCTCACTTCGAAAAAATCAAATAAAAAGACCCAGCTATTGCTTAATACCTAGAAGGCATGGGTTTTGATAAGTGGTCCCGTGCTTACTTTCTTGGAAATAGGTATGTCATTGTGAATTGTATTTTAATTTTTGAAATCTTGTAAATGTACATTACTATTACATGCTAGTTTTCCTGGATACTAGGTATAATATAATGACAAGAAATTACGCTGAAAGGTTCAACAATATGACCCAGGATGCTATGAGCTTTCTGATAACTACATTCGTCGAATTTATTCGCTTCACACTGCAGTCTTGGTTCTGTGTAGGAGAGAAACTAGCGAGAAGACAACTACAACTCTTGCACTGATCTATGAGAAAGATTTGGTGGATATGGCTGAGAAAGCTCAATTCTTGATCCCTCGTGCAATAGGGAGGCATGAGCTCCATATGTTAGATGGTGAGCTGAACGGTGAAGTCGACCTCCTAAATAAGACATGCAGATGTGGCGTGTTTCAGCTTATTGGTATCCCATGTGTTCATGCACTATCTGGATCCCTTAAGCGAGGGGTGAACTTTTATTTGTTGTGTTCAGATTACTATAAAATTGAGACATGGATGTCCTCTTACACAGAATCTATACATCCTACTGGTAACGAGAAAGAGTAGATTGTTCCACATGACATTATGACAATAAAAGTGAGAACATCTGCGCAAAAAAACCCGGTTGGTCATCCAAAGAAGAAACAAGGTAGGCCTAAGAAGAAATGTCATCGTTCCAATGGAGAGAAAATGGTTGTAGAACGCAAGTGCAGCATATGTGGAGGTCTAGGCCATAATAGGGCAACTTGTAAAGTTTGAGTTTGAAATTTATGGCATCGATGTTAAAAAAATTATTTAGGTACTAATGGTCTTTGTTAATCTTTTTATTTGTGTATTAATGGACTTTGTTAATCTTTTCATTTGTGTATTAATGGACTTGCTAATCTTTTTATTTGTGTATTAATGGATTTTGTTAATCGAAATGACATTATTTATATACAAAACTAAGGAGAAATATACTATTGTGTACCATCGAATAGCCATCGAAATGACATTGTTTATATACAAAACTAAGGAGAAATCAAAATAAATGTTCTAACATATAGAAAAAAGTCAAGGGTACACATTCTCGTAAAAAATATCGATGCATAATTTATCCCTGAAATACTAAATGTGTTCCTCAATGGCATATCATAAAGGAATGTCTCCAAGAATAAACTCCAAGTGCTTGATGGAAAATACGTCGCAATCTCCCCTGAAACCAAGAAATCGCATTTGTGAGTGTATTGAAAATTAAAGGAGAACAATGTTATGAAACACTGAAGTTAGTACGTCTAAATACATGGTTCTAGACTATGGCACAATATCAATGGACATGCACCGCCAATCAAAGTTTGGAATAGTGATCTTCAGTCTAGCTATTTTCAACCTGGGGTGTCCTTTAAACATACCAGAAGCATTGAGTAAAGATGAAAGCATCCTAGTCCAAGGCTCAATCAACTCAGAAAACTTATTATGGCTAAAGTTGGAATGATCTGAGTCACATACAGTGATCATCCAATCAATGAAATTTATTTCTCAAAGGACCCAATGACGATTTTCCAAGCACCAGTGGAAGTAGAACTAGTAGACCTCGTTGCAATCAGCCCAAGGCTTCTTGTATTTTTTAGCATCTCCTTTCATGAAATTAAGAATGTCCTCATCCCATTAGTAAGTCTTGCTCTTGTTCTTTAAGTCCTCATATCTACTAGGAATATACTGTGTAAATGATGAATCAAGTATGGTGGCTTTCACGGGGTACGTCTTTGGCAACTCAAAAAGACGTCTCCGTATAAGATAATTCACAGCGTCGAGATGCTACAAATAAATAGAGTATCGTTAAGGAAGAGTGGATTGTTAAAATGAGATGAATGTGTTGACTGCAAATATAAAAGATTTACAGTTTCTGCCAACCATTCTTTTGCCACCTTCAACTTCGGGAACCAAACAGTGGTGCCATCACAACATTCCAACTTCCTCGGTCTGCTGTTGTCAACCTCACCGAGTACCCATCGGTTAAAAGTTGTCAACATATCTTGATCCAACACCTTTAAGGGATGAATCGTAATTGGGTCCTTGAACTTTGGTTTCTTGGCTGCTGGAGTATAGTCCTCGTGCCTTACTGGACTCTGTCTAGTGCGCTTACCTGTAACTGGAGCAATTAGTATCTAATCTCTTTAAAACATGTAAAAAATCATGGATTAGCTGTACCTAAGACCGTCTGCACTGGCTGAGGAGGTGTGGCTTCTCCAACGAGAGGCTCGTAACATGTAACGCCCTGGGTAACCAAGACCGTTACACTGTGTGTTTAAAATAGTGCAAGACTTGCTAATCAAGTCATTTGAACAAACTGTGAATCTAAAGTCATCAACTGATTAGGAATAAAAGATTTTGGTCATAAATAAGTTATTTTCATTAAAAATGAAAGTTTAATACATAGATTCTCAAAACAGGGTTTGGATGACATATTTACAAAATTCCAGAAGTTATAAACAACTACGGCCACTCTAATGGCAAAATACGCATTTTAGGTTTTCATCCCTGTACAATCCCTCGACCGTGGTGGCCGAGTAGCTGACAGTCCAGGGTTGTCCCTTATGTAATACATTAACTTTCCCTCAAGCCCATACCAAAACTCTCATATGACAAGTTCAACCACTACCCTATGAACCCCTTCACTACTCTTATTCCACTTCTTCCTTGTAGAGCTGTTAACCCCTTTCTTAACAAGTACCCATATCTCAAGCCCTTCATATAACAACTTTGTGGTATGTACTTCATATCTAAATCTTTCCTAGTGACTCGCAACACTGAATTCTTCAAGCTTGTTTTCTAACCAAAACAAAGACTATCAAATCCACCGGTCACTTCCGAGTAACTAGCCTTGAGCTCTGAATGTTCAAGGCATCCCAGTCCTCCCTTCTCTACTCCTGGAAAATCCACCCTAGCGTACAAAATCATCCCATATAGAGAACGTACCCCTACCTGACATCTTTCTAGGTAGTATCTCTTCTACTTCTGATGCATACTAAATGACATCACTAGGCCTCATCCCTGTCTTGATGGCCAACCTGTAAACTGGACCCCCTTCTTGTCAAAACCACGAGCCTTAGAACCATCAAAGGTTCTTCTTTTTGGTATCCAAGTATCCATCCTTACTAAATCTCACTAACAAGAATATCATCACTTTACATGTTAAATAACATAGCCTTGACCCTCCAACTCATTTCAGAGTTTAGTCCATAAGTAAATCATCATCCCTGATCTACATCAATCTGTAACATAATCCAAAGTGGATTGACCAACCCACCAAACTCATTGACATACAATGTCGCTATCTTATCACTGTCGTCATCCTTCTGCCACAAATACTTGATACAACTACTCAGTCGCAATTTGTCCTCATATCATCAAGAATGGGATTAACTATACCCATTTACTAACCAGTTCCTGAACAAGCCCAAACCTTTCTCAAAACTAGAGGATAATGCTTCCAAAGCCTTCCACACAATAATCCCCCTCGAGCTAAACCAACACTGGTGCCCAACACGGTCATGGTCTACAAAGCAGCTTGTTTTCCCCAAGTAACCTGCTGCAAAAACTCAGGAGCAGGTGAAGGATTCCAACCCTATCTATTATCTGCAACCCTTATTAAAACAAAACCAGGTCTAATTAACCATTATGAGCAAATACAATCTGAATTAATCTGTCTTCACCAACTAAACCCCTCAGCCCTGACGTTTATACCCAAAACCATCCCAAGGGCAGATTCGAATAACCATAATAATCAAACACACATAAAGCATACCAAACACCAATATTATGCATACATTATCAGATTTCTTTATCACTAGATGCACTCACACTTACTATGCCTTCCATACCGATAAACAGGTATAGTCTATAAGTTCAATTTAAACATATAATAACCTGCAATCCATATACCATCATTATCCACGTATTCATCCACATGCAAGAGCAATGCTAATAAGCATGCTTTAATATCATCACACAGCGGTCAAGGGCCAGGCCCTATCAGTATCATATGCTCCCTATTAATCATACCAATTAATACACTCATATTTTATTCAAGCACTTAAGCATACAATTTCATGTATTCCATTACAAACCCTTTAGTCGAGCTTGTCTTTAATGGCGAGTGTACATGTCCAGCTGGTCTTCAGGAACCCATTAACCTAGACCGCTCTGATACCAAGTTGTAACGCCCTGGGTAACCAGGACCGTTACACTGTGTGTTTAAAATAGTGCAAGACTTGCTAATCAAGTCATTTGAACAAACTGTGAATCTAAAGTCATCAATTGATTAGGAATAAAAGATTTTGGTCATAAATAAGTTATTTTCATTAAAAATGAAAGTTTAATACATAGATTCTCAAAACAGGGTTTGGATGACATATTTACAAAATTCTAGAAGTTATAAACAACTACGACCACTCTAATGGCAAAATACGCATTTTAGGTTTCCGTCCCTGTACAATCCCTCGATCGTGGTGGCCGAGTAGCTGACAATGTACACCTCACCCCCAGAGCTCTCCAACTCATGGTTGAATCTACATGCCCTAGCCTTTACCTGCACCACGTAGCACCCGTGAGCCGAGGCCCAGCAAGAAAACGTAATAACATAGCACGATCAATATCAATAACCAGATATTCCACAACACATAATCAATAATTTAGTAATTCTTAACATTCACCTACTCAGTGACAACAATCGGCAAACTAACAATTTGTCATCCAGATAATCAACATATCATATCTATCAGATTGCAAATCATATGCATAATCAACAGTTTATCTCAATCATTACACAATATTTAGGGTCGGCACCCTTAGGCCGCTCCCTTTGTTTAACCCACTGTCTTCGGCTCACTTAGGCTGCCCCCAATGTAATACCCACTGACTCCGGCCAGATTAACCGAGCTCAGTGATTAATAAGCTGTCCTCGGCTACTAATGTACGAGTCGCGCCATGTGCGCAAATATTATTTATGGCACCCTTAGGTCGTTTATCTTATGTCCCATGGCATAAAACCATCTATGACATCATATAGATATATGGAGCTCTTAGTCCCTTCACGATCACATAATAATGCATACAAATATAGGGAACACTTAGTCCTAACCTAACCACATAATCGGGTGCAGTTTTCTTACCTCTTGTTCGAGCGAGAAACACTTTACGAATGACCCTCGAGAACGATCGATCTTTTAATCCCTTAGCGGTCACCTAATCATAACCATATATGGAATCCAATTAATGAAAATACCAATAAATGAGGCTTAACCTAAACCCTACTCCCGAGACCCCGAATTGTACCCAAACGGTGAGTAGATTCGATCGCGAGCCTTAAAGATTGAAACCCCGAGCCAAAAACCCTTAAAAACACCCAAAATATGCATCTGAGAAAACAGGGTAGCGCTACAACTAGGGACATTTTGCCCTGGCTAGCGCTGTATCACTACCCTCTGGGCGCTATAGCACTAGGACCAGGCAGACATGGCCCTAGTTCTTCTTCCTTCGAGTTTTCCATTTTCAACCTGTTTCAAAAACTTCCAAACACCATTTAAACCCCAAAATGAACCCAAATACCATATATACTAGTCCTAGGCATCATAACCTACCCAACCTTTGCCAAAAACCCCATTGTATTCTCTACTTTCAAACCCAAAATCTCAACTAAACTCAGTAGTAAAACAGAGCAGAAAACCAGAGTTCTAGTGGTTGGAATCTTACCTCAAGCTCGGTATGAACTCCTCTTCAATGATGGAACACTACCCTAGATCCTCAACACTTGATTCCCAGCTTAATTCCCCAAAAGAAGCTTCAAAAATTGAAGAAAAAAAAGGAAGAAAATGGCAGTCGGTTGATGAAGCAAGAGGTGCTCTGTTTTCTCCTACAGCCTTCTTGTAATGCCCCGAATTCTCCGATAAGGTTTAATGGCGGGATTAGTAGGGCGGGAGGGCCATACTTGTTTAATTATGCCATTAAATGATATTATGCATGTATATGTGAATTATATTATGATATGATGTTATATGCGTGAATGCGGGTCCACATTTGAATAATTATGCTATTTTGATAATTTGGCCCATTGAGGGTGAATATGTGTATTTGGGTGCATAACTTGATTTGTGAATGAGATTCCATTATTATGGAGATATATTCGAGCTATTTGGCATGAGACGGTCATGTAGAGTGGATTAGCGGTTTTGTCATAACGGGGTCAATTTTGGGGTAATAGAAATGTTTATTTTATGATAAATTGGGAATATTTGAGATCAGGGTGAAATTTTGGAGGTTTTGACTATAATGTCCCTGGGGGTATTTTTGGGACCCCGAGCACTAGGTTTTATTTGAGGTTACTTAAGCTTGAAGTAGCTGTTAGATAGAACATACGATTAGAAAACCTCTCGTTCTCTCTTTCGATAGTTCGTTTTACCGTTTGAGCATTTTCGAAGATATCTCGAGTTCTAGGAGTCGGAATCAAGTGAGGATTGAGACATAGCGATCCTAGGAAAGATTAGAAGCTTCTTAACTGAAGGATTTGACAGAAAATAAATCAATCAAAGGTAATCTAAGTTTAAAGTTTTGAGTTTTCTGAGTTTTTAAGCTTTGAATTGGACTTTGTGAATTGTTGAGTTTTTGGTTGGTTTGAACCTTGGGTTTTGAGGGTTTTGGAGTATTGGGAAGCTTGGGAAATTTGTTTTGATGATTGGGGAATGTTTATGTATGATTTTGGAGGCTTTGGAGTGTTAAAAACACGTTTGGGAGTGGCCCAGAGTTGGGGGTCGCGGCCTTGCTTTGAAGAAGTAGGTGGAGGTGTTGTACCAGCTAGGCGTCGCGGCCCTTGATGGAGGGTGCCGCAGCCCTTGTTTCAGGGAACTATGGGGGCCGCGGCCCAAGGTGCCAGGGCCGTAGCCCTTGCCCTGTTTTCACCCCGTTTGCACGTTTTGACCCCGGGAACTTAGCTATAGGCCTCGGGAGTGTTCCTACTACTTGGATTAGTTGGGATTGATCTTCCGGAGGCTAGATATTGGTGTGGAAACCTATGTTGACCATTATTTTTAATAATGTTCCGTGTTTGGTTATGATTAGGTGACTGCTAAAGGACTAAAGGTTGATCGTTCTCATGGGTCATTCTTTTAATCTTTCTAGCTCGAATCTGAGGTAAGAAAACAGTGTATGAATACAACTGCACCCTGTATATGTATATGACATGCGTGATTGTTAATGAGGCATGTTGGTTGATGAATGTGGACATGGATTGCATATGATATGCTGGCGAATATTGTGTATATGTATATGGCACTGACTAGTCAGGGATACTGACCTAAGAGTCAGAAATGGCAGAGCGTCATGAACGCCGAGCCAAAATGAAGATTGGATCTAATCAATATCAGCGTTGAATGGCTCTAAGACATTAACGCTGGACCGACCCTAAGGTCGATGAACTTATAAGCGCTTGTCTGGTCTAAGACCAGTTATTCAGAGCCAGGGCACATAGGCCCGGTGACTATTTGTCACATGGCTAGGGAACGTTGTTCCAAGGTTATGACCCTAAGGTCATGAGGAAGGTTATGTTGGTGACCATTCACCATACACCTATCCTGTTCAAACTTACGAAAGGTTCACTTATCAGTCAAGCCCGAGTGACCCTATCGTCACATGGCTAGAGGGGGCTGTACCTACTTTTGTGACTGTCACCTATTTGTTTGGACTGTTAGTCCTGAATGATTATTACGATCATTGTTGATATTACATCATGTTTTATTATGCTCTTCTTGATGGGCCTTGGCTCATGGGTGCTATGTGGTGCAGGTAAAGGGAAAGAAAAGCTCACCCAGTCTTGAGTGGAGAGCTTAGGTGGTGATGTGTACATATGTGACCGCTTGACCACCACGGCCAAGGCGTTCTCAGAGGAACTAGGGGGTTTACCCTATTTTTGCCGCCTAGGTCGGCGGGGTTGTAAATTTGAAATAGTAAAGACCATTTTGTACTGAGAACAACTTGTAAATGTTTTATTAGCTCTCCAAAGCAGTTTGTAATAAAAATATCCATTCCCTTTTTATTAGTTTTCCACCTTAACCTGTTAATTACACTTAGAGCACGTTTTTTACCAAAGGACTCGGGTAGCGGGTCAAATTTCCGGTCCACCGTTCACCGTAACTGTTCTGGGGTAACCAGGGCGTTACACTTCTACTATTTTCCAGCCTAAATATTGATATATATCCTTAAAGGTAAAATGACCTAAATGCCCTCAAGCTTAATTAAAGTCCTTAACAGCCACCAAGGGCAAAATCGTCCTTTCGCACCTGTCTCGTTAATCATAGCTAACACCCTCCAATTCCTGTTATTCTCAATATTCTCAAATACCCATAATTCATATCCCGTTACCCCTTAACTCCCGGCAACGCTCTAATCACCAAATTACCACGGGACTCACCCGAGCCCCAAACTTAACCCCATTATGACCAAACTGCTAACTAATACTTAACGATCGTCTCATGTCCAAAAGCTCGAACAAATCCACATAATAATGTGGCCTCAACAATAACTACCAATATACATACAATTACGCCCTCAACGGGTCAAATTACCAAAATGCCCCCCATAGCAAAATATATACCCATATGCATGCATTCATCATCATATAATAATATGATCCATATAAACATGCATATAATCATATAATAGCACAGATAATCAATTATGGCCCTCCCGGCCTCCTAATCAAGGTCCTAAACCTTATTAGGAAATTTGGGTCGTTACAACTATCCCCCCTTACTGAAATTTCGTCCTCGAAATTTTATCTGAGCTGCCCAGAATATAAATTCCGCACTACTAATTCCAGTTTCCCAGGTCATTCCTTGACCTTACTATTTCTAAAACTTTACCTTAACTCAATTTACAATCCTGTTCCTCAAAACCTTATTATTTCTACCTCACAACTGAACTGGTCACTCCACATGGACTAACTCCATCTTCCACTGCAGATTCCCATAAATCAACACATGGGTTTCTCCAACCCATGTCCTCAACACGGAGTACAAAATACACCGCGTACAGCCAACAGTGCCAAAATTGTTATCAACTTAAAAGCAACCTCACTGATCCTTTCCCGGATCCAAACAGTCTTAATACTCTGGGGTCCAACTAGCTCTTCACCCCTTTATATCCTTGGTGATATCCTAAGGAAGATACAATCTTCTATTTGGAACTCCATATTCCTGTTTCCCAATTCAGTAAAACTTTTCCATTTACTTTGAAAAGTGAGCCTCCAAGCTCTAACCTTTTAATAATCTCAACGATCCCCTGAACTACCTCAGGATCCAAATACAACATCTCACTTATCTCATTCCAACGAATGGATGATATACATTTCCTATTATACTCCCTCTCATCAAGTGTTCTTCCAATAATTGGATAACTCCCTTTCTCTCTGATTTACCATCAGTCTGAAGATAATAAAATTCACCAGATTCCAATTATATATTCATTGTCTTCTTTAATCCTCCCAAGACCTGAGAGTAAAGCAAAGTCCTCATTCGATGAATTAAACCCTGAATTTCATGAAGGATTACCATCCATCTCGCATAGAGTTCTGAATACTGATCAGCTGTGTAACTTGTCCTTACTAATAAAAGCAAGTTCACCCCAAATGCTGGTCCATAATGACCCAACCGTCCCGCACTGACCAACCATCTTGGCAGCCTCTCTGCGATACCCATCGCGATATTTCCTTATTCCCATTATAACATACTCAAAGGCTGCAATAGCCTTACCAGTTTCTGATACCTTGTCCTGACCTACTAACAGGTTAAGAGCTTCGTCCTATATTCCATTTTGTCTCTCTCTCCATCCCAGGCTATTACTATAAAACCTTCAAATTCTGGCACCTTTTCCTGATGCCTGGATGAAAAGTCCAAGAGAGTAGTATAAGATTCATTCAAAATTTCCATGTAATTCTGTGGTCCATCAGATTCCAGATCTGATCCTTGTATTTTAATACATTTATATCTGACACTGTAAAATCCAGCTAAGACTTTGCCTTCAATTCTTTCCATCTGGGGTTTACTTAACTGTCTTTCTTTGATCCTTTATGAGGTAATAATTCCAAGTATCAAACTGGCTATCTAGCCCACTAGAAACTCCACTCTAGTTCTAGTCGGATCCTCTAACCAACATCATGCATAGACCATCACTTCCTCCTGTCCTTGAAGTGTCATAGCAACTCACCAATTGATTCTAACCTGTAAAAAGACGTAGAACTCAATCCTGAAATACATGTACCACCATGCCTGCCTAAGGAAACTCCTACTCCTAAGGCATTCCTTAACCTGGAAAAGTTCCAACCAGAATACATCACTATACCGTCGATCTAAAAAATCACAAATCTAATTCAGATTATCTTTGAATACTCTGTTCACCCATTTCACAAAAACAATATGGCATTGACCAAATCCTCAGCACATGACTCAGCATCCTTAGTGCCCTTATCTAATATAATAGCAATCTCCTGCCTATCCTTTTCCCTGATCTCCAGCTGGTAATAACCAGATCAAAGATCCCTAACTGTCCCTAATCTCTAGCTGGTAATAACCAGATCAAAGATCCACCTTGAAGAACATCATCCTCCTCAACAATTGAGACTTTAATTCTCACTGCTTTGTTAAAACTGTTCAATATAGCATCTTAGATTCGATTCCATCCCTGACACCAATCTAATCACCATTCCATCTCTTTATGCAGATGAACTCCTTGACAAATTCCTTAGAAACTTATCCGGAAACTCACAGACTAATCCAGTATGTCTTTGTCCCACTGATACAACTTAAGTAGTGTCCATCACACTAGCTAAGGTTCTAACCATCCCCCTGCGGTAGATCTTCCACTCTAGGTACAAATGCTAACCACTGCAAGGGTTTCCCCCTTTTAAACTCAAGAGTTACTATTCCTTTCTCACAACCCATCACTGTTCCCATACTTGACTAGCTCTTCATATTCAAAATCCTTACATTGTAACTACCTTCGAAGATACTTCAAGTAATAGTAGATATGTTCACCAGTCTAAACATACTTCCGATCAACTTCCTTCATACCTGATCTCTTCCATTCCTGTGTTATAACCTTGAGTACCCTTGAGAAATGAAGTTAATACCTTCTCAAACCTTACCTTTGACCCTGCTGCTTAGTCGCAATATCATCAGTGTAGTAATCGCTCACGTTCTGATTCTAGCTGGGGAGTAGTTCAACACATCACTAGTCAACCTGAATGCAACCCATCCATGTTGTTTCTCTATTCTCTGCTTGTCGGACTTACCCATCTCGTTGAGGTATAAAACGATTAGGAACCTTTGCTATTAATGCATCACACCCCACTCGGTACAAGTAATAATTCCTGAGATGTCTCTTTTCTTGATCCTTATCTGGTAATAACCAGATCGATGATCAACTCCTAAAGACATTGTCCTGTCTTGTAACGGGGCATTTAAACTCTTCATCCCTAGCAGACAATATCCACGAGTCCCATGATACAATGTTCTGTCCAATTCACTTATAAGTCACATACTTCTTTAGGTGATCCAATAACTCCTTAGCCAAACTAATATCATTCTTCATAGCGTCCCTGATACCAGATCCTTCCATACCCAAGTTTCGAACCGTATCCAACAACCTCTTGCATACTCAACTACATCCTTACTGACCAATTTAAATTTCCCTTCAGTCTATTCACTATACTTCGAGAGACGTCCTCGACAGTCCAGGGTTGTCCCTTATGTAATACATTAACTTTCCCTCAAGCCCATACCAAAACTCTCATATGACAAGTTCAACCACTACCCTATGAACCCCTTCACTACTCTTATTCCACTTCTTCCTTGTAGAGCTGTTAACCCCTTTCTTAACAAGTACCCATATCTCAAGCCCTTCATATAACAACTTTGTGGTATGTACTTCATATCTAAATCTTTCCTAGTGACTCGCAACACTGAATTCTTCAAGCTTGTTTTCTAACCAAAACAAAGACTATCAAATCCACCGGTCACTTCCGAGTAACTAGCCTTGAGCTCTGAATGTTCAAGGCATCCCAGTCCTCCCTTCTCTACTCCTGGAAAATCCACCCTAGCGTACAAAATCATCCCATATAGAGAACGTACCCCTACCTGACATCTTTCTAGGTAGTATCTCTTCTACTTCTGATGCATACTAAATGACATCACTAGGCCTCATCCCTGTCTTGATGGCCAACCTGTAAACTGGACCCCCTTCTTGTCAAAACCACGAGCCTTAGAACCATCAAAGGTTCTTCTTTTTGGTATCCAAGTATCCATCCTTACTAAATCTCACTAACAAGAATATCATCACTTTACATGTTAAATAACATAGCCTTGACCCTCCAACTCATTTCAGAGTTTAGTCCATAAGTAAATCATCATCCCTGATCTACATCAATCTGTAACATAATCCAAAGTGGATTGACCAACCCACCAAACTCATTGACATACAATGTCGCTATCTTATCACTGTCGTCATCCTTCTGCCACAAATACTTGATACAACTACTCAGTCGCAATTTGTCCTCATATCATCAAGAATGGGATTAACTATACCCATTTACTAACCAGTTCCTGAACAAGCCCAAACCTTTCTCAAAACTAGAGGATAATGCTTCCAAAGCCTTCCACACAATAATCCCCCTCGAGCTAAACCAACACTGGTGCCCAACACGGTCATGGTCTACAAAGCAGCTTGTTTTCCCCAAGTAACCTGCTGCAAAAACTCAGGAGCAGGTGAAGGATTCCAACCCTATCTATTATCTGCAACCCTTATTAAAACAAAACCAGGTCTAATTAACCATTATGAGCAAATACAATCTGAATTAATCTGTCTTCACCAACTAAACCCCTCAGCCCTGACGTTTATACCCAAAACCATCCCAAGGGCAGATTCGAATAACCATAATAATCAAACACACATAAAGCATACCAAACACCAATATTATGCATACATTATCAGATTTCTTTATCACTAGATGCACTCACACTTACTATGCCTTCCATACCGATAAACAGGTATAGTCTATAAGTTCAATTTAAACATATAATAACCTGCAATCCATATACCATCATTATCCACGTATTCATCCACATGCAAGAGCAATGCTAATAAGCATGCTTTAATATCATCACACAGCGGTCAAGGGCCAGGCCCTATCAGTATCATATGCTCCCTATTAATCATACCAATTAATACACTCATATTTTATTCAAGCACTTAAGCATACAATTTCATGTATTCCATTACAAACCCTTTAGTCGAGCTTGTCTTTAATGGCGAGTGTACATGTCCAGCTGGTCTTCAGGAACCCATTAACCTAGACCGCTCTGATACCAAGTTGTAACGCCCTGGGTAACCAGGACCGTTACACTGTGTGTTTAAAATAGTGCAAGACTTGCTAATCAAGTCATTTGAACAAACTGTGAATCTAAAGTCATCAATTGATTAGGAATAAAAGATTTTGGTCATAAATAAGTTATTTTCATTAAAAATGAAAGTTTAATACATAGATTCTCAAAACAGGGTTTGGATGACATATTTACAAAATTCTAGAAGTTATAAACAACTACGACCACTCTAATGGCAAAATACGCATTTTAGGTTTCCGTCCCTGTACAATCCCTCGATCGTGGTGGCCGAGTAGCTGACAATGTACACCTCACCCCCAGAGCTCTCCAACTCATGGTTGAATCTACATGCCCTAGCCTTTACCTGCACCACGTAGCACCCGTGAGCCGAGGCCCAGCAAGAAAACGTAATAACATAGCACGATCAATATCAATAACCAGATATTCCACAACACATAATCAATAATTTAGTAATTCTTAACATTCACCTACTCAGTGACAACAATCGGCAAACTAACAATTTGTCATCCAGATAATCAACATATCATATCTATCAGATTGCAAATCATATGCATAATCAACAGTTTATCTCAATCATTACACAATATTTAGGGTCGGCACCCTTAGGCCGCTCCCTTTGTTTAACCCACTGTCTTCGGCTCACTTAGGCTGCCCCCAATGTAATACCCACTGACTCCGGCCAGATTAACCGAGCTCAGTGATTAATAAGCTGTCCTCGGCTACTAATGTACGAGTCGCGCCATGTGCGCAAATATTATTTATGGCACCCTTAGGTCGTTTATCTTATGTCCCATGGCATAAAACCATCTATGACATCATATAGATATATGGAGCTCTTAGTCCCTTCACGATCACATAATAATGCATACAAATATAGGGAACACTTAGTCCTAACCTAACCACATAATCGGGTGCAGTTTTCTTACCTCTTGTTCGAGCGAGAAACACTTTACGAATGACCCTCGAGAACGATCGATCTTTTAATCCCTTAGCGGTCACCTAATCATAACCATATATGGAATCCAATTAATGAAAATACCAATAAATGAGGCTTAACCTAAACCCTACTCCCGAGACCCCGAATTGTACCCAAACGGTGAGTAGATTCGATCGCGAGCCTTAAAGATTGAAACCCCGAGCCAAAAACCCTTAAAAACACCCAAAATATGCATCTGAGAAAACAGGGTAGCGCTACAACTAGGGACATTTTGCCCTGGCTAGCGCTGTATCACTACCCTCTGGGCGCTATAGCACTAGGACCAGGCAGACATGGCCCTAGTTCTTCTTCCTTCGAGTTTTCCATTTTCAACCTGTTTCAAAAACTTCCAAACACCATTTAAACCCCAAAATGAACCCAAATACCATATATACTAGTCCTAGGCATCATAACCTACCCAACCTTTGCCAAAAACCCCATTGTATTCTCTACTTTCAAACCCAAAATCTCAACTAAACTCAGTAGTAAAACAGAGCAGAAAACCAGAGTTCTAGTGGTTGGAATCTTACCTCAAGCTCGGTATGAACTCCTCTTCAATGATGGAACACTACCCTAGATCCTCAACACTTGATTCCCAGCTTAATTCCCCAAAAGAAGCTTCAAAAATTGAAGAAAAAAAAGGAAGAAAATGGCAGTCGGTTGATGAAGCAAGAGGTGCTCTGTTTTCTCCTACAGCCTTCTTGTAATGCCCCGAATTCTCCGATAAGGTTTAATGGCGGGATTAGTAGGGCGGGAGGGCCATACTTGTTTAATTATGCCATTAAATGATATTATGCATGTATATGTGAATTATATTATGATATGATGTTATATGCGTGAATGCGGGTCCACATTTGAATAATTATGCTATTTTGATAATTTGGCCCATTGAGGGTGAATATGTGTATTTGGGTGCATAACTTGATTTGTGAATGAGATTCCATTATTATGGAGATATATTCGAGCTATTTGGCATGAGACGGTCATGTAGAGTGGATTAGCGGTTTTGTCATAACGGGGTCAATTTTGGGGTAATAGAAATGTTTATTTTATGATAAATTGGGAATATTTGAGATCAGGGTGAAATTTTGGAGGTTTTGACTATAATGTCCCTGGGGGTATTTTTGGGACCCCGAGCACTAGGTTTTATTTGAGGTTACTTAAGCTTGAAGTAGCTGTTAGATAGAACATACGATTAGAAAACCTCTCGTTCTCTCTTTCGATAGTTCGTTTTACCGTTTGAGCATTTTCGAAGATATCTCGAGTTCTAGGAGTCGGAATCAAGTGAGGATTGAGACATAGCGATCCTAGGAAAGATTAGAAGCTTCTTAACTGAAGGATTTGACAGAAAATAAATCAATCAAAGGTAATCTAAGTTTAAAGTTTTGAGTTTTCTGAGTTTTTAAGCTTTGAATTGGACTTTGTGAATTGTTGAGTTTTTGGTTGGTTTGAACCTTGGGTTTTGAGGGTTTTGGAGTATTGGGAAGCTTGGGAAATTTGTTTTGATGATTGGGGAATGTTTATGTATGATTTTGGAGGCTTTGGAGTGTTAAAAACACGTTTGGGAGTGGCCCAGAGTTGGGGGTCGCGGCCTTGCTTTGAAGAAGTAGGTGGAGGTGTTGTACCAGCTAGGCGTCGCGGCCCTTGATGGAGGGTGCCGCAGCCCTTGTTTCAGGGAACTATGGGGGCCGCGGCCCAAGGTGCCAGGGCCGTAGCCCTTGCCCTGTTTTCACCCCGTTTGCACGTTTTGACCCCGGGAACTTAGCTATAGGCCTCGGGAGTGTTCCTACTACTTGGATTAGTTGGGATTGATCTTCCGGAGGCTAGATATTGGTGTGGAAACCTATGTTGACCATTATTTTTAATAATGTTCCGTGTTTGGTTATGATTAGGTGACTGCTAAAGGACTAAAGGTTGATCGTTCTCATGGGTCATTCTTTTAATCTTTCTAGCTCGAATCTGAGGTAAGAAAACAGTGTATGAATACAACTGCACCCTGTATATGTATATGACATGCGTGATTGTTAATGAGGCATGTTGGTTGATGAATGTGGACATGGATTGCATATGATATGCTGGCGAATATTGTGTATATGTATATGGCACTGACTAGTCAGGGATACTGACCTAAGAGTCAGAAATGGCAGAGCGTCATGAACGCCGAGCCAAAATGAAGATTGGATCTAATCAATATCAGCGTTGAATGGCTCTAAGACATTAACGCTGGACCGACCCTAAGGTCGATGAACTTATAAGCGCTTGTCTGGTCTAAGACCAGTTATTCAGAGCCAGGGCACATAGGCCCGGTGACTATTTGTCACATGGCTAGGGAACGTTGTTCCAAGGTTATGACCCTAAGGTCATGAGGAAGGTTATGTTGGTGACCATTCACCATACACCTATCCTGTTCAAACTTACGAAAGGTTCACTTATCAGTCAAGCCCGAGTGACCCTATCGTCACATGGCTAGAGGGGGCTGTACCTACTTTTGTGACTGTCACCTATTTGTTTGGACTGTTAGTCCTGAATGATTATTACGATCATTGTTGATATTACATCATGTTTTATTATGCTCTTCTTGATGGGCCTTGGCTCATGGGTGCTATGTGGTGCAGGTAAAGGGAAAGAAAAGCTCACCCAGTCTTGAGTGGAGAGCTTAGGTGGTGATGTGTACATATGTGACCGCTTGACCACCACGGCCAAGGCGTTCTCAGAGGAACTAGGGGGTTTACCCTATTTTTGCCGCCTAGGTCGGCGGGGTTGTAAATTTGAAATAGTAAAGACCATTTTGTACTGAGAACAACTTGTAAATGTTTTATTAGCTCTCCAAAGCAGTTTGTAATAAAAATATCCATTCCCTTTTTATTAGTTTTCCACCTTAACCTGTTAATTACACTTAGAGCACGTTTTTTACCAAAGGACTCGGGTAGCGGGTCAAATTTCCGGTCCACCGTTCACCGTAACTGTTCTGGGGTAACCAGGGCGTTACACTTCTACTATTTTCCAGCCTAAATATTGATATATATCCTTAAAGGTAAAATGACCTAAATGCCCTCAAGCTTAATTAAAGTCCTTAACAGCCACCAAGGGCAAAATCGTCCTTTCGCACCTGTCTCGTTAATCATAGCTAACACCCTCCAATTCCTGTTATTCTCAATATTCTCAAATACCCATAATTCATATCCCGTTACCCCTTAACTCCCGGCAACGCTCTAATCACCAAATTACCACGGGACTCACCCGAGCCCCAAACTTAACCCCATTATGACCAAACTGCTAACTAATACTTAACGATCGTCTCATGTCCAAAAGCTCGAACAAATCCACATAATAATGTGGCCTCAACAATAACTACCAATATACATACAATTACGCCCTCAACGGGTCAAATTACCAAAATGCCCCCCATAGCAAAATATATACCCATATGCATGCATTCATCATCATATAATAATATGATCCATATAAACATGCATATAATCATATAATAGCACAGATAATCAATTATGGCCCTCCCGGCCTCCTAATCAAGGTCCTAAACCTTATTAGGAAATTTGGGTCGTTACAACTATCCCCCCTTACTGAAATTTCGTCCTCGAAATTTTATCTGAGCTGCCCAGAATATAAATTCCGCACTACTAATTCCAGTTTCCCAGGTCATTCCTTGACCTTACTATTTCTAAAACTTTACCTTAACTCAATTTACAATCCTGTTCCTCAAAACCTTATTATTTCTACCTCACAACTGAACTGGTCACTCCACATGGACTAACTCCATCTTCCACTGCAGATTCCCATAAATCAACACATGGGTTTCTCCAACCCATGTCCTCAACACGGAGTACAAAATACACCGCGTACAGCCAACAGTGCCAAAATTGTTATCAACTTAAAAGCAACCTCACTGATCCTTTCCCGGATCCAAACAGTCTTAATACTCTGGGGTCCAACTAGCTCTTCACCCCTTTATATCCTTGGTGATATCCTAAGGAAGATACAATCTTCTATTTGGAACTCCATATTCCTGTTTCCCAATTCAGTAAAACTTTTCCATTTACTTTGAAAAGTGAGCCTCCAAGCTCTAACCTTTTAATAATCTCAACGATCCCCTGAACTACCTCAGGATCCAAATACAACATCTCACTTATCTCATTCCAACGAATGGATGATATACATTTCCTATTATACTCCCTCTCATCAAGTGTTCTTCCAATAATTGGATAACTCCCTTTCTCTCTGATTTACCATCAGTCTGAAGATAATAAAATTCACCAGATTCCAATTATATATTCATTGTCTTCTTTAATCCTCCCAAGACCTGAGAGTAAAGCAAAGTCCTCATTCGATGAATTAAACCCTGAATTTCATGAAGGATTACCATCCATCTCGCATAGAGTTCTGAATACTGATCAGCTGTGTAACTTGTCCTTACTAATAAAAGCAAGTTCACCCCAAATGCTGGTCCATAATGACCCAACCGTCCCGCACTGACCAACCATCTTGGCAGCCTCTCTGCGATACCCATCGCGATATTTCCTTATTCCCATTATAACATACTCAAAGGCTGCAATAGCCTTACCAGTTTCTGATACCTTGTCCTGACCTACTAACAGGTTAAGAGCTTCGTCCTATATTCCATTTTGTCTCTCTCTCCATCCCAGGCTATTACTATAAAACCTTCAAATTCTGGCACCTTTTCCTGATGCCTGGATGAAAAGTCCAAGAGAGTAGTATAAGATTCATTCAAAATTTCCATGTAATTCTGTGGTCCATCAGATTCCAGATCTGATCCTTGTATTTTAATACATTTATATCTGACACTGTAAAATCCAGCTAAGACTTTGCCTTCAATTCTTTCCATCTGGGGTTTACTTAACTGTCTTTCTTTGATCCTTTATGAGGTAATAATTCCAAGTATCAAACTGGCTATCTAGCCCACTAGAAACTCCACTCTAGTTCTAGTCGGATCCTCTAACCAACATCATGCATAGACCATCACTTCCTCCTGTCCTTGAAGTGTCATAGCAACTCACCAATTGATTCTAACCTGTAAAAAGACGTAGAACTCAATCCTGAAATACATGTACCACCATGCCTGCCTAAGGAAACTCCTACTCCTAAGGCATTCCTTAACCTGGAAAAGTTCCAACCAGAATACATCACTATACCGTCGATCTAAAAAATCACAAATCTAATTCAGATTATCTTTGAATACTCTGTTCACCCATTTCACAAAAACAATATGGCATTGACCAAATCCTCAGCACATGACTCAGCATCCTTAGTGCCCTTATCTAATATAATAGCAATCTCCTGCCTATCCTTTTCCCTGATCTCCAGCTGGTAATAACCAGATCAAAGATCCCTAACTGTCCCTAATCTCTAGCTGGTAATAACCAGATCAAAGATCCACCTTGAAGAACATCATCCTCCTCAACAATTGAGACTTTAATTCTCACTGCTTTGTTAAAACTGTTCAATATAGCATCTTAGATTCGATTCCATCCCTGACACCAATCTAATCACCATTCCATCTCTTTATGCAGATGAACTCCTTGACAAATTCCTTAGAAACTTATCCGGAAACTCACAGACTAATCCAGTATGTCTTTGTCCCACTGATACAACTTAAGTAGTGTCCATCACACTAGCTAAGGTTCTAACCATCCCCCTGCGGTAGATCTTCCACTCTAGGTACAAATGCTAACCACTGCAAGGGTTTCCCCCTTTTAAACTCAAGAGTTACTATTCCTTTCTCACAACCCATCACTGTTCCCATACTTGACTAGCTCTTCATATTCAAAATCCTTACATTGTAACTACCTTCGAAGATACTTCAAGTAATAGTAGATATGTTCACCAGTCTAAACATACTTCCGATCAACTTCCTTCATACCTGATCTCTTCCATTCCTGTGTTATAACCTTGAGTACCCTTGAGAAATGAAGTTAATACCTTCTCAAACCTTACCTTTGACCCTGCTGCTTAGTCGCAATATCATCAGTGTAGTAATCGCTCACGTTCTGATTCTAGCTGGGGAGTAGTTCAACACATCACTAGTCAACCTGAATGCAACCCATCCATGTTGTTTCTCTATTCTCTGCTTGTCGGACTTACCCATCTCGTTGAGGTATAAAACGATTAGGAACCTTTGCTATTAATGCATCACACCCCACTCGGTACAAGTAATAATTCCTGAGATGTCTCTTTTCTTGATCCTTATCTGGTAATAACCAGATCGATGATCAACTCCTAAAGACATTGTCCTGTCTTGTAACGGGGCATTTAAACTCTTCATCCCTAGCAGACAATATCCACGAGTCCCATGATACAATGTTCTGTCCAATTCACTTATAAGTCACATACTTCTTTAGGTGATCCAATAACTCCTTAGCCAAACTAATATCATTCTTCATAGCGTCCCTGATACCAGATCCTTCCATACCCAAGTTTCGAACCGTATCCAACAACCTCTTGCATACTCAACTACATCCTTACTGACCAATTTAAATTTCCCTTCAGTCTATTCACTATACTTCGAGAGACGTCCTCGACAGTCCAGGGTTGTCCCTTATGTAATACATTAACTTTCCCTCAAGCCCATACCAAAACTCTCATATGACAAGTTCAACCACTACCCTATGAACCCCTTCACTACTCTTATTCCACTTCTTCCTTGTAGAGCTGTTAACCCCTTTCTTAACAAGTACCCATATCTCAAGCCCTTCATATAACAACTTTGTGGTATGTACTTCATATCTAAATCTTTCCTAGTGACTCGCAACACTGAATTCTTCAAGCTTGTTTTCTAACCAAAACAAAGACTATCAAATCCACCGGTCACTTCCGAGTAACTAGCCTTGAGCTCTGAATGTTCAAGGCATCCCAGTCCTCCCTTCTCTACTCCTGGAAAATCCACCCTAGCGTACAAAATCATCCCATATAGAGAACGTACCCCTACCTGACATCTTTCTAGGTAGTATCTCTTCTACTTCTGATGCATACTAAATGACATCACTAGGCCTCATCCCTGTCTTGATGGCCAACCTGTAAACTGGACCCCCTTCTTGTCAAAACCACGAGCCTTAGAACCATCAAAGGTTCTTCTTTTTGGTATCCAAGTATCCATCCTTACTAAATCTCACTAACAAGAATATCATCACTTTACATGTTAAATAACATAGCCTTGACCCTCCAACTCATTTCAGAGTTTAGTCCATAAGTAAATCATCATCCCTGATCTACATCAATCTGTAACATAATCCAAAGTGGATTGACCAACCCACCAAACTCATTGACATACAATGTCGCTATCTTATCACTGTCGTCATCCTTCTGCCACAAATACTTGATACAACTACTCAGTCGCAATTTGTCCTCATATCATCAAGAATGGGATTAACTATACCCATTTACTAACCAGTTCCTGAACAAGCCCAAACCTTTCTCAAAACTAGAGGATAATGCTTCCAAAGCCTTCCACACAATAATCCCCCTCGAGCTAAACCAACACTGGTGCCCAACACGGTCATGGTCTACAAAGCAGCTTGTTTTCCCCAAGTAACCTGCTGCAAAAACTCAGGAGCAGGTGAAGGATTCCAACCCTATCTATTATCTGCAACCCTTATTAAAACAAAACCAGGTCTAATTAACCATTATGAGCAAATACAATCTGAATTAATCTGTCTTCACCAACTAAACCCCTCAGCCCTGACGTTTATACCCAAAACCATCCCAAGGGCAGATTCGAATAACCATAATAATCAAACACACATAAAGCATACCAAACACCAATATTATGCATACATTATCAGATTTCTTTATCACTAGATGCACTCACACTTACTATGCCTTCCATACCGATAAACAGGTATAGTCTATAAGTTCAATTTAAACATATAATAACCTGCAATCCATATACCATCATTATCCACGTATTCATCCACATGCAAGAGCAATGCTAATAAGCATGCTTTAATATCATCACACAGCGGTCAAGGGCCAGGCCCTATCAGTATCATATGCTCCCTATTAATCATACCAATTAATACACTCATATTTTATTCAAGCACTTAAGCATACAATTTCATGTATTCCATTACAAACCCTTTAGTCGAGCTTGTCTTTAATGGCGAGTGTACATGTCCAGCTGGTCTTCAGGAACCCATTAACCTAGACCGCTCTGATACCAAGTTGTAACGCCCTGGGTAACCAGGACCGTTACACTGTGTGTTTAAAATAGTGCAAGACTTGCTAATCAAGTCATTTGAACAAACTGTGAATCTAAAGTCATCAATTGATTAGGAATAAAAGATTTTGGTCATAAATAAGTTATTTTCATTAAAAATGAAAGTTTAATACATAGATTCTCAAAACAGGGTTTGGATGACATATTTACAAAATTCTAGAAGTTATAAACAACTACGACCACTCTAATGGCAAAATACGCATTTTAGGTTTCCGTCCCTGTACAATCCCTCGATCGTGGTGGCCGAGTAGCTGACAATGTACACCTCACCCCCAGAGCTCTCCAACTCATGGTTGAATCTACATGCCCTAGCCTTTACCTGCACCACGTAGCACCCGTGAGCCGAGGCCCAGCAAGAAAACGTAATAACATAGCACGATCAATATCAATAACCAGATATTCCACAACACATAATCAATAATTTAGTAATTCTTAACATTCACCTACTCAGTGACAACAATCGGCAAACTAACAATTTGTCATCCAGATAATCAACATATCATATCTATCAGATTGCAAATCATATGCATAATCAACAGTTTATCTCAATCATTACACAATATTTAGGGTCGGCACCCTTAGGCCGCTCCCTTTGTTTAACCCACTGTCTTCGGCTCACTTAGGCTGCCCCCAATGTAATACCCACTGACTCCGGCCAGATTAACCGAGCTCAGTGATTAATAAGCTGTCCTCGGCTACTAATGTACGAGTCGCGCCATGTGCGCAAATATTATTTATGGCACCCTTAGGTCGTTTATCTTATGTCCCATGGCATAAAACCATCTATGACATCATATAGATATATGGAGCTCTTAGTCCCTTCACGATCACATAATAATGCATACAAATATAGGGAACACTTAGTCCTAACCTAACCACATAATCGGGTGCAGTTTTCTTACCTCTTGTTCGAGCGAGAAACACTTTACGAATGACCCTCGAGAACGATCGATCTTTTAATCCCTTAGCGGTCACCTAATCATAACCATATATGGAATCCAATTAATGAAAATACCAATAAATGAGGCTTAACCTAAACCCTACTCCCGAGACCCCGAATTGTACCCAAACGGTGAGTAGATTCGATCGCGAGCCTTAAAGATTGAAACCCCGAGCCAAAAACCCTTAAAAACACCCAAAATATGCATCTGAGAAAACAGGGTAGCGCTACAACTAGGGACATTTTGCCCTGGCTAGCGCTGTATCACTACCCTCTGGGCGCTATAGCACTAGGACCAGGCAGACATGGCCCTAGTTCTTCTTCCTTCGAGTTTTCCATTTTCAACCTGTTTCAAAAACTTCCAAACACCATTTAAACCCCAAAATGAACCCAAATACCATATATACTAGTCCTAGGCATCATAACCTACCCAACCTTTGCCAAAAACCCCATTGTATTCTCTACTTTCAAACCCAAAATCTCAACTAAACTCAGTAGTAAAACAGAGCAGAAAACCAGAGTTCTAGTGGTTGGAATCTTACCTCAAGCTCGGTATGAACTCCTCTTCAATGATGGAACACTACCCTAGATCCTCAACACTTGATTCCCAGCTTAATTCCCCAAAAGAAGCTTCAAAAATTGAAGAAAAAAAAGGAAGAAAATGGCAGTCGGTTGATGAAGCAAGAGGTGCTCTGTTTTCTCCTACAGCCTTCTTGTAATGCCCCGAATTCTCCGATAAGGTTTAATGGCGGGATTAGTAGGGCGGGAGGGCCATACTTGTTTAATTATGCCATTAAATGATATTATGCATGTATATGTGAATTATATTATGATATGATGTTATATGCGTGAATGCGGGTCCACATTTGAATAATTATGCTATTTTGATAATTTGGCCCATTGAGGGTGAATATGTGTATTTGGGTGCATAACTTGATTTGTGAATGAGATTCCATTATTATGGAGATATATTCGAGCTATTTGGCATGAGACGGTCATGTAGAGTGGATTAGCGGTTTTGTCATAACGGGGTCAATTTTGGGGTAATAGAAATGTTTATTTTATGATAAATTGGGAATATTTGAGATCAGGGTGAAATTTTGGAGGTTTTGACTATAATGTCCCTGGGGGTATTTTTGGGACCCCGAGCACTAGGTTTTATTTGAGGTTACTTAAGCTTGAAGTAGCTGTTAGATAGAACATACGATTAGAAAACCTCTCGTTCTCTCTTTCGATAGTTCGTTTTACCGTTTGAGCATTTTCGAAGATATCTCGAGTTCTAGGAGTCGGAATCAAGTGAGGATTGAGACATAGCGATCCTAGGAAAGATTAGAAGCTTCTTAACTGAAGGATTTGACAGAAAATAAATCAATCAAAGGTAATCTAAGTTTAAAGTTTTGAGTTTTCTGAGTTTTTAAGCTTTGAATTGGACTTTGTGAATTGTTGAGTTTTTGGTTGGTTTGAACCTTGGGTTTTGAGGGTTTTGGAGTATTGGGAAGCTTGGGAAATTTGTTTTGATGATTGGGGAATGTTTATGTATGATTTTGGAGGCTTTGGAGTGTTAAAAACACGTTTGGGAGTGGCCCAGAGTTGGGGGTCGCGGCCTTGCTTTGAAGAAGTAGGTGGAGGTGTTGTACCAGCTAGGCGTCGCGGCCCTTGATGGAGGGTGCCGCAGCCCTTGTTTCAGGGAACTATGGGGGCCGCGGCCCAAGGTGCCAGGGCCGTAGCCCTTGCCCTGTTTTCACCCCGTTTGCACGTTTTGACCCCGGGAACTTAGCTATAGGCCTCGGGAGTGTTCCTACTACTTGGATTAGTTGGGATTGATCTTCCGGAGGCTAGATATTGGTGTGGAAACCTATGTTGACCATTATTTTTAATAATGTTCCGTGTTTGGTTATGATTAGGTGACTGCTAAAGGACTAAAGGTTGATCGTTCTCATGGGTCATTCTTTTAATCTTTCTAGCTCGAATCTGAGGTAAGAAAACAGTGTATGAATACAACTGCACCCTGTATATGTATATGACATGCGTGATTGTTAATGAGGCATGTTGGTTGATGAATGTGGACATGGATTGCATATGATATGCTGGCGAATATTGTGTATATGTATATGGCACTGACTAGTCAGGGATACTGACCTAAGAGTCAGAAATGGCAGAGCGTCATGAACGCCGAGCCAAAATGAAGATTGGATCTAATCAATATCAGCGTTGAATGGCTCTAAGACATTAACGCTGGACCGACCCTAAGGTCGATGAACTTATAAGCGCTTGTCTGGTCTAAGACCAGTTATTCAGAGCCAGGGCACATAGGCCCGGTGACTATTTGTCACATGGCTAGGGAACGTTGTTCCAAGGTTATGACCCTAAGGTCATGAGGAAGGTTATGTTGGTGACCATTCACCATACACCTATCCTGTTCAAACTTACGAAAGGTTCACTTATCAGTCAAGCCCGAGTGACCCTATCGTCACATGGCTAGAGGGGGCTGTACCTACTTTTGTGACTGTCACCTATTTGTTTGGACTGTTAGTCCTGAATGATTATTACGATCATTGTTGATATTACATCATGTTTTATTATGCTCTTCTTGATGGGCCTTGGCTCATGGGTGCTATGTGGTGCAGGTAAAGGGAAAGAAAAGCTCACCCAGTCTTGAGTGGAGAGCTTAGGTGGTGATGTGTACATATGTGACCGCTTGACCACCACGGCCAAGGCGTTCTCAGAGGAACTAGGGGGTTTACCCTATTTTTGCCGCCTAGGTCGGCGGGGTTGTAAATTTGAAATAGTAAAGACCATTTTGTACTGAGAACAACTTGTAAATGTTTTATTAGCTCTCCAAAGCAGTTTGTAATAAAAATATCCATTCCCTTTTTATTAGTTTTCCACCTTAACCTGTTAATTACACTTAGAGCACGTTTTTTACCAAAGGACTCGGGTAGCGGGTCAAATTTCCGGTCCACCGTTCACCGTAACTGTTCTGGGGTAACCAGGGCGTTACACTTCTACTATTTTCCAGCCTAAATATTGATATATATCCTTAAAGGTAAAATGACCTAAATGCCCTCAAGCTTAATTAAAGTCCTTAACAGCCACCAAGGGCAAAATCGTCCTTTCGCACCTGTCTCGTTAATCATAGCTAACACCCTCCAATTCCTGTTATTCTCAATATTCTCAAATACCCATAATTCATATCCCGTTACCCCTTAACTCCCGGCAACGCTCTAATCACCAAATTACCACGGGACTCACCCGAGCCCCAAACTTAACCCCATTATGACCAAACTGCTAACTAATACTTAACGATCGTCTCATGTCCAAAAGCTCGAACAAATCCACATAATAATGTGGCCTCAACAATAACTACCAATATACATACAATTACGCCCTCAACGGGTCAAATTACCAAAATGCCCCCCATAGCAAAATATATACCCATATGCATGCATTCATCATCATATAATAATATGATCCATATAAACATGCATATAATCATATAATAGCACAGATAATCAATTATGGCCCTCCCGGCCTCCTAATCAAGGTCCTAAACCTTATTAGGAAATTTGGGTCGTTACAACTATCCCCCCTTACTGAAATTTCGTCCTCGAAATTTTATCTGAGCTGCCCAGAATATAAATTCCGCACTACTAATTCCAGTTTCCCAGGTCATTCCTTGACCTTACTATTTCTAAAACTTTACCTTAACTCAATTTACAATCCTGTTCCTCAAAACCTTATTATTTCTACCTCACAACTGAACTGGTCACTCCACATGGACTAACTCCATCTTCCACTGCAGATTCCCATAAATCAACACATGGGTTTCTCCAACCCATGTCCTCAACACGGAGTACAAAATACACCGCGTACAGCCAACAGTGCCAAAATTGTTATCAACTTAAAAGCAACCTCACTGATCCTTTCCCGGATCCAAACAGTCTTAATACTCTGGGGTCCAACTAGCTCTTCACCCCTTTATATCCTTGGTGATATCCTAAGGAAGATACAATCTTCTATTTGGAACTCCATATTCCTGTTTCCCAATTCAGTAAAACTTTTCCATTTACTTTGAAAAGTGAGCCTCCAAGCTCTAACCTTTTAATAATCTCAACGATCCCCTGAACTACCTCAGGATCCAAATACAACATCTCACTTATCTCATTCCAACGAATGGATGATATACATTTCCTATTATACTCCCTCTCATCAAGTGTTCTTCCAATAATTGGATAACTCCCTTTCTCTCTGATTTACCATCAGTCTGAAGATAATAAAATTCACCAGATTCCAATTATATATTCATTGTCTTCTTTAATCCTCCCAAGACCTGAGAGTAAAGCAAAGTCCTCATTCGATGAATTAAACCCTGAATTTCATGAAGGATTACCATCCATCTCGCATAGAGTTCTGAATACTGATCAGCTGTGTAACTTGTCCTTACTAATAAAAGCAAGTTCACCCCAAATGCTGGTCCATAATGACCCAACCGTCCCGCACTGACCAACCATCTTGGCAGCCTCTCTGCGATACCCATCGCGATATTTCCTTATTCCCATTATAACATACTCAAAGGCTGCAATAGCCTTACCAGTTTCTGATACCTTGTCCTGACCTACTAACAGGTTAAGAGCTTCGTCCTATATTCCATTTTGTCTCTCTCTCCATCCCAGGCTATTACTATAAAACCTTCAAATTCTGGCACCTTTTCCTGATGCCTGGATGAAAAGTCCAAGAGAGTAGTATAAGATTCATTCAAAATTTCCATGTAATTCTGTGGTCCATCAGATTCCAGATCTGATCCTTGTATTTTAATACATTTATATCTGACACTGTAAAATCCAGCTAAGACTTTGCCTTCAATTCTTTCCATCTGGGGTTTACTTAACTGTCTTTCTTTGATCCTTTATGAGGTAATAATTCCAAGTATCAAACTGGCTATCTAGCCCACTAGAAACTCCACTCTAGTTCTAGTCGGATCCTCTAACCAACATCATGCATAGACCATCACTTCCTCCTGTCCTTGAAGTGTCATAGCAACTCACCAATTGATTCTAACCTGTAAAAAGACGTAGAACTCAATCCTGAAATACATGTACCACCATGCCTGCCTAAGGAAACTCCTACTCCTAAGGCATTCCTTAACCTGGAAAAGTTCCAACCAGAATACATCACTATACCGTCGATCTAAAAAATCACAAATCTAATTCAGATTATCTTTGAATACTCTGTTCACCCATTTCACAAAAACAATATGGCATTGACCAAATCCTCAGCACATGACTCAGCATCCTTAGTGCCCTTATCTAATATAATAGCAATCTCCTGCCTATCCTTTTCCCTGATCTCCAGCTGGTAATAACCAGATCAAAGATCCCTAACTGTCCCTAATCTCTAGCTGGTAATAACCAGATCAAAGATCCACCTTGAAGAACATCATCCTCCTCAACAATTGAGACTTTAATTCTCACTGCTTTGTTAAAACTGTTCAATATAGCATCTTAGATTCGATTCCATCCCTGACACCAATCTAATCACCATTCCATCTCTTTATGCAGATGAACTCCTTGACAAATTCCTTAGAAACTTATCCGGAAACTCACAGACTAATCCAGTATGTATTTGTCCCACTGATACAACTTAAGTAGTGTCCATCACACTAGCTAAGGTTCTAACCATCCCCCTGCGGTAGATCTTCCACTCTAGGTACAAATGCTAACCACTGCAAGGGTTTCCCCCTTTTAAACTCAAGAGTTACTATTCCTTTCTCACAACCCATCACTGTTCCCATACTTGACTAGCTCTTCATATTCAAAATCCTTACATTGTAACTACCTTCGAAGATACTTCAAGTAATAGTAGATATGTTCACCAGTCTAAACATACTTCCGATCAACTTCCTTCATACCTGATCTCTTCCATTCCTGTGTTATAACCTTGAGTACCCTTGAGAAATGAAGTTAATACCTTCTCAAACCTTACCTTTGACCCTGCTGCTTAGTCGCAATATCATCAGTGTAGTAATCGCTCACGTTCTGATTCTAGCTGGGGAGTAGTTCAACACATCACTAGTCAACCTGAATGCAACCCATCCATGTTGTTTCTCTATTCTCTGCTTGTCGGACTTACCCATCTCGTTGAGGTATAAAACGATTAGGAACCTTTGCTATTAATGCATCACACCCCACTCGGTACAAGTAATAATTCCTGAGATGTCTCTTTTCTTGATCCTTATCTGGTAATAACCAGATCGATGATCAACTCCTAAAGACATTGTCCTGTCTTGTAACGGGGCATTTAAACTCTTCATCCCTAGCAGACAATATCCACGAGTCCCATGATACAATGTTCTGTCCAATTCACTTATAAGTCACATACTTCTTTAGGTGATCCAATAACTCCTTAGCCAAACTAATATCATTCTTCATAGCGTCCCTGATACCAGATCCTTCCATACCCAAGTTTCGAACCGTATCCAACAACCTCTTGCATACTCAACTACATCCTTACTGACCAATTTAAATTTCCCTTCAGTCTATTCACTATACTTCGAGAGACGTCCTCGACAGTCCAGGGTTGTCCCTTATGTAATACATTAACTTTCCCTCAAGCCCATACCAAAACTCTCATATGACAAGTTCAACCACTACCCTATGAACCCCTTCACTACTCTTATTCCACTTCTTCCTTGTAGAGCTGTTAACCCCTTTCTTAACAAGTACCCATATCTCAAGCCCTTCATATAACAACTTTGTGGTATGTACTTCATATCTAAATCTTTCCTAGTGACTCGCAACACTGAATTCTTCAAGCTTGTTTTCTAACCAAAACAAAGACTATCAAATCCACCGGTCACTTCCGAGTAACTAGCCTTGAGCTCTGAATGTTCAAGGCATCCCAGTCCTCCCTTCTCTACTCCTGGAAAATCCACCCTAGCGTACAAAATCATCCCATATAGAGAACGTACCCCTACCTGACATCTTTCTAGGTAGTATCTCTTCTACTTCTGATGCATACTAAATGACATCACTAGGCCTCATCCCTGTCTTGATGGCCAACCTGTAAACTGGACCCCCTTCTTGTCAAAACCACGAGCCTTAGAACCATCAAAGGTTCTTCTTTTTGGTATCCAAGTATCCATCCTTACTAAATCTCACTAACAAGAATATCATCACTTTACATGTTAAATAACATAGCCTTGACCCTCCAACTCATTTCAGAGTTTAGTCCATAAGTAAATCATCATCCCTGATCTACATCAATCTGTAACATAATCCAAAGTGGATTGACCAACCCACCAAACTCATTGACATACAATGTCGCTATCTTATCACTGTCGTCATCCTTCTGCCACAAATACTTGATACAACTACTCAGTCGCAATTTGTCCTCATATCATCAAGAATGGGATTAACTATACCCATTTACTAACCAGTTCCTGAACAAGCCCAAACCTTTCTCAAAACTAGAGGATAATGCTTCCAAAGCCTTCCACACAATAATCCCCCTCGAGCTAAACCAACACTGGTGCCCAACACGGTCATGGTCTACAAAGCAGCTTGTTTTCCCCAAGTAACCTGCTGCAAAAACTCAGGAGCAGGTGAAGGATTCCAACCCTATCTATTATCTGCAACCCTTATTAAAACAAAACCAGGTCTAATTAACCATTATGAGCAAATACAATCTGAATTAATCTGTCTTCACCAACTAAACCCCTCAGCCCTGACGTTTATACCCAAAACCATCCCAAGGGCAGATTCGAATAACCATAATAATCAAACACACATAAAGCATACCAAACACCAATATTATGCATACATTATCAGATTTCTTTATCACTAGATGCACTCACACTTACTATGCCTTCCATACCGATAAACAGGTATAGTCTATAAGTTCAATTTAAACATATAATAACCTGCAATCCATATACCATCATTATCCACGTATTCATCCACATGCAAGAGCAATGCTAATAAGCATGCTTTAATATCATCACACAGCGGTCAAGGGCCAGGCCCTATCAGTATCATATGCTCCCTATTAATCATACCAATTAATACACTCATATTTTATTCAAGCACTTAAGCATACAATTTCATGTATTCCATTACAAACCCTTTAGTCGAGCTTGTCTTTAATGGCGAGTGTACATGTCCAGCTGGTCTTCAGGAACCCATTAACCTAGACCGCTCTGATACCAAGTTGTAACGCCCTGGGTAACCAGGACCGTTACACTGTGTGTTTAAAATAGTGCAAGACTTGCTAATCAAGTCATTTGAACAAACTGTGAATCTAAAGTCATCAATTGATTAGGAATAAAAGATTTTGGTCATAAATAAGTTATTTTCATTAAAAATGAAAGTTTAATACATAGATTCTCAAAACAGGGTTTGGATGACATATTTACAAAATTCTAGAAGTTATAAACAACTACGACCACTCTAATGGCAAAATACGCATTTTAGGTTTCCGTCCCTGTACAATCCCTCGATCGTGGTGGCCGAGTAGCTGACAATGTACACCTCACCCCCAGAGCTCTCCAACTCATGGTTGAATCTACATGCCCTAGCCTTTACCTGCACCACGTAGCACCCGTGAGCCGAGGCCCAGCAAGAAAACGTAATAACATAGCACGATCAATATCAATAACCAGATATTCCACAACACATAATCAATAATTTAGTAATTCTTAACATTCACCTACTCAGTGACAACAATCGGCAAACTAACAATTTGTCATCCAGATAATCAACATATCATATCTATCAGATTGCAAATCATATGCATAATCAACAGTTTATCTCAATCATTACACAATATTTAGGGTCGGCACCCTTAGGCCGCTCCCTTTGTTTAACCCACTGTCTTCGGCTCACTTAGGCTGCCCCCAATGTAATACCCACTGACTCCGGCCAGATTAACCGAGCTCAGTGATTAATAAGCTGTCCTCGGCTACTAATGTACGAGTCGCGCCATGTGCGCAAATATTATTTATGGCACCCTTAGGTCGTTTATCTTATGTCCCATGGCATAAAACCATCTATGACATCATATAGATATATGGAGCTCTTAGTCCCTTCACGATCACATAATAATGCATACAAATATAGGGAACACTTAGTCCTAACCTAACCACATAATCGGGTGCAGTTTTCTTACCTCTTGTTCGAGCGAGAAACACTTTACGAATGACCCTCGAGAACGATCGATCTTTTAATCCCTTAGCGGTCACCTAGTCATAACCATATATGGAATCCAATTAATGAAAATACTGTTAGGAAAAATAATATTGCCTCAATGGAAATGGTAAGATAATGTTACAACTCTATGCAAAATATTACAATGGACAAGATTGATTAAATAAAGTGTTACAACTCTATAACTGAAAATACAAATAAAACAAAGGAAATGAAGAAGATGATGAAGAAGAAGAGAATAGTAAAGTACAACTCAAAACAAAAGTTACAAATAAAATAAAGTGTTTGGACCAAATGAAGAGATTACAACTCTTAAACAAAATATACAAGTAAATAAAACAAGAGAATAAGAAGAAGAACAATAGAATAAAAGGAAGAACATAAACCACAAACAAACTCTCACTTACACAACCTAAGTGAAGAGGATTGGGGATCACCAACTTGAACAAGGTTTGAAACCTTTGTCCAAAAGCTTATTTCCCCCTAACTCAAGCACTAAGGGATCTCTCTCAGATTTTGGAAATGTTTTCTGGAATAATCAAGCCTCAAGGTGTTTCTAGCCAAGTGCTCTAGTGGATAGAAATGGTGTGTCTTACAAGTGAGCATTAGGCTCCTATTTATAGAGTTTTAGAGACATCCTTTGAATTTCAAATTCCACCAACCCCCATGGCTGTTACCAATGATTAATCGGGTGTTTTATGGAATTAAAATAGAGAATTGGGAGTTACTAAGCTGTTGGAATCGTTCAAAGTTGGATAAAAAACTGAAATTATAGAAGCTGTCAGCCATTAGGGCCGCGGCGCTAGTTCCAGGCGCCGCAGCCCTCAGTCTATTTCAGCAACACATTTTTCAGTTTTTTTCCAAAGCGTTCCAATTTATTCCCACTTGATTTTGTAACTTCCATACACAATATGGGAGTTAAAATCACATCTCTATCAGCCATTTCTCATGTGGCTTTAAGAAATTCATCTCAATATTGTGTAACAACAAATCTACACAATAATGGGTGATATTTAGGAGTTACAAATTTGTGATGAATTTGTAACACCAAATATGTTACATGTTTGGATATTTCACATATATCCAAATAATGTAACTCTCTATTATATGTTACAATATGTGACACTCTATGTCACATTTATTTAATCTAAAACATTATATTATAAAATAATATAATATTACATTATATTATAAAATAATATAACATTCCCCCACTAGATTAAATAGTCATCTATTGTAACACTTATTTAATCAATCATTATATTTAAAAATATAACATATCCCCCACTTGATTAAATAAGAACTCTCTCTTATAGGAGTCATTACATTGATGCATAAAATAAAGTGTTTTTCAACTTGAACTTTACTATAGTGTAATTGTCACAAAATTTGTCGAAAAATTTGGTTGCACTAGGCATTGAACCATCTTTTCATGATGAAAATCAGTGATAATACACACACCTTTGCGATGTTCACTTGAGACCTCTATGTCTTGCTTTGCACCGTTAATGGCCATGTGCACTTTCCATTCATGGACGTTCTTGAGAATACTCCCAATTCTCATGAGAGGCGGCACCACCCCTAGGTCCATATAGGTAGAATTCTTACAGTATTTTGTTACCAAAAATACTTGTCTTTACAAGACTGAATTCTATTAAAAAACCTTTCGGTTTTAACCCTCCACTTGGTAACACACAAGTACTCAATATCTCAGATGGGACTTGTTTTGAGTACAACTAATATTCACTTGATTGACTTGTTATTACCTATTGAACCTAACACTAGTTGAATAACTAGTGTTAAGATAGGTTGCCATCAATCGTGAATCTCTTTAGGGAGTTTAAGTCCCATCCCTCGAGATGATGCAGCCACTAAATCCCTCGTTAGTGGCTTAGTGAAAGGATCCGCTAGATTTTCACTTGTTCTCACATAGGATATTGAGATGACTCCTCTTTGAATCAATTCTCTTACATATCCATGTCTTAGACTAATATGTCTAGACTTCCCATTATACACTCCGCTGTATGCTCTAGCCAATGTTGCTTGGCTATCACAATGTATCGATATAGTAGATACATTATCTTTGATTAGGGGAATCTCTATCAACAGATCCCTTAACCATTCGGCCTCTTTTCCAGTAGCAGCTAAAGCTATAAACTCCGCTTCCATAGTGGAATGAGATATACATGTTTGTTTCTTGGAACCCCAAGAAATTGCACCTCCACCAAGTGTAAATACCCAACCAGTTGTGGACAAGTTGTCCCCAATATTGGATATCCAACTTGCATCTGTATATCCTTCTAATATCGAAGGAAATTTGGAGTAGTGAAGGCTTAGTCCTTTGGTTTTCTTGAGATAACCAAGGACTCTTCCAATTGCCTTCCAGTGATCCACACTTGGATTACTTGTAAACCTACTAAGTTTACTTACCGCAAATGCTATATCAGGTCTAGTACACTGGGCAGCGTACATTAGACTCCCTATAGCACTAGCGTACTCCAATTGAGCCACCGCTCTTCCTTCATTCTTCTCTAGTTTTACACTATGATCGAATGGAGTATTGGCATCTTTAACCTTGAGATGGTTAAATTTGTTCAATACTTTCTCAACATAGTGGGCTTGCCCTAACGCAAAACCCCCACTGTGTTTCTTTACTTTGATACCGAGTATGGTATCAACTTCTCCAAGATCTTTCATCATGAAGGTTGATGATAGAAACCTCTTCGTTTCTTCTATCCCTTTCATGCTATTACTTAGAATAAGCATGTCATCCACATATAAGCAAACAATGATCACATATCCCTTACAAGTTTTGGAATACAAACACTTGTCTCCATTGTTATGTCTAAACCCATTAGACATGATGGCTTGATCAAATTTCTCATGCCATTGCTTAGGAGCTTGTTTCAATCCATATAAGGATTTTACAAGTCTACAAACTTTATGTTCATATTTTGGTAGGACAAACCCTTCGGGTTGTTCCATATAGACCTCCTCATTGAGGTCACCATTAAGGAATGCCGTTTTGACATCCATTTGATGAACATACAAGTTGTGTATAGAAGCTAAAGCGAACAAAATTCTTATAGAAGTTGTTCTTGCAACAGGCGCATAGGTATCGAAATAATCGATACCCTCTTTTTGCCTAAACCCTTTAGCTACTAATCTAGCTTTAAAGGTTTGGATAGTGCCATCAGTGTGATATTTTCTCCTAAATACCCACTTACACCCAATTGGCTTAGACCCCGGTGGGAGGTCTACCAATTCCCAAGTGTTATTGGAAAGAATGGAATCCATCTCATCATTGATGGCTTCTTTCCAAAATGCACTATCTCTCGATTGCATAGCTTCTCTATAAGTCTTAGGATCATCCTCAACGAGAAGTACAATAGGAATTTTCCTAATGACTTCCTCTCTATTTCCTTCTACCATGTAGAATGAAATTCGTTGAGAATCTATCTTATCCACTACTAGACTTTTATAATTTTTAAGCCTTTGACTTCTTCTAGGTTCAAAGGGTTGCTTTACATCCTTTTGAGAATTCTCCTCTTGAGAATCAACTTTGGATGTAGAAGCTTGAGAATTATTCTCATATAACAAATTCTCCTTTAGAGATGTTGAAGCTTGAGAATTGTTGTCACATAACATATTCTCAAAGAATTCAACTTCTCTAGATTCAATCACAACATTAGACTCTAAGTCTAATAGCCTATAAGCTTTACTATTGTTGGCATAACCAACAAAAGCACACTTTATGACTCTTGAGCCTAACTTTGTTCTATTAGGTTCGGTTTTCTTGCAATATGCAAGACACCCCCACACTTTGAAGTACCTTATGTTGGGTTTTCTTCCTTTCCATAACTCATATGGAGATATCTCATTTTTCTTCATCGGTATTCGATTAAGAATGTGACAAGCGGTTAAAAGCGCTTCACCCCATAAGTTGAAGTTCAACTTAGAAAACACCAACATAGAATTTATCATCTCTAGATAAGTCCTATTTTTCCTTTCGGCAACACCATTGTGTTGTGGTGTATAAGGTGCAGTGCACTCATGAATTATACCATTTTCTTCACAAAATGTATTGAATTCATTAGAGAAGTACTCTCCTCCTCTATCACTTCTTAGCACCTTAATCTTTTTATTTAGTTGGTTTTCAACTTCTAATTTATACAATTTAAAAGCATCAAAAGTCTCATCTTTATGCTTTAAAAGAAACACATAGGTATATCTACTAAAATCATCTATAAAAGTAAGAAAATACCTTTTACCACCTCTAGTTAAAACACCATTTAATTCACAAAGATCACTATGGATTAAATCTAGTAAATTAGATGATCTTTCTACACTAGGAAATGGTTTCTTAATCATTTTTGCCTTAACACATGTTTCACATTTACCATAGTTTTTAATATTGCATGCAATCATACCACATTTTACTACTCTTTTCATGGTTGAAAAACCTATATGCGATAGTCTAAGATGCCACAAAAATAAAGAATCATACTCAACAATATAGGCGGAATTAACATTTTTATTGATAACATTGAAAGTTACATCATTGGTGCACAATTTAACCATACCCTCACAAGAGTACCCCTTTCCCAAAAATACATTTGATTTGGTAAGTATAAGTTTACCGGACTCAAAACGGCTTTAATGCCGGGCTTGCCAAGAAAATCACCACTTACCAAGTTTCTACTCATTTCGGGAACATAAAGTACATTCACTAACGTAACTTTCTTGCCGGAGGTGAAGTAGACATCAATAGTACCTTTGCCAAGTACCTTGGATTTGCCCTCATTGCCCATTTGTATCTCATGGTTGCCCTTTGACTCTTCAAAGGTCTTGAACAATGATTTGTCATAGGTGACATGGACGGTGGCACATGTGTCATACCACCACCCTTTCACCTTGCCTTGGACCGCATTCACCTCACTAAGGGTAGCAACTATGTTTTCCTCTTGAGTTGCGTTCACCTTAGGTCCTTGTTGGTCTTTTCTATGTCTACACTCTCTAGCATAGTGACCCTTTTTCCCACACACAAAGCAAGGACCTTTCTCGCCCTTAAACTTGTTTGGGTTGGTTTTTGGACCCAAAGGTTTCTCATTACCCTTTTTCCCTTTGTTTTTGGGATGTTTTGGTTGTGACACCGCATTTGCTTTGGAAGTCTCTCCATTAGACCCCTCCACAAGTTTATCTCTACATATCGATTCCTCTTCGATTCGAATATGCTTTTGGATCTCCTCCAAAGAATAATCCTCATTTTTATGAAGGATTCTTTTCCTATAGCTCTTCCAAGTTGGTGGTAATTTAGCCACTATAGCACCAACTTGAAAGGCCTCGGGAAGCTCAATCTTTAACACTTTCAATTTATTAACAATAATTTGCAATTCATGAATTTGAGGAAGAATAGGTTTATCACCAAAAAATTTGAAATCGAAGTATTGAGATATCAAAAACTTTTTGGTACCTTCCTCTTCCGCCTTAAACTTTTTCTCAAGTACATCCCATATCTCCTTTGCCGATTTGGTCTCGGTGTAGAGGTCATAGAGCCTATCGGATAGGGCGTTGAGGATATGACCCCTACAAAGAAGATTGTCCTCCTCCCTCTTCCTTCTCTTCTCCACCTCCTCGGGAGTGTCTTTGTCGAATGGCTCGGCTAGAGGTGCCAAGGAAGACTCAAGGATGTAGGCGATTTTGAGAGTGGTTAAAAGAAACCTCACCTTGTCTTGCCACCTAGTAAAATTGGATCCATCAAACCTATCCAATCTCACTAGGTCTTGGTTCATGATTTTGATTGTCTCCCCTTCCATTGAAACAAAAAGGGATAAGCTTTTGAATGTTAGGAAAAATAATATTGCCTCAATGGAAATGGTAAGATAATGTTACAACTTTATGCAAAATATTACAATGGACAAGATTGATTAAATAAAGTGTTACAACTCTATAACTGAAAATACAAATAAAACAAAGGAAATGAAGAAGATGATGAAGAAGAAGAGAATAGTAAAGTACAACTCAAAACAAAAGTTACAAATAAAATAAAGTGTTTGGACCAAATGAAGATATTACAACTCTTAAACAAAATATACAAGTAAATAAAACAAGAGAATAAGAAGAAGAACAATAGAATAAAAGGAAGAACATAAACCACAAACAAACTCTCACTTACACAACCTAAGTGAAGAGGATTGGGGATCACCAACTTGAACAAGGTTTGAAACCTTTGTCCAAAAGCTTATTTCCCCCTAACTCAAGCACTAAAGGATCTCTCTCAGATTTTGGAAATGCTTTCTGGAATAATCAAGCCTCAAGGTGTTTCTAGCCAAGTGCTCTAGTGGATAGAAATGGTGTGTCTTACAAGTGAGCATTAGGCTCCTATTTATAGAGTTTTAGAGACATCCTTTGAATTTCAAATTCCACCAACCCCTATGGCTGTTACCAATGATTAATTGGGTGTTTTATGGAATTAAAATAGAGAATTGGGAGTTACTAAGCTGTTGGAATCGTTCAAAGTTGGATAAAAAACTGAAATTATAGAAGCTGTCAGCCATTAGGGCCGCGGCGCTAGTTCCAGGCGCCGCGGCCCTCAGTCAATTTCAGCAACACATTTTTCAGTTTTTTTCCAAAACGTTCCAATTTATTCCCACTTGATTTTGTAACTTCCATACACAATATGGGAGTTCAAATCACATCTCTATCAGCCATTTCTCATGTGGCTTTAAGAAATTCATCTCAATATTGTGTAACAACAAATCTACACAATAATGGGTGATATTTAGGAGTTACAAATTTGTGATGAATTTGTAACACCAAATATGTTACATGTTTGGATATTTCACATATATCCAAATAATGTAACTCTCTATTATATGTTACAATATGTGACACTCTATGTCACATTTATTTAATCTAAAACATTATATTATAAAATAATATAATATTACATTATATTATAAAATAATATAACAAATACCAATAAATGAGTCTTAACCTAAACCCTACTCCCGGGACCTTGAATTGTACCCAAACGGTAAGTAGATTCGATCCCGAGCCTTAAAGATTGAAACCCCGAGCCAAAAACCCTTAAAAACACCCAAATTATGCATCTGAGAAAACAGGGTAGCGCTACCCCCCTAGCGCCCCAGCGCTACAACCAGGGACATTTTGCCCTGGCTAACGCTGTAGCATTACTCTCTGGGCGCTATAGCGCTAGGACCAGGCAGACATGGCCCTGGTTCTTCTTCCTTCGAGTTTTCCATTTTCAACCTATTTCAAAAACTTCAAAATGCCATTTAAACCCCCAAATGGAAAATACCATATATACTAGTCCTAGGCATCATAACCTACCCAACCTTTGCCAAAAACCCCATTGGATTCTCTACTTTCAAACCCAAAATCTCAACTAAACTCAGTAGTAAAACAAAGCAGAAAACCAGAGTTCTAGTGGTTTGAATCTTACCTCAAGCTCGGTATGAACTCCTCTTCAATGATGGAACACTACCCTAGATCCTCAACACTTGATTCCCAGCTTAATTCTCAAAAGAAGCTTAAAAAATTGAAGAAGAAAAAGGAAGAAAATGGCAGTCGGTTGATGAAGCAAGAGGTGCTCTGTTTTCTCCTACAGCCTTCTACTATTTTCCAGCCTAAATATTGATATATATCCTTAAAGGTAAAATGACCTAAATGCCCTCAAGTTTAATTAAAGTCCTTAACAGCCACCAGGGGCAAAATCATCCTTTCGCACCTATCTCGTTAATCATAGCTAACACCCTCCAATTCCCGTTATTATCAATATTCTCAAATACCCATAATTCATATCCCGTTACCCCTTAACTCCCGGCAACACTCTAATCACCAAATTACCCCGGGACTCACCCCGAGCCCCAAACTTAACCCCATATGACCAAACCGCTAACTAATACTCAACGATCGTCTCATGTCCAAAAGCTCGAACAAATCCACATTATAATGTGGCCTCAACAATAACTACCAATATATATACAATTATGCCCTCAACGGGCCAAATTACCAAAATGCCCCCATAGCAAAATATATATCCATATGCATGCATTCATCATCATATAATAATATGATCCACATAACACATGCATATAATCATATAATAGCACAGATAATCAATTATGGCCCTCCCGGTCTCCTAATCAAGGTCCTAAACCTTATTAGGAAATTTGGGTCGTTACATAACATGTGGGGAGAATGTCGTACTCTACATCCTCTGCTGGAGTAGGTGCAGGAGTAGGTATACCATGAAGTGTTGCCAGCTTCTCTAATACGACTTCTTGATTCTTAAGGATGATGCCTAGAGTAGCCTTAACCTCGTCCACTACACCTGATAGTCTGGCCATCTCACCCAACACAACCTCATAAGCCTGGAGAGCACGAGCAGAAGTAGGTTCTGCACTAGTATCTAGAGCAGTCTCCGTTGGGGCATCCTCCATAAATATGCCAGCCTCCACGGCTATCTCAGCCTCTGCCTCAGGATCGTAAGGTCTTCCATCCTCTAGTGTAGGATGGATCATATCCTGTAGCATCACATACCTAGGAGCATCCCCCTCTGTCCTCTGATATATGGTGTTGAAGAAGTGTCGCTCGTCTGGTCGAGGCCTTAGAATAGAAATGCATGACGACTGTAATGGAAACAAAACAAGCAAATTAGAAACGACACAAGTTGAGTAGTATAATTCAAAAGTTCTTGAATTATTTAAATTTAAAATAACTTGCACGTCTCCTCGCAAGTACATCCTTCTTATGCAAATGCTTCAGCTGGCCTGTGCTCTCCCACTATAGCATCCTAGGGAACTTGAATCCACAAGGCTTGGTGTATTCCTTCTGCAAATCAAGAATCGTCGCGTATGGCCAATATTGCAAGGCTGGTGGATACCCCTTGCAGGTGTACTTTGCCTCCACCTGAACACCCTTAGAAGAATCCACCTCAGTGGTCTTCTTCTTCTTCTTACCAGTTATTGTAGCTCCAATCGCTTTCATATCTCTATTGAATTGTTTCACAGTTGTATCGAATGAAACTGATCCCCGTGGATACTTCTCAAAATAATCTAAATCCTCGACCATCGACAATGAATCTCGCCAAATAACATTATCGTTCTCAGTGGCCAATAGTATCCCCTCCACAAAGTAAACCAAACTGAGCTTGTACAAATCTTCAGGTACATTGCACATACTAAAAGCTCGTTCCAACATATTGAACCTAATGTCCTTCTTGGGTTCCACATTGAAATATGTATCAAGTAGGCGGGAGGACGTAAGGTGAGGTTGAATGTCAGTGGAAAGTGGTGGACAGGAGCAGCTCAGGCCAGTCATAATGGCAAACTCGTGCACCCCAAACTTACATAAGTTTGGGCCCATCAAGAAGTGCACCTCATCGCCACGCGGAGACTTCACCTTCCGCAAAAGCAGTGTGTGTACCAATGCCCCAGAGAATGAAAAGGTAGGGGCTGTGAAGAATGGTCCAAAAATAGACTCATTCACAAATAACAACTGACTAAGCCACCCTCGGATTAGCATTGAAATACTATCGATATACCATCAAAACTGATTTTACAAATAAACAACACAAACTATCAATGTGCCATCGAAATGACATCGAAATACATCTAACAAATAACAACTGACTAAGCCACCCTCGAATCAGCATCGAAATACTATCGATATACCATTGAAACTGATTTTACAAATAAACAAACAAACTATCGATGTGCCATCGAAATGGCATCGAAATACTATCGATATACCATCGAAACTGATTTTACAAATAAACAAACAAACTATCGATGTGCCATCGAAATGGCATCGAAATACATTTAACAAATAACAACTGACTAAGCCACCCTCGAATCAGCATTGAAATTGCATCGATTATATACAAAATAAAATCAACAAACAATGTATCGATATGCCATCGGAATAGCATCGATTATGCATCAAATATCTTTCAAGTAGATAACATATAAAAGCCATCGACATCGCATCGACATAGCATCGAATTAACATCGATGCATCACTATCATATTAATGTGCTTGAACAACCATCGAAATGGCATCGAAATAACATCGACATAGCATCGAAATTAATAGATTTATCAAAATATAACTAAAACCAAGAAAGCATCGAAATACCATCGAACTAGAATGAAATTCCATTGAAGTCAGCATCGACATATCATCAAAATTTCATCGATTTTATACAAAAAAACTGAAAACCATGCAAGCATCGAAATGGCATCGATATACCATCGATTGACTATCGCCTTCATTTAATGGTTCATCGAAATACTATCGATGGAGCATCAATTGTACATCGATGAACAACATTTCAATTATTTAAAAATATACACATGCACTGAATGTCATCGAATTACCATCGATTAAGCATCGAAATGGCATCGATGTGGGATCGAATGAACATCGACCCACAAAATTTTTACAGAACTTAAACGCAATCTTCCAAAACGATGCACATAGAATCAAACCCATTTAAAGCTACATTTTTGTAAAATAAAGATTAAAATCAAACCCATTTCATCGATTTTATACATTAAGATTCAATTTAAAAAAAAAAAACCCATAAAAACTGACTTGCTGTTGCCGGTGATGGAGAAGAAGGTGGCGATGACGGCTGTGACGAGAGAGAGAGCTTCGCCTGAGAGAGATAGTGAGAATGTGAGAGGTTGAGAGAAAATTCCACTGAGAGAGAAAAGAGAGAGTTCGGCTGGAATGAGAGCATTTAATGTTAGAGGTGTTTTTGTCCAAAAAAATTAGAAATGACATATGTTTGGGAGAGTAAGTTATGTTGACATTTAAAAAAAAAAAATTAAGAATGATATAGGACATGTAGTGTAAAATTTCCTTATATTATTAAAGCCATGATGAGGCTGGACCCAAGGTAGGCATGGCAAAATGAGGCAGTGAGGCGGGGCGAGGCGGGGCCCCGACCCGACGGGGCATCTTTGCCCCAGTAAAAACGGGACTGAATTTGGGGCAGGGCGCCGCCCCGCCCCGCCCCGCTATGAATTCAAGAGGGGCGGGGTAGTCTCGCCCCACTAAGAATTTAAACGGGGTGGGGCCACCCCGCCTCGAATTTTTTTTCTATACTCTAACCCAATTCTCTCATGCTACTTATATACATAGTACGTAAAATTGGCATTTTATACGTGGTTTAGAATATTTTTAATTGTATATAGACTAGAAAGAATTATAAATATTGAAAAATATGTTTTATAAAATTCATCCTTATTCTTGTATTTATTTTGTAAATTTTAAAATAAAAAAACAAAATATAATATTTGATGGTGTAGTTGATATCAAGTGTAAAATATAAAGATTACAATAAAAAATATAAAGATGGTGTACTTGTATTTATAATTTAATGTTTCTTAAAAAAAAAAAAAAAGTTAAATGAGGCAAATAAGGCGGGGCGGATCCCGCCCCGCTCTAAGAAACTAATCGGGGCGGGGCGGGGCAAAATGTTTGCGGCGCGGGGTGTAACGTGCCGGCCTTGATGGCACGTTACAAGCTAGGATGGCGCTCGGTCAGATGCGCAGCGAGGGTGCAGGCTGGTGAGCATGCTGATGCCTAGTTTGTACGGCAGTGGCATTTTCGTAAATATCTTCAATATTGCCCGGAAATGGACGGGACTTGGTAGGTTCCATATTGAAGGGTCAATGAACGCAATGGTATGATCGGATTTGGGAGATTCGGAGAATTGGCGAGCTGGAAGCCAAATATGTCTCCCAAGCGAAAATCATATATGTTCCTGGTAGAAGGCTAAAAGCTCAGAAGGCTCTTTGTAGGGGGAGCACCTGGTGTCAGCTCTCCACCACCCCCTGGCGCAGGTGCGTCAAGTGAGCTACTACTAGTTGGGAGGACTAGTAGGGCGGGCATATGAGGACCACGAGGGGACTCATATGTCTCCATGAGTAGGAGTACTCATGGACATTACCGGGCCGCCCTGGTAGTGCGTCGAAGTGTGTTGCCAGAGGTTTAAGGGTACGGTTCCCTTGGCTTGCCGGGATGCCGCTTGCATGGAACGTGGCCCAAACCTTCGAGAGATGTCGTGGTGCGCCATGGCCACGAATCTCGACACGAGATGGCACGGGAAGCCATTCGTGGGACTTGTTAGCATGCAAGCATTGGAGGGTGCACTATGCTTGAGTAGGACAGAGGTCCAGTGTATGCTACTAGTCTGGCAGCCAGTCTCGAGGGCCTGCCAACATGCATGATGGTATGGTGCCTTGAGGATTGGACCATGGACGTATGGGAGTCCTTGGTCTGTGACGTGAGCTAATCGGATAGTATCGAATGGGGCATGATGAGAGGTGTTGGCACGTCAGCTTGGTGTTGGCTCTTGGCCACACATGCTACCTTGACTTGCGAATGTCTGGGTGAGCATCGGTGTTGGGATTTGCCTTGCCATAGTGAGAACCTATGGACAGTGTGAGTGTCTTGGCTAGATAGCCTTGATGCATGATTGCACTCATAGTTGCTTGAGAGCATGACTCAGCGAGAGTTGTTCAAGAGACGGAAGTGTGCAGAGGCACACGGTCGCGCGAAAAATGTGCCCATTGTTATTCGAATGGCTAGAAGGCTGACCTTGGCTCAGAGGAGTCAAGGTGCCGCACGGGCATTTCCGCTGTCAAAATGTCAGCCCGTGACAGTTGGTATCAGAGCCAGGTTCATCTTAAGTTGGGGTGAACCTGGTTGGCCCATCCTAGAAAGGATGTAGGCGTGCTGAAGGACCATAAAGGTCTGGATGCTTGGACAGATGTCGTTGAGCCTTTTAGTCACCTAGAAAGGATCAGTAGGCTGAGACGGGATGAGACTTGGTTGCTCTTCTTTGTGGGAATACTAGACATCCTAGAGAGGGGACAAGTTATGGCTGCTTCGAATCAAAGTTCAGAGATGCTAGAAAGACAACAACCACGTGCAGTTGTGGAGAGGTGCTACAAAAGAGTTGGAACTCATTGACATGAGACAAGGTTTGATCGAGAGGTCAAGGTTTTATGCTTGGTTCACTAGTTCAGGTTCGCCTGAGTGACAGTGTAAGTCGCGTGAAGCGCTATTGTTGAAAAGGGAACTTGTACGCAAGAGTGAGTGAGCATAATAGTGGCCGTCAGACACTTGTCAGTCACGATAGAAGTCAAGAGTGGACAGCTTTGGGGAACTAGATAAAGTTGAGCATGGAATGCTTCAGTTGCTACTTGTGTGCCAAATGGCATCACAGGGAGACCAAGGTGGCCGTGGCCGCGATCGTCAGAGGGCAGTCGTACTTGGAAGTGTTTGCATGTTTACTTGTTCTGGTCCGAAGGGGAGGCGCTGAGACAATTGAGTGGGACGTGTTGGCTCACAGAGATGTTAGCTTGTGTGAGCAACACTAAGGCATTGTAAGATATGCTATGTTGTGGAATATATGCATCATAGGCCAACAGGGCCGAGTAGACCGCGCGTAGTGGTCAGAATAGTACTAGAGTTTCTAGAGCGCTGGAGGGCCACGTCAGGGAAACTTAGTACTGCAAGAAGGCTTAAGGAGGCAGAGATGGTGCTTGAGTTTAAATGTGGGCTGGAGGGCCTTGCTATTGGGACTTGGTGACCATAGAAGCCGAGAGAAGCTGCCTGGAGGGGCGAGATGCTAGTATAGAGCAGATGGATAGCTATGTGGACAGTGCGTGCATAAGGGAATCGACAGTGGTGCTACACGAAGTAGTTGACTCGAGAGTCACATCCTACGGGGGGCACTTCTAGTTTTCTTGTGTGCATGAAGACTTGGGGCGGTCAGACGTTCTTGCGTGTGGGCAAGTTGTCGAGGACGCCAACAGTTGAAGTGGGGGAGAGACCTTCACGGTTCAAACATCCAAATAGCAGACCAATGTTCCATTACGAAAGCATCGAGATGAGTTATCATGGAGATCGTTAGTTGTTCAGAATGTAAAGTCAAGGAGACTCAGAGACAGAGACAGAGCCAGTTACCTAGGGTGAAAGTCGTCAGGACTCAGGTACTAAGGTAATATCAGTGCAACGTTCGTCTAAGGTGAAAGTCAACAGGACTCAGGTACTAAGGCAACGTAGAGATGTCGAGGGGCGAAGAGTCAGAATGGCTGACACATTAGTTCAACATCATCTTCAAAAGTGATAAATGGAACGAGGGACCGCATGAGAGAAAGCGGTTAGCTTGCGAGCTATACCTTGAGAGGTACACCTCGAGAAGAGAAGTTATTCCTAAGTTGAAGTGGGGGAGCCCACTAATTTATATGTTCGAAGGGTCAGGGTACTTGTTCAGTTTTGGTGTGTGAATCTAGAGAGAAACACAACAACAGATGGGTTGTACAGTGCGAAGACGTGCATGACTGATGCGAGTAGGTCAGGTGACCAATTGAAACTGCAAATAGACAGTATGCATGGGCGTAAGCTGAGACCAAGATTGGGCAGGTTTTGCAGCATGTTATGGGACATGCTTAGTGTTTTATGGGGACATGTGTTTATGGGAACACAAGACGAATGATTCAGAGAACATATGCCGAAGGGAGATAGCGGATTGAGACAACTTCAGACCTCAAGGGTGAGGTAAAGTGCAGTCAAGTTGATCAAGATTCAACAGGCCGTCTAGAGTTAGGCAAGGTTGAATTGAGGGCAGAACTTGAGGCACGATGCTGAGAGTCAGCATGAGCACGAGCCAGAAGGCAGTGTAGTGGTTTCGAATGATTTCAGATCATTGACCACATTGTAGAAGCTCAGAGGAGCAGTAATGCTTATGGTCAGGAGTGGCCATTTCGCATCAAGCCGCGGGTATGCAGTAAGGCCGGAGGGCCAAAAGTCTGGGAGACTACTTCGCGAAGTCTGTGTGCAAGGATGCACTAGATACTTCATAAGGCTATAGTTGGCATGAGTGTCACGTTGAAGAGAGACATGCCTTCAATGGAAGGATGTTTCGTAGGTGCCGTTGGGAACGGTTGGTTTGCGAACCTCACCTTGAGGGGTGCACCTTAATTTCGTCCTTGTTAATAAGAGAGTAGGCATTGGAAAATTGGCGGGAAAGCAACAATCAAAAGATGTGTTGGCTTTGGGGTCAGTGTTCCAAGGGCTACTTGGTTGACTGGAGGGACATCGTGATGGACTCGGAGGAGTTCATGTATGCAAGGAGTATTCGAGTGCAGCGGCACTACTTCATGGGAGCATTCTGAATAGCGAAGGTGGCATGGGGTCCGTGATCGAGTCCAAGGGTGGACGTGGGAGATCATCACCAAGTTGGTGGTTCTACAGTGGTAGAGGGACTAGTGCAGACTCAAGATTTGGAAGAAGCATGGAGTGAGCTTAGGAGTCGAGGCAGGAAGATTGGCCAGCGGTCTGTCGATGAGGGCATCGACAATTGAAGTGTGGGAGAGTGTAACGTGCCGGCCTTGATGGCACGTTACAAGCTAGGATGGCGCTCGGTCAGATGCGCACGCGAGGGTGCAGGCTGGTGAGCATGCTGATGCCTAGTTTGTACGGCAGTGGCATTTTCGTAAATATCTTCAATATTGCCCGGAAATGGACGGGACTTGGTAGGTTCCATATTGAAGGGTCAATGAACGCAATGGTATGATCGGATTTGGGAGATTCGGAGAATTGGCGAGCTGGAAGCCAAATATGTCTCCCAAGAGAAAATCATATATGTTCCTGGTAGAAGGCTAAAAGCTCAGAAGGCTCTTTGTAGGGGGAGCACCTGGTGTCAGCTCTCCACCACCCCCTGGCGCAGGTGCGTCAAGTGAGCTACTACTAGTTGGGAGGACTAGTAGGGCGGGCATATGAGGACCACGAGGGGACTCATATGTCTCCATGAGTAGGAGTACTCATGGACATTACCGGGCCGCCCTGGTAGTGCGTCGAAGTGTGTTGCCAGAGGTTTAAGGGTACGGTTCCCTTGGCTTGCCGGGATGCCGCTTGCATGGAACGTGGCCCAAACCTTCGAGAGATGTCGTGGTGCGCCATGGCCACGAATCTCGACACGAGATGGCACGGGAAGCCATTTGTCACGGACCGGCTATTTGGGGATTCCAACTAGACGGAACGTGCGGCACTTGCAGACTCTTCAAGCTAGCAAGTCAGCCTACAACACACACCTACAGGCAAACAAACTCAGCGGTTAGCCACATACACATCTCGGACATGCAACGGGCAATAACGCGAAGTATGAGCAAGCACAAAGCAAGTCATTCCTAGGAACGTCCACACAACACAAAGCACACAACAAGGCAAGTGGCACACAAAGGCCCAACGAAGGTAACAAACAAGTAACACATAAGCAACAAGGAAGTACACAGGGGCAAGTATGGATAAATGTTATTTCATTAGTATATAGCCTTGATAGGGCAAGGGAGTACACAGCTTTGGCCCCTATCTGCTGATGGCCATGGTGCTTCCCTAAGTCACCAGGTCACCTCCCCCTAAGGAGCCTTCTAGGGAAATAAAGTCTTCCCAGGAACATATATGATTTTTGTCTGGGAGACATATGCAATATTACAAAACTGCCACTACCCTATCCCATGAGGTTGCTTGGTGCAAGACTTGACTAATGATCAAGCACCAAGGCATGCTCATTACAAAATGGCCCCATGTGGGTGTGCCAAAGGGGCAGCACGCCACACTCTCCCCCACTTAATCTTTCGGCACCCTCGACGAAGTAGCTTGTAGATCTTCAATCTTCTGCGTGAGCTTCTTCAAGTCTTCCGCCCTTTCCCAGCTGATTTCTTCATCAGCGAGCCCCTTCCATTTTACCAGATATTCCTTATGCTTTTTACGGTCAGTGGTGACCGTTCTTTCCGCCAGGATTTCTTCAGGTTGACGCTTGCTCCTTGGCTGAACACTGACTCCTCCTCTGGTTGACTGGTTGCGCTCTGGATTGGCTGGATCTTCATGATACGGCTTCAAGTTGCTGACGTGAAGGACCGGGTGTATCTTCATCCAAGCGGGTAGGTCGACTTTGTATGAAGTTAGGCCAACTTTTGAGATGACTGAGACTGGACCCTCGTACTTGCGGACGAGTCTGATGTCTTTGTCCCCTCGGAATCTCAACTGTTCAGGCCGCAGCTTGATTAACACTAAGTCACCTGCTTTGAACTCCAGTGGTCTGCGCTTCTGATCTGCCCACTTCTTCATTCTTCTTGAGGCTTTCTCTAGATAAGCTCGGGCAATCTCTGTTGTCTTCTTCCAGTCTTTGGTGAAGTGAAAGGCTCGCGGGTTCCGACCGCGATATTCGTCCACTGTGTGGGGTAACAGTGGTTGCTGTCCATTAACAACTTCAAAAGGGCTCTTATTCGACGAAGAACTCTTTTGAGAGTTGAAACAAAATTGAGCTACATCGAGTAGTTGCGGCCAATTCTTCTGATTGGCATTGACAAAGTGGCGCAAGTACTCTTCCAACATCCCGTTGAATCTTTCTGTCTGCCCATCTGTCTGCGGATGGTAGCTCGAGGAAATATTCAGTTGTGACCCCAAGAGATTGAATAATTCGGACCAAAACGTCCCCGTGAATCTTCCATCTCGGTCACTGACTATGTTCTGGGGCACTCCCCAATATTTGACAATATGTTTGAAAAATTGTCTGGTTGTCTCTTCTGCCGAACAGTACTTCGACACTAGGATGAATGTTGCATACTTCGAGAATCTATCCACGACCACCAAGATCGCACTTAAATCTCCTGTCTTCGGAAGACTGGTGATAAAGTCAAGCGACACGCTCTCCCACGGTCGGCTTGGGACTCGCAAGGGCTCCAACATCCCAGGTGTCTTGTTCCTATCGACCTTGTCTTGCTGGCAGACCAGACATGTCTTGGTGTACTCCACTACATCGTCCCGCATTTGTGGCCAGTAGTAGCCCTGCTTCAAGAGGGCATGGGTTCTCTGCCACCCTGGATGACCTGCCCACAGAGTGTCATGACACTCGCTTAGTAATGTCCTTCGCAAATCTCCAGCTTTTGGAACATACAAGCGTCCCCCTTTAGCCCACAGAAGGTCATCCTCCACCCAGAACTGGCGAGTCTTGCCTTCTTTTACGAGCTTCAGGATGGTCCTGACAACTGGGTCTTTTTCTAGGTTTTCTTTAATGCGTTCCTTGAGTGGAGTGTTCACCACGCTAGCCGATAAACTAGCCATGATCTTTAGAGTCGCCAACTCTGCTTTACGACTCAAGGCGTCAGCTGCCTGGTTCAAGCGTCCTGCCCTGTGCTCAAAACGGAAGTCGAATTCCGCCACAAACTCCTGCCATCGAGCCTGCTTAGGGGTCAGCTTCGGCTGAGTAAGGAAATGACTCACCGCTGCATTATCCGTCTTCACCACGAACTTTGACCCCAGCAAGTAATGCCTCCACACTCGCAAGCAATGTATAACTGCGAGGAGCTCCTTCTCCTGGGCAGTATACCTCCTCTCAGCTTCAGACAGCTTGCGACTTTCGTATGCGACTGGGTGGTCCTCTTGTACTAGTACCCCTCCTAGAGCATAATCCGATGCATCTGTCTGTACTTCGAAGGGCTTGCTAATAGTTGGCAAGGCAAGAACAGGATCCTTCATCATGGCTTCTTTCAAACTTCTGAACGCTTCAGCACACTTGTCAGTCCACGCCCAAATCACACCCTTTTTCAGAAGCTCGGTCAAGGGTGTCGCCCTTCTTGAGTAGCCGTCCACAAATCTTCTATAGTAGTTAGCTAGGCCCAAGAAGGAGCGGAGTTCTTTCACGTTTGTGGGGGCTTTCCATTCCTGGATTGCCCTCACCTTCTCCAGATCCATACGAATACGGCCACGTTCCACCACGTGGCCTAAGAACTTGATGCTCTCCTGTGCAAACGAGCATTTCTCTCGCTTCACATATAGCTGGTTCTCTCTCAACTTCTGAAACACTTGAGCCAAGTGTTCTTGATGCTCTTCTATCGTGGCGCTATAAACCACGATGTCATCCAAGTACACCACCACGAACTTATCTAGATACTCGTGGAATACTTGGTTCATTAGTGTACAGAAGGTAGCAGGTGCATTTGTCAACCCAAACGGCATTACTCGAAACTCAAATGCTCCGTATCGAGTAACACACGTAGTCTTTGGTTCATCCCCATCTGCAATCCTCACCTGATAATAGCCCGATCTCAAGTCCAACTTTGTGAAGTATTTAGCTCCACTTAGCTGGTCGAACAAATCAGCGATTAGAGGAATGGGGTATGTGTTGCGAACTGTCACCTTATTGAGAGCCCTATAGTCGATGCACAGTCTCAAGCTCCCATCGTGCTTCTTCTGGAATAGCACCGGTGCGCCATATGGCGCCTTCGACGGTCTGATGAAGCCTGCCTCCAATAGGTCTTTTAATTGCTTCCTCAATTCTTCTAGCTCAGGGGGTGCCATTCTGTATGGCGCTTTTGTTGGAGGTTTCGCTCCAGGCACCAGTTCTATCTGGTGATCAATCCCCCTCTTTGGTGGCAAGGCTTTGGGGAGTTTATCTGGCATCACATCCCCATACACCTTCAAGACCCTCGTAATTTCTAGTGGAACAATTTCTTCCACTACTTCTTCGAACACGGTGGGCACAGCTACATAAGTCGGCTCCTGCTTCCTCACACCCTTCTTGAACTGTAAAGCTGATAGAAGCTTCACAGCAGGGGGTGGCTTCACCTTTGCAGGTACCATTGAAGGAGTCTCTCCCATTATGAGTAAGCTTCCAGTGGCAGGAATTGGAATGGCACCTTTCTCGGTTAGAAAGTCCATTCCCAAAACTACATCGAAGTCGTCCATATGGACGACCACCAAATCAGTCTGCCCTTCCCACGTGTCGATCTTCACGTTTACCCCTTTAGCCACGCCAGATGTGGCCAAGGCTTTGGAGTTGACCGCCTTCATGCGGCCTGCATCTTTCTCCAGCTTTAGTCCCAGTCGCTTGGCTTCGAGTTCAGAGATGAAGTTGTGGGTGGCGCCAGTATCAATCATCACGCTTTTGGCAGGCTTGCCATTGATAGCGGCATCCACGAACATTAGCCCTTTCCCCAGGGTCTTCTTCCCTTTCTCGCCATGCTTCTTGAGAGCGTTCAACAGGCGGACAGCGCCCATGTGCGCGTACTCTTCTTCTTCTTCCTCTTCTCCTTCACCTTGTTGTTCTTGGCCAATGAGGGCATTTATCTGGCCCCGGAATTTGCATACTGCCGACTTGTGTGGGCCTTTGCAAATCCAACAAGCTAGCGGCTTCTTCCCTACAGCAGCATCTGTCCCACTGGAAGAATTGGACTCAGCTGTCCTCTTCTCTCCCCCACTCTTGCCCTGCCAGGACTTCCCAAACTTCTTACTCCCGACGCTACTTGAGCTGGCTGGAGGGGTAGCCTTTTTCGGCAGGCTACTCTCCGGAGTGTAGTCTGTTAAGCGTTCGACAGCAGCTTGAGCGGTGGCTAGATCAGTCACCCGCTGTCTTTGAAGTTCTTGCTTGGCCCACGGTTTCAGTCCCTCGAGGAAGCAGAAGAGCCTGTCCACCTCGGACATGTCTTTAATATCGAGCATCAGTCCTGAAAATCTCTTTACATACTCTCGGACTGTCCCGACTTGTTTAAGCTCTCGTAACTGACGACGAGCTATGTAAGCTACATTTTCTGGCAGAAACTGCGTCTTTAATTCCCTCTTCAGGTCCGCCCAAGATGTGATGGTACACCTGCCATTCTCTATATCATCATATTTGGTCCTCCACCACACTTTGGCATCCCACGACAAATACATGGTAGCCATGGCGACCTTTCCATCTTCCGAATTGGCCCGCACGACTCTAAAGTAATGTTCCATGTCAAAGAGGAAATTCTCCAAATCCTTTGCATCTCTGGCCCCATTATAGGGCCTCGGCTCGGGTACTTTGGCTCGGCCATATTCCATACCCATCGGCCCTGTTGCAGGGGCATTCCCAACCGCTCGCATGGTCAGGTTTACCTTGGTAGTAAGCTCAGCCATTTCTTCTCTGAGCACACCGACTGCCTCCCTGCAATCTTCCGTTGTGTCATTTATTGAAACTTCTTGTTCCTTTAGCATGCGCTCCACTGCCGCGATGCGCTCTTCCCACCGCGGGGAAACATAAGTACTTGTTGGAGTGTTTCTTTTCTCCAACGCGATAATTCTGGATAGAAGAACATCATTCTCCTTCTCCAACGCAGCTATGCGATTGTATGCATCAGACGAACCCGAGTCCTGACTTGCAAAGGAAAGATCCCTGACCCTCTCGTCCAGGCCATCCAGTTCCCCAACTCGCTTCTCAAGAGCTTCGATCCTCTGAGTGTGGTTCACCATAGTGTGTTTTTGCCAAGCGCTTTCTAACTTGGCTCTGATACCAACTGTCACGGGCCGGGTATTTGGGGATTCCAACTAGACGGAACGTGCGGCACTTGCAGACTCTTCAAGCTAGCAAGTCATCCTACAACACACACCTACAGGCAAACAAACTCAGCGGTTAGCCACATACACATCTCGGACATGCAACGGGCAATAACGCGAAGTATGAGCAAGCACAAAGCAAGTCATTCCTAGGAATGTCCACACAACACAAAGCACACAACAAGGCAAGTGGCACACAAAGGCCCAACGAAGGTAACAAACAAGTAACACATAAGCAACAAGGAAGTACACAGGGGCAAGTATGGATAAATGTTATTTCATTAGTATATAGCCTTGATAGGGCAAGGGAGTACACAGCTTTGGCCCCTATCTGCTGATGGCCATGGTGCTTCCCTAAGTCACCGGGTCACCTCCCCCTAAGGAGCCTTCTAGGGAAATAAAGTCTTCCCAGGAACATATATGATTTTTGTCTGGGAGACATATGCAATATTACAAAACTGCCACTACCCTATCCCATGAGGTTGCTTGGTGCAAGACTTGACTAATGATCAAGCACCAAGGCATGCTCATTACAAAATGGCCCCATGTGGGTGTGCCAAAGGGGCAGCACGCCACACCATTCGTGGGACTTGTTAGCATGCAAGCATTGGAGGGTGCACTATGCTTGAGTAGGACAGAGGTCCAGTGTATGCTACTAGTCTGGCAGCCAGTCTCGAGGGCCTGCCAACATGCATGATGGTATGGTGCCTTGAGGATTGGACCATGGACGTATGGGAGTCCTTGGTCTGTGACGTGAGCTAATCGGATAGTATCGAATGGGGCATGATGAGAGGTGTTGGCACGTCAGCTTGGTGTTGGCTCTTGGCCACACATGCTACCTTGACTTGCGAATGTCTGGGTGAGCATCGGTGTTGGGATTTGCCTTGCCATAGTGAGAACCTATGGACAGTGTGAGTGTCTTGGCTAGATAGCCTTGATGCATGATTGCACTCATAGTTGCTTGAGAGCATGACTCAGCGAGAGTTGTTCAAGAGACGGAAGTGTGCAGAGGCACACGGTCGCGCGAAAAATGTGCCCATTGTTATTCGAATGGCTGGAAGGCTGACCTTGGCTCAGAGGAGTCAAGGTGCCGCACGGGCATTTCCGCTGTCAAAATGTCAGCCCGTGACACGGGGCGGGGCATACCCACCCCATTTACATCCCTAACCCAGGGCAATGTCTCCGTCTACAGTTTTTTTTTTTTACTTTTATTTCCTTTTTCAATCTTAAACCACAACATATTGACTTCAATTTCCGATTTCTGCTCATCTTGAAAAACACCGAGACTCTCAACTAGCAAAAGCCCCATCCTCAACCTCAAGCTTGTCGTTTCCGTACTTCTTGATTTAGGTACTTCATTTCTCATCATCTTTCTTCAAATTATTACTTGTTTTTGGTTGGATGATGAGTTGTGAGGTTGGTTTACAAACACAAGCTTAATTCTCTATTCTTGGATTTTTAACATTGAAAATCTTTCTTATTGATAAGATATGGTCCATGAAGGGTTGCTGTGCTGTTTTTGTTATTATGCTTGGTACTAATATTCTTTTCTTTATTTCATTCATGTCAAGAAAAAGTTGCATACCAAGTGTTTGATGATAATTACAAAAGAAACTAATTATTCGTTAGACTTTTCATCTGGTATGTTTGCATCGATTTTTATGAGTATGGTATTTGGTTATTGACTTATAATAAATTCCTATATTGGTGATTAAATTGTCATGTGAAACATCTGCCTTTGCTTTTAGCTTTAAACTAAACTAGTACAACCCTGATTAAGGGGACTTTCACGAGAGATAATTATTTTATGATTAGTTTCTTTTTAGTTTTCATTTTATCTTTTGTTACTATGTAGCAGCTCTGGAAAATTTTGCGAACATTTTAACCGGGATGTCCTCAATGAAAGATTGTTTTATTGTTGAACACAATGTTTTAATAGGTTATATAGTATACCTTCTCTTGTTGTCTGTTTCATAGCTTAAATTTGTTTATAATTGTTGGTTCGGTGAAATTATTTCCTTTGTTCTAAAAGAAACAAGTACTTTGAGATGCACAGAAGTAAATTCTCTCCCAAAATGATAAGGAAGGACAAGAGCTCATGTCATGTACCATTAATTTCATTGGTAAAAATACGGATTACAGTAACAGAGCTAGAATTTGTCTTCTTTACAATTTAGTCATAGCTGCTTTTATTTTTTGTGACAATAATAAATTTTCTCGTGTGATTTATGCATTTAAAATAGAAGAACATAAGGTTTTACAAGCAGTTTTTGCTGACTCTACTAATTGCTTTAGGTTCGCTTGGTGAAAATGGTTTAAGGGAAATGAGATATTTTTCTTTATATATGTAACGACCTTGTTTCAATATCCTAATTGCACGTTGTTCCTATTAATTATCTACTATTATAAATATAATTAATGAGTCTTTACTTTTCTCTTGTAAGTATTGCTAATTTATTATTCATTAGGACAATTGATGTGTATGACAAGTAATATATGTATTAATTGGCGTGAAATTTGAAGCACCATTTAGATAAACATTATTACTTTGCAAGTGTGGAGCATGCTCTAACATATATAATATACGTATGTGTATATTCTTCATATATTCATTGTCCTTCTTTAATTGTAATCAACTGTTTAATGGTCAAGGTGTCGAAGCATCAATATGGCCGAGGCTCTAGTTTCCATTCTGGTAGAGGAGGTTGCTTTCATAGCTATTCAACAATTAGACAAAGAGGTTAGATTGGTGAATGATGTGGACAAACATGTTATACAGCTGAAGAACAACCTGGAAGCTATTCAAGTTGTGCTTGAAGATGCAGAAAGAAGACAATTGGCAGATCTGAATGTGAGAAATTGGCTTGACAGGCTGAAAAGCACATCTTTTGATATGGATAACTTGTTGGACAAATGGAGCACTGCTATTCTGAAATTGAATATGGAAGAAATAAATGTTCCCACTCAGACTAGGTATGCTTTTCCATTCCTTCACCTGTATTGTGTTTCAGATCCAAATTAAAAAAAATTACTCTGCGTCTTGATATTGCCCGCAAAATCAAAGATGTCAATAGAAAACTAGAGAGAATTGTTGTTGAGAAAGATAGGTTTAAACTTGATACAACAGTTGTGCAAGAACCTGTTTTGCGTCCAAAGACTACCTCTTTCATTAATGAAGCTGAAATATATGGTCGTGACATGGATAAACATATTTTGGTGAGCAAGTTGGTATCTGAGAGTAGTACTCATCAAGATAGACGACTGGATATTATTCCTATTATAGGGATTGGAGGAATAGGGAAAACAACACTAGCCCAGCTTGTGTATAATGATGAGATGATCAAGCCCCACTTTGTTACCCATGTTTGGGTATGTGTTTCGGAACCTTTTGACGAGATTAAGGTTGCCAAAGCAATTATTGAATCCATTGAAGGTAAAACCCCAAATATCAATGAATTGGAAACTTTACTGCAACATATTCGCAAGTGTATTGAAAGAAAGAGGTTTCTTCTTATATTAGATGATGTCTGGACCGAGGATAAGCAAAAGTGGAAACAGTTAAAGCAAAGTCTTAGTTCTGGTGCGATAGGAAGTAGAATACTTGTCACCTCAAGAAAAAAAGAAGTTGCTATCATAATGGAAGCGGTCAATTACATGATTACCTTAGAAAAGTTGTCTGAAAGATCATTGTTGGTCAATATTCAAGCAACAAGCATTCATAGAGAGAAAAGAGGAAGAGTGCAAAGTACTGGAAGGAATTGGTCAAAAAATTGCCAGCAAAGCCAATGGCTCACCCCTTGTTGCAAAAACATTAGGAAGTCTTGTGTGCTTTAAGAAGACCAAAAACCAATGGACAGATGTTTTAGAAAGCAAATTGTGGAAACTAAAAGATGATAAAAGGATATTTGCTCCATTCCTTTTAAGTTATTATGATTTGACTGCTAAAGAAAAAAGATGTCTTTCATATTGCTCAATATTCCCAAAAGATCATCTTATCGTGAGAGATGAATTATTAGAATTATGGATGTCACAAAATTATTTAGGATGCGGAACAAATTCAAAGGAAGAATGTCGTGAATGTTTTGACACTTTAATCATGAGATCCTTTTTTCAAAATTTTGAACAGCGTAGTAATGATGATAGTATTACGCATTGTAAGATGCATGACATAGTGCATGATTTTTTACAATTTTTGACAAAAGATGAATCTGTTGCCATTGAAGTACTTGATGATATTGAAGAGAATTTGGAACCGCTAGATGACAAAGGTCGTCACTTGACCTTGGTAGTTGGATCTGATGCTCAATTTCCCATTGTGGAATACAACAAAATGAATGAAAAGAATCTACGCACCTTATTTATTGTGTCAAATACGAATAATTGTAGTATTGATACATCATTGTTCTCACGTCTCACATGCCTTCGAACATTGAATCTGAGTAAATGCGGGATTCAGAGTTTGCCTAAGAGTATTGGTAAATTAATTCATTTGAGATATCTCAATTTAGAATCTAATCCTGATTTGGTGGAGTTGCCTCTTGCTATATGTGGTCTATGTAATCTACAAACTCTAAATCTGGATTATTGCACTGCACTTGGCAAACTACCGGATGGGATGGCAAAACTTATAAATCTGAAGCATCTCTATATTAAGTCTTGTTTTATGTTGGAGGGATTGCCGAGAGGAACTGTTTGTTTGGTGAGCCTTGAAAGATTAAATATGTTGGTCATACCTAAAGATAGAGGATCATATTTTGATATTGGGGATTTGAATAGACTGAACAAACTTCAACTTAGAGGTTCTCTCCACATAAAGGAATGTAGAAATATAAAAAATGTGGATGAGATTGAGCAAATTCATCTCAAGAATAGTGAGGACATTGTTTCTTTTTCTCTTGATTTTGGATGGTTAGAGAAGTTGGAGAATGACTTCGAAGATGATATTACAATACTTGAAGCCTTGGAACCACATCAAAACTTGATGGAATTAATTATCTCTAATTACATGGGTCCAAACTTGTCTCCTCGTCCTAAATGGTTGATGCCCTTAATTCATTTAAGAAAGTTGGCTCTTTTGTTTCGCGAGAAGTGTGAGATCATACCTTCTTTTGGGGGACTCCCATCTCTTGAGGTACTTCAGTTGGCTGGCATGAAGAATGTGAAAAATGTGGGTCTTGAGTTTCTGGGAATAACAGAGAAAAGAGACCAAGATGATGATGCAACACTGAACAATCCACTCGTTATGTTTCCAAAATTGAAAAGGCTTGTATTCATAAATATGGAGCAGCTGGAAAAGTGGGAAGGGAGAGAGACACCAGCCGCAGAGACTAGTTTGGTGGTAATGCCACGTCTTAAGCGCTTGGAATTAGAGGGATGCCCTCGCCTACTAGCCTTACCTGACTTTTTACAGACAACGACCTCACTAAAATATTTATCCATATCCAAGTCTGAGATTGTAGAGGAATATTGCCAAAGGAGGACAGAGAAAGAATGGGACAAAATTTCTAATATCCCTAACATCACCTTGAATGACAAGATTGTGCGAAAAGACGGTATCTGGATTCAGGAAGACAATATCAATGATGTTATTGGAACATCATCAACACCAAAATGAAGATGAAAATCTTTATATCTGGTAATTTTTCTTCCTTCAGCATTTGTGAATTTCAATAGGACATAAATAAAGTTAATCAGGGGATCAGCGTAAACACACTTTACTTTTAGTAAAAGTTTAGTAGATGTGAAGATGAACACGAACAAATTAATTTCTTGTGTCTTTTGTTTACCATATTCAATTTTATATGAAATTATGTATTACTTTATCCCACTTGGTTTAATTCATTGCCGATAATTTTTACTGTTTGCGGGTATAGTTTGTCGTATTAGTGTTGTTATGTTATGATATTGTCTCATCTTTGTCATCACTTTCATTCTTCTATTACTTGGTTTGCATGGTTTAGTGTGTGCCATTCTCTATATGGTGGTCATCTACTCATCGAGGCCATGTGGTATTTTATTCCATACAATTATTTAACTCTACTCCCATCTCTGACCTGATCATACTCGTAACTATTTTAGCTGTTTAGATAGAACTACTCAGCATCATACCCAAATATATATTTATATATATATATATATTAAAAAACTATAAATTTTTAACCATTTTTTATTTTTTTTTCAATTAACTTTAATAAAATATTGTTATATTTAACAGAATATTCTTATATTTATTTGTAGATTGTAAGCATGACTTAAACTTAAATAAATAAATAATTAAACAAATTAAAATAGAATATTTTTGAGATATTTTATAATAATAATTATTTAAAAATAATAAAACTATATATTTTATAACTTAAATAAAATTTAATTAAACTTAAACTTAATATTATATTAAACATATAATATATAATCTTTTGTTGTCACTGTCACATTAAAAAATTAGAACAAACATAAACTTAAACAAAACAAAAAATAAATTAATTAAAATATGATATTTTAAAGATATTTTATGATAATTTAAATAATTAAATCATATTTATTAAAAATAATAAAGGCATACATATTATTTTTTTATATTATAAATTTTTGTGATAGTTTGTTTTTTATCAAGTGATTGAAACTATTTTTCTTCACATTCAACAAAGGATATTGGGAGACACATTATAAACTAATAATAGGTAATGCACGTATACTACTATCTACACTATTTTTTTTTTCTTATTTTTTTTCTATTATTAATTTCTTTTAAAATATTATTGTATTTTGTATATATGTCATTTAATCATGTAAATATATATCTATGTCAACGTTGTGTTTAGATGTCATATATGTAGAGATTATTGATATAAATATTTATACATACTATAGAAGTATAATTCATTCTATTATAAATATATATATATATTTAAAAAAAATAGTGAATCCATTTTTATTAAAATTATAGATATTGTTTACAATTTTAAAACTAAACAAATGTGCATGATACTTTTACCTAGTATATATGTATATATATGAGAAAGAATATTTTTTTGTGCATAGTGAACCATATTTTAGACTTTGCTATGTATTCTATATGTAATGCACTCGATCATGTTTTTCGAAGGTTCGCGGACTATGTTTCTCTCTTTAAGACGTTTAGCGGCTCTGCCCCAAGTATGCACGGCAGTCTATCAACCACGATGTCCCCAGGATAAAACAACCTCTGTATACGATTCCTTTGTGTACCGAAGGGCTTCGCTCTCTTACACCCTCAAGCTTAGAGAAAATATTATTATATCAATGGTGATTTTTTTTCAGTGAAAAGATGTATCTTCCCCTTTATTCTTTTCTAACTTATGTAAAGAAGTCGATATTTGGAAAACGGTAAGAAAAACGTTTTTTAGACGTGGGAGGAAATATCGTGGTCATATGTAGTTAAAACGGATTACGTTTTACTGCTTCAAAATAATTTTTTTTAAAATTAATTAATAAATAAAAATTAAAAATATTTATTTTATTAAATAATTTTTTTTCACAAAATATAAAGTACAACACCACACAACCCAGCCAGCTCGGCTCGGACGGCGGCGCGCGCGTGTGGTGGTCAAGTGTGTGGGTCCTCACCCATGCACACAAAACTGGGTACCCCTTAGGGCACACTCCAATGCATGGCACTTGCATCTTATATACACTCTTAGAAGAGTATTTCAAATCCATGTGGGACTTTTCCCATATCACACACAACTATACTTTTCCAATTTTTAACAATTCATTTTAAAAAAGTTCCAACAATCCCCCACTTGAATTTTAAAAATATTTTCTCGAGCAATTTCAGAATCTATAAGATTGTGCATAAACAAATGTATCTTTCGATTTGAACATTTGCGTAGCGAATACAATTTAGATTATACTAGAGTGACACGTAGTCTTGAACTCTATTTCTAACATCGTACCACGCACCAACCTTTCAAGGGTGTAATCAAAAAGCCCGTGCGTTAATGGCCATGCACGTCTATCCCAATATAGTGAATGCTCTAGAAATTTTGCCCGAAATTCCATAGGAAGCGGCCACTTCCACATTCACATAGGTGAGTCTATCAAGAGTACTCCTGTAACTCGGTACTCCACTCCACATAGAGTATAGATCTCATTAAGAGTTTCTATTAACTCATCCTCTCATCGCTTCATGAATTCATGCTTCTATATGCTTTAATGCAAATAGCATGATCCAACTCATATCACTTCACAACTTGTTATTACCCATTGAACCTAGTTCTTGGGATCTCCAGTCTTTAGGTTGGGTTACCATCATGAGTGATTCATCATTCTAAGGGCAATAGTCCCATTCCTTTCGATGATTTATGGACTTTCTCTCTAGCTAATCCTTTCGTCAAAGGATCTGCTAAGTTATCATCAGTGCGTACATGATCCACTCTAATAGTTCATGTTGAGAGAAACTCTCTAACAGTACTATGCTTACGACATATCTATCGTCTCTTACCGTTGTAATAACGGTTCTAAATTTTTGCAATAGTCGCAGTACTATCCCAGTGGATCAACACAGCTAGTATCGGTTTTTCCCATAAAGGGATCTCAGCTAGCAGGCTTCTCAGCCAACCTGCTTCTTCACTAGCAGTAGCTAGTGCTATCATCTCAGACTCCATGATAGATTGAGCCAAAATAGTCTGTTTCTCTGATTTCCAAGAAACAGCTCCACCAACTATACTAAAGATATAACCACTTCTTGCTTTGGAGTCATCAGACAGAGTGTTCCAGTCTGCATCACTATAACCTTCAAGAACAGCTGGAAACTTCTGATAATGTAATCCAAGGTTCATGGTTCTCTTAAGGTATCTCATGACCCTTTCAATAGCATGCCAATGCTCTATACTAGGTCTACTAGTAAACATGCACAGTAATCCCACGACATAGGCAATGTCGGGTCTCGTACAATCAGTGGCATATCGAAGACTGCCAATGATGCTCGCATAGTCAGATTGTCTCACACCGTCACCAGTGTTCTTAAATAACTTTACACTTGGATCATATGGTGTGCAAGCAGGTTTACAGTCAAAGTAATTGTATTTCTTTAGAATCTTCTCAATGTAGTGAGAATGCTCCAAAGAAATTCCCTTTTCAGACCTAGTAATCTTAATACCAAGGATTACATTCGCTTCTCCGAGGTCCTTCATATCAAAGTTAGCACACAACAGAGATTTCACAGAATTCAAAGCATGAATATTCGAACAAAAAATGAGCAAGTCATCCACATATAAACATACAATAGTGCAAATGTCATTCTCAAATTTATAATAAATGCATTTGTCACTTTCATTCACTTTAAACCCATGTGAGATAACTAAATTGTCAAATTTCTCATGTCATTGCTTAGGTGCCTGCTTAAGACCATATAGAGACTTATCCAATTTACAATCCTTATGTTCCTGGCCATGGATCACAAACCCTTCAGGTTGATCCATATAGATCTCTTCTTCTAATTCACCATTCAAAAAGACAGTCTTAACATCCATTTGGTGTAAAACTAAATTGTGAACTGCAGCTAGGGAAATCAAAACTCTAATGGATGTTATTCTAGTAACAGGTGAAAAGGTGTCAAAGAAATCTATATCTCTGTCTAAAACCCTTGGCTACCAAGTGAGCCTTGTACTTATCAACAATACCATCGGGTTTCAATTTCTTTTTCAAAATCCACTTACAACCTATAGGCTTACAACCAGGAGGTAAATCAACTAAGTGCCACGTATTGTTAGACTCAAGAGAGTCCATTTCATCATTTATGGCTTCTTGCCAGAGGTCAGCATCTAAAGAAGACAAAGCTTCTTGGAGGTTAGCAGGATCCTCCTCTAATGTGTAGACACAGAAATCAGAACCATAATCTTTAGCAAATCTAGCTCTCTTACTTCTCCTGGGTTCTGATTCTCTATCCTCAATATGCTCATTACTCCTAATCGTATGAATGTTGCTAGTAGATGCGCCCCCACTATTTCTCAATTTAAAAGGGAATCTATTTTCATAAAAAAAACAACATCGTTTGATTCCACAATAACATGCACATTTAAATCATAGAACCTATATGCTTTAATATTAATTGCATATCCGATAAATACACATTCATAGGCTCTACTTGCTAGCTTAATTCTCGTAGGATTAGGAATACGAACATAAGCCAAACAACCCCACATTCTAAAATAAGACAGGTTAGGTTGCCTATTTTTCAAGATCTCATATGGTGAAACTTTGCTCTTAGACTTAGGAACTCTATTCAACACATAACAAACAGTCAAAAGAATTTCACCCCACCAATGAGATGCAGCACTAGAATTCAATAAAATAGCCACAACAGATTCAGTAAAAGTCCGATTCTTTCTTTCAGCTTTACCGTTCATTTCAGGTGAATATGGTGCAGTGGTTTCTTGTACAATGCCATGAGAATTATAAAACTCAATAAACATGCTTGAATCATATTCAGTTCCTCTATCACTATGAAACCTTTTAATTTTCTTATTGAATTGATTCTCAATTTCAGTCACAAATAATTTGAACATGTTAAGCGCATCACTTTTATTTTTCATTAAGTACACATAAGTAAAGTCAGAACAATCATCAATAAAATTGATGAAATAACGTTTACCATTCCTTGTTAATGTTCCATCAAGTTCACAAATATCTGAATGAATTAAATCTAAAGGCTCAGATTCTCTAGTAATTGATTTATGTGGTGTCTTAGTTATTTTTGCTTATCTACAAAAATCACATTTTTCAAAATTGTTATCTGATACTTTAGGAATTAAAACAATGTTACTCATATTCTTAATAATGCACTTATTAACATGACAAAGTTTAGCATGCCAAACATTAAAATCACACAGCATATAAGCAGAAGGAGAAACTTTATTGAGCTCAACATTTAACTTAAACATGCCATTAGTAGCATAACCCTTCCCAACAAAAAAACCATTCTTAGTGATGGTGTACAAATCAGCCCCAATAGTTTGAGTAAACCCAGACTTATTAAGCAGAAAACCAGAAACCAGATTCTTTTTCATCTCAGGAGTATGCATTACATCTTTCAATAATAAATTCTTTCCTGAGGTAAACTTAAGCTCCACATTCCCAATCCCAGCAACAATAGTGGTGTGGGAATCTCCCAACAACACTTTCTTATCATCAGCAACAATGTATGTTTTAAACATAGCACGATCATATCAGACATGGAGTGAAGCGCCAGTGTCTACCCACCACCCATCTGATCCACCAATAAGGTTGATCTCAGAAATCATAGCTATAAAAGCTTCTTCAGTCAAGTTAGCCTGCGAAATAGTGCTTGGCTTGTTCCTACACTTGCGTGCCATATGACCTAGCTTGTTACAGTTGTAACAAAGGAATTGTCCAGAGTCATTTTGTTTAGGTGGAGGTTGCTGCCTTCCAGGTTGGTTGCTGTATTGGTTCCGACTCTGATTGTTGTTTCGATGAGTATTCTGGTTGTTGCGATTGGAATTTGAATTCGAGTTGCAGTTCTGATTCTTAAATTTTTTTCCATTAGGCTTCAGAACCGCAGGTGTGGACTTCTTGGGGTTGTTGTTAGAGACAACAAGCACCTCTTCTTTCTGGTCTTGTTTCCTTGCTTCCTCCTCGATACGAAGGCGGGTGATCAAACTCTCTAAGGAAAATTCCTTAGTCTTATGCCTGAGAACAATTTTAAAATCCTTCCACGAAGGAAGTAATTTGTCAATTAAAACAGCAACTTAAAACTTTTCATCAAGGGCCATACCTTCTGAGATAATCTCATGCACGCTTTTCTTAATTTCGTGAGAGTGGACCTCCACAGATTTATCGTCCACCATTTGATACTTCAGGTAGCGACTGACAGTGTATTTTTTAGTCCCTACCTCTTATGTATCATATTTCTTTTGCAGCGTCTCCCAAATTTCCTTTGCTGACTTGTCTGAATTATAATAGTCATAAAGATCATCAGATAAACCGTTAAGAATAAAATTCTTACAGAGGAAATCGTTTTCCACCCAGGAGTCCAAGTCCTTCTATTGCTTCTCGCGTTCAGTCTCTTTGTCTTTGTCAGTCGAGGCTTCAAAGACCACTGACTTCATAGCAGTGAGTACAAACGCAACCTTCTTCATGGTCAGATAAAAAAGCATCTTCTGTTTCCAACGCTTAAAGTGCAAACCCTCAAAACAAAATGGTTTATTAATATCAACAGAGGCAGAACCAGAGAAATCATCGGTAGTAGCCATAGCAGAACAGAACGTCTTAAAATTGATATTCCTCAATAGAAAATAAAATTGGAACGAAATTACCGATCAATTTTTCTGGCTGAGTCGCGGACTATGTCGCTCTCTTTAAGACGTTTTGCGGCTCTGCCCCAAGTGTGCACGGCAGTCTATCAACCACGCCGTCCCCAGGATAAAACAACCTCTGTATATGATTCCTCTCTGCACCGAAAGGCTTTGTTCTCTTACACCCTCAAGCTTAGAGAAAATTCGATTATATCAATGGTGAATTTTTTTCAGTGAAAAGATGTATCTTCCCGTTTATTCTTTTCTGACTTATGTAAAGAAGTCAATATTTGGAGAATGGTAAGAAAAACGTTTTTAAAACGTGGGAGGAAATATCGTGGTCATATGCAGTTAAAATGGATCACGTCTTACTGCTTAAAAAAAATTGTTTTAAAATTAATTAATAAATAAAAATTAAAAATATTTATTTTATTAAATAATTTTTTTTCACAAAAAATAAAGTACGACACCACACCACCCACCGCCAGCTCAGCTCAGCTCGGCTCGGTCGGATGGATGGCGGCGGCGGCGAACGCGTGTGTGGTGATCAAGTGTGTGAGTCCTACACTCTTAGAAGATGATTTCAAATTCATGTGGGACTTTTCCCATATCACACAACTATACTTTTCCAATTTTTAACAATTCATTTTAAAATAGTTTCAACAATATTGATATTGAAGAATTGCAATTTCCTGAGTCGCATCCACAATGAGTATTATATCATCAAAAAACAATGAATACAAACACACCATTGCTGATATTCATGTTTCTCTATTATTTACCCTCTTTTTTTTTTTCTTTTCTGAAATGTTGATAAACATATGTGTCTCATACTCAAATGCCCCCTTTTTCTGACTTGACCATGTGTACTTTTAAATTTTGTTGCTGGCGACACTGTACATGACTTGAAGTTGTGAAGAAAGCTAGGCAATATATATGCTTTATAAAATCTTGCCACATGTAAAAACTGTACTTAATATCTTCTATGTATGGTTAGTAGACGAAACTAATTAGTACTTCATTCTTTCCTCTTTGCCTTTATAAAAAATTAGTGCCAGTATATACAGTTCCCTTCAAACTTGCCTTATAAGCTGGTTTGACTTAGCAAGAATGAATTGGAATCCACAAGAGATCTTGATTATTTCTTCATTGGTCTTCATTTTCAGAAGTGAGTATTTTGAATCTTGACCCTAGACCCAGACTTTTCGAGGCAGAGAAACATTTGTTTCAGTTCAGTGGATGATATTGATGGAAATGAGACCACGAATTTAGAACTGTTTGCAAGGTTTGGTTCTATGACAATTCTCTTTCTTCAAGTAACATTGTAAAAAATGTCCCTTATATTCCCAGTACCTGATTCCTTTGTGTTTGGTATGAAGGACTTGAAGGTCATGTGTTCTAATGCCCTTGTTACAGCCGTCAATGAAGCCAACCTGGTATGAAATTTTCTTCCTGATGAGAGTGTCTCTAATGTCAATAAGGTCATATTGTTAAGTTTTAAACTCTGACACAAGACTAGCTTGTTAATATGGTAGATTTAACTAGTTTAATGAACTGTCAATTTCTTATTGGTTCTTGCTTACAGTGGATGATCTGCAACTGATTTCCATTGTGATCATCAAATTAAGAATTGTTTATTCCTGTTGAAAAGTTGGAATTTTATTGGGACTTTGCTAAGTCTTTGTTTTCCAAGAAAGAGTGGCAAAGTGAGCGACCTTCATGTAAAAGAGTTGGTGTAATCTAGCTGATAGTTTGAGATCTGCCAAGGGAAAAATCCTTGTATTGGATGTCTTCTGCAATCCAAACCATGAAATTCATTCACTTACCGTTATTGTGATACAAGTTTTGATTGGAGGTTTAACTTCACACGTTTCCAGACAATCAAATTGTATATTCTCGATTGCGAGTTCATCACTCTCTAAATCATCTAATGTTGCTTTTAGTTATAATTGGTCAATTCTAATATGTCTCAACCAAGGTAGTTGTGAAAGTTTGGCGCAAAATAAAATTTCATCAAGGTGGTTATGAAAATTTTGAAGATTTTGTACTATAACAAAAAAAGTAATCTTTTTTGTTACAGTACAAAATCTTGTGAAGAGAGGTAAGGCATTACTTTCGCTCCTATCGTAGGAGTATTTTCTAATTTTAGTATTTGGAGTAATTATAACTAAATTATTTTTTATATGAGAACGTACATGATAATTATAATAGTCATTCCACCAATTTTTGGGAAATTCTAAATAATTTATAATGTCGAAATCAGAATTAGGTACGCATGCAACTGATTGTTTGAACTCTAATTTCGGTACAGTAAATTATTATGAATTTTCTGAAAAATGGTGGGATGTCTGTTATAACTTTAATGTACGTCATCATGCAAAAAAAAAATAGGTTATAATTTATTCAAGTGCCAAAAATATAAAATGCTCCTACGGCAGGACAAAAGTGATGTCCTACCTAAAATAAATTAGTGTATATGTATAGGGAAATTTCACTCTTTATGCATAATAGTATCAATTATTACAAAAAAAATACCACCACTATTAATTATTTCATTTTGATGCTAAACATTCTCCATCTACCCAAAATACCCCTCCCATTTTTCCACCAAAAAAAATTTAACATCTCATTTCTCTCTCTACACTCTTGGTTTCTCTCTCTCTCTCATTCTCAAGAAACACCAAAATCTCGTCGAACCCAACCCCTGCCGACCCCCAACCTCCGTCGAGCCCAACCCCCGTCGAGCATCTCAGTCGACCCATCTCCCCCATCTCACCTAACTCCGTTAACCTCCATCTACCTGAGACCCACGGCGACACATTCTATTCTAACCCGAGACCGACGACGCCGATTTCCTCCCACGGTGACAATCAAATGTTAGATCTCGAACCCAACTCCATTTTTAAGCGAAATTCATGTTGAATATGTGGGTCTTGTGGGTTTTTTTGTTCTGGGTTTGAACCAGTGGCTCGATAGGCTCGATGGTAGCTCGATAGTAAGCTCGATAGGGTAGTATGAATGTGTCGATATGAGCTTGATAGGCTCGATGGGGTATATGGTTAAGCTCGATGGGGTATATGGTTAGGCTCGATAGGAGCTCGATGGGGCCTATGGTAGGCTCGATAGGAGCTCGATGGGGTATACGGTTAGGCTCGATAAGGTCTATGGTTAGGCTCGATAAGCTCGATAGGAGATCAATGGGGTATATGGTTAGGCTCGATAGGACAGTAATTTGTTAGGCTCGAAGGGGTCTATGGTTAGACTCGACAAGATCGATAGGCTCGATAGGATATCGATATAAGCTCGATAGAACATGAATTAGTTAGGCTCAGTAAGCTTGATAGGAGCTCGATGGTTATGATTAAGGCAGAGTATGATTTTTCTCGAAGTGAGCTCGAGATCTTAACAGAACCCACACCATCTGCCTACTATCGAGCCCCTATCGAGCACATATCGAGAAACAACTAAACCAAATAATCAAGGGTCCAATTGAACCTCTATCGAGTTTCTATCGAGCACCATCGAGAAATAAATGCTATACTTATCGAGCTATCATTGAGCCACTATCGAGCAGCATCGAGCTCACAATTTAATCATCTTCTACATAGTATTGAGCCCCTATCGAGCTGTTATCGAGTTGTTATCGAGCAAAGCTATTGCAGAAAATGCATAAAACTCATAAAAATATAGGTCGCAATTCTCTCTAACAAACCCAAAAAATACACCAATATAGGCTCAGATCTGTTCGAAATAGCTAAAAAAGGTAAACAAACAGTACCCAACACAAAAAAATGAACAAACTTCTTACACATGGTTTTTCTCCTTCAAGATCCCTCAAAATAGATGTTGCCTTTGATATTGAGATCTTTAGAAAGATAATGGAGATGACTAACAACGATTTCAACAAGAAATTTGTAACTCACTGTGGGTTTTGGTGAGGGTTTCGTGAGAGAGAAAGAGAGGGTTTTAGTCTTCTTGATATAGTGGGAGGGGTACTTTAGGTAGATGTGGAATGTTTAGCATCAAAATGAAAGAGTTAATAGTAGTGGTATTTTTTGGTATTAGTAGAGACTATTAAGGATAAAAATTGAAATTTCCCTATGTATATATATAGGGGAATTCTCCTATAGGGGCTTCACTTTAAGCCCTACTGGTGGGGCTTTCAGTGTTCTCGACCAGTTAACAGTTTTTGGCCCGATTTTTTTTATGACCGTGTATATTGTAGCTATTTAGAGCATACTACAAATTTTCAGAAAATTCTGAGTAGTTTACAGTATCAAAAACTAGGTTCAAACATGTTGTTGCACAAGTGACTAATTTTTTTTATGCGCGTGGAAAACAACATGTTTGAACCTGGTTTTCGGTACTGTAAATTATTCGAAATTTTCTGAAAATTTGCAGGATGCTCTAAATAGCTACAATATACACGGTCATAAAAAATAATTCAGCCGAAAACTGTTCACAGGTCGAGAAATACTGAGAGCCCTACCGGTAGGGCTTAAAGTGAAGCCCCTATAGAAAAATTGTCCTATATATATGTTTACCCAAAAAACGATTGTTGGTGACGTGACAAGGATTTTTCACACGTGGCGGAAGTGTTGTTGGACTATCGACTAGGGGCACATCATTCCATCAAAGCTTAACTATTAGGTACGACCAAGCTGGTTGTATGATTCGTTTTATTCCCTTTAACAGTTATAATCTTGTAATAATTGCGTTGATCATTTCTTCTTTATGACCTTGATACGTGGATATTAAGGAGAGTTAAGGCCCATTGGCCTGGGTAACCCCCCTTGAGCCTATAAATATACATGAAATAACTCAAGGGATGGACTTTTTGATCTCTGAATCTTTTTCCTGAGTATTGAGAGAAAAAGAGGTATAGTGTGATTATTCATAGTCTTATTGTAATTCCCTCAAGGTTTGTGAAACTCAAGAACCCTAGTTCTTTGATCACGGCTTTGAGATTCAATATTAATAATAGAAATAAGTGGACGTAGGTCATTACCATTCTTTGGGGCCGAACCACTATAAATCCTTGGTGTTTTCTTCTTTTCCATTAGATTAAATTCTTAATTGTCATTTTATCTTTTGTCGTATATTTGACTCCGTGTCGTTGGCCAAATCGAGGGTCAACATTCTGGTGATTTCGTTGAGAATTTGACGAAAAAATGTAAGAAAATCTAATGGCGAGAACATCCAAGAAGACTGGATAGGCCACTGGCGCTGCACCATCCCAACCTGCTCCCCCAAATGTTGCTGAGAATGAACCACATTTGGAGTTTGATGAGGATGAGTTAGATTCTGAAACGCTAAGGGCAACGCTGGGAGTGTTGCAGGATGAGTTGGCTAATCTGTCTCCCAACCAGATCAGCCGCCAAATGCGTCACCTCAAAGAGGCCCCAATCCAAGCCCTCCGCTTCAGCCATCAAGCCCTCAGAGGCCGGAGCAACCGTCTGTGGCTTAGGATGATGTCCCACCTAGGGATCCTGAGCAGCAGCCTCCATCCCAGGCTGGTCGAGGCAATCCCCAGCGCCCGAGACAGAATAGGGCTGGACAACCACCCCGCAGCCCTAGACGTCCAGGGTTTGAAGAACCAAATCTACCGAGCAGGGGCCAGTATCCTTCCGCCAACAGAAGGAACAACGAGTTAGGCTCTGTAGTCAGGGGGCCCCCATGGCATAGGAATGCACGAGGACCCAACGACTAGCGCAGGCCTCCCCCTGTAGCTCGGGAAATGCCAGCCCGAGGAGGAAATAGCGTGAACAGCCGGTCATGCCGTAGTCAGCCACAATTTAGAGATGAACATGACTATAATGAGGTCAATTCCGGCAGAGGAAATTTTGGCCGGAGAAATGAGGAAAGAGGTGGAGGCAGAAGCCCCCCGCCTAGAGAAAATAGGTTGGCTAGCCATAACGCTAGGGGGCAACCCAGGCAGCAGAACGTCTTTAATCGACTAGGGGGTAGCGAACAGAGACGCAGGGAGGATGATTTAAGGGACATACTTAACGATCACCGTGAGAGGCACGACGAGTACGCTCCCCCAGCACCAGTTTCCCTAGCAGTCCCAGAAGCTGTTCAGGCTCAGATTGATGCTCTGAACCAGGCGGTACAACAGTTGGTCGAGGGGCGAACGTCCCATATTAAGTACGATAGGAGGAGGGGAACTCCCTTTGTATAGAGGATTGCTACGGCTGAAACCCCCAGTAAGTTCAAGATGCCAACATTGCCGAACTTTGACGAGTATGGAGACCTAGTATCTCATGTTAATAAGTTTGAGATACAAATGGATATACAGAAATTTTCGGAAGATGCCCGCTGCCGGATCTTCCCAGCGACACTGTCTGACATTGCCCAGGAGTGGTTCTTCAAGTTCCCTTCTGCCAGTATAGTATCTTGGGAGATGTTCGTAAAGGAATTTTACAGAAAATTCTACCCGGGTCGCGTACACCCCATAGAGGCCAACCAGCTGGTCGAGATACTCCAGAAGGAGGGAGAGCCCTTAAAATAATATGCCCAACGCTTCATGCGAGCAGCAGCTGGAGCCAAGATAGTGGGAGACTAAGGCAAGATGATGGCACTAACTACTGGGGTTAGGCACCATTAACCCCTCTGGAGTAGCCTCAGAAATAATGGGGTAAGAAGTACCCAGGAGTTTTTGGATCAGGCTGATAGATATATCAAGCTCAAAGACGCAATTGCCAATGAAGGGAAATCGCCAACAAAAGACAAGGGGACGAAGGAAGAACCCGCCAAGGCCGCCAACGGGTCAGAAAAGCCCAATGACAATGGCAAGGGCAACGGGAACGGAAATGGTAGGAACGGTGGAAAGCGGGCGAGCAATGAATTATCGACTTCTGAAAATAAATGCCCCAAAGGCAGTTGAGACGAGCCGAGATTCACCAACTACACGGCCCTTGTCGAAAGCCGAGCGGAAGTCTACCAGGCGACCAGCTCCAATGTGCCTTACAAACGACCCGCACTTATAAGGAAAGATATCTCCAAGAGAGATATGAAAAAGTTCTGTCGTTTTCACAATGACTACGGACACGACACCAACGAATGTAACCAGTTGAAAGATAAGAATGAGATCCTGATTAGGCAGGGACATTTAAGAAGATATGTGCGAGCCGCAGGAGGGTCTCAGCAAGAGGCTCAAGGTGGCAACGAGCAGGCGCCTGCACACCAATGCTCGCCACCTCTACAGCCAGCTCCTGTGGCAAGCACTTTACTCACCATCTACAGAGGCTCGCATCTTGCAGGGGACAGTGGGAAAGCAAGGGAACGATACGCTCGGACCTTACGCCACGACCAGGACATCGAGATGATGAGTGTTGAGGATCGAGCACCAAAGAAGGCTCGAACAGAGGAGGAATTGATAACCTTCTCTGAAGACGATGCCTAGCATGTGCGATTCCTACACTCCGACCTGCTGGTCATAGACGTACAAATTGCCAACATGATGGTGAAGAGGGTGTTGGTCGACACAGGAAGTTCGGTCAACATCCTATACAAGTCTTTGCTGGAAAGAATGAAGTTGTCCGTCAAGGACCTGGAGCCATGCAACCAAACCATCTATGGTTTTTTCAGTGAAGGGCTCGCCCCAACAGGGTCGATTAGGCTTCCAGTTACAGCAAGTACTGCGCCTGCTAACATGACATTACTCACTACTTTCATAGTAGTTGATTGTCCTTCGGCATACAATGCTGTAATTGGGAGACTAATTCTGGTCGACCTACGGGCCGTCACTTCAATATGGCACCTTGCCATGAAATTCCCAACAGACGCAGGGGTAGGATGCGTATTAGGAAATCAGCGGGAAGCAAGGGAGTGCTACAATGCCTCGATCACCAAGGAAAATAAGGGTGTATCGAGAGATGTTCCCATAAAAGAGTTGCAAACCGAAATTGATGCTCAGGCCCAGTCAGGTGATAATGTCACCAAATAGGGTGTTGCCCAAAGGGAGGATAGAGACTTGGATCCTCGCTTTGGGGATTTTGAGGAAGAAATAGGAACCATCGAGGACCTTGAAGAGGTCCAACTCGATGAAGAAAATCCGACCAGGGTTGTGAAAGTCGGTAAAACCTTAAAGACAACAACAAAACAAGCACTGGTGGAGTTTTTAAGGAGGAACCAGGAAGTCTTTGCCTGGTCGCACAAAGACATGGTCGGAATAGACCCTGCAGTCATCATCCATGTCCTAAACATCAACAAGAGTTTTTCACCGGTGCAGCAGAAAAGAAGGCTGCTCGACAAAGATAGATCAAAGGCCTTAAAAGAAGAAGTCGAAAAGCTAAAGGAGAATGGGTTCGTCAGGGTGGCGTTTTATCCGTCGTGGGTCTCTAATCCTATGCTAGTTCCCAAGCCAAATGGCAAATGGCGAACGTGCGTGGATTTCACAGACCTTAATAACGCCTACCCCAAATATTGTTTCCCACTCCCAAGAATTGACCAGCTGGTCGATGCCACTACATGGCATGAGGTTCTCTCATTCATGGATGCATACTCCGGGTATAATCAGATTAGTATGCATCCTCCTGATGAGGATCACACTAGCTTTCGGACTGATACAAGGCTTTACTGTTACAAAGTAATGCCCTTCAGTTTGAAAAACACTGGTGCGACTTACCAGCGACTAGTCAACCACATGTTTAAGGTGCTGATCGACACAAACATGGAGGTCTATGTCGACGACATGCTGGTCAAGTCAAAGAAGGCAGAAGGGCGTATAAAGGATTTGCAGGAGTGCTTCAACATCTTGAACAAATATCAGATGAAGTTGAATCCCCTTAAATGCTCCTTCGGAGTAGGATCAGGGAAGTTCTTGGGATTTATAGTTAACTCGAGAGGAATTGAAGCCAATCCCAAGAAAATTAAAGCCTTGATCAATATGAAATCGCCAGCGTAGATTAAGGATGTTCAAATTTTGACCAGAAGGATTGCTGCTCTCAGTAGATTTATTTCGAAGTCAGTAGATAAGTCATTCCATTTTTTAATCTACTTAGAGGCAACAAAAAATTTGAGTGGACGGAGGAGTGCGAGCAGGCTTTCCAAGAATTAAAGACTCACATGGTACAACCACCCGTCCTATCAAAACCGGTCGATGAGGAGCCTTTATTTGTCTACTTGGCAATCACAGAATATGCTGCTAGTGCTGTTTTAGTAAGAGAAGAAGAAGGCGTGCAGAAGGCTGTTTATTATGTAAGCAAAAGGCTAATTGGAGCAGAGCAACGATATCCACCAATTGAAAAGTTAGCCTATTGCTTAATTTTGGCCTCGAGGAAGCTGCAGCCTTACTTTCAAGCCCACCCGATCAAAGTTTTGACCGACCAGCCTCTACGGCAGGTGCTGCAAAAGCCAGAGGCTGCGGGAAGATTTTTGAAATGGGCAGTCGAGCTTGGGAAGTTCAATATCTCTTATTCACCATGAGCAGGGATAAAAGGACAAGCCCTGGCTAAATTCATTGTAGAGTTCACTGAGCTTACAGATAGCGAACATACCGAAAAATCTGATGAGCCTGAATCTCAAAACCAACCTCCCTCATGGAAGTTATTTACAGAAGGCTCTTCTAATGAGCATCATGTAGGCGTAGGGGTGATCCTGATTACGTCTGAAGGGCATTGATTTCATTGTGCAATCAGGTTTGACTTCATTGCTTCCAACAACGAGGCTGAGTATGAAGCATTGCTCGCTGGGTTATGATTAGCCAAGGACATGAATATAAAGATACTTGACATCTACAGTGACTCTCAGCTGGTGGTAAATCAAGTCATGGGAGAGTACCAAGCCTGAGGTTTAAAAATGGTTGCCTATTTGAACAAGACAAAGGATCTATTGGCACAGTTTGACAAGTACACCCTTCAGCAAGTATCTCGTGACCATAATTCAAACGCTGATGCTTTGGCCAAGCTCGCAAGTGCAAAAGATGCTGATACTCTGAACATAGTGCCAGTTGAACGACTATCTGTACCAAGCATCCAAGTTGAGGAGACCACTCTGGTGATCCAGGTTGTGAATACATGGATGGCACCATACGTAGAGTATCTGACGTAAGGCGTGCTACCAACGGACAGAAACAAAGCTAGGACCCTTCAATGACAGGCTGCTTGGTACATCCTAGTTGATGAAATTTTGTACCAAAGGGGATACTCAATGCCACTCCTCAGATGTGTTTCGAAAGAGAAAGCCAAAGAATTGATGAGAGAGGTACACGAAGGCTTTTGCGGGGACCACGCTGGGGGGCAAAGCGAAGAAGATCCTGAGGCAGGGGTATTTCTTGCCAACAATGAATGAAGACTTGATGGAATTCGTACGGAGGTGTGACAAGTGCCAGAGATTCTCAAAAATCCTGTGAGCAGCCCTTAATGAACTAAAACAGATGCAAAGTATATGGTCGTTTTCTGTGTGGGGGATAACTTAATCGGATCCTTACCCACAGGAAAGGGTGGCGTCAAGTATGCTGTGGTTGCCGTTGATTACTTCACTAAAAGGGTCGAAGATGAGCCACTCGTAACCATAACAACCAAGAAGGTGCTAGATTTTGTGATCAAAAATATCGTTTGTCGCTATGGATTGCCAAGGAAAATCGTCTCGGATAACGGCACACAGTTTGATAGTGATTTATTCACGGACTTTTGTGAACGACATGGGATTATCAAGAGCTTTTCGTCAACTGCTTATCCCCAAGCAAATGGACAAGTCGAAGTAGTCAATAAAACTCTAAAGGATACTTTGAAGAAAAGACTAGAAGAAGCTAAGGGGGTATGGCCAGAATAATTGCCTGAAGTCCTTTGGTCGTACAGAACTTCCCATCGAACAACAATAGGCCATACTCCATTCTCTTTGGGTTATGGGTATGAGGCTATGTTGCTTGTTGAGTTAGATCCACCCTCACATCGCAGGATAACGTACGATCAAGGCTCTAACAACTAACTATTGATGGAATCCCTGGACTTGATCGGTGAGAAACGTGAACAAGCCCAACTCCGAGTAGCTGCGTACCAGCAAAAAGTTGCCCGGTATTTCAACTCTAAAATACATGAAAGAAAGTTCAGTGTTGAAAATTTAGTACTTCGAAGAGTTTTCCTAAATATCTGTGACCAAGCTGCTGGGGTACTCGGACCCAATTGGGAAGGACCATACCAGATTGAAGAAGTCCTCCATCCAGGCACCTACAAACTTGCTCGCTTAAACGGAGATCTCATTCCTCGCTATTGGAATGGAGAACACCTGAGCAAGTACTATCAATAAACAATTCTTCTTAAAGAATTGGCTTGTATTAATTTTAGTTTTTACAAGTTATGAAAAAGGGTTGGTCATTTTATATTATTAATTGCTTATAAGTGTAAGATCTTATTGATCACTCGTACAGACACGTTTTGTCCATTTATTACGAGAAATATAAGGGATTGTGCGCAGCTAGTCATTCTTGCCAATTATTGTATTTATTACAAGTATTTTCTCATTACGTGTGTTGTTTTGCTGTATTATTGTTTTAATTATTTGCTCTGAGCAGTAATGTTGGAACAGGTTTTGGTCAAGGCAAGTGACTAAGGACCTAAAGCTCCTCAATCACTTGGGGGAATATAAGGCATTTGGTAAGCAAGGAATATCGAAAGGTATGTAAACACATGAGCAAAATAAGCGAAAGCATGTTGAAGTACTTGTACTTAGAGTATTTTTCAAAATTTTGTATTTTGTTAAATCAGTCCAAAGTAATATGCTAAGTTTGGTCATGCGAACAGGTGTTATAATAAAAGGCAATTATTATAATATCAAAAGGAATCACTTTACACCGCGAGCAGTAACTGATCGGATGTAATTGTTTGTTAAAATAAAAAAGTAGCTTCCCACGCAGCAATAAAAATTATATTGTCTTTACAGCACGACCCGTAGGTCGTGTACTCAAAAGATTAAAAGATAGAAAGGAAAAAGACTAAGAGGCTGGAGGGTCTTGAGGAGCGTCCTGGTCGATAGCTGTGCCAGCTTCATTATCTGCACCATCTATCCCTGTTGCCAGGGAGATCTCTGGGGAAGCAGGAACTTTAGCCCTCTCTTCTTCCTCCAGTCGAATGGCACACTGAGACATCAGAGTCCGCCTTAGGCGATCTGACAGGTAGCTGAAGTTAGCCTTCCGGTTGTGCTTTCAAAACTCGTAGAAGCAAAGATGAGTGGCTTCCATGTACTTCTCCAAGTTATTGGCTTCGAGTTCCTCAAGCTCCTTCACGTACTTTCCCAGCTCCTCCGTCTCCTGCCTGCTCACAATTAAATCAAGGTCGAGCTGTTTGCATTGTTGGTAGTTGAGTTTGGCGCATTCCCTGAATTTTTATTTGTCTTCATTGGATTTATTCAGGGCGTCCCTACTCTTCAGTAGCTCCTCGGTCAGAGTGGATTTTTGCTCAATCAGTTCCCCATTCTGCTTAGACAGCTCCGCACTTTTCTCAAGCAACTCATTCTGCTTGATTAGCTCATTGTTCTTCTCGAGTAGGTCATCATTTTTATCTTCAAGCGCTTTCTTAGCATCAGCAAGTCAGGTGTCAAAATTTTTGGTCTTAGACACCATTGCACCCGCACGACACCATCCATCGATCATGGTCAGCAATCCCTGCAAATTGATGAAAAAGGTAAGGCAATGGAAAAAAATCAAAAGCAAATTATTCAGCATCAGGAAGTAACTTACGCTAACTATCTCATTCAGCCCCCGGTTGAGTATTTGGTCGGTCTCCATGGAAATAGTGTCGTCAATGGCCTCTTGACTGCGTTTGTGTTTGAAGAGCTTGTATATCCTCTCCCTGGCTGAGTTGACCACGGAGCTGGACAGGGAGCCTTCAGGCTGATAGGGCTGAGTGCGGTGTGTTCGGCTGGTAGGGTTCTGAGGTGTGGGATGCTGGTCAACAGGTGTTGGAGGAGTAGCGTCCTGGTCGACCGAAGGAGTTGAAGCCGTCTGCTCGAGTGGCGATGGAGGTGGCGTGTTCTCCTTCGAAGGAACAGTGGCTGGAGGGTCCTCAGTTCGAGCCTTCATTGAGGCATTTTTACTGCTCCCCCCCCGAGTCCGCTTGCTGTCCTTCTTCCTGCCTGAAGAAGCAGCGGTAGCCTTGTAATGCTCGAACACGTCTGCAGATGACATATCTTCACAAAAAGAAACAGCACAAGCAGTGAGACAAGATATATAGACGGAACTAAAAATGAAAGTAAGGAGATTATAAGTGAAGTACCCATGCTACAACTACTGATCACTACATTACTTATTGAACTACTTACTGCCTAGAAGAAATTTGAACTTAAGTTTGGAGTATACTTAAAGTTGTCGTCCCCGTCAAATAAGTGACAGGGAATTGGCAAACTATCTAAGAGCAAGAGATCAGTACGGTTCTCATCTGAAGATTCGTCGATGGGAACGGGAGGTTCGGTGGCTTTCCTTTTTCCCTTTCCCAGTGGGGCGGGGGGAGCGGCAGCTCATGGGGTGCTGGAGGGTTCCCTAATTGTCACTCCACTTGTCCTCCTTCTTTAAGGATGTGACACGTCTGGGTGTTGCTCGGGAATCTCCTCGCCAGTGGCACTTCCACTGTTGACTTCCTCACATCCTGGTGAGGGGCCAAAAGCTCGACCAACCTAAGGTTTGTCTCTGTATCCAGATGCTTGATGCTCTTCTCCATGTTGGTTAGGCTAGCCAAGAGGGCTGATCGAACCTCCATCTCCGGAGTAGGGTCTGGTCGCAACCATGGGCCTGAAAGGTGCTAAAAATCTAAGGGAAATGCAGTAAAAATTCAAGAAAAAGAAACGACCAGAGGTGCAAAGACTTTACCTCCTTGTGTGAAGGCCAAGTTGTCCGCGACCATATCAGTAGTCAAAAAGTACTCCAAATGGTACTTCCCCACGTTCGAGATAAAAGTAGTGTCAGTCAGGAAAGTGTGGCCCATTTCCTGATGACAGAAGTGGAAGAACCTCGTGTTTTCCTGGTTGGGGTTGGATTTTAGGTCGAACAGATAGTTGACCACATGGGGCGTGGGGGCATGCCATTTCTTATGGCTATAAAGGATATAGAGTGCAGAAAGCATTGTATATCCGTTGGGGGTTATTTGAAAAGGAGCGACCCCGAAGTAATTGGCCACTCCCTGGAAAAAAGGATGAAGAGGCAGGATCGCTCCTGCCTCGATGTGGTACCTCGACCAGGTGTTGTACGCGCCAACAGGCAGATTCGCCCTTTGGTCTCTGATGAGTTGGACTAGGGTCACCCCAGGAAGTCCGTATTTTTTAATGTAATTGGCAATCATCCTAATTGTTACTCGGCTATGAGGAGCGACGAACCATTCAACATCTGGTTGAATAGCGTGTCGAGGTTGAGCGCGAGTTTGAATGCTGGAGTCGGGGATATTTCTTTCTCGACCACTGGTCGAGGGATTTTCAGCCTGAGGACCATGCTGATTTGAAGGATTAGAAGGTTTCTTTTTCTGGGCTTTAGACTTAACACGACCCATATTTTGGTGCGGGGATGATGAAACGTTTGGGGTAGCTCGAGAAAAAGGAATTTATGGTATCAACAGCGACGGTTGCTCCTCGTCCTCGAGCAATTGAGCTAGCAAGTTTTTGTCGATGGGTCTCTCACCTCCCCCACAGATCTTGCATAAAAAGCTGCGAATAGAGAAAGGGGGAGCTGAGAACGTAAAGCCTAAAAATTTGTGCCGAGAATTAGAATAACGTTGCTCGCGTATAAAAGTTAAGCTTTTATACGGCCAGCAACATTCTAGCAAAAATACTAAGTTTTATACGAGTAGTTTGAAAAATAGATTGAAAAGCGAAAGTTAAAAAAATTTTAGAGAAAAAATTTTCAATTGCGAGAGGGTGGGAAAAACATAGTTTTTCAACTAGCTTAAAAATCGCATTTTTACTTCGATTTTACTCCCTAAATCTACGGTCTCGACTATCAAACTGGCTCCTAACTCCTATACAACACTAGTTCACTTCCCTATCAAGCGTCGTTCAACATGCCCATTACCCCAAAACAGTTCCAGTCAAGAACACAGATTTGAAAACATAAAAAACAGTTTTGCATGGCATCTCAAACGTCAAAGGGGTTCATAAAACTTGGATGAAAATAGGGGTCTGAAACACAAGCTTTGAGCATTTGAATGGAGGATCCTTAGAGCAGTGGTGGAAGCTCCTAAAAAAATTTGGGCTCTAAAAAGTCGAGGTTCTTGGGAGTTTTTGACAAGAAAATGGCGAATGCAGAGTAAAAAGTAAGAATATGGACTTGGGATATTGTATATAATGACTGCAACACGATAAAAGAGATAATCATGAATTATTTTTTTCTGAGTATGGGGAAATGTAATAGTTGTCACACAAGATTTTGGGAAACCAAAAAGGCTTGATTTGACATGATTGATTGCTTTTTCCGGGAGGGCATGGGCGACTCTGACAGGTTTGGTGGAGTAGGCGAAGGGTCAGTTTCTTAAGTTTACTTATTGTTGGTCGCAATAAATAAACTTGGGGGGCAAATGTTTACCCAAAAAACGATTGCTGATGACGTGGCAAGGATTTTTCACACGTGGTCTACACGTGGCAGAAGTGCTGTTTGACTATCGACTAGGGGCACATCATTTCATCAAAGCTTAACTATTAGGTACGACCAGGCTGGTTGTATGATTCTTTTTATTCCCTTTAACAGTTATAATCTTGTAATAATTGCGTCATTCATTTCTTCTTTATGACCTTGATACGCGGATATTAAGGAGAGTTAAGGCCCATTGGCCCGGGTAACCCCCCTTGAGCCTATAAATATACATGAAATAACTCAAGGGATGGACTTTTTGATCTCTGAATCTTTTTCCTGAGTATTGAGAGAAAGAGAGGTATAGTGTGATTATTCATCGTCTTATTGTAATTCCCTCAAGGTTTGTGAAACTCAAGAACCCTAGTTCTTTGATCATGGCTTTGAGATTCAATATTAATAATAGCAATAAGTGGACCATGGTCATTACCATTCTTTGGGGCCGAACCACTATAAATCCTTGGTTTTTTCATTTTTTCCATTAGATTAAATTCTTAATTGTCGTTTTATTTTTTGTCGTATATTTGACTTCGTGTCGTTGGCCAAATCGAGGGTCAACAATATATATTACTTTTTTTCCGTATTGAATACCAATCAACAAATTTTGTTCATTCTATTAGTTTTCTTTTCTGAATCATGCATACTGTCCTATACTCTTGTATATATCCTATAAATTGACACTATTTTTTTCTAGCGTATATATTAAAAATGACAATTTTAAATCTTTATTCCTTCTGTAAATTTTGATATAATTCTGCCTTTTGCATTGCAGCAACCTCGAGGCAAGACCCGTAGCCCACAAGGAAGAGGAAGCAAGTAAACCTGAAAGTGAGTTTAGCAAAGGCCCAACCCGAGACAGAAGACCAACTAACATGGAAATCTGTTATTCCGTTAGTATTTTGTTCTATTTCGAATTGTAACTTCTTTATGCTACAATCAATTTTAACCAGTTGAGTGGAGAGTATTGAGTCGAGGTATATATGAACTGTAAGAATGACAAGTTTGGGAAATGATTGAATTAATAGAATATTCTTCCTCCTCTCTCTTCTCTCCTAATTTTTCTAACTATTTTTCTGATGTTCTTTGCTGGTCTAGCAACTGACACTCGTTGAATAGTGATTTACGCTTGTTGATTCGACAGATGTTCATATTAATTGGTGCTTTCATTGATTTATTTTCTCATGGCTAAATCAGAAATTTTGGCTCCTCTAAAAGCATTGCAAAAGCAAGTGGATAGCCAGACTTTGTTGATTCACCAAACTCTGCAAAGATTTGTCCTCGGTGGATTCTCAATTCGAACAGAGTTGCATTCTCAACTATTAGGATCTACAAGGACGTCTAACCTTTTGGGTCTTCTGCTAGTCACTTCTTCATCTACTGAAGTATTCTATGACATCGCTAAGCTTTTCTTGGTTTATGGTCCATAAAAATTGAGTTTTGACATTATTTTATGCATCAAATCTTTCTAAATTATCGTAGATCACTAGTGTTGATAAATTTCAATTTCCCTTTGAAGAGTTTATGAGCAAGGTCATTGGTATTTTCCGAACCTCTGTTGATTAGCTTTTTTATTACTGGTTTAAAGTGGAAGACTGTGAATTAGGGTAAATTTTGTTATTGATAGAGAAAAAAGTGCCTTTAAATAGGCTGGTACAAGCTATAAACAAATCTATAAAAATCTTCTATTAACTATCATATATTCTAGGTCAACACTAAACCTATGAACCAAGAAAATAAAATAAAAATAAAAAAAGGAAATAAACTACTCGGTTTCCCTAAAGGAAGATACTAAGTAAATGTACAAAATATCTACAAATATATTATAATCAGTAATATATATTTTTTTCTCTTTTTCAACACTCCTCCTCAAGTTGGTTTGAAAATATCCTTCATGGACTGTCTTGTAGGAAGTCTCTTTGTAAGTATGTCGACTATTTGTTATGTTGTAGGAATGTAAGGTATGTATATAAGACCAGATTCAAGTTTCTCCTTAATGAAATGTTTGTCCACTTCCACGTGCTTCATTCTGTCATGGGAGCACTGGATTGTGAGCAATAGAAATGAAAGCTTTATTGTCACAATACACTTTCATAGGCAATGGGTGAGAGACTTTCAACTCCTCCAGAAGTCTTTTATTCCACAAAACTTCACACACTCCAAGTGCAATTGATCTAAACTCGACCTTTGAACTACTTCTTGCTACTACATTTTGTTTTTTACTACGCCAAGTGACAA